>NC_060128.1:108800612-111200612 GCF_021461395.2 Schistocerca americana | reverse complement strand
ACATGTACCGTCAAGAGCGATGTTCACCAATTATGGATTAAAGTTGAGTATTCCAGCAGCTACGTACGTTTTTTGTTAGTCTCATTTCCTTGACCTGTTCCAGACCTCACGCCAATCTGCGTGAGCTAAAACGCGTGCCTTTCGGCTACCCGTCACTGTGGATTGGCTGTCTTGCCAGTCCACAACATATTTCATTGGTAGAGATTTTTCTTGCACCAGTCGAAATCATTGTGTGACAGTGAGACACGTATAAAGCTGATGTTACTGTGTTCAATCTGCATCTGCCTCAAAACTTTTACAATGCTTGTGATAAGTGACATGAAGCTAAGCTGAAATTCAGAGACAAGAATTCTCTTGGTAACCATGTTAATCAAGAGACTGAAAGGCTATCATATCATATGGTTCTACGGAAGATACGAACAACCTCGGAGACCGCGCAAACCGTGGAAACACGTGGCTACACGGCGTGGCACTACATAGGGTTGGTGTGTTTAAAATAAAGTGTTTTTAATTATGTGTTGAACACACTGTTTAGTATACTTTAGCAATAAAACATGGTTTTATTAAACTGTTTAACTGGTGTTTAGAACAAAGTTTAAAAAATCATTTTTACGTATTTTTACTCTACTACAGCGTAAACGTCAAGTTGGGGAGAGGCACAGAAGAAAAACCCTCGCATCGGTATTGGACATCCATTTATGCTTTAGGCTTGCATTTCTATTCAAATACGTATATTCAAATACAAAAATTTATGTTCAAATGAGTTCAAGTAATGAATATTTTTTTATTATCGATTTAATTCAACATTGTAAATGCATTTGAAATTATTGAGATTGTTGCTATTTCTACTATTTATTCTGGGTAATAATTGGAAAACATTTGTAAGAGAAATATTTAATCATGTATAAATTTCTCTGGCTATAAAAATCGATATGCTTTAAGATCGATGCGCTGCGAGTTTTAGTATCTTTTGTCTTCTTGACCTAACATGATCAACCGAGCGAGGTGGCGCAGTGGTTAGACACTGGACTCGCATTCGGAAGGACGACGGTTCAATCCCGCGTCCTGCCATCCTGATTTAGGTTTTCCGTGATCCCCATAAATCGCTCCACGCAATTGCCGGGATGGTTCCTTTCAAAGGGCACGGCCGACTTCCTTCCCCATCCTTCCCTAATCCGATGACCTCGCTGTCTGGTCTCCTTCCCCAAAATTTATTCTAACTTAACATGATGGATCTACGACATTCACTCATCTTCGGCCATGGGTTAAATTTGCAAAAAGTTTTGTCAATGTAATCACAGAAGATTGATATTGTGATATTTAGTATAAATTTACTGTCAAAGGACGCCGTAAAGGTCATTATATTCGATTGATATGCAGATCAGTGATACGAAACCTAGAGCTCAGTGGGTTTTAAATAGGTTAAACGGTCGCTGTTCTAGGTATCGCACTCTGGCGGCGAAATCTGATGGAGGTGGCATAGCGGTTAAGGCACTCAACATTAACAGCGATACAAGAATCATTTACCAAACTGGTCATCGAAATTTAGGTCTTTTACAGTTTTCGTCTTTTTTTAATTTCTGAATTGTACCTGCTAACTTTGTAAGTATTGAAAAGTTTCACTTTACACTTTGGAGTTAAGTAGTGTGTTGTACATTTTGTCTGGTTTGCTTACGACTGACAGTTTTGTACTTATCTGTAACTCTTATTGACTAAGACGAGAAGCATCCTATTTATGTGCTTTCTCTGACCCAGTATCTAGAGTAACGTTATCAATGAATGTTATGCAGTGTATTGGTCAGCCATTTACGTTTATTCCTTTGGTTTTCTATTTCTTCGCTTTTATCTTTTGCCTTTGGATTTCAAATGTAAGGCCTTCACTTATTCGTCAATAAATATATTAAATAAGTGTAGTGGCGGGGGGGGGGGGGGGGGGGACAACTCACAGTGTTTGCTGCTCGTTCAGTCCAGTTTACAGTTATCTGTGTGTACCAATACCAATACTACTTAAGAATCAGTCGTTTGCCGTTCAATCCGCACCATGTACTTCGAATAGGAAATGAGTGGGAACCAAAAGAAGTTATTAGGTACCGGCTGAGCGGCAAAAGGTAATCAAGAATAAATGATAAACCATGCGACGACCCTCCTCTCTATTATTGCAAAAAAATCATTGAAAAGTTAGAATTTTTAAAAATGCCAAATCAGGTGCACTTTTCTAGCAGTGGCAACGCTAGTGTAGTGCGGCTAGTAAATGTCTGAGAAGGAACATCGTGCAGTATTAGATTATGTTACTCGTCTGTTACTTGTGATGCTAAACGAAAACGTGACTCGCTGAAAAACATGTCTCGCTGTAGGAATAATTTGCGTCAAGAGGTACGACCCAAATTTTTACCTTTCAGATAAGAAACGCAGTGATGACATTACGGCTGTCCAACAAGGCAGTGTGCACCGACAACAGCCATACCGATCACTGGCCAAGTATGTAGTTCCACTGACAACAGACTCCGATTCCTTCCTCAACACGGCCACACCTCGCTGATGAGAGACGCCGCGCAAGGCGCTTTGCGGTCCCAGCTGGACACGTCGAGCACGGCCTGTACACTGTTCTTCGAGATCGCCTCGCTCCAACCCTCTGGATTTCTCTGCTTGGGCTCACCTCAGAAGTGAAGTGTGTAGCACTGCCTTTGATGCCGTTTAAGAACTGCAGCAGCGAATTGTGCCGACTTCCCAACATTTACGAGATAATCGGGGGCTGTTTGAAAGAATCCGTAACTCGCTGCAGCGCTGCATGCAGATGAGAGCAAGACAAGTAATTTGTAACATATAGCGGACTTTATCGGTATTGTACTTCTTGTTGAGGTAGGCCACGACTGAAATTTTAGCCTAATTAGCTGTGTACTTAATCGAGAAGTTCACACTTGAAGTATATTTGTATGTTTTATGCATCCTATATTTTGACTAAAGTTCAGTCTTGATCACATCATGTATGTTTTAATCATATAGGTAACCGGTTTCGGTTCTTTCTACAAAACCATCATCAGACCCATGGCTCCCTTAGGATGGTAGGCGGAGCTCTCCTCGCTGCTACGCAGTCAACTGATACATCATTAAAACATACATGATGTGATCAAGACTGAACTTTAGTCAAAATATAACAACTAATTGATCACTGCTTTCCAAAAATGTTTAACAAAATTTTATGCATCCTGTTTTTTATACCACATAAATTACTTTGTTTAATACATCTAAATATCTGACATACTTATTATTGTAACAGTTGCGTGTTTCATGCGGTTGAGCGTTTGTCACGTTACTAGTGCCGTGTAAGTGGCGTGCTCTGCACTATGTTTACGTGGCACCTAACTAGTTGTCACGCATCGAGTCCAATGTCTGCTCCTAACAAGCTAACAATTTTTACTACTTCCTTAGAGGACTTTTTCCATATTTTCTACTGTCTGACTTGAGCTCCGTAGCTCATCATGTATGTTTACTGTACTTACGAAAATTGGAGGACGTTAAAATTCTAGTGTAGTGTTGGCAGAAGAGCCAACACTGTGTTTCTAGAGGAGGCCGAAATGTACGCGTTTAATTACACGCTGACTAGCCTGAGGTCTGGAACAGTACGTAGTTGATATAATACTTAACTTTAATCCACAATTATAGAACATCTCTCGTTATGGTACATGCTTCATAATATTAATTATCAATTGCTATGGCGCCTTGCTAGGTCGTAGCAGATCACGTAGCTGAAGGCTATGCTAACTATCGTCTCGGCAAATGAGAGCGTATCGGTCAGTGTAGCTTCGCTAGCAAAGTCGGCTGTTACAACTGGGGCGAGTGCTAGGGAGTCTCTCTCTAGACCTGCCGTGTGGTGGCGCTCGATCTACTATCACTGACAGTGGCGACACGCGGGTCCGACGTATACTAATGGACCGCGGCCGATTTAAAGGCTACCACCTAGCAAGTGTGGTGTCTAGCGGTGACACCACATCTAGAGTCCCGTTACTCCGAACTAACTGGGACTGGACCTTGTTCGGATTACCAGTTTGTTCGTATTAGCCGGAATTACGGTGAAGAATTTCTAGAATGAAGTATACCAATCAGATAAGTAGGTACACCATGGTACGCTGTTGGTAATCACAAGCTGCCTTTAATGCTGATCGGAAAATCTGCTTGGCCCAGAGCTTTTAAAAACTGCAACATGAAGTGCCTGCCCGTATATTATCGCAACTAGAAAAAAGCGTGGATGGATGGTAAGCTGTTCAAAGAATGGTTTCACGGCCAGTTTCTTCCCTCTGTTCGACGGTTTTATAACGAAAATCATTTGTCTCCCCATGCAATCCTTTTGATTCATTACGCGCCATCTCACCCCAGCACTGAGGAATAATGTGATGCAGATTCTGTGGCGAAGTTTTTTCCGCCGAATGTTACACCACTCCTACAGCTGATGAACCATGGCGTACTGCAAACAGTAAAACTGATTTACAGAAAACAATTTTAAGAATGCTGATCCAAGATGATAGCATTCCTTTACTGAAAAAAAATAAAAAAAACAATGTGAAGGATGTTGTTTACTGGTCCGCTGAGGCATGGCAGAATATTTCAGAAAATACTGTGACAAATTCGTGCATAAAACTATGGACATCTCTTGAATTTCAGGAAAATCTACTACAAATGATACAGACAATCCCGGGTTGGGAAGAAGCTATTTAAGAAGACGTAGACGAGTGGATGGCAGCGGACGGGGCATGTCTGGAGAACCTTACTGACGCTGATTCAGTTGCTGCTGTGACTGAAGACCAGGAAGAAGTGGACTGCTGTGATGGAAGTGACAATAAGCCTAAGAGCGACAGAGGACAGCCGGCCGCGGTGGTCTCGCGGTTCTAGGCGCGCAGTCCGGAACCGTGCGACTGCTACGGTCGCAGGTTCGAATCCTGCCTCGGGCATGGATGTGTGTGATGTCCTTAGGTTAGTTAGGTTTAAGTAGTTCTAAGTTCTAGGGGACTGATAACCACAGCAGTTGAGTCCCATAGTGCTCAGAGCCATTTGAACCATTTTTTTGACAGAGGACAGCTGGTGGCACACAGTGACGCAGCAGAAGCGTTTGGCCTCGCGCTACGTTATTTGGAGCAACAGCCCATTGCTACGCCTGCTGATTTTATGTTTGTGAGACGATGGCGGAACTATGCGTCTTATAACAGATTGTCTTCATTATGCCAAAAAGCAATAACTGAGTTTTTGTCATCTAAAAATTAGGGATAAAATGTCTGCTGTATTTTAGTAAGTTTGACAGCTTTTCTTTCATTGTTATACATTGTGTAAACCTAATGCTTTGTTTCCAGTTTTTCTCATAAATGTTTGCTGTACTGTTAAATTAAAATAGTCTGTATATACAGCTATTTTCTGCACAGTTTTCCATACTTAGACTAATATTTTTCATGCTCGGATTTACCGAACGTTCGGATTTACCGAACGTTCGGATTTACCGAACGTTCGGATTACCGGGGTTCGGATTAGTGGGACTCTGCTGTACCACATTTACTACATGTTCTCCTTTTCAGTGTTATCAAGTGTTAAGAATTTTAGACGTTTATTTTGTAATATGTTTGAAACGTTATAGGTGAGTTCTTCTGAAGAAAATATTCTTAGTGGTGTTGACACCCGCTCACGGTTTTTGTATTGAACTTACGCAACCCGCTGGCTGTATACTTTGCGTGTTGGACACTTGTACTAAATACGGCAATAATTCGTACGATAGTCCGTGGCCGCTTGTAACCACGCATTCGTAAGTGCCTCACAAGCGGGTCGTTTGTGGATTTACGTTTATTTGACTCTTTTCACCTGTCTTACGAGGTGCATTCAAGTTCTAAGGCCTCCGATTTTTTTTCTCCGGACTGGAAAGAGATAGAAACATGCGCATTGTTTTAAAATGAGGCCGCGTTCATTGTCAATACGTCCCAGAGATGGCAGCAGTGTACGCCAGATGGAAATTTACCTCCAGCGGCGAGAATGAGAAATGTTTTAAATACTTAAAATGGCGACATTTTCCTTACTTGAACAGCGTGCAATCATTCGTTTTCTGAATTTGCGTGGTGTGAAACCAATTGAAATTCATCGACAGTTGAAGGAGACATGTGGTGATGCAGTTATGGATGTGTCGAAAGTGCATTCGTGGGTGCGACAGTTTAACGAAGGCAGAACATCATGTGACAACAAACCGAAACAACCTCGGGCTCGCACAAGCCGGTCTGACGACACGATCGAGAAAGTGGAGAGAATTGTTTTGGGGGATCGTCGAATGACTGTTGAACAGACCGCCTCCACAGTTGGCATTTCTGTGGGTTCTGTGCACACAATCCTGCATGGCGACCTGAAAATGCGGAAAGTGTCATCCAGGTGGGTGCCACGAATGCTGACGGACGACCACACGGCTGCCCGTGTGGCATGTTGCCAAGCAATGTTGACGTGCAATGACAGCATGAATGGGACTTTCTTTTCGTCGGTTGTGACAATGGATGAGACGTGGATGCCATTTTTCAATCCAGAAACAAAGCGCCAGTCAGCTCAATGGAAGCACACAGATTCACCGCCACCAAAAAAATTTCGGGTAACTGCCAGTGCTGAAAAAATGATGGTGTCCATGTTCTGGGACAGCGAGGGCGTAATCCTTACCCATTGCGTTCCAAAGGGCACTACGGTAACAGGTGCATCCTACGAAAATGTTTTGAAGAACAAATTCCTTCCTGCACTGCAACAAAAACGTCCGGGAAGGGCTGCGCGTGTGCTGTTTCACCAAGACAACGCACCCGCACATCGAGCTAACGTTACGCAACAGTTTCTTCGTGATAAGAACTTTGAAGTGATTCCTCATGCTCCCTACTCACCTGACCTGGCTCCTAGTGACTTTTGGCTTTTTCCAACAGTGAAAGACACTCTCCGTGGCCGCACATTCACCAGCCGTGCTGCTATTGCCTCAGCGATTTTCCAGTGGTCAAAACAGACTCCTAAAGAAGCCTTCGCCGCTGCCATGGAATCATGGCGTCAGCGTTGTGAAAAATGTGTACATCTGCAGGGCGATTACGTCGAGAAGTAACGCCAGTTTCATCGATTTCTGGTGAGTAGTTAATTAGAAAAAAAATCGGAGGCCTTAGAACTTGAGAATGCACCTCGTAGCTTAACTATTACTTGCGATACACCCTATATTTACTTAATCAGCAGCCACTGTGTGATTAATGTTTTCACTTTCAGCTTCGTATTTAGAAATTACTCTCAACATCAGTAAAATTAATTGAAGTCAGTGACATCATAGGAATTGTGGAGGATGCCAACAATGGACTAATCCCGCCAAGCCACGAACAACAGCGGTCCTCTGATTATTTTCTATAGTTTACTTTAAAAAGCGTTTTGAAGTAAGAGAGGTACTCGAGCCTAGTTCAAAGTGAAAATACCTTGCTTGAGGCGACCAGTTTCATATAAAAGATGAAATTTGAACGAAGATAATGTAATTGAAGTACCGACAAACAGCATCGATGACTTTCAAAATAGTTTGTCTTCAAGTTCAAAGTCCAAATTTGTACTACTCTATCCGTCCGCCTCTGTACCTGAGTAGTCAGTGGCTGCCTGCCGTACACAGGACCCGTGTTTGACTCCCGGTACTGCCAGGGAGCACTCAGGCCCGTGAGTGCCAGCTGAGGAGCATCTGGATCGAGTGGTAGCGGTTACACTCACTGTGCTGACAGCGCGCCTCTCCGTGCCGCATCCGATGACGCCACTGACAGAGGGTCACACGGCGGTCGGTCGGGCCCGATTCGCCCGCCCAGGGCCACAGCGCAGACGTCTACCTACTACCATCCTAACCGCAAAGGACCACTTGATATACCTAATGATAACGCTCTGTTATACGTAATAATAACGATCTTATCAGTTTTTCTGTTGGTGTTTTAAATGCTTCTTTTTATGTTTACTGCATAGCCCTGCCGCTCCCATATCGAGTCAGTTAACACAGTACATATATGACATCTATGCGAACAGAACCGGCGACATTCAATTAACTTCTGTTTTTATCTTAATGGTCTGAATCTTAAGTTGAAATGCTTTCAGCGTAATTTGAAACTATATGAAAGATAATGTAAAAGAAATGTCAGTTTGTACTTGTAACGTTGGTGCCACAAGCATACATACTGCGAGACAAAATGTGTAGACCGTGTGGAGGCAGAGAATGACAGTACTGGCAGGCTGTGCCTCTTGAGATCTCACTGCATTTATGTTCTTGAACATTAATATGGTGGCAACACTGTCGCAGCCACATCATACTCGATACTTCTATCTTTTCGTGGTGTTTACTGCTATCGCTTGAAGTTTCTGTCTGTTATTCAAACCTGACCTCTGACTACATTTTAAGTTGTGGGCCCTTAATCCTGGGCGAAAGTACGTTCGCTAATATAAGTACATCCACCTGAGATGTGGATTTTGGTGTCAATTAATGGGGGCTCGACTAAATTTCCTGCCCTCAAAACTTCCCGTTCTTGTCAGGTTCTGCGTGATACATATTGAAGTCCTGGACCTACTCTACCTTATTCACCCACTGAAAATTCGAGTGAGAAGTGCATAATGCTCGCCCAGGAGGAAGGTGTTGTCAGGTGGCAGACCGCCACTGACCAGTGGAGTACTTGCTCTGATGGTCGCGCAGCGCATCCCGCCGGCTATTCCTGGCGGCCCGCCCCCCGCCTCCCACGCGCCGGCGCTGGTAATTCGGGAGAGCGGCCCCCCGCCCCCCTGCCGCAGACTTACGCACGCAGCGCCCAGCCGGTGGCCCTGCACTTCTCAACGGCGCACACACCGCAGTCCTTCCAATCTACTACAATGTCACAGCCTTACCCAGCCAGCAGCTTATCCATTGGAGTTTCATTTTGGTCTGGTACAACCTTGACCACCCTAACGCCTTCAACTCTCCCGGCCAACCAAGTGACTGGTGTGAGCACTCCAGAGCAACAACCACAAACAAGTGAAATTACGCAAGGCGTGGAATTTACCTGTTCTCTAACAACGAGTTAACATACCAGTGCACTTTAAACAAAAATGAAAAATCTGTTTTCGATAGATTTTCCTTGAGAAAAAGGAATTATTCCTTCCTTTTACACAGGCACGTTCCAGTGAAGTTACAGGATCATCAGGTGGTTGTTTTATTTTCTTTACATTAAATGACAGGGAAATTGCTCTCTACATCTACATCTACATAGCTACTCTGTAATTCACGCTTAAGTGTCTCGCAGAGGATTCATCGAACCATTTTCATACTACTTCTCTACCACTCCATTCTTGAATGGCGCGTGGGAAAAAGGAACACCTAAATCTTTCCGCTCGAGCTCCGATTTCTCTTATTTAATTATGATGATCATTTCTCCTTACGTAGGTGAGTGTCAACAAAATACTTACGCATTCGGAAGAGAAAGTTGGTGATTGAAATTTCGTAAATAGATCTCGCCGCAAAGAAAACCGCCTTTGTTTCAGTGACTGCCACCCCAACTCGCGTTTCTTATCAGTGACCCTCTCACCCCTATTTCGCGATAACACGAAACGGGCTGCTCTTCTTTGCACTTTTTCGATGTCCTCTGGTAAGGATCCCATACAGCGCAGCAATATTTCAGCAGAGGACGGACAAGTGTAATGTAGGCTGTCTCTTTAGTGGGTTTGTCGCATCTTCTAAGTGTTCTGCCAACAAAGCGCAGTCTTTGTTTCGCCTTCCCCATAATATTATCTACGAGATCTTTCCAATTTAAGTTGCTCGTAATTGTACTTCCTAGGTATATAGTCGAATTGACAGCCCTTAGATTTGTGCGATTTATCGTATACCCAAAATTTATCGGATTTCTTTTAGTACCCATGAGGATGTCCCCGCACTTCTCTTTGTTTTGTGCCAGTTGCCACTTTCGCATCGTCTCTCTAGATTGGCAATTGGAATAGATCGTCTGATGATTTTACTAGACGGTAAATTACAGCGTCATCTGCAAACAATCTAAGGGGGTGCTCCGATTATCATCTACATCATTCATATAAATCAGGAACAGCAGAGGGCCTAAGACACTGGTACCTTGCGGAACGCCAGATATCACTTCTGTTCTACTCGATGATTTGCCGTTTATTGCTACGAACTGTGACCTCTCTGAGAGGAAATCACGAATCCGGTCACACAACTGAGACGATACTCCATATGCACGCAATTTGATTAATAGTCGCTTGTGAGGAACGGTGTCAAAAGCCTTGTGGAAATCTAGGAATATGGAATCGATCTGAGATCCATTGTCGACAGCACTCATTACTTCATGGGAATATGGAGCTAGCTGTGTTGCACAAGAACGATATTTTCTGAATCCGTGTTGGTCATGTATCAATAAGTCATTTTCTTAACGTGATTCATAATGTTCGAGTACAGTATACGCTCCAAAATCCTACTGCAATTTGAGGTCAGTGATATGGGCCTGTAATTCAATGGGTTACTCCTATTTCCTTTCTTGAATATTAGTGTGACCTGTGCTACTTTCCAGTCTTTACTACTTGTACATATAGAAATAACAGGATTTAAGAAACACATTCACAAGAAACTGACTTTCCAAGACGAGCACCAACGATCTTCCGTTTGGAAAACGGGACAAATGAGGATGCACGGGTGAACACACACAAGAAATTTATAATATTGGATGACACTGAACGCAGGAAACTTTTCCGGTTTCGACCCTTAAAATGAGAATGGGGCTAAAAAGAATACGTAAAAATATATTTGGATACAGACCGATAAACAGAAGGCGCAGTGGAAGGCCGCGACTTAAATCCATTCAAGGGATAGAAAGGAAAAGAAGACTCAGAAGTCGGGCTATTACGGACGCTGAGGTTCGGGACGTGGCATTTTGTGGTTTCCTGTCTTTTTCATTACAGCTGTCTTTCTTTCACAGTATGTCATACGCAACCATATGAGACTTACTGGGGAAAACTTATTTACATCGAAAATTTACGAGTGAAAATATTGAGGTTAACATTATTTTATTCTATGCGGAAGATTGTCTTTCCATATAGAATAATAATAAGATTGTTTTATCAGGTTACCTTCCATTCAGATGGCTGTTGTACTCAGCGGATGTTATATTGAGCCGGCTGAGGTGGTCTAGTGGTTCTGGGCGCGCAGTCCGGAACCGCGGGACTGCTACGGTCGCAGGTTCGAATCCTGCCTCGGGCATGGATGTCTGTGATGTCCTTAGGTTAGTTAGGTTTAAGTAGTTCTAAGTTCTAGGGGGACTGATGACCACAGCTGTTAAGTCCCATAGTGCTCAGAGCCATTTGAACCATTTTGTTATATTGACCTGTAAATAATAGATTTGAGCTATCAGTTGTCCTTTTTAAAGACATTGCATGCATTGATAAAAAATGATAGCACATTAAGAATGGCTAGTTTCTAGCTGAAATCTAGATCTGCCAATAAAATTTAAAAAGGACGACTGATAGCTGAAATCTATTATTTGCAAGATTGTTTTACCACACACAATAAAATAAGCAAGTTTTCGATGTAAGTAACCTTTCTCCATAACTTCTCTATGGCTGCAATGAAAGTGTGAAAGAAAAACAGCTATACCGTAAAACACAAGAAACAATAAAAACCATAACAGTTCACGAGGTACATGCAGTTTTTTGGTATGTTTCCAGATCTGTGAGTACTATTCCTAAAACTGAAATTTCAGTATGTACATATAGTAAAGAGCAATTTTCCTGTAATTTAGTAAAAAGACAGTAAAAACCCACTGATGTTACTGTAAATTCAGCGAAACAATTCTTGGTAAAAAGAAGAAACAAAATGATTTTGCTCGAGATGTCTCTCTGTCTGCAGTGGTGAGGCTAGCTGATAGCAGAGAGAACACTTCATGCTCTCCATTATTTTTTCACGATCCATATATGCTGCATCAGTGGCCATGGTTGGTTGGTTGGTTGGTTTGGGGAAGGAGACCAGATAGCGAGGTCATCGGTCTCATCGGATTAGGGAAGGACGAGGAAGGAAGTCGGCCGTGCCCTTTGGAAGGAACCATCCCGGCATTTGCCTGGAGCGATTTAGGGAAATCACGGAAAACCTAAATCAGGATGGCCGGACGCGGGATTGAACCGTCGTCCTCCCGAATGCGAGTCCAGTGTCTTAACCACTGCGCCACCTCGCTCGGTTCAGTGGCCAAAATAATTGGTTTACGCAGATCATCTTAAGCTATGACGTCAGCACGCCAACCACCAACTTTTGGCAGTTGATGGTTGGAGTGCTGACATCACAGTTACAGATGATCTGCGAAAACCACTTATGTTGGCCACTGATGCGTATACATGGATCTTGAAAACCCCTTCAGCATTAACTAAGGCTTCGAGATCATAAGGATGGCTGTGGGCGTTACATTTTCTTACAATAGTGGACGGCCGTGGTCCCCCAAAGGATGGGCATATAAACACTGCAGTGGTACTGCAGGCACAGGTGTTTCAGATCACGCCGCTCGGCGCACGTTGTTGATCATAGTGCTACGCAGCAGGCGACCCATACGTGTTCCTATCTCGAATCAACGACGTCCTCAATTACCACGGGCACACAGACATCGGACCTTGAATAAGCGGCAACGTCTCGTCCGGTCGGATGAATCTAGTTACTTGTTGCAGCAGGTCGAAGGTCGTGTCCAAATGCGCCACCATCCAGGCGAACGGATGCTCGAAACACGCACCGCGCAACGGACGGAGGTCGGTGGGGGCGGCATTGTGCTACACTGGACACTCACTTGGGACCTCAGTGGGACTTACGGTAGTAATCGAAAGCACCGGGATAGCTCAGGACTACGTGACTATTATTTTGGGCCACCTACATCCTAAGCATGCTCGATGTCTTGCCCAACGGCGATGCCATCCTGTAGTAGGATAGCTCTGTCACAAGACCAGAATTGTACTACACTGGTTGGGTTGCCATGATCATCTCACGTTGATCTGTTGGCCACCAAATTCGGCTGATCTGAACCCGAAATAAAAGATTTCCGACGCTAGCGGGCATCATGTCACTGAGCCGTAATTTACGGGGTAGTACTTGACCAATCAGCACACACGCGGTGCGACATATCTGTGGAAAGCTACCAAGGGCCTGCAGAATCCATACCACGCACAATCGTTAGTTTATTCCGTTCCAAAGGAGGACTGCCACACCATTATGGACGTAGTCATGTTTTAATTTTAATTAACAACAGCCTCAGTTGCAATGTTTACCCGAATTTACCTAGGTTCAAATGGCTCGGAGCACTATTGGACTTAACTGCTGTGGTCATCAGTCCCCTAGAACTACTTAAACCTAACTAACCTAAGGACATCACACAAATCCATGCCCGAGGCACGATTCGAACCTGCGCCCGTAGCGGTCACGCGGTTCCGGACTGTAGCGCCTAGAACCGCTCGGCCACTTCGGCCAGCAATTTACCTAGATTTCAGTTGGGATAACCCAACCATGTTCAGAATAAAAGGAACTACGATTTGTCCATAATCGACAACGTCAAAAAGTAAAAACTATAATATAGTAATACATCGTCCCGTACTGCGGTCGCGAACTGGGACCGTGGCTGTTTCCCAGATAAGTTATTACAATATGACGATGTATTACTATATTATAGTTTTTACTTTTTGACGTTGTCGATTATGGACAAATCGTAGTTCCTTTTATTCTGAACAAAGTTGGGTTATCCCAACTGAAACCTAGGTAAATGTACGTAAACATTGCAACTGAGGCTGTTGTTAATTTAAAATTAATATTTATACAGTTGCTGACAGGGCCCCGAAATGTTGAAAGTATTAGTAGTCAAGCTTTAGCCTATCATTGTGGTTTTGTCACTGCATAGCGTCTAGATGAACACTGAGGTGTCAAACGTCATGGGATAGCGACATGCACACATACAGATGGCAGTAGTATCGGGTAGACAAGGTATAAAGTGGCGGTGCGCTGGCGGAGCTGTCATTTGCGCTTCATTTATTTATCGTATTGTGGCAAAAGCAAATGCTGAGGAACACATACAGTTTACAATTATACATTTAAAGATTTAGGCAGAGCTAATATATTCAAATTCTTAACGTTAATAATTAAATAATACTAAAAACAGTACATTTAAAGCACAAAATTAGGACTGTTAATTAAAAAGGTACATTTCATGAGAGTTCAACATCTAATGAATGAAGCCAATTGATGGAAGAGGAATCAACATTAATAAAAATCACTGAATACTCTTGGGTACTTTATCAGACAATATGCTGAACGGTTTGTCCTTGGGCCCCACAATCACAGGCTGACGATTCTGAAAGTCTCCACTTGTGCATCAGAGCATTGCACAAGACGTGACCGGTTCTTATCCTGATGCAGAGACGTGGTTCACGTGAAAAGGTTTCCGACTCATTTACGGACGCGCGGCGGGAATTAAATGGTTCAAATGGCTCTGAGCACTATGGGACTTAACATCTGAGGTCATGAGTCCCCTAGAACTTAGAACTACTTAAACCTAACTAAGGACTTCACACACATCCATGCCCGAGCCAGGATTCGAACCTGCGACCGTAGCAGTCGCGCGGTCCGGACTGAAGTGCCTCAACCGCGAGACCGACGGGAATTAACAGACTTTGAAAGAGCAATGGTGGTTGGAGCTGGATGCATTGGACATTCCGTTTCGGTAATCGTCAGGGACTTCAGTATTGAGAGATCCACAGAGTCAAGCCTGTGCCGAGAATAATAAATTTCAGGCATTACCTCTCACCACGGATAACGCAGTGGCCGACGGCTTTCAATTACTGACCGAGAACAGCGGTGTTTGCGTACAGTTGTCAGTGCTAACGGAGAAGCGATACTGCGCGATATAACCACAGAAATCAATATGGCCGGCCGCTGTGCTCGAGCGGTTCTCGGCGCTTCAGTCCAGAAGCACGCGGCTGCTACGGTCGCAGGCTCGAATCCTGCCTCGGGCATGGATGTGTGTGATGTCCTTAGGTTAGTTAGGTTTAAGTAGTTCTAAGTTCTAGGGGACTGATGACCTGAGATGTTAAGTCCCATAGCCATTTGAACCATTTTGAAATCAGTATGTGACGTTGGACGAACGTATTCGTTAGGACAGTGCCGCGAAATTTGGCGCTAATGGGCTGTGGCAGCAGACGACAAACGGGCCTGCCTTTGCTAGCAGCACGACGTCGCCTGCAGAGCCTCTGCTGGGCTCGTGGCCGTGTCGGTTGGACCCTCGTCCACTGGCAAACCGTGACCTGGTCAGATGAGACCCGATTTTAGCTGGCAAGAGCTGATGGTAGGGTTAGAGTGTGACGCAGACCCCAATGCACTATGTAAGCTGGAGGTGGCTCCATAATAATGCGGGATGTGTTTATGTGGAATGGACTGGGTCTTCTGGTGCAAAGGAACTGATCACTAATGTGAATGGTTATGTTCGGCTACCTGCAACCTTCCACGAACTTCATGTTTCCATCAGCGGTGTGATGTCGCTGGGTCACCATTGTTCGCGACTGGTTTTAAGAACATTCTGGACTATTCGAGCTAATTTCTGGGCAATTGGAGCGAATGATTTGGCCACTCAAATCACCCAACATCCCCATCGTACATTTATGGGACGTAAGCGAGACATTAGTTCGTGCACAAGAAATCCTGCACCGGCAACATTTTCACAATTATGGACGGCTATAGAGGCAGTGAAACGTCCCCTTTTTGAAGAATTTATACAAGACTGTGCTTAACCTGACATACAATATTTTTAGCGCAACGCAATCTGACTTTCAAAAATCCCTACAAAAAAAATGGCCCTGACTAACATTAACCTATGCGTTTCACAAATCGCTTAACTCACAAAAATCTTGGTTACTCGAACTACTGCAATACAGCAAGCGCCACTACTGCCAGCTAAATAAAAGATTCAAACTACGGAAGGCACAACTACTGATAGGGATAGTTAGCAAATGAAAGATATTAATAGAGAACAAACAATGTATTTACCTTAATATCATCAAAAGTCATAATATATATAGCAGTTCATGACAAATTACAAAACTCCGCAATCTCTCTCCCCACATCCACCACTGCTGGCGGCTCACCTCCAACTGCGCAACGCTACGCGCTGTTCACATCCAGCTGCCGCTGCCCAACACTACAATGGCAGACAACAATGCAAACTAGACACAGACTGCACACAACACAGCCAGTGATTTTTATACAGAGGTGGCGTTACCAATAAGAAAACCTAAACAGCCTACTTACAGCAGTAGGGTTCAATATTTCTGCAGGGGGACTTCCAACGACTCCTTGTGTCCATGCCACGTGGAGTTGCTCCACAACGCCTGGGAAAAGGACGTCCTACGTGATATTAGCAGGTACCCCATGACTTTTGTCATCTCAGTGTTTAATCAGAAATCTACTCTACAGCATGTTATAATAAGCACACGGTATGCAGTATTGGTCACCCTAAAAAACTATTACGCTGTTATCGTGTAACGCCCAGCGCCTCTATCCTTAGTAATAGCCTGAAACCACTCACTCACGAGTGGATTCCACAGAGCTACCAAACTGCCCGGATGCAAGACTTCTGCGTTTTGTCTCGTGTTCAAACTACTGCTGTAAGTTTCCTAAGCGATTAGGATCGGGTGACTTAGTACGCATACCCGGAAGTATGACATGATGCCACAGTGTTCGAGAAATTTGGAACACGTGTGCAGCCCTATGAGGACGGGCGCTGACGTCTTCGAAGACAGGACTGTCCACAGTATACCCAAAATGATCACGTAAAACGCAGAACAAAACTTGATCAGGCAGAACATTGCAACAAACATCCTGATTTACGTTGGTGATAAACTGATTGTGTGTTCCCAACGTGCTCTCAATTTTCGGTAATTCAAGTGCTCGGTGACAATGCCATACAAAACATTACGAGAAACATTAGGAAAGTCATCCCGCAAGGAGGAAATCGTAAAGAGTCTGTTTTTTTTCACATTATTGTCCATTTCCTGCACAAACTTTCACTAACGACCAAAGGACGCCCACTCCATTGTTCATCATGCACATTTATGTGGCCATATTTAAATGCTCTCACCCACTTACTATTCCATCACTCATAACGTTTTATCCGTAAACTGCACAGATCTCACGATGAATATCGATCGCTTTTAGGCCTTTAGCACTAAGAAATCTTATAACAGCCCGTACTTCACAGTCGGCGGGACTCACGATTATCGGAGGCATGTTAAAAACTCAGTACCAACGTAAACAAGGAAGAATCAGACTGCAATGGCGTCCGTGCGTAGATTAAGGTACATGCTTTCATGTAAAAATAAAACTATTGACATATCTTAGCACGTCTTTTTTTTAAATTTCAAAACGGTACTTACTTAAAAAACACGCCTCGTATATGGTAACTGTGTCTCCATTTGCTAACTCTTCCTGTCTCTCCTTTTCTTAAAGATTATACTTTAGGTTTACTGGTATGCCCAATGGCGTCTCCGTGATGTAAGCAACGTAATAGTATATCCTGATACAGTCTTGATGCTCAGCCAACTGCTGAACTTCTCAAGCTTTCCCAGCATGTTGGCTACAACATTAATATATCGCGGGTGCTTTGTGTTGCTTAAAAACATCATAGAGTAATACCCAAGCCTTCTTCGTAGTTACAGTAATTTTTGATTCACAGCTGGACACGAACATTCTTCCATGACAGGTCGAACAAACACGCCTTCTTCTCCTCATGTCGCACCTGACACGTAAGGGGATTTTTCGCATCTACACTTCAAAAATTCATCATAATTTGTAAAAGCTTACATGAACTGCTTCGTTAGGGACAACTCAATATGCAGAGATGATGATAGTGATTTTAGGGTTCCGTGTCTCAATCTGCAAAACTGAAACTGTTATAGGATTGCTTCGTTATTTGTCTGTCTGTCCGACTGTTAAGAACAGTTTGTCCCTGGAACGAATAGACGCATGAAGTTCAGTATTGTGAGACATATTACGGTCTATGGTCTCTTGGAGCTGTAAAAATTTCAAGTTTTTAAGTCAATTCAATCGAATGATACGGTCATTTATGTCACATATTTTGATACTCTAAAACTTATAGGGTGCTTCCCGTTGACACAGAATCACGAAATTCAGCGAGAAGCAAGGTTTCACAGTACACGAGAGGTAAGTAATCTGAAACTTATTAAATTGTCATTATATCACGTAAAAATATCTTTTGCCATTTGAAGGTAGATTGCATTAACCATCCCTCAAAAGCATAATAGGCGAACATTACTGCATGCAAACATAAAATGTTAGTTGAAGTCATGTTTTAGTAACTCAAAAATGTTTTGTCGAATTTTCTCTCCCCATAAATGTAACATGAGGTTACTTGCATGTTCGGACTGGTCAGATTTTGATATGGTCCCGGAATTTCCAGGACCAGTGTCTATATCAATAAGTGTCTATATCAGTAACAGGCAGAAATCGTCGATATTCTCGATTTCCGAGATGTGTGAACTGTCTGTAGACATAATTAAGTTCGCGCGGAACTCTCAGTGTGTGACTTCTGCTCGCAATTGGCCATTTTTTCTAATGCTCTCACTTTTATTTACATATCCCGCACCTAGCGAACAAAAGTGTAGTCAGCAAAGAGATACGATTTACTGTCATTATCAACAGTTGGGAAGTTGATCGAATGATTACACGCAGCTTTGCTTGAGTGCGGACATGAAATCCTGAATAAACCACTGGTTTCGTTTTATCAGCTATCACGGGTCCTTATGGAAATAGTCCACTCATAATTTACCATCAGCAACGATTGTTAACAAATAATTTTAACTTTTTTTTAGGGTCAACGAGGTTCTTAGCCAAAATGTTCTCCTCGCTACTCTTGAGAGATATTCTCGGTGGCTAGTTTATTCTAGACCAATTTTGATCCTTTGTCCTATCACATTGACACAAGAAAAAGGGTACTTTGCAATGCGACAGAAATGGTGTATGAAACACATATCATAAAATTACCTAAAATGCAATTCTTAAATATCGAGAGTTAATTGAAAAAAAAAAAAAAAAAAAAAAAAAAGTGATATCTTTTTTCTTGGAGTATTAGGACTGAACAGCAACGTTCATTAAAAACTGTTTAATCGTTGCCCTGTGTAATCAAAAACCTGCACGTCGTTTATAACAAAAAGTTTTGTTACACTGACTGTTCTCGTAGGTGGGTAACAAACTACTTTAAAAAATACATCACCACGCACCCAGTACTGTTTAAGGTAAGATAATCCACAGCCACGAAGCTCAGAAGCCTGTAAAATGGATAATTTAATGTCAATAGAAAATTATTTGCATTAGCAGTTTTATTTGGTGAGCAGACGTGTGGTCGTTGCTCGCTATTCAGAAGCTCGACCTCCGGCTAATAATATCGGTTCCCACCCTTGGCGTACATCTTCACGCCACTTAGACCGTAGACCTTGCACGACAACATTTTTAAAATAAAAAATGTACTCTGAGATATACGGTCTTTGATGGACTGAGAAATAGCTTTTGGAGAAAAATGAAAAAAATAAGAAGCCTTTTAACTGTCTCAGATAAAGAGAAATAGACTGAAAGGACATCACACTGAACTGGGATGCGTTTTTTCATACCCCACGCACCAGTTACAATTTTCTATTTTCTACTGTGTCTGTATTATCATCACATCCATGTCTTTTCACACTATCAACTGATTTAGATATTAACAACTGAAGGCAAAGTGATTTAGATGTGCCATTTTAAATGGCTTACTCTGAAACCGACGTATAACACACATTATATACATCGCACAATGCTGTGTTATTAGAAGTTTATAGGCCAGTCCGTATTACGTATTACATTACAGCGGTAGTGTTATTCAAATCAACTTTGATTCTATCACGAACCGTTGTGATCATAGATTATACGAAAAGAGAGCAACATAGCAGATTTCCATCAGCTTTTCTTACTCTCGCAAATCTAGATTTCGGCTGTAAATAGCTATCTTCAGTGCATTTTCGTTACAATTCAACAGACTCGCGGCAGTTCATATCACCACATGTTCTTGCAGGTGTACACGCAGACGGTCCTTGGGAACTCTTGACTTTTCATAACAGAGTCATATCCATAGACCTAAGTTTCATCTCCAATTACAATTTTTGGACATAAAGTTCCGACATGAATGAAAACTATCCTTCAGCTCTATGCAAACTGACACACGATTTTCCTTCTGTTCAGCACTCAAAAGATTGGGAACAAATTTTGCATTCTCATGTGTAAATTACCGGTTAAAATTCTACGCATAAACCTGTATGAGATGCTAAATTTTTCTGTAAGCTCTCCAACAGTTATTCGCCTGTTTGAAAGAACAATTTTGGCCATTTTTTGCGCGTTTTATTCTGTTTTAGAGGTCAATGGATGTCCCATACGTTGCACGTCTTCTACCGACTCATTGCAGCTTTTAAATCGTCCGTATCACTTGTAAGCAGTCTTCAGAGTTACACCATTGTCACCAGAGACCAATTTCAAAATTTCGAGAGTTTCTTTGGCACCTGTTTCTAACTAAAAACAGAAATAAACGTTCACGCGTTGGTCGAAATCCACGATGCGCCACAGACACCGTAAACACAACCTCACTCTAGCGTCTCTGGACGCTGACTGACAAATCAGAGCGTGTTCCGTCTTGACACTGCCTGTGTCATCGGATCAGCTTGTTAGGCAAATTATGAGGAATGGTTGCAGAGTCACCAGTTGCTGCTAGAAAGTATAATTCGTCATATTTCTTTTTGTCACACCTCGAATGTCACGGGTTCACATATTAAAATATTGTAGTTTTCTAAACTGAGACCAAACAAATTTGTCTATTACAATGCAATTCGTGTGGGTCGGTGGCTTAATGGTGAAACGCCAGACAATAAATTCAAAAACCTGGAGTTTGACCCCTGATCATTCCTACGGTTTTGATCTGTAACTTATCACTTCTTTGTTGGTGTGAAAAATGTCGAATTACACTTTGGTTCGCAACTGACGTTAAGACTGTAGCTAGCTCGGTAAGTCAGTTCGAAGGTCGAAGGAGGACAACGGCGTGTACCAACTCCAACAGAGCCGCGTCTTTTACAGCACTGTGGTGTTCAAAACTATCTTCGGAATCATGACTGCTTTACTGTAGTATTTTCGTCCCATAATCACGCCAGTTATACAGGGTTTGTTTCCGCTCTTATTAGGTACCTCTATTACCGAAGTTCATATTCTCATTGATTATTTATTCTCTGCCTCGTGATGACTGGGTGTTGTGTGATGTCCTTAGCTTAGTTAGGTTTAAGTAGTTCTAAGTTCTAGGGGACTGATGACCATAGATGTTCAGTCCCATAGTGCTCAGAGCCATTTGAACCATTTTTGATTATTTATTACTGCTAATGAACACGAAGACTCTAACATAACTCTGCCTCTTGTAGACTCGGCTGGCGTTAAATGTGCTTTATTTGGTTCGCCTAAATCTCGCTCACCTTTTAAGAGCATTAACGACCTTCCAGGTGACGTATATTCCTTACGACTCGTTAGTATGACAATAACAACGGTATAGGATTGTTTTCTCTCCCCCCTTTCCTGTTAACTTCTAACTATATGGCCTGATAATGAAAGTCTGTCGTCATGTTTTTTGACCCTTCTGTCACGTTCACTGATCTGAAGCTGTCTGCAACAAGTTGCAAAACTGGATGTTAAGGTTTTTGTTAATTGTTTTAAAGACGAAATGAAATTTTTTTATCTATATCTTCCAATATCCATATTGCAGCACTCCGTTCCTATCCTGTACCAAGCTTCGTAAAAATGTCTAATATTCCATACAAAATACTTCCTAATATATTGCAAAATTGGGTCACGAATCAGCTTTCGGCTTCTTAGGCCAGCTTTCGATGACACCATTAAGTTTTCCTACTGAAGGGTCTCTGTATGAGCCTCCTCTTAAGATTTTATTGAAGTTCACCACATCTCCATGTCTGTCAGTCCAGTTTACTGTGCAATTAGTATAAGGGCTATTCAGAAAGTACGGAACGATCGGTTGCGAAATGAAAATCATAGTGAAAACACGACGAAGCTTTGCACAGAGGTATTAGGCATGTCGATCGCGTCACGTCAGTCTTTTCAGCTCTGAGCACACAGCGAACATGTAAAGATGCCTACAACAACAGAGTCTCCAGCCAAGTATGGGTGGCTGCCGGCAGATTTCGCCTGAGGCCATGCAGTCCACATAACATACCTGTCGTACGGTTCCGTCTTCATGACAGTTCTCGGCCGCACACACTGCAGGGACAATGGGGAAGCTCCTGCAGCGTTTTTGATGGGAAGTCTTTGATCACCCATCATACAGCCCATACTTGGCTCCGATTTTCCATCTCTGCTCACAGGAACCGCTGACTATGACGACAACTTTCTGGCAGAGACTGTAAGCTGCAATCCAGGGTAGAAAGTTGTAGGAAAGAACAGGAAGCTACCCTCTGTGATAAGGATATTGGAAAGTTGGTACCACGTAACGACGGATTTCTAAGTTGGAGCGTCCACTATGTAAGACGTAGCTGGAAGGTGTAGCTAACTGTTGCAAATAAAACAGATTTAATTTTCACTGTGCTTTCCATTTCGCAGCCGATGTTTTCGTATAGCCCTCACAAATTTCCTCTTCCATAAAAAGAGTGAGCAGCTGAGTTCGTTCATAAAAGCCGCATTTTTTCGTATTTTATACTAAGCTTGTATGCTAACTGGATACTTCAGATGCGCTTGTGCACAGACGATTAAGTTTTGCTACTTCTCTGAGTCCCACAGTATGTTTACTAAGCCTCAGTTTCGTATTCTACTGTACCCATCCTTTCTTTTACCTCGTGGAAATAATAAAATGAGAGACTCTGTGTGTGTGTGTGTGTGTGTGTGTGTGTGTGTGTGTGTGTGTGTAGTAGTAGTAGTAGTAGTATGCTGCTACAACAGTATTGCCAACTAGTAGAAGCTTTGTTGGTAACAAAGAGGTTACTGTTTATTTTCGTCGAACCTATTGTGTAGGCTGGCTCTCTAGTCACTTCCATTGGCGGGATATACCCTGGTTTCGTCAGGGGAGCTCATCACTGACCGCTGGGAGCTTGGCAAGATCGGTTGCTTATAAGAGCTTCTCCTAGGTAGTTAAGTTATTCTGTGTAAGTTTTCGCTCTAACTAAAGCTCCTAACGCTTTTCTCTGTTAGATTTATTGTCAATTACTTTGTGTGACTCGTTTTATTTTTAATATCGCGAGTGTCGAATACTCTGAAATTTAAGTTATTTCGTAGGCTGCTGTTTGATCCTACTACTCACTTGGACACGTGGAGGTGTGATGAATGGGTAACGATTCAGTGCAGTCAGCTACTCACTTTTATAACAGTGGATGCGTGTGCAATTTAGTAATGCCACTGCAGGTTTGTCATTGAATTTTCAAGCCGTCTTATTCCGTACCTTCAATTGTCCGATTCTTACTTTGTTCATTACCACCACTTACTGGTGTTCATGTTTGAGAGCCTTCAGCTTACTCGTCTTGTTACCATTCTGATAAATTCGGTGCAGTGCTGATCCGTTTATTCTGAAATTCCTGTTTGTACAATACTTACTTCCGTTTCGTTACCCCCCACGGGCTCGTGCTCTGGTTTAAGACCTTTCCGTGCTGTAGCTCCCAAATCTTCCTCTTACACTGTATATTTATGTTAAATGTGTTTCTTAGATCATGTTTTGATCTCCGTTCGTGTAGCTCAGCGAAAACTTTACAAATTCATTCCGTGCGTTAAAATCGAGCGAGCAGCATCTCTTTGCTAGCCACGTGTAGTCACGGTGCAGGGTCTTTGTTCTTTTCGTTTCTCCACTGTGTAAACCTCGGTGTGCGTGTGTGGTTAACCCATCCTTTGATTATTCCCGTTCCATAAACGGAGAGTTTAGTAACGGGCTCAGAACCAAAGTTTACGATTACTCAAGTATGAGACTTAATACAAAGGGTGGTCCATTGATAGTGACCGGGCCAAATATATCACGAAATAAGCATCAAACGAAAAAACTACAAAGAACGAAACTCGTCTAGCTTGAAGTGGGAAACCAGATGGCGCAATGGTTGGCCCGGTAGATGGCACTGCCATAGGTCAAACGGATATCAACTGCGTTTTTATAAATAGGATCCCCCACTTTTTATTAAGTAGTCGTGCAGTACGTAAAGAAATATGAATGTTTTAGTTGGACCACATTTTTCGCTTTGTGATAGATGGCACTGTAATAGTCACAAACGTATAAGTACGTGGTATCACGTAACATTCCGCCAGTGCGGACGGTATTTGCTTCGTGATACATTACCCGTGTTAAAATGGACCGTTTACCAGTTGCGGAAAAGGTCGATATCGTGTTGACGTATGACTATTGTGACCAAAATGCCCAACAGGCGTGTGCTATGTATGCTGCTCGGTATCCTAGACATCATCATCCAAGTGCCCGGACCGTTCGCCGGATAGTTACGTTATTTAAGAAAACAGGAAGTGTTCAGCCACACTTGAAACGTCAACCACGACCTGCAACAAGTGATGATGCCCAAGTAGGTGTTTTCGCTGCTGTCGCGGCTAATCCGCACATCAGTAGCAGACAAATTGCTCGAGAATCGGGAATCTCAAAAACGTCGGTGTTGAGAATGCTGCATCAACATCGATTGCACCCGTACCGTATTTGTATGCACCAGGAATTGCATGACGACGTCTTTAAACGTCGTGTACAGTTCTGCCACTGGGCACAAGAGAAATTACGGGACGATGACAGATTTTTTGCTCGCGTTCTATTTAGCGACGAAGCGTGATTCACCAACAGCGGTAACGTAAACCGGCATAATATGCACTATTGCGCAACGGAAAATCCACGATGGCTGCGACAAGTGGAACATCAGCGACCTTGGCGGGTTAATGTATGGTGCGGCATTATGTGAGGAAGGATAATTGGCCCCCGTTTTACCGATGGCAATCTAAATGGTGCAATGTATGCTGATTTCCTACATAATGTTCTACCTATGTTACCACAAGATGTTTCACTGCATGACAGAATGGCGATGTACTTCCAACATGATGGATGTGCGGCACATAGCTCGCGTGCGGTTGAAGCGGTATTGAATAGCGTATTTCATGACAGGTGGATTGGTTGTCGAAGCACCATACCGTGGTCCCCACGTTCACCGGATCTGACGTCCCCGGATTTATTTCTGTGGGGAAAGTTCAAGGATATTTGCTATCGTGATCCACTGACAACGCCTGACAACATGCGTTAGCGCATTGTCAATGCATGTGCGAACATTACGGAAGGCGAACTACTCACTGTTGAGAGGAATGTCGTTACACGTATTGCCAAGTGCATTGAGGTTGACGGGACACATTTTGAGCATTTATTGCATTAATGTGGTATTTACAGGTAATCAGGCTGTAACAGCATGTGTTCTCAGAAATGATAAGTTCACAAAGGTACATGTATCACATTGGAGCAACCGACATAAAATGTTCAAACGTACCTACGGTTCCGTATTTTAATTTAAGAAACCTACCTGTTACCAACTGTTCGTCTAAAATTGTGAGCCATATGTTTGCGACTATTACAGCGCCATCTATCACTAAGCGGAAAAAGTGGTACAACTAAAACTTTCATATTTCTTCACGTAGTACACGAATATACAATATATAACAGGGGTTCCTATTTTAAAAAACGCAGTTGACCCATGGTAGCACCATCTGGTTTCCCCTTTCAAGCTAGACAAGTTTCGTTCTTTGTAGTTTTTTCGTTTGACGCTTATTTCTTGAGATATTTGACACGGTCACGATCAATGGACCACCCTGTGTATCTGGCACCAGCAATGTTGACATTTTGTTACGTTCACAAGTGTTTTAGTTAAATATCGAAGTCAGTAATTGTTCATTCTCAGCCAGAAATATGGTGAGGCTTCCCACAACTGAAATTCATCCCACACCTCGTCCACCTCTGATACAGGCCGCATCCTACAGCACTTCATTGCGCACGTAATGAATATAGGTCATTGTTTTTCATCAGTCATGAATTATTGAATTGGCTCAAGGTTAGACAGATTGAATCTTACATTCTTAAATGTTTGCCCTTAACCATAAAACCGTAGCCAAGACTATTCTCAGGCTGCAGCCGCAACCCTTAGAACCAGTACAGCAACCTTTTACTAAGAGGCCGAAAGCTGGTAATTTAACAGAACATTAAGATGTTTTTCCTATTTAATATTATCATGTTCTGCCAAGCACCGACGGAAAATTCAGTTAATGGTATAATATTCCGCCAATGGATGTAGATGTAAATGATGGGCACATGGCGGTAAGCCGGGATTCGAACATATAAACACATGCTGGGCAGAGTACCGAAATTCGAACTGCATTAAGTTAGGGAGGCAACTAACAGCGATAACGGACTGCGGTGAAACAATACAGCGAGAGAAGCAACGAGTCTCCAACTAATCGGAGACCACAAAACCGCCATTTGCAAGATAGCTGCCAGTGAGTGGCTACGAACTGCCAGCCACTTCGGTATTAAGTATTGTCCTACTTTTGTGCTAGGTAGTATAAATCTATTTGAAATTTAAAACTTCCGATTAGCCACCGTTTATAAATGGGCTTCTAGGCCTGTTAAAGCATATTCGACTGCGCAGTGTTGGGGTATGTGGTATACGCTATGATGGTCTTGATGATTTAAGACGTGATTCTGATGCACCAGTATGGTCCAAGATGGACAGGTCGATCACAACCTGTATCTCGGGCGCCAGGATCACCTGACTTCAGTCCTCTGATTTTTTTTTTTTTTTTTTTATTGTCTCAGGACATCTCAGCTGTATAGTGCACAACACTCACGTTGATGGAGTTGAAGTAGAGCAGCGAATTGTAGAGTCGTGTAAAGCTTAACGAGATGGTCCGGCGGCTCTGAAAGAATACGTGGCTCACCGCACAGCCGGGTGTAGTACTGCATCCAAATGTGACCACGGCAATTGGAATGCCTCCTTCAACATGTTCGAGTGTACAGTAAACTGTAATACGCAACCAGCTGAAGCAGTATTTTATTCCTCGTTAAGACAGGCCATTAGATGGGGTCGTAGTCGGAAAGTTCGCATCTCGGATACATTCACAGTAATTAGGACAATGCGGAGTGAGTACAAATAGTTATTTTTAAGTAACTACGCTAGATATAACTGTACGGTTTGTTGCAAATGATAGCGTAACTCGCAGAATTTTATCTTCTAGATATGCTCTGACAGCTCAGATACAAGGATTACAACCATAGCTAGTGTTTCAGCAAGACAGTCCGCTGCCGCACCGGAGGTTATTTGTTAGTCATTTCTTGGATGGAACCACTGAGAACACACAGATCGGTAGAGACGACCCAACACGTTCACCAAACGTAACTTCTCTTCATTTGTATTGTGGGACTACGTTAAGGATAAAACGTTCAGTTCACCGGTTTCTGATGTATTCGTGCCGTAGGAGTTTGCACGAGCTGCCGTAGACACGGTCGCCGGAGACTGGATGGTTGGTTTGTGGGATTAAAGGGACCAGGTCGCCGGAGACATGTTGACGAAGACGTGGAGAGAATTTGAGTATCGTCCAAACGTTTCACAGGCAACAAACCGAGCACGTGTGGAAGTGTATACATAAAAAAAACTTTATGAGTCAACCAACCATTTACAACAAGCCACACAGCTGTATCCAGCATAGTTCTTTAGAAATAATAACTCTAAATCACGTAAAGCTCTTAGGCGCACCCAGTATTTCATAACGAAGTCAGTCACGGGTCATAAAAACAGATTGCCGGATATCCCGCAAACGACGGACTCTTGTTTACTGCTTCTATCATCCTGTCATCCGTGTCAGTTTTCGCTGTTGCTTATGACATACCGTAATTACGGTGGAACCGTCGTTGTAATTTTAATTATACGTACACACAATGACACAAATTATTCGTCGTTTCGCCTATCAGTATCACTTTATGAGAACTGTCGTTTTAGATATGTTCGACCGTAGTTGACAGCTGAAAAATCGGTCGCACTTGTACCGTTCGACGGCGTCACTTTGTTCGCACGGGAGTTTTATTGTCGCCGCTTTCAGAGGAGACGTTTCTGCAGGTGAGCGCGCATCCTCAGTCAGTGTTAGTGGCAGGGGCGGCCCGCTGACCTTGACCTCCCGGGACCACTCCTGGAAATACTCCATCCCCATGGCTGGCTGCGGTGACGGAGAGGTGGCTCCTATCCCACTGGCGAGTGTTCCGGTGCCCAGCGACGGCGAGGAACTGAGGCGTCGCGCCGGCGTCGCGACGCGGGGCGTCCAGCGCCCCTCCCCCCCTCCAGAGGGGGGGCTAGGGGGGCTCGCCCCCGCGATATGCGCCCCGCTCGCGGATTCTTCGGCGCTATGAGCGCCTGGCAGCGGCACAGAGGAGCACCTCGGCAGCCGGCCCATTTATTCTGGTGTGCAAAGCGACTGTCCGCCACTTTGTCTCCGTCCGTGGCCGAGTACCGCCACATCTGGCCCACACCGCTGTCCCCTGCACACAGCGCCAGCCGGCACCTGACATGCCGTGACGCGGCGAGCTGACCAGAACTACACTACTGGCCATTAAAATTGCTACATCAAGAATAAATGCAGATGATAAACGGATATTCATTGGACAAATATATTACACTAGAACTAGACATGTCATGTCACGCAATTTGGGTGTACAGATCCTGAGAAATCAGTACCCAGAACAACCACCTCCGGCCGTAATAACGGCCTTGATACGCCTGGCCATTGAGTCAAACAGAGCTTGGGTGGCGTGTACAGGTACAGCTGCCCATGCAGCTTCAATACGATACCACAGTTTATCAAGAGTAGTGACTGCCGTATTGTGACGATCCAGTTGCTCGGACACCATTGACCAGACGGTTTCAGTTGGTGAGAGATCTGAAGAATGTGCTGGCCAGGGCAGCAGTCGAACATTTTCTGTATCCAGAAAGGCCCGTACAGGACCTGCGACATGCGGTCGTGTATTATCATGCTGAAATGTAGGATTTCGCAGGGATCGAATGAAGGGTAGATCCACGGGTCGTAACACATCTGAAATGTAACGTCCACTGTTCAAAGTGTCGTCAATGCGAACAAGAGGTGACCGAGACGTGTAACCAATGGCACCCCATACCATCACGCCGGGTGATACGCCAGTATGGCGATGACGAATACAGGCTTCCGATGTACGTTCACCGCGATGTCGCCAAACACGGATGAGACCATCACGATGCTGTAAGCAGAACCTGGATTCATCCGAAAAAAGGACGTTCTGCCATTCGTGCACCCAGGTTCGTCGCTGAGTACACCATTGCAGGCGCTCCTGTCTGTGATGCAGCGTCAAGGGTAACCGCAGCCACGGTCTCCGAGCTGATAGTCCGTGCTGCTGCAAACGTCGTCTAGCTGTTCGTGCAGATGGTTGTTGTCTTGCAAACGTCCCCATCTGTTGACTCAGGGATCGAGACATCCGTTACAGCCATGTGGATAAGATGCCTGTCATCTCGACTGATAGTGATACGAGGCCGTTCGGATCCAGCACGGCGTTCCGTATTACCCTCCTGAACCCACCGATTCCATATTCTGCTAACAGTCAATGGATCTCGACCAACGCGAGCTGCAATGTCGCGATACGATAAACCGCAATCGCGATAGGCTACAATCCGACCTTTATCAAAGTCGAAAACGAGATGGTACGCATTTCTGCTCCTTACACGAGGCATCACAACAGCGTTTCACCAGGCAACGCCGGTCAACTGCTGTTTGTGTATGAGAAATCGGTTGGAAACTTTCCTCAACGTTGTAGGTGCCAACCTTGTGTGAATGCTCTGAAAAGCTAATCATTTGCATATCACAGGATCTTCATCCTGTCGGTTAAATTTCGCGTCTGTACCACGTCATCTCCGTGGTGTAGCAATTTTAAGGGCCAGTAGTGTACAACAATCGTCGCTTCGCGCCAGGCGTCAGCTGGACGAAAGACGACATCACCTTCCAACGGAACTCTGTTCACACTAGAAGTAGTGTAAAGTCAGTACTCAATGGTGATAGTGATGTTATAGATTGCAGAATAATGTACACACTTTTTGAAGAATAATTGGAAGAATCATTGGTGCTACCTGTCCTTGAAAGAAGCATTGGTGCTACCTGTACACTGACCGCAGGGACATCAGATCTATTCTCCTACCGCAATTGTTTCAATTGCCACAAATAATTAAGAAATCAATGAATGAACGGGGAAAGCTGTAGACATGTGAAAGACAGCAGTTTTCAAACAATCCAACTACATTCTAGGACAAAAAAGAAGGCGGTGCGCCATGAACGAATTAGGCGAATGGTAGGTGTGACGTACATGTACAGACAAACAAATGATCACCATTTCCGAAAACTTGTGTGATTTATTCAAGAAAACGGGATTCAGAAACTTAACAAATCACTACATCTACATCCATACTCCGCAAGCTACGTGACGGTGTGTGGCGGAGGGTACCTTGAGTACCTCTATCCGTTCTCCCTTCTATTCCAGTCTCGTATTGTTCGTGGAAAGAAAGATTGTCGGTATGCCTCTGTGTGGGCTCTACCCTCTCTTATTTTATCCTCATGGCCTCTTCGCGGTGAAGGTATGTTCTCGAAACTTCAACAAAAGCCCTTACAGAGCTACTGAGGGTCTCTACTGCAGAGTCTTCCACTGGAGTTTATCTACCATCTCCGCAACGCTTTCGCGATTACTAAATGATTCTGTAACGTAGCGCGCTGCTATCCGTAGGATTTTCTCTATCTATTCTATCAACCCTATCTGGTACGGATCCCACATCGGTGAGCAGTATTCAAGCAGTGGGCGAACAAGTGTACAGTGACCTACTTCCTTTGTTTTCGGATTGCATTTCCTTAGGATTCTTCCAACGAATCTCAGTCTGTCATCTGCTTTACCGACGATTAATTGTATATGGTCATGCCATTTTAAATCACTCCTAATGCCTACTCCCAGATAATTTATGGAATTAACTGCCTCCAATTGCTGACCTGCTATATTGTAGCTAAATGATAAATGATCTTTCTTTCTATATGTTCGCAGCACATTACGCTTGTCTACATTGAGATTCAACTGCCATTCCCTGCACCATGCGTCAATTCGTTGCAGATCCTACTGCATTTCAGTACAATTTTCCGTTGTTAAAACCTCTCGATATACCACAGCATCATCCGCAAAAAGCCTCAGGGAACTTCCGATGTCATCCACAAGGTCATTTATGTATATTGTGAATAGCAACGGTCCTACGACACTCCCCTGCGGCTCACCTGAAATCACTCTTACTTCGGAAGACTTCTCTCCATTGAAAATGACATGCTGCGTTCTGTTATATAGAAACTCTTCAATCGAATCACACAATTGGCCTGATAGCCCGTATGCTCTTAGTTTGTTCATCAAACGACTGTGGGGAACTGTATCCAACGCCTTGCGGAAGTCGAGAAACACGGCACCTACCTGGGAACCCGTGTCTATGGCCCTCTGAGTCTCGTGGACGAATAGCGCGAGTTTTCGTTCACCTGTGGCTCTTACGTAAGCAGTTATTCGGCTTGGCACTGATTAACAAACATGATGCATGTCCTCCTGAGTGATACCGTGCCGCATTATGTCCAACTGGAGCGTTAGATCTTCGACATCCGGAGCTGGTTGGACGGCCCTGCCCACAATGCTCCAAACGTTCTCAGTTCGGTAGAGATCCGGTGACCTTGCTGGTTCAAATGTTTCAAATGTCTCTGAGCTCTATGGGACTTAACATCTGAGGTCATCAGTCCCCTAGAACTTAGAACTACTTAAACCTAACAAACCTAAGGACATCACACACACCCATGCCCGAGGCAGGGTTCGAACCTGCGACCGTAGCGGTCGCGCGGTTCCAGACTGAAGCGCCTACAACCGCTCGGCCACTCCGGCCGGCTGACCTTGCTGGCCACGGTAGGGTTTTCCGAGCACGGAGACAAGCAGTAGAAACCCTCACCGTGTGCGAGCGGGCGTTATCGTACTGAAATATAAGCCCATGGTTTGCCATGGGTGGCAACGAAACGGGGCACACATTAGACGACGGTGCCGTATCCGGAGGCGCGTTAAGAGTACTTCCCCTGCTGCAGCTGGCACGAGGAGCAGCGCCACGGCCGTGTCGTTTATGTCACAGCTGGGTGTTCCGCAACTCTGACCATCCCTCCTGCCACAGACACATAATCCTGTGCCGCAACGGCGAGGTAACTGCAGGTACACGGGCAGCACATTCGGAAATTGCATTTTCAAACCAATTTTTCTGAGGTGCTGCTTCATTACCCCTGAATGCCCACGTGGCCTGGTACTCCGCACAGTAATACCTCCTTCCCCTACCTCTGTAACTGGAAAACGTGTCGCGTATCATCTGACTGTAAGTTCTTTCCTGCTGGATACACGTGAGGCAAAGCCTGAAGGGCACTTAGGGAGTCGTTGCAGGTGAAGAATTTTGTAGCAGCTACAGCAGCTTCCAGATCGTATATAATTCAGCGTCATACGCTGCTAAGGTATGAAGTGAGCCAAACTTTAGAGTTTGTACTCTTATCGGACCGCTGCATCATATATGTTATATAAGGACATTGTATCTAATGTTATGAGACCAAAATACTGCTGTGTTTGATTATGTTTTTTATTGCAATTGGCCTATTCCGGCGTCATTGCCATCTTCAGGTTATCTGGGAGTAGTATATAGTTTAGTACAATATTTAAAATTTTGAAGTAGATAATCTGACGAATTATTGAATTGTGGTTTGCTACCAACATCACGTGGTCATGGTATCCATACGATATTGATGTTTCAGTTGCTGCCACACTATTGTATGAGTTTGGTCCTTGTAGTTGTCGAATTACGAAAGTTTATTTCATAATAACGTTCCGTGACAGTTGAGGCAGCATGAACAGTTCTATAAAAACAATATTAAATTACATAATAATGTAGAACCACATAGACACGAATCACACAAACAATATAATCTAGAACAATAATATGATTTGCAGAATACTTTAGAGGCAAACAGCCTAGAACCATATATCATCGCTGACTCGACAGTCAATATAGCTGTAACGAAACGTCGTTATGAAATAAAGTTTCATAATTCGAAAACTTCACAAATAAGTGCTCCAACAACATCGAAGGGGCAAACTTAAAAATAGTGTGACAGCAACTGAGACAAGGATGTCGTATGGATATCAAGACCACCAGATATACGTAGCGAACCATAATTCTACAATGTGTTAAATTATTTGCTTAAAAATTTGAAATATTGTACCAAATTATGTAACTTTCATAGATAACCTGAAGATGCCAGTAACACAGAGATTGGTCTATTGTAATAAGAAACATAATTAAACATAGCAGTCTTGATCTCATAACGTAATACAGGATCTTGAGACCATATTCTGTACATAATGCAAAGCAGCTGGTGGAATTCCGCTAATGAAATCCATTAGCGTAACTAAAACGCAGTCGCAGTGCATGCAGTATGATTAGTTTTGGATACTGGTAAGTCTAAAATAATCCTAGGTATCCTTACTAACAAGCGCGGTGAATTACTCCAACCTCGACGAAGCACATAACTATGGTCTGCATTAAAGGGCACTAGGTGCACCACTACGATTTCACCGTGCCCTGTTCCATGTGCGAATGGAAGGCGGGAGGAATGATATACTCAGTACCAAAGTCCGTCACCCAGCGTGCTATACGGCCGTACGATGGTTCCAATGGCTCTAAGCACTATGCGACTTCACATCTGAGGTCATCAGTCCCCTAGACTTAGAACAACTTAAATCTAACTAAGGACATCACACACATCCAGGCCCGAGGCAGGATCCGAACGTACCACCGTAGCAGCGCGGTTCTGGGCTGAAGCGCTTAGAACCGCTCGGCCACAACGACCGGCCCCATACGATGGGAATTAACAGACTTTGACTCGGAATTGTAGTTCGATCTAGACAGAATATACATTTTGGAAATCGTTGCGGAATTCAATAATCCAACATCCACAGTGTCGAGAGTGGGAAGAGAGTACCAGATTTCAGCCATTAACTCTCACCACGGACACCGCACTGGCCGGCGCCGTTAAGCGTGAGAGCGGTGGCGTCTTGATAAAAGACCAGCAACATTGAGTGAAATTTCTGCAGAAGTCAATGTGAAACGAACCACAAACGCATCCGTTGGGACAATGAGGCAAAATTTGGCGTTAATGGGCTACGGCAGCAGACGACCGGCGCGAGTGCCTCTGCTAACAGCACGACGTTACCAGCAGCGCCTCTCCTCAGATCCTGACTCCATCGCTTGGACCCTGGACGACTGGAAAACTACGGTCTGGTCAGACGAGTTCAGATTTCAGTTGTTTAGAGCTGATGGTAGGCTTATAGTGTGGCACAGGCCCCACTAAGCCTTGGACCCAAGTTATCAACCAGGCACCGTGTAAACTTCTGGCGGCTCCATAATGTTGTGGGTTAAGTTTACATGGAATGGTGGTCCAACTACGACGGGAGTCTGAAAAGTCTGTGCAAAAATAAAAACTACTTACGTCTTTGGGGTAAACCTTTTTTATTTTTCGACATAGTCTCCTTTTAGACTTATACACTTCGTCCAACGCTGTTCTGATTTGTTGATCCCTTCCGAATAATAGGAATTATCCAAGTCTACAAAACAGCTGTTAGTGCAATCACCACCTCGTTTGAATAAAATCTTTGTCCCAGCAGCCATTTCTTCAAATTGGGGAACAAATAGTAGTCCGAGGGAGCCAAGTCTCGACAATTGGGCGGATGTGAAACGAGTTGAAATACTATTGCCATTAATTTTTGCGACCACAGCTACTGAGGTGTGTGCTGGTGCATTGTCGTGGTGGAAAAGGACTGTTTTGCGGTCCAATCGCCGGCGCTTTTCTTGCAGCACGGTTTTTAAACGGTCCAATAACGATGAACAGTATGTGCCTGTAATGGTTTTACCCTTTTCCAGATAGTCGACGAAGATTATCCCTTGCGAATCCCAAAAGACAGTCGCCATAACCTTTCCGGTCGAAGGAATGGCCTTCGCCCTTTTTGGTACAGATTCTCTCTTGGTAACCCATTGCTTACATTGTTCTTTGGTCTCAGGAGTATAGTAATGTATCCATCTTTCATCCACAGTGACCAAACGACGCTTAAAGTCCTGTGGATTCTTCCTGAAGACCTGGAAACCATCCTTACAACACTTCGCACGATTCCGTTTTTGGTGAAGTGTGAGCAATGGTTCAAATGGCTCTGAGCACTATGGGACTCAACTGCTGTGGTCACAAGTCCCCTAGAACTTAGAACTACTTAAACCTAACTAACCTAAGGACATCACACACATTCATGCCCGAGGCAGGATTCGAACCTGCGACCGTAGCGGTCGTGCGGTTCCAGAGTGAAGCGCCTTTAACCGCGCGGCTACTCCGGCCGGCCGAAGTGTGAGCAATCGGGGAACCCTTCTTGCGGATAGCTTTCTCACGTCCAAATGTTTATGCAAAATATCATGTACCGGTTCATTCGAGATGCCCACAGCACTAGCAATCTCACGCACCTTAACTCTTATGTCATCCACCACGATATCATGGATTTTATCAATGATTTCTGGAGTCGTAACCTCCACAGGGCGTCCAGAACGTTCAGCATCACTTGCACCCATATGTCCACTCCGAAAATTTTGAAACCACCTATAAAATGTTCTAATCGAAGGTGCAGAGTCACTGTAATGTTTATCAAGCTTCTCTTTAGTCTCCTGAGACGTTCTGCCTTTCATAAAGTAATGTTTGGCATTTGTCTGAAAGAATTTCGTGTGGTGATCAAACACAAAGAAATAGACCAATATGGCTTCCAAAGAAGCTACTAACTAAACATGACCTTGATACGCGCCTGTGGTGCCAACTCTCGGACTTTGCACGAACTTTTCAAACGCCCCTCGTATTTTGCTCATTGACTAAAAATGGGCTTGTTCGGCTACTTGGAGAGCATTTGTAGAAAAGACCGATGGAATTTTTATGAATGGCAGTGCAGCATGTGACCAGGCCACAGTTGTTCGGGACTGGTTTGAAGAACATTCTGGACAATCCAGGCTAATGATTTGGCTGCCCAAATCGCCCGACTTTAATACCATCAAACATTCATGGGACATAATCGAGACGTTGGTTCGTGCACAAAATACTCCAACGCAAGACTTTCGCATTTATGGACAGCTATACAGGCTAGGGGGCGAAATGAGTTCCGACACGATAGCCGGCCTCTGTGGCCGAGCGGTTCTAGGCGCTTCAGTCCGGAACCGCGCGACTGCTACGGTCGCAGGTTCGCATCCTGCCTCGGGCGTGGATGTGTGTGATGTCCTTAGGTTAGTTAGGTTTAAGTAGTTCTAAGTCTAGGGGACTGATGACCGCAGATGGTAAGTCCCATAGTGCTCACAAGGGAACCTCCCCATCGCACCCCCCTGAGATGTAGTTATAAATTGGCACAGGGATAGACCTTGAAAAACTGAACACAGATCAATCGAGAAAACAGGAAGAAGTTGTGTGGAACTATGAAAAAAATAAGCAAAATATGGAAACTGAGTATTCCATGGGCAAGGTAGGCAACATCAAGGAGAGTGTCAGCTTACGAGCGCCGTGGTCCCGTGGTTAGCGCGAGCAGCTGCGGAACGAGAGGTCCTTGGTTCAAATCTTCACTAGAGTGAAAAGTTCAATTCTTTTATTTTCAGACAATTATCAAAGTTCAGGAACTCACACATAATCACCTTCGCTCTCCAAGATTCCAGGACATTTTCAGACTTGCTTGGACATATGCAGGATTTGACGGTCTACGCATGGAAACATTTGAAAACGTAAAAAACATGTTTTGACAGAGCACAGGGAAAACTGTGCGATTGTGAAACTGTTTCATTCATTTGTTGCAGTTTATGTGACAAACTCTTATGTTTTCATCACTTTTCTGGGAGTGATTATCACATCCACAAGAAAACCTAAATCGGGCAAGGTAGAAGAATCTTTTTACCCATTCGCCAAGTGTGCAAGTTAGGTGGGTCGACAACATATTCGTGTCATGTGACGCACATGCCGTCGCCAGTGTCGTAAAGAATATATCAGAGGTGTTTTCCTGTGGAGGAATCGGTTGACCTATGACCTTGCGATCAAATGTTTTCGGTTCCTATTGGAGAGGCACGTCCTTTCGTCGACTAATCGCACGGTTTTGCGGTGCGGTCGCAAAACACAGACACTAAACTTATCACAGTGAACAGAGACGTCAATGAATGAACGGACAGATCGTAACTCTGCGAAAATAAAGAAATTAAAATTTTCACTTGAGGGAGGACTCGAACCATGGACATCTCGTTGCGCAGCTGCTCACTTTAACCACGGGACCACTGCGCTCATATGCTAAAGTTGTCCTTGATGTTGCATATGTTGCACATGGACTACTCAATTTGTATATTTTGCTTATTTTTTCATAGTTCCACACAACTTCTTCCTGTTTTCTCGATTGATCTGTGTTCAGTTTTTCAAGGCCTATCCACTGTGTCAATCTATAACTAAATTCGAGGGGGGTGCGATGGGGAGGTTCCCTTGTCAGAGCCGTTTGAACCGACACGATAATAGCATGTCTCCCACGACTTTTGTCACCACAGAGTGTATTTCCAAGTGTAGGAATTGTAATTGCTTCCCGCTTGGTGCTTGGAAAGTGTCTTCCGATATCCGTGAAACCCGCGTAGTTTACAAAGTCAGGCGATATAGGGAGCCAGCTGCTAACTCCGCGATCGACCGGCGATGCGCTGCAGGAAGACAGATTAAAAGCGGCCCACTGCAGCGGAGTCGCCGTGCTGGTGAGGCCAGGAATAGCCGGTGAGGCGCCGACCGCCGCCCGTGTCTGACAGCCGCGCGCTCGCACACACGTGCAGCGCTGCTGGCTTCTGACCGCATGACGCGGCCGCTCCAATCGCCCGTGCGTAGCCTGCCGATTAGTCAGCTGCGCTCGACTCGTCTCGCCGTAATAAATGTGCCCGTACGGACAACACGGCGCGTCTCGTCTTCCCGCCTCGCCGTCGTAAGATGATACGCGGACATAATCAACAGAACAGGAGTTTAATAAATTAAGTGCTTCGAAACTACATTTTGCCAAAAGCCTACACACTCTCGCCTGAAATAGATCCTGTGTGATGTCTGGCTAGCGCGGTTGCGCTGTAATTGCAAGCACAAATTGGCGATGTCACTGACGTGCTTAGTGACGAACACTTTCTTTTAGCCATTGTTGTTGTTGTGGTCTTCAGTCCTGAGACTGGTTTGATGCAGCTCTCCATGCTACTCTATCCCGTGCAAGCTTCTTCATCTCCCAGTACCTACTGCAACCTACATCCTTCTGAATCTGCTTAGTGTATTCATCTCTTGGTCTCCCCCTACGATTTTTACCCTCCACGCTGCCCTCCAATACTACATTGGTGATCCCTTGATGCCTCAGAACATGTCCTGCAAACGGATCCCTTCTTCTGGTTAAGTTGTGCCACAAACTTCTCTTCTCCCCAATCCTATTCAATACCTCCACATTAGTTATGTGATCTACCCACCTTATCTTCAGCATTCTTCTGTAGGACCACATTTCAAAAGCTTCTATTCTCTTCTTGTCCAAACTATTTACCGTCCATGTTTCACTTCCATACATGGCTACACTCCATACAAATACTTTCAGAAATGACTTCCTGACACTTAAATCTATACTCGATGTTAACAAATTTCTCTTCTTCAGAAACGATTTCCTTGCCATTGCAAGTCTACATTTTATATCCTCTCTACTTCGACCATCATCAGTTATTTTGCTCCCCAAATAGCAAAACTCCTTTACTACTTTAAGTGTCTCATTTCCTAATCTAATACCCTCAACATCGCCCGACTTAATTCGACTACATTCCATTATCCTCGTTTTGCTTTTGTTGATATTCATCTTATATCCTCCCTTCAAGACACCATCCATTCCGTTCAACTGCTCTTCCAAGTCCTTTGCTGTCTCTGACAGAATTACAATGTCATCGGCGAACCTCAAAGTTTTTATTTCTTCTCCATGGATTTTAGCCACTATATTCGATAAAAAACCAAATGAAGATTTAAGCGCAATGAAAACACTATTAAACAACACAAGACCTAAGAAGTTAAAATCTTCTGGGTTATTAGGCCGCGTCACGTTTCTTCTAAAATGATCGACGTTTCGACTGGGATCTTCCTCAGGATCTTCTTGTGTCCACTACTGCTAGAACACTGTTAGAGACGAGTGTCGCGTTCGTGCTGGAGAAGTGATAGTGTTGGTTGAAATTCATATGGCTACCATTGGTGGGTCATAGTCATACGCCAATATTATTCCCGCTCTAATGCGGAAGAAGAGGCGTTGTTAGCTAGTCTCCTGTGGATAACATTGGCGGCCCATCGTCATTCGATAGGAAGGCACTATTCAACACGTACGCTGGGGAAGGGTTATTGGTTGAAATTCCTGCTACCGCTATTGGTTGGTCGTCAACATTGGCTAAATCCGAAACGAACAGGGCAAGAGAGGGGGAACGTTTACCCAAAATATTGTTGTCCGCCGAGGTGACTTGCAGCGCGTTGTTTCCTCCGCGGCCGCGTATTTACTTCCTTGATGGCGGTGAGCCACGATGCCGGAAGCCTATAGCCGTCCTCTCTATTGAAATTAGATGCATTCTTAGAAATTTAAACCGCTTCTCGGACCTTTCTTCTATAAATGTTTGTTTCCTTACCCAGTACACGTACGTTTTTAAAGTCGATGTCAGAGCCACACTTCTCGTGATGTTGCGCTACTGCCAATTTTGCACTTTGTTTTAACCGCATGTGTGGTTCGTGTTCCTTAATGCGTTCTTCAACAGTTCTTCCCGTTTCGCCTATATACACTTTGCCGCAGCAACGTGTCACTTGATAGACGCCTGCATTGTGGAGGCAATCAGGTGCATCGGTTTTCGCGTCGGAAAAAAATCTTTTATTTTGTTTCGACTAAAGAAAGATGTCTGAATACCATTATTCTTCAAAATTCTGCTTATGCGGTCAGTGACCCCATAAACGAACGGTAACCTGAAGGAGTGAGAAGGCGGTTCCTCGTCATTCTTATAAGCGGTATAAATATTCCACCTAAAAGCCCTGTCGATTGAATAACTATCATACCCATTTGCCTTCAATGTCCTCTTCAAAAAATTCAACTCCTATTCCAAGTTGTCGTCATCGCTTATACGGAAGGCAAGTGCTTATGGGCTGGGTGGTTGTGCTTCTGGGCTGGGTGGTGGTGCGAAGTGGCATCTAAATACCTGTTTGTGTTAGTAGACTTTCTGTACACTCTGTGACGTAGACTGTTATCGGATCTTCTGTATACAAACACATCTTGGAACGGGAGACCGACGTCACTCTCAACCTGCAACGTGAATTTGATTTTCGGGTGAATTCCATTTAAGAAATTGTGGAACGCATGAAGTTGTTCTTTGCCGTGTGACCATATAACGAATGTATCGTCCACATAGCTGAGCCAGCAAGAAGGCTTCAAAGGAGCACTACTGAACGCTGGTTCCTCGAAATGTTCCATAAAAACGTCAGCTGCAACTGGCGAAACGGGTGAGCCCATAGCAAGGCCGTCAGCCTGTTCATAGAATTCACCATTGTACTTAAAATAGCTCGAACGAGGACATAGTTCAATTAAGTCACAAACATCTGGAGCAACATTCTCTCTTATGATCTCCATTGTATCTGATACTGGGACGTTAGTAAATAACGATGTCACATCGAAGCTAACAAGAATGTCACCTGCAGATATCCTCAGTGCGAGTATAATTTCTCAAAAATGTTTCGAATCTTTTATAAAAGTGTTTGTTTTACCAACTAGATGTCTCAGTTTGCCAGATAAATGACGCGCTAAAAAATAAGTCGCCTAGTTAATCCCACTGACTATAGCCCTCAAAGGAACCGATTCTTTATCTAATTTCGGTAGTCCGTACATTCTGGTGAGACAAGTATACGAAGTGTTAGATTCTTTGGAATAGAGCTGTCCAGTCTGGTATCAGGTTTTTCACTTTCCGGACGATTCTGTTCGTCGGATCGCTTTTTAACTTGCGATGCACAGGATCAGCTAGTAGTTGTTCCATCTTCCTGTGATGATCCACAGCGTCCAAAACAACAGTATCACTCCCCTTATCCGATTTTGTTACAACGATGCTTTCGTTTCTCGCGAGTTCAATAAGAGAGAGCCTTTCCTGCGCCGATAAGTTGCTTTTCGGAGGTTTCGATTTCCGTAGAACTCTCGACATATCTTGTCTTACTTCTTCGGCCTGCACCTTCGGAAGACGAAACAAGGATGCTTCGACGGCACTTACAATTCCTTCAACGTATTCTCTTCGGTGTAGTTGCGAAATTCACACCTTTGCGCAGAACTCGCTTCGGATCCACATTAGCGATTTCCTTCTGAACTTTAACCGCTAGCTTCTCGAATTTATCTTGTTGTTTCATAGGACTGAAATCCTAAAACCTTGTTGAATGGTCAAACGTTATTCTGTCCACTTTATCCCAGTCCTGGGGTGGGAGAGTTACCACCAGTGAAAAATGAACATCAGTTAAAACGGATCTAACATAATGCAAGTCCCTGCGTATTTTCTAGATTCTTTCACGGAGAAGTGCTTGGCTGGGCCTTTGGTAGATTCTCCTGGCTTTCACTGTCTGCGCAGGGTGACTAGTTCTGGCGAATCTAGTAATAACATCATTATCACGGCACCGGGATACAAAGGCCAAATCGCTTGGTAATTTACCTCTTCTTCTGCGAAGGTTGTCTAGTCTTCTGATGAAGGTGTAAACCTCTTGCCCATAAAAGAATATTTTAACTTCAGTGACAACGGCCACGAAAGCCTGTAGACTTACAAGACCTATGGCTCGGTAATTATCATCACCACAGCCACAACAACAACAACAACAACAACACCCCCCACCACACACACACACACACACACACACACACACACACACACACACACACACACACACACACACACACAGAGAGAGAGAGAGAGAGAGAGAGAGAGAGAGAGAAACCAAAGGCAACGCGTTGCTACTGCAGCCATCATCCTAGCTTTCGCCATCTTTACCGTTTTGAAGCACAGAATGCACTAAAAACAGACAACGAATTGCATTCACCGAACCATACTGTACATTATTAAAGGAACGTATGATTGCTGGGATAACGTTAAAAAAGAAGCGATCAACACAAAAATTTCAGGCAACACTGTCTGAAAAGACGACGGTCTGCATTTAAGCACAGCTTGGGATAGAAACGAATTGATTGACGCAAGTGAACAGTAACTGTAAAATGGCCACCATATTGCTGCAGGGTCTGCACACTATTATTATTATTATTATTTGGTGATAAGACGCGAAGCGTTTTCAGGGTGCAGTCTACCAATTTATGCCAGTTCAGATGTAAGGAGTTCAGCAATCAAGTGGGTCAAGTACACTAATTACAGTGCAAATGTTTTAAGCCCTTTGACTTTAAATGGGGGTGCAGTGAGTGAATGCAGCTAGGAGGCATGTTTTCTAGCTAGTGTCTAGCCTCAGTGTGGTTGTAGCACTCACGATGCCTTGAGAATGGCTTCATCATTCCATAAAACGAGGTTGGTAGAGATAAGCAGTACTAATTGTCTCACTGAGTCATTAGTTAGTAGTCTAGTAAAACACCTGCAACATCTTTCGTCACATTAAAAATGTAATGGTCAAAGAAAATTCTTATTCACCGTATAGTCATACACCAATGGTGGGGTGGGAGGGCACGTGGGTGGGTGGAAGGAGAGTGGTTCCAGCTAATGTCTAATTGCAAGCCGTTGTAGATGGGGGTGGGAAGAGCGGCTGGGGGCCCCTCGGCAGCGCCTGTCGCCTAGGCCACCCACCCGCCAGGCGGGCGGCGGCAGCGCGAACCGCAACGGCGCGTCGTCGACTGCACATTCCGCGAAGCGCGCACGCCCGTATAAATACCCGGGCCGGGCGCAGCCAACAGAATTGCGCCTGCGAGCCGGGCAGGCCAACCAAAATACGGGCCCATCACTCGTCACAGTAGACGCTGCGGCGTGCTAAGTGCTCAACTACTGTGACTGCACGGGCAGCATTCAACAGAATGTAATGTCCCCACAGGAAATACCCTCTACCACGCACCAATTAACCATTTTCAATCAAACCATCCACATTCATTCACTTTGGAAAAGTTATCTGATCTGATTTTCTCGTCATATACGCGGCGACAGCTGGTCGACGCCAAAGTATTTTCTAGTGCATTTATTCTTTGAAATAACAGAGATGCATATATGCATTCTCCATGGTTGTTGGAGTGGTAACTAGGACAGCTTCTGGAGTATCTGTTCAGGGATTGATGTGTTTCTGAGAGATACATATTCTGCTTTTCTTCTCGCTAAAGCGAGCTGATTAACATTTGTGCCGCTAGCGGTTTGTCTTGAAGAGAAAGAGATTGTAAAATGAAAATAATTAAGACGTGGAATCACCGGAGATCTGGACATGTAATGGAGATGGATTTAATACACGATTTCCTCCATAAATAAGGTTTGTGACTTTTTTATTCTGGAGTGAATGAACGAATAAGTTTTTTTCTGAATCATTTGTTGATCACGTTGGCCCTGTAATTAGTGGGGAAGTTTCAGCTGTGTCGAAGAGAGCCTGCAATCACTGAGTCTGTGTTAAATCGTCCAAAAAGGCTTCGTACACATTTGGAATTCGTAATCTTTCGTAAAAGGAACAAATTGTCCAAACGATTGATTCTCCCAACTGACTGCAGTGTTTAACAGTAATAATAAACGTAAAGATCTCTTACAGCAAGCCAGCCGCTGATTACCAAGACGAAGGTCTCCATCAAAGATTATATTTGGCCGATTCTTTTTATCACTATATCACGTAATGAAATCTTATATTAAAAACTATACATAGATAAAGGAGAGAAAGAGAGAGAGCGAATGAAATAGAGATAATACTAATAATCCTCCATTAGTCTAATTTTTCGCCTGTCTTATCACGGATCAGCCAAGAACTGGGAGGGCCTTACTTTACTGTATAGACTTATGTGTGAAGGTGAAGGGATCTTAAAGACAACAGATACACGTCTATACAGACAAGACATTACACAGAGATAGCAGCTAGCTGCATTGATCATCTATTCTTAGATTAAAGAGATGACAACTTATTATCCGAACATTAAAATGTTAAAAGAAGTTTAACAGAATCGTGAAGGCACACCAGCAACATATTGTGAAGCTACGCGGAGCAAGCGAGATTGGGATTTAATGTCCCTTATATGAATGCGTGATGTCTGTTCAGTGCAGATGCACATTTGACTTCCCGCTGGAACCTCAAACCAGCGAGCATGAAGGGCACGGCAAGGGAGCGTGCCGAGATAGTCTGCATATTTGCGATAAACGCTGCATCTAGTTGGAAAAACGGTTAACGCAACTGCCTAGTAGACAGGAGATCCCGGGATCGTGTTCTGGTCCGACACACATTTTCAATCGTCGCCGCTGATTCAGCATGAAGTCCCGATGCAGGTGATATCGTTCGTTCCCTTTCCTTTCCTCTCTCGGGTCTACACCTTCACGCCTGCAGACCAGAGTGGAGAGCGCATCTGACTGCAGGAGACCCGCGACCAGTTGCCAGTGCTAGCAGAGGTGTTGCCATTGTGGGAGCATTCGAACAGTTCGTTTACGAGCGTCGATCGGGAAGGTCTGATCTTACGGTCTTTTTCCATGTGATCTCGCATTGTTGTCCTCGGTACATCGAGTTTCGAAACACGTTCATGCATCGACTTCATAGGAGATTGTTCAATCGAACCAGAGAATCCCTAATGTGTTTCTTCTCGAATCTTCTTTCTTCCACTCCACGGCCTGTCTTTAACACTGCGAAAAGCGAAAGCACGTCTTTCCTAATCCAAGAAGAATCTTTTCTGCAAAGCTCCCATAATCTTTGTCTGCCTGTGTGGTGGTGTTCGTGTAGCCACACAGTTGTCAGTAAGCGCTCCTCAGTAATGTAGCTTCAGGGGCTATTCAGAAGGTAAGGTCCGATCCGTCTCGCAATGGAAACCACTGCGAAAATCAAAAATATTATACTTGCAACAGTAGCTACACCTTCCAGTTACTTCTTACATAGTCGCCGCTCCAACTAAAAAATCCATCGTCCCATTGCATCAAGTTCCCAGTACTATCGTCGTAGAAGGGAGCCACCTGTGCTTTCCGCCAATTCTCTACACTGATCTGCAGTTTACTGCCTGTGCCAAAAGATTTTTTTTTTTTTTTTTTCATAGCCAGCGGTTCATGTGAGCGGAGACTAAGAACTCAGGGGGAAGCCATTACGGGCTGCACTTCCCAGTCAAAATACTACAGAAGCATCTTCATTTCCCCTGCAGAGTGCGGACGAGCATATCGTAATGAAGAAGGAAACGCGTGAGAGTTATGTTATGTGGGCTACCTGACATCAGGCGAAATCTCTGAACAGGCGCTAATACTTGGCTGGAGACACTACTATTCTAGGCATATTTACGTGCTCGCCGTGCGCTCAGAACTGAAAAGAGGGACATACTAGAGAAACTACCGAACACATCTGTGAAAATCTTCATCGGATTTTCACTGAAGTTTCCCTTAAGCGCCCGATCAGACCATACTTTCCAGACAGCCCTCGTATGACCACTCATATCTGCCTTGGGAACACGTTAAAACTCGACTGAGACTGCGAAAACGTGAAAACATGAATTCCAGTAACATAGCTACCTGCCTGGAAATTAGCAGCTGATCCTAAACAGGGGTTTGAGATATACAGGGAGTTCTCACCGACCCAGTATCTTCTTTGTCAAAGATTGCTACTAACTGTCCTACCAGGAGTTTCCATGCTTTATCAAAGAGTCTTAGACAATATGGGACTATCTCAGTGACGCCAGACCGGTTCTAGTGACCCTTTTTCGTGTATAGCACATATATTTTGTAGTGAAATTATCATACGAGAGTGATCAATGTAATAAACGTAAACAATAATAAAAAACAATGTACACGTAACTGAACGACAGATGATCTTTGTTTTTCACCTTCAAAACCGATAACGTTATCAATGTTGAGCTCACTCTGTCTCTGAAGCTGATTATTGTATTGTCTTGGGTGTTCAAATGGCTCTGAGCACTATGCGATTTAACTTCTGAGGTCATCAATCGCCTAGAACTTTGAACTAATTAAACCTAACTAACCTAAGGACATCACACACATCCATGCCCGAGGCAGGGTTCGAACCTGCAACCGTAGAGGTCGCTCGGTTCCAGACTGTAGCGTCTTGGGTGTCATCCTTTGTGTAAGAGATTAGTATTCTTGAAATAATCGTTTTTTTTTTTTTTAAATATGTGTCGTGTTACATATATATAGTTACCCTCCCCATCAGTACAATAAAAGCAAATGTGGCGGACTTTTATAAACGGTGTCTATTCGTAATTTTAAGGAAGTCATTGTTGAGCGCCATTTTCATTTTCTTACTGTTTCCGAACTACAACCTGTCATATTCTGTAAAAGAAAGCCGATTGTGTTTCAGATTAAATTCATTCCCACAGACTATCATTCTGTAATTGCGTTTGTGTAAAATTTCAAAACGAATCGATACCAAACAGATAACGAGCCTAGCTATAAACATGAATATTAACTAAAAATAATTTAAAGTAAATAAAGGCTTTATTAAAATAATGAAAATGACGTACAAGCCGGATTCAATTCCAAGACTGTTGACCACTTCAAGTACGTAGGAAGTGTTTTTAGTAATAACAACAGAACAGATATAGAAATAGATGGCCATTTAGCAACAGCAAACAAGACACTTCCCAGTTTCATCAAAATTCCAAGAAAAAGATCACTTAGCTGTAACTTCAAAATCCGCTTATATCAATCGACCATTATATGGACGTGAAACATTAATATTTAGAAATAAATATGAGGAAGAACTGTTAATATTCGAAAGAAAAGTATTAACGAAAATTTTTGTACCTGTATACGACGAAAATAACACGAAATGGAGAATAAGAAGAAATGAAGCATTTAGAGGGCTGTACAAACACCGTAACATCGTCGAAGTGCTCAAGAGGAGAAGGTGTAATTTGGCAGGCCATATGGCTAGAATGACAGAATATACTACCTAGAATGGAATTCAGCAGACCAATAGATGGAACGAGAGGAAGACCGAGAATAAGATGGCGGCATAACATTCGGGAGGACACAACTAGGATGAATAGCAACAGCAACTGGACAAACAGCGCATTGGACAGACGGAAGTGGAAGAGGCTCATAGAGCAGGCCTATGATTGGTAAGTCCCTTGCCACATGTAAAGCAAAGTATGAGTAAGCCGTTGCACATCGACTTGTAGTAGAATCAGAGGGGATTATTATTTTTTACCAGCTCAACGCGATTTTCAATTAGGAAAGCGTGAGAACCACAAATCTTGTAGCATACGGTTGTGAGCTCTGCAAGATCCATGAGCTATTTCATGTTAACGTGACAAACCCTAATTCTAGGGCTATATTTTATTTTTGACACATGGATCTATGCCGACAATCTGTGTAAAAAAGGCGATGGTACATTAGTCCTTATGTAAAATTGTTACCTTCTGAAGAAGACAAATTTATATTTGTCGAAACCTAGATAAAGAATTTCTTTATCCACTGCAACTGGTCGGCTGTTTATAATTTTAAGACGGACTATACTTTCTTTACGTACACTGTACACTCGATACACGCATGAAAACAATCGATATATAAGTGTTCATTTCATGACGGTTTCTTACTGTACCTCTATTTTTTGTCGCCAGAAACGTACTGGTCATCGTCGTCGCCGCTGTCATGATGATTTCAAAAATGGCTGTAAGAACTATGGGACTTAACATCTGAGGTCATCAGTCCCCTAGAACTTAGAACTGCTGAAACCTAACTAACTAAAGGACATCACACACATAGATGTCCGAGGCAGGATTCGAACCTGCGACCGTAGCAGCCGCGAGGTTCTAGATTGAAGCACCTAGAACCTCTCGGCCACAGCGGCCGGGCATGATAATTGCATTCCGAAGAAATATGATCCGTTATAGTGATATAGTTTTTTTGGTGGAAGACGAGGGGTAAAAAGGGGGACTGGGGGACAGCCCGGCCAGATCTCTCTGTCTTCCGCTCCAGCCGGTCGCAGTAACGTCGCTACTGCACTGTTGGCGCTTCCGTTGTGGCATCACCAGGCACTATGAAGCTCAGTTTTTCGGAAACGGTTGAGAAGCGCACCTTACGTGCGAGCATTGTGTTCCACGTACGTGTATGCGAGGGAACGGTGAGCAGAACTGGTGACCCGCCGTGTGTACGCCTCGCCAGCTGCAGCATCACGGCGTGCGCCGCTGCTAGGAGAGGAGTTGGTCTTTAGACGCGGTGAGAGCGGCGGGCGCCACTTGAGGCTATTACGGCGGCTATCTGGCCGCGGCTTTGATGTCGCCGGCTGGCCGCCCGCCAGCCCGAGACTCGAGGAGCGGCCTGATCGCCGCTAACCCGCCTCTGCTACTTTCCTTTTTCACTGCGGCGCGCAGACGCTGCATTGCGTAACACGCAAGAGGACGCTCCCATCGACTCCAACTTCCAGATCCTCTTCAGAGATGCTCACTACATACTTTATTTACACGTCGAGTTCCGTAGGACCAAATTGAGGAGCAAATCTCCAAGTTCATGGAACATGTCAGTACGTGAAATTACAACATCAAAAAATAGGCAGAAATAAAATGTTTATGAGCCCGAAAAAAATTCAGTCCGTAAGTTCAACTAAACGCAGTCAACAATACAACAAGAATGAGCTTAATTTTTCAAGGAACTTCGACAGAATAGAAGGAGTGCCCCATGACGCAACTCTTCAGTTTCGATTTGAAAGCTCGTGGGTTACTGCTAAGATCTTTGATTTAAAAATGGCTCTAAGCACTATGGGACTTACCATCTGAGGCCATCAGTCCCCTAGCCTTAGAACTACGTAAGCCTAACTAACGTAAGGACATCACACACATCCATGCCCGAGGCAGGATTCGAACCTGTGACCGTAGCAGCAGCAGCGTGGTCTGGACTGAAGCGCCTAGAACCGCTCGGCCACAACGGCCGGCTGCAAACAGGAGTCTCGTCAGTGTGGCAGTCACAGTCACAGACGCAACAAGAACAGTGGTCGTAAGAAGTGTCCAGTGCCGCAGGGAGTAGAGAAGGGCGACACGCCTTGTGAACGAGAACGGGGAGCAAACCCGACAGGAGTTGGCTGGTGTCAGTGCATCCACGTCCATCTAAGCCAGCGAACACGGCCAAAGTATCTGCTTGCAGTGGACATTTGGAGTCGGCACCCTGCAGAAGCATATGCTGACAAAGGCACAAAGTTGCACGACGTCAGACGTTCATTTTTTTGAGCGCACCGAGGGACCAGCCGGCTTTTAGAATTGGAGCTTTAGTTTATTGAAAATGGATGCATCAGTATACTGCACACCTTTGTGCACAGAAGGAAGTCCGATCCAAATGAAGCTTTCATTTCTGCCGAGTATAAAATGAATGAAAGCTGCTTATTCTTGGGAATAAGCTGATATTGTTAACAAGAAATGACAGTAAGGAATATATTTATTGAGAGGCCAATGTCAAAATACCCAGACTCGTGAACAGGGGTCGACAAGAGGTTCGTGACCTTACATCACTTATTGCCCGAACCACCCGTTTCTGAGCCAAAAATATCCTTTTGGAACGGGAAGAGTTACCCCAAAATATAATACTATACGACATAAGCGAATGAAAATAAGCAAAGTAGACTAATTTTCGTGTCGAACGATCACTCACTTCAGATACCGCTCGAGTAGAAAAAATGGCAGCACTAAGTCTCTGAACAAGATCCTGAACGCGGGCTTCCCACTTCAGTTTACTATCTACCTGAACACCTACAAATTTGAACTGTTCAGTTTCACTAATTATATGCCCATTCTGAGAAAATTAAAACGTTATGTTTTGTTGAATTGTCTGTTAGAAACTGTAAAAACTTTTTTTGAGACCACGAACGATAATCCGAATGGGACGGAAATCTGTAGATGTGATGTAAATGCAATGACAAAACAAGTGGTTATAATTTCAGAAAAATTGGATGATTTCTTCTTTACAAATTGAGCAAGACAGTAACGACTTGGTCCACCACTGGACATTTTGCAAGTAGTTATCAGACTTGGCATTGATTGACAGACCTGACGGATATCGTGCCAAATTGTGTCCAATTGGCGCGTTAGATCGTCAGAATACTGAGCTGATTGGAAAGGCCCACCCTCCCTCACAATGTTTCAGACGTTGTCACTGTGGAGGCATCCGGTGACCTCGCTGGCCGAAGTTGGGTTTGGCTAGCAGGAAGACAAACAGTAGCAAGTATTCCCGCGTGCGGGTGAGCACGATATAGCTGAAAGTAAGCCCAGGACGGCTTGCGACGAAGGGCAACAAAACGGAGTGCAGAATATTGTCATCGTACCGAAGTACAACTGTGCTGTAATGGTGCAGCAGATGACAACCAAAGCGGTGCTGCTATGAAGAGAAATGGTACCCCAGACTGTTGTGTTGGCAGAAGAACACCGTGTTGCTCAAAAATGGTTCAAATGGCTCTGAGCACTATGGGACTTAACATCTATTGTCATCAGTCCCCTAGAACTTAGAACAACTTAAACCTAACTAACCTAAGGACAGCACACAACACCCAGTCATCACGAGGCAGAGAAAATCCCTGACCCCGCCGGGAATCGAACCCGGGAACCCGGGCGTGGGAAGCGAGAACGCTACCGCACGACCACAAGCTGCGGACACACCGTGTTGCTAGAGGAGGCCGAAATGCACGCGTTTAATATCACGCAGACTGGCGTGAGGTCTGGAACAGTTAAAGGAGTTGAGTTTACTAAATAAAGTACGAAATTCTTGGAATACTTAGCTTTAATCCATAATTGGAGAACATCGCTCTTGTTGATACATTAATAACAATATCAATATAAACTGGTAATGGCGCCCTGCTAGGTCGTAGCAAATGACGTAGTTGAAGGCTATGCTAACTATCGTCTCGGCAAATGAGAGCGTATTTGTCAGTGTAGCATCGCTAGCAAAGTCGGCTGTACAACTGGGGCGAGTGCTAGGACGTCTCTCTAGACCTGCCGTGTGGCGGCGCTCGGTCTGCAATCACTGACAGTGGCGACACGCGGGTCCGACGTATACTAGCGGACCGCGGCCGATTTAAAGGCTACCACCTAGCAAGTGTGGTGTCTGGCGGTGACACCACACAGACCGTCGCTCCTGGTTATCGGGTCAAATGGCGGGCGGAAGTCCGGTTGGTATGGCACTGTGGTCCAGGGCATCTCCAAGCTCGTCTTTGGCCTGGAATCTGATTGACTGGAGTAATGAGTACATTCGAACTGAGCCCCTATGACCATCGAAGACGTGTCTGGAGAAGCCCGGGCAGCGGTGAGACACCAACCTGACTTTCTCTCGCCATTTGACCCGACAACCAGGAGTGATAGTCTGGGGTACCACTTCTTTTCATAGTGGCACCCTCTTGGCTGTCATCCGAGGCACCATTAGAGCACACCGGTACGTCGACGATATTCTGTGCCCTGTTTTGTTGCCCTTCATGGCAAGCCGTCCTGGGCTTACGTTTCAGCGACATCGTGCCCACCCACACACGGGAATACTTCCTACCGTTTATGAAATTATAATCATTTGGTTTGTCTGTACATGTACGTCACATCTTCCGATTTCTGTCCCATTCGGACTATTCGTCACGGTGCGGTCTGGTTTAGTTTTAGCGTGTATATAATCTTATTTCGTAAGTACCTCTGTTCTTTAAGGACATTGTCTGGGTGATCCGTGAACTGAATGTGTGTCTCTACTTCTGAGATATTCCGTAATCTATGTTTTCCTGCCTTCTGAACAATGGTGATGTTCGATGTCATTAGCAGAATGACTCTTAAATCATACTAAATGCTGCAACAGCTAATTCACTAACATAAAACGATCCGTAAACCTGATTTTGAAGTTCCTCCTTATTTGCCCAACATAAAACTTATCATAGTCACTATATATTGTTCTATATACTACGGACATGTTACGTACCTCAGTCTTATCTACGTTGCCCGCCGGTGTGGCCGTGCGGTTAAAGGCGCTTCAGTCTGGAACCGCGTGACGGCTACGGTCGCAGGTTCGAATCCTGCCTCGGGCATGGATGTGTGTGATGTCCTTAGGTTAGTTAGGTTTAATTAGTTCTAGGTTCTAGGCGACTGATGACCTCAGAAGTTAAGTCGCATAGTGCTCAGAGCCATTTGAACCATTCTTATCTACGTTGTATATAATAAGGATTAGGCCTACAGTGTTCTCTGACCTGAGGCCATTTACCTGTGCTCAGCAATTTTCCTTCCTAGCTCAGTCTTAACGCTGCATATATCTCCACTGCGGTGTACGGAGACCCAGTGCTTAGTGTGTCGCATGTATGACTCACTACACCCACTAGATCTTCGATGCACCCCAGATAACCGACGTCACCTTTCATGTACCACAAAGACGTCTTATTTGATTTGTTAAGTACATTATTAATGCGAAAATGACTACATTTGAATAATTTTATTACCATTTAATGATATTTTATACAATGAAATTGAAAAGAAAGATATCTGGGCAGCGTTTGAACTCTTACAATCAGCGTAATAACCATGAACTTTAACCACTGCGCAACGGTTGCTCGTTCGAAAAATATGTAACGTTATACGTATGGACGGTACGCATAAAACTTCCAACACCGATTTTCTCACAAACTAGGAGCCATCGCACGAAAAGTCGCTAATCAGGTACCCGGGACACGTACACTTACAACACACCGAAAACTCACTGAAATTCGTGGCTAACAAGTCTGGTGGTCTCCTTATCAGAATCTAATACTTTATCACCTGAGTTAAACCACCTCGAAGTCATCTTTCGTCAGAATAGTTGTAGCGAAAGACAGATCAAACGTTCGTTGCGCTGTCAACCAACAGTGAATCGCGTGACTCATGAAAATAACCAGGAATCGAACTTAACAAAGAGAAGCGGAGGTGTTCGCTTAAATTCCGCTTGGAATTCTCCTCCCTCCCTGGTCAAACAACAGAGGGACGAAGTTTTTACTCGTAGGTAATTAATTTTAACTATCGATAAATTGCGCCGTTGGTCATGTTTCGTTGTGTGGTGGCGTTAGATGGGTATATCTGTTTCTTCGTACACCCTATTACGGCTCTTATTCGTCTTACTGTGGCTCTAAATGTCATTGCACAGAGCAATTTCGCTGCATTTGTGCCTTGAAAATGATGATGTGTACACCTGTCGAAATATCGGCAGTTGCCAAACACGTCACCCGGTTGCATTTCCGTAAGTTGAAGATATACTGCGCCGGAAGAAAGCCAAGTTTCACAGTCTTGTGTAGTTTATCTTAACTGTTGCAATAATTGGCCACATTATTAGATGTTGCAGATGATTACTCTGTCACAATTTTTAGCCTCACTGTTATGGACACGTTATTGTGGGAGACAAGGATATATTTCAATAGTTTACGAGTTTTCTGAGAACTGTGTAACGAGAGGATCACCTCACCATCACGCCTGGCCTTCGAGCTGAGGACGCACCTTAATTACAGTCAATTTCAAGGTTTTCCTCTTAACGACACGTAAAAAGAAGCTGACGTGTGCGTTTTAAGAAGAGAGTCACTGGTTCTACTGGGTTGCAACACGTCTTAAAGAGAGATACAAGTAAATTTATGGCTGTTTACGATTCTCAGTCAGATAGTCTTTTCAAGGGTTTCATCTTCGCGGTGCCACAGCTATGTCTATGATGTATGAAATAACGACTCCATCTCGGCTCTTTAAAGCTCCTATGGAATTCCGTAAAGTGTGACATATTTCGAGCTTGGTAGAATATTGAAAAGGCATCAAATAGCTGATGCGGAGTCATCTCAATAACTGTTTCGTCGTTAGTGTTCTGACCTGTTTGACGTGGTTCGCTACGACTTCCTCCTCGGCGGCAAACTCTCCATCTCAAAGCCTGTGCAATGTTTTCCCTCTACGTCTCCTCCTACTACATCGAAAGTTATTCCCAACGTCTGCTGTAAGCATAATCGTATTCCTTTTCCTACGAGTGTTTTCCACATATTCCTTTCCTAAGCGATGCTGAGGGAAATGTGTCTGTCCGACTCTTAGAAACCCCCTTCTCAGGAACCAATAGACGTATCAAATTGCAATTCATGCCACAAATTAGGGTCTACAATTCCCTGGCGATGTAAAAAAGTGAAGGTTTTATGACAATTCAGTCAAAAGATACGGCCATTTGTGACACATAGACTCACTCACAAAAACTTATACGGTATATCACGCTGGCAGAATCATGACATTTGGCAAGATGCAAGGTTTCACAGTAAAAATAAAGGAAAAATTTGAGAACTTTAAATTTGTAATTATGTTGCTGTTGTGGTCTTCAGTCCTGAGACTGGTTTGATGCAGCTCTCCATCCTACTCCATCCTGTGAAAGCTTCAATCTCCCAGTACCAATTGAAACCTACATCCTTCTGAATCTGCTTAGTGTATCCATCTCTTGGTCTCCCTCTACGATTTTTACCCTCCACGCTGCACTCCAATACTAAATTGGTGATCCCCCAATGCCTCAGAACATGTCCTACCAACCGATCCCTTCTTCTAGTCAAGTTGTGCCACAAACTCCTCTTCTCCCCAATTCTACTCAATACCTCCTCATTAGTTATGTGATCTACCCATCTAATCTTCAGCATTCTTCTGTAGCACCACATTTCGAAAGCTTCTATTCTCTTCTTGTCCAAACTATTTATCGTCCATGTTTCACCTTCATACATGGCTACACTCCGTACAAATACTTTTAGAAACAACTTCCTGACACTTAAATCTATACTCGATGTTATAAATTTTCCTTTTTTTCAGAAACGCTTTCCTTGCCATTGCCAGTCTACATTTTATATCCTCTCTACTTCGACCATCATCAGTTATTTTGCTCCCCAAATACCAAACCTCATTTACTACTTTCAGCGTCTCATTTCCTAATCTGATTCCCTCAGCATCACCCGATTTAGTTCTACTACATTCCAGTATTCTCGTTTTGCTTTTGTTGATATTATCTTATGTCCTCCTTTCAAGAAACTGTCCACTCCGTTCAGCTGCTCTTCCAGGTCCTTTGCTGTCTCTGACAGAATTTGTCATCGGCGAACCTCAACATTTTTATTTCTTCTCCATGGATTTTAATTCCTAATCCGAATTTTTCTTTCGTTTCCTTTACTGCTTGCTCAATACACAGATTGAATAACATCGGGCATAGGCTACAACTGTTTCACTCCCTTCTCAAGCACTGCTTCCCGTTCCTGCCTGTCGACTCTCATAACTGCTATCTGGTTTTTGTAAAAACTGTAAATAGCCTTTCGCTTCCTGTATTTCACAGATGCCACCTTCAGAATTGAGATGAGAGTATTCCAGTCAACGTTGTCAAAAGGTTTTTCTAAGCCTGCAAATGGTAGAGACGTAGGTTTCCCTTTCCTTAACCTATATTCTAAGACAAGTCATAAGGTCGGTTGTATGGAATCAGTGCAGTGGCATGGGTCGGTGTGGAGAGGTGACAGTAGGATAGGTCAGTTTCCATGTTTGGGCGTGTCCATGACCACACTGTTAATGAAGTTACCCGATTTGTTTGCGTATCAACGCGAACCCTCCGGTGAGTCTACAAGGAATGGTATACAGCTCTCAGCTACGTAATCCGGCGTCACAACAGTGGTCGTCAGATGATTCCAACGGACAGGGATCCAAGGCCAGTGTCACACCTTGAGAGTGACAGTCGGTTTCGTACAAGAGGCGAGCTGCTGCTCACAATGATCACAGATCCATTATGACCGCCGGCCGGAGTGGCTGAGCGGTTCTAGGCGCTTCAGTCCGGAACCGCGCTGCTGCTACAGTCGCAGGTTCGAATCCTGCCTCTGACATGGACGTGTGTGATGTCCTTAGGTTAGTTAGGTTTAAGTAGTTCTAACCTCTAGGGGCTTATGACCTCAGCTGTTAAGTCCCGTAGTGCTCAGAGCCATTTGAACCATCATGACTAATTTCCGAATGATCCTTGAGATGGTAATTCCACTCAAGTGAAATATGATTTACAGTGGGAGCCAATACTGAATGGATTTAATAGTGTAAAATTTTATTTTTATTTTTCACTTCATGTTCGCCAATGCCTTCTGCCTGGCGTCTAGTTCCAGCATATCAGTCACGTTGCACAAAACCGGACAGAACCACTTTGAAACTCACGTATTGAAACATCAGCAGTTAAACTGACGTGTTGCTCACGAGGTAACGCTACCTAACTGCGCGTTTACACTTGACTGTCCAATAGGGGGGTGGGGGGGGGGGGGTGGAGGCGGTCAGTTGGGGGTTGAGCCGCGGCGAGCTGCTGACAGATTCCGACCAGACCAGACGCTCTCCTCTCCTGCTCTCTTGGGCAGCAGCCCATTCAGTTTCGGCGGCTTCTCTAGGCCTGCATTTCCTTTTCACAGCATTAAACATCCCTGCAATTAAAATCTGTCTGAATTTTCACCTCAACGGGTGCCCAGTGCTGTCGCTTCCTCGCCATTCCTAAAAAATGGTTCAAATGGCTCTGAGCACTATGGGACTCAACTGCTGCGGTCATTAGTCCCCTAGAACTTAGAACTAGTTAAACCTAACTAACCTAAGGACATCACAAACATCCATGCCCGAGGCAGGATTCGAACCTGCGACCGTAGCGGTCTTGCGGTTCCAGACTGCAGCGCCTTTAACCGCACGGCTACTTCGGCCGGCCCTCGCCATTCCTGACACATTAACAATGAAGTTGGGTACTGCAGAAAAGGTCACACCCCAGGGTAATACATAAAGATGCACGTCTTCAGCCGCAAACAGTCTAGGAACTTGAGGATTTTAGTGTGGTCTGAAGAGTCAGGAATATTCTCTTCTTTCCCGTGATGCTAAACATGGAGTCCACCGATGGCACAATGAGGAGTTTAATTAGCCGTGGGTGGAGGCTGGAGTTCAGATCAGATGTAGTTGGTATCTTGATGATTTGCAGGTGTGTTTGGTGCTATGACTTGCGAGCTATTAATGTCCTCGTATCCTACGGGAACTACGCATCAACGAGTGGGTTCTCTCCCTCTCCTAATTGACATCAATACGAAGGTGTGTGTGTGTGTGTGTGTGTGTGTGTGTGTGTGTGTGTGTGTGTGTGTGTGTTTTCTGACATCCTATCCTAAACTATTTGACCTATTTCAGCCAAACTAGTTACGTTGCCACACATGATGTCCTTTGCTGTCAGACAATCGATGTGAGGTTAAGGACCACCTACCTATACAAGGGATGGAAGTGGAAAAGCAGAATAGCCTGCAACGAGTGAATTCTCAGACTTTGTTCATCCAGTAATCGAGAATGACAGTACATAGCGATTTGCAACAAACTTTACATATAATTTCAAACCTTCAGGAAATTTCTTCTCTCCGACAACCCGTACAAAATGATTAAGGGAAAAATTATATCGCTTACTGCTTTTCCACTGTTCATGCACTGAAAGTTCCGCATGAGGCATGACGTTACAATTTATTATTTCTCTGCTACTACTTGTATTCGCAACACCTTTTGCATGCAGTATCCACATATCGCGCTGACTGTAGCAGACAAATTGTATCATTGTAGGACCGAGGGTTTAGGAGGTATGGCGTCATAAACATTAAGCTCAAGTCCTGAGGCTGCGTGGTAAGGGCGCGGATGCAAATAAATTCCTGGGCAACGCAGGATTTATACGCTAGTGGATAAATAAATAACCAAACCAACCAACCATAGCTGGGGATGATTCGCTTCATGATATAGTATCACCAGCTACGAACACAGAGAAAAATTTCTGTAGAATAATGGAGATCATTAATATAAGTTCGATGCAGTTTCCCTATTTTTCGTCGATTAACACACAGTGAACACCTCCTGCAGTGCCTAGCTCCCTTCAAAACCACTTTGGTTCCTACGCGATCCCCCTCAGCTGCACTGTCACGGGCGCCTCTGCCACGGCGCAGCCCTGATCACGGCGGCCCTAGGGCAGGGCCCCTGTGGGCGCGCGCCCTTTCGTCGGATGCCAGGGCCCGGCCACTGTGCCAGCGCCGTTCGCTCGCCGCCTGCGCCCGTCTCGCTCGGATTCATTGTCTGCGCTCCTGACAAACGGCCGCTCGGCACTTAACAATACATTTACCGCGCGCGCGCTTATCGCCAACTCTTATGACCGTCGTAAAGCCACAAGCTTTGGCTGTCAGCCCACAGGCAAAGAAGATGCCAAAAGACCTCAATCACGGATGCAGTTTTCTACCTGGAACGCAGGAGTTGAAACTAAGAGATGGCGGCTATCACTGAAATAAGCGCTTTCGGTTATATCGTTTTTTTTTCAACGCCAGTTTAACTGGGCTGATGAAACCACTCAAAATAACCGGTTTATGAAATAACCGATTTTAGATTTTTTATTCCCCTTATTTCCTGCAGTAAACGCAGAAATTTAAGAAACACTCAAAAATTTTGACTCTTTCAATTTCAAGATACATAAAAATCAAAATATTAAATTAAATATTGAAATAAAAGGGAACATAGTTCATCCACTGTTCACTCTCGAAAAGTGATAACTGGTTGACTACTACAAAAATCATCAGTATTCTCCTATTCTTTACATTCCGCTTTCGACACTAACAATAGTCAGTGCTACAAAACTGACGTTGAAGAACTGCTTTTAGTGTTAATTTGTCCGTTTTCAAGGGCTTCAAGCAAATAAGGGCTGAACGAAAGGTTTCCTTTTATTATTGTCCAATTTGCTAACCTGAATAATGCTCCAAATTCAACTTGAGTATCGTTTTGATGTGCTCTTGAAATATGCCTAAATGGCACCGAGGTGGAGCAACGTAATCTAGAACAGGTAGACAGAGAAATTTTACGGAGTGTACTTCTAAAACAAGAACACGTACCATGCGAGACACACGGCGCGTAGGAGCGTGACACTGGTGAACTAACTGTGGGGAGACACGGACATGTCGTCAAACTGCTCCCTCTGAGAGACGTTTCTTCTGGGTTTGTAGCGGCTGCATAACGAGGATGGGATACGGCCTCTAAGGTGACGCATATCTCACCTCGCGCTCTCTCGCCCCCGGCTGACCTTGAGTCTGTATGCTCCGTGGAAACGTGACTCCAGAACGTGCGGCAGAAGAGGCAAGCGCACCTCATGTGTGGCTGCGTGCGCGTCCTTGCGGATATCCAGAGAGAGAGAGAGAGAGAGAGAGAGAGAGAGAGAGAGAGAGAGAGAGAGAGACCTTGTGTACATAATTTAATTTTTACCTGCTGACTTGATAAAATCCCGTCCCCGCACCAAGTCTCTTGCATCAGTACAGCCTCATGCCAACAGTGACTTTCCCATCCGCCTATAAAATAGTAAAGTATTCAAGGTTCTACTACACGTACCTCCTCAGATAAGTTCCGGAAGCCATGACTGTAGAAGGCCCGTGGTACAATAGTCAGCCAGTTACTATTCTACTCCATTCACATATGGGGAGAGGAAAGGATAAGTGTTTACAGGGTGCCCATAATTAAAGTTCCAATTTCAAAATGCCGTAGAAAGACACCCACTGATCAGAATGACGTCAATACGCACATCGTGAAACGCGGGGCACACGGCTGTTCCTCAGTTTGCGTCCGAGACAAGGTGATCCACTGGTAAGCGCTATGAGAGTCTTTTGCTCACCAACGTCATTCCAACCCTCCAACAGCGTGGACGTGTGAGTAGGATCATTTTTATGCGAAATGCGTACTCCATACATTTCACAGCCAGTGAAGCGGCTGCTACAGAGGCATTTCGGAAATGCTGGAATTATCAGCCGTCATTTCCTTACAGCCTTATCTTCTGGCTCTGGTGTTACGTGAAAGGTGTTGTGTTCAGTACTTCAATTATGAACGTAGTTGAAATGAAAGCACGCATTGAACAAGGAATTTTGAAAGTGACTCGAGGCACTCCGACCTGTTCTGGTACATACTGTTCCTCGAATTCAACTTTTAGCAGAAAACGCTGGACAGCATATTGAACACATCTTGCGCCAGTCTCACGAAAATTAAAAACCGATGTGATTTTTGCTTTTTAAAGGATTTTTTGCCCAAGAGCAACCGAACACCGATGCCTTTTGCTTTTTAGTGCGGTTTTCGAACTCAGGACAATTAAACACCGCCCTTTTGCCATCCGATGTAGCACGACCTTGCCGCGTGCATGGCCTTATCTAACAGTGCCACAGCTGTTCACTACCGGACTTCGTGCAGTCTTTCACACTGAACAGTGCGCTGGTGTAATGTTGAACCCAAACCACAGCCGTCGTACTGTACTTCATCTGCCTTTTGTAGCTCACCCAATTTACATTAACACGCTTGTAAGTATGTGTGTTGAGGCTTATGGGCGCTCAATGTCGAGGTCATCAGCGCCATGACACACATTAAAAGGAACGGATGTTGGACAGGCCTAATAAAACTGAAGCACACACGCAAAGAAAGCAGGAAAAGAAGGAAAATTCTACATAAGAAAGTAAAACGTAAGGAAAGGGAAAACTTAGCAGCAAGAATGCCACAGGAAATTGCCATTGGCTGGCCACTTACATAAAATATGGGCGAGCTTGTCACACAGTGAGCAAATCTTTGTAAAAACATTTGACATGGCATAGAACATTAAAACTTTAACCACATTCGTCCGAGTGTTGCCTAAAAGAGATGGCAGGTCCGCTGGCAAGTCAGCCGCGGCCCGCTGGTCAGAAAATAAAACGCAGTCCAATAAAACGTGGCGCACAGTGACCTGGACGCCAGAAGCAGCACACATTGGAGGGTCCTCTCGCCGGAGCAGGAAGCCGTGCGTCAGAGGACGGTGTCCCATCCGAAGCCGAGTGAGGAGAACCTCGTCCCGTCGACACACGCGTTGTGGGCTTGACCAAACGGAGTTTATTGTCAGTCGCTTCCAGCCACTCTTCCTCCCACCGACGCATGACTCGTAAGCGCGCAGGGTGGGTGCGCGCAGGGGGATAGCACACTGAAATACTTGTGGATCGAGACACGCCTCCTTAGCTGAGAGATCTGCCCTTTCGTTCCCTGCAATGCCGACGTGCCCCGGAACCCAGCAGAAAGACACCTGCTTCCCCAGTCGCTGTAGTTGGAGGAGGGCATCCTGGATGGTCTGGACTATTTTATCTGCTGGATACAAACGTTGCAATGAGTGAGGGGCACTTAGTGAATCGGAACAGACAAGGAATTTAGGACAGGAAGAATGTCTCATCTGCTCCAGTGCCCGCAAGATCGCAGACAATTCTGCATCAAAGACAGTAAAAGTCGGAGGCAGTCGAACCTTGAGGACACGATCCAGAAAAACAACAGAGCAACCAACGGAATCCTCTTGTTTCGACCCATCCGTAAAAACAGCTACGTAGTTGTGGTGCTCAGATAAAATGGCTGCATTAAAAACGGTTGCAGGAGTGCAATCTCTCTTGTACTGCACCAAACCTGGAATCACTCTGGGCCTCTCCAGTAACCAGGCGCAAAATGGTTCAAATGGCTCTGACCACTATGGGACTCAACTGCTGTGGTTATCAGTCCCCCCCAGTATCCAGGGTGGCAGGCTGTTAAAACCCTGGATTTGGGGTTGTATAGACTCCACACCGAGGGACTCTAATACACGTTGCACACGGATCCCAAACGGCAATGTAGCCCGGGGACGGCGGGAAAAAAGGCGGTCCAGAGGTGGATGGGCAACAAGACGGTGAGCAGGCGAGCTGGGAGCTGCAAGAAACTTACAAGCCTGGCGCACCAGCAGGAGCTGCCGCCTGATGGTAAGTGGCGGTTCGCCAGCCTCAGCACAGAGGCTGGGTATGGGACTAGTCCGATAAGCACCCGTGGCCACTCGAATCCCTGCATGGTGGACAGCGTCAAGGATCCGAAAATAAGACGACTTCGCTGACCCATACACTGTGCACCCGTAGTCCAGCCGTGAACGCACGAAAGACCGGTAAAACTGGAGGAGACGCTCCCTGTTCGCTCCCCAAGACCTGTGGCTGAGGCACTTGAGAATGTTCAGTGCCTTCAGGGTTCTGGCTTTCAAGTCTAAACACGCTTACAACGGCATCTAGTGGTAAAATTTTTGTTAATTGTTTTTGTTCCATGACGTTTCCCCCTGTTTAATAATATGCTGCTCAAATTTAACGCCATTATGAGCAGAGGTTCTCTTTCTACAGAGTAGTGAAACTGTAATTTTAAATGCACTAGGGTAATCCCAAAATTAAGGCCTCCTATTTTTTTAAAGTACATAGACCTGTTTATTTCTACAACGGTTTACATCAGTTTGCAGCTTGAACATTGAGCTATTTTTCGACATAATCACCATTTCTGTCGATGCATTTTTGTAGACGGTGTGGCTGTTTTTGTATGCCCATGTCATACCAGCTCGCCGCCATGCTGTTCATAAAGTTATGAGCCTCTTCTTTCACCTCGTCGTCGGAGCTGAATCGCTTTCCGGCCAAATGTTCTTTTAACCTAGGGAACAGGTGATAGGCACTGGGCGTCAAGTCATGACTATAGGGTGGGTGGGTGATTATGTTCCACCGAAACTGTTGCAGGAGAGCAACGGTTTGCCGAGCGATGTGTGGGCGAGCGTTGTCATAGAGAATGTGTAAGTCCTTGCCGAACATTCCTCTTCTCCGGTTCTGAATTGCCCGTTTGAGTTTTTCCAGAGTCTCACAGTACCTGTCAGCGTTAATTGTGGTCCCAGCGATTCAGCTCCGACGACGAGGTAAAAGAAGAGGTTCATAACTTTATGAACAGCATGGCGGCGAGCTGGTATGACTTGGGCATACAAAAACTGCCACAGCGTCTACAAAAATGCATCGACAGAAATGGTGATTATGTCGAAAAATAGCTAAATGTTCAAGCTGTAAACTCATGTAAACAATTGTAGAAATAAACAGGTCTATGTACTTACAAAAAGCAGGAGACCTTACTTTTGGGATTACCCTCGTAAACATCTTCTACATTGCTGGGCATTAAAGCTGCAACACCAAGAAGTATACCGGATACATAAATTTTAATTATTGTACGTGTACTGTACAATAGGAAGATTGCATGATTAAATTAGGAAGTGATTAGTGGATACAAATATTGCGAAACTTTGAGGTGCCACCTCTGATAGCTGGGGGTCGACTCCAACAGAGCTTGGATCAGTGATACGGGTTATTCCAGGCTGCTTTTATGCGACAGAATAACTAAGAGAATATGAGAGCAAAACCCTTTCAAAGTTCCAACAGCCGGCGTTACGGAACTGTCGCCAGCTGCCAACCAGCAAATATAAACATGTCAACATCGTTACTCGGTCATGAAGACAGCTCCCTCGACACTCTTTAAGAAAGACTGCAAGTAACGCAGGAGGGAATGGTTAGAACAGTGCAAACAGAACGCCTTCTTTACTCCCGTAATATTACACAGGAAACACTTGGTAGGACGTAGTAACTAAGCAGTAGAGACCCTGTAAACAATTAGTCGAGCATGTGTAGCTGAAATGAAGACTGCTGACGCCCCGGGAAGAGCAGAATAAATTCGGTCATTGCGAATGACGACGCAGAGCAGAGCCTCTCCTCGGCGACATAAATATTATATCCCCACTAGCTTAAGAGCATTTAATCGGTAGGATCGATGGCGTTCAGCTGGCCGGTGTGGCCGTGCGGTTCTAGGCGCTTCAGTCAGGAACTGCGTGACCGCAGCGGTCGCAGGTTCGAATCCTGCCTCGGGCATAGATGTGTATGATGTCCTTAGGTTAGTTAGGTTTAAGTAGTTCTGTTCTAGGGGACTGATGACCTCAGCAGTTAAGTCCCATAGTGCTCAGAGCCATTTGAACCATTTGAACCCATAGTGCTCAGACCCATTTTTTTTATGGCGTTCATGTCGATCGCACTCGATTCGCTGGCTATGGGATGCTAACATCTTGTGTGTGAGAATGTTCCAGTGTTAGTCTTGCACTTGCTGCTCTACGAGAGGATCAGCGATCCGAAACCATGGCTGTCGGAATCGAGCGTCCATTACTGACGTCAGCACAGCAGTCAGCATTGACTTGTGGAAAAAAAAGGGGGGGGCAAGGTGGTGCAATGGTTAGCACACTGGACTCGCATTCGAGAGGAAACCTGCGTCCGGTCATCCTGATTTAGGTTTCCGTGATTTCCATAAATCTCTTCAGGAAAATGTCGGGAAGCTTCCTTTGAAAGGGCACGGCCGACTTCCTTACACATCCTTCCCTAACCCGATGGGACCTATGACCTCGCTGTTTGGTCCAACCAACCAACAAACCAACCAAGCAAAGTGCACACCGAAGGTCTACCAACTCAACTCCAGTACCGGGTGGAAGCTGCCCTAAACTCCAGCATTGCACGGATATGAAGGCCTACTAAACCGGCAGCCCAAGTTCAGCATTCAGCACGACCACACAATATCCGACATCGCGGTTCACCTGAGGGGATAACGTGGGCAGTGATCTGGGAGGGATCGAGGACCTCCTGAAACGGTGTGCGAATCAAAACACTTAAGTCGTACTTACTGTTATCTCTGAGCCGAGCTACGGAGAGGGAGTGCCTACCTCGCCAGCGCACGGCAATACCAACGTATCAGGGTATCATCGACTTCTACTCACAGCTGACGCAGCGTCGTTCGCGGATTTTTCTACGGGTTGCGTAGCCGCCAGTCGATGCAGAAGAAGCAGCAATGACTCGTATTTTGATTAATAAACGGAATAATTTTGAATACTGTTTTCTTACATCTAATGACACCGGACAGGCCCTCGGTCTGCATTGTGACGAATTAGTAGACGTTTCGAGCCTGGCAGAGAGTGGCCCCTATACTGCATCAGCTGTATGTCAGAATTCATTAACTGCTGCGTCTGAGGAGTGGTGATGCGCCGGTGTCTGGCCAGCCCATGATCACGTGTTTCCAGTGGCTGAGGTCAGGAGAACGTGTTGTCCAGGCCAACAGTCGAGTATCCTCTGTATCGAGGTAAGTCACAACAACAGGAGCAACGTACCATATTGCGTTATCTTGTTGAAAGATAAAAACACAGAGGTCTCTCAGACAGCCACTACCAGTTAGACGCCAGAAATGCTTTGGTTGCAGACCAAATTACTGACTACATGGACCTGACGTGATCGTACTGTGTGCCCAATGTCAGCACCACGCCAGATGCTGGATCCAGGTGCCAGTGACAAATGCAGTCTGGTAACCTTTCTCCTGCTCAGAGTTTCGACAATACGGATGTGTCCATCGTGCAACTTTATGCATAACTGGAACTCTCCCTGAAAAACTGACATAGTGCCACTCATGCTATCTTCGGGCACACCGCTGGTAGCGCCCCTCTCTGTGCTGCTGTGTGCAGGGAAGCCAGAAGAATGGTTTCCGTGTGGACAGCCCGTGGTGCTTCAACTATCGTCGCACTGTCTTATGGGTACACGTGTTGCTCCAAATACGTTCATTCCCTGCCTCAAGGCATGTTACACGGCTATTTAATACTGCATGGATAAGCAAACAATATCGTTGTCCTATCAGATGCTAGTCACGTGGGACTGTTGAGAAACTGCATAGCGTTCACTACAGCTCTCCTGGACCCATCGAGTCCACTTTCTAACGACAGTCTTGGGATCCCAACACATGCTGATGCATGTTTCCCCTTGTTACACAAAGTTTTCATAAACAACCAACACTGAAATGCTATTTCCCAATGAGAAATCCACTAGAGAGTACGACTATAAATTGTATCAATATTGTTGTTGTTGTGGTCTTCAGTCCTGAGACTGGTTTGATGCAGCTCTCCATGCTACTCTATCCTGTGCAAGCTTCTTCATCTCCCAGTACTTACTGCAACCTACATCCTTCTGAATCTGCTTAGTGTATTCATCTCTTGGTCTCCCTCTACGATTTTTACCCTCCACGCTACCCTCCAATACTAAATTGGTGATCCTTTGATGCCTCAGAACATGTCCTACCAACCGGTCCCTTCTTTTTGTCAAGTTGTGCCACAAACTGCTCTTCTCCCCAATTCTATTCAATTCCTCCTCATTAGTTATGTGATCTACACATCTAATCTTCAGCATTCTTCTGTAGCACCACATTTCGAATGCTTCTATTCTCTTCTTGTCCAAACTATTTATCGTCCATGTTTCACTTCCATACATGGCTACACTCCATACAAATACTTTCAGAAACTACTTCCTAACACTTGAATCTATACTAAATGTTAACAAATTTCTCTTCTTCAGAAACGATTTCCTTGCCATTGCCAGTCTACATTTTATATCCTCTCTACTTCGACCATTATCAGTTATTTTACTCCTTAAATAGCAAAACTCCTTTACTACTTTAAGTGTCTCATTTCCTAATCTAGTTCCATCAGCATCACCCGATTTAATTCGACTACATTCCATTATCCTCGTTTTGCTTTTGTTGATGTTCATCTTATACCCTCCTTTCAAGACACTGTCCATTCCGTTCAACTGCTCTTCCAAGTTAAACTGATAGTTAGGTAATTTTCACATCTGTCAACACCTGCTTTCTTTGGGATTGGAATTATTATATTCTTCTTGAAGTCTGAGGGTATTTCGCCTGTCTCATACATCTTGCTCACCAGATGGTAGAGTTTTGTCAGGACTGGCTCTCCCAAGGCTGTCAGTAGTCCTAATGGAATGTTGTCTACTCGTGGGGCCTTGTTTCGACTCAGGTCTTTCAGTGCTCTGTCAAACTCTTCACGCAGTATCTTATGTCCCATTTCGTCTTCATCTACATCCTCTTTCATTTCCATAATATTGTCCTCAAGTACATCGCCATTGTATCAATATAAGGCATGCATAATTTTTTGCGTATATGTCTCATTAGCTCCTGCCACAGCCATTGATCCATGCTCCCCACAAACCGCTTGACATTTTCTACAATGAATATGCCTAAGGAAGATCTGAAGTATATGAGGAGAGCAGCACTCAGAAATTCGAACAGGTCGCCGAGAGTTTGTGAGTTAATAAATACAGCGGCAATAATGTTTTTTGCTATTTGGGGAGCAAAATAGCTAATGATGGTCGAAGTAGAGAGGATATAAAATGTAGACTGGCAATGGCAAGGAAAGCGTTTCTGAAGAAGAGAAATTTGTTAACATCTAGTATAGATTTAAATGTCAGTAAGTCGTTTCTGAAAGCATTTGTATGGAGTGTAGCCATGTATGGAAGTGAAACATGGACGGTAAGTCATGTGGACAAGAAGAGAATAGAAGCTTTCGAAATGTGGTGTTACAGAAGAATGATGAAGATTAGATGGGTAGATCATATACGTAACTAATGAGGAGATATTGAATAGGATTGGGGAGAAGAGAAGTTTGTGGCACAACTTGACTAGAAGAAGGGATCGGTTGTAGGATATGTTCTGAGGCATCAAGGGATCACCAATTTAGTATTGGAGGGCAGCGTGGAGGGTAAAAATCGTAGAGGGAAACCAAGAGATGCACTAAGCAGATTCAGAAGGATGTAGGTTGCAGTAGGTACTTGTAGATGATGAAGCTTGCACAGGATAGAGTAGCATGGTGAGCTGCATCAAACCAGTCTCTGGACTGAAGACCGTAACAACAACAAATACAGCGGAAAGTTGCTGTTGATAGGTAGAATATATCCTGTGTTTAATTGGTCTTTGGTCGAACAATAAGATCTTGTCAAAAACAAACACGTGTAAATCAAATTGTGTAGAGTGAGAGGACAGTGATTAGCTGCTTTTGCTCGTCTAGATCTCAAGAACCACGCCATGTACAAGGCAAGAGAGACAGGATCTCAGTGGCCCTCCCTGTTTTCCATCCATAATGCAGTCTGTTACCTCCCTCCGGCAGGGCTGGAGTGCCGGTACCACAGGAGGGGGCTTTCTGTGTCGGGCTGGCCGCCCCTTTGACTCCCTGGCACCGCTCCACACCTGGTCCCGTTAATAATGAGTCCCTCCCGGTGTGGGTCAGTGGGGAGCACATTGCCAGCGAAGCAGGTGCGCACCATTCGTCACGAAAAAGACTCAGACTGACACGCGGAAGTCTGAAGTAGTTTTTTTGAAACACTTCCCCATTTGTAAATAGACACTACGTTACCTACTGTTACCTGGCAAAGAGAAGTGAAGACTGTCAGCATGGCTCTACAGTCACATTTGCCCCGTACAGGAACACGCCAGTAATCATACAAGTGGAATACAGTCACGGCCTCATATGAAAATGCCCTGGATACTACCGACCTGCCCATTGCTTCAAGTACAGAATTTACTTATCAAAAAATCTAATGTTCATTAAAAATAAGATCAGAAATAAGAGATGGCCTTAGCGACATTACTGTGGGGGATAATTTCATGGATATACTGTGCTATTTTCTTCATAATATCCCATAATCATATTACTTATGTTTTAAAACAATCGTATGCGCCAGGCAGATAACAGAAGACGGGAAGGAGGTCATTGTTTAAAGTCTCGTTATCTTTAGTGACGGAGCACATGCTCGTATTAGGAAAGGATGGGGAAGGAAATCGGCTGTGTTCTTTCAAAAGAACCCTCACGCCATTTCCTAAAGCGATTTAGGGAAATTTCAGAAAACCTGAATCAGGATCACCCGAATAAGACTCCAGTGTGCTAACCACTGTGCCAGCTCGCTAGGTGATAAAAACATGAACAGCATAGCGCAACATCTAACGACACACTACTCCTGTGTCAGAGTCGGCAGAAATTTCCACAATGTCCACTTCTTTGGACAGAGAGAGTGAGGCCATGGTATCAAACTCAATAAAGAAGACAAACATGCTAAGCAATGGAGTCATGCAGAAACTGTGGTATAAGAAAGCTAAACACAAACAAATTATTCTGTTCTGGAGTAAATAGCACCACTAAAATAACAGACTATTTTTATCCTGTTTACCTGACATCACCCTTTACACAGTCTACATCACGCCCTCTATCTATTCAAAGAATGTGGATGAGGTAGACGAGGAGAACAGTGCTTAGACATTCGAAACTGTCACTCAGTATTTGTGACTTAACACACCCTGAAGACAGCGTTCTGGTATAAGATATCTGATGTAAGATACAATATGTCCTCCCTTTGGCCGCTTTTTAATCACACAATACAGTCTTCTCACAAGACGACAATATGTTTTTCCTCTCGGGCGCTAATCACATAGGGCCACTGAGTCACTGCACAGCGTTGAGAATGGAATCCAAACGCATAAGGTTGACAGGCCATTGATCACCTGTTTCAGCTCAGCTAGAAGTCTAGAATGAAGCCGTGTACAAGGCAGGACAAAGTGGCTGTTAGTGCTCCTCTGTGTTTTCCATCGACAGAGGGTTTTCTGTGTCACTGACACTCTGGCAGCGATCCACACCTGGTCCCATTAATTCAGAGCCCCTACCGGTGCGGACTCTCTGCACAGCAGGTGCACATCACCTGTCCCACAAAACATTCAGTCCGGACATTACTCAAACTGCCACACCGAAGTCTGCAACGTAGTACAGCAGATGGGTCGGATTTTTTGAAAAATCTCTTCATATGTAAATAAACACTCATTTACTTACAAGTTGTACACGTGGGAATGCAAGGGTTACAAACAACATGTACGTATAAGAACTAGATGGGAACAACTGAAGACAGAGAGAGAAGTGCTCGGATTAAAAAGTGCTTAAGGCACGCATCTGGTCTTTGACTTTAACTGTTCAAAATTGTATGCTGAAGAACCAATGAATCGAAAAGAACGATGGTTCAACAGTGCGGTTACAAATCAGCGAGAGAAGATATGAATAAGATTCATTGATGACAGAGCTATTCTCAGCGAAATCGAGGAAGAGTTACACGACCTACTGATTGAAGGAACAGTTTAATCAGGACAGAATATTCATCGAGAGTAAACTAAAGAAAGCATTAAAGAGAAGCAGGAATGAAATTAGAGACGCATCAAAACTGCAATCACAAGGTAGACGACACTATTCTACTGTCTTGGAAGTGAAGTAACACAAGACAGATGACGGAAATAAGAGAGGCGAATAGAGCATTACTGGCAGTACGAAGTTAACTACACGACTGGCCATTAAAATTGCAACACCATGAAGAAATGCAGATTATAAACGGGTATTCATTGGCCAAATATATCATTCTAGAACTGATATGTCAGTACATTTTCACGTAATTTGGGTGCATAGATCCTGAGAAATCAGTACCCAGAACAACCACCTCTGGCCATAATAACGGCCTTGATCGCCTGGGCATTGAGTCAAACAGAGCTTGGATGGCGTGTGCAGCTACAGCTGCCCATGCAGCTTCAACACGATACCACAGTTCATCAAGAGTAGTGACTGGCGTATGGTGATGATCCAGTTGCTCGTCCACCATCGACCAGACATTTTCAGTTGGTGAGAGAGCTGGAGAATGTGCTGGCCAGGGCAGCAGTCGAACATTTTCTGTATCCAGAAAGGCCCGTAGAGGACCTGCAACATGTGGTCGTGCATTATGCTGCTGAAATGGAGGGTTTCGCAGGGTTCGAATAAAGGGTACAGCCACGGGTCGTAACACATCTGAAATGTAACGTCCACTGTTCAAAGTGCCGTCAATGCGAACAAGAGATGACCGAGACGTGTAACCAATGGCACCCCATACCATCACGCCGGGTGATACGCCAGTATGGCGATGACGAATACAAGCTTCCAATGTGCGTTCACCGTGATGTCGCCAAACACGGATGCGACCATCGTGATGCTGTGAACAGAACCTGGTATCATCGAAAAAATGACGTTTTGTCATTCGTGCACACAGGTTCGACGTTGAGCGCACCATCGCAGGCGCTCCTGTCTGTGATGCAGCGTCAAGGGTAACCGCAGCCACGGTCTCCGAGCTGATAGTCCATGCTGCTGCAAACGTCGTCGAACTGTTCGTGCAGATGGTTGTTGTCTTGCAAACGTCCCCATCTGTTGACTCAGGGATCGAGACGTGGCTGCACGATCCGTTACATTCATCCGGGTAAGATGCCTGTCATCTCGACTGCTGGTTATACGAGGCCGTTGGGACCCAGCACGGCGTTCCGTATTAGCCTCCTGAACCCACCGATTCCATATTCTGGCAACAGTCATTGGATCTCGACCAACGCGAGCAGCAATGTCGCGATACGATAAACCACAATCGCGATAGGCTACAATCCAACCTTTTTCGAAGTCGTAAGCGTGATGGTAAGCATTTCTCCTCCTTACACGAGGCATCACAACAACGTTTCACCAGACAACGCCGGTCAACTGCTGTTTGTGTATGAGATCTCGGTTGGAAACTTTCCTCGTGTCAGCACGTTGTAGGTGTCGCCACCGGCCCCAACCTTGTGTGAATTCTCCGAAAAGCTAATTATTTGCATATCACAGCATCTTCTTCCTGTCGGTTCAATTTCGCGTCTGTACCACGTCATCTTCGTGGTGTAGCAATTTTAATGGCCAGTAGTGTAATATCAAACATCTGCCTTAATTTGACCAAGAAATACACCTTGAGACACAAAAAGAGAATAAAGGATGCATCACGATGGAATTATCCTAATGAGACGGAAATCGGCTGATGTGATGTACATGTACAGTCAAGCAAACGATTACAGTTTGAAAACAATTGCATGGTTTATTCAAGATGGAGAGGTTCATAGACTGAGCAAGTGAACAATGCGTTGGTCCACCACAGGTCTTTACGCAATCGGTTATTCGGCTTGGTATTGATAGAGTTGTTGGATGTCGTCTTGAGGTCTATCGAGCCAAATTCTGTCCAATTAGTGAGTTGGACTGTGAAAATCCCGAGCTAGTTGGACGGCCCTGTCCACAATGTTCCAAACGTTCTCAACTGGCCAAGGGAGGATTTGGCAAGTACAAAGACACAGTAGAAACTCTCGTCTTGTCCGGGTGGACATTATCTTGTTCAAATGTACCGGACGTCTTGCCACGAAGGGCAAAAAACCGGGCAGATAATATCGTTGATGCACTGCAGCGGTGAAAGGGAACCGCGCAGGACAAGCAAATGGGTTCTGCTACGAAAACAAATTGCACCCAGACAATCACTGCTGGCTGTCGGGAAGACTGGGAATGACTCTTAGGTTGGTATCCAACTGCTGTCTAGTACGACCCGAGACACGTCTTCAGCTTGGAATCACATTCACTGGAGTAGAATTGTCTTCAGTCGTGAGTTCCGCTTCGAACGGAGCCCCGCTGACTGGCGAATGGTGAACGACATAAGGTTTCTCTTATTTACCTATTTAATTTAATATTTTGAGACTACGTATTGTGAAACACAGAGAGGAAGCTTTTCAAAAATGGTTCAAATGGCTCTAAGCACTATGGGACTTAACATCTGAGGTCATCAGTCCCCTAGAACTTAGAACTACTTAAACCTAACTAACCTAAGAGCATCACACACATCCATGGTCGAGGCAGGATTCGAACCTGCGACCTCAGCAGGAGCGCGGTTCGAGACAAGCGCCTAGAACCGCTCGGTCACAGCGGCCGGCGGAAGTATTTCAATTTTGTTCGATTTCTACGTTCCTTACAGCAAATATCAGGAATAAATAACCGAAAATCGGTTATTTCATAAACCGGATATTTTGAGTGGTTTCAACAGTCAGGTTAGGAACCGACATAACCTAAAACCGGTTGTTTGAGCGATAGCCGCCACCCCTTGCGGCCGCATCGCGTTTGGCCGCCGTCCAGGCGAGATGGCGGACGCGCCGCGCAGCTCTGCCGGGTGTAGCCCCCGTCTAATTGGGGAGCTCCGGCGCCGCATGACAGAGTGCGCGGCCAGCTGTCGTGGCCATTGTCCGCAGCAGAGCGCGCGCCCGCCACGCCGCGACAAAGCCGGCGCTAATTGGCACATCTAGGGGGCGTGACGGACGCCCCTAGCAGCTGTCAGCGGGTGGGTGGCGGCGCCGACCTCGCGGAACCGACCGCGCTTCGTCGCTACGGGTCCTCACGAGGCAAACACGGTGTTATTATTAGAATTCTTTCGCTTGTTTTGATCACCACCTCAAAATAATCAACACTTAAAACACACACACACACACACACACACACACACACACACACACACAGTCGAAACATTACGATCACCTACATCAAGGCCGACCACTGCGTACCGAACAGCCCATGAGCACGACGTCCAAGTCGCGTGCGGGCCCAAGCTCGTCCTTTCTCGGATTTCTTCGGTCCTTCCCGCCAGTACTTCGTAAGCGCTACATTCCATTTATTCGGTCAGTGCATAAGTTAGTAACGTTTTTCCGTAAGTTTGTACACATAACATAGACTTTAGTCATCAGTAATATATTCTTCTTCACTATCTACAACAGTCTGCGAACGCTGGTGTAACTATCGATTCCGGCGACTACAGAAATGTGATTTCCATCCGGAAATGAACCTACTTGAATGTTGGCCGGTAGAGAGCGGGAAACGAGAAAATCTGAGGGCGCTATCTCAGATGAATAATGTCTGTGTGGAAGACTTTCCATTCCAACTCCTGTACAGGATGTCAAATCGAATACCTTTCAGCCGTCTAAATTTACGGATTGTTATTTAATTGGGCCACCGGTTTCGGCGATAGATGACGCCATCTTCAGGCCCCCTGACTGAAGTGTAGGAAGATTCCCACCTTTGGTGCATTCAAAACAGTGGCCAGAATTCGAAGACTGCTATTCGTAGATTATCGAGACACATTCCTGTTTGACGTTATCACTGCCTCAATAATTTAAGGAAACCTCTATTTTGACTAGACAAAAGGCGGAGTCTTCCTACACATCGGTTGGTTGTCTGAAAGTGGCGTAAGATCTCGCCGCAATTGTCGTTTGGGTAAATGGAATTCATGAATCGCTGCAAATGGTCTTCAATTAGCCGAATATAATCATACCCAGTCAGTGATCTCCACGTGAACACCATTATGCAGCCACCAGCGGCTAGCACACTGTCTTGTTGGCAAATTGGGTCCATGGCTTCGTGAGGTCTGTGACACACTCGTACCCTACCATCAGTTGTTACCAACTCCAATCGGTGCTCATCTGACCATGTCACAGTTTTCCAGTAGACTAGATTTCAACTGATACGATCAAGAGCCCAGGAGAGGCGCTGCAGCCCATGTCGTGCTCTCAGGAAAGGCACTCGCGTCGGTCACCTGTTGTCACATCCCATTAACGCCAAATTTCGCCGCACTCTCCTAAGGCCGGTATTACACTATCAAATTTCTTTGTCCAATATCTTTGTCAAAGATATTTGATAGTGTAATAGGGACTTTGTCAAATGTCGTCCAATATTTGATCAAATCTACGGCCTCGCTGTATATTTGATCAAAGAAACCGCTTGTCTTCTGTTCACTGCAATGTGACATGTTACCACATGGAGCGCTAGCATCGCTGCAGCGTTCTGTCGTCTGTAGTGTTTTTATAACCATTGCCAGTAAATACAATTGGTGTGTGCCGACAACTACAAAATTAATAGAAATGTCTGAAACTGATGAGGCGTTTTACAACGTGAGGCACCCTGAATACAAAAATAGATTAAGAAGATTGGAGACCTAACCTAACCTAACATAACCGTCTCCTGTAGCAAGGAATCGGAGTGTTATAGCCTGTCTTCTGAAGATGTAGCAGTTCTTAAGTGAATATTGTGCTTTGTGATATGAGGATACACTTCATTGAGCACATACAGAAATGTATGCTCATCCATTCTTAAGTAATTTATGTACGACTTGACGTCTTCCAGTGTAAGCTCACGTAACAAGTTTTGTTGAATGCTTTTATCGTGTCGTCGTAAAACCCAGGGCTTCACCCAAATTAGATTAGTTTTTCGTTCCATAGATCCGTGCTGAGGAGATCCTCGTGGATGTGGAACATGTCGATTTTTTTAAGCTGAAATAACAATACGAATAGTATGAATAAATACAATACATCATTTGTTTCTATTAAAAATTTCGCCAATGGAGTAGAAGGAGTTGGTCAGTAGTAAGTCTTTCAGGCTCCTTTTAAACTGATCTTTATTTCTAACTAAATTTTTTATGTTTGCTGGCAAATTATTGAAGATGAGTGTTCCTGAGTAGTGGACCCCTTTTTGAACTAAAGTAAGTGCTTTTTAAGTCCTTGTGCAGATCATTTTTGTTCCTGGTATTGTATGTATGAACTGAGTTGATTGTTGGAAAAAGAGATATATTATTTACGACAAATTTCATTAAGAGTAAATATACTGAGAGGCAGTAGTTAGTATACCCAGTTCTTTGAAGAGGTTTCTGCAGGACGTCCGTGAATTTATTCCACAAATAATACGTATTACACGCTTTTGGACTCTGAAAACTTTTGTTTGATTTTAAGATTTACCCCAAAATATTGTACCATATGACATTATGGAATGAAAGTATGCAATCTTTTTTCATTTTTATGTTGCCTATGTCTGCTAACACTCGAATTGCAAATACAGATTTGTTAGGGCCTTTCTGCAGTTCTGTGGTGTGCTCCTCCCAACTGAATTTATTATCAAGTTGTAATCCCAGGACTTTTAAGACTGTCAACCTCGTATGTATGGTTCCATTTTTTCCCCCCACTTCTTTTCCGCATGTGCACACAATGCAATTGGAGTACGTAGAACCGCTGCGGTTAGTAACAAGTTGTTGTCAGCCATCTTGAACTTTGACGAAAAATTTGATGACAGTGTAATACCCCTTCTAGCGCTACGTCAAAGACCTTTGTCAAATATATTGGACGGAATATTGGATCACATCTTTGATCAAATCTTTGACAAAGAAATTTGATAGCGTAATACCGGCCTAACGGATACATTCGTCGTCCGCCCAATATTCTGCGGTTATTTCACGCAGTGTTGCTTGTCTGTTAGCACTGACGACTCTAACGCTGCTATTCCCGGTCGTTAGATGAAGGCCGTCGGCCACCGCGTAGTCCATGGTGAGACGTAATACCTGCAAGTTGGTATTCACAGCACACACTTGACACTGTGGATCTCGAAATTCACTAACGATATCTGTCATAGAATGTCCCATGCATCTTGCTCTAAGTAGCTAATTTCCATCGTGCGACCATAATCACGTCGAAAACCTTTTCGCATGACTCACCTGAGTACAAATGACAGCTCCACCAATGCACTGGCTCCCCCCGTCGGAGGTTCGAATCTTCCCTCAGCCGTGTGTGTGTGTGTGTGTGTGTGTGTGTGTGTGTGTGTGTGTGTGTGTGTTCTTAGCGTAAGTTAGTTTAAGTTAGATTAAGTAGTGTGAACGCTTAGGGACCGATGACGTTAGCAGTTTGGTCTCACAGGACCTTACCCCAAACTACCAAAATTTCCAATGCACTGGCATTTTATACCTTGTGTACGCGATACTACTATGTGCATATCGCTACCCTATGACCTCTGTCACCTCAGAGTATGAAACCATTAGGTATGCAAAAGTAGTGCACTGCCGTTTTAAGTACGCCGCGTTCTTCCCCCTGTACCCGCTCAGACAGCCTGCCGCAAGGGTGGGAAAAATGCGCAGTCCGAGTGTGGCATACCGTCGAGGATACGCCTGGCCAGTCGAATTCTTAGCGATCGCTGACGTATTTAAAAGCATGTTAATGTACCTTTGCAGCGCAATACAGTACTGATTTTGTATCCCATGGATTTGATAAGAGCCGGCCGCTGTTCTAGGCGCTTCAGTCCGGAACCGCGCTGCTGCTACGGTCGCAGGTTCGAATCCTGCCTCGGGCACGGATGTGTGTGATATCCTTAGGTTAGTTAGGTTTAAGTAGTTCTAAGTCTAGAGGACTGATGACCTCAGATGTTAGGTCCCATAGTGCTCAAAGTCGTTTGAACCATTTTTTGATTCGACAAGTCTGAACACGTTTCTGGAGATACGTGGCACCGTATACTTACGCACAGGTCACACAACTGATGTGAATGATGGGCCAGTGCTGTGCGTTGAAAGCTGTCGTCCAATAGCGTCCCAGATGTGTTCCATACGGCTCAAATAAGACAAATTTGGTGAGCAAGGCATCAACGTGAGTTCACTATCATTCCCCTCACACCACAGCATCACCACCCTTGCCTTGTGATAATGCTGCTGTAAGAATCCATCGCTGTCAGGGAGGACATGAACCACAAGGGTGTGAAGGTGGTCCGAATAACGTTCGTGAACTCCAGTTGTCATGATGCTTTCCATTACTACTACAGGTCCCACGGAAGCGCTGCTGAGTGTCTGTCATACCATAATAATACCGTCATCGGCCTCCATCCGTGGCGTAGTGTGTGTTTCCAACAGCTGTACAACTGAATGGCACTGTATCCAGACACAACCGTCCACCTTCTGTAACAATAAAAGTGACTCACCCGAAAAGGCGACACGCTTTCATTCACGCACTGTCGATGATCCCACGCTCACTGCATCTGTAACTGACGATTTCATTGGGTCAACATGGGAACACTTTGTCGTCATTTGCTGTGGATTCTCACAATCAGCAGTGTCCACTGAATGGCCCGCTCTGAAACACTTCGCCTGCACCAATTGTTCTCCGTCGTCGAATCTGCCACAGACCTCTGCCGATCCACCTCCACGCAGTCGGTAAGTCTCCAACCTCCGCGTTTTGTGATCAGGTGTCGACATCTAAACAACTCACGGTTTCACTGTCCTTTCAACCACTCTCGACAGAAGTTGACAACAGTAGCATGCGAACAGCGGACCTGCTTCGCCGTTTACGAGATGCTCGTACCCAGGCACAGGGCCATAATATAACAGCCGTTTGTTAAAGCCAGTCATGTCAGCGGATTTCCGTGATTGCGGTCGATATCGCCGCGAGAATGATTCCTCATTTGTCTTTGCTCCGAAAGCTGCAAGAATGTTAACAGAGTGCATTTCAAGCTTTTCGTACTCATGAAATGTTGTAAATGGGCCATGGATAATTTCAGCAACACATTACATAACTTAATTGCCAACAATTATCTTTCACACACTGTCATTACAATAAGAAAACAATAAGCTGTCTCTTACATGAACGAAAATCCCGGGATAGCGTCCCCTGGGTATCATTGGTTACTCTGTGGCAAACGGAACATAATCAGGACCACCTTGATGGCATTGCTTAATTCATAGTGTGGCAGAGATACGACACTGTGAGATCCGCGATGGCACGCGGCCGGCGTAGCATTCCAGGCTGATGGTTATCGTTCGTTCGTCGCCCGGGAGGTTTCTTACCTTCTGGGGTAACCACGGTACCAGCCGTCATTTCTTACGCACACAACTACAGTGTTGCACGACCGCTCAGCAGACTTCAGCGTGCCTCACACGTGGCGTGGCAGCAAACCTTTTTCTCCTCCATCCAAGTGTCTCACAGGAGAGGGGGGTCTCTCTCCTACCAATCTGGCAAGTATTCGGTAGGGGTATCCGTACATGTAATTTGACAAGTCGAACTCAACACTTTGCAACTTTGCCCTGTTCTATTGGACTAGAATGCCTTCTTTACAATCTCCGCACTCACCATGTAGAATATAAAGTAGGTCCTGTTTCCACCTAACTGTACAAAATCGCAAATCGAAAGCAAAGAGATTATACATACACTGTTTTTGTTGCAGAGATACCGGTACTCAAACGTTAAAGACGATATATATATATATATATATATATATATATATATATATATATAATTTGAAGTAACTCGCTGAAGCAATTTTCGAGACTTTTCATAAAAAACTTTCCCTGTCACGTATCACACATTTATTTATATATTATATATGCGAAATAAACAGTAGTACAAAAACACGTACATGTGGGAATACAGCGCTGTGTCAAAATTTCGAAGCAATCTATGAATAACTTTTGGAGATTTAAGATTTTGAACAAACAAAAATTTACGTTTTTATTTATACACGCTCATATATATATATATATATATATATATATATATATATATATATATATATATATATATATAGAAGGGCTATTCGGAAAGTGAGGAACGATCTGTAGCGAAAAGGAAACACTGTGAAAATCCGACGAGGCTTTTCACAGACGTTTTGGGCAGTGTGTCTAGTATGCACGTCGATCGCTCTTTTCAGTTGTGAGCGCACTGTGAACGAGTGAAGGTGCCTAAAACACCGATGTCTCCCACTAAGTAGGACGACCCGCTGGGAGGCTTCGCCTTAAGGAATGCAGCCCACGCACTACCTTCTTCGTGGCGATTCTCAGCCGCGCTCTGCAGGGGCAGTGAACACGCTCCTGCAGCCTTTTCGATGGGAAGTCTTCGATCATCCGCAACACAACCCTAATTGACTAGTTCAAATGGCTCTGAGCACTATCGCACATAACATCTGAGGTCATCAGTCCCCTAAAACTTAGAACTACTTAAACCTAGCTAACCTAAGGACATCACACAAATCCATGCCCGAGGCAGGATTCGAACCTGCGACCGTAGCGGTCGCACGGTTCCAGACTGAAGCGCCTAGAACCGCTCGGCCACCCAGGCCGGCAATTGGCTAATTCTGAGTATCATCTCTGTTCACATGAACCGCTGGTTACGGAGACAACACTTGGCCGCAGGCTACGCGCTATAGACCAGTGTAGAGAATTATCGGAAAGCGTAGGCGGCTGCATTCTATGACGATGGTGTTCCAAATTTGGTATAACGCTCCAACAAATGTCCAAGTCGGAGCGGCGACTATGAAGGGAAGTACCTGGAAGGTGTAGCTAAATGTGCAAAGAAAACCGTTTTGATTTTCACTGTGGTTTCCATTTCACGACCGATCGTGCCTTACTTTCGGAACAACCCTCGTGTAGCCTATATATACATAGTCATTTTTCGTCCTAATGTTCTTCAGAGTGTCGTGTAATAATTTGAAGTAACTCGCTGAAGCAATTTTCGAGACTTTTCATAAAAAACTTTCCCTGTCACGTATCACACATTTATATATTATATATGCAAAATAAACAGTAGTACAAAAACACGTACATGTGGGAATACAGCGCTGTGTCAAAATTTCGAAGCAATCTATGAATAACTTTTGGAGATTTAAGATTTTGAACAAACAAAAATTTACGTTTTTATTTATACAGAAGATTACTTTAGACTATGTAAATTTATGGCCGAATTTCATACGTTCATTCTAAGGCTTCACGGGAATCGTTACACGGAAAAGCAATCACAACTGGAAAATGGGGTCTGTCCCAATCGCAAGCAATGTAGTTAAACCAACCATCGTCGTTCTTGCCCAATTTTCTACAGCACCGCCCCTTTTAATGCTCACTAAAAACAAAAGACTCAGCAAATTTCTGAGCTGTCATTGTGTCAACAATAACAAACGACAAATTTTAAAACAGCAGTAATATTTAAGAAGAATGACCCCCTTGCTTCGGATAATTGCAGATGAATTGCCTTACTTGAAATCACTCGAACCGGTCGGGGTGGCAGAGCGGTTCTAGGCGCTTCAGCCCGGAACCGCGCTGCTGCTACGGTCGCAGGTTCCAATCCTGCCTCGGGCATGGATGTGTGTGATGTCCTTAGGTTAGTTAGGTTTAAGTAGTTCTAACCTCTAGGGGACTGATGTCCTCAGATGTTAAGTCCCATAGTGCTCACAGCCATTTGAACCATCTGAAGTCATTCGATATGCGTGTAAAACAGGCTGATCCCAATAGCTGAAGAACTATCTGGGGGTTATCAAAGCGCTTTCGACAGAAACAGATCCATAACCGATCATTTGTTCAGTCTAAGACAAATAACTGAGAAGGCGTGAAGAAAGTTAATCAGCTTAGTTAAAATGTGTGTGAACAATATGTTATGTCATATAGAGACATTTGTAGAAGAAACTGAAAAGTTTTGAAGTGTACTAGGGACTGAGACAAGAGGACTCCATTTCACCTACCTTATTTAACAGAGAAGATCCATAGAGAATGTAGTAAATTTAATCCGCAAAGGACACAAGTGCAGGAGACGAACATTAATGGTGTGCCCTACGCAGACAATGTAGAATTAGTAGGTAGTTCTAAAACAGAATTAATCAGAGTGAGATAAAATTATTACGAGACCCGCCAGGGTAGCCGAGAGTGCTAACGCGCAGCTTCCTGGACTCGGGTAGGCGCGTCGGCCGCAGATAGAATCCGCCCGGCGGACAAACGACAAGGCCCGTTGTGCCAGCAGCCTGGATGTGGTTTCTACGTGAATACCTGGCTGGTCCCCACGTTGCGCCTCAGTTACACGGCTCGCAGACATCTGAACACGTTCATACTATTCCATGGATTACAGTAGTCGCATACAGTTGGGGTACACTAATTCCATCCTGGAGGGGGGAGGGGGGGGGGGGGAGGTACGGGGTGGCGACAGGAAGGGCATCCAACCACTGCTTAACATTAACCATTAACATGCCACATCCGATTAACCAGCAAACCCCGCCCGTCGGGATTGGTGCTTGGCAAGAGAGAGACAAAATTATTACGAGGTGACTATGAAATAGGAATACCTGTTAGTGAAGAAAAGACAGAACATAGGCTCATTAAGAAAATCTGAAGAGTTACAGCTCTGGCTAAGACGGTTTCACTTTTAAGAAAGTTGATCGCTTCACGTAGTCAGGGATTCGTTTCAATACCACCAACTGCACGGATATAGAAATAGATACCCGTCTCGCAACAGCGAACAAAATACTTTTCACTGTTCTCAAAATTTTGTAGAAATCACGTAATACTATCTTCAAGATGTGTTTTATAAGTCTACTTATATCGGTAATGTTATACGCGCGTGAAGCATTAAAACGATCATTAATACTAGGGGCGTTCAACAAGTAATGCAAAACACTTTTTTCCTCGGCTAATTTCATTTGAAAAAATGCGGAATTTGTTGTGCGGCGTCGTGGAACATTCCCGCTTCAGCCTCTATAGTTTCATGAAGTTCCGACAGCTGACGGCGCTATGCGTATCTTTCAATATGACGTCTGTACCGGAAGTGTGTTCCAACCAGAGAGCTGTCATTGAGTATCTTTCGGTGGAAAACCAGAGCATATAGTCTACGGAGACCCGACAGTGAACAAAACCACGGTGAGTCGTCGGGCGAAGTATCTGTCGTCATCGTAACATAGTCACTCAAACCTGTCCGATCCCCCGCGTGTCTGCCAGCTGCACACGGCTGTGACCCGTGCAAAGTTGGAACGTGCGGACAGTCTCATTCGCGTTTATTGCTGGATCACATTCAAACACCTAGATGCTCAAGTGGACGTCTCCGCTGATAATGCTGCCACATATGACAACCAGTTGGGGCAGCCTTCTAAGGTGTGTGCCGCTCGGTTGCCCGTTGCCTACAGAAGACGATAAAAATCAATGAACAACCATCTGCGCAGCAATGCTTGCGCATTAGAAGGCTGATCGTGACAACTTTTTGTCGAATATCGTGGGTGGGTAGATGAAACGTGGGTTCATCACTTGGAACCGTAAACTTAACGGCAGCCCATGGAGTCGTGCCACGCCACCTCTCATCTGAAGACGAAGTTTATGCAGTATTCTGATCGCTTTGTCAGTAGTCTTGCTGGCTCACTGAATTTTAGTTTATTGTCCAGGTGTATTCTAAGATATCGCTACTTTTCTGTTCTTAACAGGGTTATTATTATAGGCTTCGTTTTAAGAAATGGTTCAAGTGGCACTGAGCACTATGGCACTTCAGAGGTCATCAGTCCCCTAGAACTTAGAACTACTTAACCCCAACTAACCTAAGGACATCACACACATCCATGCCCGAGGCAGGATTCGAACCTGCGACCGTAGTGGTCGCACGGTTCCAGACTGAAGCGCCTAGAACCACTCGGCCACACCTGCCGGCTTTCGTTTTAAGAATCCCCTATAATAACAGGTACAGCGTTTTACGCTATACCCTCTGCTGTTACTTGCTAGACGTATATTATTACAAAACATAAGGCGAGAACCAAAGCCGCAAGTAAACTTGATTCCACGTAAACTTGATTCGGACCGCCGACCGCTGGATCTCGGTACAGCGGCCTAATGATCGCGTTCGTGTCTGACGCCGGTGAGCGGCAGTGGGGCGACGCATCAGCACCTGTAGAGCGCCCGGAGGGTCTCTAATGTGGCCGGTGGTCTGGCGGCGCACAGAGAGAGGGAAGGATGCCCGCGGCTCTCACGGCGACCTTGGCCGCAGGCCAGCAGCTGTTCCGTGTAATGGCCGGATTTGTTCCACGTCCACGTCGCGAGACGCACTGCTCGCTCTCTGCCTGCGCAGTTGCTGCGCACCTGACGCCGTCGATGCTCTACTGTGTGTCTCTCTCTCTCTCTCTCTCTCTCTCTCTCTCTCTCTCTCTCTTTAGAATTACAGGCTTGCGTGTAATCGGTGGCTAGAAAGGTTACCCGTGGAAGATACACTACGACAGATACTAAAAGTCTCACTACCTGACCACGATCTTAGATACTGGCGGAAGTAAATCTGTGAGGAGGGTCGTGAATCGTGCTTGCACAGCTCTGTTGGCAGAGCAGTTGCCCGAAATAGGCAGAGGTCCCGGCTTCGAGACACGCTACGGCACACAGTTTTTACACTACTGGCCATTAAATTTGCTGCACCACGAAGATGACGTGCTACAGATGCGAAATTTAACAGACAGGAAGAAGATGCTGTGATATGCGAAAGATTAGCTTTTCAGAGCATTCACACAAGGTTGGCGCCGGTGGCGACCCCTACAACGTGCTGACATGAGGAAAGTTTCCAACCGATTTCTCATACACAAACAGCACTTGTCTGGTGTTGCCTGGTGAAACGTCGTTGTGATGCCTCGTGTAAGGAGGAGAAATGCGTACCATCACGTTTCCGACTTTGATAAAGGTCGGATTGTAGCCTATCGCGATTGCGGTTTATCGTATCGTGACATTTCTGCTCGCGTTGGTCGAGATCCAATGACTGTTAGCAGAATATGGAATTGGTGGGTTCAGGAGGGTAATACGGAACGCCGTGCTGGATCCCAACGGCCTCGTATCACTAGCAGTCGAGATGACACGCATCTTATCCGGATGAATGTAACGGATCGTGCAGCTACGTCTCGATCCCTGAGTCAACAGATGGGGACGTTCACAAGACAACAACCATCTGCACGAACAGTTCGACGACGTTTGCAGCAGCACGGACTATCAGCTCGGAGGCCCTTGACGCTGCATCATAGAAAGGAGCGCCTGCGATGGTGTACTCAACGACGAACCTGGGTGCACGAATGGCAAAACGTCATTTTCTCAGGTGAAACCAGGTTCTTTATACGGCACCATTATGGCCGCCTCCGTGTTTGGCGACATCGCGGTGAAGGCACATTGGAAGCGTGTATTCGTCAACGCCATACTGGCGTATCACCCGGCTTGATGGTATGTTCGCATTGACGGCGCTTTGAACAGTGGACGTTACGTTTCAGATGTGTTACGACCCGTGGCTCTAGCCTTCATTCGATCCCTGCGAAACCCTACATTTCAGCAGGATAATGCACGACCGCATGTTGCACGTCCTGTACGGGCCTTTCTGGATGCAGAAAATGTTCGACTGCTGCCCTGGGCAGCACATTCTCCAGATCTCTCAGCAACTGAAAATGTCTGGTGAATGGTGGCCGAGCAACTGGCTCGTCACAATACGCAAATCACTACTCTTCATGAAATGTGGTATCGTGTTGAAGCTGCATGCACAGCTGTACCTGTACACGCTATCCAAGCTCTGTTTGACTCAATGCCCAGGCGTATGAAGGCCGTTAGTACGGCCAGAGGTGGTTGTTCTGGGTACTGATTTCTCAGGATCTGTACACCCAAATTGCGTGATATGACATGTCAGTTCTAGTGTAATATATTTGTCCAATGAATATCCGTTTATCATCTGCATTCTTCTTGGTGTAGCAATTTTAATTGCCAGCAGCGTATATCTCAGTATTTTACACAGCAGTGCAAACTCCGCTGCAGAGTGAAAATGACATTGTTCGTCCTTTCTGCCGTTTCCTTCAGGCTAAAGGAAGCTTTACAAGTAGAATAATAACGGAGGTCTCACCGGAGAACGTGCTAAGCGCTCTGCAGGCAAGCAGCCTAGAAGTCACCTAAAGTTAACAGCACATCGTGCTGTGTGTGGTACGGGGTTTATTCGCGGCTGCCTGATACAGCAACACCGCCACCCCCTAATCTCTCTCTCATGTATATATCTGCGCACACACACACACACACACACACACACACACACACACACACACACACACACACACACACACACGAGCCCCAAAGCGCTGAACACGCACACGGGTAGCCTGCCGGCCGTGGCATTGCAGCGAGCGCTCGTAAAATGTGGCAGTGAGCCCGTCCACTGTCCAAGCCTCTTCTAGCTGCACAGACGGCGCTGAAAGCCCGCCATTAAGTCGCAGACCATGTTTTTCGACACTGGAATTCTTTTTCGCTTCCTACGACTAAGCAGCGCCTCTGCATGGCGGCAGTAGTCAGCAGCGCGTGGCAGGGCGGTGCTGTCGCTGATGGGAGTACTCGTTAGCCTTACCCCGGTAGTACACACAAATCTTTTTGCTTGTAACGAGGAACAGACCGACGATTTCCACCGATGCTGGACGTCGTATGGAAGACGTTACGAGCCATATTGGTTGGGTTGATTCCAGCTAGACGCTGCAAAACCGAAATTGCTAATAACAAAGAAAATGCGCCTCACGACCCATGCGCCACACACCATATACCCTACGACACAGATTTCTGCAGGATGTTTGCAGAGGAAATCCGAGGACACACACCACCGAACCACTACTTCAGGAAAAAGAGATGAAAAATTGGCACTGAAAAATAAGGATAACTGCAAGCTGCTGGCACAGTGTTTCTGAACTGCCCAGAACCCACATAGAGATTCATAGAGGAAAAACCGATATAGAAACACACACATTCAGCAGCCCCCACCACAAGAAGTAGTCCCCACAGACACATCCTGAAACTCAAATACAGCAGAACATTTGGTGAAGACGGTACAGTGGCCGAACTACTGAAAAACCTCGGACCAAACTCACTTAGGGAATCCACACACATTATCACAGACATCTGGACATCGGAAAAGCTGCCAGATGACTGGAAATGCGCCCTGATTCATCCATTACATAAAAAAAGGCGACCGCAAGGACAGGGGCATTTCTCTACTGCAAGTCACATACGAGATCCTTTCAGCATACCTACTCGAAAGGACACATGACCAGCTGGAACACAAGAACGACAAGTACCAGGCGGACTTCCAACCTGGTCGCCCCTGCTCGGAATAAGTCTTCAATTTGAAAACTACGCTGAAAATCAAAGCCTTCAGAAATACGCCATATGCACATTCGCTGACTTTAAGAAAGCCAGTCATTGTTCAACACCCTATGCGAATAAGGTTTGGACTACAAGACACTGCGACTGATCAGTGAGACACTGACAAACACGGCATCAAAAGTGAAATTTGGAGGGGAAATCTCTGGCAGGCATGCTTCAAGGTGATGATCTCTCACCACACCTCTTCAACCTAGTGTTGGACAAAGTCATTCAGAAATTGGAGAAAGAGCTGAAATTACAACGATACTGCAAGCCAGTGCGGCTAGAACGACCTAAGGATGAACTAGAAGTTGGCTCTTTAGCCTTCGTGGGTGACCTGATAGTACTTGCAAATAAAGAAGCCACAGCAATCAGGCACGTAGAAGTACTCTAACAGTGCGCAGAAAAAGTAGGGCTACAGATCGCCTTCCAAAAAAACAGAGTTCTTCTGCCGAAATTCAACATACTGAATTTAAACACAAAATATAGCAAGACCAACAAGGTAACAGATTTTAAATGCCTAGGGGAAGAGCTTGAACCGACAGGGAAGGAGAAAATCACGCAGAACACCAGGTTACTGCAGATGAAAAGAGCCTTATATTAAACACAGGATATCTACAACAAAAAATGTTCACCTCCATCAGAATTTGTCACTACAATACTGTAATAAAACCTGAGGCGCTATACGCCTGCGAGGCACTGACTACACACACAGGGCAACCTCGAGAAGATCCTCACATAAAAAAGAAAAATTATCAGGAAAATTATTGGACCAAAACTGACAGACGAAGGATAGAGGCTTGACTCCAGAGACACCACACATAAGTTGTACAACCTCGCAGCGGACATCAGGAAAAGGCGACTAAAATTCTACAGCCACATCAGCAGACCCCCCACAGACCGGACTCACTAACAGAATACTCAGATACATACAGAGGCTCAACACCACTACACATTGGATGACACAAGTCAAGACTGATCTGGGAAAAGCACAGGTAAATTCAGCGGACATCAGAGGCAAAAGCGTCTGTAGACACATTGTACACTGTGGTGTCACCGCCACACACCACACTTGCTAGGTGGTAGCCTTTAAATCGGCCGCGGTCCGTTAGTATACATCGGACCCGCGTGTCGCCACTGTCAGTGATTGCAGACCGAGCGCCGCCACACGGCAGGTCTAGAGAGACTTCCTAGCACTCGCCCCAGTTGTACAGCCTACTTTGCTAGCGATGGTTCACTGACAAATTACGCTCTCATTTGCCGAAACGATAGTTAGCATAGCCTTCAGCTACGTCATTTGCTACGACCTAGCAAGGCGCCATTATCAACTGATATTTATCTTGTGATGCATGTACCGTCAGACCGATGTTCACCAATTATGGATTTAAGTTAAGTATTCCAGAAGTTACGTACCTTTTTTTGCTAGTCTCTATTCCTTTAACTGTTCCAGACCTCACGCCATCCTGCATGAGCTTAAACGCGTGCCTTTCGGCTACCTCCTAGTGGCTTGGCTGTCTTGCCAAGTCACAACAGTACACAAGGGAGAAGTAGTGTCAGAGAAGACAGTACCTAAAGCCCAAAGTGTACCGAAAAGAGGAAAAGGGTCTTTAGCGAACGAATGAAAGAGTACTGGAAGAAGAACAAGTAGTCAAATGCTTCGCGTGGTCTGTAACGCGTGCAGGGTGAGTCAAGAGGAAAGGTACGTGTTTTGACGGGTGATAGCATTACTGATCTGAACAAAAAGCTTGATGTGCCCATACGCCCTATTCCGAATGGTTTCCGAGATAGAACACTTTTAATGTACATTTCTATTTATTTTCTGTATTAGTGTTTACAACGTACCACAGTAATATACACGAAGCTAAGACGAACATTTTGATACAGGACGCTTGTTGCCTACAAATTTGGAAAACTGCCTAAAACTGGTCTACAAAAAGTACCTAAGCTACATCGCAGATTTTCAATATTCTCGCGATCTCTCCGCGCAAACTGTTAGTCCTCGACAAAAATATAAATAGGACCTTTTTGTAGCAAATATAATTTAGTTTAATTGTTTACAGAGACACGTTTTCGTTGGAGTGCGCGCTTTTCGAGTTATTAAAGAAAAAAGTGCAAAAGTGATATCAAACGTGTTCTATCCCGGAAACCATTCGCAATAGGGTTCATATCCATATGAAGTTCTTTTGTTCAGAATCACTAACACTATCGCGTCTCAAAGCATGTACCTTTCCTCCTGACTCGCCCCTTACATATATATAAACTAAGCGCCGAAAAGCATTCCTTCCACGATTCCATCCCCCACACGTTTATGCCAAAGCGCGCCTAAAAGCCACGTTCAAGGGTCACATCGTTGTATACCGACCAATAATGGTTGTTGTGGAGTGAAGCTAGAAGTTCATACCACATATTATTTGTAAAACGTTCGTTATTTTCTACTTGATGCAACAGCCACTCACAAAACCATACTCTTCGAATGCTGTCTTCGGCCGCTGGTGTTGAGTTGACGTGTAATCATATGGATGTAGTTCTTCATCGTGCAATACTTCAACAACCAGTCTTTGAGATATTTGGAACTGCCTTAGAATACCACGGGTAACTTCGCTGAGGTGACTACCGAACACTTACAAGAATCGCGTCCTTTCTTTGTGGAGTACGCCTAGTTCTTGGACGACATCTGTCCATTAGTTGTGGATGAAGATTACCAGTTTCCAGAAAGCGTTACTCCAGGCGACGAAAAACATTCCTACCGGGATGGCGATTTTGAGGGTACCATGCAGCTAACGCACGAGCACCAGTAGCTTGTGTATCGGACGCATCCAGCACAAAAAAGCATATCTAAGTATTCATTGTTTATTTCATAATGTACTCCATTGGAAAGCTGCCCTACATGAAATTGAAAGGACGAGTTATGGTTGTTCACTGGGTAGACACATGCCTATAACAGACTTATGCGACGAGATGATGTCCTCTCTATTAATGACAATTACTAGGGAGCGAACGTCTAAAAAACCAAAATAGAAAGGAACCTGACGAGGATTCGTACCATAGCTTCATGGTTGAGATGGATTTGGGGTCCTTGCAGTCTACTCAGTAAGCTACGACAGCAGGCCCGGTACTACGAGGTGATTTACTGGTAATGTTTCATGAGTAACGAATGCTGGTTTTCTACGCCAGTGCAAGTGAAAAGATGTACTTGGCTCAGCGAAGTAGGATTCGTACTTACATGCTTGCCGACTGTGTGATAACAATTAGATGTCCTCGATGTTACTTGGATTCATACAACTTACATTTATCGATTTGTCTATTTGAAAAGTCGGTACAGCCGAACATGGATTTCATAAAATCCTTAAAATCCACGTATTCCAGTAGCTGTGATAACATATCAACGAAGTTAATCAAACAGTGCTCATGCGAGTTGCGTTCTATCTTAAGTTGTTTGTGTAATCAATCTCTTAGCAGCGGAACATTTCCAGATTGGCTAAAAATGCAGACGTTAAGTCTCATTACAAGAAGGGGGATAAAGAACCACCGAAATATCGACCAATTTCACTGTCACCGGCTTTCTCAGATATATCTGAAAATGTTGTGTTCAAGCGTCTCCTTAAGCATCTGACTGCAAATAATATATTGTCGAAGTCACAGTTTGGATTTCGTAAGGGTTCTGATATAGAGAAATCTATTTACACTTACAGTGAGAATGTACTTAATTCATTAGATAATAAATTAGATAATAAATTAGAGGCTACTGGCATTTTCTGTGATCTGTCAAAAGGCTTCGACTGTGTGAACCACAGCATTCTCTTAAGTAAATGAGAATTTGTGGTGTCACCGGCAATGCTGCGAAATGGTTGGAGTCTTATCTTTGTAACAGGAAACCAAGGGTGTCGTTGGGAAATACCTGTGCAGTAAGCAGTCAGTCTTCATCTGACTGGGAATTAATTACATGTGGTGTTCCACAGGGTTCCATCTTGGGTCCATTGCTTTTTCTTGTGTACATTAACGACCTTTCATCTGTTACAAAAAAATGGTTCAAATGGCTCTGACCACTATGGGACTTAACAACTGAGGTCATCAGTCCCCTTGAACTTATAACTACTTAAACCTAACTAACCTAAGGACATCACACACATCCATGCCCGAGGCAGGATTCGAACCTGCAACCATAGCGGTCGCGCGGTTCCAGACTGTAGCGCCTAGAACCGCTTGGCCACCCCGGCCAGTCATCTGTTACAGTGCCAGATGCTAAGTTTCTTTTGTTTGCAGATGAAACAAACATTGCAATAAGTAGCAAGCCAAGTGCAGATTTAGAAGTAGCTGATAATCAAATTTACACTGACATTAATAAGTTGTTTAAATTCTAATTCACTGTCATTAAACTTTGAGAAGACCCACTATATGCATTTCAGAACCTGTAAGAGATTTCCTTCCAGCATGTGTATAACATTTGAAGACATACAGATCGAAGACTTTGACAGTGTTAAATTTCTGGAATTACAAATCGATAATAAATTCAATTGGAAAGGGCATACCACAGAATTGCTTATGCCCCTAAACAAGTCTGTATTTCTCGTGAGAATGTCAGATGTAGGAGATATAAATATAAAAAAACTTGCATACTTTGTTTACTTTCATTCCATTATGTCGTATGGATTCATATTCTGGGGCAACTCATCAAAACGAGCAAAAGTTTTTAGGGTGCGAATGCGTGTGATAAGAATCATTTGTGGTGTAAATTCAAGAACATCTTGTAGAAACCTGTTCAACGAACTTTGTATTCTAGCCGCTGCTTCTCAGTACTTTAATTCCTTAAAGAAATTTGTTGCAAGTAATACATCTCTATTCCCAACCAATAGCTCAGTACACAGTATCAATACTACGAGTAACAAGAATCTACATAAAGGTCTGAAATCACTTACCTAGTCCAAAAAGAGGTCCAATATTCAGGAACACACATTTTCAATAAATTGTCAGCAACCATTAAAAACTTGGTTTCAGATAAAGCACGGTTTAAACAGAGTTTGAAAGACTTTTTGATAGGCAACTCTTTCTATTGTAAAGACGAATATCTTAACAGAGACTGCTAAGCCAGCTTAAGTAAAAATGTCTGTTAGATTTCAGTTTTGACGGAACTTTGTCACAGCAGTCAAGATTAGGTATTCTGTGTACGATAAATTTATTAATAGTGCATAATAATGTTTCATTCTGACGGCATGATAATTCTGTAAATATTAGCTGTTCCACTGTATTCAACTATTTCGACAAAGTATGATATTCGAATGTTTTGTGTTTTTACGTTACATTTCTTGACATGTTCCACACGCACGAGAATCATCTCATTTTTTGGGTCTATGGAACGAAAACAGAATCTAATCTAATCTAATCTAAGTGAATGAAATAAGACTCTTCTACGTTGATATAATTATGTTATATTTCAAGAAATTTCCAAGGACTGTGGAACCAAACGTCAACCAAAAACTGACTATAACACGCATGTATCTCCACGACGTGACTCCGCGTAAGTAACATTAGTAGGGGTCTGTAGAATGAAATTTCAGAAATCCTTAGTGTCTGATGTTGACTTTGTTGACAACGTTATTCTGGTATTGGGCACTTCTCCGAAAATCTCACACGCTCACAAACGTTTACGTTTTCGCGGTACTTCATTCAAGGTGAGTACCAGACTGCCACAGTTTTCGTATCACAGGCAGCCTGAATGAAAAGAGCTTGCTCCCAGTTAGCGTGCGAGGTAAATATATATAGCAAATAACTTTCTGGGTCGGGCAACCACAGCCAAAGAACTTGTACAAAATGTGAAACGCAATCAAACAATTTTAAATAAGCCTGTATTAAACTGAGTGATAGTACAAATGCGCAATAGCTGTTTATTGTGTTTTTACTGTACAACGACCGGTTTCATACCCTGGACGTTTATCTTCAGATCATATACACTCCTGGAAATTGAAATAAGAACACCGTGAATTCATTGTCCCAGGAAGGGGAAACTTTATTGACACATTCCTGGGGTCAGATACATCACATGATCACACTGACAGAACCACAGGCACATAGACACAGGCAACAGAGCATGCACAATGTCGGCACCAGTACAGTGTATATCCACCTTTCGCAGCAATGCAGGCTGCTATTCTCCTATGGAGACGATCGTAGAGATGCTGGATGTAGTCCTGTGGAACGGCTTGCCATGCCATTTTCCACCTGGCGCCTCAGTTGGACCAGCGTTCGTGCTGGACGTGCAGACCGCGTGAGACGACGCTTCATCCAGTCCCAAACATGCTCAATGGGGGACAGATCCGGAGATCTTGCTGGCCAGGGTTGTTGACTTACACCTTCTAGAGCACGTTGGGTGGCACGGGATACATGCGGACGTGCATTGTCCTGTTGGAACAGCAAGTTCCCTTGCCGGTCTAGGAATGGTAGAACGATGGGTTCGATGACGGTTTGGATGTACCGTGCACTATTCAGTGTCCCCTCGACGATCACCAGTGGTGTACGGCCAGTGTAGGAGATCGCTCCCCACACCATGATGCCGGGTGTTGGCCCTGTGTGCCTCGGTCGTATGCAGTCCTGATTGTGGCGCTCACCTGCACGGCGCCAAACACGCATACGACCATCATTGGCACCAAGGCAGAAGCGACTCTCATCGCTGAAGACGACACGTCTCCATTCGTCCCTCCATTCACGCCTGTCGCGACACCACTGGAGGCGGGCTGCACGATGTTGGGGCGTGAGCGGAAGACGGCCTAACGGTGTGCGGGACCGTAGCCCAGCTTCATGGAGACGGTTGCGAATGGTCCTCGCCGATACCCTAGGAGCAACAGTGTCCCTAATTTGCTGGGAAGTGGCGGTGCGGTCCCCTACGGCACTGCGTAGGATCCTACGGTCTTGGCGTGCATCCGTGCGTCGCTGCGGTCCGGTCCCAGGTCGACGGGCACGTGCACCTTCCGCCGACCACTGGCGACAACATCGATGTACTGTGGAGACCTCACGCCCCACGTGTTGAGCAATTCGGCGGTACGTCCACCCGGCCTCCCGCATGCCCACTATACGCCCTCGCTCAAAGTCCGTCAACTGCACATACGGTTCACGTCCACGCTGTCGCGGGATGCTACCAGTGTTAAAGACTGCGATGGAGCTCCGTATGCCACGGCAAACTGGCTGACACTGACGGCGGCGGTGCACAAATGCTGCGCAGCTAGCGCCATTCGACGGCCAACACCGCGGTTCCTGGTGTGTCCGCTGTGCCGTGCGTGTGATCATTGCTTGTACAGCCCTCTCGCAGTGTCCGGAGCAAGTATGGTGGGTCTGACACACCGGTGTCAATGTGTTCTTTTTTCCATTTCCAGGAGTGTAAATCTAATACTTCATGTGCCACGACTTCCAAGGTGCCAGTGCGCATGAAAACATGTCGCAAGCGCTGTAACGTGCAGTTCTATGATATATGTTAGTATGTTGAAGATTCTCAAGGATTTTGAGTATTAATTCTTTGTTTTTCCCGCGGATTTTGACAATGGTTTCATCCTATCATACGTGGATTGTCATGTGCAGTCCGGGTCCAGTCTTTCACAGTTTTTGAGATGTTTTACTGATCATGCATGGTACGGATCGAATGCCCATTGCCGTTTCACCGAAGTTTTACCGAGGAGTGACATGTTTTTATGCGCACTTGTGTCTTGGAAGTCGTAGCGTATGAAGTATTAGTTTTATTTGACCTGAACATATACCTGCAAGGCGTGAAATCGGTCATCATATAGTGAAAACACAAACAGCTGTTGCGGATTTGGATGTCTTTTATTTGGAGCACAAATAGAAGATTTCGAAAGCAGCAAAAAGGGATGTATTCTGAAAGTAGGACAGAGCAACACATACTCTTAAACGCGGGCAGCGTCCACTGACGGACGCATTGACAGCAGGACATTTAGATATAACATTCGCCTAGAACTGACGAAGTTTAACTCGAGAACAGTAACAAGAGAGAACACTGGACCGTGGGAACTAGGTTTCGGCTACAGAAAATGGGTGGGGCAGATTTCGGTGGACCTTACCGCATGGCCGGCGCCGCCGTTCTCCCATAGTATCGTGAAATACTCACGATCGGCAAACGATCGAAAAAGCGGTCAAATCCTAGCATTATTGTTAGAATGTGCCCGAAGTGACGGGCTGTTAATCTTCCCGTGTCTTGGCGGAGCGTTTCTACAGACAATAGGAGGTCGCTGGCGAAACGGCAGTTGGTGGGCCTTCCAAGAAGACATTCCAGAATGTGGGCCGGAGCGGCGATGCTCAGGTGTTTTGTCTGCTGGTCAGCACTCCGCACTAGTGGTGCTACGGCTGAAAGAAAGTAGTTCCGGAGCCAAATTGTTGGGTGGTGAAGCGGCTAGCTGTCCCCTGCTGGGCCATACAACTCGTCGCTTCTTTTTTGCACCAGAGGTTTCCTAACCTGGCGCAGCCTCTGCGATTAGAACGCCGGCCTTTCTGTGTTCGCGCGCCTCAAGACCAGGAAGACGCTCGGTTTGAAGTTGGATCATTTAAGCGGTCGCCGTCATACTGAACAATTTATTAATTTCCCTCAAAATGGCGGCAGCCGACATCTGTTTACAGAATTCGGTTCCTCTGTATGTAGGGAATTATTGTTGCCAGTTCTTCTGTTCTGCAATTATTTAGACGCTTTACTTAGTGGTTGAATCTTTAGATACTTCGAAATGAAACTGTTATTGAAATGAAGCTTATCCATTACGGATGTTTTAGAACCCTTGACCATGTTCAATGTAAGTGCATAGGACTGCAACCAGTCACTGTTTTTGAAATAGCTTTTATTGCATGAACCGGTTTCCGAATCTTTTAAGGCTCATGTTCAGATGGCTTTCCGGAAATTACCTTTCTGTTTCAAGGGTAATGCTGGGGGCTGGCTTGCGACAGTACGGATGGTTTCTTTTTGTTTGTTTGTTAGTATCCATCTGTAGCCTTCCACTGCGATGGCCACTTGGCAGCTCATCACACACTTTTACACAATAGGTATGCCTATACAGGGTGAAAAGTATTTAAACCGACAAACTCTGGGAAGTTGTAGGGGACATCAAAAGATATTTTTCTCTAATGTCATTTTTTCCTATGAGGATTATTTAAACCGGTGGAGGCCGTATTACGCAATTGGTAGAGGCCGTATTAGGGTCTTTAATTGTTAGAGGCCGTATTACGCTCTTCAGTTGTAGGAAACTGCTGTCCACCAGTGTAGTAGTGCATTGTCTCTGGATGCGATACACCTGGAGTGAGTACACTGATACGGTTGGTGCGTACTACGTAGCGCTCCACAACGGACGAGCTGCACAGCGGGTTTATGAACAACAATATCCTAATCTCCGTATCCCGCATCACACGACCTTTGCTGCTGTGTACCAACGTCTGCGTGAGACCGGCTCATTATGCAGATCACCTGGACAGGGACGACGTCGCAAGGTAAGAACGCTGCAATTTGAGGAAGCTGTCTTGCAGCAAGTGGAGCGGGATCCTTCAATCAGCACTCGTGCAATTGCACATAACATGGGAACGAATCAGACTAATGTAAGAACAGACCTTCGAGAGCAATTGTTACGTCCATTTCACTTACAGCGTGTCCACAACCTGGGGACAGTTGGTTATCCAGCCAGAGCACAGTTTTCGCAGTGGTACCTGGAAGTGTTAAATGCATCCTACATTTCCATCCTCTGTGTTGTTTACCGGGGAAGCAACGTTCGGGCATGATGGAGTCTTCAACATGCACAATTCGCATGTTTGGAGTGAGGATAACCCACATGCCACAGTTACTAGCAATCATCAAGTGCGGTTCTTCGTTAATGTGTGGGGCAGTGTTGTTGGGGACTGTTTAACTGGGCCGTATCTGCTACCTAGGCCATTAAATGTCAGGAAATATTACAATTTTCTCGCCAGAGCGTTGCCAGAATTGCTGGAAGACGTCCCGCTCGCTACAAGTCAACGCATGTGGTTCCGACATCACGCGGCGCCGGCACATTTAAGTCGTCATGTGCGTCGATTCCTGGACCGATGGTTCCCAGAAACGTGGATTGGCAGAGGCAGAGTGCTTGTTGGTTTAATTAATTTGCCGCCAGAGAAATCTTCCTCTGCCGGTTTAAATACTCTTGATAGGAAAAAATGACGTTAGGGAAAAATATTTGTTTTGATGTCCCCTACAACCTCCCAGAGTTTGTCGGTTTAAATACTTTTCACCTTGTATACACTGTGATAACGAAACTTTGCCAGCTTGTGCTAGACAAAAAAAATGGTGCAAATGGCTCCGAGCTCTATGGGACTCAACTGCTGTGGTCATCAGTCCCCTAGAACTTAGAACTACTTAAACCTAACTAACCTAAGGACATTACATACACCCATGCCCGAGGCAGGATTCGAACCTGCGACGGTAGCAGCAGCGCGGCTCCGGACTGGAGCGCCTAGAACCACACGGCCACCGCGGCCGGCCTTGTGCTAGACAGCTGTTATTTGTTGCAAATATATTGACACTAATCTTTGTGCAAAAGTTGTATAGCACATAGTAGATGCTGGCAAAGTTTCGTTGTCACAGTGTAGTGCCTACCTATTGCGTAAAAGTGTGCGATGTGGTGTGGTGCCAAATGGCCTCTCAGTGGAAGAACAGACAGATGGATACTACTACTACTACTACTACTACTACTACTACTACTACTAATAATAATAATAATAAACTGCTTGACATCTAACTTACGGAAAACTATCTGAGGATGGCCTGAAAAGTGGTTCATGGTATAGTAATCAACCATTTCGAAAAATGTGACGAATTGCAGTTTTATGTACTTACATTGTTATTCAAATTACTGAGAGAGCAGAGGTTTGTTCCTCATCAAAAGGTCCGGTATCTGTCAGCTGATTTCATATTCGTTAGCTGCTCTCGACTCACCCTTCGTTTCCGTCCTTTCGCGGCTGCCCTTGGGCTCTCGGCTGCGCGTGGCGTTCTTGGGAGGGCTCGTAACGCGACGTGTTATACCACGAAGCACAAACAATCGCAAGTGTGGATGCTCGACACAGACGATAGAATAGGCCGAGCACAGAACCAGTCCAAACAATCGATCGAGCACACCGTCAGGCTAGAGACCTATTCGAAACACGGCGCCTACAGACGTAGTGCCTAAATGCAAACTGCGCAAGTGTCTAGCAGCTTGTACTAGGCTTACCCAGTGAGACGGCTGAGTGTGATACTAGCGCTGTGAACCTCGACGGCCACCCTTGAGGAGCGGCCAGACACATTGTTGCCGTGACTGACGTCAGAATGCCTCTGGAGGTGGTTCCCCGAATTTCGCTGACTGCTTTTCTGTGGAGCGGCGCCAGTTTAACGTGAGGACAGCAGATTGTCAAGACTTCTAGGAATAACTGCTGGTACCGGCGCTCGCGTACCTCAGCTTTGTTTTTCTTGGAAGACACACGGGCACATTTCTCAAAAAATGACGTCTGTCTGCATAGCAGGTCCATCGTCTGCCCTGTGAAACGGACCAACACTTTTCCTCTTTACATACTGTCAACATTTAGCTACACACTATCTGAACTTACGCAGTCGCTATGAGAAATTTTTATGTGACTAAGGTGATCAAATAATGCTGTTACGAAAGCCCGATGAAATTCTATTATGACGTCTATTCTTAACCAACCCACTGCTTACCCCAAGTTAGAAGGTTAATCCAGTCAACTATTAATCATGAAAAGAAAACAATTTTATGTATAGTGAGACATCTTGACGATAATGTTGAAGAATATCCATCACTAGTCACTTTTGAAGGCGGTTTATTTAAAAAGATGAATTTCGATGTTACGCACATTCTCAGGTGATTACATTCAGTTTCATCTTTACACCTTGAATGTTCGAGTTCATCTACATCTACATCTACATCTACATTTATACTCCGCAAGCCACCCAACGGTGTGTGGCGGAGGGCACTTTACTTGCCACTGTCATTATCTCCCTTTCCTGTTCCAGTCGCGTATGGTTCGCGGGAAGAACGACTGTCTGAAAGCCTCCGTGCGCGCTCTAATCTCTCTAATTTTACATCCGTGATCTCCTCGGGAGGTATAAGTAGGGGGAAGCAATATATTCGATACCTCATCCACAAACGCACCCTCTCGAAACCTACACCGCAATGGAGAGCGCCTCTCTTGCAGAATCTGCCACTTGATTTTGTTAAACATCTCCGTAACGCTATCATGGTTACCAAATAATCCTGTGACGAAACGCGCCGCTCTTCTTTGGATCTTCTCTATCTCCTCCGTCAACCCGATCTGGTACGAATCCCACACTGATGAGCAATACTCAAGTATAGGTCGAACGGGTGTTTTGTAAGCCACCTCCTTTGTTGATGGACTACATTTTCTAAGGACTCTCCCAATGAATCTCAACCTGGTACCCGCCTTACCAACAATTAATTTTATATGATCATTCCACTTCAAATCGTTCCGCACGCATACTCCCAGATATTTTACAGAAGTAACTGCTACCAGTGTTTGTTCCGCTATCATATAATCATACAATAAAGGATCCTTCTTTCTATGTATTCGCAATACATTACATTTGTCTATGTTAAGGGTCAGTTGCCACTCCCTGCACCAAGTGCCTATCCGCTGCAGATCTTCCTGCATTTCGCTACAATTTTCTAATGCTGCAACTTCTCTGTATACTACAGCATCATCCGCGAAAAGCCGCATGGAACTACCGACACTATCTACTAGGTCATTTATATATATAATGAAAAGCAATGGTCCCATAACACTCCCCTGTGGTACGCCAGAGGTTACTTTAACGTCTGTAGACGTCTCTCCATTGATAACAACATGCTGTGTTCTGTTTGCTAAAAACTCTTCAATCCAGCCACACAGCTGGTCTGATATTCCGTAGGCTCTTACTTTGTTTATCAGGCGACATTGCGGAACTGTATCGAACGCCTTCCGGAAGTCAAGAAAAATAGCATCTACCTGGGAGCCTGTATCTAATATTTTCTGGGTCTCATGAACAAATAAAGCGAGTTGGGTCTCACACGATCGCTGTTTCCGGAATCCATGTTGATTCCTACATAGTAGATTCTGAGTTTCCAAAAACGACATGATACTCGAGCAAAAAACATGTTCTAAAATTCTACAACAGATCGACGTCAGAGATATAGGTCTATAGTTTTGCGCATCTGCTCGACGACCCTTCTTGAAGACAGGGACTACCTGTGCTCTTTTCCAATCATTTGGAACCTTCCGTTCCTTTAGAGACTTGCGGTACACGGCTGTTAGAAGGGGGGCATGTTCTTTCGCGTACTCTGTGTAGAATCGAATTGGTATCCCTTCAGGTCCAGTGGACTTTCCTCAGTTGAGTGATTCCAGTTGCTTTTCTATTCGTTGGACACTTATTTCGATGTGAGCCATTTTTTCGTTTGTGCGAGGATTTAGAGAAGGAACTGCAGTGCGGTCTTCCTATGTGAAACAGCTTTGGAAAAAGTGTTTAGTATTTCAGCTTTACGCGTGTCATCCTCTGTTTCAATGTTAAACAGTTCACTGTTTAACACAAAAGCTAAATTATGTGAAGTTGGCCAGAGAGACGTACGGCTACGTGAAAACGCTGAAAGTGGCAAAGTGACAATATTGGAATATATTAAGGCACTTACATACAGATCGAGTTTCGAAATTGTAATCGCAGGTTTGACTCCAGTGTAGACATTTGAAGTATCACATACGAATACAGAAACATGGTGCTTAAAATAAGTGCCGGAGTCAAATATGCAGTTACCATTTGTAACTTGGATGCCTTCATACATTCCGACTTTGTTACTTTGCCACTTTCAATGTTTGCACGTAATCGTACATCTCTTTAGCCAACTTCGTATAATTCGCCTTTTATATGAAACAGTGAATTAAGGCAGTGAATCTATTACAACGAAGCTGAATGTAATCATCAGAGATCGGCATGAGCCTGAAACGGATCGTGTTTGAAATAAACCGCTATCAAAAGTGACTGCCAGTTGATTTTCGTCAACATCTACACATACCGTATATATATATATATATATATATATATATATATATATATATATATATATATATATATATATAATGTGTGTGTGTTCCACATCCACTCTTAAACCACTCAACTGATTTCAACCAAACGTGGTATACTTATATCTTACTGTCAGTCGACAATCGCTGCGGTGATAAAAACTACCTACCTCTGAAAGGGGTGAAGGTGTGTGTGAAAAACACACGTAGCCTACGACACGTGAATTCACAGACTTCGTTCAGTCAGTATTTGAGAATGAGAGACTTAGCGACTTTCAACGAACTTTATACACGATTTCAAACTTTTACGAAATTTTTTATCGGTAACAACCCGTACAAAATGATGAAATGAAAGGGGTTTATCGCTCACTACTTTTCCACTGTTCGTGCAGTTAAAGTAGCGCATGAGACATTTAAAATATGTTTCTTCTTTACTAGCGACTGTAGTCGCAAAGCAATTTTGACACAGTATGCACACGTAGCACTGAACGCGCCTGCAAAGTTATATCATTGTACGACACGCAGTTCGGAGATATGACGTCATAACATTAAGCACAAGGCCAGACACCGCCTGGTACAGGCGTGGAAGAAGTGCTATAAATGAAAACCTGAGCAACGACGCCGGGTTTCTCCGCTAGTTAGCCTTTGAACGAACAGTCAGCCATGTCAACAGCATGCAGCTAAAAGGTAAAGCAGGTGGCAGACTTTGGTTCACTGCTAGGATACTGAGAAAATTTAATCTTTCTAGAAAGGAGACTCCTAACAGAATACTTATGTGAGCTAATCTACAATACTGCTTACGTGTATGCGACCCACACCAAATACGACTACCGGGGCTACTGAACGTGTACAGAGAAGGGTGACACGAATGGTCACAGGTTTCGTCGACCAACGGGAGATCCTCACGCAGATGGTGAGAAACTTGAACCCGCTGATGCTTTAAGACAAATTATAACTGTCCCGAAAAATTCTGGTCTCAAAAAATGGCTCTGAGCACTATGGGACTCAACTTCTGAGGTCATTAGTCCCCTAGAACTTAGAACTAGTTAAACCTAACTAACCTAAGGACATCACAAACATCCATGCCCGAGGCAGGATTCTAACCTGCGACCGTAGCGGTCTTGCGGTTCCAGACTGCAGCGCCTTTAACCGCACGGCCACGTCGGCCGGCTCTGGTCTCACTGTTTGAACTCCACATATTTCGCTCCCACAGGGGACGTGAAGACAATATGACACTAATTACAGTGTGCATAGAGTAATTAACCAGTCATTATTTCCGTGCTCTGTTTTCCAATGGAAAAGGAAGAAGTCCTGATATCTACCAGAGGGAGACCAACTACCATACATTACACAGTACCAGAAGTTGAAAATACCGCTTCAAATGGCTCTAAGCACTATGGGACTAAACATCTGAGGTCATCAGTCCCCTAGAACTTAGAACTACTTAAACCTAACTAACCTAAGGACATCATACACATCCATGCCCGAGGCAGGTTTCGAACCTGCGACCGTAGCAGCAGCGCAATCCTGCTTGAGTTGTGAATTTCTTTTATTATCACGACGGGTTTCGGACACTCATAAGCCCATCCTCAGGTGTCGAAGTGGAAATAACATGAGGCGGGAGATAATTTTCACACACCGCAACACATATAAAAAAACAAAATTCATAAAAAAGTTTCAAAAAACTTTTAAAGAACATTTCGAAACCGCCGGTCGGGCTAGATGCTGTGAAACCTATGTCAATACGGAAGTGACACCAGACAGTGCTACGGACGACTGACTGGGTAGGGAAATATACAAATAATAGCAGCACACTTACACTGTGTGCTGTGGCCACCGAGCGCCGCAGTTCGCGGTGTACTATATCCCTACTAAATTTAAAACTTGTTTGCCACTCATGTAGAAGAAAAGTTTGACTGCCCTTTACACCGGCTGGTGTGGCCGAGCGGTTCTAGGCGCTACAGTCTGGAACGACGCGACCGGTACGGTCGCAGGTTTGAATCCTGCCTCAGGAATGGATGTGTGTGATGTCCTTAGGTCTCTTAGGTTTAACTAGTTGTAAGTTCTAGGGGACTGATGACCTTAGAAGTTAAGTCCCATAGTGCTTAGAGCCATTTGACGATTTTTTGCCCTTTTACGGTTTATATAATAAGCTTATATCGCAGCTTCCACTCAGTTTTACCACAGTTCTGTACCGACCTGTTCAATGTGTACCTTTACTACGCCTAATGCACTTTTAACTTATTTCGTGTATTTTTATGTAATTTTTTGTTGTTCCTTCATTTTAAATGTAAACCACTAATTCAAAGTGTGAACAGCCGGGCTAGTGGCCCCACGTTCTTCTCTCAGTTAACAGATGGCAGCACTTTTGCCGCTCTGGTTTACCAATTTGGTTCCTCGTTCGCATCCGCTGCTTCCTGTTTTGCGCTCACAGGAAGCACACCGAGCCTAGTACACGCCCACCCTGGCAGTCGCCCGTAGTACTGTCTGGTGCCAATTCGCATTGGAAATGGAAATGTCGTGTGGCTAGGGCCTCCCGTCGGGTAGACCGTTGGCCTGGTGCAGGTCTTTCGATTTGACGCCACTTCGGCAACCTGCGCGTCGATGGGGATGAAATGATGATGATTAGGACAACACAACACCCAGTCCCTGAGCGGAGAAAATTTCCGACCCAGCCGGGAATCGAACCCGGCCCCTTAGGATTGACATAGGTCTTACAGCACCTAGCCCTAACGGTGGTTTCGTTGTTTTTTGTGTGTTGCGGCGTGTGAAAATTATCTCCCGCCTCTTGCTATTTCCAGTGAGACACCTAAGGACGGGCTTATGAGAGCCCGAAACCGTCCGTGATAATAAATGAAATTTACAACTGGTTCAAATGGATCTGAGCACTATGGGACTTAACATCTGAGGTCATCAGTCCCCTAGATTTGGGACTACTTAAACCTAACTAACCTAAGGACATCACACTCGTGAATTCCCGAGGCGGGATTCGAACCTGCGACCGTAGCAGCAGCGCAGTTCCGGACTGAAGCGCCTAGAACCGCTCGGCCACAACGGCCGGCGATATTTACGACTGAAGCGATATTTCCAACCTCTGCTATAATGCTCAGTTGCGGATGTTCTTCCAACAGGGTTGTTTGCTTTACACGGTCGTTTGTAGACCACATAAAGTCACGAGAAAAATATTGTGACCATTTCCCATCACGTGATTGGAAGCTGACCTGCGTTGCGGACCCCGAAACTGAACTTCTGACGTCAAACCAGTCGCCTTGCCCGCCGTATTCCCCGAACGCTCGACGCCGTGCAGCGCTAACGGGAAATCAATATGTCAGCGAAAATGTACTCAGTGGATGTCTTAAATTCGTCGTGTGTTATCGAGAGCTTGTATGCATTTAAAGGCGCGGTTAAGGATTATTATACCTGGTCTGAAACAGTTATTCGCTTCACGCCGGAGACGGCTGCTGGCACTCTTAGGACTAGCAGTGTTACGCGCTGTGACTACGCACCACGGCCTGTCCGTCTCGTGGGCCTCGCGTTGCGGGCACGTGACGCGGCATGCAAAGTAAATAACTTGAGCGGAGACCAATGAAGAACAAGTGTTGCAACGATACGCGTCGCAATTGAGCATATCCACTGGCATAAACGACTGTGACTAAGGTGGTGAGTAGTAGTGGTCCGAGACTTGGGGACGAACATCTCCACTTATCGCGAAGATGGTGGGCTGTTCGTGTGCAAAGTGGTGAACGTACCATGAAACCACCCGTAGAGGACAAGGTACTGCACGTCCAGGCCTCATCACAGAAGTCAGAAGTCGAAGGTTTGTCCGCTGTGTATAGCAGGATAGCCGATGTATGGTACACGTGACAACAGAGTAGAACGCTGCTACAGGCACAAGAGTGTCGGAGTACAGCGTTCAGCGTGCAGCGTGCACTGTTGAGCAAGTTTTGCATTCGGGTTCCCACCTCCATCCAACGACATCTTCAATTAATACTACAGTGGGCACAGGATCATCGAGATTTGAGCGGGGACCAATGGAAATGTGTCGCTTGATCGAATGAGTCACACTTTTTGTAGCACCAGAACGATGATGGTTTCCGGATATGATGTCACGCATGCGAGCGAATGTTGGAAACGTGCTTAACGTCACGGTGCTGGCAATACTATGCTGCTGGTGATATTGGCCTGGGCTTACATAGACCTGTGTTTGTAAGCTAAGGCACCATGGCAGCCGTGGACTATGTGCACATCATTGCGGACCACATTATCCCTTCATGATGATGATGATTGGGTTGTGGGGGCGCTCAACTGCGGGGTTATCAGCGCCCGTACAAATTCCCTATGTTTGCTCAGTCCAATCGCACCACTTTCATGAATAATGATGAAATGATGAGGACAACACAAACACCCAGTCATTTCGAGGCAGGTGAAAACCCGGACCCCGCCGGGAATCGAGCGGGGACCCCTGTATATCTTTATGCTTCATGTCTTTCCTGACAGGGATGGCATGTTCGGGCAGTGTCGCAAGGTCAGATTCGCGTTATAGTGATTTTGGGAGTACTGTAGAGAATTCACGTTGACGTTTTGGCCATCACATTGGGTTGATGGTGCATGACACCTGTGATGCCATCGAACGCCGTCTCTGAGTCCACAGAACACTATCACCTAACTTATAGGAATTAGCTGACCCATGTGCCGACATCCAGTGCCACATTCCTTCGGAAACCTACTAAGGATTTCTTGAATCCATGTCACGGAGAATAACTGCTGTATTGCGTTACAAAGGTGGACCAACACTCTGTTAAATAACTGACTGTGACGTTTTGGCTCTTCGGATTAGTTTGATGTGCAAGTTCGTGGCGTTTTGGTTTTGCATGTTGGTTCAAATGGCTCTAAACACTATGGGACTTAACATCTGAGGTCATTAGTCCCCTAGACTTAGAATTGCTTAAACCTGAAGAACCTAAGGACATCACACACATCCATGCCCGAGGCAGGATTAGAACCTCCGACCGTAGCAGCAGCAGCGCGGTTCCGGACTGAAGCGCCTAGAACCGCTCGGTCACAGGTGCCGGCCTTGCATGTTGGTATTCCGGTTGCTATGGACTTATTTATAGATTGTCATTTTTTATTTGTAGTTCACTGTTGCTATTTGAGTTTACATATTGTCATTTGGAGATAGTGAGTGGAGGTGACGGAGCTAGAGAATGGAGTGCCAAGTGGAGTAATCGGAACATTCTTGGGTGTAACTTCAATAGAGGCATGGCAGCAGTGGAGGCTGCCAGAAACATTTGCGTCGTGTATAGGGATAATGCCACTGCATAGAGCAGGTAAGAAAACGGTTTTCACGTTTTGAGGAGGATCGTTTTGACATTAGTGACTCTCCATGATCAGGAACACCTTCGGGATTTGATGAAGATCGTTTAAGGGCATTAATTGGATTGGATTGTTTGGGGGAAGAGACCACACAGCGAGGTCATCGGTCTCATCGGATTAGGGAAGGACGGCGAAGGAAGTCGGCCATGCTAAGGGCATTAATTCACAATGACCCACGTCAGTGTGCTGTAGAACGGGAAAATATGAGGAACTGTGATCATTCTATATTGTGCGATATTTGGATGCAGTGGGAAAGGCTAAAAAATCGGGTGCGTGGGTACCACATGCTCTAAGAACAAATTAAAAAAATCAGTAAGTGGCATATGTGTATCTTTGCTTGCTCGTCATCAACTGGATGGTGAACTACATCGACTTTCCCTAACTGCATACTTACTGGTGACGAGAAATGGTGTCTTCATGCTAACATATGGAAAAGAAAGCAATGGCTGAGCCGAAACAAAGCAGCAACTTTCCGTATAGACACCTACGCGCATCCACAAAAGGTACTGTTACGCATCATGCGTAACAGCTACGAATTGCTTCCGCGAGGTGTGAGCGTCACTGTTGACATTTACTGTCAACAACCGAGGTCCCGCAGACGCATTCCAAGAACAACGACCAGGAAGGCTGTGAAGCGACGCTACTGCTCTATGACGCACGCCCATATTCTGTCAAACTGACAAAAAACACTGTACTGGAGTCGGGTTGGTAAGTCTTTCCGCACTCACGCTATTCACGCTATTGCACACTCAGATTTTCACGTTTTCCGTTCTTCAAGGAACTTGCGTTCCGAATATGGGTCGGCGAGTTCTCCGTCTCAAAACCACGAGGTATCTACAATTGCGAAATCGAGAAGTTCCGCAGTTGCTGGCAGACTCTTGCAAATAGTAAAGGAGGATACGTTATTGATGACTAAAGTCTCTAATGTGTATCTGTTGTGCCTATTTTATGCAAAAAGGCTACGAAATCATGCACCACCTAACACCTGCAGATGTCGCTGCAGAGGTCGTCAGTTGCTGGATTAAGCTAATATACACTGCTGGCCACCGTAAATGCAACGCCCTGAAGGAAGCATCCGAATCAAGTGAAATTTACACCATGGGTTTGCAGCGATGAGATATGCAACTGATTAGAATTTCAGCGCAGACGCACATCACGCGCGCCTGTGGCGCCACCTCATAGCGCCATTTAAGGCTCGGCGATTTCGACGAGTGTACGTTCGGCTCGTGTGTTTACCTTGTGGTTGTTTCACAAGACGATCAGTTATGCCTCGTAGACAACAGCGAACATCGTTTGATCAAGTATCCGAGTTCGACAGAGGAAGGATAGTGGCTTACCGAGATTGTGGATTATCATACAGAGAAATCGCTAGTCGTGTTGGACGAAACCAAACAACTGTAATGCGGATATGTGACCGTTGGATGCAGGAGGGTAAGACGGACCAAAGTGGTCGATCGGATTCACCTCGGTGCACCACTACATGTGCTGATAGGCAAATTGTGCGCATGGCAGTGACGGATCGCTCAGTGACATCCCGAGCCATAGCACAGCACATTGCGTCTGTAACGCATCATCCAGTGTCTGCGCGTACCATTCGACGCCGTTTACAGCAGAGTGGTCTGTCCGCAAGACGTCCATTGCTTCGTCTACCATTGACGCAGAACCACAGACGTCTCCGTCGCCAATGGTGTGATGACAGACGGATGTGGACGGCAGAATGGAATGACGTTGCCTTTACTGACGAGGCACGCTTCTGTCTGCAGCACCACGATGGTCGGATTCGAGTGTGGAGACACCGTGGAGAGAGGATGCTGGACAGCTGCATTATGCACCGCCACACTGGTCTTGCACCGGGTATTATGGTATGGGGCGGTATTGGATATTACTCTCGCACGCCTCTAGTACGCATTGCCGGTACTTTAAATAGCCAGCGCTACATATCCGAGGTGTTGGAGCCAGTTGTCCTTCCTTACCTTCAGGGCTCGGCCACAGCCATATTTCAACAGGATAATGCGCGACCACACGTTTCACGCATTGTCCAAAGGTTCTTGGTCAATAACCAGATTGAATTGCTTCCCTGGCCGGCTCGCTCTCCCGATCTTTCGCCGATAGAAAACATGTGGTCCATGGTTGCTCAACGAGTGACCCAGATTACATCCCCAGCTGCCACACCAGATGATCTTTGGCAACGTGTGGAAGCTGCTTGGGCTGCTGTACCCCAGGAACACATCCAACGTCTCTTTGACTCAATGCCGAGACGTGTGGCAGCGATGATCTCCAACAATGGCGGCTACTCTGGTTACTGATTCTGGCAGGAACCACATGTCACAGACGTCTGTAAACGTAATCATTTGATACTTGGTCAACATGTTATCTACAAAATAAATTTTGTTGTGCTACCTCTTGTTTTTCTTGGTGTTGCATTTACGGTGGCCAGCAGTGTATATAGAGAACACAAATCAACATTTTATGGAAAAACAACTCACTACAAACAAAAGACGTAACTTCACGTGTTGCTGTGCTATACCACAGCTCCGAAGCTGAAGTTGTTGGTCCAACTCAAACCGCTACGATTTAAAAACGATATTGCAGTATCTGTGTTACTCTAAATTACGATGCAAAGTTCCTTTGCGGACGCATCTATGTCCTACGAAACATTGCATCGTAATTCGGAATAACACACGCACTGAAATATCGTATTTATCCTTCGACCCGAGCAAGCAACTATCAATTAAAATGTCTCACCAGTACGGGAATATACACAATGGAAGTACGAGTTCATGTTCTAGACGCATGGTTGACGTCTTATGGAGGTTTGGATCTGGCCGTGAGTCGTGCACGCAAAGCAAATGGTAAGGCTGCCGCTGACAGTAAGCGGGAAGTCCGTGTTCGAATCTCTGTCCGGCACAAATTTTCCTTGTCGTCCGTGTTCGAATCTCTGTCCGGCACAAATTTTCCTTGTCGTCCTATCTATAGCTGTTGGTTGTTCATAAGGCAACTGCGTATGCATTTAATGTACACGATTTAAGTCTTTAGGTGGTGGATTTTCATAGCCCCTCATCAAGATTTGAAACCGAGTAGCTTCCATCTTTCCGTCTCTTGCTGAACAAGCGGCATCGTTTGCCGCTCAAGTTTCGGTTGTGCGGCACTTGATAGCTGTTGTGGACGTGTGTCTGCGGTAGGCGGTCCCGCGACTGCACAAGGGCCCTGTTCCTCTGTGGCTGGCACAGTTCCGACGCGGGGACATCAAGAGGAATCCGAAAATATTTCGCTGGCACCCGGCGAGTGCGGCAGCAGATATAGCGGCAGGCGGCGGTTTCGAGGGACCCCAAACGGCCGTTTCGGTAGGTAGGCTCCGGGAAGCGTGTTAAAAGGTCCTGCCTCGCTCGCATCGGGCATTCGGTGGAGGATGCCAGGACAACATATTTATGGGACGCCATTATTAAGGAAATGCGTCGAAATGCGCGTGGCGGAGAATTCTGTGAAGTGTGATAGGGAGTACCAGTTGGGTAACGCATGGAAGCCTATCTGAGCCGTGGTAAAAATTGCTGTTTCGAAGAGCGCGCCGCAGCGCGTAGTGTGAAGCACTCGCCCTCCGTTTCTGACGGTGGCGCCTCTGTGGCAGTCGCAGCTTTGGTGTCGGTCTCTGGTGGGAAAGGGGACAGGTTGCCTGTTCATGTGGATTTAAGGGGCGCTATGAGCTCGCTAGGCGGCGAGTCGAGTCAGTTGGTCAACCGGGTCAGTGTGGGGCAGTCAGTGACTGTCTGTCTTCCGGAGTGTTAGTATGTGTTAGGCTGCCAGTCTGCTCGAGTTTGTACAGGAAATGGTCATTGGCGGTTGGATCGACTGGTTGGTCGGTCGCGCACTGACAAGGGGAGGCCGCCAATTGTGAAATTCAGATTGGATTCATACTGCGCATAATAAAAGCTCATGGCCAGAGGTGTAGTGTGGCAAAGCACCAAGATGCACTTCTCAGCCGTTGTCGAGAAAATCGACAGTTAAAAGAAACCGTTGCAGTGAAATACCCTCTACGATTAATAATTCTCTCTCTCTCTATATATATATATATATATATATTCTCTCTCTCTCTCTCTCTCTCTCTCTCTCTCTCTATATATATATATATATATATATATATATATATATATATATATATATATATATAATTCCCGGCAATCAGTTGCTATAATCATGCATATAATAAGTTGTTGAAAGTCGTTTGTCGTGGAAAAACTGGCGACTTCGAACATCATTATTTTTTCCGCAAACAAAGTTGTATTTCACAAATGTTATTAATTGTCTTCATAATGTTAACCACGTATAGTTAACGGAAGACGTAGAAACGATAATCGGAAACGAATACGTATAGCGTAAGTCAAACGTTCGAATTAGAATAGAGACCCCACGAACACAAATTCGCTGTGGCAGGTATGAAATATAAACTCCGTTACTCGCTCGTTACACTTGAAGGACGGATGTTCAATGGGCCGAAACGAGCCGCCGCGTAACAGCGTAATTGCCTGCTAACTTCAAAAGAAGGTAGATGCGGTCCCTAGCGCAACTTATAACATCGTCGAAAATCAGTGGGCACGGGAGAGCTTTGGTACACCCTGTTAAAAAAACGGACAAATGGAGGCGGTACAATTGGAGAGCGATCCGCCTTCACCAGCATGCATAAGCAATTCATTAATACTTATATATATTTGAATTACAAAAAACTAATAATAAAAAAAATTGCATGGCGCTAGATTCGATCCGGCGACCTTCGGATTACGAACCCGAGCGCTTACCGCTGCGCCACGACGCTCTAGAAATCTATTAATCGTAGAGAGTATTTCACCGCAACGGTTTCTTTTAACTGTCGATTTTCTCGACAACGGCTGAGAAGTGCATCTTGGTGCTTTGCCACATTACACCTCTGGCCATGAGCTTTTATTATGCGCAGTATGAATCCAATCTGAATTTCACAATTGGCGGCCTCCCCTTGTGAGACACAAGATGACTTGTCCGTCTTGAGCGTCGGCGCGTGTGAGGTCGCCACGTGAGTCCAGTGGGCCGCGGCGTATAGGGAGGGGTAGTGGCTTCGCGGCCGACACGAGAGCAACAGGAGTCAACCCACGACATCGGTCTGGCCGGTGCGAGCTGCGGCGCCGTGAGACGGGAGATCGGCGCGCCTTCCTGCGTCCGTTGAAGCGGCTGGCAGCGGACGGTTCGGGAGAGCGATTTGGGGGTGCTGCGCCAGGTCTTCGCCAGGCATCGCAGTTTATTAGAAGTGATTCCTGATATGTTGTTTCATTTACTTGTTAAATTTTACTTGTTTTCTTGGTCAGTCTCTCGTTCCCAGCTTGCTCGTGTGTCTACCGTCTGCATTTGTTAGGCAGTTAGTGTCTGTCTGTCGCTCGGTCTGCCGTACGTTAATAGCTGCCTCTGTCGTGTTTGTCGGAATCGGTGTTAACGAATTTATTGCTTGAAGTGTAACGTCCGAATTCCTGAAATATGTTTTTATCTTGCCTATCATCTTGAGAGGCGGTATATGTGTAATGTAGAGCATGTTTGTACATTTTATGAGAGATTGCATTTCATGGGTTTTTATTTAAATGGTCATTTTAGTATATAAAGTTGCCACCCTTCCACCGTAAGAGGAGGAGGAGGAGGTTAGCGTTTAACGTCCCGTCGACAACGAGGTCATTAGAGACGGAGCGCAAGCTCGGGTTAGGGAAGGATGGGGAAGGAATTCGGCCGTGCCCTTTCAAGGGAACCATCATGGCATTTCCCTGAAACGATTTAGGGAAATCACGGGAAACCTAAATCAGGATGGCTGAAGACGGGATTGAACCGTCGTCCTCCCGAATGCGAGTCCACTGTGCTAACCACTGCGCCACCTCGCTCGGTCTTCCACCGTAAGAGTTTTCTTTTAAAAACAAGTTGCGCTTTCGGTAGCAAGTAATTTTTTTTTAATGTGAGTGTGTGGTACCATTTCCATCCCTCCTACGGGATGGATAGTTTCTGTGTTTATGTGAGTTGTTAACATTTTTAGTTTAAAGTAATCTGGTGTGTTGCAGATTTGCACCAGTGTAGTCTTTCAGAGGTGGTTGTGAGCGGTCGTGACTACGGCCGTGTTAAAAGGGAGCGGCAAGGTTCTTAGCCCAAAAGCTCGTACTGTCAAAAAAAAAAAAATGCTTTTTAAAAAAGTGAAGGGTTTTTAGGTATAAAATTTCCATTTGTTCAAAGAAATTTGTTTTCATCAGTTACCCACTGGCAACTACTTCCACGCTCACATAGTGTGATTAAATGTGTTCATGTTCTTGATGAATCGCTAGTAAGGTAAATTCTTTATGAAAAGATTCTGAAAGTAAATCTACGGTTCACTATCGTCTTCACGATTTGCTCTCAACGATGACGACGCCCGATGACTACGGTGAGTGGCTACTCCGAGGAAAGCTGAGTTCCGGAGTTTTTTTTTTTATTTCGGTAGATGCCCTTTTAGCCAGCCCAACAGTGTAACGTCGATACAAACGTATGCCAACACAATTCCCAATCTCCGAGCGGAGAAAATCTCCGACCCAACCGGGAGTCGAACCCGGGCCGCTTCGCTTGGCAATCTGGTGCACTGGCCGCGCTCACCAAGCAGCCACCGAGGCGGACGAGTTCCACAGTTCCAACAGCAAGGGCGATGTCCACTGGGTCCGTCTCTCACCATGACCTTGGTGCACGCACGGAAGACGTCTAGAGCTTTTATACAGGGTCGTTACAGGTAGACTATCGTCACATGAGACGGCCACAGTGAAAAACCAATGATCGTAAGACCACGAAACTTCATGGAAGCATTTGGAAGGCTGGCATCGTTTACCTGGTATAGTTACGGTTGTCGTCTTCTTCTAGTGTTAATTGGCGCCACTTCGTTTGCAAGCGTTGTCTGTCCGCTAGAGGCAGCAGTGGCGGTTATCGATATCTAGTAACGGTGGTACTATATTTGGGGCGACGTTGTGGTGTTTCCGTGTGTTGTGTGTCGGCAGTTCAAATTGGGACTGACGAACAGCCAGGTCCGCGCAGCGCGAGAACATGCAGGGACCACTGGCGGCACGCATGCACTGCTGGAAGGAAGGGCTGTAGTCGTGAAGGGTACAACCTCGTTGTCAACCGGACCCAGGAAGTTTAAATTGAGTGGACCTTAATTCAAGTAGAGAAATCTCCACCGTTGTGAGATCTTGTCATTTGCTTGCGTGTTGCTGCTCGCAGTGTCGCCGAGACGATGAGCAGCGAGTGGATCGTTTGGGGAAAGCGAACCTAATTAGCGTTCCTGCACTTATTATTAATTGTTGCCTACTATGTGTTATTATTTGTGAAGTTCAACCAGTGGTATTTTTCTTGCCTAGTGTCCGCTAACGCCCCAGTTACCTGCACTGGAGCTTAGTGTATGTTACGGCAGTGTACTTTTCTTCGCCTTACCGTTGCTGTCCGGTAAGGCGTGTAGTTCGACAGCTTCCTTGATTTGTGGACCGGGTGGTATTTTTTTCCTACTCTGGTAGTAGTGGTTCGTTCCTTGCTGCTTTCGGATGCTCTAAACACCGGCCTGAAGACGTAGTACTGACCGCCGGTTCCGGCTTGGGTGTGTCATTCCATCGTTGCATTGGTCATCGGACGTTAGGTAGATTCGGCAAACGATTATTGGTCACGCGTTTGAACTCCCATTAGCCTGAGTTACCATCTCGTGAAGTGCATGCAACTCTTGGCTGCCTGCCTAATCACCTGCGAAGTTTTGAGGGACTTTCCGAGGTCGATCCTTGGAGCAACGTCTGCGGCCCTCCCGCCTCTCCTTGGTTTGGTCAGATTTGATGATTGCTTTTTTTTTAAAATATTTTAATAACTGTAATTTCAAGTTTGAAGATGTTTAATTGGTTCTTAAAGGATTGCTGTTCAGTTCAGCAGTGTAACAGTTTTTAAATTATTACTAATGGGGTCGTCAGCCGACAAATAGTTTTGAATTTGCTGTCATTAAGGCCTTCAGCCGTGGAACACTTCTTAATTTATCACCTTTTATTTGTTGTTGTTTCCAAATAAAGTGTACGTGATTGAATAATAAACTAACCAACAGCAATTGATTACGGCCCCGTCCACAATCTTAACCCAGTCCTGCCTTCCTTGGTACCAGGTCTCATGCAATAACGTATAAACAACGACACAAACACATTTACTTCCACATCTGTTAATTGCGTACCATGTTTACATTTCAGGTCGCTAACTTTGCTCAATGTCAAGATCACCTGCATTTCCGACAGCCTGAAACCGCAGTAGAGATGCCATTTCACAATCGTTCGCAGCACTTTTCACACGGTGGAGCGTGGAATATTCGGCTGTCGTGACAGCTCGTGCACTGCATGAAAATCGCACGTTGCGTCCAGCATTCTCAGCCATGGCAACAGCAAATTCTTCGACATGAAACTTCCTAGCAGATTACAACTGTGTGCAGGACCGAGACTCGAACTCGGGACCTTGGCCTTTCGCGGGCAAGTGCTCTACCATCTGAGCTACCCAAGCACGACTCACGACCTGTCCTCACAGCTTTAATTCCGCCAGTACCTCGTCTCCACCTTCCAAACTTCACAGAAGCTCTCCTGCGTACCTTGGAGAACTAGCATTTCTGGAAGAAAAGATATTGCAGAGACATAGCTTAGTCACAGCCTGGGGGATGTTTCCAGAATGAAATTTTCACTCTGCAACGGAGTGTGTGTGCTGATATGAAACTTCCTGGCAGATTAAAACTGTGTGTCTTTCGCGGGCAAGTGCTCAACCATCTGTGAAGTTTCGAAGGTAGGAGACGAGGTACTGGCGGAATTAAAGCTGTGAGGACGGGTCGTGAGTCATGTTTGGGTAGCTCAGATGGTACAGCACTTTTCCGCGAAAGGTAATGGTCCCGAGTTCGAGTCTCGGTCCGGCACACAGTTTTAATCTGCCAGGAAGTTTCATATCACCGCACACTCCACTGCAGAGTGAAAATTTCATTCAAGAAAATTCTTCGACAGTTTGTGGCACAATTGGCCGTTGCCCTTTCTCCAAAGACCAGTTCCGAAAACGCCATTTAATTCCGAATGGTGTTTTTTAACCCCGGTGCGAAAAGAGGACCTCCAAGCATTCCTTTAATGCGTAGACATTTGCAAAAAACCGCAGCACTACTGCTGTTGTTGTTTTGATAAAACAGGTGTAGGACTAAAGCCCTGTCCATCTTGTCCAGACCCATGCTGACTGTCAGCAACTGAAGTGCATACTGATGCTTTTGTTTGAAGCCTATGTCGTCGTACCGGCTCCTAAGGTCAAGGGACGGCAACAACACTACTAACAACGCAAATCCTGCAGCGGACTGTCTGAACATCTTAAATAGGAGAGGTGGGTACCCTCACGGTAAATAGTTTTCCGTCTACAATGGCTGAAGCAGCAGAAGTTTAATTATAACCGCTCTACAGATTGCGAGAGAGGGAAGTCGTCGCCAGTATTCGATGGCTCGCCTCAGAGTGACTGGCAGCTGCCCAGACAGCGAGCCCGAAAGTTCTTTGAATGGCTAATACCAATGAACACCCCGCCCGCATAATGATTCTTTAAAGAATCAACTGCCATCTAAAACTACTTCAATCGTCTGATTACCTTATAAATGAGTTAATGCATTAAAAATTTAGTGCTAAACATGAGAAACCTTTATGGTTCAAGATGCAAAACTATAATTAAGTTGGTTTTATTAGTGTCAGGATATTAGCTTCAGCCATCGACTAAAGAAATGTTGTGTACATAGTTCCGCGTAGTCAGCGCGTACACAACTTTCCCACTAGAGCGCGCCCCGCTAAGCACAACAGCGCAGGCGCAGTGCTCGTCCGTCTCCGCACTACGAGATGGCGCTGCCTCAGAGACGGACCAAATTCTGCTTCTGCAGATCCGCGTATTAATATGTATCGCAGCCAGTGAGATTGCTGCTAGCGTAGAACCTTTTCTCCTCGCGGATCACACTCTCGCGAGGTATTATAACAAGTGTACAGACCTCCGATTAGTCAGTCTGCATTAGTTTGCATTTATCTGTACCTGTCTGTACCAGTCTGCATTTGTCTGTACCAGTCAATAGTCAAGTTTCAGTCTGCACCTAATAAGATGATCATATTCCTGTACACACCCATGAAGATAAATGAGTAGACACTTTGTCAACTATCAGAGATATGTGAGAATAAGATTAACATACCAAGACCAAAGGAACTTCAGATTGTCAATTGTAAATAGCATCCAGAATCAAGTTAAGTAATTTTATGCTTGTTATTATTTTAATAAATGTGTGAAAATTAATCAATTTCTGTTTAAAGTTTGTCACCGTCAACCTGCTACTCTAAGCGTGCAAGTGGCATTTCTATCGTCTGAACTAACGGCAGAAGATAAGCACGCCACGATAAGACCACGAGACATATTGCTGACACTCGCCTATTTCGTTAGAGCGACAAGTCAAATAATCTGATGGTGTGTGTACCGAAGGTCTTACAGTACGCACACCACAAGAAGAAACGACGTTCTCCAACGAATCCCACTTCACGGCGACAAGTGATTTTGGCCATCAAGTTGTGCAAAGAGGGAAAAGAACATTACACGCCACACAATGTTCATGAACGTCATCGATATGGCCAAGGCGCTATGGCATGGGCAGGCATTCTGAACCATGGTCCAACAGCAGTGAATGTCTTTGCGGGAGGTACTGTTGGAGCACAACGGTATTGCAGGGGGGCTATTCTGGACATTCCGTCTGTTTAGGGATGCGATAGGTCCCAACTTTCTGTTAATGGAGGACAGTGCCCGCCTACGCAGGCCCACTGAGGTGTCGGACACACTGGAAAGTGAAGACATTGAATGTATGCAATGGCCTGTGTACTCTCCTGACCTAAACCCATAGTGCATGTCCGGGATGAGCTTGGCAGATGTGTTTCTCAATGAACAACCCTTCCCTGAACAGTGCGAGAACTGAAGACCACCTTGAGAGAGGAGTGGGACAATATCTCCCTCTTCGCCTGCCCTCCACCTTCCTCCAATGACTCCTCAACAGTTTTTAAGCCAGCATGAGTAACAAGAGTAAAATGGGCATTAGTCCTCGGGGACAGCACATTCCTCATTGAGAAGCATATATCGACCTTTATGTTCGGAGTGTGACCAGTGCCGAGCATGGACGTTATTTATGTCTGCTATACTGTATTCCCATGTGGTGAAATCTGTACCATTTTTTTCTCATAAATATACCACTTCACCCTTATTACCTATGTACCATGTTTCATGTCGTCCACGATTGCCTGCGATTATTTCTGTCCAACAATGTCCGTGTTCTTTAGTAGTTGTCAAGCATTGGAACATTGGAAGGTCGCTAGGCCGAGCAGGAGCGGCAGAAACGCGAGGTTGCCCCACAGCAATATCTGCTACATTCCTGAGTCGGGTGGCGCAAGGTAAACAGCTGCACACGCCAACATGTGGTCGCACTTAAGGTGCCAACGCGCCCTCTGGTATCATTTTTCCGCTCCGTTCGACCTTCCACGTCGGCAGTACATAATCTTTTGTTTTGCTGCCTGCGGGGCTATCTATATCTGCCTTTCGAGAAGCACCTATTACCGCCTATTTTTCGCACTCATCTGGATGCCTGTTTCGCAATTCTTGGGTGTCCTCCAGGAGAGTTGAAAGAATTCCCTCTTGAATGGAACTATCTGTTACATTGGAATGCTCTGGAGTATCGTGGATGGGGAAACTGCCTTACCACAAAAATGATTACCTACCGCTATTTTGTACCAACCTAAACTGAAATAGACTGTGGTGTAATGCACCTATTGTACACCACGTGGGGTAGTCAAAGTATTAATAATCTCTAGTTTGTCACTGCGTGGTGCCATTTTGTTTTGACTGCTCTAGTGGCGAGCTGCGGTACTAAGGGGCGGGCATAACAGTGAGTGCCAGGACGTGCAACCAGCCAAAAATTAATTACGTTTCTACACTAGGCAACAGAATTAGAACATCACATTATCGAAATTTTCACCCATAGCGACGAAGATTCAAATTTGGTTCAAAGGCGCCTATAAAGTTCCTCTGTACTGATGCAAAAGAGTGGCGCTCTGCGAAGCAACACTTGAACTCTATGATGCTTCAGACAGCTAGATGTCGACAGATGCGAAAATAAGGCCAGGGCTCTGAAAGTTTATGTGAAGTGTAACATGGCTTAACGAGGTCTCATTGGCACCAGATTTCACTCCAATTCTGCCCACTGCCGTCATACATGTGATTCTGCCGAATGCCGCCACAGATGTCGCACAGTCGAAAGGTCATCACACCCTCTCTTACCTTCTTTTAACGCGTCTGAGATGGAGGTTAGAAACGCGGCGCAAACGGTTGAAATTACACGGTTTTCGTATGAGTGGCCGAGGAAAACATTTCAGGCACACCAACGCTCAGAATCTGCATGAAAAGACCGCAAGGAATTGCGTAAGTAACCTCAATGAAACTACCCCTTTCCCTGGGGCGCTGCTTCCCACACATTTTGCAACAGGAAGATTTTATTCAGAACCTTTGGCGCTGCTGACACCCCTCTGACGTTTCAACTCTTCTCTAAGGACACAGTGTGGTTGCACGCCCATAGACTGTGATCACATCTGTTTGGAGCACAGCATGATGGCTGTTTTTGGCCTAATGTACAATTGGAACCACCAGGCACCATTCAAACAAATTTGTATATCATCCGCAGCAGCTAAGGGTGCTTATGGTCTTTCAGCAATCCTATTTTGTGGCCTCCTCTGGGATGGTTACAGGGGGGTGCGACATTGACACATGCGTGAATTAAATGGCGAAGTGTCTTAAGTCCCTCCAGTTCTGTAAAACCCTGAGTGTTACACACTCGCCCTTCTTGAGCACCTTAAAAATGTGTGTGTGCAGACAAACCCTTGATGACGTCCTAGACACATGCAGATCGGCATACCCTTCGACACACACTGATTCCAGATGGCCTGCTATCAGGCGCAATAGTAGTAGTCGAGCGCAGAAAGAGTAGCAGTGTAGCCTGCCTGCAGGCGCCTAGTACTCTGGACACGAGTTCTGTCTGTGCAGGTACATTTTCAAGGTGCTCAAGAGAGGTGTGTGTGTGTGTGTGTGTGTGTGTGTGTGTGTGTGTGGCACCAACGGTTTTGCCGAACGGGGGGGGGGGGGGGGGTCTTAAAACGACTCACTCTTCCCCGGTTTACTCATGCGCATATTAACCTTGCACCCCTGCATGATCACGCCACAGGAGCGGGATGGCAGAGACAGGACGGCTGTAAAAGCCCTTTGCTGCTTCTGATCACGTTCAAACTTTGTTGAATCTTTTGAACAGCCTCTAGTGGATCCAACCTGTACACGACAGCCAAAACTGCGGTCGCACTGCGTTCCAAACGATTGCGATCACGTTGAATGTGGGTGAAACCCCACAATACAGAGGGGTGAAACGTCAGAGTGTGTTAGCGGTGTCCAAGGTTGTCAAGGATGTCGTACTGTTGCTCACTTTCGGCTGAGAAATATGCGAAAATCAACGCCTCAGAGAAAGGGATGGTTTCATTGATACCCATTATGCCACCCCTTGGAGCCTTCTCGTGCCGATTCTGAGCCGTAGGGCGTCTGAAATGTTTTCGTCGGCCGTTCATAATAAAGCCGCGCTATTTCAATCCTGAGTGTCACGGTTCTGACCTCCATTGCAGAAAGGGTAAAATGTGGGTAAGGGGGGCTGCGACAACCTTCACATCCTTTGACACTTTTCACCGTGGCATTGGGGGGGAATTGTGGTGAAATCGTGATGAAATTTGGTACCAACGTGACATGGTTAACCCACCTTAGGCACCACATAAACTTGTGAGCTGTGGTCTTTTTTTCATATGTGTCGACGCCTTCCTATTTGAAGCGTCATCTATCCCGAAGGTGACGTCACAGGGCGCCACGTTTTTGCACCACTACAAAGGAAGATTTTATGCACCTTTGATAAAAATTTCGAAAATGGTCGCAACTGGTGTGAATTACGGGGTTTCGCAAAACTGGATTTTTAATTCCGTAGCGGAGTGTGCATTTTTTCAAGATGATAGTACTTTATGAATAGCCGACGTAGATGAGGTGTGCAGCCACTAGTGCTTAAAAACAAAGGAACATGTGAGCGTACAAGCTGTGGGGTGAGTTTAGAGCGGCAGTTTCCCGCCGCAGAGTACGTGGCTGGCGGTTGCTACGGGGCCGTGGCGAGCGGCTAGCGTCTACGCGGCCTTGGAAAACACGAGTAGACGCTAGGCAGGGGCGCCTGTGGCCGTGTTGGGGCACTTGAAGAAATTTATATGCAAGAGAAAAGTTGATAAAAACAAAACTAAGAGTGACACGGAGGTGTGAGTTGCTACTCATGGACAGAAAAATATGTGAAGCTAAATTATCTAGACGCGCCACAAAAATATATAATAGTTAATAAGTTATTGTTGTCTTAAAAATCGTAAATTTATGAAAGTTTAAAAGCTAATATCTCGGCAATGCTTTAGCCCATTAATATAAACAAAGTGTCTACGGATGCGGCTAGTAGAACTGCATCGAGCAATCATAGCCGATTTATATAAAGTTCGACTGATAGAAACTGTTTTTGGTAATAAATAAATTTAAAGAGACGAAACTAGCGGTAGCATTCTTAAGAGGTAAATGAATAATGAAGTATATATATTTATGTTCAGTATCAAAAATCCGGGAAAAGAAAAATCTCGCCACGAGAACGTTATTTGTGAAAAAACGGGGGCAGATAGAAAAAATTCGACTTCAAATTGCTATTTTGCGGAAAATTTCCATATTTTTCAATACATCATATATTGTTTGGAGTTAGGCAGTCGTTTCGAGGGTGGATAGGATGGCCATCTTTGATGACAGAAGAGTTGGTTCTGACAAGGGAACATCCCCATCGCACCCCCTCAGATTAAGTTATAAGTTGGCACAGTCGATAGGCCTTGAAAAACTGAATACAGATCAATCGAGAAAACAGGAAGAAGTTGTGTGGAACTATGAAAAAATAAGCAAAATATACAAACTGGGTCGTCCATGCGTAGGATAGGCAATATTAAGGGCAACGTGAGGCGAGGAGCGCCGTGGTCCCGTGGTTAGCGTGAACAGCTGCGGACCGAGAGGTCATTGGTTCAAATCTGCCCTCGACTGAAAATTTTGCTTTCTTTATTTTCGCAAAGTTATGATCTGTCCGTTCGTTCATTGACGTCTCTGTTCACTGTAATAAGTTTAGTGGCTGTATTTTGCGACCGCACCGCAAAACCGTGTGATTAGTTGACGAAAGGACGTGCCTCTCCAATGGGAACCGAAAACATTTGATAGGTCAACCGATTCCTCCACAGGAAAACACGTCTGATATTTTGTATAAGACACTGGTGACAGCATGTGCGTCGCATGACAGGAATATGTTGTCGACCCACCTAACTAGTACACTTGGCGAATGGGTGAAAAGATTCTTCTACCTTGCCCGATTTAGGTTTTCTTGTGGATGTAATAATCACTCCAAAAAAAGTGATGAAAACATAAGAGTTTTTCACATAAACTGAAAATAAAAAGTTAAAATTTTCGGTCGAGGGAAGATATGAACTGAAGTCCTCTCGTTTTGCAGCTGTTCACACTAACCACGGGACCACGGCGCTCTTCGACCAATACTGCCCTTAATATTGCCTATATTACGCATGGACGACCCAGTTTGTATATTTTGCTTATTTTTTCATAGTTCCACACAACTTCTTCCTGTTTTCTCGATCGATCTGTGTTCAGTTTTTCAAGGCCTATCCACTGTGCCAACTTATAACTAAATCTGAGGGGGGTGCGATGGGGATGTTCCCTTGTGAGCAACGCTAAGAGCCGGACGTGCCGCAGATCTGGGGGTAGTAGTTGGTTGGTAGCCACGTTCGAGGAGAAGTACGTATGTGGCGACGTTCGAAAGCGACCAAGTGGAGCGCAATATTGTAGTTTAGGACAGTAGAGAAGAGAGTATTTTGTGAATTGTGAACATACTGTCGAGTGCCGTGATCGCGACATATGAATTTTATAGTGAAGTGTTGTGGCATCAGTTGTTAAAGGTCGCCCTAACGTAAAAGCCCCTCAAGACTGCATTTTGAGTGTTTAGTGAACATACTGAAGAAAAATAAACTACTTGTTCAAATTGTAAATCAACGTGAGTGACTCGATATTTTAAATTTCCCCGCAATACCTTCCTGCATTGTTTTGTTATATTTTGGCTCAAATGGCTCTGAGCACTATGGGACCTAACTTCTGTAGTCATCAGTCCCCTAGAACGTAGAACTACTTAAACCTAACTAACCTAAGTACATCACACACATCCATGTCCGAGGCAGGATTCGAACCTGCGACCGTAGCATTCACGCGGTTCCGGACTGAAGCGCCTAGAACCGCACGGCCACCACGGCCGGCTGTTATATTTTATTTCAGCTTAAAAACTCAGTTTACGACAAGTGTGAGCTGGCACTCTGACCGAAACGAAGCCAAACATTGACTCTAGCCACATCTCTGGGCCACTCCGTTAAGTTAGTTATTTTAGTGCGTTAGCACGTGGGGGCTCGAGCCAAACTCTTGAAAGTCCAGTGTGTAGCGCCCGGTACAGTCGTAAACAGGACGACAGTAAGTACTTCGATGACATTGAAAAATCGTTCGCATTGTACAGATATGATGTAAAATGCTACACGCAAACTTACAGGACACATTCCTCATACATACAAGAAGAAAATATGTTGTCCAGCCATTGCTCTAGAAACGCTTTGTTTCTATTCCAAAACTACATCTGCTCGTAGTAGACAAATGACGAAGTGGACAACAACAGTACGGTGTCGAAATTCTTTTTAATTTATTTTAAGCTTTTTAGTAATGTTGCACTGCTATTTATTTTTATTTCGGCGGCAAAACTGGACTCACAAAGCCCATAGAAACATTCAAATTCACGACACCGACAGCTGTCAAATTTTACAAAACTTAACAGTTTCTGCTAATAAAAATTCTATTATTGGATGCAATTAATTCGCTTATTCGCTAGGTACTACTTGTTACTTCTTAGACATCTGTGCCCGGGCCAGTTAGTCACAATTCCCAGCGCGTCAACACACACACACACACACACACACACACACACACACACACACACACACACACACACACACAACTTGTTCACAAGACGTGATATATCTGTGACCAAGACAGCTTTCCAAATGAGCTGAAGCACATGCAGACAACATTCCGAAGGAATAGATATAGCCGGCCGAAGTGGCCGCGCGGTTCTGGCGCTGCAGTCTGGAACCGCGAGACCGCTACGGTCGCAGGTTCGAATCCTGCCTCGGCCATGGATGTGTGTGATGTCCTTAGGTTAGTTAGGTTTAATTAGTTCTAAGTTCTAGGGGACTAATGACCTCAGCAGTTGAGTCCCATAGTGCTCAGAGCCATTTGAACCATTTTTTTGAATAGGTATAGCACCAAGCAGGACCTTTTCTACACAGGCAACAGCAGGGAGAAATAGAAGAGCACCAGTCACTAGCGTGCATCCTTTTTGTCCGTCATCTTTTGGAGTACTGCTGCGCGGTCTGGGATTCTTACCAGATGGGATTAACAGAGCACATCGAGAAAGTTCAAAGAAGTGCAGCACGTTTTGTAATACACTCCTGGAAATGGAAAAAAGAACACATTGACACCGGTGTGTCAGACCCACCATACTTGCTCCGGACACTGCGAGATGGCTGGACAAGCAATGATCACACGCACGGCACAGCGGACACACCAGGAACCGCGGTGTTGGCCGTCGAATGGCGCTAGCTGCGCAGCATTTGTGCACCGCCGCCGTCAGTGTCAGCCAGTTTGCCGTGGCATACGGAGCTCCATCGCAGTCTTTAACACTGGTAGCATGCCACAACAGCGTGGACGTGAACCGTATGTGCAGTTGACGGACTTTGAGCGAGGGCGTATAGTGGGCATGCGGGAGGCCGGGTGGACGTACCGCCGAATTGCTCAACACGTGGGGCGTGAGGTCTCCACAGTACATCGATGTTGTCGCCAGTGGTCGGCGGAAGGTGCACGTGCCCGTCGACCAGGGACCGGACCGCAGCGAAGCACGGATGCACGCCAAGACCGTAGGATCCTACGCAGTGCCGTAGGGGACCGCGCCGCCACTTCCCAGCAAATTAGGGACACTGTTGCTCCTGGGGTATCGGCGAGGACCATTCGCAACCGTCTCCATGAAGCTGGGCTACGGTCCCGCACACCGTTAGGCCGTCTTCCGCTCACGCCCCAACATCGTGCAGCCCGCCTCCAGTGGTGTCGCGACAGGCGTGAATGGAGGGACGAATGGAGACGTGTCGTCTTCAGCGATGAGAGTCGCTTCTGCCTTGGTGCCAATGATGGTCGTATGCGTGTTTGGCGCCGCGCAGGTGAGCGCCACAATCAGGACTGCATACGACCGAGGCACACAGGGCCAACACCCGGCATCATGGTGTGGGGAGCGATCTCCTACACTGGCCGTACACCACTGGTGATCGTCAAGGGGACACTGAATAGTGCACGGTACATCCAAACCGTCATCGAACCCATCGTTCTACCATTCCTAGACCGGCAAGGGAACTTGCTGTTCCAACAGGAGAATGCACGTCCGCATGTATCCCGTGCCACCCAACGTGCTCTAGAAGGTGTAAGTCAACTACCCTGGCCAGCAAGATCTCCGGATCTGTCCCCCATTGAGCATGTTTGGGACTGGATGAAGCGTCGTCTCACGCTGTCTGCACGTCCATCACGAACGCTGGTCCAACTGAGGCGCCAGGTGGAAATGGCATGGCAAGCCGTTCCACAGGACTACATCCAGCATCTCTACGATCGTCTCCATGGGAGAATAGCAGCCTGCATTGCTGCGAAAGGTGGATATACACTGTACTAGTGCTGACATTGTGCACGCTCTGTTGCCTGTGTCTATGTGCCTGTGGTTCTGTCAGTGTGATCATGTGATGTATCTGACCCCAGGAATGTGTCAATAAAGTTTCCCCTTCCTGGGACAATGAATTCACGGTGTTCTTATTTCAATTTCCAGGAGTGTAGGTAAGAGAGTGTCACTGACATGATACAGGATTGGGGGTGAACACAATTAAAATATAGGCGTTTTCCGTTGCGGCGGGATCTTCTCATTAAATTTAAATCATTTTTTATTTTGTTGACGCCGACTTACCTAGTGAAAAACGATGTTCAAATGGTTCAAATGGCTCTGGGCACTATAGGACTGAACTTCTGAGGTCATCAGTTCTCTAGAACTCAGAACTACTTAAACCTAACTAACCTAAGGACATCGCACACATCCATGCCCGAGGCACGATTCGAACCTGCGACCGTAGCGGTCGAGCGGTTCCAAACTGTAGTGCCTAGAACCGCTCGGCCCCTCAGGCCGGTCTAAGTTGCAGCAAGAAAACTTGGTTTTATTTACAAAACAAGATAGTTACATAATTCAACTCTATTTGTAATTTTTACAAAACTAAGCTTGTAAATAGAGTAAGTACATATGCAATAATATATAGTTACCATAGTCATAAAAGACAAATAACGAATGTTCAGCACTTTTTCATTTTATAACAACAATAATAACAATAACAATAATTGTTATTATTAGCTTCACTTCACTGTACTATTATCAGGAAGAAAGATTGCATAACAGTAATATATATGCTATATCGTCGAATCAACTCTTAGTGTATGATTCTATGCAAAAGAAAACCTCTTTGAACTGTGTCTTGTAAATATTGTAACACTGTAAAGTTTGTAGCGACGAACACACTGAGTTCGCTACGACAGCATACAGCTAATATGAGGGTTGTCTAGAAAGTAAGTTCCGATCGGTCGCGAAATGGAAACCATAGTGAAAACTAGGATCGTTCTATTTGCAACAGTTAGGCACAACTTCCACCTACTTCTCTTCATAGTCGCCGCTCCAACCTCGTCTTTTGTCGTGTTGTATCAGCTTTCCAATGTCCTCGCCATAGAAAGCAGCCGCCAGTTCTTTCGGCCAGTTATCTGCACTGGTCTGCAGCTCGTTGTCTGTGGAAAATTTTTGTCTTCATAGCCAGCGGTTCTTGTGAGCAGAGATGAGACACAGGGGGAGCAAATTACGGACTGTACTGTGGATGATCAAACACTTCTCATCGGAAACGCTGCAGGAGGGTTTTCATTGCCCCTGCAGTGTGCGGCCGAGAATTGGCATGAAGAAGGAACTGCTCGACGGTTGTGTTATGTGGGCTGCATCACACAGGCTAAATCTCTAAACAGGCGCTCACACTTGGCAGGAGACGCTATTCCCTACACATCTTTACGTGCTCACTGTTCACTCAAAACTGGAAAGAGCGACGCGACACGATCGACGGGCATACTAGAGACACTGCCCAACATATCTGTGCAAAGCTTTACCGCATTTAATTTCGCGACCAATCGCAACTTACTTTCTGGACAACCCTTGTATATTCACCCAAATATGCAGTACTTAAAACTTCCACGTACTACATACAGAAAAACGTCAATCCTTTCAGTGTTGCAAACGACGCAAACGTCGCTCCACCTGTATCCCTGCGGCAGCCCTACCAAACAGAGAATATGTGTGAAGTACTTCTGCAGAGTGTAGATTCATTCTTAAGATTTCTCGCAAACAAATTGAGCCGTGTAAAACTGTACTACCGTAGCTTATCGGTACTGCCGTAGCCGGTGCCTGGAAGATTCCTGCGGGCGCGGTTAGCGGCGCTTTGATGTCGCCACCAATGAAGGACCTTCAGGCCACTGACCAATGAAGGCCGCCAGGAAGGTGTTTCAAGCGACGGGCACCTGGACACCAGTCTTCTAGCAAAAGTTCAAGAACACTTCTAGTTGACAGCTGCCGCCGAACGTTACACCTAGTTGCTGATAGTAAGATGTAAGGAAACATTCAGTGTACTTATACGCACGCCCGTGTCGGGCATCTGCCACAACGTAGCATTTGTTTACGCACAAGCTCAGTACAATATATTTATTTAAAGTGCATCTTACCAACATAGCTTTTGATTGCTTGTCCAGATTGCTAAGGCGACTGATTCTTTGGCCACCTTCCACCCATTTATTGTTAGGAGGAACACAATGGGTACCGACTCGCAACATACGAAAAAGGACCACGATCGTTGTGAAGACAATGGCATGACCATCGAAATGCGTAGCTACAATAAATAGAAACAGAAGTTGCTGAACCAGTGCCCCATAGTTTATAGGTTTTGTTGCAATCGACACTGAAGTTTGTGTTGTAAGTTCCTTGTTTTGGCCTGATAACAGGCGAAACATCGTTATGAAGAAATCTATTAATCCATCTGAAGATAGTACGTTAAAGCTAGAATAAAGAAGCGAAATAAAACTCCGCATTCTCGCCCTGATGCGTCACTCGGGACCGGCCGAGCGCCGTATCATCCTATGTCGTCGTCTGGATGCGGTATGGAGGGGCATGGGGTCAGCACATCGCTCTCCTGGCCGTTGTGGACTTCCTTGACTGTGGAGGCCATACTTGGCGTTCACGTAGTTCGTCAACTGACCTTACGAGACTGAGTAAACCTCGCACCAGTGCGCCCACGAAGGAAAAATCGCTGGCAGCACCGGGAACTGAACCCGTGTCTTACGCATAACCTCCAGACACGCTGACACTGAACTTCGGAGGCGGAGGAAAATTATTGGCTGGTATGGCGTCATTGTAATACGCGCATAAAGGTATCGGTAAATAAATGAATATTTCTTAACTATTCCATATTTCGATTTATACACTACCTTGCAACGCTTGCTCACAATTATTATTATTGTTATTATTATTATTATTATTATTATTTATTTCCTTTCTCAGGCGTTATGTCTGGTTAAAAATGGAAAGTGACGCGGACCTTGATCAAGCACGACTTCCTTTCAACTGTACGGTATATGTTACATTGCATTTAGGAACTTTCGGGTAATTGAAAATGTATCAATAATTACAGATTTCTGTAGTTCTCTATATATGTTTGGATGTAACTGTATTGCGTTGATGTACTGGTGGATATTGTATGGTAGGACTCCTGTAGTTGATAGTATAATCGGTATAATGTCCACTTTATCCTGATGCCACATGTCCTTGACTTCCTCAGCCAGTTGGATGTATTTTTCAATTTTTTCTCCTGTTTTCTTCTGTATATTTGTTGTATTGGGTATGGATATTTCGATTACTTGTGTTAGTTTCTTATTTTTATTGGTGAGTATGATGTCAGGTTTGTGATGTGGTGTTGTTTTATCTGTTATAATGGTTCTATTCAGTATAATTTGTATTCATCATTCTCCAGTACATTTTGTGGTGCATGCTTGTATGTGGGAACGTGTTGTTTCATTAGTTTATGTTGTATGTCAAGTTGTTGTTGTATTATTTTTGCTACATTGTCATGTCTTCTGGTGTATTCTGTATTTGCTAGTATTGTACATCCGCTTGTGATGTGATCTACTGTTTCTATTTATTGTTTGCAAAGTCTGCATTTATCTCTTGTGGTATTGGGATCTTTAATAATATGCTTGCTGTAATATCTGGTGTTTGTTGTTTGATCCTGTACTGCTATCACGAATCCTTCCGTCTCACTGTATATATTGCCTTTTCTTAGCCTTGATCGATGTGTGGCTGTGTTAGATGATATGGGTGCTTGCCATGTAGTGTTTTCTTTTTCCAATTTACTTTCTTTGTATCTGTTGATGTTATGTGATCTAAAGGGTTGTAGAAGTGGTTATGAAATTGCAGTGGTGTAGCCGATGTATTTATATGAGTGATTGCTTTGTGTATTATTATTATTATTATTATTATATTATTATTATTACTCTACTGGCTGTTCAATGCACGTGTTTGATGGAAGACTAGAAAATAAAAAATAAGAAATTGGCGAAATCTTTGTGAAATGATTTGTGTAAACGTAAGAAAAAATATACTTGAGAAGCATTTGATATCTTTGAATGATGCTCGAAATCATGCGTAGCAAATGCGACTGCACAGTCTAAGCAATCCACCAGATTAATATCCTCTAGCGCTCTTTAAATTCTAAGATTCTAAATGATAGACTGAATTTTTAATTTTTGGTAGGCACCTTATTTGCTGCACATCAGTTAGAGCAACATTAAAAGACATTTCTCTCATATTTATCTCTCTCTTTTTTTAGAGAAATAACATTTGACCGTTGTTTTCCAAAACTATTTTAATTTTTGTATCATAGTTACATGTCGCACTAATGTAAATTTTTATACGCAAAACAGTTAGGCGTTGGAGAGATGACATCGACACTTCATATACATAACAGCAACAGCTATTCCTGAAACGTTACAATTTTCACTTAATAACGCGGATTACGAAGGGCGTTCAATAAGTAATCCAAAACATTTTTGCTGAAAGCTGGTAAGCTTCATTTAGGATTCAAATACACCATATTATTACCCACGCTTTTGGATACGAGACCCTATTTTTGCCCATAATCTCCGTTGAATAACACTGCCTTATGCCACCTTACTGCAAGGACCTGTATGGCCGCATTGTAAGACTGTAATTGTCCACGTCGGAGTCAATACCTTGTTGTATCAGTAACCTCCCCGTCATCCACGTATTGCTTCCCGCAGACTGCATCATTCACTGGGCCAAACACATGGACGTCTTAAGGTGTGAGATCAAGGCTGTAGCGTGAAAGAGGGACAACAGGCCAATGAAGTTTTGTGACTACTACCAACAGAGACGTCCAGTTGTGCTGCTTACAGAAACCATTTTGAAGGCCACGTATAGCGCCGCCAGCTATCGGGACCTATTAAAACTATAGAGCCTGAAGTGGAAATATTCCACCATGTCCCACTACATATCCCGCATTTTTTGATCCGAATTTGGCTGAGGAAAAAAAATGTTGCAATACTTACTGAACGCCGCTACTACTTTCAAACAATTAAATCTTCCTATTAACCCCCCCCCCCCCGCCCCCCCCCCCCCCAAGCAGATCTCACGTTGATGAATATCCCATTGGACTAGTTACCATTCTTCGTTTAGCTATGAAAATTCGAATAAAAATCCACTGTGTAATTTGTAGGGAGTCTTTTTCTAGCTCCGTTCAAGTATTGCAAGATGGCGCCGCACGGTAAAACAGTAAATGAGGACGGCTCCGATAAATGTGACTGTAAAAGTGTTAACAATTGTAAGATGTGCGACAAAAAAGTGATTAAAGGTATTCGGTGTAAAGGCTGCCACCGCTGGTTCCACGAGAAGTGCGCTAAATTAAGCATAAAATTTGTAAATGAGGACTACATATGGACTTGTTCCACGTGTGTTAGTGATGCTGTGGAAAACAAATTTAGAAACACCATCATGGAAACAGACGAAAAAATCAGAGTACTTCAAAGTGATTTACTTTAAACAACAAATACGCTACTCTGAAGAATAAGTGTACATGTGGTACCAAGGTACATCTTCAATACAAGGAACCAAGTGTAAACAAACCAGACTCCTTCTCGGTAAGAGAAGACGATTTCTCGTCTAAGGAAGATTATGGACACAAAGAAACATCGAAAGAAGTCTTCTCAGCGTCGTGTAAAAACGATTCTACGAAGAAGATACAACAGAAGAAGACGGTGAAAATATTCGGCGGCAGTCACGGCCGCAACATTCGGGAACTCTTGACAAACAGTGTAAATAACGATTTTCAAATCTCAGGCATTATAAAGCCTGGTGCCAGTTTTGACAATGTGGTTAAAAGTGTTAACGAAGATTGCTCAAAACTCACAAAAAGAGACTGTGTTGATAATAGGAGGTGCAAACAATGTTTACAGAAATGAAGCCACGGCCTTTGTTAAGAAGCTGGCCACAGTGCTGCGGTTCCTGCATTTTACAAACGTAATTGTAACAACACTCCCACAAAGGTATGATCTTCCAGACTGGTCGTGTGTTAACAAAGAAATTCGACGAACGAATTATAAGTTAAAAAGTTTTTGTGCCAAATTTTTAAATGTAAATCTAATAGATATTGATACTTATGAAAGAAACTGTTTTACACGCCATGGAATGAATCACAACAAACATGGTAGGGAAAGATTAGCTGCTAATATTAACGATGTACTTGAACTGATATCTCATGATAACGAAAACAGACCCGTTATTGCAATGGAAGCTCCTTCACAGGGAAACTAATACGGCGGACCAATTCCTATGGAATTAGGTCCGAAAGAACTAACAAAGCGAGGGACCGTAAATTTGCAGTAAAAACTCACATCGGTGTAAACTTTGCCGACAGTTTAATAGATACTGTAAGTTCTTTAGTCAGTAAAAATAGCTTCATAATGCACTTAAACATAGGTGGTGTGTCGGGAGAAATGATGAACAAACTATATGACTTAGAAATAATCTTAGGGCAAATTAACTCTGTAAAAGTCGTATGTTTGAATGAACATTGGCTTAAATGGGATAATGTCAAGCTGCTAAATTCACTCCCAGGATACAAGTTAGCATCGAGTTTTTGCAGAAAAAAGGTGTATGGGGGATCATGTATATTAGTTGAACAGACGCAAAACTTCGAAGGCAAAACGACATTCGATTGTTTAAATGAGGATCAGGTATTCTAAAGCTGTTGCATTGAGCTGTCTGAATACGGTTTACTAATCATAAGCATATATCATGTCCCGGAATATTGGGCTACTAGGAGATTTCTAGAGAAATTTGAAACTCTGCTAAGTAGGTTGCAGGTAGGGAAACCATATAAAAAGATTGTAATTTGTTCTGATTTTAATATAGATATAAGAGACGAAAACAGATTTGTTACCACCCTCAAGGATTTGTTGGCTACAAACGGCTTAACACTAAATTTTACTGAGTACACCAGGGTAACAGCCACTTCTGCCACAAGCATTGATAATATAGTGAGCAGCAAAAATTATGGGAATACACAAAAACATGTATTAGACTTAGGAATATCTGATCACTCAGCACTTTTTATGTCATTGTCATACATAGACAAAACATTTAGGCCCACAGTGAAATTGATCAGAAATTTCAGCCAGCCAAATATAAACACATTTATCTTGAAATTAAAGGAAACCCATTGGACTCTCAGCAACCAGTGTTCAGTAAACAATAACTACAACACTTTCATATCTGAATTCAAGAACATTTTCAATGAATGCTTCCCCCTCATATCAACAAATGATAAATACAATAAAAGTAAGACATGGATTACGGAAGGTATCAGGATCTCTAGTATTAGAAAGAGGGAAATCCATAAGGAAGCGAAAACCAACCGTGATTCTGAATTTATTAGGTACAAAATCAAATACAGAAAAATATTTGATTGAGTAGTTAAACAAGCAAAACAATTGGCAAACAGTAAATATATAGCTAATGCCTCTAATCAAAAGCAGTATGGCAGGTTGTCAAGAAAGAAACAGGTACTGAAGAAAAACATTTTAATTACAAACTAGAAATTGGTGGGAATACTGTTACTAACACTCGGCACATCTGTGAAGAATTTAATAAGTACTTCATAACCACAAACAAAATTCATATCTTCTTACTGCCACAAATAAGACCTGATGCAGTACTGCAGGAATCAAGAGAGTATAAATTTACTGCAGTATCATGTCATGAAGGTGCAAACATCATACAATCCCTAAAATATCTTAAATCTGTGGGCTGGGATGAAATTCCAACAAATATCATAAAGGCAGGAAGTGACAGCACTGCACCTCAACTCTATAAAATAATAAACCAATCATTTGATGAGGGCTGCTTTCCAGACAGACAAATATACTGAAGTCTGTCCAGTCTACAAAAAGGGAAAACAAGATGATTTAGTAAATTTCTGCCCAGTGTCTATACTCCCAGTTTTCTCTAAAATAGTTGAACAAATAGTGTGCACTCGATTAGAAAAGTACAATAAGGAAGGTAATATTATTCTCAATAACCAATATAGGTTTAGGAAGGGACCAAACACTTTACAAGCTGTAAATGAACTAATCTCCAAAGTAAGTAAATGCCTTGACAACAAACAAAGTTCATCTGGTATTTTTTGTGACCTCTCAAAGGCGTTTAACACAGTAAACCATAAGCTACTGCTCCAAAAATTGAGTGCCTAAGGCTTCCATGGAAAATCTATATTTCTCTGCCTCGTGATGACTGGGTGTTGTGTGACGTCCTTAAGTTAATTAGGTTTAATCAGTTGTAAGTTCGAGGGGACTGATGACCATAGATGTTAAGTCCCATAGTGCTCAGAGCCATTTGAACCATTTTTTTTGAATGTATAAGATGGTTTTCATCTTATCTCAAAAACAGATACCAAAGGGTGGTGATACATCAAAAGGGAGAGAAAACTTGCTCTAACTGGAAATAAATTCAAGCAGGCGTGCCCCAGGGCTCGATATTAGGACCACTTCTGTTCTTATATTACATAACTGACATGCCTAGCATAGTAAATACAGATACAATACTTTACACAGATGACTCAACTGCTGTAGTCTGCTGCAAAAACAGTGACGAATTAGTAAGGACCACGAAACAAACTCTACAAGAACTTGAACAATGGATAAAAGATAATGCTATGAAATTAAATCCTGAAAAAACCCAAATCATACACTTCAGGACCAAACAAACTACTGAATGTATACCACAAATAGAATATTCAGGTAAAGAACTGACCACAGTTGATTCTGTAAAATTTCTCTGGATAACTTTAAATAAAAACTTGCAATGGACCGACCATGTGGACAGTTTACTGAAGAGATTAAATAGTTTAGGTTATGCAATGAGGGTACTACACAAAGTAACGGATTTAACAGTGAAGAAAAATGTATACCACGCGTATTTCATAACACTTATAAGATATGGAATAATATTTTGGGGTGCTGAAATGACGAACCACCTTCGAATCTTCAAACTACAAAAAAATAAACAATCAGAGCAATGACAGGAACCAATAGTAGACATTCATGCAAACCACTGTTCAAAAGCCTGGACTTCATGACAATCTCTTACATCTTCATATATGAAATACTTTTCTTTGAACAGAAAAACTCACATCTGTTTGAAGGAAATACATTCACACATGCCTATGGAACTAGACATAAATTGAAATACATCCTACCTTGTCACCGACTCACAGTATATGAAAATACCCCATATTACATGGCTCTGAAGATCAGAAATAAGATAAGGTCAATATTTGGGGAATCCACATTGGAGACCATTGGCACATACCTAAAAAGCAAATATTATAGTCTAGAAGAATTTCTAAATGAATAAAAAGCAATGTTATAGTTTAGAAGAATTTATAAATAAGAATAGGGAGTAAAGATGCAAGTACAAATGGTAGACTTTCGAAGCCATATGGATACAAAGTATACACGTTCACTTTATATTCATGTTTATATATAGAATTATATGGCGGTTTGTATCCCGTTCAGTACATCCATACTTCATATAGGTGTGTGAAGGCTATAGTAATGATTCGATGAGTTACTAAAAGATTTAAAATATAATGTTGTATTTTTATTATAATAAGCAATGTATGTATGACGAATTTCCTGTAGTATATAAAATACTGTAACAACTTAGGTTAAAGACTGACGAGTCACCTCTATTCTCAATCGAATGATTGTATAAAAACGTGTTATGTGACAATAAAGTATCTTATCTTATTTATCTTATATCTGATCGGAACTTGTGGAGACTAGAAGGCAGCACGCCCAGACATGCAACCAACCTGTCACCCTGCCATCGATGGACTTATTTCTGCGAGCCTGTAGCGTCATTTGTGGCGCGTCTTGGCAGCATATATACAGAGGAGCCACGCACACTACGGCATTGTGCTCGCCGACCACTCCAGTAGTAGGAGAAAAAAAAAAAATGGTTCAAATGGCTCTGAGAACTGTGGGACTTAACATCTGTGGTCATCAGTCTCCTAGAACTTAGAACTACTTAAACCTAACTAACTTAAGGACATCACACACATCCGTGCCCGAGGCAGGATTCGAACCTGCGAGCGTAGCGGTCACGCGGTTCCAGACTGAAGCGCCTAGAACCGCACGGCCACACCGGCCGGCAGTAGTAGTAGTAGTAGTAGTAGTAGTAGAACTGCCCAGTGTACACGTGTTTGCAGCGCTAGCAACAGCTGCTATCAGTTTGCCCTGGGTGCAGACTGCTTGGATGTGGAACTGTTTATTGAAGAACCGAATAAATACCCTGAAGTAAGGGACACATCTCGCAAGGAGTAATACGATAAAATTAGGAAGACAGCCGCGTTGTTTCAACCGCCTGAAAAGTTTTGTGGCGCATTTGCAGCGAAAACGGTTCAGGAGAGGAGAGAAATGGTATAGGCAGTTAACAGTGTAAAGCTACACGGCACAACAGAATTACAGACGCCTGCAGGTAGGCAACCGCTTGACGCACCCCCGAGGCTAGTTGCCTTTCTGCAGGTGCCTAGGAGTATTTCACAGGTTCTGTCTGTAAAGCCACATTTTTAAAAATAATAAATGTGGGCGGATGCCACCGAGGATTTTGCGAAACTCTAGAAGAATAGACCATGGACAACTGCAGAAATCCGTGATACGATTACATACGAAATAAGCAACATTGGCAAGGATACACGTGACAGAACGTGGCGGAGTATGGTGAAACGTGTACAGTGGTGCATCAATGCTGATGGAGGGCATTTGTCGTGAGGATTTTGTTTGGACGTATGTACGTATGTGTCTAACCTTCCGATTGTTTACTATTCTCTCCCAGAATTACAAACGTGTTCCATTATTGGTTCAAATGTCAGAACTCATTAAAGATGTTCAGGTTTCTATGTATCGCACTGTAGCGTCTGTAACAGTTCTGTCACAGACCACCTTATTACAAAACTGCAAGTCAGAGGCTGACACAAAGTGCTTGACAAACCACATGACATCTTATGATTCTCAGATTTAACTACCAGGGGAACTTTTTAAATTTTTTTCCTCAGGAAAAGTCAATGAAACCGGGACTTTTTGAATGACGAAATAGAAACAGATTAAGTTGTGATGAAGATGCACGACAGCGATCTACATGCTTGCGTGAAGAGCAGCGCTCAAAAAACCTGACCTTTGAAATCGTGAACTCCTCATTAAGAGCACTCAATGTTAGACCAAAAAATCTCTTTTGGATAGAACGCAAAGTCTGAAAATAGATCTTGCAGTGAATTTCTTGGATGCACTTCAATGACAGAATATGACTACTATATGATATGGTGCAACGACTAAGCAAGCCGCCGGCCGGGGTGGCCGAGCGGTTCTAAGCGCTACAGTCTGGAACCGCCCGACCGCTACGGTCGCAGGTTCGAATCCTGCCTCGGGCGTGGATGTGTGTGATGTCCTTAGGTTAGTTAGGTTTAAGTAGTTCTAAGTTCTAGGGGACTGATGACCTCAGCAGTTAAGTCCCATAGTGCTCAGAGCCATTTGAACCATTTGAACTACGCAAGCCCTGGACATGTTTGATTCTTGCCCTCAATACACGACGTCGACAAGCCCACTCCCTACGTTATTCTGAACTGGTCCCTTGGACGGGTCTCATTCTTGGACCACATGGTACAGCAGTTTTCGGGACATGCAATGGTAGTTTCTTTACGAGGGCTATTCAGAAAGTAACATCCGATCTGCCGTGAAATGGAAACAACAGCGAAAATAAAAAATGTTTTACTTGCAACAGTTAGCTATAGCTTCCAGGTACTTCTCTACGTAGTCGCTGCCCCGACTCAGACATTTGCCGTAACATTGTACCAACTTCCCAGTACTCTCGTCACAGAAGGCAGCCGCCTGAGCTTTCCGCCAATTCTCTACGCTGATCTGCAGCTTGTTGTCTGAATCAAAATGTTGTCTTCATAGCTAGCTGTTCATGTGACCACAGATGAAAATGAGAGGGAGCCACGTCCGGGCTGTACGGTGTGTGATCAGACACTTCCCGTCGAACACGCTGCAGGAACTTCACCCCCATAGAATGCGGCCGAGAACTGTCTTGAAAAAGGCAACGCATGGCAGTTAGGTTATGGGAGATAGAATGACATCGGGCGAAATCCCTCACTAGGCCCCCATACTTGTCGGAAACGCTATATTCTAGGCACCTTTACGTGGTTACTGTGCGCTCAGAACTGAAGGGCGACGTGACGCGATCGACTACTAAAAGACGCTGTCCAAGTCATCTATGGAAACCTTCCTCGGATTTTCACTGTGGTTTCCATTTCGCAACTGATCAGACCTTTCTTTTGCGAACAGCCCTCGTAAAATCTCATTTCCGGCCAAAAGTGTATGTTCTTGTACTTTCAACACTGCAGCACAGTCAGCAATCGTGATAATCTAATTATAAGAAACTATCAGCCTCGATTGCGGTAATGAAACCAAGATATAAGTGAATCTATAATTTTACTGTATGGTTAAATGATGATGACGTCCTCTTGGGTAAAATATTCCGGAGGTAAAATAGTCCCCCATTCGGATCTCCGGGCGGGGACTACTCAAGAGGACGTCGTTATCAGGAGAAAGAAAACTGGCGTTCTACGGATCAGAGCTTGGAATGTCAGATCCCTTAATCGGGCATGTAGGATAGAAAATTTAGAAAGGAAACTGGATAGGTTGAAGTTAGATATAGTGGGAATTAGTGAAGTTCGGTGGCAGGAGGAACAAGACATCTGGTCAGGTGAATACAGGGTGATAAATACAAAATCAAATAGGGGTAATGCAGGAGTAGGTTTAATAATGAATAAAAAAATAGGAGTGCGGGTAAGCTACTACAAACAGCATAGTGAACGCATTATTGTGGCTAAGATAGACAAGAAGCCCATGCCTACTACAGTAGTACAAGTTTATACGCCAACTAGCTCTGCAGATGACGAAGAAATTGATGAAATGTGTGATGAGATAAAAGAAATTATCCAGTTAGTGAAGGGAGACGAAAATTTAATAGTCATGGGTGACTGGAATTCGAGAGTAGGAAAAGGGAGAGAAGGAAACATAGTGGGTGAATATGGATTGGGGGAGAGAAATAAAAGAGGAAGCCGTCTGGAAGAATTTTGCACAGAGCATAACTTAATCATAGCTAACACTTGGTTCAAGAATCATAAAAGAAGGTTGTATTCATGGAAGAAGCCTGGAGATACTAGAAGGTATCAGATAGATTATATACTGGTAAGACAGAGATTTAGGAACCAGGTTTTAAATTGTAGGACATTTACAGGGGCAGATGTGGACTCTGACCACAATCTAGTGGTTATGAACTGCAGATTAAAACTGAAGAAACTGCAAAAAGGTGGGAATTTAAGGAGATGGGACCTGGATAAACTGAAAGAACCTGAGGTTGTAGAGAGTTTCAGGGAGAGCATAAGGAAACAATTGACAGGAATGGGGGAAAGAAATACAGTAGAAGAAGAATGGGTAGCTTTGAGGGATGAAGTAGTGAAGGCAGCAGAGGATCAAGTAGGTAAAAAGACGAGGGTTAGTAGAAATCCTTGTGTAACAGAAGAAATATTGAATGTAACTGATGAAAGGAGAAAATATAAAAACGCAGTAAATGAAGCAGGCAAAAAGGAATACAAACTTCTCAAAAATGAGATCGACAGGATGTGCAAAATGGCTAAGCAGGGATGGTTAGAGGACAAATGTAAGGATGTAGAGGCTTATCTCACTAGGGGTAAGATAGATACTGCCTACAGGAAAATTGAAGAGACCTTTGGAGAAAAGAGAACCACTTGTATGAATATCAAGAGCTCAGATGGAAACCCAGTTCTAAGCAAAGAAGGGAAAGCAGAAAGGTGGAAGGAGTATATAGAGGGTCTATACAAGGGCTATGTACTTGAGGACAATTTTATGGAAATGGAAGAGGATGTAGATGAAGATGAACTGAGAGATATGATACTGCGTGAAGAGTTTGACAGAGCACTGAAAGACCTGAGTCGAAACAAGGCCCCGGGAGTAGACATCATTCCATTAGAACTACTGACGGCATTGGGAGAGCCAGTCCTGACAAAACTATGCCATCTGGTGAGCAAGATGTATGAGACAGGCGAAATACCCTCAGACTTCAAGAAGAATATAATAATTCAAATCCCAAAGAAAGCAGGTGTTGACAGATGTGAAAATTACCGAACTATCAGTTTAATAAGTCACAGCTGCTAAATACTAACGCGAATTCTTTACAGACGAATGGAAAAACTGGTAGAAGCCGACCTCGGCGAAGATCTGTTTGGATTCCGCAAAAATGTTGGAACACGTGAGGCAATACTGACCCTACGACTTATCTTAGAAAATAGATTAAGGAAGGGCAAACCTACATTTCTAGCATTTGTACACTTAGAGAAAGCTTTTGACAATGTTGACTGGAATACTCTCTTCCAAATTCTGAAGGTGACAGGAGTAAAATACAGGGAACGAAAGGCTATTTACAACTTGTACAAAAACCAGATGGAAGTTATAAGAGTCGAGGGACATGAAAGGGAAGCAGTGGTTGGGAAGGGAGTGAGACAGGGTTGTAGCCTCTCCCCGATGTTATTCAATCTGTATATTGAGCAAGCAGTAAAGGAAACAAAAGAAAAATTCGGAGTAGGTATTAAAATCCAGGGAGAAGTAATAAAAACTTTGAGGTTCGCTGATAACATTGTAATTCTGTCAGACACAGCAAAGGACTTGCAAGAGCAGTTGAACGGAATGGACAGTGTCTTGAAGGGACGATATAAGATGAACATCAACAAAAGCAAAACGAGGATAATGGAATGTAGTCGAATTAAGTCGGGTGGTGCTGAGGGAGTTAGATTAGGAAATGAGACACTTAAAGTAGTAAAGGAGTTTTGCTATTTGGGGATCAAAATAACTGATGATGGTCGAAGTAGAGAGGATATAAAATGTAGACTGGCAATGGCAAAGAAAGCGTTTCTGAAGAAGAAAAATTGGTTAACATCGAGTATAGATTTAAATGGCAGGAAGTCGTGTCTGAAAGTATTTGTATGGAGTGTAGCCACGTATGGAAGTGAAACATGGACGATAAATAGTTTGGACAAGAAGAGAATAGAAGCTTTCGAAATGTGGTGCTACAGAAGAATGCTGAAGATTACATGGGTAGATCACATAACTGATGAGGAAGTATTGAATAGAATTGGGGAGAAGAGGAGTTTGTGGCACAACTTGACAAGAAAAAGGGACCGGTTGGTAGAACATGTTCTGAGGCATCAAGGGATCACAAATTTAGCATTGGAGGGCAGCGTGGAGGGTAAAATTCGTAGAGGGAGACCAAGAGATGCATACACTAAGCAGATTCAGAAGGATGTAGGTTGTAGTAAGTACGGGGAGATGAAGAAGCTTGCACAGGATAGAGTAGCATGGAGAGCTGCATCAAACCAGTCTCGGGACTGAAGACAACAATAACAACAATCATTTGTCTAAGAGGACATGGTCTAGAAACAAAACTAAAACAGCCTGAATAGGCGTAGTCACATTTTAAAAACGCAGTTTTTCTTTTATTTCTAGACGATGCCCTCTTAGAAAAATTATAGATTCAGGTATATCTTCTGAAGATGGCTCAATTATTTGGGCTGAAACCTAGGTAAAGGTTGGTTTCATTACCACAATCGAGGCTTATAGTTTCTTATATATTAAAAGTGAATGTGTCTTGTTCTTACATCACTTCTTTGAATTATTATAGTGGGATAGTGTTTCTTTCATTTACGTGAGAATTACCTACACTCAACGCCGAAAATGTTTTTCAGTTTAGCTTATGTTGGTAAAAACGAAAACAGTGAGCTGCCACATCCCACATCTGAATATAAAATTAGACAAAACCTCGACCGTAATGCCATACGCCTGAGAACTGCGTCGACCTACGGTGCTGGCCATAGATTCGTGGGGAATATTTTTATTTGCAGGCCACCACGCCGCCGCTAGATAGCCGCTCCCACGCTGCGTCGTGTCGCGTCGGCCTTGCAGAAGGCCGGCGTCCCGCGCTTCTGGCCGGACGTCCTTCCCGCGACCTCGCCACCGGCGTCGATGCCGTGCGTGGGAGGCGCCGGGCGCCAATAACGGGGAAATTCTTGGCGGCCGGTTGGCATTCCTGGCGGCGCCATCTTTCTGAATCTCGCGCCTTTGACCCACTTCGGCGACAGCTGAATCACGTCGGCCGCTTGTTTGCGAATGCCTACCTCGCCAGCTGTTGACCGTTCGGCTGGGTATCCGCGCCCCAGATTGCGTGCGGCCATTTTTTTCAGCGAACGAGGTTCAAGTGCACGGTACACGGTGCATATTCCCGTTCACGAAGGGCAACGCTCTGTGCGAGGAACTTTGCAGGCAACGAATCCCTCGAGTGCAAGGTCGCGAAAGGCCAATGATGTTTATGGCATTCGACGCCCCACATATTGTCTATCTGTATCATACCACCACAATATTGGCTGCTAATGGCAACTGGGGGAGAGACTGGAGGTATCCAATGGTGAGCACAGTATAAGCCTACGGAGCGTAGTTGAACGGCTTCGTCGACGAGTAACTCGTAACGGTGGTACACTGCGAGTGGTGTAGAACAAAGCAAACATTGCATTACATCTACACTTGTGCTCATAAATTAAGGGTAATGCTCATAGATGGTGAAACAAAGCACTGGTGGAGGGTTTGCGCGTTTAAATCACCTCGGGGTATGACCATTCGGTGCATTTGACCTGCGGTCGTCGCACGGTGGCACTGGCAGCAGTCCACATACGCAGAGGTGTGTTAGTGCATGTCAGAGTACGGTGCAGCGAGTGAGTGTGCAGACGTTTTCAGACGTGCTAATGGTGACTGTGTGTTGAAAATGGCTCAAAGAACACATACTGATGACGTTATGAGGGGTAGAATACTAGGGCGACTGCAGGCTGGTCCAACACAGCGGGTCGTAGCACGGGCCCTCCGTGTGCCACAAAGTGTGATCTCAAGATTATGGCAACGATTCCAGCAGACAGGAAACGTGTCCAGGCGCTACAGCACGGGACGTCCACAGTGTACAACACCACAAGAAGACCGATATCCATCATCAATGCCCGCAGACGGCCACGGATTACTGCAGGCAGCCTTGCTCTGGACCTTACCGCAGCCACTGGAACAGTTGTCTCCACACACACAGTCTACAGACAATTGAACAGACATGGTTTATTCGCCCGGAGACCTGCAAGGTCACAGGAGAGACCGTAAAGCCTGGTGTCGAACACAGAATATGGTACATGGTCATTGCAACAGTGGTTCAAGTTGCTCTGAGCACTATGGGACTTAACATCTGAGGTCATCAGTCCATAGAACTTAGAACTTCTTAAATCTAACTAACCTAAGGACATCACATACATCCATGCCCGAGGCAGGATTCGAACCTGCGACCGTAGCGGTCGCGCGGTTCCAGACTGTAGCGCCTAGAACCGCTCCATTAGAACAGTTGTCCCAAGTTATGTTCACAGTCGAGTTCAGGTATAGTCTGAACAGTGATTCTCGCCTGGTTTTCATCTGGCGTGAACCAGGAACCAGATTCCAACCCCTTAATGTCCTTGAAACGGACCTGTATGGAGGTGTGGGGTGGCATTATGATTGGTGCACGTACACCCCTGCATGTCTTTGGCAGAGGAACTGTAACATGTCAGGTGTATCGGGACGTCATTTTGCACCAGTATGTGCGCCTTTTCAGGGGTGCAGTGGGTCCCACCTTCTTCCTGGTAGATGATAACGCACGGCCCCACCGAGCTGCCATCGTGGAGGAGTACCTTGAAACAGAAGATATCAGGCGAATGGAATGCCCTGCCCATTCTCCAGACCTAAACCCCATCGAGCACGTCTGGAATGCTCTCGGTCGACGTATCGCTGCACGCCTTCAAACCCCTACGACTCTTCAGGAGCTCCGACAAGCACTGGTGCAAGAGTGGGAGGCTATACCCCAGCAGCTGCTCGACCATCTGATCCAGAGTATGCCAACCCGTTGTGCGGCCTGTGTACGTGTGCATGGTGATCATATCTCATATTGATGTCGGGGTACATGCGCAGGAAACAGTGGCTATTTGTAGCACATGTGTTTCGGGACGGTTTTCTCAACTTATCACCAATACCGTGGACTCGCAGATCTGTGTCGTATGTGTGCCTCTGCTATTGGTGCCAGTTTTGTGTAGTGCCACGTTGTGTGGCACCACATTCTGTAATTATCCTTAATTTATGAGCATGAGTGTACAACAACAGTTGTCGAAGTTGACATTTCGTCAGAAACGAACACAAGGAATATCGCAGAGTAAGAAGGAAGCGACAGATCAAATATTAGCGTTTCTGCAAGATGAGTCAGTGGAATGTGTGGTCGCGTAACGCTAGACTGTCTCGACAATGACAACGATACGAGGGTAACTAGTGAAAGTGATATTGAAACAGGTGTCGAGCCGTGTAGTTCAACATTCTTGTCGGACGGGGAGTCACAAATACTCTCTTCAGCAAAACATAGCAAAGGACAATCGCTGTCCAAGGAGTGGTTACTAAACCTAATTACATACATTGAACTTCCGCAGCTTAGTAAAAAAATTATCAACAGATTTCGAGTAAGTGCGCAGCAATATGACTGCGTAGTGAATAAGAGAAACTACAGATATTGAAGGGAGCACAAGGCGCACTTGTTACAAAAGCCGGGATTTGCGGGTTTCAAGGATGCTCGATGCAACTTATAGGACCTACTACTTTACACAAATTATACCGCGCGCGACATAGATTTCAGAGATTTGAAAGGAAGCAGCGGATATCTGAATAACTTCAAACTGTGCTACAGAAGATACAAGAAGATACAAGATAACGAAAATACAAACAAACCCTCAACTTTACGATGCACAGCAAATTGCGCAATCGACCCGAAAATTTATAGACGAGGTAAAGAAATTTATCCCATCGTTCAGTAACGAATTTGTTTTCAATTCTGACCAATCTGGGTTTCAAGAGGAAATGAATATAAAAGGAACCGTGGAAATTACAGTTACCAACACAGCTGTATCAAGTTCAACTACCATAAATGCCTTAACGCGTTCGTATACAATTGTGCCAACTGTTAATCTGGATGATAAATTGGCTAGAAAGTTATTTATTGTGCTGCGAAAAGTTGGAGGTGCTTTGTCTCCTATGATTCTTTCTCGTGTGCGTGATCTTGCAAGGGCAGCAGAGGATATTTACGCCACAGCAAGAGATAGCAGGGAAATGGGCGTAAGAGAACTACTGCTATTAGCAGTGCTTTTTTCCAACAGCTGATCAAAATAACTTGCTTTTGTTTGATTTCTGGTCTGCGAATAAAAATCTTACTCCTTTAGAGCAAACTACCCTCCTGACATTGCAGTTCATACCACCTGGAACTACTGAAGAAAATCGGTCCCTGGATGTTTGTCTTTACCGTGCCAATAGAACATATTATTGCACTATCTGCAGCTACGCCTTAAAGGATAGCCAGTTTCACGACAGACTGTTTCGCATTCGGTTCTGTGCCATCACACTGTATCAGTTTCATCACTCCATTACACCAATGTGATTCTACATCCATTCTTTAAGACTGGATACCCAGCTGAACATCCTGTGACTCCCATGGAGTTCGCCTTCGATCTTGGTGGTGCGAACCTGTGTGTTCATTGTGGCGGGCCATTTTTCTTTAGGTGTTCATACTGCAAGTTAATGGTTTGTTTTGAACATTTCTTTAATGTAGACCATGTCCATTTTGTGAAGTGTAATGCATACATCTCACAGAAGATTGATCTCTGCACCTCCCAGGACACACATTTTCTGTCGCCCTCCTGATGTACTTGGTGAGTCATTAGCAGCTAATATCTTTTCTACCATAATTGTTAACATAGCAGTTTCCAATGAGCCTTACTAAAATTTCACTTGCGACCTCTCGCTCAAGAAGTTCCTTGTGAGATAAATTGCATACAGAAGAAGCGCATTTCTCTGTTCATCATATAGCTTACTAATAAAAGCAAACGATGAACAACATAGTCACTATCAACAGAAATTACGCTAACACCGTGCAGCAACGCTCCGGCACTTGATAATGAATGTATTCTGCGTGGAAGAGAGACCGAAAGTTTCCCTGGAAATGTCATATCCAGCTTACGCCGCTCATTGATATTACGTGTCTTACAGCTACCGAACTGTGACAACGTTGACTGCTACACATTACTCGCTGTTCTAAATATCCCCTGAGACGCTCTGTGGGCCGAGTCAAGGGGCATTGTAGTGTGTGTCCGTCTGTCAAACAAGTAACGTGTGCGCGTAGCCCGGCTAACACGGCTATCGTCATCTCAAAAGAAGTAGAAAATAGGTCACACCTGGTCACCGACAACGTTTCAACATCCTGGCACAGTGAATAAAATGATCTCTGGCTTCCAGCAGAGTTAGCTGATTAAAATGCCACCGGCTTTCGACCAAGCACTTCTTGGCCGTTGCGAAGTGGTATGACTCCCACTGGACTTATGTGCATCTACATATACGCGATTACTCTGCTATTCACAATAAAGTGCCTGGCAGAGGGTTCAATGAACCACCTTCAAGCTGTCTCTCTACCGTTTCACTCTCGAACGGCACGCGGGAAAAACGAGCACTTAAATTTTTCTGTGGGAGCCCTGATTTCTCTTATTTTATCGTGATGATCATTTCTCCCTATGTAGGTGCGTGCCAACAGAATTTTTCCGCAATCGGAGGAGGAAATTGGTGATTGAAATTTCATGAGAAGATCCCGTCGCAACGAAAAACACCTTTGTTTTAATAATTGCCACTCCAATTCACGTATCATGTCTGTGACACTATCTCCCCTATTTCGCGATAATACAGAACGAACCGCCCTTCTTTGTACTTTTTCGATGTCATCCGTCAGTCCCACCTGATACAGATCCCACACCGCTCAGCAGTAATCCAGAATAGGGCGGACAAGCGTGGTGTAAGCAGTCTCTTTGGTAGACCTGTTGCACCTTCTAAGTGTTCTGCCAATGAATCGCAGTCTTTGGTTTGCTCTTAACCCACAATATTATCTATGTGATCGTTCCAATTTAGGTTATTTGTAATTGTAATCCCTAAGTATTTAGTTGAATTTACAGCCTTCATATTTGTGTGACTTATCGCATAATCGAAATTTAGCTGATCCCTTTTAGTACTACAACTTCACACTTTTCTTTACTCAAGGTCAATTGCCACTTTTCGCACCATACAGATATCTTACCTAAATCATTTTGCAAGTCGTTTTGATCATCTGATGACTTTTCAAGACGGTAAATGACAGCATCATCTGCAATCAATCTAAGACGGCTACTCAAATTGTCTCCTATGTCGTTAATATAAATCAGGAACAACGGACGGCCTATAACACTTCCTTGGGGAACGCCGGACATTACTTCTGTTTTACTCGATTACTTACCGTCTATTATTGCTGCCTGTAACATCAGAGGTGATCACGGTATCGCCATATATGGGCATAAGTTGCCTCTGCGTTCCGTGCCCACGCTTCAACCCCTGGATCGCTGGATCCCACGCAGCGCTGAGCTGAGCTGCAGGGCACCATTTCTATTTAGCGTGTTATCTGTGATTTTTATTTCCGTGCCTTCTTTAATTGCATAGTCCCAGAAGCCGCTGGTGCGAGCCACGACACAATTTCAGCAAATTTGATCCGATGACCATATTCTAGAGCATTCTCAACCAAAGCGAATTTCTCAGGGTGGCGTAGGTGATAAAATCTCTCATGCTCCGTGCTGCGTTGTTCTGCAGTGCGACCTGTTTGTCCGACGTAAGACTGGTCACACGAGTACAGTGTTCTCACACCTGCTGCGTTTTTAACTGGTCTCAGTAATTGGCGGAATTTTGTCAGAGGCATGAAGTCTGATTTGAGTTTACGTATCTTTTTCGGCAGACAGCTTATCTTGCCCGACACGGAGCCACAGAACGGAAGAAAACAAGGTTCTTTTCTTCTGCTCGTCGATGGTCGTATTGTGATTCTTTCTTCAGATTCGTTCTTTTGTTTGGTGAACCATGTAGCCGATGTGCCTCAAGACCTTTGCGTATGTGGCTCAGTTCACGGGCTATCGGTGTCTGATATCGTTCTTGCATGCTGTAGCGATGTTTGTACCACAGTGCGTTTCCGTGCCGGCGGATAATGGCTGATAGCATGCAAGTACAATTCGGTGTTTGTGTGCAACTTTCTGTAAAAGATGTGGCCAAGGCATCCATATAGTTTGTGACAAAGGAGGACGTAGAGGAAGGGCAATTAATCGTCTATATATTCCTGGGAATGCTGTTAACATGTTCTAGTAACTAGTCTGATTCCTCATGGTCGTGGGACCATATGGTGAACGTGTCGTCAACGTCTCAGAAGAAACAACAAAGCTGTAATCGGACCATGTCTTAGGCAATATCCTCGAATTTTCTCTAAAAATATTTGCAACAGCTGGAGCTAATGGGCTTCCCATCACAACGCTGTCCGTCTGGTCGTAATACAGGCAGTTCTACAGAAATACGAGATGACGTACGAGTGTGCCTAAATAACTCCACCACGTCACTTTCAAAGAACTGAGTTACTGGGCCCAAAGAGCCTACGATAGGCACATCTGTTAAACCGCGCCGCCACATCAGAACTGACCTTAAGTCGAAGGCGGCCAGGGGCACAGACACGGGTGCCACCTAAGCACTTGAGAAAAGATCGCACATTCGCCCTGGAACATCTCTGTCTGTGAAATAGTAAGTGGCGTCGAACTAGCGCTTCGCAAATTCCCCAGTGAAACGTTTAATGTAATGAAGCCAATACATCATGCGTCAGGAATCCTATGTTATCGGTGGGTATCGGTACATGTTTATATAAAAAAATTCATGTAAAAATGTGTCCATAAAAAATCAACCATTTCACTCCTAAATATTTATATTCCGTAAATATATAATATCGAATTTTTTTTCACACAGAATTTTGTAACCACAGTTCTGTTAATTCTACTAAATATGTTTCAGCGATGCTCTGGGACAAAGACGTTAACTCCTTGCTTTGTATAGTATCTCCTCCTCCATTGTATGGAGACTAGGTGTGATGTGGATGCAAATGAAGGTCGGGTCGTTTTATGAGACTGTAGAAGGAAGATGTGCGAGGTGTGATCAAGAGGTAACTGGGATTATTGTTTTTTCTTATAAAATCTTTATTTAATCATGAACATCAACTTTATCCTCTTCAATGTAATCCCTCTGACATCTAATGCACTCGTGTCAGCGCTTTTTTTAATCTTCGAAGCACTTCTATTCATGATTTTCAGCTCCTTCAGTGATTCTGGTTTCATCTCACGAATGGTGGCAGAAGGACGTGCTTTCATGATTCTCTTCAGCCTCGAGAATAGAAAGAAGTCACCATGTCTGGTGAATACAGTGGCTGAGGCAACATCACTGTTTTGCCTTTTGTCAAAAAATAACGAATATGCATTAAGGTGTGGGAGGGATCATTATCGCCATGAAATTTCATGGAGTGGCTTTCCCACAATTTTGGTCCTTTTTACCTCGGATTGCTTCACGCAAACGGCACATAACTTCCCGGTGGTGTTCCTTATTGGCAGTACGAGCATAAGGTAGGAACTCGTGATTCACTGTCCCATTGTAAGGAAAGTAAACAGCGAGAAAAACTTCGAAAAAAATCGACTAGTTCGATCTCATGTGGTCTGGGCTCTTCAGGCAGTTTCCATTCGGATGACCGGACCTTTGTTTCGACTTAGTACCCATATACCCATGTTTCGTCACTTTTTATAACTTTCCTGGATCGTTGTCTACATCATTCAACAACACCTGAGCGATGTATACGCGACACCGTTTTTGGGTGAAATTCAACAATTTTGAAACAAAGCTTTCTGTTACACGTTTCATGTCCAAAACACCCCAAAAAATGCTTGGCACGAGCCAAAGGATATGCCAACATCATCAGCAACCCGTCTGATGGTGATTCGACGATATTACAGATCGGTTTTCTCTACTTCTTGCACATTGTCATTAGTAATTGATGTACTGGAGCATCCTGGGCGGTCGCCGACTTCAACGTCTCCTCGACCCTCTTTGTAATCTTTATACCACTCGGTAACTCTTGTCTTACAGCGGATTCGTCAAAAGTCACAGTCACCATTTCGAATGCTCCATTTTATTACATCTTTCAGATAAAATTTAATGCAAATTCTTTGATCCATCTTTTTCGAAAGTATAAATTTGCGGAACACCCTAAATCACACACAACCATTTCGACTGTCAGCAATTAAAGTATTCAAAGCAGCTCAATATGCAAACATACTTCAGGAGCATGTGTACCAATAACATAAAAGAAAATATTTTGAAAATCGAATGTATAAAGTCTGAAAATAATAATTCCTGTTACGTTTTGATCTCACCTCGTATCTTTTGTTTTGTTTGTCCAAATTGTGCCGTCGCAATATGACAATGTTGCAGAATACAAACGTTTAAAAGTTCAGATACTTAAATTGATTTAGTATTTCGAGAATTATCCGCATTTTCACAATCTTTTTAACAGTTAATTTGGTCCTTACTGGAAGAAAACCTACGAACGTTAGCATACAACCAAAGAAGACAACCAGCTAATTAAAATTTCATATCCTCATGTGTGGATAATGCCCTTCATTGCAACTCGCTTCAAAATAATGGCTAATGTCCAATCTCAGAACAAGTCATTGGATGTGTAACATTGAAGATACATTACTGAAATTCATTTTTTTGACGAAATCATTGTGACCAGAAATAAGCACAATGGCCTGCGGGCACTACGCAGATGTTATGGTTGTTCCTCCACGTAAGGATAATGTACCCGTAATTATGGAATACGTGGACACGATACGAACATCTCCTCGCTACCGGACAAAGATACTTATCGGAAGCCGGCCGCGGTGGCCGTGCGGTTCTGGCGCTGCAGTCCGGAACCGCGAGACTGCTACGGTCGCAGGTTCGAATCCTGCCTCGGGCATGGGTGTGTGTGATGTCCTTAGGTTAGTTAGGTTTAAGTAGTTCTAAGTTCTAGGGGACTTATGACCTAAGATGTTGAGTCCCATAGTGCTCAGAGCCATTTGAATCATTTTGAACTTATCGGAAGGTCCCATGCGACCCAACATCAAATATAATAAAAGCAATAAAAAAGGCATCTTAGCTTATTCAGCGCTCTCTCTGAAAGGCGGTGTGGTCAAGACCAATTAAAGATGCGGCAGGTCTCAGAACACCCGGGGTGTGCAAGATACGTTGCGCAACCGCTCCTAGATCGGACAAACAGTGCGCCCTGTAGAACACTTCAGGGAGGTGCATGGGAAGTTTTATCGTCCACGCTACCGCCAAAAATCCGCTGTAACCGAGCGTGGTCTGGAAAAAAGGATGAAGCTTGACGAAAGCTCTGTCGCAGCTAACGGCTTCTGGGACTGTGTGATTAAAGAAGCCATGGAAATAAAAATCATCGGTAAGTCCCTTAACAGAGTAGTCGGCCTGCAGTTCAGCGCGGCGTGGTACCCAGCCATCTCCAGATTTAAGCGGCGCATTGAACGCCGAGTCAACGTACGCCCACGTATAACGATTACGTGAACACCATTGACGTCACAGCAGACAGCTGGAGTATACAGTTATCCCGTGTAACTTTACCGCCTCACATATTTCCAAAATGAAACTAATTGTGATTAGTGCAATTTCCAGGGATTGACGCATGTCAGGGGCTTACACAGCGGGCAGCAGTGGAAAATGCCTACAAGTAGACAATCATCACTTTCAACACAGAATGCCTTTTTTAAATGGTGCATGTACGTTTTTCTACCAAATGAAAACTAGAAGTAGAATTAGTGATGGCAGTTTTGGTTTCACTGCTCGACGCCTTATTCCATTTGGGTTATTTAGACGTTAAATAATGGAAACGGTGGCACTGTTTCTGACGTAATGCGGGTTGCCTGCACTGCAGGGAACCCCTTGCTCTACGCATTAACACAAACGATGGCGTTCTTTGAAGTCTACGGATTTCGGAAGCTGTGAAGTTCAGAACAATGAAAACAAGTCTGACGGCACTAATAGTACCTCTAGTTTTTCATTTCCATAGAAAAAACATAGATGTGCCATTAAGGAAAACGCAACTTCTTGCTGAAAGTGACGTTTGTTCATATTTACTCAAAGTGCATGCCTGCCCATTGTGTAAGTCCCTGACATAGGTGCATCCCTTTCCAATTGCATTTTTCACATTTTGTTTCATTTCGGAAATATATGAGGTGGCAGAGTTAGGTGGGACACCTTGTATAACGGCGTACCAGTAGCCATTTCACTTGACAGTGTCCAAGAAGTGCTTGGTCGAAAGGACGTGGTATTTTGACCTCCAGATTGAGCTGGTAGTCCAAGAGTATTTTATTCACTTTTCCCGCCGCGAAGGTCTGTATTCCGACATGCTGACACATCTGTCTGCTAAGCTCAGTGAGACCAAGTTGCGGTACAAAAAACTGCCCCAAAAGATCACGCAACCACCTTCAATCTGAACAGGACTGTCAACACAGAATGCAAGTTAAACGTGTCACTGAGCTGTCCGTGCACTCGACGCTTTGTATTATTTGAAAAGAGAGAAAATCGCATCTTGTCTGATGACACTACATGCCTCCAGTTTCTGTATTTTTGGCTCACTGTGCCGCTGAGAGCATTGGTCTTTTGCAAGAATACCCGATTCCAAACGTACGCTGCACGCAATTTTCCTTTGCAGTACTCGATTGGAAACTGGTTGAGACGCACCAGCATTCACCGACAGCAGCTTCTCACATACAAGGCGTTGACGTTCGTCTCCGTTTATTTGACGACCGCTGTTCTTACACCGTATTTCGTGACCGCGAATGGTAGTATCCATTTTTCCTCGTACAAACAGCGAACAGTCCACACTGATACACAGACAAATCGGGCAGCTTCATTCACGCCAACGCAGGACAACGCCTTTCCGCGCATTCAGTCACGTCTCCACATCGATCCACCTTCCTGCAATGTCTCCATGCATGCAATGGCGAATAAACGCCACTTCACTGCCGTGACTTACCCATCAGCGGTGCAGCTTCACGCGACTGCGCGGTACCAGATCTTGAGCGCCTAGGAGACCAGTGTGCTCTTCTAAGGGGACCAGCACGTGAGTGTCAAAAAAATAGTTTTTTAAATTGTTATCTTAAAAAATTCTCAGTACTTTTCTGAACAAAAAGGTTTACTTCGAGGATTATTGTACCGAAGGAAGCCCCAATATCAGAGGAATTTAAAAGTGTCTGCACACGTGATGACGCGCCATTGTCACGCAGACAGCTCTGTTAAAAACAGAATTTTGTTCTGTCTTGTTTGTTTTTTATAACTTCTTACTCTCTAATATCTTAGTGACAAGAGTATTAGAGAAGTAATTACATGACAGCACTCAAACCTAAATGAGAGTTTTAACAACTTTATATGGGAATGGATACTAAAAAATGTTCTAGTAGGACGAAATACTCTGGAAACAGGTGTGGTGGGTGCTCTGTTACGTTTCAATAATGGTAAACTGTCAAGGTTTAAAATTATGGAACTGACGGGAGAGCCCGGTGTGCTAAATATGCGAGGAACTGTAATTGCCGCTAACAGCAGGAGACTCTTAAAAGCAGAGAAGTCAGTGTTAGAAGCCACCAAAGAAGTAAGAATAAGAAGTCTGAAAAGGAAACGAGAGAGAGAACAACAATAGAAACACGATGGATATGGGCTGGGATGCACTGGGGTTACGAAAGGTAGGTAGATAAAAAAACTTACTTGAGTTTCCCAGAAGTGTTTGGTGTTCTGGTACATAATGGTTAGAAACTGTTAAAGACAGAGGGCTGAAATTTTGTAAACTATCTTAAAACACACGTAACTAAAAAGTACACTATTTTTATCACTTAAATTTGAAAACTGCAGACTTTAAGCAAAACCTATGAGTTAATAAACATTATTTAAAAAACTGAACAATAATTTATGACAGCGACATCATCATTAAAACTCTGCTTTAAACATGATAGCGTAAAAAACTTCCAGAAAAAAAAAATCAGGCTTGTACTTTGTGTCTATTTCTACAAGTGAGATGCTGTACGAAAGTAAATAACGTGCTTTATTTCACTTCGAACACGAAACCCAATTCAGAAATGTGAGAGAGATCAAAAGCTATGGTTTATACATCAAATTGTTCCCAGAAGATATGTTAAAAGATGATAAACATTAGATACATGTGCTTGCAGTCTCTTTTTCATTGAACTACACTACATAGAAAACGAACAAATTTTTCGTCATTACTCCTTGTGTTCAGAACCAGACCCCTTAAACTGGCGACAAATATTTTGTTGGTGAGCTTATTTCCCACTTATTCTCCTGTGTAATATACTACCCTGCTGGATCCTTAGATGTGACGATCTTAGAAGAGGCTCGATTGCCACCTATTTATCAGCCTGCCTTTGAGTCTACTCTGAAGCAAAATGTGGAGGGGAACGGACACGTTGAAGCAACCCTAACTACTTGTCCGCCAGAGAACGCTGATTTGGACCCCTCAGACTTTTTCTAGAGGTTCTAAATGTGAAGTATTTTTTTGTTTTCGGGGCCCTGTACGGTTGGAAGGAAGCCTGGTAGTTACGAGCGTGCTGATATTATTCGCCGTGAAACGGGAAATATATCAAAGTTCTGCACAGATAAATCTCTGACAACGGATATGGTGTCTCATATAGAGAATTTCAAGTGGATACGTAACGAAGAAATAACATCATCTGAAGAGAAAAGGTGTTAGCCGAGTACGCTTTTCTTGCAATTTTAAAGGTACCGTTTCCGGATATACCCATATGGCCCCTAGAAATATGTGTTAAGTATTCGAGAAAACTCTACATAAAACGTGATCAGCTTTCAAAAGGAGACATACATAACCAAAACATTCTGAATCTATAGTTCTAATCATAGCATTCGTCATTCCTCTGACTGTGGAACGTACAGATTACTGTGCTCCAGCGAGTTTTCTGATGCATGAAGGTTACACAAAAAATGTTCGTTCTCATACAGTTTGAGTGCAAGAATTTTGTACCGACACTAATAGAACAAACCACTCTCCCGACACCACACTCTGAAATACACATTTAAACACTTGTGAAATTCATTCAAGTAATCAGGAAGCCTACTAAATTTTCTTTGTTTATCTAACTCGAACAGGTTAGGATAAATAGCTAATGAGTAATCTACACAACACGCAGTTACATTGAAGGAAGTATCATCAATCATAATTTTTGGAGTATTACTGAAACAAGAGTTGTAGCTTTATACTCACAAGCTGCTGTCCAATTAACTTACCTGAAAAAGAAAGAAATAGATGTATTAAAATCAACAGCAATGAAAATGCACGTTGCAGCTATTAACACACCTTAATTTAAATTTTAATATATTGCACCAATGAAACCGATACGCTAGAGAATCAACGCAATTAATAGCACACAGTGTTTCTAACGTCGAAGCTAAACCACTGGAAATCGCCTGTATGTATTGTGCATGCTTTACTTCACAACGTTCTGTGTTAAATTAAGAAAATAAAGAAACTTTTTAATTACTTATTGGCTTTTGATACACATATCTGAAAGCTTGTACCTTATTACATAAATAACATCAGCTGACGAAATAAGACGATTTTAAGTAAATAAGAGAATAGTGAGTGTTAATAACAAACCATGGTTGTAGGCAACTATTGAAATTCTCTTTGTTTTGTTTTAAAAAATTGATAAAGACTGATTTGTTTCGTGGTGATACTACCTTCTGCTTGTACGACGATTTCCTTCATCAGGTGTAGCTTATACAAGAACTAGATACACCTCTGTCTACTGACCACTATAAAAGCTGTGTGAGGCAAGAGATATTTCAAGAAGATTCATTCGACACACCGAGTACAGGAATGAACATAGATACTTGGCATAAATGACAACTTACGTAACTAGCGGAAAAGTTTGCCTTACTGCCGGTTGCCCAAGTTCGCTGTGGAGGTGTGCAGAGTGGAGCTTTTTTCACAACTGCGGCAACAAGTCGAAAACTTAATTTTTCATTTGGACGGAGCATCACCGCAATGGCATCTGCACGTGAGAGCATTTTTTAACAACGAACTGTCCCTACGACGGATCGACCCTAACAGCTGCACGGATGTTGCACTGGACCAACGGCCTCCATGGGCGTGTGATCTGACTGTACGTGATTTCATGCGGAGCTCTGTGAAAGACTATGTACGTGTCTCCCTTTGCAACAACTCTGGATGAATTGAAACTGTATCAATAAAATCGATACGTTTAGCGACATTATTTTCGATTGACAAAATTGCCAAAATAGAAGTTTCGCGCTTGACTCACGGTGGACCTAAGACGGTTCTTAATTAAATTGAGTTTTGAAGATTTCCTCTCACACGAGTCTAGCGAAATACATTAACTTTAAAAAAAAATCTTAATTCAAATCGACCTTTGGAACAGATTCTGAACATTCACATTCAGCCACAAACTAAAAGCATATTAAATATGTCAAACCACTAAGATCTTCTTTTGGATATTTGGCTGCTTGCAGAAATCTTCGGAGGCATGGAATTTCTGCAAGGATACCATCTTGAGGAATCTCATCATAAATGAATTTTCGTATCTGATGTTACAGTAATAAATATATCTATCAGACGAAGTTCATTGTCATCGTTGTGTAGCTCTACCTCTACATGTTTGCATGCTTCAAATGCCGGTTCTCTAAATTTTCTCAGTAGCTTTCATCGAAAAGAACGTCGCCTTTCCTCCAGTGATTCCCATTTGAGTTTTCGAAGCAACTCCGAATTATTCGAACCTACCGGCAATAATACATCAAATGAATTCTCAATTGCGAATAATGCCAGCCATCAGCTGTAGAATGGAATGACGACAGTGAACATTTGTGCCGGACGGGGACTCGAACCCTCATTTCTCTTACCGCGAGCGTTCGCCTTACCATTCGGCTGTCCGTGCACGATTCACGACCCAAACTTCCGTATGTCGTCAACCATTAATCTACGGCCAGTACTCGTACATCCATTATGTACTTGAAAGTCGCTTGCCCAGTATCTGCAGGTAAATATGATATTGGAGTGCCTGTTTCGTTCTGATTACGATACAAAGTTCCTGTGGACATGCGTGTCCAAAAGAACTTCGCATCCGAATCAGGACAACACAGGCGCTGCAATATCGTATTTACCGATAATAAATCTATCAGCACGAGACTGAATCGGTTCGATGTCTTCCTTTAATTCAACATGGTACGGATATCAAACACTCTAAAAGTACTCAACAATGGTTCCCACTAGTGATCTATATGCGGTCTGCTTTACAGATAAACCACATTTTCCTGGAATTCTCCCACTAAATGTAGTCGACTATTCGCCTTCCCTACGACGGTCATTATACAGTAGTTCCATTTCATATTGGTTTGCAACGTTACGCCTAGACATTTAATCGGCATGACTGTTAAGCAGGTCACCACTAATGTTACACTACAGCTTTGTTTTTCCTACTCATCTGCATTAACTAACATTTGCCCACATTTAGGGCTAGCTGCCATTCATAACACCAAATGGAAATTTTATCTAAGTCGCCTTGCCTCTTCTTAGAGTCACTCAAGTTCGACACCTTACCGCACACCACGGCATCACAAAGAAACAACTGCCCACTGCTGCCCTCCCTGTCCACCGAATCATTTATGAATGCAGAGAGCAACAGCAGTGCCGTCACTCGTCAGCCTTGTCTCTGATGAACACTCACTGAGCCGCTCACATACCTGGAAACTATTCCAGCCTGCAGTGCGAGGTACGCTGGGATGAGTGATAATAAAGGTATCTTTATAGCGGATTGGTCATTGTAAGCGAACACCTGTACAAGTATCATAACCTTCAAATAATAAAGTTCTGACTATAACTCGACAAGTAACAAATTTTCTGCGTAATTTTTGAATTTTTGCGTTAATAATAAAGACATTTAATAAAAGCGTGAATTCCAGGCACACAGATTTTGCAGTTGGTGTTTGGTGTGTGTGTGTGTGTGTGGGGGGGGGGGGGGGGGGGTGTTACTTAGATCTCACTGCTGGGCAAGAATTAATTTAATATTTAATCTAATGAATGAAAAATAACACAATATTATTCGTTTTGGGTAACAGGCCTCTATGACTATGCTTCTAGGGTCGAGTTCATGCATGATACTAATCGAAGGGCTTCATAGCTCCAAGTTTCTTAAAATACCTACATATGATTAAAAAATGACCACCACTTTTGCACGTGTCTACATGCAGGCAAAAACGAAGAGGCACAGGCCGTTACTGCATAACACACACACATTTGAACACACTGGTGCTGTGAGTCTCTGTTGGTCTATCATGGATAGGGGACTTCGGCTGGTTAAGTAACTATCAATGTGAATGAAATTTACCACCAGCCGTGTAACTTACGATGTTATTTTGTTTTATTTTATTTTGAAGGCCACCAGCTTCAGCATTTCACTGTGCCATCTTCAGGCTCCTTGTGCATCTGTCGAAATAAACGAAAATGTCCGTATGCCGTGAATTCAGACCTTACGCTAGTACTTCATCCGAAGACTTGACAGCAGCTTGTTATCAAGTTGTCGAATGAAGCACTACCGTAAGGACTGAATTAGCGACATCCGGAGATTTATGGTTCTGTATGACATTTTTGTCTATTTGGAGAGACGCAGCCAGCCGGGGTGGCCGAGCGGTTCTAAGCGCTACAGTCTGGAACCGCGCGACCGCTACGGTCGCAGGTTCGAATCCTACCTCGGGCATGGATGTGTGTGATGTCCTTAGGTTAGTTAGGTTTAAGTATCTCTGAGGTCTAGGGGACTGATGACCTCAGAAGTTGTCCCATAGTGCTGAGAGCCATTTGATTTGATGGGTTCTGAAGATAGGTTAGTGAAATGCTTAAACTGGTGGTCTCCAAAATAAAATAACATCACATCTTAGGTTACACGGCTGTTGGTGAATTTAATTGACATTGACGAACATTGGTACCGAGTTGTTCATTCATTACATTTAATATTTACAAATTTCTACGACTAAATTTCAATTTTTATGTTATATGAAAAGGGCATTCTAAAAATTTCTATATACATTAATTACTGTTTGGTGCACTTCATATACATCAAATTGAATGTTTTATAAGAAATATTGTAAAAAGTTGCATGAATAGGTTAACCACCCATAAGGTAAACATTGCTGAAAGTCTGAGTGGGGTAAAACATGGCGGACGATGCAGCCTGTTATGCATGAGCTCTAGATCGCACCCCATAAGTTGCGCCACTGCGCAGATGTTGATGGTTGGAGGCTGGTTTAGCCCCTTTTAAGACGGTCTCCCTGAGCTCCTTTGTCGCGATTGCCTGCCCCCACAGCCACGGCGGTGATCGGCCTGGTTGCCCGCTGCTGGGCGACCCTTAGCTACGGCTTCCGTCCCCGCCGGTCCGCGCTATTTCTGGACCCGGCGTCTATTTCTGGACGCCAGACGCACGCACCTCCATCAAGCACTCTCCCCCCATCCCCCACCATCTCCCCTACTCCACACAGTTACCGACAACTTACACCTACATCCTCAATCCTCGCGGCAACAAAGTGACTACACTTGCAAACTTCAAATCGGCACCCGGGTCCGTTATGTGGCCTTCTCGGGCGAAACTCATATCGACTAAGATAGCCAGGGAGGACCCACGATCCCCCTCACACAGCTTGCAAAACAGGAGCGAGGTATTGACATAATCTGAACTGTAAAGGTGAGACGTGCCAGCTTAGAACATGACGTCACACAATGTACCACTCTCCTGTAGGCTGTTATTTCGCTGATGAATCTGAGACCCGTGCAACTGTAGGAGGTCACTCAGATGCGATTTCGGTGGAAAAATGCGGAATTTTTTGTGCGACATCATACAATTTTATCGAAACTAGACATGATTATCTTATTGGGATTGCCTCGATCGTTCTTTGAATAAAAATATGGCATTTCAGTCTTTGATCGCTATTTTTTGTTCTCAGTGACCGGTTTCAGACTAGCTGTTCATCTTCAGATGATATATTCCAGTTACAGAGTAACCTGTCAGTACAGAACTATTGTTTCGCTGTCATAACTCATGACAGCCAACCAATAGTTCTGTACTGACAGGTTACTCTGTAACTGCAACATATGATCTGAAGACGGGCAGCTAGCCTGAAACCGGTCACTGCAAATAAAAAATAGCGATCAAAGACTGAAATGCCATATTTTTACATCATACAATATTCCCGTTTCAGCCCCTATACCCTCATGGAGTTTCAGTAGGTGGCGGCGCTATGCGATGGCTTCAAAATGGCGTCTGTAACATAGGTGCGTTACAGGCGGAGAGCGAACACCGAGTTTCTTTTGACGGGAAACCAGAACATAACAGACGTTTATAGGCGTTTACACAACGTGTATGGAGAGATGGCACTGAACAAAAGCACGGTTAGCCGTTGGGCGAGGCGTCTGTCATCATCGCCAACCTGTCCGATCACCCCCAGGCCTACTGGCCGCACACAGCTGTGACTCCGGCAATGTGAGGAGACACTCACTGGAAATTATTTGCGAATCACAATCAAGGAGGTTCGCAGGAGAGCTTCTGTAAAGATTGGAAGGTAGGAGACGAGGTTGGTTGGTTGGTTGGTTGGTTGGTTGGTTTGGGGAAGGAGACCAGACAGCGTGGTCATCGGTCTCATCGGATTAGGGAAGGATTGGGAAGGAAGTCGGCCGTGCCCTTTCAGAGGAACCATCCCGGCATTTACCTGGAGTGATTTAGGGAAATCACGGAAAACCTAAATCAGGATGGCCGGACGCGGGATTGAACCGTCGTCCTCCCGAATGCGAGTCCAGTGTCTAACCACTGCGCCACCCCGCTCGGTAGGAGACGAGGTACTGGCAGAAGTAAAGCCGTGAGGACGGGGCGTGAGTCGTGCTTGGGTAGCTCAGTTGGTAGAGCACTTGCCCGCGAAAGGCAAAGGTCCCGAGTTCGAGTCTCGGTCCGGCACACAGTTTTAATCTGCCAGGAAGTTTCATATCAGCGTACACTCCGCTGCAGAGTGGAAATCTCATTCTGGCACAATCAAATACCTCTTTTCTCCACTGGATGTTTTGTTGGTAGCGGTCACAGAACTTCATTGGAATATACTTCCTCATGCACGCCACAGCCTGGAACTCTCAGACTTCCACCTCTTTCGGCCAGTGTAGGATGTACTCTGCAGGAAGCAGTACGTGGATGATGGGAGGTTATTGATGCAACAAGACTCGAACAGTGTTTCTACGCGGGCTTACCGGGTTTCCGAGTAGATCTGCGTAAGGCTGTCGCATTGAATGGAGTTTGTTTTGAAGAAAAAAAAAGGGGGTGTTTTGTAGCCAAAAAACTGGAAACAGTATGGTGTACTGTAATCCTGAATAAAATCAACCTGCTTTCAGAAAAAAGATTTTCATAATTTTCAGATCATCATCCACGCTAGTCTCACAAAATTTTAATACGGGCTGTCCGACCCCTTAGCTGAATAGCCAAGGCGTCTGACTGCCACGCAGCGGGCCCGGATTTGATTCTCGGCGTAGTTGGAAATTTTCTCAGCTCGGGGACTGGGTGTTATATTTTCATTATCGTCTATGCCCAAGTCGCCCACGTGTCGTCAACGGAAAAGACTTGCAAAGTCCGCCGGGTGGGGACTCCTGACTGTCAATACCATACGATTATTCACCACCACCACCACCACCACCACCACCACCACCACCACCACCACCACCACCAAAATATAACAGTGAAGCCCCTAGAAGGCAAGGTAGCAGGTTCGAGTCCTCGTATGGAACAGGGCACTAATTTTCTAGTAAGTTTTAAAATCATGGCACTCTCCACTGCAGAGTGAATTGTTCTTTGTGGGCACTACACGGGTTCACACAGCTTAGTATTCGTCCGTTGCAGACAGTGTAGTTTGTTCGTTTCACACAGATCGTATATTCACGGTAGAAGTAGTAGTAAGGCAATTGTCATTCTAGACCTACATCTATATTCCGCAAGACACTTTGTGTTGAGTGGCGGAGAGTGCAATGTTTAACGTTGCCCCATCCAGCTTTGCTGCTCCAGGCCAGGATAGTGCTACAGTGGTTTCAAGGTGATAGTGAACTCAAGTTAACACCTTGGCCACTAAATTCGCCTCGTTTGAACGCGACGGAACACGTCTGTGGGGGTACAGGGAACCAGCTCCACGCCCACAAACCACCTGTCTCCCCTGTGTGTAGACACCTGGTGCCACACACCTTTGGAACATTACCAAGGTCTTGCCGAATCCAAGCCTCGAAATGGAGTATTGTAAACATTGCTTTATCTCAAAAAAGGACTGCATTACTCGTAACAAATATCTTAGAGTACTTAATGTATGATCTTTTATACAATTTCTGATGACTTTCTTCAAAGCACATGATAAATAACTAAAATTACACGTTTTTGTTCTCCGATATTCGCTGTTATTGAATGAACGAAAGCACAATATTGGTTGATTTGGTGGAAGCGACCAGACAGCGAGGTCATCGGTACCATCGGATTAGGGAAGGATGGGGAAGGAAGTCGGCCGTGCCCTTTCAAAGGAACCATCCCGGCATTTGTCTGAAGCGATTTAGGGAAATCACGGAAAACATGAATCAGGATGGCCGGGCGAGGGATTGAACCGTCGTCCTCCCGAATGCGAGTCCAGTGTGCTAATCACTGGGCCACCTCGCTCGGTAAAAGCACAGTGTTTCAGCTCTTCTAGATTTACATAAAGTAAGTACAATACGCTGACATACGGTGTGTCCTAGAAGGAATGGTCAGTATTGAGGGACACGACAGGAAGGATTATTCCAAGCAAACGCGTCCAGTAAATGAGCTGTGAAGAGTATATTTTAACAGCTATAAGCACATGTACATATTCGATATTGGGAAACACATCTCTCTTACTGAACAAGCTCTCATACCTCTTAAGGGAGACATGTATGAAAAATACACAGTACTTAAAGGATGTACAATTTTTAAGAAACACCAATTAAATTTTGTACCATGCTTTACATGAAATTAACACATTCACTGTCAAGTTCCTTGGATTATATAACTTTTTAGAATTTAAAATGTTTATTTAAAAAAAATATATATGTACCTTTGTTTGAGAAACTATTCAAGAAATTTCTACAAAATTTTCTAGGTTTAATCTCTTTGCATATAGTAAGCTTCTTTCATGGTGTTTTTATATTGTATAAAATAGGAGACTTTTAATAATGTTTGATTATAAATCTGTAAGTGTAACATTAAATACATGCAAAATTCCAAGCATTTTACCCCATATCTCAGGTTTTACACAGGAATTTCAAAATGTATTCATGAGCAACATTTATTGGGGTTATAGAAATAGGAGTACAAAATTTCATAATTATAGTCTTCATAGATGCTAAGAAAAAATTACATAAACTTTCAAAAACAATCTTCAGGAAATGCAATTTATAGTGCAACGTAACGTTTTCTCCTACGTCACCTCTTCAGAAAGCCCCAGATTTGTACTTAGAATCATCTTTCCCTTCAAGGTTTCTCGTTTCTTGTTTTCTGTCTTCCTTCCTTTACCGAGTCTCCGATTTTGCAGCAGCGGAGAAGTGCTGTTAATCTATTTTGCTCAATAATTCTTTTCAAGGAAATTTCATGTCTTAAAACCCATTCTCTCTAATAACTTCATTTTCCGTACATGCCTATCACTAAATACAAGAACTCCATAATAAGTTCTAATACTGAAAATTGTAGCAGATGAGACTGTGGTTTCAGTGCATCGTCTCCATGTGATTGAATTTAGAGATTCATTTAGATTATGGGTTTTGCCATGGATACACTTTTTTAGAAGTTCGGGATGGACCAGAAATCAGTAAGTGGGCTTGACTACATCCAGGATAGCATTTGGAAGCCTCTTTTTGTGGATGTAATCCACATAATCGTCCACCGAAATGGTACTGAAGTGTTGCTTCAAGAAGTGGGCGTGGCATGAAGATCGCGTCACACTATTATTTTTACGCACTTCGTATGCGATTTCATCATTGAAAATCTGGGAATTTATTGTCCACGAGTTCTATTAATAAATACATAATATATTTAAAACTGACAGTTTCGATCAATTTCATAACTGTCGCCCCCTTATTTTAAAGTCTATATTTATTACACAATTTTTTTCTCGTTTTGGTCCAAAAGTACCTCCTCCCAAAATATGGAAAGCAAAGAGCTGACTGTAGAAGAGATGTGTTTCACAATATCGAAGATAAAGAAATGGTCATAGCTCGTAAGATATGCATTTTAGAGTCCATGTTTACTGTACCTTTTTACTTCGAATGATCATTCCTGTCATATCCCTGGATACTAACCATTATCTCTGGGACACCATGTATATGGGAGATATATTACTGCAAGTACCACGTTTCAGTACAACAACCGTGTTCTTTGTCACGAGCCAACGCGGTGTAGTCGCGCGGGAACACAGTCAATTTGGGCCGTCCGTCCAAGGAGCTATTCAGTACCAAAGGAAATAGCACAGGGTGTATATGCAGACAGGAAAAAAAAATTCCCGGATTTTTCGGAAATTCCGGTTACAAATACGCTTTTTCCCAGGCGAAAGCACGTTTTCTTCCAGGTGACATTGTACCCCTGCTGAAAGTTCTTTTTTCCGAATTACGTTACAATACTTTCCATAGGATTCTAATACCTATCAATCTTTCGACTGGTGAAGGTTTTTTTCATCGGCGTGGAACTTCCCGGTATATTAGGTAACAAAATACAGCAAAGCACACCCCGTTTTGGAAAGGTATTTAATGCGCGGCAACACTTAATGTTTAGTTGTTCTGTTCTGAAGGGTGTGATTAGATAGTATCTTAAGAGCACAGCAGAGTATTTCTGACAAGCGCAGTTATAAATTTCACCACTGTGCACCGAATATCTCACGGGTTACATGGTTGATGAAAGTATGTTCCGTCGAGCACCTCGATATGACCATGGAGAAGCCAATTAAGAGCAGCACCACAGAACTCACTTCGCACTGTTTTTTGAAGGATAATTATACTTTTCGACATCGTTATTGCATCATTTGTAATATATTAAAGAACTGAAATAAATATGGAAAGCTAACCTTGAAACTTGGTCATTTTTAGCTTGTGTTACCCTTAACATACATCAAATACAAATGCGGCTGTAAACTTTTAAATAATGGCGTAAATGCGTAAATGGCAGATTTTTGGGCTCAAAATTTTTTTTAAGAGGCTAGTCCTCGAAGTGTTAAGTTGTGAATGAGAATCAAACGCTCCGCGATTTAAGAAATTCATCGCACATTCTCGCATGTAACAACTTATCTTGAGTAAACGGAAATTTACTTTGAAAGTAAAGGTTCCAAAAACCACCATTCGCAATATCTCCTGGCGACCTGTTAGAAATGTGAACAGTTGTGACGTCGTGTTAATCGAAAGCAGTTTGTTGCTACGAAGTATTGCGCAATCTTTAGCACATTTTGCTGTTGGCAGACGCTTGGGTGTGCACTGTGTTTTAATGTTGTGAAGCCGGCCGTTGTGGCGGAGTGGTTCTAGGCGCTTCAGTCCGGAACCGCGTGACCGCTACGGTCGCAGATTCGGATCCTGCCTCGGGCATGGGTGTGTGTGATGCCCTAAGGTTAGTAAGGTTTAAGTAGTTCTAAGTCTAGGGGGCTGATGACCTCAGATGTCAAGTCGCATAGTGCTCAGAGCCATTTTTAATGTTGTGAATGGCATGTTTTCTTTGCAACTGAACTTTTTATGGTGCTCTTCTGTCGTTTATGTTTTATTGCTGGAGTTTTATGATGGAGTAGTGGGCTACAGTAAAACTGTTTCTTAGATTGTTATTTCTTGCCAGTCAAAATCATAAAAAAATAACTGAAAATTAAAAACAACAAAATATTCCCGGAATTTTAAAAAATCCCAGTTTTTCCCGGTTTTCTCCCGGATGAGAAAATTCTCGGATTTTTCACTTATTTCCCGGCTACCCCGGGCTGTATACACGCTGTAGCAGCTGATTTAAGTCACCGGTTGGTTAATGACCGGATGCCAACGCAATTTCACACAGAGGGCTACTGATGGAAAGTGTAGGTCAAGCATTCGAGTTTGGAGGACAGATGGTACTACTGCCGCACGAACGTCTTTTTGTTACACTTGGTATGTGGGTTACAGATTCAGGTTCAGAGAAAGATGCGATGTGGTATTATTATTACACACGGATTTTAGATTCATCGTAAGGGACATAAAAACCTAAACTCCTATCTGATTCCATATAGTTGTTGATGTTGTGGTCCTCAGTCCTGAGACTGGTTTGATGCAGCTCTCCATGCTACTCAATCCTGTGCAAGCTGCTTCATCTCCCAGTACTTACTGCAACCTACATCCTTCTGAATCTGTTTAGTGTATTCATCTATTGGTCTCCCTCTACGATTTTTACCCTCCACGCTGCCCTCCAATACTAAATTGGTGATCCCTCGATGTCTCAGAACATGTCCTACCAACCGATCCCTTCTTCTAGTCAAGTTGTGCCACAAGCTCCTCTTCTCCCTAATTCTATTTAATACTTCCTCATTAGTTAGGTGATCTACCCATCTAATCTTCAGCATTCTTCTGTAGCACCACATTTCGAAAGCTTCTATTCTCTTCTTGTCCAAACTAGTTATCGTCCATGTTTCACTTCCATACATGGCTACACTCCATACAAATACTTTCAGAAATGACTTCCTGACACTTAAATCTATACACGATGTTAACAAATTTCTCTTCTTCAGAAAAGCTTTCCTTGCCATTGCCAGTCTACATTTTATATCCTCTCTACTTCGGGCATCATCAGTTATTTTACTCCCTAAATAACAAAACTCCTTTACTACTTTAAGTGTCTCATTTCCTAATCTAATTCCCTCAGCATCACCCGATTTAATTCGACTACATTCCATTATCCTCGTTTTGCTTTTGTTGATGTTCATCTTATATCCTCCTTTCAAGACACTGTCCATTCCGTTCAACTGCTCTTCCAAGTTCTTTGCTGTCTCTGACAATTACAATATCATCGGCGAACCTCAAAGTTTTTATTTCCTCTCCATGGATTATAATACCTACTCCGAATTTTCTTTTGTTTCCTTTACTGCTTGCTCAATATACAGATTGAATAACATCGGGGAGAGGCTACAACCCTGTCTCACTCCCTTCCCAACCACTGCTTCCCTTTCATGTCCCTCGACTCTTATAACTGCCATCTGGTTTCTGTACAAATTGTAAATAGCCTTTCGCTCTCTGTATTTCATCCCTGCCATCTTCAGAATTTGAAAGAGAGTATTCCAATCAACATTGTCAAAAGCTTTTTCCATATAGGAAGATTCGAAATTTTTAGCGTTTTCTTTCATGCTTCAAAAATGATTCAAATGGCTCCAAGCGCTATGGGACTTAACATCTGAGGTCATCAGTCCTTTAGACTTTGAACAACTGAAACCTAACTTAACCTAAGGACATCACACACATCCATGCCCGACGCAGGATTCGAACCTGTGACCGTAGCATCCGCGTGGTTCCGCACTGAAGCGCCTAGAACCGCTCGGTCTCAGCGGCCGGCTTTACTTAATGACTAAACAGTACTGCAGCATAGCGTTGTTCAACGCAGCTCCTCACTTCAGATATTGCCGAAACAATTTAGGCACCGTACCACTGGTCGGAGACTAGCAGTAGCCGGAGCAGGAAATGACCGTCCCATGTACAGCCTGCCGTTAACAAACGGCGCTCGCAGCACTCGCAGTACTGTCTCCTTGAGGCATAGACTGCTGCCGAAAGGCGTCGGACTGTGTTCAGCGGTGAATCGCGTTTCTCCACAGCCCCAGATGGCCATTGTGGTGTTGCGGCCGGTAGTGACAGAGGGAACTCCACGGCACAGCGGTTCGTTTCGGACAACCTGTGTCATTTTTCAGCACGACATTACTCGTTCACACCTGGCTGTGCTGTAATTGCCGTGTAGCTTCTTGATGTTTGGATGAACTAGTGCGTATTGATAGTGACAGCCTTTGATTTTACACGTCCGCCACCATTCCTTTAGCCAGTCCGAGGACAATCGCTGCATGGGCATCATATCTGCGAGAGCGAGTTTATCATATTTGATAGCTCCATACAGATATGCCTACTTCGCTAGGGCATCATCTTGTTCATTTCCTGGTGTTTCATCCACAACACCACATTGTTGATACAGTTCCTCTGTACCTGAAACGCTGCGTCGACAATTACTGCAGCTATGAAGTTGGTATACATATATATATATATATACGTGATTACCCTGCTATTCACAAAAAAGTGCCTGGCACAGGGTTCAATGAATCATCTTGAAGCTGTCTCTCTAGCGTTCCACTCTCGAACGGCGCGCGCGAAAAACGAGCACTTACATTTTTCTGTGCGAGCGATGATTTCTCTTATTTTACCGTAATGATCATTTCTCCCTATGTAGGTGGATGCCAACAGAATGTTTTCGCAGTCGGGGGAGAAAACTGGTGATTGAAATTTCATGAGAAGATCCCGTCGGAACGAAAAACGCCTTTGTTTTAATGATTGCCACTCCAATTCACGTATCATGTCTGTGGCACTATCCCCACTACTTCGCGATAATACAAAACGAGCTGCCCTTCTTTGTACTTTTCCGATGTCATCCGTCAGTCTCATACGATGCGGATCCCACACCGCACAGCAATACTCCATAATAGGGCGGACAAGCGTGGTGTAAACAGTCTCTATAGTAGACCTGTTGCACCTTCTAAGTGTTCTGCCAATTCATCGCAGTCTTTGGTTGGCTCTACCCACAACATTATCTATGTGATCGTTCCAATTTAGGGTATTTGTAATAGTAATCCCTAAGTATTTACTTGAATTTACAGCCTTCAGATTTGCGTGACTTATCGCGTAATCGAAATTTAGCTGATTCCTTTTAATACTCATGTGAATAACTTCACACTTTTCTCTATTGAGGGTTAATTGCCACTTTTAGCACCATACAGATATCTTCTATAAATCATTTTGCAATTCTTTTTGGTCATCTGATGGTAAATGACAGGATCATCTGCAAACAATCTAAGACGGCTACTCAGATTGTCTCCTATGTCGTTAATATAGATCAGGAACAATAGAGGGGCTATAACACTTCCTTGGGCAACGCCGGATATTACTTCTGATTTACTCTACGACTTTGTCTATTACTACGAACTGTGACCTTTGTGACAGGAAATCACTAATCCAGTCGCACAACTGAGGAGATATTCCATAGGCACGCAGTTTGGTTAGAAGACGCTTGTGAGGGACGGTGTCGAAAGCCTTCTGGAAATCTAAAAATATGGAATTAATTTGACATTCCTTGTCGATAGCACTCATTACTTCATGAGTATAAAGAGCTAGTTGTGCTTCACAAGAACGATATTTTCTGAATCCGTACTCTGTGCCAATAAATCGCTTTCTTCGAGGTAATTCATAATGTTTGGAACACAGTATGTGTTCCAAAACCCTACTGCAAATCGACGTTAGCGAGATGGATCTCCTACTTCCCTTTTTGGGTACTGGTGTGACCTGTGCAACTTTCCAGTCTTTAAGTGCGGATCTTACTGTGAGCGAATGGTTGTATATAATTGCTAAATACGGAACTATTTTATCAGCATACTCAGAGAGGAACCTGACTGGTATACAATCTGGACCGGAGGCCTTGGCTTTCTTAAGTGATTTTAGCTGCCTTGCTACACCGAGGATATCTACTATGTTTCTCATCTTGGCAATTGTTCTTGATTGGAATTCAGGAATATTTACTTCGCTTTCTTTGGTGAAGGAGTTTCGGGAAACCGTGTTTAATAACTCTGCTTTAGTGGCACTGTCATTAGTGTCTTCACCGTTGTTATCGCGCAGTGAAGGTGTTGACTGCGTCTTGCCACTGGCGTGCTTTATGCATGACCAGAATCTCTTTGGGTTTTCCGCCAGATTTCGAGACAGAATTTCGATGTGGACATCATTAAAAGCATATCGCATTGAAGTACGCTCTATATTCCAAACTTCTGCAAAACTTTGCCAATCTTGGGGATTTTGCGTTCTTTTAAATTTGGCATGTTTTTTTCGTTGTTTCAACAGCGGTCTGACCCGTTTTGTGTACTATGGCTGATCAGTACCATCACTTGTTAATTTATGTGGTATATATATATATATATATATATCTCAACTGCCGTCGATACTACCTGCTTGGAATCATTCTACACCTTTTCTACGCTTTCATGATCGGATCGGAGGGAGTGAAGACTGTCTCTTAAAAAGGCGTTAAGAGCGTTTTCATCATCTTTTCCTTTTTTTTAAATACATGTACTCTGCGTTTCTTTTTGGTGGTTGTGGATGTTGCGGTATTTAGCCTAGCAGCAACTGCCTTGTGGTCGCTAATCCCTGTATCTGTCATTATACTCGCTATTTGTCCAGGATTACTTGTTGCTAAAAGGTCAAGTACGCTTTCGCAACTGAAGCGGGACTTTGAATTTCGCCGCGCTACACTCGTTCCCTCAGATAAAAAGTATCCCGTCGCAGCGGTATGAGCGCTCGACGGAAGAGAAACTACTAAAATTGTAACTCTTTTTTTGTTTTCTACTCCTTTCTTGATTGTCTCTTGATAGCCGAAGCTGAAGGCAGACGTGATCTGATGAAGACGTAAAAAAAAAAACTTATTAGCTAGTCTTGATCTGATTTTAATGTGTAGACATATTGTGGAAGTTGTTAAGAAATTCGGAGGATGGAAGTAGCAAAGTAAATTAAATTGCATACAGTATCAAGATGATTTTAATTGGTATAAATTAGTGATTCCTGGACGATTGCAAGATTTCGGAGCAGAGTTTTCACGCAGAAATGAAAGAGATTTTTGAAGACCTGGACGCCGCACGAAAGAAGACAAGTTTACCTGGTAAAGGATGAACTCTTATCTACGCAATTTCCCCCTGTCAGTTACATTTTGTTATTCTCTGTTCTTTTTCAATACTTTTTGTAGTGGAAATCGGTTTAACGTTTGCTCAAAAACGCCACAAGGACCACCCCCAACAATAGCTTTTCTGTAATACGAAGTCCGATTTGCTTTTCATTCTTTCCCTTTTCTTCACGGTCATTAACGATTTTAAAAAAACCATTTTCACTTACGATTTATTCCCACATTTTCAACCTTTTTCTTCTCTCTTTTCTTTTTTTTATTAACCACTACACAACATTTACGCATCGCGTCTGCTCATGAACTAATTGTTCAAAATAATTTTCTGAGAAAGCATTCAGTACAATATCGGATGACGTTTTATGCCTGCCGCCGGCTTTAAATGTATAATTTTTCCAGCATATCGAGGGTAGATGGAAGTCACCACCGACTATAATTATGTGAGTGGGGTACCTGAGACTTAAGTTTTCTTTGAACTGCTCAGCAACAAATCTTCTGAGAGGGGGGGGGGGGGGGGGGGAGGGCGGTAAAACGATCCAATTAATAGTTTAGTCCGACCATGACGGTTTCTAATCAGTTGTAGGGCTGACATACTGTCAGAGATGCAAACTAATGTTTCTTCATGTGGACGTCTGTGCGAATAGTAGGGTTCCAAAATGGGAATCAGCTCGGCTGTCATGATAGTGCAGTGTCAGTCCAGCTTGTATAGGCCTTGTCTGCTTCGGGGTACCCAATGAGCACTACCGGCACCTTCACTTTACGTATGCCGGTGTCTTGGAGCGGTTTCTCTTCAGGAACCTCGGTATACGATGTAAGGGAAACTGTTTGGTTGTTGAGTTGATTTGGGACCAAACAGCAGGGTCTTCGGTTCCATCGGATTAGGGAGGGATAAGGAAGGAAGTCGGCCGAGCCCTTTCAAAGGAGCCATACTAGCGTTTGCCTGGAGCGATTTAAGGAAATCACGGAAAACCTAAACCGGGATGACCGGACGCAGGTTTGAACCGCCGTCCTTCCAAATGCGATCCAGTGTGCAAACTACTGCGCCACCTCGCTCGGTAGGGAAAACTGGTTAAGATGAAGAAAGAGGGATCGTTTGGAGTTTTGGAGCGTCGGATAGAGGGCTACAAAAGCTGTGTCCATCAGAATGCCGGAGGTTCATCAGCAGTGTGCAGGACGTGAAGGAGAGGAGGAAGGTCGGAGCCTTGGGGCGCAGCAGCAGCGGCTTGGGAAGTACGGGAACGAGTACTGTTACCTGTGACGGAGGGTGGACGATTAGACAGAAAGGCTCACAGAGCAGTCGTGCTTTGTGCATCTTTGGGGTGTACTCAATTTTATTATGGCAACCAATCATTCTGGTTTAACGTGGACAACTTCCCGAAAGCTGGGACTCCGCAATTGTCTGTCTACGTTATGGAAATATAACCATTATAAATCTGAAGATACGTCTGTACTGATGCGAAACCGGTAGCAGCGAACCTTCATACAGCTATACAGCTTTTGTAAACACGTCATCACTCTTCACCTTTTAATTGTTGTAATTTTATGATAATTTGTATGGTTATTGAGCGGTGTTATTGTTATTCAGAATCGAACCTGTTAGGAGGATATAATTAATTGGAAGAGCGTAAGCCTAGAGTTTGAGCCCCCGCTGGACGGTACACTGTGGTAATGAATGAAATCCGGCCAAAAAGCGATTTTACGCGCGGGATGGCGAGCAGCGCTATTACCACAGGCAATTGCGCACGTGGCGTCTTTATTAGTTCTCCATAGCGCTCTTGACCGCCGCGCCAGCTGGCAACACACTTGCGGTTTCTGACGTCAACTGAAATCGGTGGAAAATTACTTTTTAAAAATCTAGTGCGTGCGCGCTCGGACGCACCGAAATAGACCGGAGGAGGCCTTCGCCGAGGTCTTAGTTCCATCCAGCTCCACCAGGAGGCAGCATCGACCGGCAAATTCAATCTCGCACTTGCGACTTAGTTCCCGTCCTCGCCGAGAGGTCGCCGCATGTGCCGTATGGAGCACTTTTCCTACTCTCTTTGGGCAGTGGAAAGAGTTGCCAGCGTCGATTTTCGCATGGCGCCAGATACAAACAGTCGTTCGGGGATGCCACGTTTCGAATGGCATGCGTGTTTTCTGACATCAGTGACTTTCTTTCTCGCCTCTACGGCCGATGTCCGCTCAACATGACTTAGGCTAACCCCACGACGACGATGATGGAGTCATCGAAAATTTGGGACTTTATTCGAATTTTGTGTGTCAAGTTAATCAAGAACTCTAGCTTAACACACTTATTCCACCGGAATGTAATTTTACTATGTCTCTGTGTCCCCTGGGTCAGCATATATCGCAATAAATTTATTCGTTCTTTGGCATAAATTTCATAATATAACGATTTAATAAGAAAGTTTGATAGGCCACAATAGACTAAAACTACTAACTGGCCTAACATGGAGACTTCACCTCTCCACTGTCCTTCACACATACAGTCCACAATTCACCCCATCCATTGCTATGCAAATGTTGTATGGATATCCGCCACAGCCGAGATCTGTAAGTCCTTTCAGATCCACGAACGGCACGCTTTCCGCCTCGCTTTCTCCATCTGCTTACCTTGAACCAGCCTCCCCCCCCCCCCTCCCCCTCCGCAACACCTTCGAACAACCTACACCATCCGCAAACTATTGTGTCCCCTCTCCTTTCCAATCCTAGTGTGCGACCTTCATCTGCACACCCTCCACGTACTCTCCCAAAGAAATTGCAATAGTCCCCATCTCCCAGACTACGAACTCCGCCCCGACACATACCCATCCTACCAATTTTGAATCCACCACACCAATTCCCACCCCACTGCCACCCCTCAAGGGCTCCCTCCACGTCTTACAAATTTATAGATCCCAACAGTAGTTACCCTTCTATCCTCCTCCTCCTCCTCCTCCTCCTCCTCCTCCTCCTCCTCCTCCACGCCTGTATCACCACCACCTCTTGACAGTCCTCATCACCTTGACTCCCTCCACACCCACCTTTCTTTCCACCAACAATCTGGCACCCCAGGGCAGATCCTTCTCCAGTTTTGGTGGAAGTGTACAGCGTTTCGTTTTTAATGCTCAGTGTTTCTTCTGTCGTGTTCAGTGTTTTTGAAGTTTTTAGTGTGTTTTCGAGTGTTTTTCACTGTGCTGTCACTTTTTATCACTTTTTTTAAAGTGTTCATGAAGATAGGGTTATTTCTTACATTTTCTCACTAACATCGCCTTTTAAAATAATTTTAAGTTCATGATTTGTGTGTCTCCTGGTTTTGTGTTTATTGTCTATGTTAGAAAATGTCTACTGGCTGAAGAGCGCGTTTACTGTACCGCTGCTAGCACACCCCCTCCACATACATGGTGCGATGGGGGGATGAAATAACAGTGAAGAAGAAAATACTTGGCAGCGTATGTGATTCATTTCCAATTTGCCAGTTTCATTATATAAAACCTTAAAATAAAAATTTACCTGGCTGTAAATGTTTACTCTAAAAGTCACTGAGGTGTATGACAAGAGATACTTCCCATGGTACCTCGTTTTAGAGTTTTTTTTCTCGTTCCACTCGCGTATGGAGCGTGTGAAAAATAACACCTTAAATACACTGCTTCGCAAAACTCAAGAATGAGACAGATAAAGTGAAAACCCAATAAATGCTTGTCTCAAGAGTAAATTTTGAGATTCTGTATGTAAGTTGAGATATTGGGGCAAAGTGCTTGAAATTTTACAAGAATTTTATGTTATACTTAAAGAATAGAATAAAAAAATTATTGAAATTCTCCCATTCGCTATTTTCGGAAACCTCATGAGGGAAATCTAGCATATGCAAACAGATTATGCAGCGAAAATTTCGTACAAATCTCTCGAATAGTTTGAGAAAAAGGTACATATGTTTATATTATACAAAAATGTTAAATATGTGCAATTCAAGGAACTTAAAAGTAAATGTGTCAATTTAATGTAAAGCGTAGTATGAAACGCCATTTTCGTATCTTCAAAATTGTGGATGTGGTGTACCTATTAAATAGATGGGTTTTTCATGAACGTCCCCACTTAATGAATACGATGATAACCAGGAACATGAAATGGTGGGACAGGTCATAATTGTACATGTGGTGCCTTTAATATCTGTCCTCTCTGTTCTAATTCTAGTTTCGCATTGACTACAGACTTGAAAATAGTAAAAAAGACACTATTGCTACTAGCCTATATGTGAAAACTATGCTGACTACTACTTTTGCTGGTGCCCTGTCCCGCACTTTCGCAGAGTCGCCATAGTTAGGATCTGATTTGGCAAGCTTAATTTTAAGGGGTGGCTGGATGCCCTTCCTGCCACCACCCTGTACCCCAGCTGTCTGCGACTAGTGTAATCCATGCGTCATGTAACTGAGGCGGAACGTGGGGACCAGCCCGGTATTCACCTAGCGGGATGTGGAAAACCAAATCCAGGCTGGCCGGTATGCAGTCCGCCAGATTCGGTCCGAGTCCGGCCCGCCTATCTGAGCCCAGGAAGCAGCACACGAGTGCTCTCGGCTAACCTGGCAGGTCAGAAAACTTTGGTGAGTAACATTAATAATAATACTACATAATGATTAAAATTTCGTACCATATAGAGGGTACTTTTTTATAGGAAATGTAGGATATTGAGAGTTGTTTTAAAAAAAAAAGTCAAACCTATGAGAGTGACGCTTTGCCTACAAATTTCATTTTCACAAAAACCTTTTTTCACCAAAACTTTGTGCTTTAGGCCTTTATGGTTCTCAGTACCGCAGTTGGTTGGGACTGCGGTGCAAATTTATGTTGTTCTTCAGTACATGACAGCTGCAAATTTGACAAAAGAGTTAAGGAGATTAGTTCAGCGACGGGCCACTTTGGTTGGTTTGTTTGCGTGAGCTGAGAAGAGAGAGAGAGAGAGAGAGAGAGAGAGAGAGAGAGAGAGAGAGAGAGATATTGGCCACTCTTCTTTTCGCGTGAACTGTTGGGACATCCAGTCGCGATCGGTGTCGTCGCTTCGGGCGATGCCCTCGGGATCACCACCGTCCATCGTGTCGTAATCCGCAAGGCCGGCCTAGTCTTTATTTATAGTCTAGCCACGTCCGATGGGACCTCAACGACATTTCCGGCCTTCCCTTGCTGTACAACGCGGTGTTCAGAGTTGACCAGAAGTGCGTCAGCAAGCCGCTGGCGCTCTCTCTCTCTCTCTCTCTCTCTCTCTCTCTCTCTCACACACACACACACACACACACACACACACACACACACACACTCAAGATCATTTGCTGCAGATGTCATAGGCACTTTCTAAGGTAGAATGTAAAATGTAAGAACTTTGCTTCTGACAGAAACGAAGGTATGAGCATACGGCATAGGTTCTCAGATAGGTGTGTACCTCGAAGACTTAAGTAACAGAACTCGATGATGAGTGTTCGTCAGACGCAAAGGTGTAGTCAGCACTGCCCCAGAAAATGTGATAGGACCTCTGAAATGAATGATCTGGTGGACAGGGCAACCAGCAGTCTGTGGCTGTCTGCTGCTGAAGTAGTTGTGTACGAGAAGGTATAGTCGTTGAGAGGCTGTAGCAAGATACAAGATGGCTTAGACAAAATTTGTAGTTGACGACATGAATGACAGCTAACTGTTAATGCAGAGGAGTAGGAAAAACAAACCCGTACCATTCGAATACAATACTAGCCGTGTGCTAGTTGACACAGTCATATCGATTAAATACTGGGCACAATGTTCCAAAACAACATGAAATGGAATAAGCATTTAAGAACTGTAGTAGGGGAGGTGAATAATTCGGTTTATTCGGAGAATTGGTGCGCCTCTGCCTCTGGTAGCTGAATGGTCAGCGTGACGGATTGTCAATCCTCTGGGCCCGGGTTCGATTCCCGGCTGGGTCGGGGAATTTTCTCCGCCCAGGGACTGGGTGTTGTGCTGTCATGAATATCATCATCATCATCATCATCATCATCATCATCATCATCATCATCATCCTATCACCCTCATCGACTGCAGGTCGCCGAAATGGCACCAAATTGAAAGACCGGCGCCCGGCGAGCGGCCTGCCCGGCGTGGGGCCCTAGCCACACGATTAAATAAATAAATATTCGGAGAATTTTCGAATATGTGGTCGATTTGTAAAGGAGATCGTATATAGAACACTAGTGCGACATTCAGTTTTAGGGATCCCCTATAGCCTCGAAGTTCCGGTAAGGTGGCAACGCTATACGCACCTTCCAAAATAGCGTCTGTGTGTTCCAAGCAGAGAGCCGTCTTCGAGTTTATTTAGGCGAAAAAGCAAAACGTCGCAGATATTCGCAGGCGCTTGCAGAATGTCTACGGAGACCTGACAGTGAACAAAAGCACGGTGAGTCGTTGGGCGAGGCTTCTTTCACCGTCGCAACGAGGTCGCACAAACCTGTCCAGTCTCCCTCGTGTCCCCTGCAATGCTGGAACGTGCTGACACACGGAACACAATGAAACATCTCGCTGCTGAACCGCTACTCTGTTTGATGTCCTTGCTCATGGTGCAATGATCAGCTCTGAAGTGTATTGTGTTACTCTCAGGAAGCTGAAGAAACGATTGCAGCGTGTTTGTCGCCACAAAAATTCGAACGAAGTAACACCTCGTTCTGCATGACAGTGCTCACGAGAGGAGCTCAGCAAACTGAATGGTCTGTTCTTTCTCATTCGCCCTCTTAAGCCCGGAACTCCCACCATCCAACTTCCATCTCTTTGGCCCAAAGTAGGCAGTACTCCGCGGGAAGCAGTACGTGGGTAATGGGGAGGCTGCTGATGCAGCAAGACGTTCGCTCAGACGTCGAACAGTAGAGTGGTACAATGCGTGCATACAGGCCCTGCCAGTAAGGTGACGTCAGGCCGTAGCATTCAGCGGAGATTATGTTGAAAAATACGGTTTCATAGTCAAAGAAGTGCGGAATAATATGGTCTATTGGAAACCTGAATAAAACCAGGCTGGTTTCAGAAAAAACAATATGTTGTATCACATAATTACTTACTGAGGGCTGGCCGCTGTGGCCGAGAGGTTCTAGGCGCTTCAGTCCGGAACGGCGCTGTTGCTGCGGTGGCAAGTTCGAATCCTGCCCCGGGCATGGATATGTGTGATGTCCTTAGGTTAGTTAGGTTTAAGTAGTTCTAAGTTCTAGGGTACTGACGACCTCATATGTTAAGTCCCATAGTGCTCAGAGCTATTTGAACTTATTGAACGCCCGCCGTACTTAAGCGATCTGACGGGTAGTGTGAACAGCAACCTGCGCTTGTCTGTTGACCACATTGTGGCGTACGGCAAGGCATCGTCATTGAATGACTGTGCGAGGATATAGGATGACAAACAAAATGTATGATGTGGTGAATGGCGGCTTCCTCTAAGTGCATATGTATTGTACAATTCAGTTTTAATGGTGTGATGCTTGACACAGTAACGTCGATTAAACATCGAGGCGCAACGTTGCAAGGCGATATTAAATGAACGAGCAGGTGAAGTCTTTAGTAGCGGAGGAGAAACGGCAAGAAGTCGTTTCGGTCGACTTCCGTTATTAACTGGAAGATTAGATATTCTTTTAGTGAAACACTACTTCCTCTCTTTCATTCTTCCTATGGCCAGTCCTGCAGAAGAGAACCGACATTTCAGACAGACCGCAGAACGATTCTACTGCCGCCAACGTACATTTCGCATACGACCCGAAGACAGGATAAGACAAACTAGCGCTCGGTACCAAAGCATATAGACGGTCGTTTTTCTCATCGCTCCATTTCCGAATAGAACACGAAACGGAATCAGAACGAGACTTTTACTCTGCAGCAGAGCGTACGCTGATGTGAAATTTCCTGACAGATTAAAACTGCGTGCGGAAGGGAGACTCGAACTTAGGACCTTTGCAAAGGTCCCAAGTTCGAGTCTCGATCCGGTACGCAGTTTTAATCTGCCACGAAATTTCACATCAGCGCACACTCTACTGCAGAGTGAAAATCTCATTCTCGAAACTTCCCCTAGGCTGTGGCTAAGCCATGTCTCCGCAGTAGCCTTTCTTCCAGGACTGCTAACTCTGCTAGGTTCGGCCGAGCGGTTCTAGGCGCTACAGTCTGGAACCGCGAAACCGCTACGGTCGCAGGTTCGAATCCTGCGTCGGGCATGGATGTCTGTCATGTCCTTAGGTTAGTTAGGTTTAAGTAGTTCAAAGTTCTAGGGGACTGATTACCTCAGAAGTTGTCCCATAGTGCTCAGAGCCATTTGAACCATTTTTTTCTGCTAGGTTCGCAGAAGAGCTTCTGTGGTTTAGAAGGTAGGAGGCGAGGTACTGGCAGAACTGAATCTGTGGCGGGTCGTGAGTCGTGCTTGGGTAGCTCAGTTGGTAGAGCACTTGCCCGCAAAAGGCACAGATCCGAAGTTCGAGTCTCGGTCCAGCAGGCAGTTTTAATCTGCCAGGAAGTTTCACGAAATGAAATGACAAGTAGTGGTACAGTGTACACACTGCCACGCATCATGTGGCGGAGGAGGAGGAGGGGATGAGTGTTTAACGTCCCGTCGACAACGAGGTCATTAGAGACGGAGCACAAGCTCGGGTGAGGGAAGGATGGGGAAGGAAATCGGCCGTGCCCTTTCAAAGGAACCATCCCGGCATTTGCCTGAAGCGATTTAGGGAAATCACGGAAAACCTAAATCAGGATGGCCGGAGGCGGGATTGAACCGTCGTCCTCCCGAATGCGAGACCAGTGTGCTAACCACTGCGCCACCTCGCTCGGTCATCATCATGTGGCGGCTTGCGGAGTATATAGATGTAGGTCTCACGTAGTACTGACAAACTCTGGTGATGCAGAACGTAGTAATTATCACTGCGCTCATTTGAAGCCTCCTGGCAAATTAGAACCGTGCGTGACGCACCGGGACAAACGACGACCCTCACGGAAAGAAAAAAAACACACAGAGGAACCGCCAGTACAGCAGCAGAGGCCTGGGCCTATCCCGTTCCACGCCAGGACAGCTAGAGCGCTCCCCTCATAAAGACGAAGGTCCCGGGTTAGAGTCCCAGTGCGGCAGCAAGTTTCACTACCACTTTAGTTTTGGAACAGGCGCGCCTATGGCATATGTCCGAATTGTAGTGCGATTATAATTACGTGGGCTTCCGCGGCCAGAGTCCGTCGACATAACAGTTTCCTGGGTTTGGTACCGCGTCATAATGTAAAAACTACTGCTGCTATTGTGTAGTGCGAGTGTTATTATTCTATCACTGGACTTCGAACAACAATCACTGTTAGTGTCATAGACATTAGAGGCGTACGTAATGTTGAGCTCCTCTCCCTCTCCCTGGCCCCCTTCAATTAAACTGTTCAGTCTGTGTGGAAAACGTTGCACGAAGTTTCGATTTACTAACGGTCGCCTGCAAAATGCCTGATCACGAAGCTGACATGTAAAGCTGTAACTGACGTAAAAATCAATTTATTTTACTGAACATTTTCTTTAAAATCTTCAGAGAAAGACTGCGGGGTAGCCGAGGTGAGAGCGCCGTTCTGCCGATACCTGGCGGCAAGGGCTTACCCAGGATCTGAACTAGGGGGAGTGGGTGGGGGAGGGGGGGGGGGGGCAGGTCATACTATTCTTAGGAAACAAGGACTCGAGACAACATACAGCACTTCTTATTAAATAAAACAGAAAACCAGTGAAAAACTGCTTTTAATAAACATTTTTAAATACAAGAATGCACTTGTACAATCCGAGAAAACATGCAGCATTTCTTAATAAATAAAATAGTAAACTGGTGAAAAACTGCGAATATCTTCTACGGAGGGGGAGGGGGGGGGGGGGAGCAGAAATCGGCGCGTGCTTAGAGTCCGGATTCCTGGTTTCCAAAAGTATGGGTCGCGTCTGCAATAACGCGCGGGAGAGGACCGCAGGTATTCAAAAATCGGCTTCAAATTTCCGTTACCCACGGCGGAAATCGCTCGTGTGTCGCACAAGTTCGCAATAATGGCAATCAGACCAATTGTAACGTAAATAAAACTCTTTGTAATACGTAAAATGTGCTGCGGTAAAGTAGAATAACAACGAACGTAGTCTTCAAATCTACGAAAGTACACACAATGATACGTCAGAACTATTATATCCAGCACTTTACTCCACTAACATACGTACGTAACTCCAAAAAGCATTATTTTCAATTCGAAACCCCCAGAGGTTACTTTGCCTCTACAGTGGTGCAGTGCACAGCGAGGTCCCCACATCATGTGTCACATGCGGAAACTGCCTCTGGCCCACACGTGCTTCATTTCATTCCTAGCGAATCTAGTTCAATCGATGCAGTACTGCCGAGTTCGAGGCGACGTAGTCGTGTGCCATCTAGCGGAGCGACGGAGAACTCACCGCGGCCCGGGATTATGATGTTACGCGGCAAGACGTAGCACTGGCAAGGAAAATAAACGCAGAGATCAAGCTGTCCACCGCCGGTAACAGTAGAGATCAGGAACAGAGAACATGGAGGCAGGAGGTTAAACGGTACGCATGAACTCTGCGGCCAGTGCTTCTTATACAAATCTTTCTCAATTTTAGTTTTTGTCTGGTAGAAAATGTAGTACCACAAATTACCCTGGAGATACTGAAAGGTATCAGATAGATTAAATAGTGGTAAGACATTTCCAGGGGCAGATGTGGACTCTGACCACAATCTATTGGTTATGAACTGTAGATTAAATCTGAAGAAATTGCAAAAAGGTGGGAATTTAAGGAGATGGGACCTGGATAAACTGACTAAACCAGAGGTTGTACAGTGTTTCAGGGAGAGCATAAGAGAACATAAGAGAACAATTGATAGGAATGGGGGAAAGAAAAAGTAGAAGAAGAATGGGTAGCTCTGAGGGATGAAGTAGTGAAGGCAGCAGAGGATCAAGTAGGTAAAAAGACGGAGGCTAGTAGAATTTCTTGGGTAACAGAAGAAATATTGAATTTAATTGATGAAAGGAGAAAATATAAAAATGCAGTAAATGAAGCAGGCAAAAAGGAATACAAACGTCTCAAAAATGAGATCGACAGGCAGTGCAAGATGGCTAAGCAGGCACGGCTAGAGAAAAAATGTAAGGCTGTAGAGGCTTATCTCACGAGGGGTAAGATAGGTACAGCCTACAGGAAAATCACAGAGACCTTTGGAGAAAAGAGAGCCACTTGTATGAATATCAAGAGCTCAGATGGAAACCCAGTTCTAAGCAAAGAAGGGAAAGCAGAAAGGTGGAAGGAGTATATAGAGGGTCTATACAAGTGCGATGTACTTGAGGACAATATTATGGAAATGGATGACTACTTGCTCACGCTTCGAACTATTCGGACTCTGCCATCAGGGAAACAGTTGAAATTAGACTCTGTGAAAATAATTTCAACAGAGACTCCGGTTATGCACTCAGCAATGCATGGAAGCGCGCAATTGATAAAGAAAGAGCGCAGAGGGAGACTTCTTACCCCCCCCCCCTCCTCCCCCGAGACCCTGCACCCCATACTTGCCTCTTTCCTTCCCACATCCCTCCCTACCTGGCCCTCTTCAGCGCGCCCCCCACTCTTCTCCCCCATCTCTTCCCCTCCCTGCCTTCTTCAGGTCTCCCTCATCTCCTTGCGCCTGGCAGCTCCTCTGTTTTGATCATCGTCAGTGTGCCGCATCAGTGTTGTGTTTAGTGCTGTTTCTCCTGTGCGTCACGAGGTGTGATTTTAATTGTGTACTGCCTTGAGGTTCGCCGTCAGTGTTTGTGATGTGCTACGCCATCCGTCGATACCTTTTATGCTCCAATCATACTGTGCCTTGTGTTCTTTTAATTGTCGTAGTGTGTGGCTTTTTGTGTGTGCTACATTTAAACAGTTTTTTATCTCCATTTTACAGTCACCCCGTTTTTTGTCTACTGCCTTCCATGATGTTCCCCCTTTTTTTATATCTATGTCCACCATATTCTCTCCTTTGTTATTTTTAAATGTCTTCTATTGTTTGTTCTATGTCTTAAACTGAAGAGCAGCGCATATGCTGCTGCCAGCCCGCCCCGATGGGGGACTGAAATACAATAAAGAAAAAAAAAGGAGACTTCTTACATTCCTCGCAGTTCTCCGCCTATTGCGATGGATGGCGCTGCAAGCAACGGTGGATAAATCGCGCAAACAAAATCTATGGATATATAAGCCGTCATCTCAGTACGCGCCGGGTTCACAGTGACGTCATCCAACCAATGAGAAGCCGTCCACTGCTTATAAAAGCGGAAGCCTCACCGGTCCACGACAGTCAGTTTTACCCCTGACGAAGATGACGGAGTTAGTCATCGAAAGCTTGGGATTTTATCCAAATTTGACGCGGCAAGTAAACCGAGAACTTTTTATGCAGTTTCATAACAGTTTCCAACTTTAAAAACTCAACACAGTAAGATGAGTATTAAAGTAAGATTATACCTGTTAAGGAGTAGATTATGACCGAATTTAAAAAATTTAAATTCGGTCAATAATCACGCGAATTACTGAAAATAATTTTTTGGCGCCTGCAGGATGGTAGACAGGCAATCTGCAAATGGATCCGTGTTCCGGGATAGCAGCTTACAAGGGGGCGCCACGACTTTCCGATCACGAGCTGATTTCAGGCTTTGTATAGCACAACACAATGCGCAAATAGTACGGTGTAATACTTAGTTTCGAGAAAATCTCAATAGAAGTTTTATGAGTCGCCTATGTACCGGCGGTTAAGTGGTTAGCGTTCAAGCTCTGGAATTGGTGGATCGCTGGATCGAGTCCCGCTTAACGTATTCTCTTTAATACGTATTTCTTTCAATAATGATCATGTTATTTACACATGATATGAAGGAATGAAAAATCACCTGTATTTGCACGAAATTAATAAAATTTGTAAATACCACGTTCCGCGTTCTTTTGCCAGGCTCACTACTTTTCTTTGTGTCTCCAACGGAATATATTCGGTTTTTGCCTTTTTTCCAGATGGCTCATTATCCACATGCCTTCAAGACACCAAGTTCTCAAAATGTCTGTGTAAGAGCTTTGCATATTGTTGTAGAGGACGTAGCGTACAGTGCCTTATGGGGCGGAGCGAGGTAATCAAAAACGTTACCAAGGGTTATCCTCAAGGCTCCATAGGTCCTCTGTTCTGGGGTCTTAGTATTTAACTCCATTTACAACTGTTAGACAGGATAAATGCTATTGAAGGTGTTGTTGCATAAGCAAATGACATTCTATTACGTGTGTATGCAGACGCCAGAGCCACACTTTAGAAAAAGGCGACCGATGTGGTTGCTCAGATGCAGCATTGGTTCAAGGGCAACAAACTGACTATAGCTGCTCATAAAAGACACACATACTTCCGAAAGGAAGACTCTCTCTTGTCAGAAACGCTTCCCTGAGGCTGGACGGTTTGTAGTTACAGGGTGGCGCACGAAATGTGTCACCATTTTGTTTTTGAATATAAACTTTATTGTCAATACAATCTGAAAGGAACATATACTACAATGAAGAGCCGGCCAGGGAGATTTGTTGTAACTCAGCACATGCTCGATATGTCCACCATTTCGTTTCCTAACTTCCTTCAAATGAACACTCAAGTTAGTGATTACCCTACGGCACATGTCTCCCGTAATTTCCCTGCAAGCTTGAAGAATAAGTCTTCTGAGCTCCATTAAATCACGTGGACGTTTCGGGAAAATTTTTTCGTTTACGTACCCCCAAAGAAAAAAGTCACATGGATTGAGGTCTGGACTATTGGGGGACCAATTTTGTCCGTCATTGAAGCGACCTGGAAACCTGAGTGAAATGATCCGCATGTCGAAATGTTCGTGTAAAAACTCCAACACAGTGTTTGCAGTATGTGGCCTTGCTCCATCTTGCATGAACCACTGCGTGTTGAAGGGCAAGCCAGTAGCAAGAAGCTGTGGAATGAAGTTATTGCGAAGCATGCTCAAATAACGCTCGCTGTTCACAGTTTCTGCAAAGAAAAAGGGTCCAATAAGTCCGTGACTGTGAATTGCTGCCCACGCTGTAATCCTCGGAGCATAATGTTGTCGTTCATGAAGCACTTGTGGGTTTTCAGTGGGCCAAAAGCGTACATTTTGTTTGTTAACCACACCGTCTAAATGAAAATACAAACGTTGTTGAGAGTTTCTTCCCTATCTTCCGACCACTGAGCAAACAGTAGTCTCTGCTGCTTGTGTTCTTCAGTGAGCTTCTGTGCACAGATCATCTTGTATGGGTACATGTGGAAGTCACTTAAGAATGCGTTGAACGGAGCGTCTGGATATTTCCAGTTGCACTGCTGCCTTTCTACACGATTTCCCGGGACTTCTCTGTACAGCAACTCGTACCGCTTCAATATTCTCCGGCGAACAAACAGGCTTAGGCTGTGGTCGCTTCGCTTCCAATACTGTTCCTTCCTGTACAAGTTTATCGTACAACCTGTGGATGGTCTTCTTGCAAGGGACCCATCGTGTGTTAAACTGTTGTCGAAAACGCCTCTGAGTCACAACAAGGCGTTTCGTTTCATGGAAAAGTAACAATTGCCAATCGTTGATGTGTCGTCAGTCTTCCATTGTCAGACATTGCTGCTTACTAGTCTCCTAGCGGCAATATCGTGAATTACACGTCATTTCGAAACTCATTTGTTTTTCCAAGCTCTGCTGGTACTGCTGTAGAGATCCCAGCGGGATATCTAATGTGCGTCAAATTGTGAAAGAAACAATTGGTAACACATTTCGTGCGCCGCCCTGTATTTAGGCATTATTCTATACGAGACCAGAAACTGTCTAGAACATGTAGAATCTGTTACTCGGAAAGCGGCCAAATTATGCGTGATACTACCCGTGCTGGCACTGCTGACTATAAATTATCATTGCATGTGGTGCAGTAATATCACGAAGCTATCTTCAACGCCATTGGGGCTTCGCTGCTAGCGTCTGGGGACACCGCCTTCAATTACGCAGCTATAAAAAAATACCGCGACGAATTCAGCGGAGAGTACTTCTGAGGTGTACCGGTACCTTCCGCCCAACATATCTGGAGGTATTATTGGCAATCTTCGGGACATGTCCGATGGGTATTGTGGTACGTTACAGGGCAGCGGCCGGCCGGAGTGGCCGAGCGGTTCTAGGCGCTACAGTCCGGAACCGCGCGACCGCTACGGTCGCAGGTTCGAATCCTGCCTTGGGCATGGATGTGCGTGATGTCCTTAGGTTAGTTAGGTTTAAGTAGTTCTAAGTTCTAGGGGACTGATGACCTCAGATGTTAAGTCCCATAGTGCTCAGAGCCATTTGAAACATTTAAACAAGGCAGCGCTGTATTTGTCGGGGGGGCATGGACAATGTGATCGTGCGTATGGGATCACAGCAACGAATATTTCTGATAAAAGACATTTACGAGCCTGGAAGTTACATGAATGGCAGTATGACTGGGCCACTAGGAGCACCGTAAGGCGTGTTTACAGCATATTTCCAAATATCAGGAGCCTGTCCAAACTACTCGACATCGCCCCTTTTCGAGGTGTGATGCACCTATCAACTGGTCACGGTGCATATCCCACACATTTGCATCGAGTGGGATGTCTGTGAATGTGGACAGGAAGCTTCGGCTAATTATGTCTATCTTAGATGCCCGCTTTTTCAGACAGAGAGAGAGAGAGAGAGAGAGAGAGAGAGAGAGAGAGAGAGAGAGAGAGAGAGAGAGAGACACTGCAGACAATTAGACTGTCTTCTACAAACAATTTTAAGTGACCAAAACTTGAGGATTACAGACAATATAATACCACACCGAATATCTAAAAGACAACTGCTTAACTTTCGGTCTATAAGATCAAGTAGACTCTCTAAATATCAAAATAATGTAAACAGGTGAGAAGAAGCGTTTCCTCGGTAACAGGTGATAGGCACATACACACAAAGAGTACCAACAATAGGTTTAGTAGTACGTGTAGCTGATAGTTTTAGTTAGTCGGCAAACCTCTCATTCTTCCGATGTTGCCAGTTATCTTTCTAATAATGTAAGATGGAAGCTATTCAAATGGAACTAAAGATAATTCCTTTTTTTTTAACTGACTCTTATTTTTCAAATGTTCTGTTTTACACATAGATTAGTATTACCAATGGTTGCTGTTAATAAGATTTACAACTACATGCATATTATACAACACTGTATGTCACCATGATTATTGAATCTCTACAACCAGTATAGAGTTTCCAGAGAACAGGTCTAAATTTCGTAGTAATAAACTGAAGCGAATTGAATCGTCATTATCGGAAAAAATCTTCATCTTCACGTAATAGACCACCTCTATCTACTTCGTTACAATGAATAAGGTCCTCATCGGTAGTAAGTAGATTAGATTAATACTTGTTCCATAGATCATGAATACGACACTTCGTTATGATGTGGAACGTGTCAGGTTAATAAAAGAAGTCTGTACAAGATATTACATTACACAAAATATTGCATAACACTAATGTTTAAGTTTTTTGTTTTTTTATTTTATATTTTTCCCCCAATAATTTATATCTAAAAATTCAGCCTATGAGTAGAAGGAGTTGTCATCTAGAAATCCTTTTAATTTATATTTAAATGTTAGTTGGCTATCTGTCAGGATTTTGATGCTGTTTGGTAGGTGACCAAAGACTTTTGTGGCAGCATAATTTAGCACTTTCTGTGCCAAAGTCAGATTAAACCCTGCATAGTGAAGATCATCCTTTCTCCTGGTGTTATACCTATGCACACTGCTATTACTTTTGAACTGGGTTAGATTATTAACACCAAATTTCATAAGTGAATATATATATTGTGAGGTTACTGTGAGGATCCCTAGATCCTTAAATAGATGTCTGCAGGATGACCGTGGGTGGGCTCCAGCAATTATTCTGATTACACACACTTGCATCCTCCGTGATGTTACATTCCTGGCCGTGATGCTGGTACGTGCGGACGTGAGTGCGTGTAGGCTGTGGTCGAAAACTATAATCGTGCCTGTCTGCAACTTGACGTGTCTTCTTTACGGTAAGGAGCAATCTGTCTTTTCCTACATTACTGATATTCATACATTATTGATATTCCTAACTCGACTTTCCTAGGTTTGATTTACCCTTTATGTATAATCCACTACTGGCCATTAAAATTGCTACACCAAGAAGAAATGCAGATGATAAACTGGTATTCATTGGACAAATATATTATACTAGAACTGACATGTGATTACAAAAAATGGTTCAAATGGCTCTGAGCACTATGGGACTTAACATCTATGGTCATTAGTCCCCTAGAACTTAGAACTACTTAAACCTAACTAACCTAAGGACAGCACACAACACCCAGTCATCACGAGGCAGAGAAAATCCCTGACCCCGCCGGGAATGTATTGCGAATACATAGAAAGAAGGATCCTTCATTGTATGATTATATGACAGCTGAACAAACACTGGTAGCAGTTACTTCTGTAAAATATCTGGGAGTATGCGTGTGGAACGATTTGAAGTGGAATGATCATATAAAATTAATTGTTGGTAAGGCGGGTACCAGGTTGAGATTCATTGGGAGAGTGCTTAGAAAATGTAGTCCATCAACAAAGGAGGTGGCTTACAGAACATTCGTTCGACCTATACTTGAGTATTGCTCATCAGTGTGGGATCCGTACCAGATCGGTTTGACGGAGGAGATAGAGAAGATCCAAAGAAGAGCGGCGCGTTTCGTCACAGGGTTATTTGGTAACCGTGATAGCGTTACGGAGATGTTTAATAAACTCAAGTGGCAGACTCTGCAAGACAGGCGCTCTGCAACGCGGTGTAGATTGCTCGCCAGGTTTCGAGAGGGTGCGTTTCTGGATGAGGTATCGAATATATTGCTTCCCCCTACTTATACCTCCTGAGGAGATCACGAATGTAAAATTAGAGAGATTAGAGCGCGCACGGAGGCTTTCAGACAGTCGTTCTTCCCGCGAACCATACGCGACTAGAACAGGAAAGGGAGGTAATGACAGTGGCACGTAAAGTGCCCTCCGCCACACACCGTTGGGTGGCTTGCGGAGTATAAATGTAGATGTAGATGTAGATGTAGGAATCGAACCCGGGAACCCGGGCGTGGGAAGCGAGAACGCTACCGCACGACCACGAGCTGCGGACATGTGATTACATTTTCACGCAATTTGGGTGCATAGATCCTGAGAAATCAGTACCCAGAACAACCACCTCTGGCCGTGATAACGGCCTTCATACGCCTGGGCATTGAGTCAAGCAGAGCTTGGATGGGGTGTACGGGTACAGCTGCCCATGCAGCTTCAACACGATACCACAGATCATCAAGAATAGTGACTGGCGTATTGTGACGAGCCAGTTGCTCGGCCACCATTGACCAGACGTTTTCAATTGGTGAGAGATCTGGAGAATGTGCTGGCCACGACGTAAGTCGAACATTTTCTGTATCTAGAAAGGCCCGTACAGGACCTGCAACATGCGGTCGTGCATTATCCTGCTGAAATGTAGGGTTTCGCAGGGATCGAATGAAGGGTAGAGCCACGGGTCGTAACACATCTGAAATGTAACGTCCACTGTTCGAAGTGCCGTCAATGCGAACAAGAGGTGATCGTGACTTGTAGCCAATGGCACCCCATACCATCACGCCGGGTGATACGCCAGTATGGCGATGAATACACGCTTCGAATGTGCGTTCACCGCGATGACGCCAAACACGGATGCGACCATCCTGATGCTGTAAACAGAAACTGGATTCATCCGAAAAAATGATGTTTTGCCATTCATGCACCCAGGTTCGTCGTCGAGTACCCCATCGCAGACGCTCCTGTCTTTGATGCAGCGTCAAGGGTAACCGCAGCCACGGTCTCCGAGCTGATAGTCCGTGCTGCTGCAAACGTCGTCTAACTGTTCGTGCAGATGGTTGTCGTCTTGCAAATGTCCCCATCTGTTGACTCAGGGATCAAGACGTGGCTGCACGATCCGTTACAGCCATGCGGATAAGATGCCTGTCATCTCGACTGCTAGTGATACGAGGCCGTTGGGATCCGGCACGGCGATCCGTATTACCCTCCTGAACCCACCGATTCCATATTCTGCTAACAGTCACTGGATCTCGACCAACGCGAGTACCAATGTCGCGCGCCGGTCGAAGTGGCCGTGCAGTTCTAGGCACTACAGTCTGGAACCGTGTGACCGCTACGGTCGCAGGTTCGAATCCTGCCTTGCGCATGGATGTGTGTGTTGTCCGTAGGTTAGTTAGGTTTAATTAGATCTAAGTTCTAGGGGACTGATGTCATCAGAAGTTAAGTCCCATAGAGCCATTTGAACCAACCGCAATCGCGATAGGCTACAATCCGACCTTTATCAAAGTCGGAAACGTGATGGTACGCATTTCTCCTCCTTACACGAGGCATCACAACAGCGTTTCACTAGGCAACGCCGGTCAACTGCTGTTTGTGTATGAGAAATAGGTTGGAAACGTTCCTCATGTCAGGACGTTTTAGGTGTCGCCAGCGCCGCCAACCTTGTGTGAATGCTCTGGAAAGCTAATTATTTGCATACCGCAGTATCTTCTTCCTGTCGGTTAAATTTCGCGTCTGTAGCACGTCATCTTCGAGGTGTAGCAATTTTAATGGCCAGTAGTGTACATATGAAATAATAATTTTGAAAAACTATAAATTTAAAAAAATGAGAGCGTGTCGATCCAACGATCCACTAATTATGGGGCTTGAACGCTAGCCACATGACTGCCGCTAGCCCATGCTGAGAGTCGCAACACCACACCGATACATCATCGACGTGCAAAACTTCTCTTGCCATTTTCTCGAAATCGCCTAAGTAGTACGTCTCTCTACTTGCACACTGTGTTTTCCTAATGGACTACTAGAAGCGTGCAAAGTTTTAAGCATATACAGGGTGTTCCAAAAAGGTACGACCAAACTTTCAGGAAACATTCCTCACACACAAATAAAAAAAAAAGATGTTATGTGGACATGTGTCCGGAAACACTTAATTTCTATGTTAGAACTCATTTTAATTTCGTCAGTATGTACTGTACTTCCTCGATTCACCGCCATGATTTCATACGGGATACTCTACCTGTGCTGCTAGAACATGTGCCTTTACAAGTACGACAACATGTGGTTCATGCACGATGGAGCTCCTGCACATTTCAGTCGAAGTGTTCGTATGCTTCTCAACAACAGATTCGGTGACCGATGGATTGGTAGAGGCGGACCAATTCCGTGGCCTCCACGCTCTCCTGACCTCAACCCTCGTGACTTTCATTTATGGGGGCATTTGAAAGCTCTTGTCTACGCAACCCCGGTACCAAATATAGAGACTCTTCGTGCTCGTATTGTGGACGGATGTGATACAATACGCCATTCTCCAGGGCTGCATCAGCGCATCAGGGATTCCATGCGACGGAGGGTGGATGCATGTATCCTCGCTAACGGAGGACATTTTGAACATTTCCTGTAACAAAGTGTTTGAAGTCACGCTGGTACGTTATGTTGCTGTGTGTTTCCATTCCATGATTAATGTGATTTGAAGAAAAGTAATAAAATGAGCTCTAACATGGAAAGTAAGCGTTCCCGGACACATGTCCACATAACATATTTCCTTTCTTTGTGTGTGAGGAATGTTTCCTGAAAGTTTGGCCGTACCTTTTTGTAACACCCTGTATGTGTTCCGAACGTCGTGGCCTCCTCTTGTCAGTAATATAGATTATCGGTTGAGATTACCACCGCTTCACTCCCTTCCGTTACAACCACTGCGCTACGTGACACTGAGTTCGTCACGTACTTGCGCAGAGAAGTGTGCAGGCGCTGCGTGTAGAGTTGTCTGCTACCGCACGCACACACAAACAGTCCACTGACTTCGCTGAACGTAGGGGTCGTGTGCACTGATCGCTCTTGTCACTCCTGACATTCTGAGGCTTTCACTGGCTCAGGATTACTTCCAAGAATGTGAGTACCTATTCCAGAGTAGTTGCACGAGTATTTGGACTCCTCTCTGAGTTCCTTTAGTATGGGTGGAACCTTCTGAACTGGCCTAAAGGCAGCAAAAACCTGGATGAGAAAACTATGCAAATAGTTCAGTGAAATTTGACTGCCAAACTGCAGCACGCAATCTGTTTTGTAAAATAACTTTTTACTCACATCGATATTGATGGAATTTTTTTTTTATTTTTTTTTTTTTGTTAATGACATTTAACCGGTTTCGATTCCCACGTTATCATTATAACCAGTACAGGGATACGATAGCAACACGACACGTGACCATGCAGCACTCATCGTGATCACCTGAAAACTTTTAGGAGTAATGAATACAGTCCCCACTCCAGATTGTTTAAAGAATCGAACTGCTATGCTGAATCAGCTTACAACATCTGAGTTAATGTGATAGTTTTACATGAAGCACGTAAGTAAGAAAAAGTTTAGAAAAGGTTTCAAATTATGTTTAAATTTTGTTGGAAGTCACCAATAGCTCTCAGTAAGCAACAATAGGTGAATACCTTCTAGGTACTTTATGCTCCGTTTTAAGCAAAAACTAGTTTTTCCTGCATCTTAATGTCTATGACATAATGTCTCCTGAATTCTTGTCGCACAATGTCATAATTAGCAAGTACGTTCAGTGATACATAACAGATGCTGTCTGCAAACTCTGTTGCGAATTAAGTTAGCTGTAAATAAGGAACAGATTATGAAGTCTTGTCTCGTACTGAACTTTAAGTGCATGAACAGCGAAAATTTAGTAAGAGATAAACGTTTTCCTTTCATGATTCTGTGGCGAATGTCACCGAGAAAAAGTTTTGTAAAGGTTAGCATTTCTGTGTTAATTTTGAAGTTGTCATGTGGTCATGTGGTCTCATTCTCAAAACTGGAACAATAATGTCTCGGTAATTTTCGCGGCATGAGATATATACAGTTTCTAACTTAAATACTTCACTTTCTGTGTTCTATCTTTAACATAAAATTATGCATATTAATGAATATGTTATCACAGCATTTTAAATTTTTAAAATGTTTCATCAAAAATAGTAGTTAAAATCACATTTTTGCTCCCCTTTGAAGTCGCTAGGCAGACAACCTACAATTGGCACCGTGCACCATAAACCGAGTTATCCGTTTATTGATGCACATGGCTGAATTTTTAATTTCGTTACATTTACAAGACTGTCTCTTAATTTGAATACATAATATACAGACTGCATTATCTTTTTCGTGAGATCTCGATTTTTACGCATCCCGATTATATTTATCCTCATTTTCTTGTATAAAACCAGACTGCGGATTAATTTCGGCCAGATACTGATGAGTCCGTGCAGGATACACTGACCGATGACCAGTGCCCAGTTTTCGTCCGAAGCGCCGGGCGTGTTCGTTCGCTTGTTCGGAAGGGAAGGCAAACGTTTTTTGTCTGCTTACGTCCGGCTGGCGACAAATTGCGATGACAGCATATAGGCGCACCCCTCCGCGGTGTTTCTCAGACGATTTTACAGAAACTATTCGTTAGAAAAATTTCATTTTTCTGTTACCTACAGCTTTGTGTGTAAGCTTCATCACGACATCTCCAAGACTTCGTGAATGGCGATAGTTATTGTGATATTTGCAACTAAGTAAGACAGTGCTCGAGATTCGGAAAAGTTTGCAACGCAAAATAGGAGTCGTTATGACTTTGCATTTGGTGCCTATTTCATAATATGTTGCTACATAGGAAATTCAGACGACATATTTAATTTTGCATTAGACTTCGGTAAAGATCTGTCACCAATTTCGAAAACATTGATCTGATGTAGCACACTCATTTGCGATCGCGCGTTCCGGCGATACAGCCAGAATGAAATATCCACAACATTTCTTGTATTTCATAAAATTTTTGAGGTGTCGAAACGAGATTTCTGCAGATGATAGCACGAAAATGAGGAGAGTATTTTGACACACAGTTATTACGCAAAACTTCATTACTACATTAACTATAGAGTTTTTTGATGAAATAACGTAATTTTTAAGAGCCATCGGTAACTGGTGAAACGAAAAATGTGGGTTTTTGAACAACGTAACTGAAGACGTTACACACTTTTTTGTACTGAGGATGTTGTTCTCTGTATACTACTGCCCTGTGTTGGTCAGTCAATTAACTTAATATACCACTGTTTCAGAATTTTCTCGCAATTGCGTCTGTACGATGTGTTAGTGAGGTGAGACTGAGCAAACTCCACCGTATTTTGGCAAAAGGAAATTGTAACACGGCAACAAGAGAAACACAGGTTTTACTCAAAATTCACTACACATGACGCTTGTGTGAAAGCTATAAACGATTAACAAGTCAGGCGAAAAGCAATCGCTGACTTTGTTGCATTTACAGCGGAATTTTTTCCTTGATACTAACCAAAGCAGAGGTGAGTGTAGATCTTTCGTATGGTCACCATGCCAGTGCAGGAGAGGAGATGTTCCACTTAATATTTACAAAAAATGCAAATGTAGTGTGGTATCGATAGCTACGATGCCACAACGTAGTCCCACTCTGCTAGGCTGGCACTACGAGAGACACCGACGACAGCGCCCTCTAGCCAGTGCTGTCGAGGTCTACGAGCTCCGCAACTGCTTCGCCCATTTCACCAGGTGCAGCCAGCCAGGACACTTCGCTTCAACTTCGCATCACCTTGCAAGTTATATAATGTGTTTCCACTAGTAAAGGTTGAAAGGTCTCTGTTGGATTCCTTTCATGTTAATTTCTTAAATCTGTTGTCGTTTACGGCATAAATTCCTCTTCTAAATTTACTGTGCTGTTTCTGACTATCTGGGAGGAGGCTGAGCAGTGGAACGTGTTATTTTTACACATAAACAAGAACTATCTGTCACACTACTACACTTTAAAGCACAGTTTATATGTAATTCATGTCTCACAGTCTCATACGGAACCTACTGTATATGATAAGATACTGTCATCCCCCTTCCCTTCTGTGTGAGAGGATGAATGAGCAAATGTATTCGTAGTTGCATGCTGGATGGTAGCAGACAAGCCTGTCTGCTAGAGAACAGTAGGACCAACGTCGGAACAGGTAGCTACGCTTTCTAAAAGCAAAGAGGTTTCTATTCTTAGTATGGTCCTGTCCGTCCCTTGTCATGTTGGTATAGGAAGCTGCCTCTCCGGTCACTTCCGTTTGTATTTGTGAGCCACCCCTCAGGAAGGGACCAGGTCAGTCTGTCCGCGGCGAGCGTCTGAAGTGGTAAGATTTCCGGCTAAGCGCGTGTCTGCTAAGTCCGTAGGACAATGGATTTCTTAAGTTCAGCCTAACTGAAAATTTAATCACCTTTATTTCAGGTTTAGCTCTAAAATATCTAATGTTATCTTAAATTGCAACGCAGTGTAATTCGAGTGTGAAGTTCAGAATGTATTCCGGTAGTTGCTTTGTCACTACTTTGTGAGTAAAGTGGAACCACGTGTTGATCAGTAACTCTAACTAGCATCATCAATCTTAAATGCGAATGTGCGTGAGATTATAACGTCTCGTCTTGACAATATTTTTCAATATAGCAACTTTTCTTTATGTTCAACCCACGTGGGGTGTACTTTGTGAGACCAGTACCACGTGCTTATACAATTGTTTGACCCATCAGGTTAATAGTAAAACGATAGTAACCAGTTCAAGGTTGTTCTTTTGTAAATTGCTTTTCGATCTAATTTATTTTAATTATCAAAATTATTGTGGAGTTACACTCTTTGTGTAAACCAAATTGACCACGTGAAGCTTGTGGTGTAAGCACCAAAGTAGCCCTCAGCTATTCTTTTCGGGAAGATTTCACAGAGAGTTAGTATGAATTTAGTGTACCAGTGTGTGGTAATTACATGACGGACAGGATTGTGCTACGAACGTAACTTCTTTGGGTGAAAAATTTCCTCTTGCGTATGTTTCAACGTTCTTCGTGTGTTATTTTATGAATGCAGTCTCCCAATCTTGGCTCCATATTTGATGTGTTCCGTAAGATTACAATCTCACATTTTCACAATCGTAAATAAGGCACCAGCTTAGTTACGACTCAAGTTAAATATGCTGAAATTTCAATGATCAATTTTAAAATAAATTTCCAAGTATAAACTGATTTATTTCTTTTTATTTAAATTCTCTTATATATATATATATATATATATATATATATTGTCGTATGACTCTTAAAAGATTATAAGTAATGTTAGTCTGGTTGGGAATTTGGTAAGCTAGACTGGATACCTGGAAACAGTTGCGCAGTAATGCAACGTTAACTTCCTCAGACAGCTCACAGCTTTTAACCCCCTTTTTTTGTCTATCAGTACCGCTTTCATAGCAAATTAAAGCAACAACATTACAATGTGCTTTAACTGTATCTGCAGTACCGAGAGATTAATTAATACGTTTTCCTTTTCCTGTTCCTACCTACGCGCCGCCTCCCAGGCAGGATACAAAATTAGACTTCAGTTTAGAGCGGCATTTTCTCTGTAGCGCGCTGACCACAACCCCCACCACTACCCTTCTTCCCCCGTCCGTGCCCTGTCTAGTACTCATCTACCGGCCACGTTATTCTGCGAGCACTCTACTTGGCAACCCCGACACTATTGACATGATTTCACGCGTTCCTATTATTTTAATAAGTTTCCACACGGCGCCTCATAACCTACATCAGGACACCGGCACAGAGAGCGACTTCAAAGTGCTGAGCGCGATGAGGCGGAGACAGAAAATGATTCAACGGCGGTTCGCCGTGGGAGCGGTAAATACAGGTTGCATCACTCGGCGGCGCCGCCTCGAACTGGGACGGCGGTTCCGGCAGTTCTGAAAGCGCACAGAAGACGGACGGATGGCGCCGTCTGCTTCTCGTCCTGCCCCGGCACCGGTAATAACACCCAACGCTGCGGGGCTGGCCCACATTCTGCACGCCCCATCCCACTGCAGTCACCTTGTTGGGGCCTACACTTGTCCATTCACCTGCACCCATGGCCGCTTCCAGAACGTTTCCCCATACATGCTAGATATCATTTGGTGTTTCCCCCTAACCCTGCCGCCTTCCAATATTAGTTGCCTTTCCTTAGGCTTTTACTTACAGTTTGAAAACTACTGTACATTACCATAAGAAAGCATACGCTACGGATGTTTGCAGAGTAAATTCAGTCAGTTAAGGTCATACCCGCTTTACCTGGGTGTTAAGTGTCTTATTGGGCGTTAACTCATAACGGTCTCTTTCTTTATGTATGCAACCAGCGTCTTATTAGATTCCCCTAAAAACCGGGAGTGGTCAACCGTTTAGAAAGGGAGTGATTTTATATATATAGGGCTAGCTATCGTACAGAACATTTTTGTTCTACATAGTTATCCTCCTGGCCGGCCGCGGTGGCCGTGCGGCTCTGGCGCTGCAGTCCGGAACCGCGGGACTGCTACGGTCGCAGGTTCGAATCCTGCCTCGGGCATGGGTGTGTGTGATGTCCTTAGGTTAGTTAGGTTTAAGTAGTTCTAAGTTCTAGGGGACCGATGACCTCAGAAGCTAAGTCCCATAGTGCTCAGAGCCATTTGAACCATTTGAATTATCCTCCTGTCTTTTCTTTAAAAGTAAACTACTTATAACAACACTGAAATTGTCAATCTTCAATTTAAGCGTTATTCGAAAATGGTTTGTTTGAAACGTAAAACATAGTCATCACTTCTCTCTCTATGCTGTTCATTTTTGGAACACAACCAATGATCAGCTTAGAGACAGAAGTGATGACACTTTCTGCACGACCTGACCATCATTTTGCAGGACAATGCTCAAGCACGTACAGTGCAAGCTGTTACTGATTTGTTTCACTGATGGAGCTGCTAAGTGCTATACCACCTACTGCACTCCCCTGATTTACGCCCTCGTGAGTTCAAGTCGATTTCTAAACTGAAGGAAACACTTCACGGCATTCGCTTCAGAACTGCTACAAATTCGTCGGGCATCAGACCGCGCCGCTCTGTCAACACAACTGGCACTGCTATGAGTATCTTACGACTTCCACATCGCTGGCAACGGGCTATACACAATGCTGTTGACAATTTTGAAGGTCAGTAAAACTTTAAAACACGTATCTATTTTGTACGAGCTATAAATAAATACTTGCCTCTATTGAAGTTCCAGCCCTCTTGCACATTCCCGTACAGGGGAGACATCTGAACTGTAAGTCGCTGCCCCGTATATCGCAGTGCCTGTGTTATTCCTGATTATAGTATAATGCTCGGATAGGCTGCCCTAATGGTAAGGCGACCGATCGCGATAAACGGGAAATCCGCGTTCGAGTTCCAGTCCGGCACAAATTCTCACTATCTTCATTTCATTGTACAGCTCATGGTTATCCATAATAGCAATTGCGAATACATTTAACGTATTTAATGACGGCTGTAGTCGCCGCAGTGGCTGTTCTTTTGGACGTGCATGCATATCCAAAGTAACTTTGCATCGTAATTCAGAATAACACAGACACGGAAATATCGTATTCTGGATTACTGTCCATCCCCTCTGTCAGTAGCAATGTGTGAAAAAGAGAAGAGCATCTGAGCGAGCTAAGTCTCCTGTATAATGGAGTGACTGAAGCGAATATGAAATTCAACGAATCTCTAAGCTAAGTTTTTGCGTACTCGTCGTATAATTTTTGAACGTTAACTTATTTGAAAATAAAAGGATTAATCCACTATTCATATATGCTGATAATTTTATGCGTATGGTGTTCGTTATGGAAACAAAAAGGCAAAGGTTGTCTATGTAACAAACCAGCTTATTGAGAAATATGTGGTTCGGATTGTATCTGAGCATGACACAAAGGTATCAAGAGGATAACAAGAGATTTTACTAAGATTTCAATTGGTAGAGCACTTGCCCGCGAAAGGCAAAGGTCCCGAGTTCGAGTCTCGGTCCGGCACACAATCTCTCAGGGAGTTTGAAGGTTTCTGTTGTTGTTCATAGCCGTTTAATATAGGGCGTCTCAGGAGGAATGGCCAATAAGCAGGGATATGGCAGGACCGATCATTTCAAGCAAAAGACTTCAGAAGAGCATAAGCTCTGTTCAGAATGGTCTCCCTGATACAATAAATTTAATATACATAGTTATTTATTTCGTGTATTCTTCCGTAAATTGACAGGTTTACGTATGTTAATCAGTTAATAAAGTTTGTTGTAGTGTCAACTGAAAAAAATGTTTTTAAACGCATTGACCTCTAAACATTACCGTATACGTGACATTACAGTTGTTGCACAGTTCGCAGTAAATGTTCTAATATCCGACCGCCAACTTCAATGCGCTTGTGCATTCCTGTCTGGGTGCCCCTTGCACGTTCCGTAATGTAGCGTCCATGGGGCGACCAAGCAGTTCCTCTCGCTTACCCATCTTTCGTTTCTACACCACAGACTTCCTCCAGCCCCATAAACAAAAATCTAATTGCCCAAGACCTGGCTATCTCAGTGGCCTATCTATGCTTCCACGACCAGTTCAGCGATTAGGGTAAGTGTGCTTTGACATGTTTCCTCAGACGTCTGGCACAATGAGGGCTGGGTCCTTCATGTTGGAAGAAGATTGCGGTCCGTGTGGCCAAAGAAACGTCCTCAAAGTGTTCAACAAAGTACTTTTCCAAAAACCGTAAATCATTCTGTGCATTCATCCGCTCTTCTACAATGACTGGACGTAATAACTACCCAAAGGACAAATGTCAATTAGTATATTCTGTCCCTGAAACCATTCGGAGAAGTACGTGTGTCCATATGAAGTTTTTTGCTCCGAAAGAGCGTCCTCATGTATTCCTGAATACTGACCATTCCTCCTAGGAGTATCGATAAATAGCTCCACAGAGGTGAACAAAAAAGAGTTTAAAAGGCAACAGCGGTGCTGCTACATTCACGTCGAATTCACGAAAGCGTCTTACGTCGTAGGAGTAGGACTGTCAAACTGCTTTCGAGCCATAATTAACGTTATTATTTTCAATGTGTTTACGTCATTTGCCATATAATCAAAACATTGAAAGTTCAATAATGATGTAATATGGACGATACGTAATTCTAGACGAGCTAGACAATGGTGATAAATGCCGAAATAGTCTGTCTTTAACGAGGATTAATTATTACAAGCAGCTGTTCTGGTGCATCTCTCTAACGATAATGTCATTATCTGACATATTATGCTGCTGGCCCTAGAGAAGGAAAAACACTTGAATCTTACTTAAAATAGGTAACCCACTCACAAATTGTTGGTGGCGACTTCAATCTACCCTAGATGTGTTGGCGAAAATACATATTTAAAGCCGCTGGTATACATAAAACGTCTTCCGAAATTTTAATAAAGGCATTTTCCAAAAATTATTTTGAAAAATTAGTTCATGTTCCTGCTAGAAGTGTAAATGTTTGCGAAAACGTACGCGACCTCTTATAGCAACAAGTAATCCAGGGCAAATAGGGGGGATTGTGAGGAGACAAGGATTAGTGATCTGAAGGACGTTGTAGCGCGACTAACCATCGGGAGATCCAAATCCATCAAAAGTAAACGCAAAACACAACTATGAGTGTTTTAAAAGGTAGACAAAAATTCACTTGATTGTTTCCTAAGAGAGTGTCTCCGCTCATTCCCAACTTCTTAAATTTAAATCAGATGTGGCTCAAATTCAGAGTAGTAGTATATGAGGCAATTGAGAGATTTATACCGAATAAATTAATAAAAGATGTTTTATGTACCGTATGGGATCAGTATCAAGTTAGAACTGTTGAGAAGCAACGATAAGAGCATGCATAATTTGAAAGAACATCAAATCTCTAATATTGGCAGTGTTTAACTTTAGCTTGGAACTTAGCTCGGACTTCAATGTGAGATACTTTTAATAGCTTCTACAACGAAACTCTATCTCAAAATCTGACAGAAAATGCAGAGACATTCGGGTCATATGTACAGTATGCCAAGGCAAGACAATGCCTCCATTGCGGTTTACTAACGGTAAAATTACCGATGACAGCGCTCCCCAAATCTGGAGTTGCTTCCTTCACCAAAGAAGACGAAGTAAATATTCCAGAATGCGAAGCAAGAAAACTGCCAGCACGAGTAGATATCCTCGACGTAGCGAAACAATTTAAAGCACTTAATTGAGGGAACTCTTCTGGTCCAGACAGCATACCAACTATTCCCTTTCAGAGTATGCTGATTTAACAGCCCCATATTTGACAATGATATGCAAACGCTTGCAAGACCAAAGATCCGTACCAAAAGACTGGAAAGTTGCACAGGTCAAACCAATACTCAGTTAAGCAAACAGGAGTAACGCGCTGGATTTCAGACCCGTACCACTGACGTCTATTTGCAGTAGAATTTTGGAACGTATGGTGTGTCCGAACATTATGAATTGCGTCGAAGGTAACGGCGTATTGACATACGAGGAGTGGCTATGAAGTAAGGTGACTATTGCTGCAAAGCATTTTATTTCAAAAACACGCATATTCAGTTACTGATACATTCAAGATATTCCGATGCTCTATCCCGGACAACGCTCCATGCGAATTTTCCATTGATGGAAACAGTTCTGGTAGTCTTCCCCTGTGAGCTTCTTGATGACGCGTACCGCTTTACAGCTTCAACGGACTGAAATCTCTCTCTGTTTTGGCCTTGGGGGTAAGGAAAAGTCAGATGGTGATGCTGGGCTACTGACAGCAGATGCATCACAGGGTGTCGCGCCAGCTGGAAACGAATATGAAGCACCCTAGATTATTAGTAAATTAAAACGACAGAGGTTACTATAAAAGGGCTTTATTGAGAGAAGTATGTACAGGGCTATTACAAATGATTGAAGCGATTTCATAAATTCACTGTAGCTCCATTCATTGACATATGGTCACGACACACTACAGATACGTAGAAAAACTCATAAAGTTTTGTTCGGCTGAAGCCGCACTTCAGGTTTCTGCCGCCAGAGCGCTCGAGAGCGCACTGAGACAAAATGGCGACAGGAGCCGGGAAAGCGTATGTCGTGCTTGAAATGCACTCACATCAGTCAGTCATAACAGTGCAACGACACTTCAGGACGAAGTTCAACAAAGATCCACCAACTGCTAACTCCATTCGGCGATGGTATGCGCAGTTTAAAGCTTCTGGATGCCTCTGTAAGGGGTAATCAACGGGTCGGCCTGCAGTGAGCGAAGAAACGGTTGAACGCGTGCGGGTAAGTTTCACGCGTAGCCCGCGGAAGTCTACGAATAAAGCAAGCAGGGAGCTAAACGTACCACAGCCGACGGTTTGGAAAATCTTACGGAAAAGGCTAAAGCAGAAGCCTTACCGTTTACAATTGCTACAAGCCCTGACACCCGATGACAAAGTCAAACCCTTTGAATTTTCGGCGCGGTTGCAACAGCTCATGGAAGAGGGTGCGTTCAGTGCGAATCTTGTTTTCAGTGATGAAGCAACATGTTATCTTAATGGTGAAGTGAACAGACACAATGTGCGAATCTGGGCGGTAGAGAATCCTCACGCATTCGTGCAGCAAATTCGCAATTCACCAAAAGTTAACGTGTTTTGTGCAATCGCACGGTTTAAAGTTTACGGCCCCTTTTTCTTCTGCGAAAAAAACGTTACAGGACACGTGTATCTGGACATGCTGGAAAATTGGCTCATGCCACAACTGGAGACCGACAGCATCGACTTCATCTTTCAACAGGATGGTGCTCCACCGCACTTCCATCATGACGTTCGGCATTTCTTAAACAGGAGATTGGAAGACCGATGGATCGGTCGTGGTGGACATCATGATCAGCAATTTACGTCATGGTCTCCACGCTCTCCCGACTTAACCCCATGCGATTTCTTTCTGTGGGGTTATTGTGAAAGATTCAGTGTTTAAACCTCCTCTACCAAGAAACGTGCCAGAGCTGCGAGCTCGCATCAACGATGCTTTCGAACTCATTGATGGGGACATGCTGCGCCGAGTGTGGGAGGAACTTGATTATCGGCTTGATGTCTGCCGAATCACTAAAGGGGCACATATCGAACATTTGTGAATGCCTAAAACAACTTTTTGAGTTTTTGTATGTGTGTGCAAAGCACTGTGAAAATATCTCAAATAATCAAGTTATTGTAGAGCTGTGAAATCGCTTCAATCATTTGTAAAACCCTGTACTATTATTGGAAATATAGACTCTGTGTTACGCAATTTGTATGGAGCAAGTGGGAAAACTGTATGGGCCAGGGAAAGCCATCTGTTTCAATTCGAGCGACAGTCCAGAGAGAAAAGCGAAACATTGTGCCAAGGTAAAAAAAAAATGTTTCTCCTACATGAGGCTGCGAGAGGTATAATGGGAAGTATTTATTAAAATCCTAATACAGCTGAGAAAAAGTGTATGCGTGAGGGTGTTCATAAACATTGGCAGAGTGGCTAAGCACGCCGTCCACTGTGTTGTCGCTTCCTACGTACCCCATCACCTCTGCCACACAGGCGAGCAGCGACGCGTGAAGCTGGTCGCGGTCTGACTTCCCACTGTGGGCGCTGCCTCCCACTCCACGGCTCAGTCGACAGACGGAGGACGGCGGGCGAGATGAAACGCACCTCACGGGGCGGGGCGCAACAGGCAACATTTTAGTAAAGACATTGCTCTCATACTATCCCACCCCAGTGGTGACGCTAGCAAAGTGGTTCAAATGGCTCTGAGCACTATGGGACTTCTGAGGTCATCAGGCCCCTAGAACTTAGAACTGCTTAAACCTAACTAACCTAAGGACATCACACACACCCATGCCCCAGGCAGGATTCGAACCTGCGACCGTAGCGGTCGCGCGGTTCCACACTGTAGTGCCTAGAACCGCTCGGCCACACCGGCCGGCTGACGCTAGCAGCACAAGTGTGAGATATTAGTGCAATCTAACAATGAGCTGTAACTGGCTCGCATGGATGCCGTTTGTTCTTTGGCATCTTTTCACAATCGAGTGGCAGACGTCCAGCGAACATGCCACTTCGAGATGCTGCACAAAGACAGGCAAATGGAGATCCGACACGATATGACTGTGTGACAGTGTGTTACATGGATATGACGCACACAGAAATTTCTTCCACTCACACAGTCACAAATACACAATGTGAATGGAGTGTTTGATACCTGCAGACTGTGTATTACACTGACGTGGTACTGGCTACACATCATTAACTGACAGCACCACAGATATATTAACAATAAGAGTAAAATGTAAATGCCGTGTGGCTAGGGCCTCCCGTCGGGTAGACCGTTCGCCTGGTGCAAGTCTTTCGAGTTGACGCCACTTCGGCGACTTGCGTGTAAGTACTGCAGAGCGACCGACTGAAAGAAATTAACAGAGACACACAGATGCTTGTAATTTGACTACCGAGTGCTAACTGGAGCCGTGTTCTGGACAACTGTCTTCAGATGAGCGTAAGGATAAAACTGGAAATTGTTTTATTATATTTTCTGATATTGTCCTAAGAAAGAGCAAAATCAGTCAGCGAGTTGCTGACTTGCCTCCGTCAGTGGCAGCAGCAGCGCTTATCTATATTAGTACTGCTGTGTCATCTTTGGTGTGACCGCTATTTTTCTGGGCGGTGCTGTGGGTGGCAGCCGTTCGGTTGGGACAGAGCAGCGAGGAAGTTTCCGCGGCGCGCAATCAGGCCGGGACCACTGGCGGCATGCACACTTACAAGGGAACCTCCCCATCGCACCCCCCTCAGATTTAGTTATAAGTTGGCACAGTGGATAGGCCTTGAAAAACTGAACACAGGTCAATCGAGAAAACAGGAAGAAGTTGTGTGGAACTATGAAAAAATAAGCAAAATATACAAACTGAGTAGTCCATGTGCAACACAGGCAACATCAAGGACAATATGAGCTAAGGAACGCCGTGGTCCCGTGGTTAGCGTGAGGAGCTGCGGAACGAGAGGCCCTTGGTTCAAGTCTTCCCTCGAGTGAAAATTTTAATTTCTTTATTTTCGCAAAGTTATGATCTGTACGTTCGTTCATTGACGTCTCTCTTCACTGTAATAAGTTTAGCGTCTGTGTTTTTCGACCACACCGCAAAACCTTGCGATTAGTAGACGAAAGGACGTGCCTCTCCAATGGGAACCGAAAACATTTGATCGCAAGGTCATAGGTCAACCGATTCCTCCACAGGAAAACACGTCTGATATATTCTATACGACACTGGTGACGGCACGTGCTTCACATGACAGGAATATGTTGTCGACCCACCTAACTGTACACTTGGCGAATAGGTAGAAAGATTCTTCTACCTTGCCCGATTTAGGTTTTCTTGTGGATGTGATAATCACTCCCAAAAAAGTGATGAAAACATAAGAGTTTGTCACATAAACTGCAACAAATGAATGCAACAGTTTCACAGTCGCACAGTTTTCCCTGTGCCCTGTCAAAACATATGTTTTTAACGTTTTCAAATTTTTCCTTGTGTAGACCGTCAAATACTGCATATGTCCAAGCAAATCTGAACATGTCTTGGAATTTTGAAGAGCGAAGTTAATTATGTGTGAGTGCCTGAACTTTGATAATTGTCTGAGAACAAAAAATTAAACTTTTCTCTCGAGGGTAGACTTGAACTAAAGATCTCTCGTTCCGCAGGAGCTCACGCTAACCACGGGACCACGGCACTCCTGAGTTCAATTTGTCCTTGATGTTGCCTATCCTGCCCATGGACTACTCAGTTTGTATATTTTGCTTATTTTTTTCATAGTTCCACACAACTTCTTCCCGTTTTCTCGATTGATCTGTGTTCAGTTTTTCAAGGCCTAACCACTGTGCCAACTTATAACTAAATCTGAGGGGGGTGCGATCGGGAGGTTCCCTTGTTAGTCGCATTGTTACGTCTGCCACAGACGGCCCCTGCCAGGCAGACTACACTCAAGACACTCCACTGTACCAGGTAACATATACAAGCACTTGCAGGCGCAACCAAGAGGAAAACAATTCTTCGAAACGAGCAGAACTTGCTAGAGACTAATGCGAACCTTTTTCTGCAGAGGCCGCCTCACAGACACAGGGAAAGTTGAAGTACTCCTCCGGCCTCCGCCGGCTTTGTAAGGCCAGCGCAGCAGCAGTACAGCCAGTTCCCTGCCGAGCTAGCACCAGCTCCGACGGACCTCACCGACGCTATTGATGGATGGTCGTCTACATAGTGATTGTCGAGAATGTGTGTTCATTTTCAATATTATACTGAGTGTTCTACAATACTGAGTATTCTCCACGCTTTGTGAGGCGCTAGCTGCGAGAGCTACTGAAGTTGAGTAATCAGTTAACCTGTTATGAAACCTCAACTGCTGTGACTTCTCTTCGTTCATTGCTAAATGTTGCTTCCTGGGCCGTTCCGGCTAGCAGCAACGTATGGTGTGTTGCAGCTGGCGAAATTTTGCAGCCGTCTTCCAGTATGATCTCTTTTAAATTGGTTGTTACTTATCAGTGAAGTGTCTGCCTTATGGCCATTAACGCCCCAGTTACCTGCCCTGGTTCTCAGTGTGGTTTTGTGGCAGTGTGTTTCTCCTCGCCATGCTGATGCTGTCCGACACGGTGAGTAGTGCTACAGCCCTTTAGTTGTTTGTTCATATTTTTTCCTTAGAGTGATTATTGTGCCTCGGCTGTTTTAGACGCCAATTTTGAAGACGCAGTGCTGTTGATATCTTCGTCCTCGGCTGATACTTTCCGTTGCCGTGCCGTTGGTCGGGCGGAAGGGAATTGATTAGGTTGTTGGTCTATCCTTCAGCCGTCCCTGGATCAGGTTGCCATCCGATTATTTAACATTACTCTTGACTGCGTGTCTCACCTCACCTTACGTTACAGCTATCTCCTCAGGCCGACTCTTGGAACACTCCTGAACACCACTGTTCTCTTGGTTTTAGATTGCGATCATTTTAGTCTGAAGTACTGTGGGAGGCCTTCATCTGTCTATTAATTTACCTTGCTTTAATTTTTTTTAAAGGCCTTCTGGCATCTTAAATTAAATTTTGGAAATTGATTTGTTTAAAAATAAATATTTTAAAGCACTTTTTTACCTGAAATTCTTGTTATTCAGGCCCTGTCCTGAGTTGTTCAATATCTTGTGTGTGGCCTTCAGCCAAGTATTTATTTTCTCCTTTAAAGGCCTTTAGCCGTGTGTATTCCTTGAAGCATTTTCATTAACTTGTCTTCAGTATTGCAAGTTTTCTTAACTAGACCTTCAGCCGTATTGTTTTAATATGATACCGCGCGGGATTAGCCTAGCGGTGTAGGGCGCTGCAGTCATGGGCTGTGCGGCTGGTCCCGGCGGAGGTCCGAGTCGGCATGGGTGTGTGTGTTTGTCCTTAGGATAATTTAGGTTAAGTAGTGTGTAAGCTTAGGGACTGATGACCTTAGCAGTTACGTGCCATAAGATTTGACACACATTTGAACATTTTTTAAAATTCGATCCTTTTAAGGCAAAATGTAATTAAATCGTTCTTAGGAAAATAAAGGTTTGTGCAACTAACAGTAACTCATTACGGCCCATTTGCACAACCATAACCTGATCCGCTCTATCCTGCGGAACCAGATTACCATATATATATAGACATTGTGAGAGTGCACTAATAAGTGTCCGTTCATTTGTTTGTAACTCATAAAAATTCACAGTTTTATTCCAATCTTGATGAAACTTTGGACACTATACCTTCAAGACAAGAGGAAGATCGCTGCCTACATAAGGTTTCGTAATTTGACTTGCAACATAACTATGTAATATAAAGGGAGAAGGTTGTTACCAAAAGTCTCTAAAAGTTCTTGGCCGATTTACTTCAAATTCCTAAATTCACATGAAACAATAGAGAAAATTAATGAAAAATTAAATGCGTAACAAACTAAATATATCTTGGTGAACTTCAGTAATTCCTGTCACGAGCATAATTTGCAGTAACAATATCTGCCTCGGACGTCATTAGATTGGATTGCAGGACGAGCGTAAGCTTGGTAATTTGACAGAAACATGATTGCCGACTTCCCGTTGTTACATATGACAGACACCCTAAATAATATTTTAGCCCGTCTTTCAGAGCTATTTTTATTATTAAAATCCACAGTGCCATACAAACCCTAAGACAGGTCGTAGATAGAGCATAAAAAAAATGTCACTAGATCTCGGGCCGATCAGAACATCCAACAGAACCGCGATTTCCATAACTGTGAAGTAAACTGTTCGAACAGTGCTCAGACACCGCCGTACTTATAGTGAAAACTGTGCTGAAACAACAGAAGACGAATTCCACAAAAATAGAGTGAGATAGTTATCGCAATATTTAACATCACATGGCGCAGCTATTCATCTTTTCATACAGGAAAATATACATTTTGCGAAAATTTTCTTGAATAAATGGAACTAAAATGCTAATAGGCACAGGGCCATTCACTTTGTGTGGCATATATTAAACATGCTGAGCAACACCGGGCACTGCAGCTAGTAGTACGTGTCTTTTACCTTGGAGTTATTTTAATATTATGTCGGACATATGTATGGGTACACAGGTGTGACGTGAATAGTGGATGTCCCCGACGTGGACATCACTTTAATATTACATCAGAGCTATATAAATTGTGTACCAGGCTGTATGGTCAATATTCAGGGATGACAGCAACGATCATTTGTAGAAGAAAGTAGAAAAAACTTCATGCTGACAGTCTTATTCCCAAGGCTTCTTAACGAAGGGGACTTCTGTGCAGTATGGAATATAGGAGCTGAGGTACTGCCGGAAGTCCACTGAGGCGACGAAACTCTTGATATACCATCCAATATCGGACCACCTTTCGCTCAGCGTAGTGCAGCATCTCGACATGGCATCGCCTCAACAAGTCGTTGAAAGCCCCCTGCAAAAGTACTGAGCCATGCTGCCACTACAGATGTCCATAACTACTACAGCGTTGCCGGTGGGCGATCTTATGAGCGAACTGACCTTTTGATTATGTCCCATAAATGTTCGATGGGATTCATGGGTGGCCAAATCATGTACAGAATTTACTTCAAACCAGTAGCTAACAATTCCGGCCCAATGATATGGCGCACTGTCACCCATAAAAATTCCACAGTTGAATGATTGCGAATGGTCTCCAGTTAGCCGAACATAACCATTTAGAGTTAATGGTCGGTTAGTTTGGGCCAAAGAACCCAGTTCATTCCATATAAACACAGCCCACACCATTATGGAGAAACCATCAGCTTGCGCAGTGCCTTGTTGACAAGTTGGGTTCACGGTTTCGTGGGGGCCTCCGTTGCATGTCGGACACCTGAAATCGGAGCTCATCTGATCAGGCCACGGTTTTTCAGTCGTCTAGGATCCAACTGATATGGTTACGAGCCCAGGAGAAGAGCTGCAGGCGATGTCGTGACGTTAGCAGATGAATTCTCGCCTGTTTTTTCCTGCCATAGCCCATTAACGCCAGATTTCGCCGCACAGCCCTAACTGATACGTTTGTCGTACGTCCCACATTTATTTGTACGGTTATTTCAGGCACTGTTGCTTGTGTGTTAGCACTGGCAACTCTACGCAAACGCCGCTGCTGTCGATCGTTAAACGAAGGCCTTCGGCCACTGCGTTTTCGTTGTGAGGGGCAATGTCTGAAATTTGTATTCTAGGCACACTACTTGAGCCGTGATGGCCCCAGCTTATGCGTTGGTTTAAACCTTGACTGTTACTCTGCGTTTGGCTTCCCTCGGTTATTGCGGTTATGCCGTGGTTCTTCCTCTTTCTACGTGCGGCAGCATCTGTGTGTATCGATATTCGCACCTTGTACTATCTTTGTCTCTTGCTTATAGTTTCCGGCTAGACGGTGTGCGGCAGTCGGTCGGTTGGTGTGGATCAGCCAGGAAATCTCCGCCCGGTGCGGTGGGCCGGTCCCTCTGGCGGTCTCTGCGCAGTTTCTGAGTGTATGGGAGCTGTTCCGATTGCTACGAGGTTCGTGGCTCACCGACCCGGGACATCAAGGTTGAGTGGTGATTTAATTACCTAAGCCAGTCTGTTCACATTGTGCCGCTGCTTATCATGGTTGGCTGTTGGGGGTATTCCCGTGAGCAACAGCGAGTGTTCGAGTTGGCGAAAGTTTAACTGTGTTTGGTTATCTGAAGTCCAAGTGCACCAGCGGAATTTTCTGCCGTGTGGCCGTTAGCGTTCCGGTTACCTGCCCTGGCCCCTGACGTAAAATTCAGGCAGTGTCTTTTCCTAACCGTTTCGTCCCTGTCCAAGACGTTTGTGTAGTTTTGACAGCCTATGCAAACTTGGTTGTGGGCGGCTACGCCTTTTACGTTTTGGCTTTGGAGTTCCTCGTGCACTGGTCGGATGGAAAGCAAGTCGTTTTGTCCGGGGGGTCCGTTGACTAGTTGGGTTGCCGGCGCATCGGATATAGTTGGTGCCGACTACCTGTCTCCCCTAAGCGAACGTTAATATTTCAAGTGCAGACCGACCCCTGGAAACTTCTGAGCGCCACTGGCTGTACTGCCTTTTCTTATTGGTGTTTAACTGTGTATTTTAATGGCCCATAGCCGATGGTTTGAATTTGTATGCTTTTAGTTGACTTTTAAGCAATGGGCCTTGAGCCGTTTTAAAACTGAAAGTTCCTTATTTGTCAAGTCTTGCAGGAGAACTTCTGTAAAGTTTGGAAGGTAGGAGACGAGGTACTGGCAGAAGTAAAGCTGTGAGGACGGGGCGTCAGTCGTGCTTGGGTAGCTCAGTTGGTAGAGCACTTGCCAGCGAAATGCAAAGGTCCCGAGTTCGAGTCTCGGAACGGCACACAGTTTTAATCTGCCAGGAAGTTTCAAGTCTTGCATTGTTTGGGCCTTCAGCATCATCTGAAATATAATTTAAGGATAAATCCTTGCACTTTCTGCCTTTTGAAGATTTATTCTCGTTGTGTTTTAAATCATGGACCTTCAGCCGTTTTAAAAATTAAAGAGGTTGTGCCCTTAAGCCATAAGATCGTGTGACATATTGAGTCGATAGTTAAGCTCGGAAATTTGCGCTGTAATGTTTGGACAACTGTGTTCGAGTGTAACTGACACCCAATCATTTTTTTCCACAATTCCATCTACCTGTTCTGTCCTGCGGATTTAACCAGCCGTTTCACTACTGACACTGTGAATCTCAAAATATTGAATTCCCTAACGATTTCCGAAATGGAATGTCCCATGCTTCTAGATCAAACTATCCTTCAGCATGGAAGGTTTGTTAATTCTCGTCATGTGGCCTTAATCACGATGGAAGCCTCTTCACTTGGATCACCTGAGTAAAAACACAATGGTGAAGGTTTCTCTACTTGAATCCAAATGCACTCAACTTAAAGCTTGCAGGATCCGGTTTATGACGAGGTCGTGCACCGTCGTGACCACAGCCCTTCCACCTGGCAGTCCACACGCGCCGCCAGCGGTCCCAGCGTGTTTCCGCACTATGCGGACCTGGCTCCTCCTGAGTCCTCCCTCCCCCCCCCCCCCCCCTGCTGAACTGCACTCTAACTCGACCTGGAAGAACAACAACGTCACCCCAAAGATAGGGCCACAGTTACTACATATCGATAACCGCCGCTGCTGCCACTGGCGGACAGGCAACGCTTGCGAAACCAAGTGGCGCCAGTCAACACGGAAAGACGACAAAACCGCAACCATGTCAACTAAACGATACGGTCTAGCCTCCAACAGAGGATGGAAACCTACAAACAGTACTAACGGAAGCCGCAGCATGCCTCACTTATATTTCGGCGACGTAATGCCTTGCCACATATGGTGAGAGTACAAACGACAGCTCCGCCAATGCACTGGCCTTTTACACCTTGTGTACTCGATACCAAGGCCTTCTGTTTATGTTCACATCGCTGTTCCATGACTTATATTATCTTTCTTGAGGAAGGGAAGTTTTTTAAAGAATGAGATTTTCACTCTGCAGCAGAGTGTGCGCTGATATGAAACTTCCTGGCAGATTAAAACTGTGTGCCGGAGCGAGACTCGAACTCGGGACCTTTGCCTTTCGCGGGCAAGTGCTCTACCAACTGAGCTACCCAAGAGCTTCTGTAAAGTTTGGAAGGTAGGAGGCGAGGTACTGGCAGAAGTGAAGCTGTGAGGACGGAGCGTGAGTCGTGCTTGGGTAGCTCAGTTGGTAGAGCACTTGCCCGCGAAAGGCAAAGGTACCGAGTTCGAGTCTCGGTCCGGCACACAGTTTTAATCTGCCAGGAAGTTTCAAGTTTTTTAAAGTTTGGAAGATGGAAGTTAGGGTACTGGAGGAAGTAAAAATGTGAGGGCGGGTCCTGTGCCGTGCCTGGGGAGCTCCGCTGGTAGCGAAGGCATAGGTCACAGGTTAGAGTCGGACTGGCGCACTGTTTTACTCTGCCAAGAAGTTTCACGTGAGCGCACTCTCCGTTACAGAGCAAAAATCCTTTCTGGGGAATGAAAGAAAAAGAAATGTTTGGCACCACAGCGGTTGCAGGCGGTGGTGTGACGGCTGCAACATGCACACAGACAGACGTACAGTTGCGTCAGAAGGGCGCGCGTCTGGGCTGCTGAGAGCGCGTGGAGCTATTCTATTCCTGCGTGGCAGGCGGCGTGAAGTGGGTTAATGAAAGCGGCTGTGGCTGGAGGAGGGCCCGGCGGCGCTGACGGCCCCCTGCTGCCGCTTGTTGCCACACATGTACCTGTCAGCTCGTCCCACTCGTCTCTCGACGGCCGGCACGCACTATTCGGGCCAGCAGTTCGCGGCTCTCCTCCAGACGGCCCACCAATCGCGGTCGGTGCCCCCTCAGGAGACTGTAAACCCGCCCATTCAGAGGCCGGCGAGTCGGGCAACTGCCCTGCCGCCCCCCCCCCCCCCCTCCCATTTCCCCCCGACTTCGCCACCCACTGAGAGGGTTACCGACCCATCTGACTGTGTGTGTAGGCACACTCAAACAGCGTGGCCAACCCTAGTTGCGCCCAAGTTGCGTGGCAGTTTTCACCATGCAAAAACAGAAGGGAAAAGGATGGAGTGGGGAGTGGCAGATAGGGGGTGGGCAAGCAGGTACCGGTGCGCCGGTGGACCCTGTACCCGACCGCTATCAAGTCCTATACCCCACGAACGTTTTGGGGCCCGAAAGTGGCAGGAGTTGAACTGTCGCTGTAAGTGGATGATACAGCATGAACGCCCAAGTGCTGAGAAACAGCCTCCAACGCGGTTACGACGCCTTGGACTCATGGGCGGCTGAAATTCAACGCCACGAAGAGCCAGGCAGTTGTCTTCATCCTAAGACACCTGCCAACAGGGCTTACGCCAGTCGAAATCCTGGGAGAACCTATCCCATGGAGTGAGACGGAGAAATACCTTGGGGTCACCCTAGACCGCAGGCTCACCTGGAAACATCACATTCGTGATGTCAAAGGGAGAGCAATAGGACGCCTTCGCTCCCTGTATCCGCTGCTAAACCCGCAGTCGTTATTGCCACCGCAACACGACATCACGCTTTACCCAACATTGGTCCGCCCACTGTTAGAGTATGCGGCCATGGTCTGGGGAAAGCCGCAGATGCTCACATTGTGACTCTGCAGTGGATACAGAATCGCGCCGTTAAGACTGCCATGCATCATCCGAGGCGCCTCTCGACGCACCAACTCAGCGAGGACACCGGGATCCTGCCGCTTCGGGATAGGATCCGCGCCATCGCCAGGAAGTTCTACGAGAAAGCGGGCCACACCCCCAACCACTCGTTGGCCTGACCTGCTGAGGGATTAAGTCTTACTAATCCCCCAGTAGAGTGTGTTTACTTCTTTTTTACAGCAAGGATGAATCAAGAAGAAAGATAATATCCATTTTCTCCCGCTTAGGAACCGCAGGAATGACAATTTCTGTCTAAACTGCACCACCTCGAGCCAAGGACAGACGCGTCTTTTTCAGCGTCAGCGTCAACGTCAACGTCTTGGGGCAGACCCGCTTGGCAGAGGGTAAGCCTATGAATGGGTGGTCTCAACACACTGCGCCACCGTCGTAAGGCGTAAATTATGTCAACAGAGGGAAGTTAAAGACCGTTAACCGGGCACAACTGAAGAGATGCACTGTTAACAACGTTATTGTGAAGTGGAAATGCCAGGGGAGCACGAGGTGACGCCAAACTAGTTGGATCGACCGGCGGACGAATGGTTCTGGTGAATGGGTAGAAATGGACTCAACCTGGCAGACACCATATCTTTAGTGGCAGTCTTCACTCGCCAGAGATGTACAACAACACCACTTTAATTGGGCCTTTCACTATTCCAGTCACGAGATCAGTGAAATAGCTTGGACTGTAGGTCGACAACATACTGACGTGGGCGCGCCACGTGGAACATTTGGTTACCAAGGTCGCTCGATCACTCAACATCATAGAGCGTTGTCCCGTCTATGGTGGCGAGCCGATGTTAGAGTCCTGCTTATGTGGCATGATTTGTTCTACGTGTATTGGATTATCGGTGCACGTTGTATAGAAATGTCTCAACATCTGTACTAAGTAAGGCGAGGTCTGTAGTACCACGCTATACAAATATGTCTTGGGGTACACACCTTTGTTATTCTCTGGCAGAAAGCACAGGAGTTCTGGTGTTATCAACAAAGAGCACGACACAATGTGCCACGAGAAACCATTGCCCAATCGCTGAGGTTCCCAGTATAGTATGTAGGATGAATAGTCCTTAAAAACTGATAGAAGTCCTAGTTCTTGATTTCTTTCTGACTCCAAATTGTTACTGCGTAACACACAGGGTGAAGCTCCAAAGACAGGCTACCATGTTTATATTCGGAGTGAGAAAGTATCGAGAAACGATTTTCGCTAAGCTATAGCAGATAACGTGTAGAATTTTCTAACGTATGCAAGTAATTTTTAACGTTTATGTCCTGTTTTAGTGTAAGTATACACTGTTTTTCTATGGCATTTGAGGCAGCCATCTCACAGGACTTCAACAGGATAACGTGTTGAATTTGATCAAACAGTAACAAGATGACAGTGCCACATAACATTGTCCGCCCTGCAGTACGAAATATAAACAATCACATAAGTCAGGTAAGATATGTATCATCTTCATGTCATCTCCGTCTCATCATCTCTCTTTTGTCCCCTGCATACCTTCGGTCTCCACTGTAGCCTCCACATCCATCGTCTCCTCCGTTGTCGTCGTCGTTCCATATATTCAACATAATGACGTTGAGAATTGGTAAAATATCATCTGGACTTAAGTTATAGGCCCATGTCTTCATGGGTCTGATAGTGATTCCTTATGCACCTCTTATTTTAATTTTCGCCGTATGTTAACGTCCAGAGGTTACACGTCTTGTGATCGTACTTAAGGCCAAAATTTTGAGCACATGATGTGACAATACATTAAACAAAGTAATCGTACGTGTTTGAAAACATATGGTACACTAGACGAGACATTTGTGGGACCAATACTCGTGACGACGGGATAGTTGCTTTGCAGTGCTGTTAGCTTGTTACTATTTCGTCGTGTACCACACGTTATGCTGTTTAAGTCCTCTTCAATGACTCTTTCCAATGGTACAGAAACAATAGAGGAATGACAATTTCCGTTAAAATCCAGTCCTTCTGGAATAAGAACTCGCTTTCAAGCGTAGGGACACATCTACAGGGTAAAGTCCGCAGTTAAAACGTCGCTAGAGAGTCGTAACCAAACATCACAGACTGGTTCTTTCAGAACTTGCTACAGAGCGCCAGTCAGGATGGTGGTATGACGAAGACGCACTCTAGTCGAACTTTTAAACAGGACCTGGGAGGGGCAGTCGCTGCCACCACTGAGGTGGTCTCCGACAGCACAACACGCCTACCGTTTCAGCGTCTAGAGTGAATGGACCTGTAGTTCAGGCGCCGGTCTATGAACGTTTACGCGAGTGCTCGTGCCTCAGAAGTTTAAGGAAGTCTACATCAACAATCAATAATTTAGATGAATTTACTGCTCACTAGAGGCGATAACTCTTTTAGCTAACGATGATAGCTGAAAAGTATGACCGCTACCTAGCCACGAGTTCAATGCATGCTGCTTCTCAGGTAACATCGAACGTTCTGCTGCTACTACTGCTTATACCATATTTAATGACCTCTCTCGCTTACATCTTGATCTACTGTTATTTATTTCTTGTGATTTTTAATGGTCAATAAAATGAGAGACGACTGCCGATTTACTCCATCTTCATGTTGAAGAACTTGAGAACTCTGATACCTGTTTCAGTGCTGTTACAGTTGGATAATGCAGAGCTCCTTTGTGTCTGTAATTGGAAGGCTTCAGTGTAACTGTTTCTAATATGAGTAGTATTGTGAGCTTTGTTCATCATCTTCAATACGAGATTTAATAATGTTAAATCTGATGAAGCGAAACTCTGGGGTTAATTATGCCTGGCAGTAGAGAATCAAAGCTGAGTCCTGAGTTATGATTATGGGATGGGTCCCGCGTTTAGCAGATGCTACCAGCACAGGGGGGAAGGCACTGGCATTTAGCTACCATAGCGAGCAAGGGTTTCGACGTCTTCCTCCAAAAGAATTGTTAGATCCAATTTCAATCATTCACTGTGGACACTAATAGTTAGTTATACACGTACTTGCACAGCACATGAGCGGTTTTCTCAGAATGGACTTGTGGCCAGAGGCTCGTATTGTTAGCCAGCCAACAGGTTGTAATAATACTTAGGAAATGTACGAGGTCTGTCCGGAAAGTAAGGAACGATCGGTCGCGAAATGGAAACCAAAGTGAAAAGCAAAACTGCTTTCTTTTCACATTTAGCTACACCTTCCAGGTACTTCTCTGCATAGTTGCCGCTCCGACTTAGACAATTTTCGGGGCGCTATGCCAAATTCGTAACATCGTCGTCATAGAAGGCAGCCGCCTGTGCTTTCGGATAATTCCCTACGCTGGCCTATAGCGCGTAGCCTGCGCCGAAATGTTGGCTTCATATCCAGCGTTTCATGTGAACAGAGACGATACTCAGGACGAGCCAATTAGGGCTGTGTTGTGGGTGATCGAACACTTCCCATCGAAAAGGCTGCAGGAGTGTCTTCACTGCCCCTGCAGAGTGCGGCTGAGAATTGCCATGATGAAGGAAGTGCGTGGCAGTTGTGTCAGGTGGGCTGCATTCATTAAGGCGAAGCCACTTGGCGGGAGACATTGCTGTTCTAGGCCCCTTTACTTGCTCAGTGGGCCCACAACTGAAAAGAGCGTCTTGATGCTATCGACGGGCATACTAGAGACACCACCCAACGCATCTGTGAAAAGCCTCGTCGGAAGTTCACAGTGGTTTCCATTTCGCGACCGATTGTTCATCATTTTCCGAATAGCCCTCGTATTTTTGTACAAACATACACTGTTTTAAATGGGACAATGGCTGTTGACATTAACAAACTAAAACCAAGGTAAACTATAACGTCAGTGGTGTTTGATGCAGGAGTCTAGTGCGAGTCGTTTACTAGATATTGTATTGTGAAAAGTTCCCACACTGACGCTTTTAGAATACCTGTGGTAGCACACACTACAGAAAAAGAGAAGGGTATACACTAGTTATGTGGATTCTGGCCAGTAACAAGACAACTGACTATCACAGTCAATGGCAGTACACACTTTGTCTGGTATGGAACGACTGCTGCACACGTGCGAGAATTTCATAGGAGATGTCCGAACAGGTTGCAGTAATACTTCATTGCATATAACGGGTATAGTTGCTACGTCCTTGTAGACATCTTTCAGCTTTCCCCACAGAAAGAAAAGGCTACAGCCATCAAAAGCAGAGTGCGGGCCACCTAAGGTACGGGTCCTCTGCGTCCAGTCCAGTGATTTGGGAACAATAAGTGAAGACATGCTGTTCTACTTCGTGCTGTATGGGCTGGACAGCCATCATGTTGGTACCACAGTTCCTCCTAGTCTGCAGAGGATCATCATCTGATAACTGTGGAAAATGGTCTGTTAAGAGGCTGCAATACTTGTGCCGTTCAGTGTTATGTCTACGAACTACGGGCCCATGAGCTGATTGTTCATTATCCCACAACACACGTTTACACTCCAAGGACGCTGACATTCCACCTGAATAAGAGAACAGTGATTGTCAAACAGCCCTATAGTACGCGCGTCAGTGGTTTACCTGACCATGATCCCAAGTGTGGCTTCATCACTAAACAAGATGCATGATACATCTGTAGTATGTTGTTTTAATGTCCATGTACAGCAATTAACACGATTCTCATAACCATTTCCAGACAGCTCTTGGTGAAGAGAGACGAGATAGGGCTGGAACCTATGTGAATGGAGAGTGTAGGACACTTGCCTCACTCGTGCCACTTCCTCGTGCGATTATGCGGATCAACTCCAACAGCAGCAAGAACATTAATTTCCCGCATCTTCTGTCGTCGCTAATTTCCTTCCGCTCCTTTGTCTACGTATTACACTGAAACCTTTACTTAAATGGTGCAGGAGGCAGATAAATAATTGGCGAGATGGTTGACGTACTGGTATATCTTGCACGCTTACGTCCTACAAGAACGAACTGCATTCTTCCTACACTCTCCACACACCATAACTATGTCAGCTTTTTCTGCATTGGTAAACCCCATCGTCCACTCACAAGCCACTAGTTGGACCGTAATACACTGACTCACTAGCAAGTCATAATCCAGTCGACGAACACACAAGCACACTGTAAGCAAACCTAACAACATCGCACGCAGCAACTACACATGTAGAATGGCACAAATAAGTGTCGGTATGGAAACTTTTCTAAATATGGTATCTCATAAACGACTCATACTGGTATCCTGAAACATACACCACAGAAATTTTAATTTTCCCAATTTTGTTAATATCAATAGATGTTCCATGTAAAAAAAAAAGTGCATGTTTACACAAAAATACACTTTCTAAGTATTATTACAATCTGTTGATTGGCCAACAATATGAGCCCTTGACTTCCTATCCATTCTGTGGAAACCACACTGTAATAGCACTTCTCATTTCCGCAATATTTGCGGCCGAAGTTTTAGACGATTCATCATGTAAAACGTTTACGATTTCTGGCCGCTGTTGACTGGTAATCTAACACAGTATCATTTATTTGTGAGCATTAGGTTGAATTTATTTGAGAATCACTTGCTAAACTTCGCCTCTAAGCGTTGATCACTTGCAGTTGGTCCTTGATCTCTGGAAATTTCTCTGACGATGTGACATTCCAGTAGGTAACTCCAACGTCTGTTATCTTTAGAAAGGGAACTGACAATTATATCGTGCCATTTACTGACGTCATAAAGAGTAATAGTTCTATTACGTTTCCCTTACACGTTCTATACTGGCTGGTCACATTAACGCGAAAACCTTGAATAACCACATTTTGCAGTGCGGACCGCTGCAGAGTGTGCAGGAAGAGTGTCAACGAGGTTCTGGAAGATACAGACAGGTATGCGGAGTCACGCTGATTCCAGTGCTGCAACCAGCTGCGCTAGGTTCTACATCTACATCTACCTGGTTACTCTGCAATTCACACTTAAGTGCCTGGAAGAGGGTTCATCGAACTATTTTCATACTACTTCTCTACCATTCCACTCTCGAATGGCGCGTGGGAAGAAGGAACGCCTAAATCTTTCCGTTCGAGCTATGATTTCTCTGATTTTATTATTATGATCATTTCTCCCTATGAAGGTGGGTGTCAACAAAATATTTTCGCATTGGGAAGTAGGCGATTGAAATTTGGTAAATAGATCTCGCCGCAAAGAAAACCGCCTTTGTTTCAGGGACTGCCACCCCAACTCGCGTACCATATCAGTGACACTCTCACCTCTATTGCACGATAATACGAAACGAGCTGCCATTCTTTGCACTTTTTCGGTGTCCTCCGTCAATCCTACCTAGTAAGGATCCCATACCGCGCAGCAGTATTCCAGCAGAGGACGGACAAGTGTAACGTAGGCTGTCTCTTTAGTGGATTTGTCGCCTCTTGTAAGTGTTCTAACAAATCGTAGCCTTTTTTCGCCTTCCCCACAATATTATCTCTGTGGTCTTTCCAATTTAAGTTGCTCGTAACTGTAACTACTCGATATTTAGTCGAATTGACAGGACTTAGATTTGTGCGCTTTATCGTATACCCAAAATTTATCGGATTCCTTTCAGTACCCATGTGGATGACCTCGCATTTTTCTTTGTTTAGTGCCAATTGCCACTTTTCGCACCATACAGAAATTCTCTCTAGATCATTTTGTAATTGGAATTGATCGTTTGATGATTTCACTAGACGGTAAATTACAGCGTCATCTGCAAACAATCTAAGCCGGCTGCTCAGATTATCACCTAGATCATTCATGTAAATCAGGGATAGCAGAGGGCCTATGACACTACCTTGCGGAACGCCAGATATCACTTCTGTTCTACTCGATTATTTACCGTCTAGCAGTACGAACTGTGACCTCTTTGAGAGGAAATCACGAATCCAGTCATACAACTGAGACGATACTCCACATGCACGCAATTTGATTAAATAGTCACTTGTGAGGAACGGTATCAAAAGCGTTCTGGACATCTAGGTATATGGAGTCGATCTGAGATCCCTTGTCGAAAGCACTCATTACATCATGGGAATAAAGAGCTAGGTATGTTGCACAAGAACAGTATTTTCTGAATCCGTGTTGGTTATGTATCAATAAGTAATTTTCTTCAAGGTGATTCACATTGTTAGAGTACAGTAAGTGCTCCAAAATCCTACTGCAAATTGAGGTTAGTGATATGGGTTATTGCTATTTCCTTTCTTGAATATTGGTGTGACCTGTGCTACTTTCCAGTGTTTAGGAACAGACCTTTCGTCAAGTGAGCGGCTGTATATTATTGCTAAGAAAGGCACTATTGTGTCTGCATACTCTGAAATGAACCTGATTGGTATACCGTCTGGACCGGAAGACTTGCCTTTCTTAAGTGATTTGAGTTGCTTCGCAACACCTAAGATATCTACTTTTATGTCACTAATGCTAACAGCTGTTCCGGTTTCGAATTCTGGAATATTTACTTCGCCTTCTTTCGTGAAGGAATTACGGAAAACTGTATTCAGTAACTCCATTTTAGTTACACCATCATCGGTAACATTTCTGTCGCTCTGTTGAGGATCCATAGCGCGTACAGCCCGACCAAGGTAGTCCTACAGATTCTCGATTGGGTTAAGCTTGGTGGCCAGGGGAGTACGGTAATGTTATCTTGGTTCTCTTCGAACTACGCACGTATGCTGCGACCTGTGTGACATGTTGCATCGTTCTGCTGGTAGAAACCATCCTGCCGAAGAAAAACTAGCTGCATGTAGGGGTGGATATGGTCCCCAAGGACAGATTCATCCTTGTGGCGTGAAAATTCCAGCCGATGAACAGCTGTCAGCATGGGCTCACGAACCAGGCGCCTGCGGAGGCCCATGCGCAGGAACGGTCGCTGAGCGCTTGTTGAGGAGACACTGAGGTAGCACCTTGCCTCGTCTGGGCGTTACGCTGTTCGACAGTTAGACGTCTGTTCGCCTCCAAGATGCTACTCCAGGCGGGTGTAAAATGAATGTGCGCAACGGAAAATAATAAACGCTAAAATGAAGATTTGCCCTTTCAGACCAGCCCCTGACCCAGATCTTATGATCTCTTAATGGACTAACATATAAATTACAACCTAAACATAAATGAATGATTAAGGGAACTAGTACTACTAAATGACAAACGTTGTTCCTGCTTATATATTTATTGTAGATTAAAAAAAACTTTATATTACAAAGTTAACATTTTCTAAGTAAAATTACTAATAATTTCCCCAAACTCTGCCTCTTCTTATGAGTACGCGATCTAATACCAATAACGCGAAATGACTGACATCATCTACGTACCAAACACGAGAAGACGCTACTTTCAAAGATGATCTACGGTTGTGTGAACCTTAGTGGAAATAAACTAATGTGATCACAGCTGTTTAGCTTTTATAGCCCTAACAAGACGAAGCAATTTGTGATATCACCGTATGTACTGCGTCCGAAGCGTCGAAGTGATGGTTCTACTCTTCTGGACGAACTCCAGCCACAAATAAACTGCGTCTAACACTAGGGCGGCAGAAGGCGGTGCTCTGACTAATATGCTCTGATACTGTCTTCTGCTCTCTGTGGTCTATACACGAGAAACCGAGAAACGCGAACTCCCAGCCACAAGGATGGAGTTCAGATAACGTCCCAACATAAGTATAGGCAGAGGAAGTGCTCTCAATTACTGAACGCTGCGTACTCAACGACGACTTCCAACCTGGAGGTGAAGTCCAGAATCGTATAGGTTCGAAACAGTACAGTACCTAACTGTTCTAACTATAAACTCTCCTGAGAGCAAAGACATCAAGTCCTTCTGTACCAACAAAGCTGATATCGAGCGACCGTCACACACGGGCGCTCACAACGGAAGACCACGTCTCTCCACTGCTGGCTTCCCAGCAAGGCTCAGCTTCCCACCATTGTAATTCCGAAAACGAATCATATTCCCGAAACCACAGAATATTCTCCCTCTCTACAGATTCTTCCGAACGCCGATCAACCATAATTTAGTGTTTTGTCGTCCAGCGCGGAAAGTTTGCGAGGAAATACCTATACTCATACAATGGTACGCTTCTGAGTAAAAATCCTTAGAGATAACCCAGCCTGCGTGGTTTCCGAGGTGCCGCTTCTTCGTTCCTGTCACCTGCGTCCAAGATTTGCAAAGTTCGGAAGTATTATCCGGTTTCCTTCCGGCCCTACTACAATAGCGACCGGCCGTCACCCTACTGTGCTCCAGAGCTCAGGCACCACGACGTCCGTCTAGCTACTTCCTGTAGCTAAGCAGGACCAACACCTGTGCGGGCCTTCCACCTAGAGCATGAGTTCTGCCTGCCATTTCATCTCCACTGGCGTTCCAACCTCTACTAGTATAGCCAATCATTCATTACGCCGTTCTGATAATAAAGACACTCCGTCACCTTTCATGCAAAAGCATTAACAATAATTTACAAGGCGTACGTTACAATGTCAGTCTCCTTTAAATATTCATATATACCATGTACAACCTATCAAATGGTATCTAATTGTGGTTATAGTTCACGGCGAAGTATGTGGATGAGTGCTTGTAAGGTGTGAAATTATAGCCACCTGCCACCTTACACGCCTTTTCACACATCCGCCGCCGTCGTTCAGCCCTGTCATCTATAGTTTGTGGTGTATCACAGTTGCCTCGGAGCCGGCTTTGGATAGCGCCATTTTGCCATGCACGATGTACTTCAACCACGGCGATACACGAACAGTTTAAAAATTTAGTCATTCCGGAAATGCTTCCACACCTGGCCTATAATCCAGTGAACGTGCCCCTTTGGACATCAGGTAAATCGCTCCGTTGCCGCATTATGACAACGACTGCACTGTTTTCCGAATCCGCCGACGAGCTTTGTGTACCCTCCCACTGCTAGTACTTCCACCTGCCGTCTGTGAGTGGTTACTGAACGTTGACGTCGATCGTAGGCAGTCGTCACATTGCTGCGTGCAGAATAAGAAAGATTTAGGAAGTGTCGATCATATAGACGCGTACAAGATTAAATTCTCGACTTCTTTCACAGCTCACGTTTACTGAATGTTAAAAGCCTTTGGCAGAGTCAAAAGGTTCCTCCTATGGGACACAATGATTAAACGAGGCTATCCCCTACATCTTGTCGATGTGGAAAATCTTATTTCATGACACACAAATAACACTGGGAACAGAAAACCAATTATCTGAAGAAATTTATACCAGCTGAGGCGTACTTCAGGGGTGTAGCTGGTCCTCTGCAGTTTTTAATATTTACATAGATAACACAGGGTGTTTCAAAAAGAATGGCTCAAATGGCTCTGAGCACTATGGGACTTCTGAGGTCATCAGTCCCCTAGAACTTAGAACTACTTAAACCTAACTAACCTAAGGACATCACACACATCCATGCCCGAGGCAGGATTCGAACCTGCGACCGTTGCAGTCGCGCGGTTCCGGACTGAGCGCCTTAACCGCGAGACCACCGCGGCCGGCGTCAAAAAGATTGACTTGACTTCAAAACGCCATAATTATTCATAAAAACAAAGTATAAATATTGGATGCATTGCAAAACAGTCACAAAACCTTAAACTTTTAGCTATGCTATTACACATGCTCTGTGTGTCCACCACCAACAGCACGAACTACATATAGGTAACAGCTAAATTCGACATAAACTTTGCACAATGTACCTGCTTTTACAGAAGTTACAGCGGCAGTTATTCTGTTCTTCACTACTTCTATGTCACGAAGTAAATGAGAGATGAACACACTTTCTTTCAGATACCCTCATAAGAAAAAATCGCATGGCGATCTTGGAGGCCAAGATGCAGGGGAGCGTTTGGGGATCCCGAGCGCCCTATCTATAGTTGACGCAGAGTCTCATGGAGAAACTGACATACGTTGGTGGGCCAATGTGTTGGAGCTCCATTCTGTTGGTAAATGAAGACGCCGGAGCCTCCTCAAGTTGTGGAAAAAGCCAGTTCTACAGAATTTGAAGATAGCTCAAGGTTTAAGGGACAGAAGTGACGAATATTAAACATTTTAGTAAGGTACAGGGATCATAAATGAGATTCGAAGGGCTGTACGAGATCAGATGGATTTTAAAAGGTCTGTATTGAGACAATTAGTTTTGAAGTAGAATTTCAATTAACGACAGTAAAGAAGGATCCCTCTCACACCTGGAGAGAAAGCAAGAAAGAGTGCGAAAAGAAGTTTTAGGACATAGATCCAATGATAAGAGACACTGAAGGACAAGGAAAACGTTGGCAACAACTTCCTCTGTGACCAGAACAAGCGATTTCCCTAATCCTTCAAAAAAAAGTAAGAAAACCAACAAGAAGCACTTATGGGAGTAAGAAAACGAACAAGAAGCATATATGGGAATTACATAGTTTGTCCAATTTTCCGATAGCACGTGTTTTCCTTACTACATGCAGCGTACTGAAGGTTTTCCAAAGCTCGAGAATCTCGGAGCGCGAAGGAAAATAGTAAACCGCATTCCACAGGAAGACGTCCACGTCGATTCTCATACTGGAGTTGTCCGGTTTCCACACAACTGTACCCAAGTTACACATACATTCCACAGCTGCGCAGTAAACTTAATTTCCGCGAGTTTGTTTTGTGTGGACATCTGTCACCGTTGCCTAGAGAGGTGTTGTCGGAGTGTACATTGTGTGTGTGTGTGTGTGTGTGTGTGTGTGTGTGTGTGTGTGTGTTTCCTGTCCGACACTAGCACAGCAGCTACTTGACAATGAACAAGAACAGTTTCTTGAATGCAGAAGCAGCTATGTCACTCATCTCACGAATCAGTCAACAGAAATAAACGTAACAGCTCGTCTGTATAGACAGCGCTTATGCAACATACCGCCAAACATTTGTATGTTTTTTTCCGGAAACAAGACCGTTTTCTATAAATACGTACCAGGCATAGCTGGCCAGAGCAGAAAGCAAGCATACAACTCGAAGCACTTCACTTTTCCCTAACATTATCCGATGTTAGAGTGTGAGTTTTCAACTAGCAAATATTGCGTACCACAAGGTTTTATTTTAAGAACTTTCTTGTTTATAGCGCACATTAGTGATCACCCACACCTATTGTCACACGATTCAAATTTTGTTCTGAATGCAAATGTGGAAGCTACCAATAATAATAATAATAATAAAAAGGAGATAGTCCTCAAAGTTTGAGATGGTCTATAGGTAGATATCAGTACACAGTACGATGGTCTTGATCAACCAAACTCTAGTAGTAAATAGCTTTAGTTTTCCGGATTACAAACATGTCGTACTCCATTGCAAAACCCATATTGTATAATTAAGCACGTAAGTTTAGCAATATCTTCAGAATGCATCATACCAGACATACGACAGTAAAAAAAAAATTACTTTTATGGCTCTTTGTGTTAGTGGATATAACTTCTCTCTCTCTCTCTCTCTCTGCTTCATTTCGCCGGCCGGTGTGGCCGAGCGGTTCTAGGCGCTTCAATCTGGAACCGCGGGACCGCTACGGTTGCAGGCTCGAATCCTGCCTCGGGAATGGATGTGTGTGATGTCCTCAGGTCAGGTAGATTTAAGTAGTTCTAAGTTCTAGGGGACTGATGACCTCAGATGTTAAGTCCCATACTGCTCAGAGCCATTTGAAACATTTTTTGCTTCATTTCCCTGAAAGTTGTGATAGTCGTATAATTAATAGCAGATAGCTGAATTTCTCATAGTTCTGTAGGCGATGGTTCGCGGGTGTGATATTCTTACCTTCAATGTTTGTAGAATGCATTTACTTTCTCTTTGACGGAGGTTGTCAGTGGGTTTATGAACATCTCTACCCACGAAGAGAAAAAAATTTCAGTGCTTCTTTCCGAACAGTTACGCTTTTCCTAACACGGCTAAGACCAGAGGCAAGGCATGGTGGCGACAAGTCATCACACGTAAGACCACCGAAGCAATCAAAAGTGGCGAGAATAGTATATCAACAATGAGTAAATTGATTTATCTGACTTTCTCAATAAATTAACTATTTCTGCTGTAATAACTCAAACTACTTGCAAGACAGAAATAATACTGTGAGAAGTTAAGTAACCTTTACACAATCGTAAATAACCAGTAAATCCCGATTCCTTAAAGAATCGAACTCACGTGTACAAAACAGCTTCAAACGTTTCATTACTTTATAAATGAGTTGATGTCTAATATTTGACTTTCATCATGTAAGCGAGATTAATTTTGGAAAAGGTCTGAAATAACGTTCAAAATTTGTTGGAGGTCGTGACAAGAAAATCAGAGAAATCAGCGGTCATACACACTGAGGGAGTAAAGTCACGGCATACCTCCTAACATCGTGTTGGACCCCGTTTTGCGGGTCGTGTTGCGACAACTCGACATGGCAGGGACTCAACAAGTCACCTGCACACATACTGAGCTATGCTGCCTGTACAGTCGTCAGTAACTGCGGAAGTGTTGCCGGCGCAGGGTTTTGTGCACGAACTGAACTCTCAATTATGCCTCAAATTTTCGATGGGATTCGTTTCGGCCAAATCAGTCACTCGCACTGTGTTGTTCTTCAGAACAAATGCAAACAACTGTGGCCCGGTGACATAACATGGTTGTTTGGGAACATGAAGTCGATGAGAGGCTCCAAATACACTCCTGGAAATGGAAAAAAGAACACATTGACACCGGTGTGTCAGACCCACCATACTTGCTCCGGACACTGCGAGAGGGCTGTACAAGCAATGATCACACGCACGGCACAGCGGACACACCAGGAACCGCGGTGTTGCCCGTCGAATGGCGCTAGCTGCGCAGCATTTGTGCACCGCCGCCGTCAGTGTCAGCCAGTTTGCCGTGGCATACGGAGCTCCATCGCAGTCTTTAACACTGGTAGCATGCCGCGACAGCGTGGACGTGAACCGTATGTGCAGTTGACGGACTTTGAGCGAGGGCGTATAGTGGGCATGCGGGAGGCCGGGTGGACGTACCGCCGAATTGCTCAACACGTGGGGCGTGAGGTCTCCACAGTACATCGATGTTGTCGCCAGTGGTCGGCGGAAGGTGCACGTGCCCGTCGACCTGGGACCGGACCGCAGCGACGCACGGATGCACGCCAAGACCGTAGGATCCTACGCAGTGCCGTAGGGGACCGCACCGCCACTTCCCAGCAAATTAGGGACACTGTTGCTTCTGGGGTATCGGCGAGGACCATTCGCAACCGTCTCCATGAAGCTGGGCTACGGTCCCGCACACCGTTAGGCCGTCTTCCGCTCACGCCCCAACATCGTGCAGCCCGCCTCCAGTGGTGTCGCGACAGGCGTGAATGGAGGGACGAATGGAGACGTGTTGTCTTCAGCGATGAGAGTCGCTTCTGCCTTGGTGCCAATGATGGTCGTATGCGTGTTTGGCGCCGTGCAGGTGAGCGCCACAATCAGGACTGCATACGACCGAGGCACACAGGGCCAACACCCGGCATCATGGTGTGGAGAGCGATCTCCTACACTGGCCGTACACCACTGGTGATCGTCAAGGGGACACTGAATAGTGCACGGTACATCCAAACCGTCGTCGAACCCATCGTTCTACCATTCCTAGACCGGCAAGGGAACTTGCTGTTCCAACAGGACAATGCACGTCCGCATGTATCCCGTGCCTCCCAACGTGCTCTAGAAGGTGTAAGTCAACTACCTTGGCCAGCAAGATCTCCGGATCTGTCCCCCATTGAGCATGTTTGGGACTGGATGAAGCGTCGTCTCACGCGGTCTGCACGTCCAGCACGAACGCTGGTCCAACTGAGGCGCCAGGTGGAAATGGCATGGCAAGCCGTTCCACAGGACTACATCCAGCATCTCTACGATCGTCTCCATGGGAGAATAGCAGCCTGCATTGCTGCGAAAGGTGGATATACACTGTACTAGTGCCGACATTGTGCATGCTCTGTTGCCTGTGTCTATGTGCCTGTGGTTCTGTCAGTGTGACCATGTGATGTATCTGACCCCAGGAATGTGTCAATAAAGTTTCCCCTTCCTGGGACAATGAATTCACGGTGTTCTTATTTCAATTTCCAGGAGTGTAGTTCTCAAGCAGCCGAATATAACCATTTTCAGTCACTGAGCGGTTCAATTGACTAGTCCATTCCATGTGAATACAGCCCACACCATTATGGAGCTATCAGTACCTTGCACAGTGCCTTGTTGACATCTTGGTTCCATGGCTTCGTGGGTTGGTGCCACACTTGAACCCTACCATCAGCTCTTACCAACTGAAATTGGGACTCACCTGATCAGGCCACGGTTTTCCAGTCGTCTAGAGTCTTTCCGTCCGCCCCAATAGCTGAGTGGTCAGCGGGGCTGTCTGTCACGCCAATGGCCCCGGGATGGATTCCCGGCTGGCTCAGAGATTTTCCCCGCTCAGGGACTGGGTGTTGTGTTGTCCTCATCATCATTTCATCATCAGTGGAAGGCAATGGGAAACCACCACTAGAATCACTTTCCTAGACGCTCATGCGGTGGACCTCTCTGACGAGGCTTCCCCATGACAAGACCTGCCGTAAGGCAGAACACAAAGCTTTTTTTTTATAAAAAAAAAAAAAAAAGCGTCCTTCCTATAAAGTCACGAGATCAGGAGAGGCACTGCAGGCGATGTGTTCCTAGCAAAGGCACTCGCTTTTGTCTCCTACTGCCACAGCCCATTAACGTCAAATTTCGCCGCACTGTCCTAACAGATATGTTCGTCATATGTCCCACACTGATTCCTGTTGTTGTTTCAAGAAGTGAGTGTTGCTTGTCTGTTAGTATTGACATCTTTACGCAAACCCCGCACTCTCGGTCGTTAAGTGAAGGCCGTCGGCCACCGCATTGTCCGTGCTGAGAGGTAACGCCTGAAATGTAGTGTTCTTGGCACACTCTTGACAGCGTGGATCTATGAGTATTGAATTTCCCAACCATTTCCGAAATGTGATGTCCCATACTCTATATTCCGTTCATCATAAGAATAAACCTGATGTAAAAATCACAAGCGCGATGATTGGTCAGAAGTCATAGCGCTCGTACACTGGTGGTGTTACGCTGTTGGAAGTAGGTCCTACTAATGTGTTAGATGTATTAGTACTAAGTTATGTTAAATTAACTTTAACATGTTCAAATGTATTAACAGCCATCAACTTTTTTCTTAACCACGCTTTAGCAATGTAGTTTTTATTTCAAAAATCGTGTACAGTCACAGTAACTGCACTGTTGTGACCTTATTGCCGCGCTGCTAATAGTATGAAAATGGCTGAGGCTGCTTCCTGTTCAGTAGTGAAACACACGTGTGGACCGTGGTTAAAAAGTGCCGAGAAATAGGTCGTTTTTAATTCTTTTCATAAATTTAGAGAGATAATCGGCTTTGAACTTCTCTGAGGGACTGTATTAGCTACAGTTGATTCCAAAGTAATAGCCAGATGCGTAGCGACATTGGTAGCGTGGTAGACTCGTATCCAACTGCAATTAATGGTACGATGGTTCAAATCTCATCTTCAGTCATTTTTTTCCTCGTCCATTCTGAAATACCTACAACTCATATTTGTAAAATTCATCATTTTGTATGAATAATGCAACTCCTCTTGTTTCTAATTACATACAGCACGCGAAATTCCTGTTCCCATTTACAACAAATTCTTAATCATCAATATTTTATGAAAGACTTAATAAAGGTTGCTTAAATTAAGAAAGCGTAACAATTTAATTTCTTAAGGGAAAAATGAAAAGCCAAATACACTTTACTTTAACTATTTCCATTGTTTTATACCACAGAAGTGTCGTAGAAACAAGAAAAACAATCATTTTTACACCATCGAACACACGTACAAATGCTGTATTTTTACGTTTGTCACTGTTCCAGGACAACATGAAACCAGCAGAATTGATAGGGACCCAAGATAAGGGATTTGGCCCGAGAAATAACAAGCCTGTTAAGCTGTCAGACGTACTGGAACTAAAGCACGCAGCTTTTTCGCATGTCACTGCCGAACGCTGGTGGGATATAAAACAGCACATTTTAAAAGGAGAGGAGAAGTTGGGTTCGTGGATTGCATTGTTGATCGCCTCGTTATCAACGTAGCAGATGAGTGTTTCAGAGGAGGAGCTAAGAGATTACGAGACGACTGACTGGAATTAATACTTTCACTGGCTCCAGTATTCAACAATACGGTGCATCACACATATCTCGCTCTGAAAAATTACCCTTCGTTAAAGTTAGGAATTTTCATCACGCTTGTTTGTAATTAGAATACTATGTCAGTTGATTTCCCGAGAGCATTTTTTGCTTTTCCGTCCGGTCACGTAAGAAGCGCAGTAGTGCTGGAGATTTGCCGAATATTATTTCATACACTCTAAAAGTTAAGCTATATTGTTTCTTGGTAGTCTCTTTTTACTTCTGAACTGCAACTGCTCACATCATCGCAGGGTAGTTGTACCAGCTGGTTGACCAGTGTTGTCCAATTTTAATGCTCCGGTAAAGCTGTTGTCCCGCATTACCGCTCAGTCTATGTGCGTGTAACACAGCATAAAACGTGCTTGACTGTACTGGCATCCGCTCCACGTTAAACGAAATCCAATGAGACTCAAGGAAACGCAGAAGAATACACGGGGTAATGTTTACATCAGGTTAATTCTTATGATGAAAAACTACCATTCCGCGTTCAAAATCTTTTAATTCCCGTCGCACGGCCGTAACCACGTCGGCAACCTTTTCACGTGGATCATGTAGGGACAAATGACAGTTCCGCCAATGCACTGCCCCCCATCATACCTCGTGTACGCGATACAACCGCCATCTGTTTATGTGCACATCGCTATCCCACGACTTGAGTTCTTATAAGCCACATGTCAGAAATAGCCATCTCCACCTCTGCCACGAACATCTCGTTCCAAGTGCACATCCCAGTCAGTTACTTCCGAAACCCGAGATGCTGAGCTACACTATAGTACCTATACACCATTAATCTACACAGCACCTCCACAGTCGATTCATGAAGTTGCACACGTTCCTCCGTAAGACTCAGATTTCTCACTATTGGCACAATTTGTTCATACATCATTACCACAGCAGGCAGATATTACAAGAAGATGGTCAGTTTTAAAAAATTAATACTTACTTTCTACTATAAATGTATAGTTACTGCTTATGTTGTGTCCCACTTCATGAATATAGGCAATATTACTGAACATGACAAAAGTAACTATCTTAACATATTCCTGTAAACTTTCGATAATAGCTGAATAAATTTTAGGTAGAATTTTGGTTCAAATGGCTCTGAGCACTATGCGACTTCTGAGGTCATCAGTCGCCTAGAACTTAGAAACTAATTAAACCTAACTAACGTAAGGACATCACACACATCCATGCCCGAGGCAGGATTCGAACCTGCGACCGTAGCGGTCGCTCGGCTCCAGACGGTAGCGCCTAGAACCGCACGGCCACTCCGGCCGGTGGTAGAATTTTTCAGACTAGCTAAAGATGTGCTTTAAGGTGGCATATGACCAGTAGCTAAATATTTCAGAGTGACCATTAATCTTTCTGCTGCACGTATGTAACTCCTAAAGAGCCTACAGAATTTGATAACATCGAAATCTGAAGCTGTCATTAGGAAAAATTATATAGCAGTCCATATTCCAATTCATCTTTAAGATGAGACAATTTCATTCCACGCCCCGGAATCCACTTTTTAAAAAAGAGAGGTAATCCACTGGCGTCATTTCTTCCTTTACTGGATGATGGGGGTCCTTGAAATAACATAAATGTTGTACATGCCTCGACTGCTAAATCCTTTCCTTCCCTCACAATATCAGCCGGTGAAACTGTAATAAAGCGCTACTTTATAACAATAACAAAATGGAAGCAACCTTAGCAAGTTATCAGACATAGCATATAATGTTTTATTATGAAGTACGAATTTTCTGTTCACCAGACTTCTTATTCTCTGTGTAGTAGTGTTGTTGACAACCTTAGTTACTGCTGGCCTCTGCCTGAGGCTTCAACTCTACACTGAGGACATCGTGGGCTAGCAGCCCCACCGAACTTGATCACACCCCTTTGGAATGGAGTATGGAGTGCGATCGTGTACAGGGTGGGACTACTAGGGACCATCCAAAATCATTCGACGAAATTTGAACATGATCTGGGGCGTTCTTACACATTTTCAGTGCTTCTGTTTCATACCCTCCTGTGGCGTCATCATGGGGAGGCCCGACATTGACACATATGTGAATAAAACGGGAAATGGTCCTTCAAGGACCTGCAAGACCGGTAAAATCATAGGTGGCATCCGTCCACATTTGTCGAGAATTTTAAAAATATACCTTTAAAGAGAAAACCTTTCAAGTAGTGTTAGGCGCCTCGATGAGGACGACTGGCACCACAGATAAATCAACTGGTTGCCTGATAGCATGCACCTAGGATTACTTCGATCAACATGTGATTAACATGCATGTGCTTTGTGAACTCAATTGGAAATCTCTGGTTGGAAGACGACGTTCTTCTTGCGAAACACTGTTGAGAAAATTTAGAGAAGTGGCATTTGAGGATAGAAATTAGGGCTCGTACAGAGGCGTATAGAGAGTGGCGCCATTTGATAGTGGAATGGGAAATGTGCCATCCACCATGCACTCTACGGTGGCTTCCAGAATAAGTATGTAGAGGATGATGATGATGATGATGATGATGATGATGATGATGATGATTGGTTTGTCGGGCGCTCAACTGCGTGGTCATCAGCGTCCGTACACATTCCCAATCTGAACACAATCCAATCTCGCCACTTGCATGAATGATGATGGAATGACGAGGACAACACAAACACGCAGCCACCCAGCAGAGAAAATCTGCAACCGGGCCGGGAAACGAATCTAGGACTCTGTGATCCAGAGGTAGCAAAGCTAGCCGCTACACCACGAGCTGCGAACAAGTGTGTAGATGTAGATGTAAATGTGGAGTGGTGTATTGTTGGCAGGGGCAGTGCAGCATGCTGTCATGCGTCAGTACAAATCGGATTATCCTTGTCACACATTATTTCTTATTAATGGTACAGGCCACAAACTGGAGAGAAATCTGGAGAGGATCTTATGTGTTAACTCTTCTTGTCTGTCTTTGAATGGAAGACAGACTATTTTATGCCCACCTCCGTGATCAGCGTGGTTGACTGACATGCAGAGGACTGGGTTCGATTCCTGGCACTGACAGGAATTTTTCCTCTGTAGGAAGGCTGGAACGGAGTGCACTCAGCGTCGTGATACCAATTGAGGAGCTACTTGCGAGAGTAGTAACGGCTGCAGGTCACGAAATCCAGCGGCCGTGAGGGCAGTGTGCTGACCCCACATCCCTCCGTTCCGCATAGAGAGAGGTCGTTGATAGAAGATGACACGGCGGACGGTCGGTACCGAAGGGTCCCTCAGTGCCTGTTAGACAGGGAAGCTACCGCGCGCTACCGGCACAACGGACAGGCTATTTTCCTCCCTTCCAAGTCAAGCGATGGCCACCCCAAGCAGGCTACAGGAGTCTATCCTGTCTGCCCGTCTTCCCACTGTGCTACGTTACGTAGCATTTTATTCTGTACTCTTTCACTGTAGCATTGTGAGTAGTGTTTGGAAGGTGATGAAAATATAGGAGTGTCACAAGAAAACGCTCTGTGAACTACGTATTCAATTTGGAAATTTGTGGTAAGGACTATGGGACCGAACTGCTGAAGTCATCGGTCCCTAGGCTTACGCACTACTTAATCTAACTTAAACTAACTTACGCTAAGGACAACACACACACACACACACACACACACACACACACACACACACATGCCCGAAGGACGACTCGAACCTCCGATGGGGGTATTCAATTTGGGTCACTGTAGGTCAGTGACTCATTTGCCCTTACTTTTCTTTTCAGCGTATTTCTAGCTTATTTATTTCGATATGAAAGGTTTTCTCAGCAACTTCACCTCTTTCGATTAGTACTATTCTCAATTAGAACCATTAGCAGGGCACCTCTGATACATGTTTCCTGTAATAATGAAAAACATTTCTGGAAGTCGATATTCTTTGCACCTAAGAACCTGAGATGTCTATTGTATTGGAAAGCTAACTAAAGTAAGGTTTTGGAACTCTAGTTTCTCTAACCGCAGTGTGTTCCAGCCAAATATGACCCCATTAATACCAATTTTAATTACTTTTCTCCCTGATGTGTATTGCGGGTTCGCTGAATTCGTTCTGGTTGCCAAAATAGTTCATTCGTAATTCCTCAAATTCATTTTAACAAACACGAAGTTCGTTTTTCATATTATGTTAATCCAAAAAGCACTTGTCTGAAAGAAGCAGCTTGTTTTCACACTATGTTATCTTCGCACTAAACTGCACACCACAGAATGTCGTTTTTAATATCCATTGAGCCATATATTTTTGCTATTTCGATCATTGTTTGATCCAAATTTAGAAAGCCCGTAAACTGCTAAATGGCCTCAACTACTTAGCACACATTTCCACACACTTGTCATCCACCAAGTCTTCGTCATCTTTCAAAGCATTTATGGATGGAGGAAATTGCTGGTAAAATTTACAAACATGTCGTAAGATATTAGAGGTTACAAAATGAGTGATTAGTAATTTTCTTACATAATTTGTACTGCCAGACAATTGCCGATATATATGAAGGTGTCTCACAAACACACGACAGCTTTTCCCTGCTGGACTTGCGCTCTCTTGAGTCACTGGTATATATCCCCCTCACCTCAAACTCCTTTAAGTTGGGCTTGTTTATTTTGCTACACCAACCTTTACGATAAATGAGTGCAGTGAAACTACCTACGCAAATATATACCTGGTTATTCTGTAGTCACGCTGGACTGATAGCGCAACCTGTTGTCAGGTTAGCGGAAAACCCAGGCTGGCCTGCTTTAACCACTGTGATTCTGTACACAACACACATTCTTTTTTCTTTGTTGCTGCTGGTTGAGCTGCTTTAATCCTTGCGGCAGAGATGGGGGCGGGCAGGCAGGCTGGGAGGTGAATTTGTACACCGCTGCCACCAGGGCCTGTGCACGGAGTTACGTTTCACAGTTTTATACGCGCCCAATTGTGGCGCGTTAATCCGAGTGGGTATATTTGGTGTGGTCCATCATCAGCGATGCCGCGTGCCCGCCACAGGCCGTCGGTGAGTACCCGAGTGAGACCGTGAGTAATCGATGTGGCGTGGGTCAGGTCGACGCAGGATCGCGGGCTATTAGTCTCTGCCGTTTATTTCGGTGCTGGAACAAAACAGGTCTTGCGCGTGGGACGGGGTTCTGCAATTGTCCGAGCAGAACCCCCCCCCCCCCCCCCACCACCACCACCATCCTCCCTGTGTCGAAACCAGACGCAAACAGCAGTCTTTCTGAAGAAACCGCGAGACCGCCGTAAACGTGTCTCGCCCACGCTCGTCACGCGTACAGAAGCTGACTCAGCAGTTCCCAGCTCGTTAGCTGACGATGGCTTTTACGTGCAAGTTAAAGTCTGAACATACACTGTACTCACAAGAGTCGTGGGACAGTGATACAATCATGTGGAGATGGCGGTAATACGAGGTACAAAAGGTACCCAAAGGCTGTACATTGGCGAGTCAGTCATTCGTACTCAGGTGGTTGATGTGGAATGGTTTCTAACGCGATTATGGCCGCACGACGGAAATTAACAGAGTTTAAACAAGGAATGGTAATTCGAGAGAGATGTATGAGGCATTCCATCGTTAGGGAATTCAGTATTCCGAGATCGAAACCGTCAGAAGGCACTACCTCACACGGGCAACGCAGTGGCCGATGGCCTTCACTTAACGACAGAGAGGAGTTTGGGTAGAGTTGTCAGAGCTAACACGCGCGTAGGTCTCCGTCAAATAACCGCAGAAATCGATGCGGAACGGACGACGGGCGTATCCGTTAGGAGAACCAGGCGAAATTTGTCGTTAATGCGCTATGGCACCAGTCGACCGACGCGAGTGTCTTCGCTAACAGGACGACACCGCCTTCAGCGCCTCTCTGGGCTGGTGACTATATCGGTTGGACCCTATTCGACTGGAAAACCGTCTCCTGGGCGGATGAATCAAGATTTCAGTTATGAACTTGAACATTGTCTTGCCATGGGGGGAGCCTCGTCAGAGAGGTCCACCGCATGAGCGTCTAGGGAGGTGATTCCAATGGTGGTTTCCCGTTGCCTTCCACTGATGATGATAATATGATAATGAGTACAACACAACACCCAGTCCCCGAGCGGAGAAAATCTCCGGCACAGCCGGGAATCGAATCCGGGCCCCTTGGCATGACATACCGCCACGCTGACCACTCAGCTATTGGGGCGGACTCAGTTAGGAAAAAAAAATGAGCTGATGGTAGGGTTCGAGCGTGGCGCAGACCCCAATTGGTCAACAAGGCACTGTGCAAGCTGGTGGTGGCTGTGTAACGACGTTTGCTTTGTGTGCATGGAATGGACTGGGTCCTCTGGTCCAACTGAACCGATCATTGATTGGAAATGTTTATGTTCGGCCACTAGGAGACCATTTGCAGCCATTCATGGCCTTAATGTTACCAAAAAATGCGCCATGGCAGAACACTCTAGAAAATTCGAGTGGATGATTTGGCCACCAGATGCCGCCGTCCCCCCCCCCCCCCCCCCCAATGAACAATGAATTCCACCGAACATTTATGGGACATGATCGGGAGGTCAGTTCGTGCACAAAATCCTGCTCCGGCAGCACTTTCGCAATTGTGGATGGATATAGAGGCAGCATCGTTCAGTATTTCTGTAGGAGACTTCCAACGAATCCATGTCGCGTCGAATTACTGCATTCCGCTGGGCTAAAGGAGGTCCGACGCAACATTAGGAGGCATCTTACGACTTTTGCCACTTCGGTACAACTTCAACATTTATTCGTAGAATGTTGTGAAATAGGTGAGCCGTAGCGAGCTGGCGCCAGTGTTATTTTGTCCATGTATCGTTGAGATCGATTGTGATTCAGCTAAGCTATGTTTGCTTTTCGCGTGTCTTATCTTCTGGGTTGCCGGGCGAAGCGATTTCGTTGTTAGCCTTCGACGGGTAACCCTCGAGATCTCGTGACATTCGCTGGGAGAACAGTGTCAACGGCTGCCGAACGAGCGTGATGACCGGTATGTTGTGGTGTGAAGTTGGTCGGGCGTTTTGGAGACATGGGCAGGTTGGAGATACAAGTTCTGTGACTTCACTGGGAACAAAATTTGAAATGAACCGGTGAAGCTGTGGAACCTGCTTCTTAGTATTGTGTACATGATATGAGTTTTGTTGCCCGACGCACTCAGAGGCATTTAAATTTTATTATTATTTTGTGAGACTTTCATAGTCGAACTTTAAGATGGTGTGCAAGAGTTCAATTGGCCTAGTCAAATGGTGGCCATTATCTGAAAGCTTTCTCAATAGTTTTACTAGTGCTCTGTGTTTCTTGTAATCAAACGATTTTATGTTGGCGTTTTCAAAGCCTGCACTCTAGTAATACATTTGTCCAAGTGTAAAATGCTTAAGTTCAAATTTGCGAATTTGTCAGTAGTGTAACGTGTTCCTCCACACGTTCACCCATATATCGAATCAAAGGTTCTGCCGAGTGTTTCTATGTTTCAGAGTTATTGTAATGTCTTTGTAATTCGTGCAAAAACCTTTGATTGTGCCAGCGCCTTGGCGGGGAGTGAAATGTCATCCGAGGTCTAGGCCCGGCAGTGTTTAAGAACCTGGTCTCTACCGGGAGTTGTTCACAGACCTCCTGCCAAGGCGGGTTAAGCTGTTGCTTCTTTAACGGGTTGGAATAGTAAGTTGTAAGGGTACTTTAGTGAAGAATGTTTTAAGTGTGGCCATCTTAATACAATAACTAGTTTTGAAGAGTTTGATGAAGTGGTTGTATGAAGTAACTGATAATTGCTATGCTGAAGTTTTCTATAAATGCCTGGCACATTAAGTTTTTTATAGCTTTCTGTTAAGGGACTGTTTATTTCAGTACTGAGTACGCTGGGTTTCTAACGGTATTTGTAAAGCTTTATCTAGTGGCTCGTCCACAATTTGTAATTGTCAAATTCGTTAAAACACGTAATGTCAATAAACTGTCTTAATTATAAATTTTGACTACCACCCATGATTCCATCCCGCTTCCTCTTTTATGATATCTAAGATAAGTGTGATACAATCAGGGAATCCACGTACCAATAGGATTCAAAACACATCCATTTTTGACATGATTTGATTTAATGGTTAGAAAGTTCAAAAGGGACGGAACAACAAAGTCAGCAGTCTCGTCTTCCTTTAGTAGTTAAAGCCTTAAGCAAGAAAGCAGGTTGTAATACTTTGCCCCATTTTGAATTCTAATCAAGTTTCAACTGAATACTTGTGCAGCTTTCTCAGAACAATTACATTATACGTAACTGCAGCATCTGGAATATCTTTGAGGGTACTATTAATATTTTCTGACATGTCATTAATATACGATGCCGTGCTGAAAATTAATGACTCCGAATTTTTTTATGTATAAGCGCTTGGAAGCCTTGAAAGTAAAGCGAACTTTCTCCACATTCTACATCTTCATTCTTCATGTCTACGTATCTTCACTTACGTGACAAAAGTCATAGGATACCTCCTAATACCATATCGAACCTCCTTTGGCTCGACGTATTGCCGCAACTCTGCGTGGGATAGACTCAACAAGTCGTTGGAAATCCCCTGCAGAAATCCTCTATAGCCGTCCACAATGGAGAAAGTGATGCCGGTGCAGGATTTTGTGCAGGGGAATTGACCACTTATGTGCCATAAATGTTGATGGGTGGCAAAATCATTCGATCGAATAATTCAGCCCGTATGTTCTTCAAACAGATCGCGAATAGTCTAAGCCCGTCATGGTGTATTATCATCCATAAAAATTCCATCGTTGTTCGGAAACTAAATCCGTGAATGACTGTAAATGGTTTCCAAATAGTCGAACATCGGTTCATTTGGACCAGTGGGTTCAGAGCGTTCCATGCAAACACAACCCGCACCATTACGGAGCCAGTACCAGTTAGCGCAGTTCCTTCTGGACAAGCCGGGTCCATGACTTCGCGGGGTCTGCGCCACATTCGAACCATCTGCAAGCGGGTGTCATCTGGCCGGGCCACGGTCTTCCAGTCGTCTAGGGCCCAACCGATGTGGCCACGAGTGTAGGAGAGGCGCTGCAGACGATGTCGTGCTGTCAGCAAAGGCACTCGAGTCGGTCGTCTCCTACCATTGCCCATTAACGCCAAATTTCGCCGCACTGATTTCTGCGGTTATTTCACGCAGTTCCAAAAATGGTTCAGATGGCTCTGAGCACTATGCGAGATGTACGTTTGGGGGAAATGATATGCTGCCTGACTCCTGAAAAGTGCTGTCCCGAAATTTCAAAAGTAAATCTCACAGTGTGATGATCAGATTCACCTCGTAACAGAACAGCTGTTGTATCAGTATTACATTATGTAGACGTGCTATACACTATCTGATCAAAAGTATCCGGACACCTTTGTGTAATGAAGAATTGACCACTAGTTGTCAGGAGAAGCGGACCCGCCAGAACATGAGGAGGCGGGAAGTACTGTATAGGTATACAGGAGATGTGCAGATTGAACAGCAGTGGGATGAAGTGTAGTGCACCGTTTAGCGTTTTTGAAGAGCTTATCTCATTGTCCAGTATGACCCGGAATGACATTCCAGGAAGCAGGCTGTTAGTAAGTTGAACTATTCTTTTTCGTGCTCTCACTGTGTTGACGGTGCCCTTTCCAGCCGGGCAGTGTGGATGGACGTACAGTATGGGGAAAGCGCGGCCGGAGTAAGAGCGAGGCGGCGGTGAGGTCAGAGCGACGCCTGCCCTGGGAGGCGGGCCAAGCGGCGTCTGGCCGGCGGTTACGCGAGCGGGCAAGGCCTCCGGCGGCGCTCGCCAACTATGTCTACAGCGAGAGCGCGCGACGCGCGTCAACCCAGTACGAGCCTAAAACCAGCGCCGCCATCAATTCCTTTCTCTCGTCCAACACGTCCAGCCGTGTTTTCCTGCACTGTGCCAAAATGGCTCTGAGCATTATGGGATTTAACATCTCAGGTCATTAGTCCCCTACAACTTAGAACTACTTAAACGTAACTAACCTAAGGACGTCACACACATCCATGCCCGAGGCAGGATTCGAACCTGCGACCGTAGCGGTCGCGCGGGTCCAGACTGAAGCGCCTACAACCGCTCAGCCACAGCGGCCGGCCCACTGTGCCAACCTTATACCTCTTTATAGCAATTCCTCAATTACAATGACAAGCCAAACTTCGATGACCACTGCCCACCGCGATACTGAATGCCGCCACGTGGCGTTGTGAGCACGCGAGGTGGCAACTAAACTATAATACAGGGGTTGCACGAAAATAAGCAAACGACGCGAGAGATGCGCGCTTGAACATAAATACAGACGCTAGGCGAGCCTGCGCGGCGTGCTGCTCTATTTCATCTCGAAAAGCACCTGCGCAATCCCCTCAATTCGGTGTTGGTATGGTGCGGGCTTCGAAATCACAATAGCTGAAGGGTATGGTGTTTCACGAGGTGCCGTATCGAAGATTTATACCGCATATAGAGAACGTGGAAGAACACCATCCCCTGTGTTCAAAAATCTTCAAATGTGTGTGAAATCATATGGGACTTAACTGCAAAGGTCATCAGTCCCTAAGCTTACCTAAATTATCCTAAGGACACACACACACACCCATGCCCGAGGGAGGACTCGGACCTCCGCCGGGACCAGCCGCACAGCCCATGACCGCAGCTCATTAGACCGCTCGCTTAATCCCACGCGGCATCCCCTGTGTCACAAAGCGGACGGAAGTCTGTGTTGAGTGATCGTGACAGATGGCCACTGAAAAGGATTGCGGCGAAAAATAAAGACGACGACAGCTCCAAAAGTTACTACACTATCTGTACATTTATACCTTTTTATATACGAGGTGCGGCTAGAAAAAACCGGACTGATGCTGGAAAAAACATTTATTTACAATTATTTACAATTTCATGTTATCTCCTTCAATGTACTCTCCTCCTCGGTCTCTACACCGCTCCATACGAATTTTCCACTGTTCATAGCAATGCTGCAGATCATTTTCGGTAAGTCCACACATTACTTCCGTCGCTTTTTCTTTTACTGCTTCAACAGTCTCAAATCTAGTTCCTTTCAAAGCTGACTTGACTTTAGGGAAAAGTCAAAGTCACAGGGCGCCAAATCGGGTGAGTAGGGTGGATGATCTAAGATGGGAATGTTGTCTTTTGCAAAAAACGTCTTCACTGACAACGCCCTGTGAGCTGGGGGATTGTCTTGGCGAAGGATCCGTGACTTTTTTCTCCACAAATCGTTTCGTTTTCTCCGTACTCGCTCACGTAGGGTAGCCAGGACGCTAATGTAGTAATGCTGATTCACTGTTTGTCCCTCTGGTACCCAATCAATGTGCACAATCCCTTTGATGTCAAAAAAAAAACAATCATCATTGCCTTGAATTTCGATTTTGACATTCGTGCTTTTTTTGTCGTGGAGAACCAGGAGTTTTCCAATGCATCGATTGGCGTTTAGTTTCGGGATCGTAAGTAAAAAACCACGATTCATCGCAAGTAATAACATTTTTTAAGAAGGTGGGATCACTTTCATTCTTCGGCGTTCCTTCTGTTCAATTGTGAGACACTTTGGAACCATTTTTGAACACACTTTGTTCATGTTGAAACTTTCATGAAGAATCTGCCTAACACTTTCCTTGTCAACTCCTGTTAACTCAGACACTGCTCTGATTGTTAAACGGCGATCTTGTCGAACAAGTTTACCGATTTTTTCAATGTTTGCATCAGTTTTTGCTGACAATGGTCTGCCAGTGCGAGTGTCATTACTGGTGTCTTCGCGGCCATCTTTAAATCGTTTAAACCACTCAAACACTTGTGTTCGCGATAAACAATCATCGCCGTACACTTGTTGTAACATTACAAACTTTTCACTTGCAGATTTTCCTAGTTTGAAACAAAATTTGATGTTATACACGCTGTTCTTTCTGTACACTCAACATTTTCCGACGCACAGACAAAACGTCAACTACTTAAAACAGACGCCACGGGCAGACTGAGTGCAGGAGGCAGATGAAACTCGAGCAGTAGGCGGAGCGAGAGTCACGTGACAGGCCACGCGACTTTCAGCCTTATTGCATTCGTTTTATTGTTTCACCAGTACTAGTCCGGTTTTTTTCTAGCCACACCTCGTATATTTTCATTTGTTATTTTTTATTTTATCCTTTTTGTAAAAATTTCAAAAATGTGCTAGTAACAATAAATTAGTTTGCTGTAACTCACAAAATCACACAATGTACGACCTGCTACATAACAGGCGGCAGTTCTTTATTGAGAAATAAATAAAAAAGTATGTCCAACTCTTCCTGCGCTCTTCCCCCTTTCTCCCTCCCCCTCTCCTCCTTCCTCTCTCCCTCTGTCCAACTCTTCCTGCTCTGTCCCTCCCTCCCCTCCCCCCATATCTCTCTCTCTCTCTCTCTCTCTCTCTCTCTCTCTCTCTCTCTCTCTCTCTCTCTCATCTCCTCTTCCCCCTCTCTCCATATCCTCGTCTTTCCTTACTCTGCTCATTACAGTCTTCCCTTCTGTCTGTTCATCTCCTCTCTGCCTGCACCTTCCTTCCCCCCCATCTCTGTCGATCACCCCCCCCTCTTTCCTGTCCATCACCTCCTCCCCCCTCTCTCTTTCCATTTCCCCCTCCCATATCTCTGTCCATCTCTTACTCCTCCTCACCGTGCATACGTCCCCCTGTCTGTCTGTACATCTGCCCGTACTCCTCGCTCCATATTGTCACACTCACTGCAGTGGAAGGCTGGTTCTTACCGCTACAGCATTTCTTTCAAGACAGTAACTAGTATATGTACCAAATTTGATTTCAATCAAATTTAGTACACGTACTAGTGTATGTGAATCAAATTCCTGCAGCTTCCATCATTATCGTCGACTGAAATCTTTCCAGACTTTTTGGATGAGCATTTTACACGTCGCTTTGCTCGCAATATCTGTCACACACATTTGTCATATCTGATGCGTATTTTTTCACATATTTCACCTGTATTTCCAGCGAATTTCGTCTTGCAGTTTCATTTTCACGCAGATCACTGTTTATAACGCCGTATGTCGTGAACTATGTGCTGTACAATGATGTAACTGTGCACATACACACAGTACTATACGCGGCTACAGCCTGCGAAATGTGTAGTGAATAGAGTTGGTAGTACGAAAGTAATAAAACGTCAATCATGATGCGCAGTGTCTCACGCTCTCGCTCTTTGTGACGTCATATCTCCTGAAGTAAATTTCGTACAGTGATTTACTTTTTCTGGTGTATTCACTGCTGTAAATGAACACTGTCAGCAAGATGAGGTGCGAATATACTCAGTACTGGAGAAGCAATAAATTAAAACGTCATGCTTCACGCGGCAATTTTACTGCTTGAACAGCGAAAACGTAGTAAGCGATAAACTGTTTCATCATTTAGTGGCGTCGTCAGTGACAAAAAGTTTCATAAAAGTTCGAAATTATGCGTAAAGCTTGTTGCAAGTCTCTGAGCGCTATCACTCTGACTGGATGACTGAAGTATGGGCACTCTCGCGTCGTGAGCCACACTGCTTTTTCATGCCCACTCCCAGCCCTTCGATAGGTGGGTTGTCCTTGCCTCCACACTGGTTCTTTCCAGACAGAGAATGATGTGTGTACCAAGTTTCGTTGAAATTGGTTACGTACTTTACGGGCTGTGGAATATGCATTACAACCATCACATGTATATGCATTTTTATAATCTGTATCTGTATCTAATGGTTCGTACAAATCCCTCACGCACACTTTATAATGAGATTTTTGCTTCCAACATAAACTAAATCGCTGTTTATGAAAAAGTTTCCCTGGACCGATGGCACCTTTGTGGAGACGGCGGCGCCGTGCTGTGTAGGGGAGAGAGGCAACAGTTGCGCTACAAGTCTGCGCAGGTCGGCAGGCGACTCAACCGAGGCGGCTGCCCCTTAGAAACTGGACTCACTCGCCCAGCACTTGCAACAAAAATGCGTCTCTGAATAGCAACACCACTTTTTTGCGCGAAATTTACTCTCGGTATCACTTCAATTTCCACTACACTAGTGTAGCGATATATTTATTTTCTCTTAAAAATGTACTTATACTTTAATGGTGGCATTAAGCGACTGCATCAAAAGCGACTTCTTACACTGCGTTCTACATAATTCTTAGTGCATTATGTTAACGCACTTTAAGTTGAGGGTCACAAAATTCTAGGCACACTCCGAGTCTGAAGCATGAAGTGTTGCAGTCTCTGTAACGCAGTGTCGTAGGATAACTTTTATTGTGAACGTTTGCTTATAGTGCGCTGTTGCCCTTTATTTCTCCAGCGGACTTTCGCACTTAGCCTTGAATGAGACTTTTTGAGTCGGCATCTTTTCAGACAACTTGCTCCATTTTACGTTGTCAAGTCCTCCTTGTAATTCGACAAATACTATAAAACTGTTTGGTTTTCCTCGCCTTTTGCAGCCATTGCCAAGTGCAACGACCCACCTACCTATTTGGTGCCTTTACGATACCTGATAAATAAAATGGTATCATCTGATTCTCAATTATCTGTACGCTATTCGCCTCAGAAACTTCCGTGTGTAGGTTTTTAAGCGTTCGACCCTGCATTCAGTGTATCACGCAGCAGGAAGCAGTACCAAGAAAGGTGAATGAAAATCTGTAAGGGTAACGTATGTAGTTGTGTGAATGGCAGTGACCTCTTTTGGGAATCACGGCGCAAACGTTCACAGCTGTGACATTTGTCTGTAAGACGTGCTCCGTGTGAGGCCAGCGAGTCGCAAGTGCGTCTGTCCGACTTCACGGAGGAAGAGCAACAGCGAGGTGTTATGCAGTTTCTGATTGCGCAGCGAGTGTGCGGAAGTGAAATTCATACCCAGATGTGTGATGCGTGTGGCGAACATACACTACGTGATCAAAAGTATCCGGACACCTGGCTGAAAATGTCAAATTCGTGGCGCCCTCTATCGGTAATGCTAGAATCCAGTACGGTGTTGGCCCACCCTTAGCCTTTGTGGCACCTTTCACTCTAGCAGGAACACGTTTAATCAGGTGCTGAAAGGTTTCTTGAGGAATAGCAGCCCATTCTTCACGGAGTGCTGCACTGAGGAGATGGTTGGTTGGTTGGTTGGTTGTTTGAGGTTAAAGGGACCAAACAGCAAGGTCATCAGTCCCTTGTTTCAAATAGACTCCATTCTGCTAACGGGACATCTCAGTATAGTCAGAAAAATAAAACGGATAAAGGGGAAACGTAAAAGGGCAGTCACGTTGTCATTAGTAAAAACAAATGAGGGAAGTTGGCAAGAGAACGAACCCAACACTATGCTGAAACAGCATAGGCAAGACCACCTGTGACTTAAAAGGTACAACTGCTATAATGCAGAAAGTATGCACTGAGGAGAGGTATCGATGTCGGTCGGTGAGGCCCGGCACGAAGTCGGCGTTCCAAAACATCCCAAAGGTGTTCCGTAGAATTCCGGTCAGGATTCTGTGCAGGCCAGTCCATTACAGGGATGTTATTGTCGTGTAACCTCTCCGCCACAGGCCGTGCATTATGAGCAAGTGCTCGAACGTGTTGAAAGATGCAATCGCCATTCCCTGCTCTTCAACAGTGAGAAGCAAGAAGGTGTTTAAATGATCAATGTAGTCTTGTGCTGTGATAGTGCCACGCAAATCAACGGGGGCTACAGGTCCCCTCCATGAAAAACACGACCACACCATAACACCACCTCCTCCTAATTTTACTGTTGGCAGTACACATGCTGGCAGATAACGATCACCGGGCATTCGCCATACCCACACCCTGCCATCGAATCGCCACATTGTGTACCGTGATTCGTCACTCCATACAACGTTTTTCCACTGTTCAGTCGTCCAATTTGTACGGTCCTTACACTAAGCGAGGCGTCGCTTGGCATTTACCGGCGTGATGTGTGGCTTATGAGCAGCCGCTCAACCATGATATCCAAGTTTTCTCACCTCCCTCCTAATTGTAGTGGCTCCTGATGCAGTCTGGAATTCCTGTGTGATGGTTAGGATTGATATCTGCCTATTACACATCACGACCCTCTTTAACTGTCGGAGGTCTCTGGCAGTCAACAGACGCTTTTGTGCTGTACGTGTCACTTTACGTTTCCACTCCACTATCACATCGGAAACAGTGAATGTAGGGATGTTTAGGAGTGTGGAAATCTCGCTCACAGGCGTATTACAAAGTGGCACCCTATGAGTTGACCACGTTCGAAGTACGCGAGTTCTCTGCTCTCTCACGATGTCTAATGAATACTGAGGTCGCTGATATGGAGTGGCTCTGAGCACTATGCGACTTAACTTCTGAGGTCATCTGTCGCCTAGAACTCAGAACTACTTAAACCTAACTAACCTAAGCACAACACACACAACCATGCCCGAGGCAGGATTCGAACCTGCGCCGTAGCGGTCGCTCGGTTCCAGACTGCAGCGCCTAGAACCGCAAGGCCACTCCGGCCCGTCATATGGAGTACCAGGCAGTAGGTGGCAGCACAAACCACTTAATATGAAAAATGTATGTTTTTGAGGGCGTCCGGATGATTTTGATCACGTAGTGTATTACGTCACGCGCGCGTACGTTTGCGGGGAAGAAACAGTTCTAGGAGGTCGTGTATCATTCAAAGACAGCAGTCTGCCGGAACACGCTCATCGTGTCATTATCCCTTCTGTCATGGTGCTGTGTACACTATTGTCAGAAATGACCGACGGCGGAAGATATAATGAAACATTCATAGAAACACTGACAGCTTCTCAAATTAAAGATGACATGATTGAGTGTATACGTAGTTTAAAATTAATATGTGATAGCGTTCAGTTGTATTTTTAGTTGCATGTCGCAATCACATTGATTTTTCTACGAAGTCCGACACTATTTTGAAGAGTTATTTCACTATAAAAATACTAACACTGAAATTCTTAATTGTCTTTTCACGGTTGCGCACGACATTATTAACCACGGAATGACCACAACGAGTCTGTTCCACACACTTGAGCAGCATTCTAAGGTAGAACGAAGATGTGTTTCGTCAGCTGCCTCCTTTGTAGACCGAATGCATTTTCCTAGTATCCTACCAGTAAGCCCATGCCTCCCACACTAACTCTCCAAGAATATTCTCAGCGCAGAAACAGGAGCCAGAGTTATCCGCTGGGTCAATTCCTGAAGTTCGAGCAGGTCGTCGTCCAGGTGTCTCCGAATCCTGCCTCTGCCGCCCCCGTAAGTCTATATTCCATGATGAGATTTGTTGTTGGCAGTATTGACTCATTCAGAAGGAACTGCAACATTCATTCGGCAAACTCTAGACAGGAAAGCGATATATACTTGGATGACTTCTGCAAGACAGGTATGCACAATTCAGCAGGTTTCATTTTCAATATGATTCCAGCAGAACAGAAAGAAACAGTGATAAGCCCAGATTATTGAAATATTAGTTGGAAGGTTTCCTCTCGGCACTCTCTTTCCATTCTGAATGGGAATTCTTCACAGTACTTGAGAACTTTTCTCTGTAATGTATTATTTGAGGGTCTGAGATTACACTTGGTACAATTAATATTTCACAAGAGAATAATCTTAGCGCACATCCGTTAAGATGAATGTGGACCTGTTTAGAGTAAAATTAGTACAGACTATTCCCTGCAGAGCTCTGCAGTCTGTGATGAAGTTCAGGCTTTAAGCCAACGCCTAGACTGCATTTAAAATACAACTGGTCGAAATCAAATGCCAGACGAAAGGAGAAGCTTCGGGTATGTATTTTTTGAAAGTAGAGCAATAGCCTAATGTCCAGGCTTTAAGATTACTTACTATTGTATTAATGCATGTTTAAATACGCCCTATTGTGAGATAGTGGATGCATATCTTGAGGCAGGACCAGTATACTGACACGCCGTCACAAGTTCGTTGAACCTGGACATACGTACATGGAATGTGATAACGCAGAGAAACACTTGAAATATCTTTTTTTCCGCAAGACAGGTAACGTAACAGCAGATAAGAAGGCCAGCCTACAGTTTTCCGATGTGGGAATCGAAACAGAATACGTTCTTTGAATTAAAGCCAAAGATACCATAGCAAAGGACAAAGTTGTTAAACACTTTCAAGGAAACGAAATACGGTTGAGGAATATTAGTAGGATCAAAATCAGGAAAGAAAATCCTGTAACAGTGCAGTTCAAGAGTCTACTAAAACATACTGAGCTTCTTGAAGCTGATTGTAGGAGGCACAATACTGATCACCGATCAGATCCTTTTCTAAAGTCTTTGCATCAAGATGAGTATGAAATAAAATTTCAGAAGTGCAAGACTATTCAGGAAATAAAGAACGACATCCCTCCAATTTGTCAGCTGTACGATAACAATATATTCCATTACCGGACAGTGGTTACAGTGGATGTAAGAAGAGGGAGCAGCGAAAGACGAGGACGTGGTCAAGGAAGAGAAAAACGAAGGCTGAAAGACGCACATTACAATGCTGCAGCATTGCTAGTATTGGCCAGGAAGGATCTTCTTCTTTAAGAAATACCACTACGAGAGAATTACAGAAAGTGAAAATTGATAATCGCTCACACATGTTGAAACCGCACCAATATTCATTCGTTTTGTTATTTTTATTTTATTTGCCATTCGTTTTTTGAGCTTCTTACATCAATTTTGAATTAGTTATGCACATGCTCTTGTTTTACAACGAACATGTATTTTACTATAAGTATCATGTGTACAAAAAAAAAATCTTCAGAATAAAGCAAAACAAATTTTTTTGCTCTTGTATCTGTTCTTCTCTAAAAAGTTTTAAGATACAAGCAGAATAAGTATTTTTAGTATATTATAAAAAAAATTCAGAAGCAGTCAGTTTCGAACTATACCTATAGTTATACAGTGACTAGCTGACCATTAGGAAAAAATACTTGATGTTTTGATGGTACTCAATTTATAAACAGCCATTTAACTTTGGCAGTCATTTATTCAGTTTGCTTCAGGGCGCATTCCTACCACTTGTACTCTCAGCCCTTCATTGATTCATGTTACATTTTCCGATTACCCCTGCCGGTTGTATCCCGCTCCACATCGCTATGTTGCGGGTTGCCTGCTCTGCAGGTAAGATAATGAGCAGCCTCGGTGGCTGACAACAGAGGTCCATTTCGGCGAAGGAACCAGTTGGCGCCACCTCTCACGGACACCAGCCACGGGTAACCATGACATCAGCCGGAGATCCAACGGGCGAAGAGGTCGTTATCTCTGGCGTCGACAGCCAATCATACGGATCCACTGTAGCAGTCCGTGCGGTGTTACAATCTATGGTCCGAGGGTCGCATTCTATAGAAGACCATCACAGTTATGAAGTTACCAGAAAGTGGGGCGGACAGATCCCGTACTGGAATACAAATTTGGTAATGGAACCACCGCAGCCCTAGCGCTGCTTTCTCGATACGGACATAAGTAAGTCTCTGGAGGACATTACGACTGGAAGAGATCACTTGCCAATGAAGAAGAGTTATTTTATGGGGCCTAATTTACTGTGTACTAGTTTCAGAAGAGTACACTGGCGCAGTCGATAATAGTGATTCAGCTCAACAGAAATAGATCACACGCAAAACAAAACAAAAAAAAAAAACAAAAAAAACCACACCGATTTTTGTGTTTTACTAAGTCTTTATGTCACATCTGTATTTTCGGACATGTCTCAAAGTCAAGAAACCAGTTTGACCCTGCAGCCACTATGAATTAATACACAAGGGAATTAAAGACACTAGCAGTTAGTGGGCATTGATGTAGATCAATGGAGCAACTTAACGCTCTTATCAATAAATCCTGAGATACGACACCCGGAAAAATCACATTTTCACGAGCAGATTTTTTGAGAATATTGGTACCGTACTATGTGCGTAGAAGTAGGTCGAGAATATCTCCAAGTTTAGATTAATGATAAGTTCCATGGCATAGTTGTACTTGGTGGCAGGCGTATCATAAGATACAGACCAAGACTTTTCTCGTGCTCTTTGAAAGCTGCTTTCCGTTAGAACGTTCAAAACAGGATACTAGCACAAACAGGCAGCCTGGGTGGCTGACTAGAGGGATAAGAATATCTTGTAGAACAAAGTGGCAATTATATCAAAACGTTAGAAACAGTCAAAATCTAAATGCAGCAGCCCATTACAAACAGTGTTGTAAGGTGCTTAAAATGTTATTAGGAAGGCAAAAGGTATGTGGTATGCAGATAGAATAGGATAAAATTAAAACCATGTGGTCAGTCGTAAAGGAAGTGGCTGGTCTGCAAAGACAGGTCGAGGATATAGAATCAGTGCGTAGTGGAAATGTCCGTGTTACTGATAAGTCGCATATATGTACAGTATTTAATAATCACTTTCTGAATATAGCAGGTGAACTAAATAGAAACCTAGTCCCAACAGGGAATCATATAGCGCTTGTAGAAAAAAGTGTTCCGAGACTCATCTGAAATGCTCCTCCATGATACTGACAAGAGGGAGATTGAGTTAATAATTGAATCACTAAAGACCATGAACTCTCATGGATATGACGGGGTATCTAGCAGAATACTGAAGTATTGTTCTATGTATGTCAGCCCAGTACCTCGCCATATCTAACTTTTCCTTTAGGAGTGGCCGGTTTCCTGACCGATTAAAGTACTCGGTAGTGAACCCACTTTACAAAAAGGGAGACATTGATAATGTTGACAATTTTAGACCTATTTCTATGCCATCGGTGTTTGCTAAAGTTATCGAGAAGCTTGTATATGCAAGGTTACTGGAGCATTTAAATTCACATAATTTGCTGTCAAATGTTCAGTTTGGTTTCAGAAATGGTTTAACAACTGAAAATGCTATATTCTCTTTTCTCTGTGAGGTTTTGGACGGATTAAATAAAAGGTTGCGAACGCTAGGTGTTTTCTTTGATTAATGAAGGCTTTTGACTGTGTTGACCACAAAATATTACTGCAGAAGTTGGACCATTATGGAGTAAGGGGAGTAGCTTACAATTGGTTCGCCTCTTACTTTAATAACAGAAAGCAGAGGCTAATTCTCCGCAATATTGAGAGTGGTAGTGATGTTCAGTCCCAATGGGGCACTGTTAAGTGGGGCGTTCCCCAAGGGTCGGTGTTGGGGCCACTGCTGTTTCTTATTTATATAAATGACATGCCTTTTAGTATTACAGGTGATTCAAAAATATTTCTGTTTGCTGATGACACCACCTTGATAGTGAAGGATCTTGTGTGTAATATTGAAACAGTATCAAATAATATAGTTCATGAAATAAGTTAGTGGCTTATGGAAAATAATTTGATGCTAAATCACAGTAAGACTCAGTTTTTACAGTTTCTAACTCACAATTCAACAAGAACCGATATTTTGACCAGACAGAATGGGCATATTATAAGCGAGTCGGAACAGTTCAAGTTCCTACGCGTTCCGATAGATAGTAATCTGTTGTGGAAACCCCATGCTCAGGATCTTGTTCAGAAACTAAATGCTGCTTTATTTACCATTAGAACAGTATCTGAAATAAGTGACAGTTGAACACTAAAAGTAGTCTACGTCGCATATTTTCATACGCACATGTCATTTGTTATTATTTTTTGGGGTAATTCTTATGATTCAAAAAGGGTATTTTTGGCTCAAAAACGGGCTGTTCGAGCTATATGTGGTGTAAGTTCGAGAACCTCTTGTCGACCCCTATTCAATAGTCTGGGAATTCTGACATTGCCCTCACAGTATATATTTTCTTTAATGTCGTTTGTTGTTATCAATGTTAGCCTATTCCCAAGAGTTAGCAGCTTTCACTCAGTTAATACTAGGCAGAAATCCAATCTGCATGTGGAATGCACTTCCTTGACTCTTGTGCAGAAAGGAGTGCAGTATTCTTCTGCATCCATTTTGAATAAGGTACCACAAGAACTCAAAAATCTTAGCAGTAGCCCAAACACTTTTAAGTCCAAACTGGGGAGTTTCCTCATGGCTCACTCCTCCTATTCTGCCGAGGAGCTCCTGGAAGAGCTAAAAAATTAAGCAAATTCCAGTGTTACATTGTTGATTTTCTTTATTTAAACTTGCGACTTGTCACCTGAATATGTTTTTTTTATATTTCATTTTATCTGTTTCTAATATCGTGTTATAATTTCATGTATTGACTTTTTCCATGACCATGGAGATTTCTCCTTAATTTGGTCCCACGGAACAATAAGTAAATAAATAAATATTCAACCTGTTGTGTCCAATTTAGTTCGCGCCTCTAGATTTCGCTCCTAACAGATTTCTAAAGCAGGTTGCTATTGCGTCTTTCCGAACTGTTTTTGCCATCAACTTCAATGAATTGCACTCACGTATTGATGTGTACCGCATCACAAACGGTGTCCAAATTGATGTACATTAGAACTTTGAGAAATGCCATATCCACTAATGCGTTTCTGTTTTCTACATGTGGTGTGGTTCTGCAATCACGAATATCCCTGTCCATTGATATAAACTGGTGTTCGTATGACCTTTGGTCTGGCTTTGTGAGCAGAAGTCTGAGACACTGGGAGATTCGTGCCACTGCTGTTGTGAGGAGAGCGTGATGAATGTCCGCAGCCTGCCCGCCCCCTGGTGCGGCACCTGTCGTCAGCGGTGCCAACTGTGCCCGGAAAAACCCGACCAGACGGCGCCGCTTTAAAAATAACGGTTGCCGGCACTGCGCTCCGCCTTGTCTTGTCACGTTTGGGCCAGAGGGAGCCACAGGCCTACCAGCAACTGCACCTGTTCTACAGGTAAGAGCTCACACCAACAATATGGAGAACCGAAGCTTCCCAGTTGGTCACGCATGGGGAAACCTCGTGCCGATTTTGTCGGATGAGTCTTGCTGCACACTGTTTTCAACTTCTGGCCGAGTTAACGTCTGCTGACAAAGACTGCTCGCTGCCGAGAGTGAAACATAGTTGGGGTTGTGTCGTGATTTGGCCAGCCAAATCGTGATATTCCATCTCTGCAAGTTCGCACAACTGCCACGAACTGCGTGACCATTTTGACTGTTCAAAAATGGTTCAAATGGCTCTGAGCACTATGGGACTTAACAACTTATGTCTAACTAACGTAAGGACATCACACCCATCCATGCCGAGGCAGGATTCGAACCTGCGACAGTAGCAGTCACGCGGTTTCGGACTGAAGCGGCTAGAACCGCTCGGCCACCGCGGCCGTCCTGACTGTTTCAAAGCTTGTTCCCCAACGGTATGCTCTGTTCGAACACAACAGTTCACGCAGGTCCAGTCGTCTACAGCCGGTTTTGTGGACAGTAAGAGGAACTGCAGCATCCCCCCGGGACACCACAGCCACCAGATCTCAATATTATTGAGCCTTTGTGGTCTACTTCACCATCGTAACCTGAACTACCACTAGTTTGCAGCAGGAATGGTACAATATTCCCTCGAAAACTATACAGGACCTGTATTTATCCATTCAGAGACCACATGAAGCTGTTTTGAATGTCAACGGTTTTTGTACACCGTATTAGGAATAGTAAGTAATGTATTGTGTTTTTGGTGTTTCCAGATTTCTGTCTACCCCATGTATTTCACCACCTCGGGGCACGCTAGATGGTAGATTCGTTTCTGTGCAAATCCACTGTCTAGCATACGTGCTGGCTTGTATCAGTCAGAAGTGATAGAGCAAATTGCACTATTTCTACGACATGATAAAGTGTCGAAGCCCATTCGGAAACCTAGACAGACGGAACCTAACACTTCACGTGAATCTATTTTTTCCACGGTGCCGTGTGTGAATTATGCAAACTGTGTTTCACAGGAGTGTTTTTTCCTCAAACAGTGCTGATTCTGTTTGAGAAGAAGAGCCGTAATACCTGATCTTAGAACACGAACAGAGATTCTACTGCAGACTGAGGTCAACTATATTGGTCTATAATTCTGCGCACATCTTTTAGTCGTTTTGTAAACAGGGGAGATATGAGTTATTTTCGGTTTGCAGAAGGCTATCGACTGTGCAAGCGAATCTGTAAAATATCAGCTAGGAAAGGAGCTAATTCTCAAAACTTTATGCGATCATCCTTCCCATCTCATCAAGACGTCTACAATATCTCCAGGACAACCCAGTTCGGTCAAGACACCCACATCTCAAGTATGCAGAGAGGATATTATTCTTCAAAATTCACTCTGGTGTGTGTCCCACTCTTAGGATCGCCCCTTTTATTTTAATTTAATTTATTTATCAGGTTTTATTGAACCATGTAGGCCAAAGCTACTCCGTCATCCTACGGATCAGTACGTGCTTTACAGAATGCTGATTAGGCAATTTATAAAAAAAGAATTTAAAGAATTACTTAAACACGAAAAAGCAGGATATACGAATAAAAAAACTAACACGTTACAAACAAAAGTTTTCAAGTATTGCGAGGAACTCTCTTCAGAACAAAAGGGGTGAGCCACAAGGAAACTCTTCGAGTTGGATTTGAATACTTGGGATCTGTCACTCCTTTATTCAGTTCTGCTCGAAGCACATTGAAAAAATAACTTTCGGAGTATTGCACATCTTTCTGTGTTATACAAAAGCATACCGTTTCTGTCTACAGAATGAATATTGCAATTTCTTCTGAATGGGCCAACATTGCCAACGACACATCCCGCGATGCAATATATATACAAAGCTTTTAGAGAGAGAGAACTCCGAGACACCTCACCAGGGGCCTGCACGAAGCTCGCAAACTGACAACTCAGTAGAGTCTGAGTACCCGTATCTGGGCTAAGAACAGTTTTGGTGAGTGCATGGAGTTGCTCCGAAATACTGTAACACCATGCGACATAGTAACGATCAAAGTACTGTAAACACGTCTATGCGTTTCAGTATTAGAGGCCGTGGATATCATTCTTACAGTGAGTAAAGCAGCATTCAGTTTCGGCACAAGGTCTTGAACGTGATACTTCCAAGAAAGCCTTTTACCTGCCCTCAGTACTAAGGATATTAAATGTTCGCCTTCAGTGACTGACTACCTTCGGACAATAAAATTTTGTTTTTAGAAGAGTCTCGTTTCAGGAACTGTGTGTACTGCGTTTCGTTACGGTGAAGCGTTAATTTGTTCTCTGAAGGAGACTACTCTTTCAGCTACGTCCCTATACAGGTATGCAAATATTTTAATATGTTATTCTACAAGTAAAACTAAACAAAAGAGTTCATATAAACATAGGTCCGTAAATGTTTAGTTACGGAGTTACGGCTAATAAAAGATTTAGCCTGAAATTTAGCAACTTCTTTAACATGAAGCCATCGCGAAACTGTACGAGGTTAAAGTAAAGCACGATTTCCATTTGTGTTGCTGTTATCAGTGTGGTGAATCTAATAAAACATGTCCCAGACGTGTATCTGCAATAGTTTTCAAGAACGTCCACTGAAGCAAAGATTATTATACAAGCAAATTTGTATCTTTCCATTATCAATGTAGAAACGTTTATGTCACTGCTGGCAACCGTTAGTGAGTTGTTTCAGTCGTTTCCTAATCTTGAAACGATTTAGTTTTCTGTATTGTTCCGTGAAAGAACAAAATAACAGTGTATTCAAGTGAAACCACACAGTAACTGTCGTAGTTTGTAGCTTATTTATGAAATAGGGATACCTTTCAAATTTACAACAGAGGAATTCGCCGATATGGTGTTTATTTGTGCCAAATGTGGTGGTGCTGCTGCGACTGCAGTTAATGAATATCGCATATGTTATCTATCTCGGAGGATTCCGAATGCACGAACCATTAGAGCAGTATTTCGAATGTTACGGGAGACAGATTCTCTACCTAGCGTTCGTAATGAGCGCTCCATACCTGAAGACGATTAAGAGGATATTGTGGATGCTGTTCAACGTAGCCCAGGTACCATTACACGACGTATCTCTGAATGATTAGGCATTTCACAGTCTAAGGTACGGCGTACACTGAGGTACTGTACAATAATCTGTATCCTTTCCATAAACAAGACGTGCATCATTTACATCCGGGAGATCCTGCCCTTCGCTTGGAGTTGTGCAACTGGTTAAATGCTAATCGGCAGTTACACAAATACATTTTACTGATGAGGCACAGTTTACTCGAATAGTACAAAAAATTTACATAACGATCACTTATGGTCTGAACCAAACCCACATTTAGCATAAATATGTGGTGTGGTATAATGAAAAAAACACTATTGGACCATTATTTTCCCAGGACGTCTAACTGGCGACACGTTCTTACAATTCCTTCAACAAGAAATGTCCCGCTTGCTCGAAGATGTTCCACTTGCTAAGCGATTGAAAATGTATTTTTAACATGGCCGCGCTCCTCCACATTTCACTAATGCCGTTACTACACATTTAAATGAACATTTTTGCACAATGGATTGGTCGTGGTGCTGTAAGTTTGTGGTCACCCAGTTCGCCCGATTTAACACCAATGGATTTTTGTGTACGGGTATGGATGAAACCCAATTTGTAAGGACAAAGTGAATGCAAGTGAGGCATTAGTTGCTCGCATTATGAATGCAATAGACGAAATTAAGAACAACCTTGGGAAACTGAAACGAGCAACAAAATCTGTTCATACCCGTGCAACTAAATGCATCGAACTCGGTGGAGACATTTTTTAATATTTATTGTGAATGTATTATGAAATTCTATGCACACTGTACAACTTCTTTAACACTGAGCTTTTTTTCGGTTTAACATGAATTCACGTGTGCAATGGTATTAGTAAATGCAGACTATCTGACACATTCAGTCAGTTTCAGTTAACGTTATTATCATCATTTTTCAAAAATTAAATTTCCTACAACTTCTGTCGAAAACTTTGTGCTATTGTCTGTAATTTAAAAAACGAATTGGGTCAAGTAGTAAATAAATTAAAATTTTTATGAAATTACGTCTATGCTTGTCTGGATGCTCTGGAAAACAACTGCAGATACACGTCTGGGACATGTTTTATTAGATTCACCAGACCAATAACAACAAAATAAATGGAACTCTTACTTTACTTTCACCTCTTATGATTTTGCGGTGGCTTCTTATTAGTGAAGTTGCTAAATTTCAGGCACAATCTTTTATGAGCCACAACTCCATAACTAAACCTTTGCAGACCTACGTTTACATGAACTTTTTTCTTTAGTTTTATTTTTAGGATAACATACCAGTATTAAAATATTTGCATATCTTCGTGAATCATGCTGTCCTGACTCAGTGACTCATCATCGCCTGTCACAAACCGCTGAGGACAAAAACCTGAAGTTTGGAGAGAATATTGATTTTATACTTTAGGCATCGTTTAAGAATGGATTGTTCGAAATTTGACTCCTAAAAGTGTGTAATAGGGGATGAAATGCTTTTTGATAACATGCCATTATCAAGGCAATTTTGAAGTTAGTACTGCGAAAATTATTTGGTTTCTCAGTCAGAAATTAAAAAGATACGTGTTTTAACATTCTTGAAAATTTAACCACTAAGTGGCAAAAAAAGGGGATGAAAGATCTTTTTAAATAAATTATTAAAGAATTACTAACGCATTTTTGAAGCTGCATCTATGAAAAGTGGTATTTAATTTCCTGGTTAGAAAAAAAATAGATGCTTTATTGTTTTCGAAAATTCGATCGTCTAAAGGAGAGTCGTAGGGAATGGAAAGTTTGTAGAAATTATTCATTATGAAAGCATTTTCAAAGCTAAATCTATATGTATTTGACTTCTCCGTTAGATATAAATACATGTTTGACTGTTGAAAATTAATCCCCTAAGCGGACGAAATAAGAGATGAAATTTTTTTTAGGAAATATGTCGTCGAGTCAAATCTGTAAACCTAAATCTATGAAAAGTGATGTTTCACTTCTCCGTCAGATATCAAGAAACGTGTGTTACGGGACGAAAGTTCCTATGGAAATATCACTACAGTAACGCAAAAAGCATGATAGCAAAAGCCTTGGACTCCAGCTGCCGGGACCGCTTTTTGATCAGAAGCAAATTCGGGGAAGACCATGTCTCTATGGCCTTGCTTAACATTAAAAGTTTAGAAGATTTTGCAATTTGTGGACAATATAAATATGAATAAAGAAAAACAAAACAAAAAAGTTCATGCAGACAATGAAGTCTGCGCGAGCGAAACAGTAGGCGCTAGGTTAATCATTTATATTACTTTCCACGTATCTTACAAGAACAATTGTAACATTTGCAAAGAGAGTAAGTTTTCGTGCACTCTGTCGTATATAGTGCCAAATCATAGCTATAGACTGCCGAAAAAAATGCAACACCCTCAAGGACAGTATTCAGTGGCACATGGGTACAGTAAGTGCCTAGCGAGGGGGCTCTAGTGCTAGCGATTCGTTTGGCGCAGTCCTCAGCAATTAGCTGGCGCTCACGAGTCCTGTCTGTGGTGCTCCTTGTTTTGACCCTGCAGGCAGCAACTGTGCTGCGTTCAGAGCTCAGCAGTGTTGGCGTTTGTTCAGCCATTTCTGTGAAGTGGTATTGTGGGTGTGCGGGCAGCTGGTTGGACTTTTCGACAAACTGCTGCATATGACGGGCATAGCGTCTCGGCGGTGCGTCAATGCTTTCAAAAGTGATCCGCGGAACATTCTCACACCTGTAAACCAGGTACTGGGCGTTTGCTTAGTATAGACGCACGTCGAGCTCGATGCATTGTGCGATCACCGGTAGCAGACGGGAACGAAATCCAGATATGTTGCACCTGCTCTGGTATCAGAGATTACTGGGAACCGTCTGCTTGCAGCAGGACTCAAATCACATGTATCTAGCCAGGCTACCACTGAAACCATGACACCGCCAAGCATGGCTGCTGTAGTGTCGTGAAAGAGATGACTAGAACGTTAAAAAAAGGCGTTTTGTTGTTTTTTGTGACGAAAGAAGGTTCTGTCCTTATGCGAGTGATGGACGTTCGCGTGTATGGCATAGACCTGATGAGCTATCTATCCCAGAGTACATTCGCCGACAATCCACAGGTTCCACTTCAGTGTGGGAGGCATCCCTGGCTTCAGAGTGTGTGCGGGGAGGAGAGAGGCGGGGGCGGGGGGGGGGGGGGAGGGGGGTGCATCAGTTACAAGTCGCAAATGATGTTTGTGCATGGTAAAGTAACCAGTGCCTGCTATGTTGCATAGGCTCTTATTCCAATGCTACTGTCATTTCTTCGTCAGCAAGGTGGTGTGCTTTTCCAGGAGGACAATGTACGTCCACATACGGCCAACATGCTCTTCGGCGTGTACAACAACTGTCCTGGCCAGCAAGATCGCCAGGTCTCTCGCCAACTGAGCACGCATGAGAGACGATTCAGCGGGAAGTTATTCGTACCCTAGCGCCTGGAACAACCGTTGCCGGATTCCAATGGAAGGCCCAAGATGCTTGGAACAATCTACCGTGGAATGTCATCCGGTGCCTTTACGATTGTTTGCATGCGTGAATAAATACCTGCGTTGTCACCAGGGGAGGGACACTGTGTACCGATGCGACTGTATGGGCACCCTTTTGTCTAAATTGTACTTCATTTGCTGTGATTCTGTTATCATATACACCTACAACGATGATCTGTGTGTCACCTCCTATGTCAATACAATGACATCGTCCTTGATGGTGCTGCATTCTTTTTCTCCGGAAGTGTTAATCAACAAAAGCAATCGATCCAAAATAGAAACATCACCACCACTCTATACCTCTTCCCTATTTGTTGGCCGGCCGGGGTGGGCGAGCGGTTCTAGGCGCTTCAGTTTGCAACCGCGCGACCGCTACGGTCGCAGGTTCGAATCCTGCCTCGGGCATGGATGTGTGTGATGTCCTTAGGTTAGTCAGGTTTAAGTAGTTCTAAGTTCTAGGGGACTGATGACCTCAGCTGTTAAGTCCCATAGTACTCAGAGCCATTTGAACGCTATTAGTCGACACTGGAGGACAGCCTTCATTATATCTACCTACCGGACGTGAAATGAATCAATGATTAGCTTTATCCAAGTCCCACAATGTTCCAGTTTATGCGAAAGTATTGCATGTTCCGCACAGTAAAATTCTTGTGTTAAATCAACAGCAATATGTGCTGTTCTTAAGCTATTGTTTAGCACTGCAAATACCCCGGCCACGAATGAACAAACGGCATTTCCTGCGGTTACTCCCCCACCCCCTTAAATCAGTCACGGATGTGCGACACATGTTTGCTGCTCCTGACGACAGAAAGCAGCACCCATTACGACCAGCACAAGTGGTCGCCGCCCACGCAGGGCGCATCTTCGGAGCGGCTAACGACCAGCGGGAGCAGCTCGCCTGCCAAGTGGCGGCTCGCGGATTTACGGTCTCCAAGGGCGCAGGCGTGCGACGGCCAAGGTGTCGCGGGCAGCTGTTGGCGTCTTCGGAAATAAACGTGACACCGTAAGCCGATCTGCACGCCATGACTCGGGTTCCTGACGAGTTAAGTCTCGCTGTGTACAGGTAAATACGTCGCATTACAAACGCTCCCCCATCAGGGCCTCATACTTTCGTGACAGTGGGCTGGTGTATTGTTATATAGTAATTCTCGACTTTTCTCGGTCTGAAGACTGGTGCGATGCAGCTCTCCATGGTAACCTACCCTGTGCAAGTCGCTTGAAACCCGAATAGCTACTGCAACATACATCCACCTGAACCTGCTTGCGCCAGATGTGGCAGAGTGTAACGGCGAGCTAGTGTGTGGTAGGATTGCCTCTCTTCAGGCCGAAGACTGGTTTGGTGCAGATCTATACGCTCGTCTATCCTGCCGAAACCTCTGCATTTCCACAGAGCAACTGCACCCTCCACCCACGCGAACCTGCTTACTGAAGTGAACTCTTAGTTTGCAGTTTTTGCCGCCCACACTTGCCTCCATCATCAAACTGACGATTCCTTGATGCCTGAAGATCTGTCCTGTCAACTAGTGTCTTTCTTTAAACACGTTGTGCCATAAATTTATTTTCATCCCAATTTCATTCAGTACCTCCTCAATTGTTCCTCAGTCTACCGGCTAATCCTTAGCATCCTCCTGCCGCGCCACACTTCAAAAGCTTCCAAACGCTTCTTCTCGATTGTCTCTATCGGCAATATTTCACTTACGTAAAAGGTCATCAGTATTTTTGTTACCTAAGTACCAAAGCTTATTTACTAATTTTAATGGGTCATTTCCTGATCTAATGAACCTTTGCACTCGACTTACTGTACGCTGCAGCCGAGTACTGTGCACCAGCGTGGTTAACCAGCAAGCATGTAAACAAGGTGGACACCCAGCTCAACGCTGCTATGAGAACCATAAATGGATGCATAATGACTACCCCACTATATTGGCTTCCAACATTTAGTCATATAGCTCCACCTTCCCTGCGAAGACAGGAAGCTCTGATGAAGGAATACACAAAAATAATGAATAACCCCTACTTCCTATCCACGAAGATGTTCCAACTTTGGAAAGAACACGACTCCGCTCCAGAAATCCCCCTTTAAGACTGGCCCAACAACTGTCAGCTGCTAACTTCAGCATTGATACTAAATGGCACGAGGGCTGGAGTGATAGTGCCTCCCCTGACAACTGGGAACTTATCTGTCCATCAGAGAAACCTAAGGGCTTTGAACTTCCACGACAGCTATGGAAAAGCCTAAACAGAATCCGAACAGGACATTGACTATGTGCACACAAGCTACACAAGTGGGGAAATCTTTCCAGCCCTAGCTGTGACTGTGGGGCACCTAATCAAACAATACAGCACATCACCCAGGATTGTGAATGAAGAGCCTACCAGTGTAGTCGAGCTGACTTCTTCAACGCCACACCACCCTGCCTCGAACGGATCGCCAATTTGGTCGTCAGAATTGACGTAACGCAAAATATCTGCTGTGATGTTACTTTTTATTGTGTTTATGTATTATATTTTACTTGAATATGTATCCTCCACTTATGTATTTTATAGTGTATTTTATCACATAATTTCATAATGTAATAAGTGTAAACCATGCGTGTAGCGCCATACTCTAAATAAATAAATAATCCCTCAGGATCTGCTGGAACAGAGCGGCTACGTCTCATTACCTCTGCTTTACTTTTTTGAAGTATATCTTATAATCCCTTTTCAAGATACAATCCAGTCTGTTCAACTGCTCTTCCAAGTCCATTGCTGTGCCTGACGAAATTACAATGTCATCGGCAAGCCTCATAGGTTTTATTTCTTCTACTTGAATCTTAATTCCATTTGCAAATTTCTCCTTGGTTTCCTTTACACGTTGCTCAATGTTCAGGTTGAACAGCATCGGGGATAGGCTACAACTCTGTCTCACTCCCTCTTCAACTCTTGCTTCGCCGCGTCTGTCGATTCTTAAAACTGCAATCTCGTTTCGTACAAGTTGAAGGTGACCTATCGTTCACTGTACTTTATCCTTGCTACTTTCGTAGATATCCTTCGAGTAAAATCGCTTTTTGTTTAAGTCTGTGGGCTTTCGTAGCTATTCTCATTGAAACAGCTGAACATAGGGGGACACGCAAAGAATCCTGATCATTTGAGCCCCAAGATCGAAACATCCAGATTTTGAGAAGTTTCGAAACTTTAATAAATCTCTTGTATGTCCATAATTTTAGCAAGAGGTCTCTGGGACGACGGATGTTTAGTATCGTGACAAATAAAACACCTAAAGCCGTCCTTATGCTTGTATTTTATTTTATCGCTACAAGTTTCAACGCTTCAGTGCGTCATCTTCAGGCTGTTTTTTATGCGATACAGGTTGGTATGATCCCCATGCATAACACATCAGTTGCCAGCTTTACTGGATACGCAGATAATGTGTCAGCACTCCAACCATCAACTGTTGGCAGTTGATGGGGATCATACCAACCTGTATCTCATCAAAAACAGCCTGAAGATGACGCACTGAAGCGTTGAAACTTGTAGCGATAAAATAAAATCATAAGGCCGGCTGTTGGTGTTTTTATTTGTCATGAAGAATCATCTCCTCGTGTGCCGTCTGTAACGCAGCGTTCAGACTCACTTAAATCTTGATAACCGACCATTGTAGCTGCAGTAACCGATCTAACAACTGCGCCAGACACTTGCTGTCTTATATAGGCATTGCCGAGAGTAGCGGCGTATTTATAAACAGGCCGAATCTGTATTTGAATACGCTTGGCTATAACAATTACTTTGGCGCTTCAGTATATATTCATGCAGTGTTTCATAACGAGAACACGTGGCGTCTTTCAGCAGATTTTAAGTACAATTTGTAGCCTTTTCAAAAAATTTTCTGGCCTACATGCTTAACGTCAGGTACGTAACACATCAACATTTACAGGATAATCGGAAGTTCGACGCTCTTCTATACATGGGAGTTGGTTCAAATGGCTCTGAGCACTATGGGACTCAACTTCTGAGGTCATCAGTCCCCTAGAACTTAGAACTATTTAAATCTAAGTAACCTAACGACATCACACTCATCCATGCCCGAGGTAGGATTCGAACCTGCGACCTAGAACCGCTCAGTCACCCCGGTCGGGACATGGGAGTTCATTGAGTTGTGATTTGCCGGTACTTTTCGCCCGGCCAGTAGTACAGATTACAGGCAACCACGTGCGAGGAGAAGGGCTGTTCCTCTGCTGTCCGCTGGCATTCTTCTCAGATGGCTACTGGACACTGTCTTGAAGTGTCATTTCCCAAGGGTGAACCACGGGTTACTTCACTGCCAACGAGCTAGTCAGCGGCCAGGGACCGAAACAGAGGAGAGAGACCGAGAAATTTCTCCGGTTGCGCAATGCGGTGGACCGATCAGCAGGAGTATCCTATGTCAGGGAATTGCGCCGTAGCTTTTGTTGTTTCGTACCACTGCGGTGTGCCGCTAAAAACAGCCCCCGGATTTGACGTCAGCCGCATCTGCGCACCACTCTATCACTGGCCACTCGCGACGAGACTTTATGCAGAACACGGGGGCGTGGACCGTCTGCGAGCTGATGCGTCTGTACACCATTCACAAACCTACGAAACATTGGAATACAGTTTGCGGCTACTAGACAATATTGCTGACAATTACAACAACAACACGAACCATCTACAGATGCTTATATACTCCGCAGGGCACATTACGACGTGTGGCGGACGGCACATCTGACAATATGTTTTCTCCCCTTTTCCTCTTCCATTCGCGAATGGCGCATGAGAATTATTGTCAGTAAACGTCGAATTGCTATCAGGTTTCTGTGATTTGCTACCATTCATCATTTTGTGAGACGTATGAGGGCGAATGTAATACACTGCTGTGCGAAAGGACTGGAAATTTGTGCTAAGGTCTTATGGGACCAATTTGCTGAAGTCATTGGTCTCTAAGCCTACACACTCCTTAATCTAACAAACTTATGCTATGGACAACACACGCACCCATGCCCGAGGGAGGAATGGAACCTCCGAAGGGGGGAGCCACACGGACCGTGACAAGGCGCCTCAGACCGCGCGGCTACCCCACGCGGCAGTTAAGGATGGTTGGTTGGTTTGTGAGATTAAAGGGACCAGACTGCAACGGTCATCGGTCCCTTGTTCCAAAACTTAAAAACTACCACACGGAGTAAAAAAAACGGAAATAGAGAGAACAGACAACACAGGACAATAAAAACTCAAAGAACAGACATAACAAATTAAAATCACACGGAGTGTGGCGGTGGTTGGCCGACCATAGAATAAAAAAGGAAAAGCCAACCACCGAGAGCACATTAAAAACTCAGTTTAAAAAAAAAAATGGTTCAAATGGCTCTGAGCACTATGGGACTTAACTGCTGAGGTCATCAGTCCCCTAGAACTTAGAACTAGTTAAACCTAACTAACCTAAGGACATCACACACATCCATGCCCGAGGCAGGATTCGAACCTGCGACCGTAGCGGTCTCGCGGTTCCAGACTGCAGCGCCAGAACCGCGCGGCCACTTCGGCCGGCTTCAGTTTAAAACCGTAGGCCAAAGGCCAGAATCAACACAAAACAATAAAATAAAACATAAACACTCAAATTAAATGATAAAAACCCCCTGCCCGAATAAAACGTAAAACTAAGCCAGCCATAGCAGGGTCATCAGTTACAAGGGCAGGGAGCGTATCAAGCAGCGCAAATGTCTGCCTGACCACAGCTAAAAGGGGGCAGGCCAACAAAATGTGGGCCACTGTCAAAGCCGCCCCGCAGCGACACAGAGGAGGGTCCTCCCGACGCAGTAACTAACTGTGTGTCAGCCAAGAGTGGCCAATGCGGTTGGCTCACATGGAGGACCGCCACACAGTCGTCGTCTCCTTAATGGCACGGAGTTTATTGGGCGTGACCCGATCGCGCCATTCAGCGTCCCAAAGCGCAAAAACTTTTCGGCGGAGGACTGCTCGCAAATCAGTCTCTGGGAGGCCAATGTCCATAGATGGTTTACTGATGTCCTCTTTCGCCAGGCGGTCAACATATTCATTGCCCGGGATACCGACATGACCGGGGGTCCAAACAAAGACCACAGAGCGGCCGCAACGGGCAAGAGTATGCAGTTAAGGATGAAAGTAGCTCTCGCGTAATTTGTCAATGTCAAGTAACTAAACTTATGAAACCTGGACCATACACAGAAACAAGTGCTACAGTATAGTACAGAATGTAGCAAAGAAATACGCAGTGAGACTGACAGAAATCGCGCTTTTAACCAAGACAGTAATTGGATTGAAATCACCGCTACTTATGATGGTTCCCTGTACATTACAAAAGGCGCATCGCGTTTCTTAACAGGGCTTCTGATCGCCAAGGATGGCAATGAATGCTCTGCAGCGTGCTCCAATGCTGGCCGCCATTCCCCCACCAGTAAGTTTGACAACTGCTAGATGATTGTCGGTACGTACTGCAGTGCGTTTCCCCAATGCATCCCACCACACGAGCTCGGAGGGATTCAAGTCTGGGCAACTGGCAGGCCAATGCAATCGCCGAATATCCAACCTTTCTCAGAAGTCCTGCGGAAATCGATGCGGTCACGCGTTCTCATCCATAAAAATGAAGTCGAGACCGAATAAACATCCGAGAACATGCACATGGGGAAGGAATACATGGTGACAGTAACGTTGAGCGGTGAGTGTTGGAGGCCAGTACGCATATACAACATTGTGTGTCCCCACACAATGACATCTAGGAAACCAAAACTATCATCATCGACAATGTTCCTACTTCTGTTACATGTTCCCAACTGTCCCCATAAGAGGGTACCCCCAGGATCATGCAGAATATGACCCTTTTGGTGGTTCAAATCTTATGGTAAGGGAGGACAAAATGTTGTACGGGCGTACTCATCCCAAAGTCTTTGAAGAAAATAAACTCGCCGGTTAATGTTGTTTTGAAACTGTACTCCTTTCCCGTATGCGTCCTGTCAGGGGTGCATTCGGCTCTGGACGACAATGTACAGTCGCACCGAACAGTGCAAGTGGAGGAAGTATTTGAACGAGAGCAAATTCTTATATGGATATGGTGTCTGTTCTTTCGGACATGTCCGAATATAAGTATATAGTTCTGGCAATGCCGGCCATGACCTACTTCTGTGCGGATGCACACATATTACCCGAACTCTTACGGGACTTGGTAAGAATCTCTTCCACGAGTAATGAGTGTGTTGGACACTACGAATGTACTGTGCGGCTGGTCCTGGAGGAGGCTCGAATCCTCCCTCGGGCATGGGTGTGTGTGTTTGTCCTTAGGATAATTTAGGTTAATTAGTGTGTAAGTTTAGGGACTGATGACCTTACTAGTTAAGTCCCATAAGATTTCACACACATATGAACTACAAATGTAGTGTGAAGACATACAAGGTGAGAATGTGGGTCTCGCGGGAGGCATGCAAGGGGTAAGTACCTGCAGTCACACTATCCTGTGTGCCATCGGTGGCTCAGATGGATAGAGCGTCTGCCATGTAATCAGGAGATCCCTAGTTCCAGTCCCGGTCGGGGCACACGTTTTCATCTGTCCCCGTTGATATATATAAACGACCGTCAGTATCTGAAGATATTAATATATAATTCTAATTTCGAGAGGAAATTCGGTGAATGGACTGGCCTGCCCGTTTCGGGGACTTAAATCCCATCGAGCACGGTTGGGATGCGTAGTGCAGCACGTCCAGGTCACCATAGCGAATCGCTTTGATTCTAGTATAGTTATTGTCTTTGAATAAAAGTGTCGTCTCATTGACTGTTTCCTTCAGTTACCTGCTGTACTCTCTGTAGCAGCTATTTCTCTGTATGGTCAAAGTTTCTTCAAGATATTTTACTTGAAACTGATGGTGCCCAAGCTACTTTTGTCCTAGGTTTCGCAAACCAGTGTATGTTGCCTGATTTATTGCAACGTACGCTCTCGGAATATTAACAGTTAAAGCTCTGAAACTTCCTGGCAGATTAAAACTGTGTGCCCGACCGAGACTCGAACTCGGGACTTTTGCCTTTCGCGGCCAAGTGCTCTACCATCTGAGCTACCGAAGCACGACTCACGCCCGTTCCTCACAGCTTTACTTCTGCCAGTATCTCGTATCATATCAGCGCACACTCCGCTGCAGAGTGAAAATCTCATTCTGGAAACATCCCCCAGGCTGTGGCTAAGCCATGTCTCCGCAGTATGTTTCTTTCAGGAGTGCTAGTTCTGCAAGGTTCGCAGGAGAGCTTCTGTAAAGTTTGGAAGGTAGGAGACGAGATACTGGCAGAAGTAAAGCTGTGAGGACCGGGCGTGATTCGTGCTTCGGTAGCTCAGATAGTAGAGCACTTGGCCGCGAAAGGCAAAGGTCCTGAGTTCGAGTCTCGGTCGGGCACACAGTTTTAATCTGCCAGGAAGTTTCATATCAGTGCACACTCCGCTGCAGAGTGAAAATCTCATTCTGGAGTTAAAGCTGTCCTGATGTCTGCCGGTGCAGTTCGCTGAGCATCTCCGTAACACACTAGCGCCGAGTACACTATCCCGTGACGAAGCACGCCGCTTTTCGTTGGATGTTCTCCACCTCTTCTATTAATCCAACCTGTTACGCGTCCCATGCTGATACAGTACACCATCAACGGTCGAACAAATGTTCTGTAAGCCATTTCTTTCTTGGATGAATTACATTTCTCCAATGTTATCCCTATGAAAGCCAGCCTGACACTCGTTTTTAATGCGGTTTCCTTTAGGTGGTCATCCCACTTTAGGTAGCTGCAGATGGTTAGACCTATTCGTAGGTATAGGGAGCTACTGTTTTTATGACGTTTCGCCAATACTGTACTCTTGAAGTAGCAGATTTTTTTTCACTTATACGCAGTACGTTTTATCAACATTGAGATGAGAAAACTCATGGCGTAACAATATATACAGATAGCCGTAGTATCGCATACACAACGTATAAAAGCGCAGTGCGTTGGTAGAGCTGCCATTTGTACTCAGGAGTCATGTAAAAAGCTTTCCATCGTCATTATGGTAAAAAAAAAAAGTTCAAATATGTGTGAAATCTTATGGGACTTAATTGCTAAGGTCATCAATCCCTAAGCTTACACACTACTTAACCTAAATAATCCTAAGGACAAACACACACACACACACACACACACACACACACACACACACACACACACACACACACAAACACAGACACACAGACACACACGCCCGAGGGAGGACTCGAACCTCCGCCGGGACCAGCCGCACAGTCCATGACTACAGCGCCCTAGACCGCTCGGCTAGCCCCGCGCGGCGTCATTATAGTCGAATGATGGGAATTAACAGACTTCGTTGATGGTAGTTGGATTTGGACGCCTGCGACATTCAGTTTCGAAAATCGTTAGGAAATTCAGTACTGGGAGATCCACGGTGTCAAGAGCGTATCCAGAATACCAATTTTTAGGCATCACCTCTCACCACGGACAACGCAGTGGCCGACGGGCTCTACGTAAGGGCCGAGAGCAGTGGTGCTTACGTACAATTGTTAGTGCTAACAGACTAGCAAAATCCCCTGAAACAGCCTCGAAAATCAATGTGGGACGTACAACGAACGTTTCTGTTAGAAGAGTGGACGTGGGCTATGGCAGCAGACGACAGATGCGAGTGCCTTTGCTAACTGCACGACGTCGCCTGCAGCGCCTCTCCAGGGCTCGTGAGCATGTCGGTGGGACCCTAGATGACCGGAGTACTGTCACCTGTCAGGTAAGGTCCAATTTTAGTTGGCAAGAGCTGGTGAAAGGGTCGACTGTGGCGGAGACCCCACGAAGCAATGGGCGAAAGTGGTCAACAAGGCACTGTGTACACTGATGGTGGTTCCATAATCGTGTCGGCTGTGTTTACACTGACGAGCCAGAACAGTGTGACCACTGCCCACCACGAGCTTGAATGCTCCCTTGTGGTGTCGCGGGCACGTGACGCAATAAGGAAAGAATGTAAACTGAAGAGAGACCAATGAGCAGCGAAGATACTGGCCGTAAATGAGGGAACCCACTAATATAAGCGGTTTTGATGTGGCAGCAAACGAGAATATCTGAAACGGCGGATCTTGTCGCCTAATGACGTACTACTATCGTGAGTTGGTTGAAGAATGGTGAAGTAACGATTAGGTCGTATGGTACTGGATCACGTCTCGTCACAAAACGTAGGCGTCGGAGATGAGATCGTAGTCTCTGCACGCGTTACACCCTCTCTCATATTTGACTATCCATGTGCAAGAAACGCGACTGAGGCAGCGGAATGGTTGCACAGTATCTTCATTACCACATCTCTGTCGGCCGCTGTGGCCGAGCGGTTCTAGGCGCCTCAGTCCGGAACTGCGCTGCTGCTACGGTCGTAGGTTCGAATCCTGCCTCTGGCATGGATGTGTATGCTGTCCTTAGGTTAGTTAAGTTTACGTGGTTCTAAGTCTAGGGGACTCATGACCTCAGATGTTAAGTCCCATAGCGCTTAGATCCATTTGAACCACATCTCTCAGTTTCAGAACAAGGCAAAGATTCTCATCTAACTTCTACATCTACATCTAGATCCATACTCCGCAAGCCACCTGACGGTGTGTGGCGGAGGGTACCTTGAGTACCTCTATCGGTTCTCCCTTCTATTCCAGTCTCGTATTGTTCGTGGAAAGAAGGATTGTCGGTATGCCTCTGTGTGGGCTCTAATCTCTCTGATTTTATCCTCATGGTCTCTTCGCGAGATATACGTAGGAGGGAGCAATATACTGCTTGAATCTTCGGTGAAGGTATGTTCTCGAAACTTTGACAAAAGTCCGTACCGAGCTACTGAGCGTCTCTCCTGCAGAGTCTTCCACTGGAGTTTATCTATCATCTCCGTAACGCTTTCACGATTACTAAATGATCCTGTAACGAAGCGCGCTGCTCTCCGTTGGATCTTCTCTATATCTTCTATCAACCCTCTCTGGTACGGATCCCACACTGCTGAGCAGTATTCAAGCAGTGGGCGAACAAGCGTACTGTAACCTACTTCCTTTGTTTTCGGATTGCATTTCCTAAGGATTCTTCCAATGAATCTCAGTCTGGCATCTGCTTTACCGACGATCAACATTATATGATCATTCCATTTTAAATCACTCCTAATGCGTACTTCCAGATAATTTATGGTATTGACTGCTTCCAGTTGATGACCTGCTATACTGTAGCTAAATGATAAAGGATCTATCTTTCTATGTACTCGCAGCACATTACACTTGTCTACATTGAGATTCAATTACCATTCCCTGCACCATGCGTCAATTCGCTGCAGATCCTCCTGCATTTCAGTACAATTTTCCATTGTTACAACCTCTCGATACACCACAGCATCATCTGCAAAAAGCCTCAGTGAACTTCCGATGTCATCCACAAGGTCATCCACAAGGTCATTTATGTATATTGTGAATAGCAAAGGTCCTATGACACTCCCCTGCGGCACACCTGAAATCACTCTTACTTCGGAAGACTTCTCTCCATTGAGAATGACATGCTGCGTCCTGTTATCTAGGAACTCCTCAATACAATCACACAATTGGTCTGATAGTCCATATGCTCTTACTTTGTTCATTAAACGACTGTGGGGAACTGTATCGAACGCCTTGCGGAAGTCAAGAAACACGGCATCTACCTGTGAACCCGTGTCTATGGCCCTCTGAGTCTCGTGGACGAATAGCGCGAGCTGGGTTTCACATGACCGTCTTTTTCGAAACCCATGCTGATTCCTACAGAGTAGATTTCTAGTCTCCAGAAAAGTCATTATACTCTAACACAATACGTGTTCCAAAATTCTACAACTGATCGACGTTAGAGATATAGGTCTATAGTTCTGCACATCTGCTCGACGTCTCTTCTTGAAAACGGGGATGACCTGTGCCCTTTTCCAATCCTTTGGAACGCTACGCTTTTCTAGAGACCTACGATACACCGCTGCATGAAGGGGGGGGGGGGGGGGGGGCGCAAGTTCCTTCGCGTACTCTGTGTAAAATCGAACTGGTATCCCATCAGGTCCAGCGGCCTTTCCTCTTTTGAGCGACTTTAATTGTTTCTCTATCCCTCTGTCGTCTATTTCGGTATCTACCATTTTGTCATCTGTGCGACAATCTAGAGAAGGAACTACAGTGCAATCTTCCTCTGTGAAACAACTTTGGAAAAAGACATTTAGTATTTCGGCCTTTAGTCTGTCATCCTCTGTTTCAGTACCATTTTGGTCACAGAGTGTCTGGACATTTTGTTTTGCTCCACCTACCGCTTTGACATAAGACCAAAATTTCTTAGGATTTTCTGCCAAGTCAGTACATAGAACTTTACTTTCGAATTCATTGAACGCCTCTCGCATAGCCCTCCTCACACTACATTTCGCTTCGCGTAATTTTTGTTTGTCTGCAAGGCTTTGGCTATGTTTATGTTTGCTGTGAAGTTCCCCTTGCTTCCGCAGCAGTTTTCTAATTCGGTTGTTGTACCACGGTGGCTCTTTTCCATCTCTTACGTTCTTGCTTGGCACATACTCATCTAACGCATTATGTACGACGGTTTTGAACTTTGTCCACTGATCCTCAACACTATCTGTACTTGAGACAAAACTTTTGTTTTGAGCCAACAGGTACTCTGAAATCTGCTTTTTGTCACTTTTTATAAACAGAATAATCTTCCTGCCCTTTTTAATATTCCTATTTACGGCTGAAATCATCGATGCCGTAACCGCTTTATGATCGTTGATTCCCTGTTCTGCGTTAACTTTTTCAAATAGTTCGGGTCTGTTTGTCACCAGAAGGTCTAATATGTTATCGCCACGAGTCGGTTCTCTGTTTAACTGCTCAAGGTAGTTTTCAGATAAAGCACTTAAAAAAATTTCACTGGATTCTTTGTCCCTGCCACCCGTTATGAACGTCTGAGTCTCCCAGTCTATATCCGGCAAATTAAAATCTCCACCCAGAACTATAACATGGTGGGGAAATCTACTCGAAATATTTTCCAAATTATCCTTCAGGTGCTCAGCCACAATAGCTGCTGAGCCAGGGGGCCTATAGAGACATCCAATTACCATGTCTGAGCCTGCTTTAACCGTGACCTTCACCCAAATCATTTCACATTTCGGATCTCCGTCAATTTCCTTCGATACTATTGCACTTCTTATCGCTATAAACACGCATCCCCTTTCACCGTCCAGCCTGTCTCTGCAGTATACATTCCAATCTGAGTTTAGGATTTCATTACTATTTACGTCTGGTTTCAGCCAACTTTCTGTCCCTAGTACTGTATGAGCGTTGTGACCGTTTATTAATGAGATCAGTTCTGGGACCTTTCTGTAGACGCTCCTGCAGTTTACTATTAGCACATTAATATTGTTATTCACTGTTGCATTTTGCCTACTCCTACCTTGCTGCGTCTCAGGAGGCGTCTTGTCGGGCCTAGGGAGGGGATTCTCTAACCTAAAAAACCTCCATGTGCACTCCACACGTACTCCGCTACTTCCCCGGGCATCTCTACCACACTTTTGTATGAGTCCTAATTTTTCCAAGGTGTGACGGCAGGCTTGTTTAACGACGACTCATAACACCTACGCAGAAGTTCAAACGCAATAATATCACCAAGAAGAGGACACTTACATCCTCTATGATACGTGTGGCACTATTTTAACAGCCTGGCAGTTTGGATCTCTGATCTGGATGGGGTCTTTGCTCCTGGAGTGGCTCCACGTGAACGCACCGGCGGCACGTTTCTTGGCACTGCAGCAGGTGCAATCCTGTCGGCGGGAGGCGCTGCAGTTAACGACGCGAGAGTGGGCGAGCGAGTCTTCTTTACTGTCCGCAGGTTCCCGCTGCCACACGCCGCAGACAGGCAGGAACAGCGGCAACGACACGGCAGCACGTGTCTGATGTGCGATCGCGGCAAAGCGCTTCTTTGTTGCCAAGGCGTGCCGCGGTCCAAAAAGCGAGCACGCTATCCCGTTTCGCGTAGGAGCGACGTCTATCTTCTTCCAGCTGCGACCATTTATGTTTACGTCTACACCTGCACTTTGCGAACCACTTTACGGTGCACGGTGGATGGTGCTTGTCGTACCACGCTACTTTCCCCGCGCCCCTGTTCCAGTCGTGAAAAGACCTACGGAAGAATGGAAGTAGGTAATCCTCTAAAGCTTAAAGTATTTTATCCTATGGTCGTTTTCGCCAGATACACACAGGAAAAAGCAAGCTATTGATTCACTCTCTTAGGATTGTATGATCTCGTAATTTCAAACTAGTGCCAGATTCACAACGCCTCTCTTTTAGCTTCTGCCACTAGGTGAATGAGTGTTCTCGCATTTGGGAGGACAACGGTTCAAATCCGCTTTCGGCCATCGAGATTTCCTTAATTTTCTCGAGAAAAATGCCGGGATGGTAGCTTTGAAACGGCACGAACGATCTGTTTCCCTATACTTGAAACATTCAAAATGGCTCTGAGCACTATGGGACTTAACATCTGAGGTCATCAGTCCCCTAGACTAAGAACTACTTAAACCTAACTAACCTAAGGACATCACACACATCCACGCCCGAGGCAGGATATCAACCTGCGACCGTAGCGCTTGAAACATTCCGTCTGTGTTCTGCCTCTAATGACCTGCATGTGCACGCGACGTAAGAGTTTAATGAGGACCTGCGTTACGCTTCTGGGCTGACGAGACGCGCCTCTAGTCTTTGAATATTTTCTCTCTCATTTATTAATCCTACCTGGTAGAGGGTCCAGTATGTTAAGCAATACTTAAGTATCTGCCCGACAAGAAATGATAATTAAATCGAAACCCTTAGCTGCCGATACGTGTTGTTAATATACATCAATGGGGACAGCTGAAAATGTGTGCCTCGGTGGCTCAGATGGATAGAGCGTCTGCCAGGAGATCCCGGGTTCGAGTCCCAGTCGGGGCACACATTTTCAGCTGTCCCCATTGATGTATATCACTTGTCGGCAGCTAAGAGTTCCGATTTAATTATTATTTCACTCTGGAGAACCTGCACGGTCATCAATGGTATCTGTTCTTTCAGAAACAGATACCATCTTCATATGTCTGACAAGAGTTTCGTACGCTGTCTCCGACGTAGATGCACTATACACCCTTGCACACTTCCAACACATTTCAGTCAGGGAGCTGCCTTTCCTACTACGTGTTTGATGTTGTAGGTGCACTTTAAATCGCTCTGTATGCGGTCTCCCAGATATTTAGTCTATGTGGCTGCTTCCGTTAATTTTTCTGCAATCGTGCAACAACAGAATAACGGGTCGTTCCGCCTACGTTTCTTTATGTTGACAATTCACTGCCAATTCCTGTACCAAGCGTCCATTGTCTCCAAGTCTTCCTGGATTTGACTAAAGTTTTTCTTCCAGAGAAGTTGAACTTCTCCGTAGACAATAGTATCATCCGCAAAAAGCTTATAGAATTTTCGGCGCTATCTAAGTTGTTCTTTTAGATACAGGGTGAACCGAAACTCCACCGACGAACTTTGTGAGGCAGTAGTATGGACCAAAACAAGGAAAAAAATGTCTAGTTCACATGAGCTCAAATGCAATTTCGCCATTACAGATGTGATCTCTGCATTCGGTGCTGAGGATGGCTTTTGTTATGGCTGTGGTGCTCCCCAAATGCCGGAGTCCTTGTTTAGAGATGGCGTTATCGCCCACACTTTTTGAAAATTATTACGTGAAAAAAATTCATTTTTGTAACTCTCACAGTATGATATCTTCGTTCGATAAAGGACTGAATTTGTTTTCGTTATCCATCGTACTTATTGGACTGAATAAAATTAAGTACACTGCGCGAAATTTTATGCAGAGGTAAAAACGCAGTGCGCAAACTTTGCGTGTTGTTGATTTTAGCTCTCACATTTCAAATGGCTCTGAGCATTATGGGACATCTAAGGTCATCAGTCCCCTAGAACTTAGAACTACTTAAACCTAACTAACCTAAGGACATCACACACATCCATGCCCGAGGCAGGATTCGAACCTGCGACCGCAGCGGTCGCGCGGTTCCAGACTGAAGCGCCTAGAACCGCTCGGCCACTCGGTCACTCCGGCAGGCAGCTCACACATTACAGTCACTGAAAAGTAGATAAGATATGGAAATTTTATTTACAATTGAGAGCAGTTACTACGTCAGATATTCGACGTACGGTCGCGCGCGATGCGCCCATTCACATCGTTGCGCATTGCGAATCATGTCGTCATAACAATCATCATACATCGAACGATTCAAGGTATAGAAACGAGGGTTTCTACAAACGATAGCAATGAGACACGTAAGTTGTATGATAAAGACTTCTTTATTCTCCGAGATATGGAATTAATTCGTCCGCAGTGAGACGTCGACGGCTCAGCTCGCATTCAGACGTCCACAGCGCTGTAGGGAAACCAAAGCGGCGAGCTTGTACACGTCCACAGCACCTGTGGAACGGCGTAGCAGGGCGTGTATAGACGGGCACAGCAGCAAAATACTTAAGAGCTATAAGCACTTGTTCATCTTCGCTACTTTGAAACATCTCTTCTACTGAAGAAGTGTTCATATAGCTCCTATGATACGCATTTTAGAGCCTATGCTTACTCAACTTTCTTTCTTATTTTGGTCCATACTACCAACTGGAAGTTTCTCGGAGTTCTGGTTCACCCACTATGTTTGGAAAAGTAATGGTACTTTAACACGCCCGTGAGATACGCCCAAAGCTACCTTTAGGCCTGACGATTTGTCTCGGTAGAGAACAACATGCCTTGTTTGTAGGAACTCAATCCAATCGCAAATTCAGGCTGATATCATGCACGCTGGATGTTGTCCATTACGCGACAGTGCGGAGCTGTACTGAACGCTTTCCTGAAGTCAAGAGAGACAAAATCTACCCGGACGCTGGTATCTACTGCCTTTCCGGTCTCGTGGACGGACAGAGTGATCTGGGTTTCACATGATCGTTGTTTTCGGAGCTCATATTGACTCCTACAGAGAAGATTTTCCGTCTCTAAAATAGTCATTGTAAGTGAGCATAAAAAGGGGTTCTTATGTGCTAAAACAAACAGGTCAGCTATAGAGGACTATAGTTGCGCGCCTCTGTTTACTATCTATATTACCACCCAAGAACCCGGTGCCAGTTGCAGGTTGCTTATCTAACGGCTTCCAGGAGAAATTTGATTTCCGACATTTCTGTTTGAGTCCAATAGAGAGGTGACAGCAGCGGAGGCAGCCAGAAACGGGTATGTGGATACAGTCATTGGACACAGAACGGCAAGTAAATGGTTTCCTCGTTTTTAGGCGGATCGTTTTGACATTAGCGACTCTCTACGCTCAGGAAGAATTTCTTGGTTCGATGGAGGTAGTTTAAACGCTTTAGTCCACAATGATCTACGTCAGTGTACTCGAGAACTGGAAAATGTAGTGAACTATGATCATTCCACCATTATGCGACATTTGTGTGCAATGGGGAAGGTAAAAAAAAGTGTATTGGTACCACACGCTCTAAGCCAAAAGTAACAAAAATCAGCGGCCGGCCGTTTGTGCATCTCTGCTTGCCCTTCATCACCGACCGTTCCTGCCCTGTGTCGTTACTGATGACGATAGATGGTGCCTTTATGCTAACATACGGAAAAAGCGATAGTTGAGCCCAAACGAAGCAGCAACTCCACGTACAAAGACGTCCGCGCATTCACAAAAAATAATGTGCATCTGTTGGAACAGCTACGGTGTAGTGTACTAGGAATTGCTTCCCCCAGCTGTAACCATCACTGCTTACACTTATTGTCAACAACAGAGACGTCTTACAGATAGTATCCACGAGCAGTGACCAGGCAGACTGCGTGAAGTGATGCTACTCCATGATAACGCCCGTTCACATTCTGTTAGACTCACGAAAAACATTATGCAGGAGTTGGATTGGGAAGTCATTCCGCACCCACCTTATTCACCTGATCTTGTACCCTCAGATTTTCAAATTTTTCTCTCTCTGTCGAACAACCTTCTAGTAACTTCCTTTCCGGATGAAAATGCGCTCCGAACAAGGTTTGACGAGCTCTTCGCCTCAAACCCACGTAATTTCTTCAGTTCCGAAAACGAAAAATTGTCCCAACGTTGGTAGACTGTTGTAAATAGTGAAGGAAAATATATTATTGACAGCTAATGTCTGAGGCTTGTGTATCTGTTGTCTTTATTAAACTTATTGAGAAACCCAACGAACTCATGAACCAACCCAATATTTGTCGACCGGTAAAAATACAGCCTCGGTTCAAATCGGACATGGAATTCTGAAGTAAGTATTAATAATTTTATAGTTCAGAAACTCATTAGATAAAATTTAATCTTTTAGCTTTCACTTCACATGACGAAAGATTCGCAAAACCGATTACTAACAGCAACTTCTATATAGTTCCCTGCAGTGACATGTTAACAGGCTCCGTCGCAATGCTGTTTGCTGACCGAACTGTCTGAGTTTTGAAAGGTATCTGTCTTACGATGTCTATTCAATGCATGAGGAAACCTGCTCTTAGACTATAGAAGGCCTCCCAGTACGATAACACATAGCAACACATGTCGAAGATTCTTGCTTCAAAACGCGTAGGAAAAGAAGTTATTTTCTTCACGAAGAGATTTTTCAGTTCAGATTATCGAACCCAAGAGATGAAGTCCTTTTAGCGTTCCGTATCTCACTTGGTTAAAAAGGAACCCTTTAAAGGATCACGTTGTTGTCTTTCGAAAACCCTGTATCAACCTGAAATTTACGTCACATATAAAGGTCTATAGTCCCTTGGCGCTACAATAAATGTGAGGTAAGTCGATCCAACCAAAAGATACGGCCATTTATGTCATATTTTGATACTCGAAAAATAGCTCGTCAGAGCCTATATGGTGCTTCCGTTGGTCTAGAATCATAAAATACGGTAAGAAGTAATGTTTCACAGTACAAGTAAAGGAAACAATCCAAAAATTGTTAATTTGTAATAATGTTACACGAAAAAATGTTTCTTTTGTCATTTGTTATCCGACGTCAAACTTGGAATTAAAACATTCTCGAAAAGCTCAGACTCTGGGACCGTCATCTTGCCAGAATCAATGTTAGTAGTAGTAGTAATAGTAGTAGTATGGCCTTGTCATGGGTTCAGCATCTTCCACTTTTGGCTGTCCATAGCAAGTCCTTTCATTTCAGAATATTTGTCTCCTTTGATATTACTTTTGGATGCATTATGGGAGTGTCAGTGAAATGTGTTACAAATATTTACTATCAATAACAGTCTTTATCACAATTTATTTATTACAGTGACAGGTTTCGACCACTACTGTGGTCATCTTCAGACTAATGAGTAAGAACCTCCTCCTGCTGGAGAATCACTACTGTTTTTGATAGTAAATCCTTTGATATTGTCCAGCATTTGATATCTTCTTTTTCCTCTTTCTCCCCCCCCCCCCCCAATTCCTTTCCTTCCTTCCTTCAACAAACAGTCCCTCCTCGAACGATGTTCAATCCAGTTCCGTTTTCTCTTTCTGATTACTTTCATCATCTTTCTTTCTACTCCTTAATAGTTCTTCATTCTTTGCTCGGTCTTCCCATTTCACTTCTTCCATCTTTCTCCATCTCTCTCTTATGTATATATATATATAAGGTAGCTTTGGACGTATGTCACGGGCGTGTTAAAGGACCATTACTTTTCCAAACATAGTGGGTGAACCAGAACTCCGAGAACCTTCCAGTAGGTAGTATGGACCAAAATAAGAAAGTTGAGTAAGCATGGGCTCTAAAATGCGTATCATAGGAGCTATATGAACACTTGTTCAGTATAAGAGATGTTTCAAAGTAGCGAAGATGAACAAGTGCTTATAGCTCTTAAGCAGTTGGCTCCTGTGCCCATCTATACACGGCATGCTACGCCGTTCCACAGGTGCTGTGGACGTGTACAAGCTCGCCGCTTTGGTTTCCCTACAGTGCTATATATAGAGTGTTACAAAAAGGTACGGTCAGACTTTCAGGAAACATTCCTTACACACAAATAAAGAAAAGATGTTATGAGGACATGTGTCCGGAAATGCTTAATTTCCATGTTAGAGCTCATTTTAGTTTCGTCAGTATGTACTGTACCTCCTCGATTCACCGCCACTTGGCCCAATTAAAGGGAGGTAATGTTGACTTCGGTGCTTGTGTTGACATGCGACTCATTGCTCTACAGTACATCAACAGGTTAGTGTTCATCACGAGCGTGGTTTTGCAGTCAGTGCAATGTTTACAAATGCGGAGTTGGCAGCTGCCCAGTCGATGTATGGATTAGCACGGGGCAATAGCCGTGGCGCGGTACGTTTGTATCGAGACAGATTTCCAGAACGAAGGTGTCCCGTCAGGAAGACGTTCGAAGCAATTGATCGGCGTCTCAGGGAGCACGGAACATTCCAGCCTATGACTCGCGACTGGGGAAGACCTAGAACGACGAGGACACCTGCAATGGACGAGGCAATTTTCGTGCAGTTGACGATAACCCTAATGTCAGCGTCAGAGAAGTTGCTGCTGTACAAGGTAACGTTGACCACGTCACTGTATGGAGAATGCTACGGGAGAACAAGTTGTTTCAGTACCATGTACAGCGTGTGCAGGCACTATCAACAGCTGATTGGCCTCCACGGGTACACTTCTGCGAATGGTTCATCCAACAATGTTTCAATCCTCATTTCAGTGCAAATGTTCTCTTTACGGATGAGGCTTCATTCCAACGTGATCAAATTGTAAATTTTCACAATCAACATGTGTGGGCTGACGAGGATCCGCACGCAGTTGTGCAATCACGTTATCAACACAGAATTTCTGTGAACGTTTGGGCAGGCACTGTTGGTGATGTCTTGATTGGGCCCCATGTTCTTCCACCTACGCTCAATGGAGCACGTTATCATGATTTCATACGGGATACTCTACCTGTGCTGCTTGAACATGTGCCTTTACAAGTACGACACAACATGTGGTTCATGCACGATGGAGCTCCTGCACATTTCAGTCGAAGTGTTCGTACGCTTCTCAACAACAGATTCGGTGACCGATGGATTGGTAGAGGTGGACCAATTCCATGGCCTCCACGCTCTCCTGACCTCAACTCTCTTGACTTATTTATGGGGGCATTTGAAAGCTCTTGTCTACTCAACCCCGGTAGCAAATGTAGAAACTCTTCGTGCTCGTATTGTGGACGGCTGTGATACAATACGCCATTCTCCAGGGCTGCATCAGCGCATCAGGGATTCCGTGCGACGGAGGGTGAATGCATGTATCCTCGCTAACGGAGGACATTTTGAACATTTCTTGTAAGAAAGTGTTTGGAGTCACGCTGGTACGTCCTGTTGCTGTGTGTTTCCATTCCATGATTAATGTGATTTGAAGAGAAGTAGTAAAATGAGCTCTAACATGGAAAGTAAGTGTTTCCGGACACATGTCCGCATAACGTATTTTCTTTCTCTGTGTGTGAGGAATGTTTCCTGAAAGTTTGGCCGTACCTTTTTGTAACACCCTATATATATATATATATGTATATATATATATATATATATATATATATATATATATATATATATATATATATATATCTCCTTCCACTCTTCTTTCATATTCCTTTCTCGATGTCCATGTCTCCACACCATACAGTGCAACGCTCCAGATGCAACATTTGGCAACTCTTTTCCTCAAATCTATATATATATATATATATATATATATATATATATATATATATATATATATATATCCTTCCACTCTTCTTTCATATTCCTTTCTCGATGTCCATGTCTCCACACCATACAGTGCAACGCTCCAGATGCAACATTTGGCAACTCTTTTCCTCAAATCTTTGTTTAGTGGTCCACAAAGAAATTTCTGTTTCCTCTTGAATCATTCCTTTGCCATTGCAATTCTTTTCCTAATTTCTGTTGAGCAATACAAATCATCCATTATTACACTTCCCAAGTAATTGAAGTTATTCACTTGCTCTATTTCCTCTCCCCCTATTTCCAGACGATATTTTCTCCCCTTTCCTCCAATTACCATGCTTTTCGTTTTCTCCTTGTTAATCTTCATCCCATATTCTAATTTTGTGTTTAGATCATCTAACATTTGTTCCTATTTTCTCGCACACTCTGCCATCACAACCATGTGGTCTGCAAATCTTATAGACTCCACTCTCCGACCCCCTATACAAACTCCACTGCTTCCATGAAAACTTGCATTAATTTCCTCCAGATAGATATTGAACATTGTTTGGTGATAAACAACATCCTTGTCTTACATCTCTTCCCAGTTCAGTTTCTTCACTAATCACACCTATTCTTACTCTTGCTCACTGGTTCAAATATAAATTTCTAATTAGTCATCTATCCGTCCAGTCAACTCCATGTTTCCTTAGGATTTCCATCAGTTTGTCCCATCTGACACAATTCAAAGCCTTCAAGATCAATGAACACAACTTACACCTTCCTTTTCTTCTCCATGTACCTCTCTCCTATGACTCTCAGTAGCCCAATGGTATCTCTAGTTCCCACTCCTCGCCTGAAACCACAATTGTTCATCTCCTACTATGCAATTCAATCAATGTTGATAACAAGCAAAAGTCGTCGAGCTTCTAGAGTGCCGGAATGGATGAATCTTCTATATACTTAATTATTCTTGTACAGAACCCTCAGTGCGCTAGTCCTACAAGCACCTGGCCAATTTTTTCAACATTAATTGAGGTTAGTCTCATTTCCTGTACTGGATATTATTATATTATTAACAAAATCAATAAGCTCTTTTGATAATAAGATTCACCATTATGAATACCAAGACAACTTTAGGGATCGGGTCATTATCCTAACAAACTAGGTGACTAAGGTCAGTAACTGTATCCGAATATATGAAGATTAAATATAACAAATCTGTTAGACCACAGTAAAGACGATATTGATCAATGATTTTTTTACGAAGTTAAAGAAACAGTTATTTGCCTGGAGGCGACGATACGCGAGCTTCGGTGGTGATGGTGTTGACCAGTATTGCGCAAGCGTGGCCTTAAGTACAAATTGCTCTAACGTAATTCTTCCTACCACATGTAAACACCACAGAGCGCTGCAGTAAGCTGGTAATGCGCCAATCCGAGGCTCACTTCGAGTAAATCCGCATGTAATTTAGCTCCGCTTCCACTCCACTGTGTTGACATTCTAAAGACCAGCGACTGAGTGGTGGCCGTTTATCTCTCACTGCACTCACTACGCGCCTTCACGCCTTTTATTTTTTCGCGCTTACCAACCACTTACACAGGGAAGAACTTCCCTCGAACTTTCGTTCCCTAACAATACATTGATATCTGTCTATTCCTACGCTTGACTCAGTCAAAGGGCCAATAGTGTGTTACAAATAAAGCGCAAACGAAAATATTCCCAAGTACTACAAATTGTGAAGAAATACAGAAGCTGCACAAAAATATGGAAACAACACACAAGGATGTTACAAAAAGGTACGGCCAAACTTTCAGGAAACATTCCTCACAGACAAAGAAAGAAAATATGTTATGTGGACATGTGTCTGGAAACGCTTACTGTCCATGTTAGAGCTCATTTTATTACTTCTCTTCAAATCACATTAATCATGGAATGGAAACACACAGCAACAGAACGTACCAGCCTGACTTCAAACACTTGGTTACAGGCAATGTTCAAAATGTCCTCCGTTAGTGAGGATACATGCATCCACCCTCCGTCGCATGGAATCCCTGATGCGCTGATGCAGCCCTGGAGAATGGCGTATTGTATCACATCCGTCCACGATACGAGTACGAAGAGTCTCTACATTTGGTACCGGGGTTGAGTAGACAAGAGCTTTCAAATGCCCCCATAAATGAAAGTCAGGAGGGTTGAGGTCAAGAGAGCGTGGTGGCCATGGAATTGGTCCGCCTCTACCAAACCATCTGTCTCCGAATCTGTTGTTGAGAAGCGTACGAACACTTCGACTGAAATGTGCAGGAGCTCCATCGTGCATGAACCACATGTTGTGTCGTACTTGTAAAGGCACACGTACTAGCAGCACAGGTAGAGTATCCCGTATGAAATCATGATAACGTGCTCCATTGAGCGTAGGTGGACGAAACTAAAATGAGCTCTAACATGGAACTTAAGCGTTTCCGGACACATGTCCACATAACATCTTTTCTTTATTTGTGTGTGAGGAATGTTTCCTGAAAGTTTGGCGGTACCTTTTTGTAACACCCTATATATATATATATATATATATATATATATATATATATATATATATATATATATATATATATATATATATAGTACTGGCCATTAAAATTACTACACCACGAAGATGTCTGTAGCACACAGACGCGGCAGACACCTACAACGTGCTGACACGAGGAAAGTTTCTAACCGATTTATCATACACAAACAGCAGTTTACCGGCGTTGCCTGGTGAAACGTCATTGTGATGCCTCGTTAAGGAGGAGAAATGCGTGCCATCACGTTTCCGACTTTGATATAGATCGGATTGTAGGCTATCGCGATTGCGGTTGCGGTTTATCGTATCGCGACATTGCTGCTCGCGTTGGTCGAGATCCTGTGACTGTTAGTAGAATATGCAATCGGTGGGTTCGGGAGGGTAATACGGAACGCCGTGCTGGATCCCAACGGCCTCGTATAACTAGCAGACGAGATGACAGGCATCTTATCCGTACACGGCTGTAACGGATCGTGCAACCACGTCTCGATCCCCGAGTCAACAGACGGGGACGTTTGCAAGACAACAACCATCCGCACGAACAGTTCGACGACGTTTGCAGCAGCACGGACTATCAGCTCGGAGACCATGGCTGCGGTTCCCCTTGACGCTACATCACAGACAGGAGCGCCTGCGATGGTGTAATCAACGACGAACCTGGGTGCACGAATGGCAAAACGTCGTTTTTTTTTCGGATGAACCCAGGTTCTATTTATAGTATCAAGATGGTCGCATCCGTGTTTGGCGACATCGCGGTGAACGCACATTGGAAGCGTGTATTCGTAATCGCCATACTGGCGTATCACCCGGCGTGAGGTATGGGGTGCCATTGGTTACACGTCTCTGTCACCTCTTGTTCGCATTGACGGCACTTTGAACAGTGGACGTTACATTTCAACTGTGTTACGACCCGTGGGTCTACCCTTCATTCGATCCCTGCGAAACCCTACATTCCAGCAGGATAATGCACGACCGCATGTTGCAGGTCCTATACGGGCCTTTCTGGATACAGAAAATGTTCGACAGATGCCCTGGCCAGCACATTCTCCAGATCTCCCACCAACTGAAAACGTCTGGTCAATGGTGGCCGAGCAACTGGCTCGTCACAATACGCCAGTCACTACTCTTGATGAACTGTGGTATCGTGTTGAAGCTGCATGGGCAGTTGTATCTGTACACACCATCCAAGCTCTGTCTGACTCAATGCCCAGGCGTATCAAAGCCGTTATTACGGCCAGAGGTGGTTGTTCTGGGTACTGATTTCTCAGGATCTATGCACCCGAATTGCGTGGAAATGTAATCACATGTGAGTTCTAGTATAATATATTTGCCCAAAGAATACCCGGTTATCATCTGCATTTCTTGTTGGTGTAGCAATTTTAATTGCCAGTAGTGTATATATATATATATATAACGCATTACCATACCTAATACGGCGTAGGAAAACCGTCGTCATTCAAAACAGCTTTCAATCACGTCGGGATAGATAAAAACAAGGCCCTAAATGGTTTTAAGGGCACTCTTGCATAGTTCTTCCTGAAAAATAGTGGCAAGTTCAGGTAACGATGATGGAGGTTGACGGCGGTGACGCATTGTTCTCTTGAAAGCAGAAAGCAGATGTCCAATAATATTGAGATCTGGTGACTGATGTTCAGGGGAGATGCGACACTTCATCCTCGTTTTCAAAAAACAAGTCCCGGACGATGCGAGCTGTGTGAACAGGGGCCCTGTCCTTTAGAAACACACCGTCACCGATGGAGAACGAACATTGCACCATGGGATTGACCTGAACGGCCAAATGCTCAGATAATCCTTGGCTGTAAAGCGACCTTGCTGAGTAACTACGAGCTTAAAGGAATACCACGAGCCGTCTGGAGTGGCCGAGCGGTTCTAGGCGCTACAGTTTGGAGCCACGAGACCGCTACGGTCGCAGATTCGAATCCTGCCTCGGGCATGGATGTGTGTGATAGGTTAGTTAGGTTTAAGTAGTTCTAGGGGACTGATGACCTCAGAAGTTAAGTCCTATAGTGCTCAGAGCCATTTGAACCATTTTTTGAATACCACGATATGGCTCCGCGAATCACGGAAGCCCCGTTTCACTTTTGGAAACAGCGTGAAACAACATCCACCCGACCACATGACCTGCTTCCATTGCTCCACAGTTCAAATTTTATGGCTCGGCACCACGTTTTTTTCTGTTTGCATCGCTTACTAGTGGTTTTGGAGTTCCAGCTCACCCTGCAGTTCCTTGCTTCTGGTGCTCCCTTCGCGTTTTGCTGCTCATAGGGTTCGCGAGTGCGACATTCAGTTACATAATGACTTTTGCAGCTGTCTACCTCTTTTTCTGTCACAATCCTCCTCAATGTCCGTCTCTCACGATCACTCAGCATACACTTTCGTCCGCGTTGTGACTTAATGCGATATAGATCTTTGATGCGGTTCCTCTTCAAACACCATAAACCTATGCTACTTGGTTACAGTAGCGCCCATCATACCAGCACCAGCAATCTGCCTACGTTCCATATCACTTCGCTCAGAACCCTGTTTTGACCACGACTGACACTTGCATCGTACTGAGGACATAGGACAGGCGCCGTTTGTGGTCGAATACAACAGTGCAACCTGCAGGCTTGGCTAGCATCTGAATTTATGTTCAAGTATCAAATTTTCGCGTCGTTTCCGTATTTCTGTCCAACCCCTGTGTAGGCTGCATACATTTCTGAACAGGCAACAAAGATACTGGAATGGTTTCATTAATGGCAAGTCTCAAATGGCTCTGAGCACTATGGGACTTAACATCTGAGGTCGTCAGTCCCCTATAACTACTTAAACCTAACTAACCTAAGGACATCACACACATCCATGCCCGAGGCAGGATTCGAACGTGCGACCGTAGCCGTCACGCGGTTCCAGACTGTAGCGCCTAGAACTGCTCGGCCACATCGGCCGGCATTAATGGCACGAAGTGATTGTTTTACAAACTATATGTCAAGTGTATACAATAACTGTACATGGTGGCTCAAACTATTTTTTATCTAGAAGACGAAATTCAAGTTTAAAGTAATAGGTGGGCGACATAGAATTCCGTGATTTCTCATTACCGCAGTGGTTCACCCATCGTCTGCTTCAAAATCTTCCCGGGATGCCCTGTAGCGAGTCCAAATGTTCAAATGTGAGCGAATTCCTGAAGGACCAAACTGCTGAGGTCATCGGTCCCTAGACTTACACACTACTTTAACTTATGCTAAGATCAACAAACACACCCTTTCCCGAGGGAGGACTCGAACCTGGGTCTGGAGCGGCCGCGCTATCCGTTACATGGCGCCTCTAACCACGCGGCCGTATCGAGTCCAGTTCGTCTTCAGACACGATGTGAGTTATGGCGCGGAAAACTTCTTTTCGCAGCTTTAAAAGATTTTTGTAGTAGGTATGTTTTCAAAATTGTGCTATAATTATTGAAAATATGCACTGACGATTAAAACTATGCAATTTACTAAGTATAAGAGTAACAGGTCGTTATATATTACTCTATTTTTGACTTCGGACACGGTTCCCTTGTTATGTTGTGGAACCCTAGATGGCATATCTGGCAATACGGAATAGTATTCAATAAAACCCATACTGACTGTGCAGATGCTGAGAACAAAGATTAGATTTATGACATCCAAATAGGTCAATGTGAAACGAATCACTTCTACTAAATAAACAAATATTTCTATCAGAAAGTCGCATTGAAGTTAATGAATGTAGCAGATGTACTACTTAATCAAATGGCTTTTTATGTTGCTGATTACTAATCCATTTTTGTAGAATAATCTCAGAAATGTGCTTTGTGTACACAAAATAATTTTTTTACAAAATTTACATAATTATAAGTATTTTTATAGATGTATCCCAAATTTCCCGACTATTTCATATTCGCCTCCAAGTGCAATTTTTTAAAAAGAGACTTTTTTCGGCGATAGAATTTTTAAATTCTGCAACGAGAAATACAGTCAGTTATTGCCAAATATTTGAACTTTATCGCAAAATGTGTCTGAGAGCTAAAATGAGTTCAGTTTGGAAATATGTGCAACTACAAAAGTAAACGGTACTCCATAAGACATGACATCTTTACACCAGTGTCACTGAAGTATACAAAAAAATACTTATGAAAGATCTATTTAACTGTGGATCTGGTAAATGCAGTAATGAATCGAGAGCTTGAAAATATCCTATTTTGCAACAACTGATGATTTAACTACTCATCTACTTCTCTCTTGTAGCGTGAATTATCACCACTCTTGGTACAATTCTAGTGCCTTGTCTATTCCAAGCGCGTTCGTACTTTACACTGGAGGACAATAGTATGTTAATAGTACTAATGATCTCTCTCTCTCTCTCTCTCTCTCTCTCTCTCTCTCTCTCTCTCTTTCCAAGCATTAATCCCGACTTGCGGGGTCTGCTGTCATGGTTAACCGGATTTGGCGTGTTAATTTGTAAGGGGTGGTCGATGCCCTTCCTGTCGCCACCCCCATATCCCCCAGGATGGAATGTGTGTACCCCAACTGTATGCATCTATTGTAATCCCTGGAATGGCCCGAACATGTATCAAATGTCTGCGAGTCGTATAACTGAGGCGGATCGTGGGGAGCACCCCTGTATTCACCTAGTGGGATGTGGAAAACCGCCTAAAAACCACACCAGGCTGGCTGGCACACCGGCCCTCGTCGCTAGTCCGCCGGGGCCGTTACGCCTAACCGAGTCCAGGAAGCAGCGCGTTAGCGCTCTCGGCTACCCTGGCGGGTTAATTTGATAAATTATACTAAAGTGGATCATCAAGATTTTGATTTATTATTCCAATTCTGTAAAGCACAGTTAATTATGTCTTTTGTAAGTACATTCTTTGTATACTTCAGTGACACTCTGACTGTAACATATTTACACCCGACGGAAGATGTTTTCTAAGGAATTATATAAAGTTATTGTATGTACTTGACATACAGTTCTCCTCCTGCGGTACAGATGGCACGAGGGTATATTGTGTCCGAAATCTATTGCCCAAAAATGCACTGAGGTGACAGAAGTCATAGGATAGCGATATGCACATAAACAGATGACAGAAGTATCGTGTACACCAGGTATAAAAGCAGGCGTATTGGCGGAGCTGGTACTTGTACTCAAGTGATTCGTGTGAAAATGTTTCCGGCGTGATTGTGCCGCACGACGGCAATTAGCATACTTCGAACGCGGAGTGGCACTTGAAGCTACACGCATGTCACATTTCACTTCGAAAATTATTAGGAGATTCAATACTCCGAAATACTCAGTGTCAAGAGTGTGCCGAAAATAACATTTCAGGCATTGCCTGTCACCAGGGACAACGCAGTGGTGGCGGTCTTCACTTAACTACCTCGAGCAGCGGCGCTTGCGTGTAATTATCAGTGTCAACAAATAAGCAACACTGCGTGAGCTAACAACAGAAATTAATATGGGACGTACGACGAACGTATCCATTAGGGCAGTGCGGCGAAATTTGACGCTAACGAGCTATAGCATGATCAACGCGGGCGCAAGATCAGGTGAATAAGATGGGTGCGGAACGACTTCTCTATCCAAGGCCTGTATAGTGTTTGTCACTATCACAATACGGGCGGGAGTTACCGTGGAGTAGCATGACTTCACGCAGTCTTTTTGGTGGTAGTGGTGGTGGTTGTTGTTGTTGTTGTTGTTGTTGTTGTTGGATTGCGTCTGCAAGACGTCTCAATTGTTAACAATACATGTCAGCAGTTACGCCTGGGGAGGGAATTCGTAGTACAGCACACTGTCGTTGTTCCACCAGATGCGTAACATTATATTTTGTGGATGCGCCCAGTTCTTTGTACGGGGACTTGATGCTTTGTTTTATCTCAAACATTCCATTATGTCACCTTTTCTCGTCACCAGTAACAATACAGGATAGAAATCGTCGTCGTCGTTCAAGAGCCAGTCGATGACGAGCAAGCAGAGATCCACACATCGTCACCTGCTGATTTTTGTGATTTTGGTTTAGAGAATGTGGTACCCATACACACCATTTTTGAACCTTCTCCATCGCATTCAACTGCCGCACGATGGTCTAATGATGAGATTTCACGACTACTAGCAATTATCGAGTACACTGACATGGATCATTGTTGATTAACGTGTTTAAACGTACTTCATCAAGCCCTACAGGTCGTGCTGAACTTTGAGACTCACTAATGTTACAACGATCTACATCTACATCTACATCTACATTGATACTCCGCAAGCCACCCAACGGTGTGTGGCGGAGGGCACTTTACGTGCCACTGTCATTACCTCCCTTTCCTGTTCCAGTGGCGTATGGTTCGCGGGAAGAACGACTGTCTGAAAGCCTCCGTGCGCGCTCTACTCTCTCTAATTTTACATTCGTGATCTCGTCGGGAGGTATAAGTAGGGGGAAGCAATATATTCGATACCTCATCCAGAAACGCACCCTCTCGAAACCTGGCGAGCAAGCTACACCGCGATGCAGAGCGCCTCTCTTGCAGAGTCTGCCACTTGAGTTTATTAAACGTCTCCGTAACGCTATCACGGTTACCAAATAACCCTGTGACGAAACGCGCCGCTCTTCTTTGGATCTTCTCTATCTCCTCCGTCAGACCGATCTGGTACGGATCCCACACTGATGAGCAATACTCAAGTATGGGTCGAACGAGTGTTTCGTAAGCCACCTCCTTTGTTGATGGACTACATTTTCTAAGCACTCTCCCAATGAATCTCAACCTGGTACCCGCCTTACCAACAATTAATTTTATATGATCATTCCACTTCAAATCGTTCCGCACGCATACTCCCAGATATTTTACAGAAGTAACTGCTACCAGTGTTTGTTCCGCTATCATATAATCATACAATAAAGGATCCTTCTTTCTATGTATTCGCAATACATTACATTTGTCTCTGTTAAGGGTCAGTTGCCACTCCCTGCACCTAGTGCCTATCCGCTGCAGATCTTCCTGCATTTCGCTACAATTTTCTAATGCTGCAACTTCTCTGTATACTACAGCATCATCCGCGAAAAGCCGCATGGCACTTCCGACACTATCTACTAAGTCATTTATATATATTGTGAAAAGCAATGGTCCCATAACACTCCCCTGTGGCACGCCAGAGGTTACTTTAACGCCTGTAGACGTCTCTCCATTGATAACAACATGCTGTGTTCTGTTTGCTAAAAACTCTTCAATCCAGCCACACAGCTGGTCTGATATTCCGTAGGCTCTTACTTTGTTTATCAGGCGACAGTGCGGAACTGTATCGAACGCCTTCCGGAAGTCAAGAAAAATAGCATCTACCTGGGAGCCTGTATCTAATATTTTCTGGGTCCCGTGAACAAATAAGGCGAGTTGGGTCTCACACGATCGCTGTTTCCGGAATCCATGTTGATTCCTACATAGTAGATTCTGGGTTTCCAAAAACGACATGATACTCGAGCAAAAAACATGTTCTAAAATTCTACAACAGATCTGCTCGACGACCCTTCTTGAAGACTGGGACTATCTGCGCTCTTTTCCAATCATTTGGAACCCTCCGTTCCTCTAGAGACTTGCGGTACACGGCTGTTAGAAGGGGGGCAAGTTCTTTCGCGTACTCTGTGTAGAATCGAATTGGTATCCCGTCAGGTCCAGTGGACTTTCCTCTATTGAGTGATTCCAGTTGCTTTTCTATTCCTTGGACACTTATTTCGATGTCAGCCATTTTTTCGTTTGTGCGAGAATTTAGAGAAGGAACTGCAGTGCGGTCTTCCTCTGTGAAACAGCTTTGGAAAAAGGTGTTTAGTACTTCAGCTTTACGCGAGTCATCCTCTGTTTCAATGCCATCATCATCCCGTAGTGTCTGGATATGCTGTTTCGAGCCACTTACTGATTTAACGTAAGACCAGAACTTCCTAGGATTTTCTGTCAAGTCGGTACATAGAATTTTACTTTCGAATTCAATGAACGCTTCACGCATAGCCCTCCTTACGCTAACTTTGACATCGTTTAGCTTCTGTTTGTCTGAGAGGTTATGGCTGCGTTTAAACTTGGAGTGGAACTCTCTTTGCTTTCGCAGTAGTTTCCTAACTTTGTTGTTGTACCCCGGTGGGTTTTTCCCGTCCCTCACAGTTTTACTCGGCACGTACCTGTCTAAAACGCATTTTACGATTGCCTTGAACTTTTTCCATAAACACTCAGCATTGTCAGTGTCGGAACAGAAATTTTCGTTTTGATCTGTTAGGTAGTCTGAAATCTGCCTTCTATTACTCTTGCTAAACAGATAAACCTTTCTCCCTTTTTTTATATTCCTATTAACTTCCATATTCAGGGATGCTGCAACGGCCTTATGATCACTGATTCCCTGTTCTGTACATACAGAGTCGAAAAGTTCGGGTCTGTTTGTTATCAGTAGGTCCAAGATGTTATTTCCACGAGTCGGTTCTCTGTTTAATTGCTCGAGGTAATTTTCGGATAGTGCACTCAGTATAATGTCACTCGATGCTCTGTCCCTACCACCCGTCCTAAACATCTGAGTGTCCCAGTCTATATCTGGTAAATTGAAATCTCCACCTAAGACTATAACATGCTGAGAAAATTTATGTGAAATGTATTCCAAATTTTCTCTCAGTTGTTCTGCCACTAATGCTGCTGAGTCGGGAGGTCGGTAAAAGGAGCCAATTATTAACCTAGTTCGGTTGTTGAGTGTAACCTCCACCCATAATAATTCACAGGAACTATCCACTTCTACTTCACTACAGGATAAACTACTACTAACAGCGACGAACACTCCACCACCGGTTGCATGCAATCTATCCTTTCTAAACACCGTCTGTACCTTTGTAAAAATTTCGGCAGAATTTATCTCTGGCTTCAGCCAGCTTTCTGTACCTATAACGATTTCAGCTTCGGTGCTTTCTATCAGCGCTTGAAGTTCCGGTACTTTACCAACGCAGCTTCGACAGTTGACAATTACAATACCGATTGCTGCTTGGTCCCCGCATGTCCTGACTTTGCCCCGCACCCGTTGAGGCTGTTGCTCCTTAAAGCGAGAAAACAATATTCTCACCGTGCTCTGTGAAATAGCATTATTCCCATTCATTGTACAAATGTTACTGGCTGTCTCCGCGGCTGTCACCCCTCTATTGAACTCCAACAGAAGAACATTTCCAATTTCTCCGTTTGCCACTCCATTTTCTAGCGTGCAGAGTTCCACCCACTACCTCGAAGTGACAAACTGACAATATGCAAACTCACATAGCAATAAGCACTCCGTCTTCAGGCCACAAGTGGCCCATCGGGACCATCCGATCGCCATGTCATCCTTGGCTGATGATGCGGATGAGAGGGGCGGGTGGTCAGCACGCCACTCTGCCGGTCGTTATGATGGTTTTCTTTGACCGAAGCCGCTACTATTCGGTCGAGTAGCTCCTCAATTGGCACCACGAGGCTGAGTGCACCCCGAAAAATGGCAACAGCGCATGGCTGCCTGGATGGTCACCCATCCAAGTGCCATCCATGCCCGACAGCGCTTAACTTCGGTGATCTCACGGGAGCTGGTGTATCGAAATATCGACAGTGAACTAAAAATAAACCCATAGCAACCGGAATCCAACATGCAAAACAAAAACTCACCGCACTTAACAGATGCGTTAGTCCTTTCTACTTTGTACGGTTGCACTGCAACGACAATCATTTGCACATTGCAGCTTGGGAAAGGCTTTATGTCAATTTGACGTTTGATACCGTCCGCATTGTGTTGCAGTTTTAGCAGTCGGCTATGTAGATTGACGAAGGAAGTTCATTGCTTGGCTGCAACGGATAGGTAAGGAGCGACCCGATGGAAGCTAGATGACATTAGGAAACCTGTAGTCAGCAATGGTACCTTCGATTAAAAAAAGTGCAAGTAAGAGACGAGAGAAGAAATGTGTGTGAGTGTGTGTGTGAAGCAGAACAGGACCGGGAAGTGGAGCGGAAAGAGCAGAGGCGGGTGCCGGCTGCGAGTGGGAGAGTGCAGGCGCGACCACGCGCCCGGCGCCTCGGGTTTTTCTGCGCCTCTCGGCGCCAGATGGCCCGCGGCTCCGTATTTATATCGCTGACGGCCCGACCTAGCTCCACCCCGGCCGTCTGGAGAGCCTCCAGTCCTACAACAGGCTGGTCCACGCTCAGTTGCCTTACCCCGTCCCAAAAAAACTGAAGGGGAAAGCGACTTCCTCATGTCGCGCTCGACAGCTTCGATAGGAGGCATTGTTATTCACCGAGGTCATGGGTTAGCGATGTGCATAGAAGTCATAAGTTTTCCGACGTGGTTACGGGCCGCACGACGGGAATTAACAGTACTTTAACGCGGAATGGTAGTTGGAGATAGACGCATGCGATATTTCATTTCGGTAATAGTAAGGGAATTCAGTATTGCATGATTCACAGTGTCAAGACAGAGCCGAAAATACCCAATTTCAAGCATTACCCCTCATCACGGACACGCAGTGGTGACAGACTTCTCTTAACGACCGAGAGCAGCGGCGTTTGCGTAGAGTAGTCATTGCTAACAGACGAGCAGAAGTGCGAGAAACAACCAAAAATATATATGTGGTACGCACGATTGTATTTTATTTAATCGCCCTAGTCGGGCAGACCGTTCGCCAGGTGCCGGTCTTTCGATCTGACGCCACTTCGAGGACCTGCTGTCGATGAGGATGATGATGACAGCACAACACCCAGTCCGTAGGCGGAGAAAATTCCCCGACCCAGCCGGGAATCGAACCCGGGCCCAGAGGATTTACTATCCGTCACGCTGACCGTTCAGCTACCGAGGGCGGACACGTACGATGAACGTATCCGTTAGGACAGTGCGGCGAAATTTGCCGCTAATGGATTACCGTAGCAGACGACAGACTCGAGTGCTTCTGCTAACAGTACGACATCGCCTACAGCGCCTCTCCTGAGTTCATGGCCACCGGTAGGACCCTAGACAACTGGAAAACAGTGGCCTGGTTGGAAGAGTCCCGATTTCATTAGCTAAGAGCTGATGGTAGGGTTCGAGTGAGGTGCAGACACCAAGAAACCATGGACCCGTCAACAAGGCGATGTACAAGCTGCTGGTGACTCCATAATGCCGTGGGCTGTGGTTACATGGAATTTACTGGGTCCTGGTAACGTTTAGCTATGTGGAAACCGTTTGCAGCCACTCACAGAATCCATGTTCCCAAGCAACTATGAAATAATTATAGCTGACAGTGCGTCATGTCGCCAGGCCACTATTGTTCGTGACTGGTTTGAAGAGCATTCTGGATAATTCCAGCGAATAATTTGTTGACATTAGTGAGTGGGTTTGGTTGTTTGGAGGAAGAGACCAAACAGTGAGGTCATTGGTCTCATCGGATTATGGAAGGACGGGGAAGGAAGACGGCCGTGCCCTTACAAAGGAACTGTGCCGGCATTTGCCAGGAGCGATTTAGGGAAATCACGGAAAACCTAAATCAGGATGGCCGGACGCGAGATTGAACCGTCGTCCTCCCCAATGCGAGTCGAATGTGCTAACCACTGCGCCACCTCTCTCGGTCTGACATTAGTGACTTTCCACGTCCAGGAAGACATTGTTTAATTCAGATCGTCTGAACGCATTAATCCACAATGGTCCAGGTCAACGTACTCGAAACCAGGCAAAGGTAATAAACTATGATAGTTCCACCATCGTGCGGCATTTGCATCCAACGAGAAACCTTAAAAAATCGAGTGTAAGGGCACCACATCTAAAATCACGAAGATCAACAGGTGGGCTTATGTTTATCTCTACTTGCGTATCTGCTCGCGACCATCTACAGACCATACCTATCCTGTATCGCTACTGGTGATGGGAAATGCTGTCTTCATGCTAACGTAAAGAAATGAAGGCAATGGTTGAGTCCAAACGAAGTACCAATCCGCCGTACGAGGACGTGCGCGCATCCGCAAAATATAATGTTGTCCATCTGGTGGTACAACGACAGTGTGGTGTAGTACGACTTCCCTCCCCGAGACGTAACTGCTCACATATATTGCTAATACACGACTAGCAGGACTGCGTCAAGTGCTGCTTCTCCACGATAACGACCGTCTGTATTCCGTTAGAATGACAAAAACCCAACATCCGAGTTTCGTTGGGAAGTCATTCAGCAACCACCATGTTTACCTGATCTGGCGCCCCTAGCTTTTCACATTTTCCTCTCTCTATCCAACACGTTCGCAGCTCGTGGTCTCGCGGTAGCGTTCTCGCTTCCCGAGCTCGGAGTCCCAAGTTCTATTCCCGGCGGGGTCAGGGATTTTCACCTGCCTCGAGATGACTGGGTGTTTGTGCTGTCCTCATCGTTTCATCATCATTCATGAAAGTGGCAAGATTGGACTGAGCAAAGGTTGGGACTTTGTACGGGCGCTGATAACCGCCCAGTTGAGTACCCCACAAACCAAACATCATCATCTGTCTAGCAATCCTCAAGGAACTTTTTTGCAGGATTATAATGCTCTACGAACATGTGTCTACGAATTCTTCAACTCAAAACTACGACATTTCGACTTACAGAACCGAAAAGTTACCCCATTGTTGGCAGACTGTTGTACATAGTGGAGGACAATATTCAGGGTGTCGCAAAAAGGTAAGACCAAACTTTCAGGAAACATTCCTCACACACAAAGAAAGAAAATATGTTATGTGGACATGTGTCCAGAAACGATTACTTTTCATATTAGAGCTCATTTTATTACTTCTCTTCAAATCACATTAATCATGGAATGGAAACACACAGCAACAGAACGTACCAGCGTGACTTCGAACACTTTGTTACAGGAAATGTTCAAAATGTCCTCCGTTAGCGAGGATACATGCATCCACCCTCCGTCGCATGGAATCCCTGATGCGCTGATGCAGCCCTGGAGAATGGCGTATTGTATCACAGCCGTCCACAATACGAGCACGAAGAGTCTCTACATTTGGCACCGGGGTTGCGTAGACAAGAGCTTTCAAATGCCCCCATAAATGAAAGTCAAGAGGGTTGAGGCCAGGAGAGCGTGGAGGCCATGGAATTGGTCCACCTCTACCAGTCCATCGGTCACCGAATCTGTTGTTGAGAAGCGTATGAACACTTCGACTGGAATGTGCAGGAGTTCCATCGTGCTTAAACCACATGTTGTTTCGTACTTGTAAAGGCGCATGTTCTTGCAGCACAGGTAGAATATCCCGTATGAAATCATGATAACGTGCTCCATTGAGCGTGGGTGGAAGAACATGGGGCCCAATCAAGACATCACCAACAATGCCTGCTCAAACGTTCACAGAAAATCTGTGTTGATGACGTGATTGCACAATTGCGTGTGGATTCTCGTCAGCCCACACATGTTGATTGTGAAAATTTACAATTTGATCACGTTGGAATGAAGCCTCATCCGTAAAGAGAAGATTTTCACTGAAATGAGGATTGACACATTGTTGGATGAACCATTCGCAGAAGTGTACCCGTGGAGGCCAATGAGCTGCTGATAGTGCCTGCACACGATGTACATGGTACGGAAACAACTGGTTCTCCCGTAGCACTCTCCATACAGTGACGTGGTCAACGTTACCTTGTACAGCAGCAACTTCTCTGACGCTATCATTAGGGTTATCGTCAACTGCACGAAGAATTGCCTCGTCCATTGCAGGTGTCTTCTTCGTTCTAGGTCTTCCCCAGTCGCGAGTCATAGGCTGGAATGTTCCCTGCTCCCAAAGACGCCGATCAATTGCTTCGAACGTCTTCCTGTCGGGACACCTTCGTTCAGGAAATCTGTCTCGATACAAACTTACCGTGCCACGGCTATTGCCCCGTGCTAATCCAAACATCAAATGGGCATCTGCCAACTCGGCATTTGTAAACATTGCACTGACTGCAAAACCACGTTAGTGATGAACACTAACCTGTTGATGCAACGTACTGATGTGCTTGATGCTAGTACTGTAGAGCAATGAGTCGCATGTCAACACAAGCACCGAAGTCAGCATTACCTTCCTTGAATTGGGCCAACTGGCGGTGAATCGAGGAAGTACAGTACATACTGACGAAACTAAAATGAGCTCTAACATGGAAATTAAGCGTTTCCGGACACATGTCCACATAACATCTTTTCTTTATTTGCGTGTGAGGAATGTTTCCTGAAAGTTTGGCCGTACCTTTTTGTAACACCATGTATTATTGATCACAAACGTCTCTGTTACGTGTATCTGTTGCGTTTAATAAACTTACGGAAAAACGCTACGAACTTATGTTCCAGCCCAATACTTTACATAATACCTTACATCATACAAAGTCCAATGATTCATGATTCCCCTAACAAATTAATTTGTTGAAAAGGTAAAATGAAATAAAAATATCTGTGCAACTGATGACTGAATTTTATCCTGAATTTAACTTTACACCATTAAAACATCATTTTTAATAATTGCTATTTTTAATATGTCAAAAATCCGCCTCAGTTGTGGAATGTTACTGGTCTTTACCCAGTTTTCAGCTAGAGTAATCTAGCCATCTTCAGAAGCATAAAATAAACTAATACATGTATTAGGCTTCTTCAGAAGCACAAACTAATATATGTATTAGTTTATTTCATGTTTCTGAAGAAGGCTAGGTTACTCTAGCTGAAACCTGGATAAAGACCAGTAACATTTCGCAACTGAGGCGGTTTTTCGACACATTAATTTGTCACAGTTGCTGACAGGGATGCAACATGTTAAAAATTCTGAGATTGCTATTTTTTTTACCACCAGCAACGCGGCAACTATTATTTCTAGAGAAGTGATGAACGTGACATATTTTGTAAGAAATTTTAATGTAGATTACTTTTGTACTGCGATACATTAGTGATAGAAATCGACTTTTCGAGTTATTCAAGAAAAACATAAAAAATAACCTTTAGACGCACCCCCCCACAGCTACGCTCACATCCCACCGATCACAATTTTTGTACGTTGTTCATGGCATTCCCTGCTAGAATAAAAATTGGTGACTATACGAATAGTTTCCCATATTCGACAGTTTTGTCATTTGTTTGTGTTGTGGTGTCTACATGTAGTTTAATATTTTTTGTTAGTTATGTTTGTGCATGCGTGCGTGCAGGTCTGTAGGCGTCTTTTTTGGGATAGGAGTTATTATTTTGTCTGGTTATGTTCTGCTTCTCTGTTTACATTGTTTTAATGGCTAACGATCAACGATTTGTTACCTATGTTGATTCGGTCATTTATCACTTTCCTGTTTATTGCAAGGGCTCTTTCTATGTGATAGTTTTCCTGCGGAGTTACGGTCTTCTGTTGTGACTGTTCATCGTAACAATTTTTATATCGTGCTCAATGTTATATGGTTTATGTCCATGCTTCATTATGTCTACAGCGAAGGTAGAATGGCAATCTTCATATTTTCAGTTTCTTGCGTATTCTTTACATCTACTTTTGGAATTCCTGTCTGTCATCTTTCAGTACAGTGATTTGCCGTACAGACGTGCGAACTCCAAACATTTTCTACACTATTACCCCTGAATCCAGTCCGATATTAACTAGTTACCATCACCCACAACTTCATCAACATTAGCGATCAACTAAGCTTTAGAATGAAAAATAATTCTTTGAAAATCGATTTTTACAATTACAAAAGACAAATAATATTTAGCTTTTGTAGATGCTTTATTAAATCACGAACTAACAAGTTAATGAGATAACCAGACTGTTTGTTTCCAACAACCTTCTTTTATAGAATGCTCAAGCAGTTCTCAGCGCATCGCATGTGCTACATACAACTCATACTGAGGTATACACTGGTTACTAAACATTTTGTCCGTACCATTCATTCATCTCCCGAGCGACACATGCTTCACCCACACCCTGTACGCCCATTTAAAATAAAATAAATTACGCCTATTGTCTGTATATCATCTGACTGCTGAACTTCTTACTTCTGAACTGGCAGAAATTGGAAGATTTTTGGGTGCCAATGCTTTGTGTCTAACCACCGCCGCTAATAATAATGAAAATAAGAATACAGTATAGATCCTACAGCAGTGCAGAAGCCATACGAAGTGAATAATGAATCCACTTCTGACCTATTGTGGGAATTACCTAAAACCCGCAGAAAATTTTCATGAGATATTTAACCATGTGTGATGCATACGCCAGAATTTTATTCTTAGACACATGGTACTAACAAGTACCCCTTGGGTACACTCACTCAGATTTTAAGCTGACTAATATGTTGGAGTGCAGAGCAAAAATAAGAGATTTATTTTGTTGTACGTGCCCATATGGTCATTAAGGGAGTGACGTTTCCGAAGGGATACCGTTGAAACGGTTACAAATATAAAATAACATCAAATAGTCCTGTGGTTTTTTGATGTGCGTTATACTGGTATACCCAGATTGGTCGATCAAGTCGTCGTTTTCGAAATCCCCGCCCCACATTTTTTTTCGTTTCGACAATTGACTAAAAGCAGAACATATAGCATCGTTAATATAACATTCAGTCTTATATAATGAATTGGTATTCCAGAGGCGCATTTGTCAGAAATAAGCTACAATTATCTCTGTATACCGCATGCGCACCCAAAGAAAACTGAATCGGCAAGCTAAAATTCAAAGTACAATATAAAAAAAAGCACTGCGTTTTGCCTTATTGATATTTCTGCTCGCTTTTCAGTCTCCTTAGTAGGATCTTCACTTCTTCCGCGTCGAGAAAACTGAATCGGTAGGAAAGTAAATGAGTAATTTATTTTCACCATTAATTCAGCTTCTAATTTAGCCATTGGAAAAGCGTTTCTCTTAGCTCACCACGTTTTCCTCATCTGGCTGAAAATTCGTCCTGGAGCGGTACTGGAATGGAAATAGACAACTTTGAACAAATTTTCACAGTTTAAATGAGCTTAAAAAGGTCTCCTTTTTTTCCCTAAGAAAGGCGTTTAATTTCACACATTTTTCGATCATCAGATCATCGTCTACATGAAGTTTACGTCGAGAAGTCACTTCTATGAATTCCGAAACTGAACTCCAGGAGGTAACAGATAAGAACTCATCGAAGAAGGAGGCATGGGATGGGAGGCCATGATGGCAGACAAACGGCATGCATACCCGCTGAGGAGAAAGTCCCGGGGTAGGACAGCGGTAGTTCAGCAGCTTCTGCATACAGACGCTCGACTGGGCAAGTGTAAAAGGCGCCAATGGTCGAACAGGTGCCACGATGGTGGATAGTGTTGAGACGGCGTAAGGGGGATGGACGTGCACACACAAAGCACCCATAGTCGGACAAGGGACCGATACAAACGGAGGAGGGTGGTTCGATCAGCACCCCAGGAAGTACCATTGAGGACACGTAGGACATTGAGGAGCCACGTACAGCGGGCTGCCAGGTAAGTGACATTGGAGGACCAAGAGTGTTTCCTATCGAGCATGAGCCCCAGGAATTTCGTAGTTTCAACGAACGGAAGGGCAGCAGGCCCAAGACGAAAGATGGTGAGAGAAACCAACTGCGCCGCAGAAATTCATACAGGGGAGAAGCGAAAGCCACTGTCGGTGCTCCAGGAGTAAAGAAGATCAAGACATCGCTGATGAAGCCGCTCAGTGAGAAATGTCCGCGGAGAACTGCAATAGATGGCAAAATAGTCAACAAAAAGGGAGCTGGAGATGTCCAGTGGGAGACAGGCCATTATGGCGATAGCAAAGAGAACGGAACCCTGAGGCACACTGTTTTCCAGGTTAAAGGTGTCCGACAAGGCAGAACCCACATGTAGCTCAAGAACTCTGTCTTTTAAAAATTCCTGCAGAAAACAGGGCAGGCGGAAGCCCCACGTCAAAAGAGTACATAGGGTACCAGTTCTCCAGCAGGTGTCATAGGCCTTCTCCAAATCGAAACACACGGCCACTTTCTAGTATTTCCGCGGAACTGCAGAAAACTATTCATGACATAGGTGGACAAAGTAAAGAGATGGTTAACTGCACAACGCCGCGCTTTAAATCCACACTGTGCATTCGTCAGTAAATTGCGACACTCGAGACACCATACCGGTGGGGCATGAATCATACGTTCCATCACCTTGCAGCTGGTAAGAGAGATGGGGCAGTAGCTAGAAAGGAGGTTTTTGTCGTCACCAGGCTTAGGTATGTGTATGACAGTGGCTTCACGCCTATGTCCGGGAAATGTGCCCTCTGCCTACATGTGGTTGTACGTGTTAAACAGAAAGTGCTTGCCCACAAGAGAAAGAAGCTCAACATCTGAATGTGGACGGCGTCTGGCCCTGGCGCGGAGGTTCAAGATGAACTGATGGCATGATCTAGCTCTCTCGTAGTAAAGGCGGTATTGTAGCACTGACGATTTGGAGAAGGGAAGGGTATATCGCCCAAGACTCCTCCGCTCGTTTCTGATGGAGGGAGGCAGGGTGATAGCGGGAAGAGCTCGAAATGTCCGCAAAATGGCGGCCCAAGGTGGTGGAGATAGCAACAGGATCCTTGATGACATTGACACTGTCAGGAAGGAAACTGGGGAATGGATCTTCGTCCCAGAGAGCCGTCGGAGGCTGGCCCACACGACAGGAGGAGGAGGAGTGGAACAGTTAAAAGAACTACGCAAGAACACTTTGCACGCATCTGTTTATAACGAATGCAGTTTGCCATCGTAGGATGACGGTTAAAAACGCGGAGAGCCCGTCTACATGAGCGAATTGCGTCGCGGCATGCTTCAGTCCACCAAAAATCTGCGACATGACGTGGTAAAGAGGAAGTGCGAGGGATGGAACGTTCTGCAGCGGTAAGGATACCGTTTGTGAGATATTCCACCTGGTCATCTCAACTGGGGAAATGATGTTCTTCGAATGATGCCAGGGAGGAGTAAAGCTGCCAGTCAGCCTTAACAAGCTCCCATTTGGGTGTGCACACAGATGAGGCAGGATTCAGCGAACGGATAGAACACGGGAAATGGTCGCTCGATAAGGGTTTCAGAAAGAACGGACCACTCAAGACGCTGGGGAAGCCGGGCAGTGCAGAAGGATAGGTTCAAATGGGAATAGGTGTGCGAGGAGTCTGAAAGGAAAGTGGGTGCTCCAAAGACAGAAGAGGTTAAGTTGGTTAAGAAGGTCAGCCAAGAGAACACCTCTCTGACAGGTCCTGGGAGAACCCCTAAGGAGATGATGTGCACTAAAGTCATCGGGTAGCAAAAATGGGGGGAGGTAGCTGCCCAATAAGCTGAAGTTAGTCTGCCCTGGTGACATGGCGGAGGGACGTAAATGGTACAGAGGGAAAAAGTCAGGTCGGGAAGGAAAAGGCGAACAGCTTGAAGATGGGTAGTGAGGGAGATGGGTTGACTGTCATCCCGTATGAGCACCATGATGCCCCCATGAGATAGAATGCCGAACACAGGGGGAAGGTCAAAAAGAACCGGAAAGAAATGTGAAAGCTCAAAGTGGTCGTGTGGGCGCAATTTCGTTTCTTGAACAAAGAGTACGAGGGAACGCTGCGATGCTAAAAGCAGCCATTAGTCCTCTTTGTGGAACCAAAGACTGCGAGCGTTCCATTGGAGGGGAGTCATCTCGGCGGCTGCCGAGTGACAGCCTGTGAAGAGTCGACACTACAGGGCACAGAAGCAGAAGGATGCTGCTCCGTGGGGTCCACAGAAGCATCGGCTTGCTTGTGCGGTCGGTCTGTGGAGTCCAATGCTGAAAAACGGTTGGTGGTGCGCACTGCGAGTCAGCAAAGGAGAAGACCGTTTGCCTTTGGTGGACTTCTTAGAGCCTTTCCGGTTAGAGGAAGACTAAGGAGTTGTTTGGCTGGAGGGGCGGTGGAAGTCGTCACGGGAGTACTACTCCTGTCCTTTCCGACCTACTGGTTGTGTACCTGGTGGCTTCGCCCCTTGAGGCGTACTGCACTGCTGGACGGGGATCGGCGATGCTACCTTGACACTGGGCGATTTCACAAAATCAGAGCTGAACTGGAGGTCGCATGTCAGCATGGCCATGTCCTTCATGGAGCGAGGGGTAACAAGAACTGAACTATAGGTGCCCCACGGGTGAATGCAGGGGTTGCGACTAGCCAATAACTTGCGAGCGACTGGGTAACGCACTTTTTCCTTTATCCGGATCTGTTGGACAGCCCGCTCATCAGGATACACGGGTCAAGAGGCGGTATGGCCGCCACTGCAGTTGATACAGCGGGGAGGAGGAGGCAGACAGTCTCCCTCGTGCACATCCCTACCACAAGTTACACATTTGGCTGGATGCCGACAAGATGTTCTAGTGTGGTTGAAACGACGACACTCAGGTTCGGAATGTACAGCCACACTGTGATAATTTCATAGCCTGTTTTGATCTTGGACGGAAGCACCACTCTATCAAAGGTTAGAAAAAGAGTGCGGGTGGGCACTAAGGAGGGATCTACCTTTTTTTTTTTACATGATATACAGCAATGACACCCTGATCAGAGAGGTAAGATTGGATTTCGGTCTCGGTTAGACCGTCAAGCAGCCTAGTGTAAGTGACACCACATGAACTCAAAATTCTATGGCCCTCAACACGAATAGGGTAACCATGGAGAAGCGAGGTGGCAAGCAGTTGTTGTGCTTGAAAATCAGAAGTAGTCTTCAAAACTAAAGTGCCATTCTGTAAACGAGAACAGGATTTCAGAAGGCTGGCAATTGCATTCTGAATAATAAACGGATTTACCGTGACAAAGGCCTGCCTGACGTCAGTAAGTGAGACCATGAGGTACAGTTTGAAGGGTCTTTGAATCATTAGCCTCATTACGTTTACGTTTTGTAGACGTTGATTGTCTGATGGCTGATTGAGGGAAAATCCCCCACGATTGCCAGCGTCTCTCATGACACACTCCATGCACCTGGGAGCCCACTTCAAAACGGGGGCACACCTACCTTTGTTCACATCTCAGGTCATACCTCCCGAACACCTGACTGAGTGACCAATCGGCAATTTGCGAAGGTTGCAGCTCAGGCAATCACCACTCCCTGTGCCTGGCCTGTACTATTGGGTATGTGCAAACCCTACCTGTCGACCCGGGGTTGGGAATTTCGCGTCACCCAGTCACCTGTTGCGCGTCAGACGCCTAAGCCGGCCTTCAGGAGCGCACATGGAGGAAGAAGAAAGAGAGGAACCTCGAACGCCGAAGCGGAGGAACGAGGGGAGAAGGGAAACAAAGAAATGAGAAGGTAGCGAAAAATGAATGTGAGACTGTTCTTACGTCAGAGACAGAATACAGACCATTTCCCTGTAACACCCCAGACAGGGTTCCCAAGGGAGGGGAAAAAGAATTGTAACAGGATAGACATACAGGACGGAAGGGAAAAAATGCTGCAAAGGCTGCGGTCCCATGAGAGCCAAGCACGAACCCGCTAAAGAGTGGCGAGCACCCTAAGGGGATAAAAAAAGTGTGTGTGTGTGTGTGTGTGTGTGTGTGTGTGTGTGTGTGTGTGTGTGTGTTATTTTGCTCTTCACTAGAACCTATTCAGAGCCGATCAAAATCGAACTGTATCCCTTGGATCGGTTTATTTGTAAGTGCAAAATATGTGTATAGTGGGAGGAGAATGTGAGGGATATGTTCACAGATTCGTTTCACAAGCTGTAACCTCAACCACATTTTGTTACGTAATATTGCTCGTATTTGAAAAAAAAATTATTGGTAACATACGTATACAGTATTAACATCCTATGAAAGAGTGATGATCTTCAAAAATAATTTAGTTTCGTGATCGAAACACAACCGAATCCCTTTGTTTTTATCTCTCACCAAATTACATTTTACCTCGCAGAAGGCTGTGGGTAAAGGGGTCAGAATGGTATTAGGGGAAATGAAACTGTCGACACGTTCGCTACGAGTTTCATCAACCACAGGACATAGGCCTTCCAACATGTTCCTTACGCAGACCTACTCCAAGACGTGTGGCAGCAGATGAGTACCTTGTGGAACAATAAGTGGCGCCTATCGTATCAACAAAGAGGAAGGCATTATGCAGCTATCCTACCACGTATCTCTACACGCCCGTGGTACTCCCTTCGTGTGTAGCTAGTTACTACGTCCCACCTCCGTTTCAACCATGGGCGGTTCTGGCTGCACCTCTACCGGCTACAGGCGATTTATTCGCCTTTCTGTGAGTGCAGAGTGAAGGAAGACATCGACCCCTTCATTTCGGTTGCCTACTGGCATACCACAAGACAGCCGTACTGGTGCAGTGCTTGATCGTTAGTGGACGGCAGTTTCCTATCACTATGAAGTCACTACTTGCAAAGCAAGACGTGTCATTGTATAGACACATATACATTACTTTCAGGCATCGTGATTTAACTGTTCTGTATAATTGGAATATACCAGCTACTTGACGTCCATCTGATTTTTCTGTTGGTGTTTGGGATGTGTTTCTTGTTCCGTACGGGATACGTCACACTTGTTTCGTCACTATATTTGCTATTCTGTGTGTTGATCTCTGTTAGTATGTAAAGTGTACCATTTTTTATTATATGCATAAGTGATTCTGTATTACATGCCAATTCACAAATACAAAGAAGCGAAATGCGTGTTGCACAAAATAAACATCCTTTTATATAGTTGCATTAGACGGCCTACCTTTCAAGGATACAGAAGCAACCAAGGGACGGCGGAAAAAATAAAAGCCGACTCAGAAAAATCTTGCTTAGCTTCTAGTTCGTTCGTTATGAAGATATTGTCACATACTGACAATGTAATGGCTTGTTCATTGTTGAAGCCTATTGGAAGCCAGCAAGGGCACTACAAGATAGGAAATCAGAGACACAATGCAGATAGCAGTAGAAAAGAGTAGCTTTTAGGTTACTGCAGTTCAGCAGTAACGCTAGAGCCCTGCGAATTGCAGACGGTCTGGAGAACTGTACCAGAGAAAAAGTTTCACTTCAGAGAATTAACTGATAACTCCAGCCACAGGCTTGATGCATCGTCACAGTAGACGATGGTCACAAGAAGTTCCTGAGAACTGCGAAGTCAGTGGGCGTACACTGGTCAAAGTGCTACAGCAGCGGTCCCCTCTCACGGAAGGCCTCTGGGCAGGCAGGCCAACTGTCGTTTTTGGCCGTACGAGGACGGACAGTCACGGTTATCTTTGAGTTAAACGCTGTTGCAACCAAGCTTGGAGTTTTTTAGAGTCCGGACTCACTACTCGGGAACAACGGCTGTTCGTCAGGTTTGCCAATTTAAGTCTCCGACTAAAACTGAAAGCAAAATTTTAAATTTCACTAACCTTTACAAGATTGTCCCTCAACCCATAATTAACGGTTTGAAGCAGAGGCCACAATATTACATAAAATATTGTCCATTTTTGCGTGCTCGGGATTTTTACAAAAACGAATTTCAGAGACTTTACTGGTATCTTACAGATATGATTTTGTCTATAGACTGAAGCAGTGAGTGAAAATTTGTATCAGAGCTAGGAATTGAACCCGAGTCACCTGCTTGCTAGGCAGGTGCGTCAGCCACTAAACCACCTCCGCACAGCAGTTCACAGAACTGCTCGGAGAACAATGGCACGCCTTCCTCTTCACTGCCGCCCCAGACTGCTATCAACTCCCCCTTACACGCGAGGAGCGAGGCGTGCCAGGATAATCCGTGCAGGTGGTTCAAAATGGTTCAAATGGCTGTGAACACTATGGGATAACTGCTGAGGTTATCAGTCCCCTAGAACTTAGAACTACTTGAACCTAACTAACCTAAGGACATCACACACATCCATGCCCGAGGCAGGATTCGAACCTGCGACCGAAGCGGTCGCGCGCTTCCAGACTGTAGCGCCTAGAACCGCTCGGCCACCCCGGCCGGCCTCCGTGCAGGTGGCTTAGTGGCTAACGCACCTACCTAATAAGCAGGAGAACGTTCGATTCCCGGCCATGGTACAAATTTTCACCTGCCGCTTCAGTCTATGTACGTAAAATCGGGATTTTTACCTATTCCGACAAAGTTTAATCGGCAGTCAGGTTCTCCGCTGAAAATTCGGAACAATTCCGCCAAAATCGGGATACCTGGCAGCCCTGAGTGAACTCACCCTTTGGAATTCTGATGCGGCACCGGGAATGGTCGATTCACGACAAGGTTTTATTAGCACATTAAATTTAAAAAAAATGCTGAATTAAATACTGAGAAAGCCTAGTTAACAATTCTGTACTGCACCAGTCACCAACAAAGCTTGTGAGCGGCTCGCGAGCTTAAGTATTTGAATACAAAAATGGTTCAAATTGCTCTGAGTACTATGAGGCTTAACATCTGAGGTCATCAGTCCCCTAGAACTTAGAACTACTTAAACCGAACTAAGCACATCACACACATCCACGCCCGAGGCAGGATTCGAACCTGCGACCGTAGCGGTCGCGCGGTTCCAGACTGTAGCGCCTAGAACCGCTCGGCCACTCCGGCTGGCTATTTGAATCAGACCCGCCGGTCACCAAAGACTGCCCACGCCTGGTTCAAAGAATCGAGTGCGGGGTTGACTGGTACTTACTCGCCTATTGCCTGTCCTTGGAACAGAACACTTGCGGCGTGTAGTGGGAGGGAGCGGGAGAGAGAGGGGGAGGGGGGATTGGACGCAGGAGCACGCAGCTGGGCCGCCGTCCAGCACCTGTCGCCGGTGATGGATGTCCTGTGTGCTGCTTTCGGCTCAGACGGGGCTGCATTCGTTACGCCTCATCGTCGACCCAGGGGGGGTACCGATCACCAGCGTGCCCGAAGCCGTCTTTAGGCGTAACGCGATCTCGTTACCGCCGTCGATCCGGGCACAGTCAGACATATTTCGGTCCACGGGTAATCCATTATGCCATTCCTTTATTCCTACATTAAATACCTTCGAGACAATAGCACCAGTAGTTGGTTTATTTACAGGTGATGGAATCATCCTAGAGTGACCTAGATGTAGCACTCAGTTTGCCGTTTTCTCACGTAATATTCAACTATAGATGAAGAGCAACAGGCGGATTCCGTATTACTAGATTTCCGTAAACCATTTGACACGGCGCCCCACTGCAGACCGTTAACAAGGATACGAGCGTTAGGAATTGGTTCCCAGATATCTGACTGGCTCGAAAAACAACCCAAGTACGATGTCCTTGACGGCGACTGTCCATCAGAGTCAAGGCTATCGTCTGGTGTGCCCTGAGGAAATGCCGTAGGACCGCTGTTATTTCCTATGTACATAAATTATCTGACGGACAGGGTGAGCAGCAGTCTGCGGTTGTTTGCTGAGGTGTACTGCAACGTGTGACTAATATGTAAGTAGGCTGTTTAGGTTTTTATGTTGGTAACGCCACGTAGCGCTCTATATGAAAATCACTGACTGTGCTGTGTGAAGTCTGTGGCTGGTCTGCATTGTTGGAATAGTCGCTATTGTAGTGTTGGGCAGTTGGATGTGAACAGCGCGTAGCGTTGCGCAGTTGGAGGTGAGCCGCCAGCAGTGGTGGATGTGGGGAGAGAGATGGCGGGGTTTCGAGAGCGGATGATCTGGACAGAGACAGTAAATTTGTAAGCCTGGATGTCATGGACTGATATATACATATTATGACTTTTGAACACTATTAAGGTGAATACATTGTTTGCTCTCTATCAAAATCTTTCATTTGCTAACTATGCCTATCAGTAGTTAGTGCCTTCAGTAGTTTGAATCTTTTATTTAGCTGGCAGTAGTGGCGCTCGCTGTATTGCAGTAGTTCAAGTAACGAAGATTTTTGTAAGTGATTGGCTCTGAGCACTATGGGACTTAACTTCTGTGGTCATCAGTCCCCTAGACCTAGAACTACTTAAACCTAACTAACCTAAGGACATCACACACATCCATGCCCGAGGCAGGATTCGAACCTGCGACCGTAGCAGTCCCGCGGTTCCAAACTGACGCGCTTAGAACCGCACGGCCACACCGGCCGGCTGTAAGTGATTCATGAAGGGTATAGGTTATTGTTAGTCAGGGCCATCCTTTTGTAGGGATTTTTGAAATTCAGATTGCGTTGCGCTAAAAATATTGTGTGTCAGTTGACCAGAATAGGTAAAAGAGTGAAATGTCTGAGTACGTTCAGTTTTGCTCAGCTGTTTGAAAATCAAATAATGTAAGAGGTTTACCAGCACAGTAATTCATAAATTTTTTAAGGGAACGTTTCAAGTACAATACAAGAGGACTTGTATTGTATTTCTAATTAGTGTGGTGAGTGGCACTTGGACCTAAATGTAGAGAAATGTACGTTAATGCCGATCAATATGAAAAACAAACCTGTGACATCCGATTTCAGCATTACTAGTGTCCTGGTAGACAGTCACGTCGTTTACACTCCCGGAAAAGAACTCTTTAACACCAAGTAGTAATTGGGCCACATAAACGAAAGTTGGTAGGCGTGTATCTACGTCTATTCAAACTCCGTGGCAGTCGCGAAAGAGTGCTGCTGGTAGCGCCACTCTGATGACGTAAGTCAGGCTTGCTTTAAATAAGCGGCGTTACGGCGGGTCCCAGGTACGACCTCCGCGTTGTCTGCCCGTTGTCTGTAGCGTAGACGAAGCTGTGCCGTCACGGCGTCGTAATGCGGATGTTTGCGCTGGGTGGAGGAGCGCCCATATCCTCTCACTTCCGCGGTATCTCCACGACTCCCCTTCTCATCCATCTCTTAGCTCAACTCCTCTTCGAAACATTATTCCTTACAGCGTTGTCATTGGGGGAAAAAATTTTCAGTTTCGCCCAATGACAGATCGCCGTTTCATCGCCACGCCTCTCCATGCAGAGTGGAAATTTCCTGTCTGGCGTGGCCTGGCGTGTGACTCGTGAATCGGCATTCTTCTCACGACTTCACATTGCTAACCTGTTTTCCTGAATTCTGAGGCTCCTGGGAGAGCAGCTACACAACACTTGTTTATAACCGCTCTCTGGGTTGAGCCCTGGACAGAATCAGGTTTAGGCTCCATCTCAAAATGTGCCGGCGTCCGTCTTTTCCAAGGAATGTCGTCACTGTCCAGGGAAACATCGTCTTAAGATGACAGGAGCGCCTGCGATGGTGTACTCAACGACGAACCTGGCTGCACAAATGGCGAAACGTCATTTTTTCGGATGAATCCAGGTTCTGTTTACAGCATCATGATGGTCGCATCCGTGTTTGGCGACATCGCGGTGAACGCACATTGGAAGCGTGTATTCGTCATCGCCATACTGGCGTATCACCTGGCGTGATGGTATGGGGTGCCATTGGTTACACGTCTCGATCACCTCTTGTTCGTATTGACGGCACTTTGAACAGTTGACGTTACATTTCAGATGTGTTACGACCCGTGGCTCTACCCTTCATTCGATCCCTGCGAAACCCTACATTTCAGCAGGATAATGCACGACCGCATGTTGCAGGTCCTGTACGGGCCTTTCTGGATACAGAAAATGTTCGACTGCTGCTGGCCAGTACATTCTCCAGATCTCTCAAAAACTGAAAAGGTGTGGTCAATGGTGGCCGAGCAACTGGCTCACCACAATACGCCAGTCACTACTCTTGATGAACTGTGGTATCGTGTTGAAGTTGCATGGGCAGCTGTGCCTGTACATGCCATCCAAGCTCTGTTCGCCTCAATGCCTAGGCATATCAAGGCCGTTATTACGGCCAGAGGTGGTTGTTCTGGGTATTGATTTCTCAGGATCTATTCACCCAAACTGCGTGAAAATGTAATCACATATCAGTTTTACTATAACATATTTGTTCAGTGAGTACTCGTTTATCATCTGCATTTCCTCTTGGTGCAGCAATTTTAATGGCCAGGAGTGTAGTAACAGAATTCAGAGACGATGATTGTATCAGCATGTCAGCGCACCGCATCATTAAATAGCGTGTGTGAGGGTGTGGACAACGACATTCCTGAAATGAACTGGCCTGTGCAGAGTCCTGACCTGACCCTAAAGGAACACCTCTGGGATGAGTCAGAACGTCGACTTGGCTCCAGACCCCAGCATTCAGCATCAGTACCTTCTCTGCTTTCCGTTCATGAGGAAGAGTGGGACACCATTCCCGCACAGTGATTCAGACACCTCAGAGTAAGTATCGCCATCACAGTTGACGCCGTTATAAGGGCCAGCGGTGGGCAGACCGCAGATGATGGTCACCAACAGGTGTCCGGATAGTGTTAATCAGATAGCGTATGTGTACCGAAGTGTAGACTGACTACCTTTAACTGAATTTGGGACAGGTAACGGCTATAAATATAGGTGATAGAGGAAGGTGGAAGCTTATAATGGCCGTGTAACGTATCGAGGACACCACACAGGTTCCGAAATATTTTCATTTCAGGCTCAAGGACCCGCCGTACGTGTGCAACCGTGATAAATGATTCCAATCTTACACGAGAGTGAAGTGAGGAGCAGAATAGCATTCCGCTGGCACGAGAGCCGCCTGTTTGGAGAGACGGCGCTTTGTGGCCGGTCCACGGGCCGTTTCCGCTGGCGTCGGCTCGCGGAATGCAGATTGTCGCATTGTGGGCGCACGCTCGCGTAACAGCGGCTGCGTGGGCGGTGGGAGGCGCCTTACTGACGCCGCACTGCACCCAGTTATGTGGCAGGGCAGCCGACGAACATGGCAGCACCGTCTTGTAGCGTACGTTGGTCAGATGCCTCGTACAAATTCAAGTACCTCTAGACACTAATATATATATATACACACTACTGGCCATTAAAATTGTTACACCACGAAGATGACGTGCTACAGACGCGAAATTTAACCGACAGGAAGAAGATGCTGCGATATTCAAATCATTAGCTTTTCAGAGCATTCACGCAAGTTTGGCGCCCGGAGCGACACCTACAACGTGCTGACATGAGGAAACTTTCCAACCGATTACTCATACACAAACAGCAGCTGACCGGCGTTGCCTGGTGAAACGTTGTTGTGATGCCTCATGTAAGGACGAGAAATGCGTACCGTCATGTTTTGGACTTTGAACAAGGTCGGATTGTAGCCTATCGCGATTGCGGTTTATCGTATCGCGACATTGCTGCTCGCGGCGGTCGAGATCCAATGACTGTTAGCGGAATATGGAATCGGTGGGTTCAGGAGGATAATACGGAACGCCGTGCTGGATCCCAACGGCCTCGTATCACTAGCAGTCGAGACGACAGGCGTCTTATCCACAAAGCCGTAACGGATCGCGCAGCCACGTCTCGACGTTTGCAAGACAACAACCATCTGCACGAACAGTTCGACGACGTTTGCAGCAGCACGGACTATCAGCTCGGAGACCGTGGCTGCGGTTACCCTTGACGCTGCATCACAGACAGGAGAGCCTGCGATGGTGTACTTGACGACGAACCTGGGTGCACGAATAGCAAAGCGTCATTTTTGCGGATGAATCCAGGCTCTGTTTACAGCATCATGATGGTCGCATCCGTGTCTGGCGACACCGCGGTGAACGCACATTGGAAGCGTGTATTCGTCGTCGCCATACTGGCGTATCACCCCGCGTGATGGTATGGGGTGCCATTGGTTACACGTCTCTGTCACCTCTTGTTCGCACTGACGGCACTTTGAACAGTGGACGTTACATTTCAGAAGTGTTACGACCCGTGGCTCTACCCTTCATTCGATCCCTGCGAAACATTTCAGCAGGATAATGCACGACTGGATGTTGCAGGTCCAGTAAGGCCTTTCTGGATACAGAAAATGTTCGTCTGCTGGCCTGGCCAGCACATTATCCAGATCTGTCACCAATTGAAAATGTCTCGTCAATGGTGGCCGAGCAACTGGCTCGTCACAATACGCCAGTCACTACTCTTGATGAACTGTGGTATCGTGTTGAAGCTGCATGGGCAGCTGTACATGTACACGCCATCCCAGCTCTGTTTGACTCAATGCCCAGGCATATCAAGGCCGTTATTACGGCCAGAGGTGGTTGTTCTGGGCACTGATTTCTCAGGATCTATAGACCCAAATTGCGTGAAAATGTAATCACATATCAGTTCTAGTATAATATATTTGTTCAACGAATACATGTTTATCATCTGCATTTCTTCTTGGTGTAGCAATTTTATTGGCCAGTAGTATATATATATATATATATAATGTGTGTGTCTGTGTGTGTGTGTGTGTGTGTGTTGTCCCAAAGAAGACACCATTTTGATGCACTATCCGCTAGCACTGTAATGCCTAAGGCGAAACAAGGCCGCGGGAGTACACAACATTCCATTAGAACTACTGACAGCCTTGGGAGAGCCAGGCTTAACGAAACTACCATCTGGTGAACAAGATGTATGAGACAGGCGAAATACCCTCAGACTTTAAGAAGAATATAATAATTCCAATCTCAAAGAAAGCAGGTGTTACCAGATGTGAAAATTACCGAACTATCAGTTTAATAAATCACAGCTGCAAAATACTAACGCGAATTCTTTACAGACGAATGGAAAAACTGGTAGAAGCCGACCTCGGGGATGATCAGTTTGGATTCCGTAGAAATGTTGGAACACGTGAGGCAATACTGACCCTAAGACTTATCTTAGAAAATAGATTAAGAAAAGGCAAACCTGCGTTTCTAGCATTTGTAGACTTAGAGAAAGCTTTTGACAATTTTGACTGGAATACTCTCTTTCAAATTCTATAGGTGGCAGGGGTAAAATACAGGGAGCTAAAGGCTATTTACAATTTGTACAGAAACCAGATGGCAGTTATAAGAGTCGAGGGGCATGAAAGGGAAGCAGTGGTTGGGAAGGGAGTGAGACAGGATTGTAGCCAATCCCCGATGTTATTCAATCTGTGTATTGAGCAAGCAGTGAAGGAAACGAAAGAAAAATTCGGAGTAGGTGTTAAAATCCATGGAGAAGAAATAAAAACTGAGATTCGCCGATGACATTGTAATTCTGTCAGAGACAGCAAAGGACTTGGAAGAGCAGTTGAACGGAATGGACAGTGTCTTGAAAGGATGATATAAGATGAAAATCAACGAAAGCAAAACGAGGATAATGGAATGTAGTCGAATTAAGTCGGGTGATGCTGAGGGGATTAGATTGGGAAATGAGACAACAATTAAAGTAGTAAAGGAGTTTTGCTATTTGGGGAGCAAAATAACTGATGATGGTCGAAGTAGAGAGGATATAAAATGTAGACTGGCAATGGCAAGGAAAGCGTTTCTGAAGAAGAGAAATTTGTTAACATCGAGTATTGATTTAAGTCGTTCCTGAAAGCATTTGTATGGAGTGTAGCTATGTATGGAAGTGAAACATGGACGATAAATAGAAGCTTTCGAAATGTGGTGCTACAGAAGGATGCTGAAGATTAGATGGGTAGATCACGTAACTAATGAGGAGGTATTGAGTGGAATTGGGGAGAAGAGGAGTTTGTGGCTCAACTTGACTAGAAGAAGGGATCGGTTGGTAGGACATGTTCTGAGCCATCAAGGGATCACCAGTTTAGTACTGGAGGGCAGCGTGGATGGTAAAAATCGTAGAGGGAGACCAAGAGATGAATACACTAAGCAGATTCAGAAGGATGTAGGCTGCAGAAGGTACTGGGAGATGAAGAAGCTTGCACAGGATACAGTAGCATGGAGAGCTGCATCAAACGAGTCTCAGAACTGAAGACTACAACAACATCCACTATGAATTAAACACAAAGGCATTACAGGCACTGGGTGCGCGTGGGCAGTGATTTGAATCAATGGAGAGAGTTGAAAATTTGTGCCAGACCGCGAAGGAGCATAGTATTAGTGGCGCGTGGGTAAGTCGAGAATTTGGGTCTCACGCTAGCCATGCTAATGTAGTCCGTGCAGTCGCGATGACCACTGTGTCGAAATGGCTTAGTGGTGAAAGCTTCTGCCTAATAAGCAGGAGGCCTGTTCGAATCCCAGTCGACAATAAATTTTCAGCTTTCCTCATTGATTTAAATCAGTGCCCACTTGCAGCTAATGTCTGTAAATGCTTTGTGTCTTAACCAAAACTATAGTCTGACTATTTCCCGCGGCTGTGCTCGGTTATCGCCCGTTTTCTTGTGATGAATGATTGTAAGTAAGCTGCTGTAAGTGCAACAACGTCAGCTGCCCTCACCTGTCTGCCTGTTTGGGTTAGTACAGCACAGCCGAGCTCTGCATATGTAGGGGCGTGGGTAGTAGCTATGCGTTGTACCTTTCCGTTGATTACATCCACCCAAGTGCATTTGACATCTGACGGTAAGAATTTTTGATGAGCATTTCGCCGAACTCTGCTGCAGTCTCTCGATGGAAAATGTGTGTACTGATGGATGCTGAAACGCTTGTTGGTATAAAAAAAAATTTAAACAAAAGCTGTGAAATGGAGAGATTCGTTCACCCTGTAACTTCCCACAGTGAAATGCCACTGCACATGTTGTGGCTGAAGTTCTGCGTCATGCACGAATATTGACGGTGACGGCGACTGGACTACAAAACAAGAAGCTGTTGACGTATATCAGTTTTGTTATGGTGAGTAATGGTAATGTCACGAAAAGAAAGTGTGGAGTTTCTGAAATTATTAAATAGTAGTTCAGTGCAGCGCAAATTTTGTAATAACATCAGCTGCCCTCACACTTCTGCCCGTTACCCATGGCCTCACTCGCATACCATAATCAAAAGCAGCCTCTCTAAAGGCCTCCTACGCTCTCCACGTGAAAGCACTTCTCTGTTTATCGTACAGCTTTTCAATAACGCCGTCGCTGTGTGTCTTCGAAGTGTCTCGGACGCTGTGAGACACACGTGACACTCAGTGACTAAAACGCGACGGGCTTGGGACCGATATTAATGTGGAAGTGGCTTGAACACGTTGCGGATTGTATAAACATCGAATTCATTACGCTGAATCGTATTACGTGGAACTACTTCATAAAATAATGCGACCAACAGCAAAGGTCAAGAGGGAAATAGCTTTTTCAAACAGTAATTATGTCACCATATTTCGCGTTATATTCTTGAAATCAATAAATGGTTCAAATGGCTCTGAGCACTTTGGGACTTAACATCTGTGGTCATCAGTCCCCTAGAACTTAGAACTACTTAAACCTAACTAACCTAAGGACACCACACACATCCATGCCCGAGGCAGGATTCGAACCTGCGACCGTAGCAGTCGCGCGGTTCCGGACTGAGCGCCTAGAACCGCTAGACCACCGCGGCCGGCGGGATTAGTTCCTCACAGGCTATGACAGTACGTAGCGAGGAGATTAGTGACCATAGTGGGACTACTGCTGACGAGCTTGTACCACAAACATGGACTCTATTCAAGTTTCTGTAAATAAAGAACCATATTAATCGATATGTGCATTTGTGTTGTAGAGATAGAATACCAGCCACTCATAACATCATCCTCTCCCTTGTTTCCTTGTGGTACAAGAGTCTACAGGTGGAGTGACACGTGTCAAAAAAAGGAAAGTATCTTGCGAGTTGAAGCTGCTATACAATTTTAATTTCTAACAGCTCTTGTTCCCCTGCAGACGGTGCCTGTGGTTGCTAATTTTTTTTCAAGTGTTTGAGTGGAACGAAAATAAGACAAATTACACAATGGATTTTTGTTCCAAGTTGCGTAGTTAAATTGAGAGTGTGAAAGGGACAAATGGGATACCAAACTGACCGCAGTGTGGTCTAGTTTTCAAAAAAATTTAATTGCTTCGAAGTAATGACAGTAATTAGCAAAAACTTTATTGTTACTGTAGTGATCTGATTGACAAGTACAGTATTATTCTGAAGGTAAAATGAAAATAAAAATTTCTAGTAAGAATGTTATTACTAATTTGTTATACATGTTCTTCGTGCTTTCTTAATAAAAGTTCAAAACAAAAGAAGTGTAGGAAAAACAGTTGAATATTTTGTTTAATAGTTTCTCTAAAAATAAGGAACTAAACAGATTAGAGAAACATTTGTTGACGCTAGAATGCCGGCCGGAGTGGCCGAGCGGTTCTAGGCGCTTCAGTCTGGAACCGCGCGACCACTACGGTCGCAGGTTCGAATCCTGCCTCGGGCATGGATGTGTGCGATGTCCTTAGGTTAGTTAGGTTTAAGTAGTTCTAAGATCTAGGCGACTGATGACGTCAAAAGTTAAGTCCCATAATGCTCAGAGCCATTTGAATCACTTTTGACGGTAGAATCATGTGCAACCAATCAGAAGTACATATAAAATTTAAAGTTCAGTATTTAACGTAGAATTTTAAAGAGTGTTAGACGACATTTCTCGGGCGGATTATGTAGAATGCGCACTTTGACTTCGAGCATCATTCAAAGTTGCGACAAATTTTTCTGTAATATATTTTGTTTCCAACCTTTAAACAACTCATTTCACAAAACATTTGATCGTTTAAGAAACGTATAAAAGTTATTTCCACAAATGAAAGTACCGTAAATGGCGTACTAAAATTTTGAACCAACTGCAGATTATATTGTATTGTATGTTAACTGGGGACCTAGAAACGATGGAGAGGCTCCGTCCCCGCCGCAGCCGCAGTCGTTCACAACCCCACGACGACTACCCCAGCCCACTTCACCCCTCCGCCCCCCACACCGAACCCAGGGTTATTGTGCGGTTCGGCCCCCGGGGGAACGTCTCACACCAGACGAGTGTAATCCCTATGTTTGCGTGGTAGAGTAATGGTGGTGTACGCGTACGTGGAGAACTTGTTTGCGCAGCAATCGCCGACATAGTGTAACTGAGGCGGAAGAAGGGGAACCAGCCAGCATTCGCCGAGGCAGATGGAAAACCGCCTAAAAACCATCCACAGACGTTCACCGGACCTCGACACAAATCCGCCTGGCGGATTCGTGCCGGGGACCGGCGCTCCTTTCCGCCCGGAAAGCCGTGCGTTAGACCGCACGGCCAACCGGGCGAGCGCATATTATATTAGTATATGTGTTGGTAGTCCGACATTCTTTACGACACAGACAAAACCAACGGAAGTGAAATCCTGATATTCGCAGTTACTAATAAGACAACGAGACTTGTTTTCCGACAGGAAATGTTTGAACAACAGACGTCGGCTTGGTCGCACGTGGAGGTGATCGGTCCCATATGAACCGCCGGTGGTGTAAACACCATGATGGAGAGCGCGCCGCTTGCAGGCGGCCTTGCCAACGTTGCAAAACGAAAGAAACCGGGCGCGTCCGCGAGCACAAAATATGCGCAGCGCCCGGCGCTTTCGACAGCGGAACCACGTGATCGGTTGGCAGCGATCTCGAAGGCTCCTGAGTGCCCGCCGTCCTCGCATCTCTCGACAGCCGGCCGTATCGCAACGAGCGCGTAAATACACGGAGGAAGAGTCCGCGCGCCAACCTTCGGGAAATACAATAAACAGGCGGTGTCATCTCCAAGGCGAGGACGCCCTTGCCAGCAGACAAGGGCCCTGTATTGCTAAACAAACGGTTTCTGCATTGGCCAATACCGATCCATCATTAGACTGCGCAGTTTCTGGGAATCATGGATGCAATTTATTAGCCTATTTCCTTCTACATTTTTGTTGTTATTCTTGAATTTCTGCCACAAACAAAGAATCTGCTGGACTCAGAAGCGAAGTACACTTTTAGTCATTTAAATTCCAACACTAGGCAGCATAGGAACTAACAATATTTTAATTATTGCTCGTATGCAAAATAGTATGAAGTATCCAGGATTAAATTTACAGGTGATTTGGGGGTATACATGGTGGACATTTAGTACACAGTGTGACACCTCATTTTGGGAGTCTATAGGCTGGAGATTTTCTTAAAAACAGCATGTACATGGGTTCACTTACGTTTGTGCATTTGCACAAATTGCAAATCATATGCATATCCAAGCATGTAGTACACTTCATTCCAGTTCGACAACTGTTGCACGCTGTCTTCATGACACTGTAATTTTAATGGCCAAGAAACAACTATTCTTGCCAGGATTTATCTGATATGAGGGACAGATGTGGTGACTCGTCCCCTGATCACCACATCCTACCCCAAAATTCCAGGATTCATTCCAGATTTTTGTAGGGTTTCTTCTTCTCATCAGGCAAAGGCGCTCGTAGGCGCTGTTTGTTACACTATCAGACTGGCGCAAATAGTGCATGCCATCCGCCAGAGGGCCATGTTGGAATGGTTGGATGATTAAAGGGACGAAACTACTAGGTTATCACTCCCTTTTTTTCTCGAACAGACTGGGCTACATGACTGTAGATCAGAGATAGCCCACTGAGCAAAATCTAGAGGGGAAATACCCAACATCTAAATGTCAATGAAGGTGAAATATAGGCCAAAAAGAAGAAAGGGAGATAAAAGAAGAAAAGCAGGCAAGGTGCGCCATCTAGGGAGCAGCCTGAAACCCTCCCCCCCCCCCCTAAAGCACAGCTCAATGAGGAGGCATACGTCTCCCAGGCTCAGCCACTTATCAGAAGGTAAACCACCCAGAAATTGCCTAGAAAAGACTAGCAATACGAACAGGGCAAGAGAAGCACAGAGAGACAAAAGATGATCAAGTCTAACAGACCATTCAAGAGGGCGAAGACGAGTAAAAGAGCAGGTAGGGTGAGGACTGGGCTGGACCACCAAGCCCAGCCACAGCCCGATCTGGGCAGAGGAGGGAACAGTGTCCAGAATGAGATTTGCACTCTGCAGCGGAGTGTGCGCTGGTATGAAACTTCCTGGCAGATTAAAACTGTGTGCCGGACCGAGACTCGAACTCGGTACGGGGCGTTCTTGGGTAGCTCACATGGTAGAGCACTTGCCCGCGAAAGGCAAAGGTCCCGAGTTCGAGCCTCGGTCCGGCACACAGTTTTAACCTGCTAGGAAGTTTCGAGGGCACAGTGTGTTCCGCCAACCCCTCAATAAGCCAATAAGGTTAAGTGGCACACCTTAGAGAGACTAGTGGAAGTCCCCTTCATGAATGAAATGTAAAACTAAGACATTGATGCATCTTCTCCCAATACCAGGAGTAGTGAGTCAGGGAGATTAAAAGTCCACTGAAGGGCAGCTAGGTTGGGACTACCATGCAAAATGTGGACCATCATCAAACGGGAGCCACAACAACAATGGAGTGGGTCCTCGCTATAGAGGAGATCCATGAGTCAGCCAGGTATGGCTGATGCAGAGCCGCTAAAGGACAGTAGTGTCCTTGTGAGAGGTATTCATGGAGGACCTCCACAGATTTGTAGCCTCATCATAGTAGAATCATAGTGAGCCATTCCAAATTCCTAAAACTTGATGACATTATACTAATTGGAGGTTGTTTTTGGAATACCAATCTCAAGTGTCTGTTTACTGGTACTCAGTTTGGCCAGACTATCAGGAAGTTCATTTCCTGGGATTCCAACATGGCCTGGGATCCAGACAAAGGTCACTGGGCATCCACGTTGTTCACGGGCATACAGGGAATCCAGGATAGCAATGACCAAAGGACGGCGAGGGTAACACTGGTAAAGAGCTTGCAGACTGCTCAAGGAGTCCCTGCAGGTGAGAAATGACCCCACTGGTGCATGAGAGACGGCTACCAACTCTGCAGTGGAAACACTACAGCTATTCCAAAGGATCGTAGTTCAACATCTCCAGTGTGAGTACAAGCAAAGCCCACATGGCCAGCAAGCTATCAGTACAGATTATTTCTGAACCCCTGGATGCAACAAGGATGGAGAAGAGTTGGTGGCACACGGCCTCTGGTGGGTCTGAAAGGAGGCGTGCATGAGTGGTCCCTGAGGAAAGGTGGACGAGCAAACAACTGGAGTTCGGAGAGGACGGACCAGATGCGGATTGCGATTGTAATCCCTGATCTGGACTGCTTGCAAAGAGAAGATGATAGTTCAAATGCGAAGAGGAACTGCAAACGATGGTAGAATAATTGATAAGCTGTTGTTGGCGCCTGATCCACAATGGAGGGACCACAGCTTGAGAGACTACAGGGTACTCTCGCTTCTGATTCGGTGTCATGCCGCTTAATTTTCTTAGGGAAGGTGATCTGTATTACGATCTGACTTCATACATCATGATGAAATCGTGGGCAGTAGTTAACGTTCTTGCTTGTGTGGTCTAGTGAAAGAATAGCAGTAAGATTTAAATGTGCTCAAAGTAATAGGGTACTGCTTTAAACGACTGCAGTAAAAGCTTATGGCAACTGAGGACAGAAGGGAACATTTTTTCTGCAGAACCTGGGTGAAAACATTTGCGGACTGCCGAGTTCTGCAGTCTCATTGTGCAGACACACTGGATGGCGTCAGTTGGTCGGGGGCTGCGTCCAGGTAGACTGACTAGCGCCGAGAAGTCGCCATTGCAAAGGGCAGTGCATTGAAGACCACCAATAAAGTAGAGGATGGGTCCTTGTTAGGCAGGAAGCCGACGTGGCAACTGTGAGTTTCTGCGACTTTCCATGGGACAGGTCACTGGTGCCCAGACGTCCAGACTCTGTTGTGAAGGCGTGAGGCTTTTAGCTAGTTTATGGCCGTTCTTTGGAAAATTTGAAATTGGCGGAACAGGGGATATAACTTTTTATGGAGGGCTGTGGTTCCATCCTGGTCACGTTGTTAGCAAAGACACGGCGTAAACGCGTGGGAAAGAGGCCGCGAAACTGAATCCTTTTTTCCTTTTCTCTCAATTAACTTTAAAGTCTCTGATTGGTCAAATCTACGTATGCAGAGCAAGGGGCAGTCTTCCATCTTCGAATGTGGCGCTCCAGCCCGTGATTGGCTTCTGCTAAGGTGGGAGCGGTCTGAGATGTAAATGTGCTTTGCTACCAAGCTTAGGAGGAAAGCGGAGAGAAAGAGAAGTGGTCACTCTTGTGCTGGCACTTCGCTAGTAAAGAACTGCAGGTCTCTACCTAAACAGTGAGACTTTCGTCCTTTGCTATTGTGCCACTTAGAGCATGTGCCAGTCACCTTCTCAACCGTTAGAGGTACTGCTTCTAGCATCATGCACCCAACGCGGGATGCGTGGGTGGACTTATTTGTCTTGAGTCGGCCGTCTAAACATTTGACATATTTCGTCATGCATAGCCGTGGCACAGAGTCAAACTGGTTTGGCAGACCAGCAAACGGGTCCACCTGCACACTGGAATCCACCATGGTTTCAGAGGCCCATAGGAAAGTATCTGCATTCCGAATTAGCTGAACGCAAGGCCGTGTACTTGCATTTTTCGGGCGCCCGCTGCCGTCCATGACTTCAGTCGCTGAACGCATCGTGGTGTGCCGCCCTGACCAGGAGAAGGGTAAAGTATTCGCTGCTATGGCGTAAGGCTCCAATATATGCTTCTCAGCACCATGTTCTTTCGAACCATATTTTTCTCCTTGGAATAGTATTAATGCTTGATGGTGGCGTTTTTTTTCTGGATTCACGTATATGAATCAGATAAAGCAATTAGTGTTCTGGTTAGTGTCGTGTGTCGATCCCCTGCTGATCACTGATAGACCCCATATTGTCAAATGAAAATGTTTGTGTGACGTTTCTTTAGCAGTTTTTTGTCTTGTGATATTAAGAATGAATATAGATCACAACTCCTCCCTGTGTCTTGATTAACATTATCTTTGCCATATTTATTAAAGTATCAAATGGTTCAAATGGTTCTGAGCACTAAGGGACTTAACTTCTCAGGTCATCATCCCCTAGAACTTAGAACTACTTAAACCTAACTAACCTAAGGTCATCACACTCACCCATGCCCGAGGCAGGATTCGAACCTGCGACCGCAGCGGTCACGCGGTTACAGACTGTAGCGCCTAGAACCGCACGGCCATCCCAGCCGTCATTAAAGTATCGATTACAAAAGAAAGTAGCAAGCTTGCAAGCTTCCATGAGTAAGCTGTTCACAGGGCAGTTCGAAAGACTCCTGCCCCAAATCAAACACTACAGTGGTGCATCAGATCCAGACTCTACAACACTGAGGGTGGTGCCAGGCCATATACCAGACCCTTTCATCAACATGGGATGGTATCAGGGCTTTGTAAAGCTGCTGAATGGTAGTGTGGTCTGCACCCCAGCTGGTGTTAGGCAATATATTAATGTGCAGCCATAACTCTCGCTTAAGCTAGCGAAGATAGAGAATCCACATCGACTGAGAATAGAGGACTTATCCTAAAAAGCAATGTCTCCACTACATTGAGTAGTTGGTCGTCGAGGTGAAGTTCTGGTTGTGGAAGAACAGCACGACGTCGATAGAAGTGCATGACGCGAATCTTGGCAGCTGAAACCCACGCCAGCGCCTTGGGGGAAAGACTTTCAGCGACATCCACATTAGAGGAGCAATAGTAGCGGCAAAAATCGTTAGAACACAAGGAGGTGATATGAGGACCCCACAGCTGCTGCTAGACCATTTATGGCCACTAGAGAGAGAGGGCCACTCAGTAAGAGTCCTGCGGAACCCCATTGTCTTGCATATGGGGGATCTGAGAGAAGCACCAACTCTCACACAAGAAGCACAGTGCTACAGGAAGTTCTGTACAAAAATCAGGAGCGGACCTCTGAGACCCCACTCGTGTAAGGTAGCAAGGATATGGTCGCCATGTGCTGTCATAAGCCGTTTACAGGTCGAAGAAGGTGTTGACGTCGGGAGAAAGCTGTTTGGATACCAGACTCTAGGTAAACCAGATTGTCGGTAGCGGAAAGGCCTTGGTGAGAACCACCCTGGGGCGGACCGAGAAGAATTCGAGACTCAAGGAGTCAACACAGCCGCTGGTTCAACATGCGTTCAAGCAACTTACAAAGAACGTTAGTGAGGTTGAGTGACAACCGTCTTTCTCTAGAGGGTGCTTAGCCGGTTTCAGTACTGCCCTCACATCAGATGCTGTTAAAGATGGCAACGATATGACGCTGACACTATTTGGCTGTGGATGCAGTCTGGCCCTGGGGCTGTATCAGGACAATGGGCTAGGACACTGCCGAATTCTCACTCGCTGACTGGAGCTTTATAAGGCTCCAAGTGTACTCTGATAATCGCTTTCGCTCCACCCGCTGTTTTATAACACGACAGGCAGGTTGCTAATTCTAGGACGCTGAGACTCGAGCTTAATGCAGACCAAACTGTTCGGCGTCTGCGTCTGGGTCAATGTACACAGTGCCATTCAAGGTAATACCAGGTACATCTTCAGGTGTCTGCTATCTGTAGAGACGTATGATCTTAGCCCAAACCAGCGAAGGAGAGGTACATGATCCGATGGCTGAAACGTCCCGTTCCCAGCATTCTCGCTTCCGGGGCACACAGAACCGTACTGGAGAGTGGGCACGTTCCCTGTCATGTGCGATCTGCTTACCCGTATGTGTTTGGCCAGTGGCCTACGATCGCGTACGCCACGGACCGGCTGAAAAACTGCCCGAGTGTCAGCTGTTTACCCAACCCACCTGTGGCTGTGGCTGTGCCTACCTGGCTGCCCTCGGATGGGTACGCGAGCTCGAACAGCCTACCGTAGATAGAGAGGTGGATGCGGGATGTCAAGCTTCCGGCCCCCATGCAAGTTTCATTGGTACAATGTGCCTACTTATACGAACGTTCACAGCCTCTCTTCTCCTTCGATGCCACCAGCAGTGCAAACACCACACACACACATTTTGTTTTTATAGAAATGCCTCAAAACAGGCGTGTCTTTCCTGTTGAAGATAAATCTTGTGTGTAACTACGCCGAGAATAATTATTTTATAGATAAAGAATGATAAACTGAAAAGAAATGCATTTATCCGCAGAAGTTTCTCCACAGAATAGTAGAAAAGATAAACCAACAGCTAAACCGCAACAGACGTTGATTACAGAGTACCCGGGTACGGACTGTTTCAAAATCGGACCCGCACAGTGAACAAAACATACTGTAGACTAGGCGGCATAGATCGTCAGAACACGATGGGCAATGTTTAGCCCACCTGCCGTACCTGGCTGGTCGTGGGATCGAGCGTGTTAAACTGAACTTCTTGGTTACTTTATCCACGTGTCGACTCCGTTTTAACTTATTATACAGCTTACCATTAATATCCACTTCTCAAAAGCAATTACTGCATGTTTGAAACTGCATAATAAGAATTTTTGCGAGATTCAGGCTCATACTGTTAGTTGTGAACCACTTGTCGGCCTGTTGAGCTACCATCTGAGCTGTCCTCTAGGGTACAGTTTGGATTCTTGATTATCATGCTGGCCTCATCAAACATTACAGTTTCCGAATTCTCGCTTAAAGTCACTGGAAGGTCATTTATATAGTTTAGAGACAAAGTTGGGCACAGTACAGATCCCTGTGTCACTGCACATGTTAAGTTCTCCTGTTCTTACCAGTAAACCCTCGATCCACCAAAAATCCAACTCTCATGTGTGAAACAACTTCAAACGTCTGATTATTTTACAGATGACTTGATGTGTCAAGTATTTTAGGTTACGCAACTACGCGACAATAAGTACAAGAAAAATTTGAAATAATGTTGAAAGTTCATTGAAAGACGCAAAGTGCTCTCATTCTGAATTACTGAATAATGTAGTCTGGGTACTTGCGTGTTATCAGTTATTCTGCCTGAAGACAAACACACAGTTTGTAACTGTAATACTTCTCTTAAGCTTTTAACATAATATTATATCTCTTAATGAGCAGATTACGACAGCATTTTAAATTTTTAAATTTGGTCAGTAATGACGAGAAATATTGAAAATCAATTTTTTGTTGCCCCTGCAAGCCTTTGCATAGACAACCTGTAACCGGACTGAGCTCCAAAATCGCTGTTTAGTAAAACCGGTTCTCATGCTTGACATGCAGTTTGTTTCAGAGACGCCTCAGCTATCTGTTCCCGGTGGGGTCAGGGATTTTCGCCAGAGTCGAGATGACTGGGTGTTCGTGTTGTCCTGATCTTTTCATCATCATTCATGAAAGTGGCGAGATTGGACTGGACGAAGGTTGGGAGTTTGTACGGGCGCTGATAACCGCGCAGTTGAGCGTCCTACAAACCAATCATCATCATCATCATCATCATCATCTACCATCTGTTAGCTATGCATGATTACATAAACACAGTATGGAAGCTGAAACACTTTAGTTTGCTGTGCAGAAATTTGTGTTCCACACAGTTTCAGGCTTCGGCTAGGTCACGGAAATAAACAACAGCGCCTGCCGCTGTGGACGAGCGGTTCTAGGCGCTTCAGTCTGGAACCGCACGACCGCTGCGGTCGCAGGTTCGAATCCTGCCTCGGGCATGGATCTGTGTGATGTCCTTAGGTTAGTTAGGTTTAACTAGTTCTAAGTTCTAGGGGACTGATGACCTCAGATGTTAAGTCCCATAGTGCTCAGAGCCATTTGAACCATTTTAAAACAACAACCACGCTGGCAAGGTGTTCAGTGCGCTTTGCGGGGTAGTAGACTGATTGTCGTCATTGACAGAGGCTGTCACGGCATGCTCCCCATGCTGCCCTCACAATTGATTGGCACAAGTTGTGGACAGAGAGAGGGGGCAGGGCCAGACCAGCTGAAAGGGTAACGAGCAGGGGAGGTCAGAACGTGGAGCCGCCATTGTAGCGCCGGCGGTGTCTGTCGACAGGCGGCGTGACGTCACGGGAAGCGGGCAGGCCTCTATTTCTGGCGCTCCGGCTGCCGTCTGCCCACGAGCTGAGCTGCCGACCCGGTCTGGGCCGCAAATCACACGACACGCAGCCGCTGCGACCTGCACACCAGCGGACGACGTCTCCCAAACTCCCTGCCCCTCCATCGTGTTCCAGTCGTCAGTTTTGACGTGAAATCATCTCTTCGCTCGTCGGTCGAACTTTCTTGTGGGACGAAATATCGTCACGATATCTACCGAAAATTGAAACGTTGAGAACTGTGGCTGTAATACTGTATGGTTTATAACAAACAGCAACTAGTCACGAGTAAGAAACTTCCTGGCAGATTAAAACTGTGTGTTGTTGTTGTGGTCTCCAGTCCTGAGACTGGTTTGATGCAGCTCTCCATGCTACTCTATCCTGTGCAAGCTTCTTCATCTCACAGTACCTACTGTAATCTACATCCTTCTGAATCTGCTTAGTGTATTCATCTCTCCGTCTCCCTCTACGATTTTTACCCTCCACGCTGCCCTCCAGTACTAAATTGGTGATCCCTTGATGCCTCTGAGCATGTCCTACCAACCAATCCCTTCTTCTAGTCAAGTTGTGCCACTAACTCCTACTATCCCCTATTCTATTCAATACCTCCTCATTAGTTATGTGATCTACCCATCTAATCTTCAGCATTCTTCTGTAGCACCACATTTCTAAAGCTTCTATTCTCTTCTTATCTAAACTATTTATCGTCCACGTTTCAATTCCATACATGGCTACACTCCATACAATTACTTTCAGCAACGACTTCCTAACACTTAAATCTATTATCGATGTTAACAAATTTCTCTTCTTCAGAAACGCTTTCCTTGCCATTGCCAGTCTACATTTTGTATCTTCTCTACTTCGACCATCATCAGTTATTTTGCTCCCCAAATAGCAAAACTCCTTTACTCATTTCCTAATCTAATTCCCTCAGCATCACCTGACTTAATTCGACTACATTCCATTATCCTCGTTTTGCTTTTGTTGATGTTCATCTTACATCCTCCTTTCAAGACACTATCCATTCCGTTCAGCTGCTCGTCCAAGTTCTTTGCCGTCTCTGGCAGAATTACAATGTCATCGGCGAACCTCAAAGTTTTTATTTCTTCTCCATGTATTTTAATACCTACTCCGAATTTTTCTTTTGTTTCCTTCACTTCTTGCTCAATATACAGATTGAATAACATCGGGGACAGGCTACAACCCTGTCTTACTCCCTTCCCAACCACTGCTTCCCTTTCATGTCCGTCGACTCTTATAACTGCCATCTGGTTTCTGTACAAATTTTAAATAGCCTTTCGCTCCCTGTATTTTACCCCTGCCACCTTCAGAATTTGAAAGAGAGTATTCCAGTCAACATTGTCAAAAGCTTTCTATAAGTCTACAAATGCTAGAAACGTAAAACTGTGTGCCGGATCGAAACTCGAAGTCAGGACCTTTGCCTTTCGGGGCGAAGTGCTCTACCGAATGAGCTACTCAATCGCGTCTCACGAGCCGTTCCCACAGCTTCAGTCCCACCAGTACCTAGTCTCCTACCTCCTGTGTATCTTGCGGAACTGGAAAAAAAGTATATTGCGGACACATGCCTTAGCCACAGCGTGGGGAATGTTTCTAGAATGAAATTTTCACTCTGCAGAGTGTGCGCTGATATGAAATTTCCTACCGGATTAAAACTGCTGTTTGAAGTTCCATATCAGCGCACACTCCGCTGAAATGTGTAAATTTCATTCTCGAAATATCCCCAGGCTTTGGCTAAGCAAAGTCTCCGCAATATCCTTTCTTCCAGGAGTGCTATTTCGTAGGAAAGCATCTGTGAAGTTTGGAAGGTGGGAGACGAGGTACTGGTGGAACTGAAGCTGTGGCGACGTGTCGCGAGTCATGCTCGGGTAGCTCAGTTGGTAGAGCATTTGCTCCCAAAAGGCAAAGATAACGAGTTCGAGTCTCGGACTGGCACAAAATCTGCCAAGATGTTTCATATAGCCCACATTCCGCTGCACAGTGAAAATTTCATTCTACTCAAAAGTAGGGTTAACACTGATTATTTGGATAAAACCATGACCAGTTTCGGATTTTTTACAAATTCATATTCTGATGGTTGTTTTAGGTTCCGCCGTTTTCTTGCTGGATCCTCGTTCTGTATCCTTTATTGGTTTGCACGTAAACATATGTGTTGACTTAAAAAATTGAAAACAGAAAAAGAGGACGATTCCGTGAGGCAGGATCATACAGCACTGCAGCAAACTAATGACAGATACAAAACGGGGCCCTAGCAACAAAACAACAAAACCTGTAACAACCATATGAAGAGGGATTTCTAAAACATCCGAAATTGGTGATGGTTCGACTCAAACAATGTTAAACTTTACTTGTGGCTTCTTGTTGCTTCAATTATAAACCGAAAAATTCCGTCAGATTTGACTCGCTAACAACAACCAGACTACAAAACGTAAACAATGGTTGAGCCCACAACGGACAGATCATGTCTATTCGTGGTTGTCGCGCAGCATTCCTTTTGCCTCTGACGTCATCGTACCAGCGTCACTGTTACGACTTTGATTTTTATAACGTTATAAAATGGAGAACCGTGAAACCGTATTTAGCTCGGACATTCGGTCGGGTGTTACGGTCAAGAATTGCGGAGCACTACAAGGACCTAAAGTGAAACAATAAAAATATAAGTGAAAATCGATATCAAATTGAAAATTACAAAAAAAGAAATAAGTCGTCTCGTATAACTCATTAATATACTCGGAGTTATAGAAAACTTAAGTCAGAGGAGAGCTCGCATCTTAAAAATCAAAAACGTCCAGTGCCAAGCGATGCAGAATCGAAGATGAAATGCGAGGAAACGTCACAAAGCGATGACGTAGCTGCCACGTCGGGCATACAGCGGCCAGTGACAGTCAAAACTTGCCTGTGTCCATTATACTACTATGCGTAACCATAGTATTGGAGAAACTAATTACACTTTAATACAAAACACATATGATCATCCCGACATTATTACCAAAAATTTAAACTGCGAATACACAAATTTTTTATTGCTCACATATTCATAATGACAAACCGAGATGATGTACAGCTCCTGATAAAAGGAAAGTATAATTCTAACTGATCCTCAGTGCCATAATGACGCCGAAGTATTCGATAGTAGATCAGCCTGACTTGGGCGGTTTCTTATCATACCAAGTATACTACATTCTCTTAAAATATTCATTCGTATAGCATATGTGTCAATCTTATTCATCATGTTCTATAAGCCAGATGGAAAAAACAGAGGAGAATATTGAAAGATAATATGAATCTCAGGAAGAAGAGCTATAAATTGAGTTTTATCGATAATATTATTATTAGTTACAGGTGGCAAACAACTTGAAAGAGCAGTTGAACGGAAAGGAAAGTATATTGGAAAGAGGCTATAAGATGAACATCAACAAACGTAAAACAAGTATAATGGAATGTATTCAAATGAAATAAGCCAATGCTGAGGAAATTAGATTAGAAAATGACTTTTGTTACCTGGATAACAAGTGTCAGGAAGTACTTTCTGAAGGTATTTGTTTAGAGTGAAGCCTTCTACAGCAGCGAAACTTTAACGATAAACAGTTCAGACAGAAAGGGAACAAAAAATTTTCGAATGTAACACTACGTAAGAATATCAACGATTAGATGCGTCGATGGTACAACTACTGAAGAACAGAGAAAGGAGGAAAGCAATTTGTGGCATAGTTTGTTTAAAAGAAGGGACTGGATTTGTTGATATTATACATCCTGAGCATTAAGAAATCGTAAGTCTGGTAATGATCGGAAGTGTCAGGAGTAAAAAATGTGGAGTGATGTTTGACTTCTGTGATTAGGTTCAAATGGAGGTAGGAGGGGTGTCCAATCAGTAAGGCAACAGATTTTTTCTCGGAATTTGTTGGTGATACATTGGGATACTTCCGCTTCAGTGCCTGTAGTTTCATGAAGTTCCAATAGGATGTAGCGCTGTCCGCAGCTTTCAAAATGAAGTCTGCAGCGGAGATGCGACTCAAGCAGAGATTTGTCACTGAGGGTTTTTTGCGAAAAATCTGAACATCGCAGATATTCATAGGCTCTTGCAGAATGTCTACGGAGATGTGGTAGCGAACGAAAGCACTGTGAGTCGATGGGCGTGGCATTTGTCATCACCGCAACAAAGTTGCGCAAACCTGTCCAATCTCCCGCGTGCCAGCCGGCCACACATAGTGGTAACTACGGCAATGTTGGAACGTGCGGACACTCTCATTCGAAGCGATCAACGGGTCACAATCTAAGACCTCGCTGCTCACCTGGATGCGTCTGTTGGCAGTGCTGACACACTCGCCCACCTGTTGGGGGTACTCAAAGGTGTACGGCCGCTGGGTTCCTCGCTGCCTAACAGAAGAGCAACGAAGGACCATTTGTGCGGAACTGCTCACGCGTTATGAGGCTGACGGCCACAATTTTTTGGCGAACATCGTCACAGGCAATGAAACATGGGTTCATCACAACGAACCGGAAACGAAACGTCAATCGAGGACTCGCGCCACACCTCCCCTCCGAAGAAAAAGTTCGAAGCCGGAATTTCAGCTGGTGAAGGCTGGGACTCTGAAGCGATTATTCTGCTGGATGTTCTCCATCACGATGCAACAAGCAACTCTGAAGTGAACTATGCTGCCTTCAGAAAATTGGAGAAACGACTTCATCGTGTTCGTCTTCATAAAAAGGCAAACGAATTTCTCCTCCTCCTCCATGACAATGCAAGGACGCACTCAATTTTTCGCACCCGAGAGAAGTTCACAAAACTCCATTGGAATGTTCTTCCTCATCCACCCTACGGCCTGGATCTCGCACCTTCCATCTGTTTGGCCCAATGAAGGATGCACTCCACGGGAATCAGTTCATCGATGATGGACACGTTATTTATGCAGTGGAACGTTGGCTTCAATGTCAACCGGTAGAGGGGTACCATGCAGGCATATAGGCCATACCAGTAACGAAGACAATCGAACTAACGGAGATTATGTAGAGAGACAGGGTTCTGTAACCAAAAGAATGGGGAATACTATGATGTACTGCAATCCTGACCACAACGAACCTGGTTTCAGAAAATAAATGTGTTGCATTACTATTCGAACACCCCTCGTAGGTTTCAGTCGTCGTGCGGAGGTGAAGAGGCTTGCACAGGATAGAAAGAGTGCGGAGAGCTGATTCAAACGAGTCATCGGACCAAAGACGGCGACTACACAGTAACTGTTGCCACAAATACAATGCGCTCTGATTAGATTTTTTTGGATGGCATATGGGATCTAAAGCAGATGAGCGCGAGAAATACCGTATAATCAGCTCAACAGTTCATCCGTCGACCTTATTGACGAGAATACGCAGAATAACGTGAAAGAAAATTGTGGACTGTCAGATGACGATCAACTTCGTTAGGAACGGTAAAGGCACTAGAGAGGTAGTTCTGACGTTGCGCTCTACGATAGACGCAAGATGTAAGAAAAAAACAATACAAACTGATAGGATCTGTCGTCCTAGAAGAAGTGTTCAGTAATCTGATATGGTGCGAAGTGTCCCAAATCCTCGGTAAAACGGGCATAAGCTACAAGCAAATATGGGTAATACATAATATGTGCAAGGACCAAGAGAGAAAAATAAGAATAGAGGAACGAAAACCAAGTGCTCGGATAAAAAGATAGTCTTTCACCCCTACTGTTCAACTTACGCACCAAAGAAGCGATGACAGAAATAAAAGAAAGTTTTAAGAGTCGGATTAAAATTCAAGGTCTAAGCATATCAGTGATAATTCGCTGATGACATTGCTATTCTCAGCGAAAGAGAGGAGTATTTGCAGGGACTGTTGAATGGAGTGAACAGTATAATGAGCACAAATGCTATGGATTGAGAGTAAGCAGAGGAAAAGTAGGCAGTGTTGAGGAGGAACCGAAGTGAATCGGTGAGAAGCTTACGTCGAAACTGCTGACATAGATGAAGTGCAATAGTTCTGCTCACTAGGTAGCAAAGTAACCCATAACGGACGGAGCCAGGGAGACATCAAAAGCAAATTAGAACTGGCAAAAAGGGCATTCCTAATGGTTCAAATGGCTCTGAGCACTATGGGACTTACCATCTGAGGTCATCAGTCCCCTAGAACTTAGAACTAACTCACCTAAGGACATCAGACACATCCATGCCCGAGGCAGAATTCGAACCTGCAGTTGCGCGGTTTCAGAGTGAAGCACCTAGAACCGCTCGGCCACAGCGGCCGGCAGGGAATTCCTGGCCGAGAGAAGTCTAGTAGTATCAAACATCGGTCATAATACGAGGAAGAATTTTTTGAGAATGTGCGTTAGGAGCACAGCATTTTATGGCAGTGAAACATGGACTGTGGCAAAACTGGAACAGGAGAGAATGAAGAAAAAGTGTTGAAAATTAGGGTGACTGATAAGGTAAGGAATGAGGAGGTTATCATCAGAATCGGGCAGGACAGAAATTTATGGAAATAACTGACAAGAAGGGACAGGGCGATAGGACATCTGTTAAGGGATCAGGGAATAACCTCCATGGTACTAGATGGAGCTGCAGAAGGCAAAAACTGTAGAGGAAGACAGACAATAATATATGCGGGAAATACGAGAATCTGAAGTGCATCTGCCGAAGGCAATCCCATGACTGACTGGGGAAAAAAATAAATTTGAGGATCACCACACCACCAATACGAACGTTGTTTCCTCTGATCTTTGGTAACCGCCACTTCTCAGAGAAGCAGCCTCGCAAGGCTGGGTGTGCCCTGTCGTATTACTCCCACCGAAGAAAACTCGCTGCCAGTTCCTCCGCAGGGCTGTCGCACCGATCACTCACTGCAAACGTAGGGACTAATAAGATAACCCATTCGACGTGCTCTGTAGGGATGAAAGTTATCGCTGAAACAACCGGTTTTCGGTTACATCGTTATTCTCCACGGCAGCTTCTGACCGTTATAACCGGTCAGAACAATCGATTTCTGAAATAACTGATTTTCGGTTTTTATTCCTATTATTTTCTGTAATAAACGTAGAACTCGAATAAAGACAGAAAATTTTTGACTCTCTCAGTTTCAAGGTACATAGAATCGAAATATTGAACTAAATTCGGAAATAAACGAAAGTCCATCCACCGTTCGCTGCTTTTCTCGTGGTTTATTACAACAAAAATCACCAATATTCTTCTACTGATTCTAATTTTTTGAGACTCGGCTCACAAATCATGTTGAAATCGAGGATCGTACCGCCATTTGGGCATTACGAATAGGCAGTGCTAAAGGGTGAAAACTGAAGATGAAGAATTCATTGTTTCATATATTATTTGTCGGTTTTCGAGAGCTACAAGTAGATATAGACGTGTTATGTAGACAGACAGCAAATTTGCTGCTTTCTATTTTTATTGTGTACTATGAATGAGTTGTTAAGTTTTTAATTTATTACTATAATCCCTACAGAAGAATAGCCCTGACTAACAATAACCTATACCCTTCATTAATCACTTACCTCACAAAAATCCTTGTTACTCAGACTGCAGCAATACAGCGAGCGCCAATACTGCCGGCTAAATAAAAGATTCTAACTACTGAAGGCACTAACTACTGATAGGCATAAAATGAAAGATTTTGGTAGAGGACAAACAATGTATTTATGTTCATAATATTCAAAAGTCATAATTTATTTATAAATTCTTGACATCCAGTTTAACAGATTTCCTTTTTCTGACGGACACACGTCCAGATCGTCTGCTCATATTAACATCTTAAAACTCTGCAATCTCTCTCCCCACATCCACCACTGCTGGCGGCTCACCTCCAACTGCCCAACGCTACGCGCTGTTCACATCCAACTGCCCAACACTACGCTGGCGAATAACTTCCAACAACGAGTCCAACCAACCACAGACTGCACACAGCGCAGTCAGCGATTTTAAGAGAGAGCGCTATGTGGCGTTATGAACATAAAAACGTAGACAGACTACTTACAAAGTAGATATAGGCGTGCTATGTACACAGCAAATATTCTGCTTTTTATTTTTATTGTGTACTATGAATGAGTTCTCAAGTTTTTAATGTATTACTGTTACCATAATTTCCTTCCCGTTATATTACTTCATAGAAGTGGTAGATAAATATTTAATCTTTTAAAGCAAATGAAGTATTGTACATGTGGGACCAAGTCTTGGACACTCCACGTACGCGAGTGCCTTAAGCCATGACGCACGGCAACAGCGATATTATTGTCTTAGCAATGCCTATCAAATCTTGTGCCATGTGTTTGTTCCTCGTTACTGTCGTCAGTCTTATTAAAACAGAACCGATTGCTTTTCCCGCTTTCTATAACAACTTAATACTTCAAATCAATGAAAATTTTACGAATATAAATTACTCCTTTTTCTCAAAGGTTTATTTAAATACGAAAAATTGTAGCTTTTCTCCTACGGATAACTGATATTTCGTATTTTCCTCTGTTTTTATAGTAAAACATAAAAATAGAAAACACTTGTTATAACCGATGCCAAACAATATCGAAGAATACCTGTGATTCAGAACTAAAATACCGATGACGGTTTTTCCCATCCTCGTGCATTGCTGTATAAAGATCTTCTCCAGAATTTTCCAAGCTTTATGATTTTCAGCGATCCACATCCACATTACTTCTCCATGTCATGCAGCCATCTTTAAGTGAAGAAAGTACATGCACCAATGAACAATCCACTTACGATTCTTTAAAGAGTCGAGCGCCAGTGTATAAAAAGTTTCAAACTTCTAAGTGCTTTAGAAGTGACTTATCGTGTTGGGTATTTGACTTTATGCAAGTAAACGAAAAAAGCTTAAAAAGGATTGAAATTACGTTTAAAGTTTGTTGGAAGTCACTAAACGCTCTCATTATGAAATACTGGACGAGTATAGTGTGGGTATTTTGATTTCCGTTTGGAGCAAGAGTCAGTTTTACAGGAATTCAGTATTCATGAGGTCATGTCTCGCGTAGTATATACTGCATAATGATATTGGTTGGTTGGTTTATTAGGGGGGGAGGGGACCCGACAGCGTGGTCATCGGTCCCATCGGATTAGGGAACGATGGGAAAGGAAATCGGCCGTGCCCTTTCAAAGGAACCATCCCGGCATTTACCTGAAACGATTTAGGGAAATCACGGAAAACATAAATCGGGATGGCTGGACGCGGATTTGAATCGTCGTCTTCCCGAATGCGAAGTGTGATAACCACCTGCGCCACCTCGCTCGGTGCATAACGATATAGTATTGCAGGTACATTCGGTAGTAAATGTGGGTACCGTCTGTAAAGTGTGTTGCGAATAGAGTTAATGGGAAAGAAGTCACGCCTGATGCTGAAGTTGTGCTGCATCAACAACGAAAATCCAGTAAGTGACAAACTTTTACTCTCATCATTTTTTTGGGGCCATCGGCGAGGAAACTTTTCTTGAAGGTTCGAAGTTATGCGCAAATTTTGTTGAAAGACGCCAGGTTGTCTCATTGCCAAATACTGGGTGAATATAATCTGGGTAATATGAGTTCCGCTGCCACAAAGCACATCCACTGGGTTGGCAAAAGTCATCGAGTATGAACATACGCAGATGGTAGCATCGCGTACACAAGGTATAAAATGCCAGTGCATTCGCGGAGCTGTCATTTGTACTCACGTGATTAGTGTGATAAAGTTTGCGATGTTATTATGACCGCACAACAGGAATTAACAGAGTCTGAACATTGAATGTTAGTTGCAGCTAGACGCATGTCACGTCCCAATCCGGAAACCGTTAGGGAATACCATCTTGCGTGACCCACAGTGTCGAAAGTGTACCGAGATGATGATATTTGGTTTGTTGGGCGCTCAACTGTGCGGTTATCAGCGCCCGTACAAATTCCCAACCTTTGCCCAGTCCATACTCGCCACTTTCATGAATGAAGATGAAACTGTGAGGACAACACAAACACCCAGTCATCTCGAGGCGGGTGAAAATCCCTGACCCCGGCGGGAATCGAAAATGGGACCCCATGCTCGGGAAGCGAGAACGCGACCGCGAGACCACGAGCTGCGGACGAAAGTGTGCTGAGAATACCCAATTCGAGGCATCACCTCGCATCGCGGACAACGCAGTTTCCAACGGCCTTCACTGAACGACCACATGCAGAGGCGTTTGCGTAGTCAGTGCTAACAGACAAGCAACACTCCTTGAAATAACCGCAGAAATCATTGTGGGACGTACGACGAACGTATCCGCTAGGACAGTGCGGCGAAATTTGGCGTTAATGGGCTATCACAGCAGAAGACCGACGAGAGAGCCTTTGCTAAGAGCATGACATCGCTTGCAGAGCCTCTCCTGGGTCCGTGACCATGTCGGTTGGACCCTAGACTGCAAAACCGTGGCCTGGTCGGATGAGTCCCAGTTTGAATTGATAAGAGCTTATGGTAGGTGAAGACCGCACGAGGCCATCGACCAAAGCTGTCAACAAAGCACTATGAAAGCTGGTGGTGGCCCCATAATGGTGTGGGCTGTGTTTAGATGGAATGGACTGAGTTGGATGGTTGGTTGGTTGGTTTGTTTTGGGGTTTGATGGGGGCTAAACATCTAGGTCATCAGTCCCCTGTTCCAAACAGACATACTTGGAAAAGGCCTATACAGTAAAAGCGTAACCTCTGCACCCAGATGAAGGGAACACCAGGGGGTACAGAGCTGAAATAACACAAAATAGAGGGCACTTAAAAGGAGCAGAGCAAATAGTTGACTAGAGTAAAGCATACAGTGGTTGATGGATCAGGTAAAAGTCAACCACTCAACTACAAACGAAGAACTTCCAGCTGGAAAGCGTTGATAGAGGTACCAACGCAACTTGTTACCATAAAAGACACTATTTTGGTATCCACGTCACAAATAGACGTCGCTGGAGTTGGTGTAGCCTGAGAAATCATGCGAGAGCGCCCATACTAGAGCGAGTCATAAAACCCAGCTGCATGGATAAAACGTAAAACTGAGTCAGCTATAGAGGCATCGTCACCTAGAATTAAGGGAAGTGCAGCTGGTAAATTAAAGGACTGCTGCAAGGAGGCTAAAAGGGGGCAGTCCATCAGAAGATGGACCACTGTCAGCCTGGCATCGCAGCGACACTTGGGCGGGTTCTCACGGCGAAGGAGATAGCTGTGGGTCAACCGCGTATGTCCAATTTGGACACAGCAGAGAACAACTGAGTCCCTAAGCGTGCCCCTCAAAGATGAGTTCCATACGGCTGTGAACGACTTGACCGTGCGGAGCTTATTTGGCGTGTTCAAGGCAGACCATTCAGAGCTCCAGACATCGCGGACCGTGCGATGTAGGGCTGACCGGAGGTCTCTTTCCACGAGATCAAGCTCCAGGGGTGGCGAAGTGGTGGCCTGCTTGGCCAACCGATCGACACGTTTGTTTCCTGGAATGCCGATGTGGCCCCAGCTCCACACAAACGTCGCTAATGGACTGGGTCCTCCGATCCAACTGAACCGATAGTTGACTAGGTACTGGTTACGTTCGACTACTTTGAGTCCATTTGGAGCCACTCATGGACTTCATGTTACCAGCCAACGATGGAATTTTCATGGATGATAGTGAGGCACATCACTTGGTCAGAATTGTTCCCCATTGGTTTGAAGAACATTCTGGACAATTCGAGCATATTATTTGGCCACCGAGATCGCCCTGCATCGGACACTCAGCCGTATCATCCTCAGGTGAGGATGCGGATACGAAGGGCGTATGGTCAGCACACCGCTCTCCCAGTCGTTATGGTTTTCTATGACCGGAGCCGCTACTATTCGGTCGAGTAGCTCCTCAATTGGCATCACGAGGCTGATTGCACCCCGAAAATTGGCAACAGCGCAAGGCGGCCCGGACGGTCACCAATCCCAGTGCCGGCCACGCCCAACAGCGCTTAACGTCGATGATCAGACGGGAACCGGTGTATCCACTGCGGCAAAGCCGTTGCTCAGTAACAATATAAAACATAGAAAATAAAATTCTCTCGTCCTGGAAGGGGCTAGATAGGCAACCTCTAAGTGGCGCAATGGACTGAAACAGCCGTTTAGCAATAAAGAGGCTTCTATGTACACACTGTTCCCGTAGCGACCGCCAAGAACGAGTGACGTCAGCGCGGAGAGAGGCGCCGAAGCGCTTTCCGCGCTGCAAACGCGATTGGAAAGGGAAGGAGCCCCAGCATGCAGGACTGTGTTAAATACCCTCTGCCAAACACTTCCACTTCACAGTGGTTTCAGAAGTACAGATGTTTTCTTGCTCAGCTCGCGGAGCTGCTGTAGCTGTAGCCCCTGAGAGCCGTCTCCACAGGCGTCGGACGCACGTCCTCGGCTGACGAGCTGTGGCCTGTAGATGCCAAGCCACCGCCGCTGCCGCTGCTGCCAAATGTCTTTTTATTCCTGCGAGCATCGGTGACGACCGCCCCTCCCTCTGTGACGTAGGCCGCCTGTGTGCGTACGTGTTAAGGTCCTACTGGCAAGCGCTAGTGCCTAGTGCCACGGTGTAAAACCTCTGACTCACCAGCTACCTCTCCAGGGGGGCATCGTATCGTACTACACATCCTCCTGTCTGGTCCTAAAGACCTCCGTAAACGAGCATACTTGCTTGTCAAATTCGCTCTTACCTAGCCGCAGATTCTTCAAATAAAACGTGCCAGTCAACCTCATTTCGTGGTAGAGAGTATTTTGACATTAGTGAGACCGTCCATAAATGCAGACAAAGCGTTTCTGGCACTGTGTTTAAAAAAAGAAGGCATGGCTTAAAATTAGAGTTTTACCCACGAAAATCAGCTAACGAAATTTTACTCTAAGAACCCGATGGCTACCTCAACTTTCTTGGGTCGGCAATCAAACTTTTAATAGCTTGCTGAGGCATTCATAAAAGAGCAAATTTGTCTGCCAAATTCTCTCTTATCTAGCTACAGACGTGTCAAACAAGCACCAACAAAGCTTGTCAGTTTAACCTTACTTTTGAGGAAGACTCTTTCCATGTATTCTGTTTTTTGACACTGTCGCGAGTTGCAAAAAATGCAGATAAAGCATTTATAACATTGTGGTACTGTGCTTAATAAAGAAGAAAACAAGACGCTGGTTTAGCGAATAGTTTGAAGTGAGGAGAAAAATACAAAAATCTGTTAAAGGAAATGGTACACTCAGAAACCGATGACTTCATGAACTTTGTCGACGAACAGCGAAAATCTTAATTTTTTTAGAGGTACTCTGTCTTCACACGAAAGAAGAAGAAACAAGTATTCAAAATTTATTAACTTCAGCTTAGTCTTGTAATAGCAAATGGTTAAAACAACACAACGTCGGAAAATATAGCCTACATCGGCCGTGGAAGAACCAGATAACTTCTATTTCTTTTATTGCACTCCCGCTTGTATGTTAATAAGTAAATTATTGATTTTGTTTGTAACCTCTTCGTGCGTAATACATGTCTGGAAAAGATGTGACACTTCTACCATTCTGGTAGTAGCCAGTGCCATTTTGTTTTCGTCCCTGATCGTAGATTACATAGTTCTAGAAACTCACTATAAAATGAGAAATTGTAATAAAACTGCTTTTCACCAAACATGCGGCGCAACGTTGACACGAACAATGTCCGCCATCTTCTCAAACTTTTCTTCAACCAGTATTTCTCGCAAACATGTCTAACACGATCTATGCTTGACAAGCACGCCAACAGCACTGTACATGGCTAAGTGTTTGGCAAACACAGTACAGTTGTCTAATTATTTGATCATGTACGTCGTCTTAACACTTGCATGTCACATGTGTCGTCCTGAGCTAAACGTGTTGCAGGATAACTCTGCTTGTAGAATAGGGAAACCTACAAATAATAAAAGGTGCGTGACCTAGCAGGTTGATTTATTGCACACTGTACTGTGGAAAGATGTAGGGGGGAAAAAGGGATCATGAATCCACCAAAAGTTATTGTACTGTCTATTTACTTACGGACAACCCATTTTAGTCAAGTGGCCGTCTTCCATTCAGCAACACAATAACAAAAATGTATAAAAAACAGTAAATAGCGAAATAATAAAGATGAATCATTGTACATATGAGGTGTGACAATAATGAGACATGTTCTTTGCAAGATAGGCTGCTTCTAGTCCATGCGGCACATCGATGCAAGTGCTCATTCGTGAGTCGTGCTGTAATAAGTTAATACGTGTTTGTGTCTCTCGTCACAGAAATGGGACCGCACAATATTGCAGAATGGTATACCATTTCCTTTTGTATTAAATTGGGTGAAAACGCAACAACAACCTACGGTAAGCTTCAGAAGGCTTTTGGAGAGGAGGTTATATCAAGAGCTCGAGTTTTTCATTGGCATAAAATGTTTAGTGAAGGCAGAACAAATGTTGAAGATTAAGACCGCAGTGGACGACCATCAACCTCACGGACGGATGTTAACTTGGCCAGGGTGCGTGAACTTGTACGATCGAATCAAAGATTATCTGTGAAAATGATTGCAGAAGAACTGAACATCAATCGAGAAACGGTTCGTCTAATAATAACTGAAGATCTTGGTGTAAGAAAGATTTGTGCAAAAATTATCCCCAAAACTCTCACACCACAACAGCGAGAAACACGGGAAAATGTGGCAGCCGATCTGTTGGAGCAAACGGAAATCAATCCAGAATTGTTGAGCCGTGTTATCAATGGTGATGAAAGTTGGTTTTTTCAGTACGATCCAGAGACAAAGCACCAAAGTTCGCAATCGTGCTCAAACGGATTACCCAGACCAAAAAAAGCTCGCATGTCAAAGTCAAAAGTGAAATGCATGCTTGTGTGCTTATTTGATTCCATTTATGATTTCATAAAGAGTTGGTGCCTCCTGGACAAACAGTTAACCAATATTACTACAAAGAAATTTTAGAAAAACTTCGTAAAAGAGCTCTTCGTGTCCATGCCAAGATTGCTGATAATTGGATTCTGCACCACCCATAAAGCTCTGTCAGTACAGCAATTTTTAACCTCAAAAACAAATTTCAGTACTACCACAACCACCTTATTCACCAGATATCGCTTCGTGCGACTTTTTTCTATTTCCAATAGTCGAAACGGCGGTCAAGGAACAACACAAGAAGTCCAAAAGCTATGACGAGGGTCTTGGAGGATATTACAGAGGGTGAGTTCCATAAATGTTACCATCAATGGCAGTAGGGCTGGAAAAAGTGTTTGCAATCAGAAGAGAACTACTTTGAAGGAGACAACACTAAATTTGACTAAACCGATAAGCAACATTTTTTTCACATCAGTGTCATAACTTTATAGTCGCACCTCGTAGGTGCTGTGTACCAGGCTTAAGGGTGCACAACTAATACCACAAGAGACTGACAACACAGACAACCACTCACATGCCGCTTCTCATTCGACGCCCAGGCCGCCTCCAAATGGTGCTCACAAACCCAGACCTGTTTCTGCTTCTGCGCCACATCCTTCAGAACATCGTACACACCCGTCGATAGTGTGGACAACCGGCAAAGTGTGTCCTTCCAGCCGTGGACTACACTGCGTCCCCTTTGTACCGCTGGACAAAAATTCTTCCACGTTCAGGCACAGAACACGACAAGCCACGGACACACGGTTCCGAATAAGCAGTTACACTGTTTAGTTCTGTACTGCAGCCAGCTCAGTATAATTCCGACAAGACTACATTTCAACTAGGCAGTCTCTGTTGTCAGAGTAATACGACAATCAAGAGTCTCTGGACCATTCCTATCAATTCATATCACAGACTACAAAGATACAGAAAAGTTATTTACATTCTATCGTATTAGATTTAGGAGATCAAGTGCTACACATCAAACTTTACCCAAATTAAGTACCATTTTGTGACGTACTCGTAATAAATATTTTTTATTATTCCTTACTGCACTGCCACATTTAAATGGTATTGCCGTTCTGCCAGGCTAAGTGGATAGTTACGGCGTGCAATGTGCCGTATCTACAGTACTTTTGCGGTAAAACCACTTTTCTGCTATCGTCGATGTTTGGCCTGAATTAGTAGTAACATTCAGTTACAGCATTCCCAACAACAGCAGACACTGACGGATAAAATTACACGAAGGTAAAGCAAACTACCTTGGCGGCAAGTATTTAATTAATTTCAGTTGCAGTACCTAAACAAGACTATTCATTACGGTACGCGCAGAGATATTAAAAATTAGTACACAGATGTATAGACATCACAGATACGTATCATGTAAGATGAGTACCTGTCTCTCACATGAGGATTCAAAAAATAAACTACACAGTGTTGTGTACGTCAAAGTGACACAGACACACATGACACTGTTTTTCAACGTAGAAACAAAATCTCTGAAAACAACTATCGGAACTTTCTACCAATCCTTCACTCCCACGACGACAGAAATTCACTCCTTGTTCACAAATCCGTTCGAGAACTGCTATGTGAACGTCCTCATCGTCGGAAAATCTGCGACTGCTGCGAATTAATTTTTGCGATTGCCTACAGAATGTCAATTGTGCTCGATGGCCTCCACTGCTGTTCGGCATTATACACGTCAGTGCGGCTTCAGTCAATTTGATGGTATCATTTCGTTGCAGTTAGCCGGTGAATCTGGGTGCAATGTGTGCAATTATGACGTTTTGACCCCAAGAATCCTGCTGACCTGCGTACATTTCCAGTTGCCGTGTCATTTCAGTCCCACACTGTGATGCGTCTCTGATCCGTGTAGAATTGCTTGTGGAGGAAACCTGAAACATGTACTGCCTTCCGACAACGCTCTACTATCGTTCCTTTAAGCATGGGAAGACATGCACTACTCACATTCTGAAGGCCCTTCATAGAGCCGTCAATCGCCTTATACTTATTTGTATTAGACAAAGTACACAAACTTGCTGAAATGTGGTTTCGCAGGACAGAGCGGATCAGGTTGTGGAAAGGGGCGAAGGTCAATTACTGTTAGTTATATAAGAACCCACACAACTTTATTCCACAAACCAATGTACAGTTTTCTCTTTAAAACAACAAAGATCAATTCACGACTGAGGTCCAAGTAACTTCTCCAGAATAAGTTTAAATGATTGCTTTTAAAACACCAGGATTTAGAGTAACGGCTGAAGGCCTTACTTAAGTAAAATTACAATATGTATTTCAGATCAGCTAAGGAAATTCTTTAAAGGCCAAGCATTTACAAATTCCGGCTGAAAGCCATATTAAGGAAAATTCAAGTTAATTCTTCGGCTGAAATCCCCAAAAAGATTTCTTTGCATAATAAAAGAGACTTTAAAGCTAAGCCTTTAGACTGTACAACAGAACAACATCTTAAGAAAACTTGAAGTATGTTGTCGGCTGAAGGCCCAAACAATTACTCAAGAATAATTAAAGATAACCTAATATAAAAATTTACAGAACACGGCTGAAGGCCGTTTGAAGAATTCAAGATAACTAAAGAAAAACCTTAGAGACAAGGATTTACACATAAAGCCACTGATTCTGAAACAAACGCAACACAAAGCATAAATGCTGAGCAACAAGTTTTTAAATGAAACGCAGCTGAAGGCTTAATCTCAAAGTTGTTATGAAGTTCGGCTGAAGACCATATATTAAACGTAAAAGACAATATTAATACACGGCTGAAGGCCTGACACAGTACCTGCGACCAAATAAAATGACAACGACAATCACAAACAACAAACAGTGGTGCTCAGAAGTGTTGCAAGGGTCGGCCTGGGGAGGAAACTTACCACAGTTTAGGTGAGACAGACAGCCAAGCTTAACACTAAACAATCTGGTTGCAGCACGACCTATGGACGGCTGACGAAACAACCAAACGCCTAATCAGGTCCCTTCCACCCAACCAACAGCACGACAACCAAAAATACCAGCGAAGACGAGGATTGCAGCAGGATTATGTCTTAATAACTGGCGTATAAGGCACAATAAACAAAGAGAAAAGGAGAACAAGACCAAGCTGTGTAACTACACGCCATGCTGGACAGCATCAACACGGCGGGGAAGACACCCTGCCGCAAAACTACGCTAACGACCAGGGCAGGTAACCGGAACGTTAACGGCCACAAGGCAGAAGATACCGCTGGTGCACTTTACTAATAAATTATAATCATTTCAAAGGTTAAACACCATTCAGGGAGACGGCTGCAAAATTTCGCCGACTTCAACACACCATCACGTTGCTGCTTGCGGGGACAGCTCAGGATGCAACATGCAACAACCAGCAATCAGCGAAGAGATGTGACAACGGTTGAGCTTTCATGACAGGTTCACTGATTGCTCAACTCCAGTATGCAGGTACAGTGGGCTACAAACTTGGCAGTTCTCGCAGCTACTGCCACACAACTCCGACCGCGCGTGCACGCCGCCAGCGGCCCCGGCCTGACCACACGCTGCAAAGACTTCCTCGCTGCTCCGCCGCAACCGACAAACTTCCACACACACCATCACTCGGAAATATAACGAAGTTACAGCGGTACCAGTATCGATAAACGCTGCTGCTGCCACTGACGGAGGCAAGTGAGCAACTCGTTTAGACAGTCTCCAAGGGAGGAATAAGACGCCCTCGATGGTGACAAAATAATCGAAAGGAATAACAGCATCGACACGAGCCGACCACGGCTCGCTGACAGTCCATTGCACATTTCAGCATTATTCTCTCGCCATTACTCTCTTCAACATATTGCCTTACCTAATTCAACTAGCTTTCATGTCGTGCCATAGCCGCATACCAACTTTCTTTCACAGCACTAAAACACACAATTTTAATAAATGTTATATCGTTCCAATATTTAAAAAATATAAATGGTGCCGTAAGATGAGATACTGTCCAAACTAGCTGCAGAACAAAGATTTTAATAGTTTTGTGGTGGTCATACATTTTTAAAGAATCTAAAACTGACGAATCCTCACCTAAAAACTTAATCATCCAGGAGCGTATACTGGAGACTTCGATTCGGCCCCAATTTTCGATACTGCAAGAGGTTTTTCCGTGGTGTGAGAACTGCGAGGAGATGAAGTTCACAACCCCTGGAAGACTGGTGTGCCGACCCCACGACCTCCTGTACTGCATCCAGATGAGGCCACCGGCAAAGGGCGGCACAGCAACTCATCAGCTTTCACGACCAGAAAGCGGAGGTGGAATGTTTAGCCTGACACCATACACTCAATTTCCGAGGGAATAAATTACCTTTATATTTCTGTGGTGTGCGTACTGTAAGACCTTCGGTAAACACATCATCAGATTATTTGACTTGTCGCTCTAGTGAAGTAGGCGAGTGCCAGCAATGTCTCGTTGTCTTATCGTGGTGTGTTTATATTCTGCCGTTAGGTCAGACGATAGAAATGCCACTTGCACGCTTGGAGTAGCAGATTGACGGTGACCAACTTTAAACAGAACTTGGTTAATTTTCACACACATTTATTAAAATAATAACAATCATAAACCTTACTCAACTTGATTCTGGATGCTATTTATAATCGACAATCTGAAGTTCCTTTGGTCTTGATATGTTAATATTATTCTCACATATCTCTGATACTTGACAAAAGTGTCTATACATTTATCTTCATGGCTATGTATAGGAATATGATAATCTTGACTGCAGACAAACGCAGACAAACGCAGACAAACGCAGACAAACGCAGACAAACGCAGACAAACGCAGACAAACGCAGACAAACGCAGACAAACGCAGACAAACGCAGACAAACGCAGACAAACGCAGACAAACGCAGACAAACGCAGACAAACGCAGACAAACGCAGACAAACGCAGACAAACGCAGACTGACTAATCGGAGGTCTGTACACTCGTTATAATACCTCGCCCGTTGAGGTATCACTGCGCGAGTGTGATCCGCAAGGAGAAAAGGTTCTACGTTAGCAGCAATATCATTGGCTGCATTACATATTAATATGCGGATCGGCGGAAGCAGAATTTGGTCCGTCTCTAAGGCAGCGCCATCTCGTAGTGCAGAGATGGACAAGCGCTGCGCCTGCGCTGTTGTGCTAAGCGGGGCGTGCTCTAGTGGGAAAGTTGTGTACGCGCTGACTACGAGGAACTATGTACACAACAATTTCATTGAAGTCCTTCAGTTCACCACCTCGTCTCGAAACACGAAAGGGGAACAGTCCACATGTAGCAAGCGACAGCGATTTCCTGGTCTCCCACGTACTGTTATTTCCTCACGGTGTAGGTGTCCACGTGGCCAATCTGCGCCGCGGCACACGCCACGCGCGGTGTTTTCGCAAACACGGCATTCACCTGGCCAGCACGTGTTCGCTAGGTAGTGAAGGCGTACAGACGGCCGAGCTGACGGCGTGTTTGTTTCCGCGTCCGTCAGCCGCCTCTGAATGCACTGCCCGGACGTACACACGCTCCGCACTTCCACGCGGTCTTCTTCAGTTCCTCCTGCAAGAGCGACTTTGTCTGTTGTGAATGTAGTAACTGAACTATTATTAATTCAGGCCAAATATCCGCCGCAGCAGACAAGCGTTTCCATGCTGTAATTCCTTAGTGACGGCTGTTACACACTACGATTACTAAACACCTGTCTGACAGGGGCGGCTTTACTACAAAAATGTGGCAACAAAATGAGAAATAACGTTTATTAAGCGTATGAAAATTAACGCTCCAAAAATAGCCGCAATAAGATAATATATTTAATATTTTACACGAGACGCCGGCTTCGGCATAACTGCCATTATCAAGTGACTTGTGAAAATTATTTCCAATGAAACACACACAACACTGATGTAATATTTTATAATGCTGCACAATATTAGGCCAGTGTTGTGTGTCATTCATAACGTGCAAAAGACCAACAACCGACGGAACAGAGAGTCTATGCTACGAAAAAAGCATTGGTAAAATTATCTGTAAGTAATTCGTGGCAGTTTTGTGTTTATATTTGCACTGGTACTTACCTCTGGTTGGACGACCATAATGCATCTCATAAGGAAATTACTCAAATGGTTCAAATGGCCTTGAGCACTATGTGACTTAATATCTGAGGTCATCAGTCCGCTATACTTAGGACTACATAAACCTGACTAACCTAAGGACATCACACACATCCATGCCCGAGGCAGAATTCGAACCTGCGACCGTAGCAGCCGCGTGGTTCCTGACTGAAGCGCCTAGAACCGCTCGGACACCGCGGCCGGCACGAAATTACTTTCAAGCATAACCAAAATCTCAGAATATGCGACTTCTGGAATGTACAGAATCACCTGTGACAACAGCAACAATTTCTGTATTGGCCAAACTGGACGAAATTTTACACAAACACCAGAAATAGTGACAGTGGAGCTTTCATTTACATCTGAAAACTCAGCATCACAAACCCGAGAAAATTAGAATTGCGTTAGGAATATTACAAACAACACCGAAGAGACTTAGTATGAACATCCTCGAATAACTGGAAATATACATACTCATAAAAGAAAATATCCACATGAAATTCTAAATAAAGATGCAGACTTGACATAATACGATAAAGGATAATCACATGGGAAATAAAACTTACCCAGATAAAACTGAAAGGAAAATAAAAAACAAATAACGCTCGGGCTGTCGACTGCGTTTTACTTTTTATCCGCCAAAGCAATACGGCGAACGCCATTTAATTTTTAGCTTCTGTTTGGTGTCTCTTTTAGCCCTTTCTCCATGTCCCTGTTTTTAGCTGTCTTCTTTGATGTCAATTGGGACTGACCTATAGTCGTTTTTTAACTACTCTGCGTCTTCGTGTTCTATAGTTTTGACTTGAGCGCGTATGACCTCAGTTGTTTTTGCGCCCTAAACCAAAAAACTGTTGTTTCATACACAATATTGTCTCAACTGCGTACTTGAGGCAAGTGAGTATTGCAACGTCCGTGATATTTTATACCTGTACTGAGACGTGCTTGTCGCGAATGGTCGTTTTTTTTCCACACGTCAGTGCCAAAATTACGTGTGTTGTGAGTGCTGTCTGTCGTGCAGTTTGGTGCCTAGAGGGTAGAAGCGAGGTTATAAAAGACAATCTTTATTACAAAAAGTCGAAATATATGAGATGGGAGTATAAAAATGAACAGCAAAAACTGACAGGTAACATTATATTGTGTTCTTGAGCTCTTCATTTTGAAGACTGGTTTGATGCAAGACTCTATATTAGCATATCCTGTGCAAGCCTCTTCATCTTTACGTAACCTACGTGCATTTGTACCTGCTTACTGCATTAGTGTCTTGGTATCTCATTACAAGTTTTACACACACACACACATTTACGTCCATTATCAAACTGATAATTCCTTGATACCTCTGGATGTCTTAACTGATGCGTTCTTTTAGTCAAGTAGTACCATAATTTTTTCCCCAGTTCTATTCAGTTGGTTAGTTACTCGAGCTTCATAATCTCCAGCACTCCTCTGTACTACCACATTTCAAAAGCTTCTATTCTCTTCGTGTCGTAACTGCCTACTATCCAAGTTTCATTGCCGTATAAGGCTACGCTCTAGGCAAATACCTTCAGAAAAGACTTCCTAACATAAATTTACATTCGATGTTAACAAATTTCTTTTCTTCAGAAACAAATTTTCGCTTGTTATTGCCAATCTGCATCATATATCCTCTCTACTTCGACCAACATGAAGTACTTTGCTGCCCAAATAGCGAAACAAATCTATGATAGCAGGAGCAAAAACGTTAAAGAAAACATTATAAGGTCATAAGATGACACCTCAGATGTCAACACATTTTCATACATACATTTTATTAACTTTTAATATGTAAATTAACGTCTGAAGTTCTTCCTTTCATTTAATTCTTTGGGTGCAAAAGTCCCGTGAAAAAATAAAATTAAATGGGAAAGTGACTGATGGAGTAAAGCGCTTCATTTAAAACTTCCTGCCAGATTAAAACTAGTGTGCTGGACCGAGACTAACTAGGGACTTTAGAGCACTTGCCCGTGAAAGGAAGGTTCACATCTGCATATAATCCAGTGCTGAGTGAAAATTTCATTCTTGTCATTTATATTTATCAGAAGTCGCAGTCCTCATGATGCCATACTTTACGAACACTTGCAAATGACACCATTTATCAACCAAATGTCATTATCAGGCAATTAAATTTTTAAATTTCAGAAAAGAAGACCTCCGGGGCCTAAGTAATTGCCCTACTCGTACTGACTTAACTCGTCAGCAACACGTGCGCGTACCCCGGCAAAAAATAATAAATTTTCACAGTTGATATCAAATACCTAGTTCATCAACTACTAAATTTTAGTCGTGATACTGCAACACTAAATTAATAACATATTCTGAAGCTGTGCCAAGTAGCACAATTGTAAAGTACACACTTCGGGCACACCATAAAATCTGCTTTTTTCTCTTTGTCTATATTCACAGGGTCTTTATTTCATCCAGGTACGCGTATCGTCGGTTATACCACCATCATGTGGAGAACATCTGTTAAGTACGTGTTTTCAGTGCAAGTGCCGTTGATTTCTTACAGCAGCATGAAACGTGGCTGGCATGTTGGGTTGCAAGTTTTAAGTAGTGTCTCTGTTTCATCAGGTGCGTATTGACGTTTTGGTAAAGTGTTTTCCCTAACAATTTCCCTCACGTAACTATGTATTAAGCTACCCAAAGAAATAAAACTCAAAATATACGATAATTCGCAAAGTAGTTGATCACAAGTTGGCATTTGGGTTTTGGTATGTAAAATTTCGGATCTCCAGCCTATCTAATATTATCAGCATCCATGAACGTTACTATTTCACCTTAAATCCAAAAACACAGGCATGAAACTTGACAAAACTTATCTTCTTCACCTTCAGTTCTGAAGTACATCACAAAATCTATAAGCTATGGGGCATATACAGGTTGTTCGGAAATTCCCGTTACGAACCCCCTACGACTTGTAGAGTGGAAAGAGTACGTAATATTTCGAACAGGAACCCATGTCAGAAAACGTACCGTTTCTGCTCTACGACAGTTTTAGTTCAGATGTGTAACGCAACCACGCGAAAGAGAGAAGTCTCATAGCTGCTTGTCCTGGTATGCAATGGGGGAGACAGGGTGACGTAAGGCTGTGCCACTGAATGTCCGCCAGGAAATGCGGTTTCAGCACGATGGTGCACCACCTCATTTCTCACGTGCAGTTCGGAGACATCCCAATAGGTGATATGGTTACAGATTGATAGGCCGAAGTGATCAACAACGCAGCAGCCGCGATCGCTTGGTTTAATTCCTATTAATTACTTCTTGTGGGGTCGTATGCAAAGTTTACTTCACGGGACTCTTGTAGAGACAGAGGAAGATATGCTGGCGCGCGCTCTGGCCGCTGCACTAGAAACTGAAGAAACACCAGTTGGAATGGAGAGAGTATACCAGAGCACGCTTCATACGTACAATGTCGGTAACAACGCTGGTGGTCACCATGTCGAACCGCTGTTGTTCAAATGGTTCTGAGCACTATGGGACTTAACTTCTGAGGTCGTCAGTCCCTTAGAACTACTTAAACCTAACTAACCTAAGGACATCACACACGTCCATGCCTGAGGCAGGATTCGAACATGCGACTGTAGCGGTCACGCGGTTCCAGACTGTAGCGCCTAGAACCGCTCGGCGACCCCGGCCGGCAACCGTTGTTGTAATACAACAGTACATTTCTGTACTTACAGTATGTTGGGTTCTTTTATGCTTTGGAATAATGTAAACACGTAATGGTTAAGTGATAAATGGATGCTTCGCTGTTTCCTTTCGAATTGTTAGCTATATACGAGGGTTGTCCAGAAAGTAAGTTCCGATCGGTCGCTAAATGTCGACTTAGACATTTGTCGGAGCGTTATAGCAAATTTCCAACACCATCGTCGTAGAAGGCAGCCGCCTGTTCTTTCCGATAATTCTCTACGCTCGTCTATAGCGCGTAGCCTGCGCCCAAGTGTTGTCTTCGTATCCAGCGTTTCATGTGAACAGAGAGGACGAGCCAATTAGGGCTCTGTTGTGGGTGATCTAACACTTCCCACTGAAAAGGCTGCAGGAGAGTCTTCACTGCCCCTGCAGAGCGCTTCTGAGAATTGCCACGAAGAAGGAAGTGCGTGGCAGTTGTGTTAGGTGGGCTGCATTCATTCAAGGCGAAGCCTCTCGGTGGGCCCTCCTACTTGGCGAGACACATCGTTGTTCTAGGCACTTTTACTCGCTCACACTGCGCTCACAACCGAAAAGAGCGTCGTGATGCGATCGACGGGCATACTAGCGACACTACCGAACACATGTGCAAAGCTTCATCGGCTTTTCACTGTGGTGTCCATTTCACGACCGATTGGAACTTACTTTCTGGACAACCCTCGCATTGTCACGCCTATTAAATTCCTCAAACAAAAGGGGACGAGTTAAACCGTCTTAGAACGGAAACTGTACTTTTCCAGATATGGGTCCCCACCCAAAATATTATGTACTCAGTCCTCTCTACAGGTCCTAGAAGTTTGTAAGAGGAATCTCCGAAAACTCTGTACAATAATTCGGAAAATAACTTCTCACAAGTTGTCACTTGGGTTTTCATATGTAAAATTTCATGTCTGTAGCCTACCTAATATTGTTAGTATCCATGACAGTTACGATTTCACCTTAACAAATCAAAAACTGAGGGCAGAAAGGTATGAAACTTTTCAAAACATACTTTCTTCCCTTCACTATTTAAATACGAGGGTTGATCAGAAAGTAAGTTCGATCGGTCGCGAAATGGAAAACACACTGAAAACCAGAAACGTTTTATTTGCAACAGTTAGGCACGGTTTCCACCTGCTTCTCTATATAGTCGCCGCTCCAACCTCAAGTTTTGTCGTAATGTTGTATCAACTTTTCAATATCCTCGTCATAGAAAGCAGCCGTCTGTGGTTTCTGCCAGTTATCTGCACTGGTCAGCAGCTCGTTGTCTGTGGCAATATTTTGTCTTCATAGTCAGCGGTTCTTGTGAACAGAGATGGGACTCAGGGGGGAGCCAATTACGGAATGTATTGTGGGTTATCAAACACTTCTCATCGGAAACGCTGAAGGAGGGTCTTCATTGCCCCTGCAGTGTGCGGCCGAGAATTGGCTTGAAGAAGGAACTGCTCGACAGTTGTGTTATGTGGGCTGCATGACACAGGCGAAATCCCTAACCAGGCCCTCATACTTGGCGGGAGACGCTATTCCCCACGCATCTTTACGTGCTCACTGTTCACTCAAAACTGGAAAGAGCGACAAGATCGATCGACGCGCATACTGGGGACACCCCCCAATACATCTGTGCAAAGCTTTACTGGTTGTTCCCAGTGGTTTCCATTTCGCGACAGATCGGAACTTACTTTCTGGACAAACCTCGTACATCATAAGAGCTGTAAACTATGGAACATATACAAAGTTCGTAGGAAACAATTTCGAGGATAGTTCTGACAATGGTTTGGCGTGCTCGATCTCGTGTTACCTGAAAAGAGCCACGGTTCGTGGTATTCCACACTGGCTGAACCTGCGTTCAAATTCTCGAGTGATGGGGAAGTCCAACCGACCTCATTTTCCCCAGTATGTGTCTTAGCAGCTCCACGCAACGCGCACTTTACAAAGCAGGAAATCCGGCGTTTTCTTTCAACAGTCCGCAAAGACGTCGCTACAGCGCAGCTTTTGTTAATGCATCGATATCTTAGCACTGGTCGAGCGTCTGACCGTAGGTTCGCTTCATAATACGTCTGTTCAAAAAATTCCGTAACATTCGTAATTTCGCGCCAATGGTGTGTTGGCGCGAAATGCGGTTGGTATCCCTGCACACGCGTGTGTTTCTGTGTAACTGCCTGAAGTTGCATTGTTGCATACCTGTTAATGACCGTTCAGTGCCGTATTGAGTAAAACGTTGTGTCGCACAGCTTGCGAATTTCGAGATTGTATAGTTAGAGGAGCAACACTTCTGCATTAAATTTTGCGTGAAACTCAAGAAAACCTTTACAGAAACACACAAAATGATGCAGAAGCCATACTGTGGTGAGTGCCTAAGCTGTACCCGATGTTATGGATAATTCTCTAAATAAAGACTAAAAAAGCTCGTAAGTTCAGGTCAAATGTCATTGTTTTGTTTGACTTTGGCGAATTACTTCATTATGAATTCTACATCTACATGACTACTCTGCAATTCACATTTAAGTGCTTGGCAGAGGGTTCATCGAACCACAATCATACTATCCTCTCTACCATTCCACTCCCGAACAGCGCGCGGGAAAAACGAACACCTAAACCTTTCTGTTCGAGCTCTGATTTCTCTTATTTTATTTTGATGATCATTCCTACCTATGTAGGTTGGGCTCAACAAAATATTTTCGCATTCGGGAGAGAAAGTTGGTGACTGAAATTTCGTAAATAGATCTCGCCGCGACGAAAAGCGTCTTTGCTGTAATGACTTCCATCCCAATTCGCGTATCATATCTGCCACACTCTCTCCCCTATTACGTGATAATACAAAACGAGCTGCCCTTTTTTGCACCCTTTCGATGTCCTCCGTCAATCCCACCTGGGAAGGATCCCACACCGCTCAGCAATATTCTAACAGAGGACGAACGAGTGTAGTGTAAGCTGTCTCTTTAGTGAACTTGTTGCATCTTCTAAGTGTCCTGCAATGAAACGCAACCTTTGGCTCGCCTTCCCCACAATATTATCTATGTGGTCTTTCCAACTGAAGTTGTTTGTAATTTTAATACCCAGGTACTTAGTTGAATTGACAGCCTTGAGAATTGTACTATTTATCGAGTAATCGAATTCCAACGGATTTCTTTTGGAACTCATGTGGATCACCTCGCACTTTTCGTTATTTAGCGTCGACTGCCACCTGCCACACCATACAGCAATCTTCTAAATCGCTTAGCAACTGATACTGGTCTTCGGATGACCGTACTATACGGTAAATTACAGCATCATCTGCGAACAACCTAAGAGAACTGCTCAGATTGACACCCAGGTCATTTATATAGATCAGGAACAGCAGAGGTCCCAGGACACTTCCCTGGGGAACACCTGATATCACTTCAGTTTTACTCGATGATTTGCTGTCTATTACTACGAACTGCGACCTTCCTGACAGGAAATCACGAATCCAGTTGCACAACTGAGACGATACCCCATAGGCCCGCAGCTTGATTAGAAGTCACTTGTGAGGAACGGTGTCAAAAGCTTTCCGGAAATCTAGAAATACGGAATCAACTTGAGATCCCCTGTCGATAGCGACAGGGACAAACTGTTCAATGATGGTACTATCGGGACGTGTTGCGATGCCTGCGATAAAATGTGAGAAGGAGACGGCCTGAAATGTGGCGAGACAATTCATGGCTTTTGCATCACGATAACGCACCCGCACGTCCATTTCTGTTGGTGCGTGACTATTCCACAAAAACCGAAATCACTGTGCTGCCACTTCCTTCGTACTCACGCCGGCGGACTTTTTATTTACAATGTTGGAAACTCCGTTGAAACGAAGATGATTTGCAACGATAAACGAGATAAAAGAAAATTCGCAGATGGCGCTTCGTGCGATCCAGGAAAGACTCGTACCAAGACTGCTTCTGGAAGTGGAAACGGCGTTCTATCAGATCACCGAAAATGGCCCAAATACCAGTTGAGGAGATGGAGTTACTACGGCTGCACGCTCGAAATCTAATGGATCATTTAACTCTTGTTTTTTGTTGTCTCTTATCTTTAATCTTATACTTGATGTTACCGTTCTCATGTAGATAACGGTTTATCTTAAGCTGTCCGTCCCGATAGCTGAGTGGTCAGCCTGACGCGTTGCCGGGGTTCGATTCCCGGCTGGGTAGGGGATTTTCTCCGCTCAGGGACTGGGTGTTGTGTTGTCTTCATCATCATTTCATCCCCATCCGGCACGCAGGTCGCCCAATGTGGCGTCGAATGTAGTAAGACCTGCACCAAGGCGGCCGGACCTGCCCCGCAAGGGGCCTCCCGGCCAATGACGCCAAACGCTCATTACCATTTCATCTTAAGCTGCCTGTGAGAACAGTCCTTTATTCCACACCATTGTAGTATCTGACGATACAGGGAAGGATTCAAAAAGCTGTCTAAGAGCTAGCTGACGGCCAGGCAGAGAGAGAGAGAGAGAGAGAGAGAGAGAGAGAGAGAGAGAGAGAGAGAGAGAGGTCTATTAGTACTGAAATAGAACGATTCGCGAGAAGCAGCAGCGGTTGTTTGCGTCAGCGCTATGTTGACTACGGACAGACTCAAACATTTGTCGGCTGCACAGCGTCCCATTAGCCGGCAACCTACGGCCTTTATGAGCCGCCCTGCAGAGTTTCATATGGCCACGCCAGTTTCTGTCTGCAACGCTATGAACATCAGCAGACCCGAGAGAGACAGAAATGTGAGTGCACCAGCAGCTAAGCAAACAAGCACTACTCATAATCCCGCTTCTCTATTACAGCATGTTACCGTCTACTAACATTCCACTACGTATTCAGTTCCGTATGACACTCCGTGTTCGTTCTACGCACTGAATGTAGACATAGCTTCTTGAGTGCTACATTAAGCAGACGTTGTTGCTTATATGTTTCGCACGTTGTGTGCATACAAAAGTTAAACGGTTATTTATTGCCTTTTGGTGAATTTACCACGCTAACAGCTCACGTTACGTAAGTGGTGCAACTGATTGAAACAAACTCGGCAAGTATATACAAACGACACAGTAGCTGATAACAGTTACCGTAACAGACAAGAATCACAATTCATTTATGTTATTGAAGAACATAAAGACAAAGAACAGAACAGATAAACGAGTTTGCGACAGTACCTTCTGTTTATACAATAACTGGCAATAGATATAAATTAAACTCTATGTGTTATATTAGAACAAATAAGCCCTCTCTTGTTGCAAACCTTGTTCACAGTACGAGCAGCCCTTAGCGGCTCGCCATCTCACAACTATTCATGACGTCGCCTTTCCGGCTTAGATGTTTTTTAATATGTGCCTTAAGTACTGCATCTTTTCCAGTCAGTACAAACTTTAATTTTACTAATGTATTATATACCTAATGTGTTTTAGAACAGTTAGTCTAATTCTGAAGACGACGCTCATGGTAGCGTCACCGAGGACTTATTTGTCCTAATATAATTCTGACACGGTCACTGAACATTAGCAGCTATGTTCAAAGTTTTAAACACTACGTGGTTGTCGCCTGACAACGACTATTCGCCGAATGGGCGAAAATTTGTTTTTGGAATGGCACTGGAAAAATACGGAGAGGACAAGCAGGTATCGCATGGTACAGAAGCTATCGACGACAGTACATAATTATACCTTACACGGCGATTCAGCTAAGCTGTTCGGATCAGAAATTTCCTAAACCATTTAACACAAAGCAATTCTGTTTTCATCCTTACTAAATGACGTATAGTCTTTCATACCTATATTAATTACCGAGATATCCCTGTCAACTTCGCCTTTTTCAGTTGGAGCTATCGTTATTTCTGCTGCTGTCCGAAGTTCTAAATATTGTAATTACTCCGACATTTGTAATCGGATTTGCAGAGTGAAACGCCGTTGGATTCGTCCCTTTTAGACTAGCAGCGGAAATTACCATAATTGGCTCTGAGCACTATGGGACTTAACTTCTGAGGTCATCAGTCCCCTAGAACTAAAAACTACTCAAACCTAACTAACCTAAGGACATCACAGACATCCATGCCCGAGGCAGGATTCGAACCTGCGACCGTAGCGGTCGCGGGGTTCCAGACTGTAGCGCCTAGAACCGCTCGGCCACTCCGGTCGGCTTACCGTAATTCAATTTTAAGAAGCGAAGTTGATAGCTACGAAAACAGACTATATGTCGTTTGGTGACGACATCTGTCACATCTTGGTGAAAAAAGAATTGCGGTGTCTTAAACAGTTCCGGAAATATTTTAGGTGAACGGCTTAGCTGAGCGGCGTGTATGTGCAGGCTAAGAACTATGCAAAAGTCTCTGACGATTTTAAAGTTTGTTGGTTTTTTTTTATGGGAGGGTATGATGCTGGCGGCAAATCGGAGTCTCAATTCGCTTAATCTCTTGCCTAGAGTGATTTGCTGATAGCGATAGCGGTGGAGCCTGTACCTCTAGAGGGCGTGTCCCCAGGTGGCGGATAGGGGCATGTCTCCCAGATAGAGGTGGTAGGAGGGAAATGAAATACCTCCCGCGGACTAACAGGAAAGCTGCCGTCCTGCAGTCGGATGTTGGCTCATCAAGCACTATGCCCACAGCTTACAACTGTGGATCGGTGACAGACCCTCGTAACAAGCCGGCCGATACACTTCCGTCACATCATTGTTGCTCAATGTCGAGTTTTGCATCACGTCGGTTCCGAGAGTACCGGAACCTGTACAGGAAACTGGAATAGATATCAACATAAACATCATTCCCACCGTTTTTATTGTTCATGAAAGCCACACATAGCATGTTGTACCACTATACAGCGAGACCTTCCGAGGTGTTGATCCAGTACCTCTAATACCCAGTAGCACGTCCTCTTGCATTGATGCGTGCCTGTATTCGTCGGGGCATTCTACCCACAAGGCACTGTTGGTCCAGAGGATTCTCCCACCCCTCAACGGCAATTTGGCGTAGATCCCTCAGAGTGGGTGGTGGGTCACGTCATCCATAAACAGGTCTTTTCGAACTATCCCAGGCATGTTCAATAGGGTTCATGTCTGGAGAACGTGCTGGCCACTCTAGTTGAGCGATGTCGTCATCCTGAAGGAAGTCATTCACAAGATTCTTTTTTTGTGGTTTTTGGGCGCACAACTTCAATGGTCATTAGCGCCCAGACTACGTTAGGAATGCACCGCGAGGCACAAGTTTAAAACAGCAACTAAAAGGGAAAACACGATAAAAGAGAGATTGACAGGCATAGGATTAAAAGAAATCAGCATAATCAAACGACCTTAGAGAGGTTTGTCAAGTTGATAAAACGAAGAACGCGAGCAGCTGCTCGTGGGTCATCCGCTAAAATGGCATCTAGAGTACATGGCAGGCCGAGATCAAGACGCAGTGTGTTAAAATCCGGACAGGACGTTAAAATGTGGCGGACCGTCAGCAATTGCCCACATGGGCAGAACGGCGCCGGCGCAGCCGTCAGCAGATGGCGATGGCTGAACCGGCAGTGTCCAATTCGTAACTGGGCCAAAACGACCTCCTCCCGTCGAGAAGGGCGGGAGGACGACGTCCAAGCCGCGGGAAGAGGTTTCGAGGCCCGAAGCTTGTTGTCCGTAAGTGCAGCCCAATCGGCATGCGCCGACAAATGACCCTGCTACAATCTGACGAAGGGACACAACAAGAAGCTGTCCGAGGCTGGAGGACCGCAGCCTTGGCCGCGGCATCTGCAGCTTCGTTCCCAGGGATACCGACATGGCCAGGAACCCACATAAAGCTAACCAGAGAACCGACGTCCACCAGCTGCTGAAGAGAGCGTTGGATCCGGTGCACGAAAGGGTGAACCGGATACGGATCACTGAGGCTCTGGATGGCGCTCAGGGAATCGGAGCAGATGACATAAGCAGAATGTCGGTGGCGGCAGATGTAAAGAACAGCCTGGTAGAGGGCAAAGAGCTCAGCTGTGAAGACCGAACAATGGCCATGGAGCCGGTATTTGAAACTTTGTGCCCCGATAATAAAAGAACACCCGACCCCGTCATTGGTCTTAGAGCCATCTGTATAAATGAAAGTCATATTAATGAACTTAGAACGAAGTTCGACAAAACGGGAGTGGTAGACCGAACCGGGGGTAACCTCCTTTGGGAGCGAGCTGAGGTCAAGGTGAACGCGAACCTGAGCCTGGAGCCAAGGTGGCGTGTGGCTCTCGCCCACTCGAAAGGTTGGAGTGAAAAATTAAGGTGCTGAAGGAGGCGACAAAAGCGAACTCCAGGGGATAGCAGGGCAGAGACATACAATCCGTATTGACGGTCGAGAGAGTCGTCAAAAAAGGAACGATAAGACGGGTGGTCGGGCATTGACAGTAGCCGACAGGCATACCGACAAAGCAGTATATCGCGCCGGTAGGTGAGTGGCAATTCACCAGCGTCAGCATGAAGACTCTCGACGGGACTAGTATAAAACGCTCCGATCGCAAGTCGTGAACCCCGATGTTGTATGGAGTTGAGGCGGCGTAAGATTGATGGCCGTGCAGAGGAGTATACGAAGCTCCCATAATCCAGCTTGGAGCGGACGATCGACCGATATAGACGAAGTAGGACGGTTCGATCCGCTCCCCACGACATACCACGGAGAACACGGAGGACATTTAGAGAACGGGTACAACGGGCAGCCAAATATGACATGTGGAGACCAGCTAAGTTTCTTGTCAAATGTAAGACCTAAAAATTTTGTTGTCTCCACGAATGGGAGAGCAACGGGACCGAGTCGTAAGGACGGTGGGAGTAACTCTTTGTAGCGCCAGAAGTTAATACAGACCGTCTTCTCGGCAGAAAAACGGAAGCCATTGGCGACACTCCAGGAGTAAAGACGGTCAAGAGAACGCTGAAGACAGCGCTCCAGGAAACATGTACGCTGCGCGCTGCAATAGATGGTAAAATCGTCCACGAAAAGGGAGCCTGATACATCAGCTGGGAGGTAATCCATTGTTGGATTGATCGCTATGGCGAAGAGAGCGACGCTCAAAACTGAGCCCTGTGGCACCCCATTCTCCTGGCGAAATGTGTGTGACAGGACAGAACCCACACGTACCCTGAACTGTACATCCAATTAAAAAGGAACGAATAAAAAGAGGGAGGCGACTGCGAAGGCCCCATGTATGCATGGTGCGGAGAATGCCCGCCCTCCAACATGTGTCGTAAGCCTTCTCCAAATCAAAGAACACAGCCGCAGTCGGGCGCTTCCGCAAGGAGTTATTCATAACGAAGGTTGATACGGTAACCAGATGGTCAACAGCAGAGCGGCGCCTACGAAATCCACATTGTACATTGGTAAGTAGGCGTCGAGACTCGAGCAGCCAAACCAAACGAGAGTTAACCATTCGCTCCATCACTTTACAGACACAGCTGGTAAGCGAGATGGGTCGATAACTGGAAGGCAAGTGCTTGTCCTTCCCCGGCTTAGGAATCGGGACAACAATAGACTCGCGCCAGCATGCGGGAACATGTCCCTCAATCCAGATGCGATTGTAAGTACGAAGAAGAAAACCTTTACCCGCAGGAGAAAGGTTCTTCAGCATCTGAATATGAATAGAATCAGGGCCTGGAGCGGAGGACCGTGACCGGGCAAATGCGTTTTCGAGTTCCCGCATGGTGAATGGGGCATTATAACTTTCACGATTCGAGGAGCGGAAGTTAGGTGGCCTAGCCTCCTCTGCCTGTTTGCGGGGGAGGAAGGCAGGGTGGTAATGAGCGGAGCTCGAAACCTCTGCGAAAAAGCGGTCGAAGGCATTGGAGACATCCTCAGGGGCCACAAGGACGTCATTCGCGACCGTCAAGCCAGAAACTGGTGAGTGGACCTTAGTGCCAGATAGCCGGCGCAGGCTACCCCAGACAACAGAAGAAGGAGTAAAACTGTTGAAGGTGCTTGTGAAAGCAGCCCAGCTGGCTTTCTTGCTTACTTTAATAATACGACGACACTGTGCACGTAATCGTTTATAAGTGATACAATTCGCCACTGTAGGGTGGCGTTTAAAGGTGCGTAAAGCACGTCGACGAGCACGTAAAGCGTCTCGATATGCTGCGGTCCACCAGGGGACCGGTACGCGACGTGGAGAAGAAGTAGGGTGAGGGATGGAATATTCAGCAGCAGTGAGAATGACTTCCGTGAGGTGTGCGACCTGATGATCGCAGCTTGTGAAGGTTTGATCCTGAAAGGTCGCCCTGGAAGAGAAGAGCCCCCAGTCTGCTTTGGAGATGGTCCAACTAGATGAACACGGAGAGGGGGTATGCTGCAGCAGATGGATAACACACGGGAAGTGGTCGCTCGAATATGTATCAGAAATTGCATACCACTCAAACCGGCGTGCAAGTTGGGTAGTACATATAGAGAGGTCTAAATGGGAATAGGTGTGAGATGTGTCCGAAAGAAAAGTAGGTGCGCCAGTATTGAGGCAGACAAGATTGAGCTGGTTGAAAAGGTCTGCTAACAGGGAGCCCCTCGGGCAGGATGCTGGAGAGCCCCAAAGGGGATGGTGGGCATTGAAGTCTCCAGTTAACAAAAATGGTGCAGGTAGCTGAGCAATAATTTGCATCATGTCTGCCCTGGTAACGGCAGACGACGATGGAGTGTAAATGGTACAAATGGAAAATGTAAAAGTGGGGAGAGTAATTCGGATGGCAACTGCCTGCAGGCCGGTGTGCAATGTGATGGGATCGTAAATATCATCCCCCACCAGCAACATAGCCCCTCCATGAGCCGGAATACCTACCACAGGGGGTAGGTCAAAACGCACAGAGGTGTAGTGTGCCAAGGCAATTTGATCGCATGGGCGTAGCTTCGTTTCCTGGAGGGCAACGACGAGCGGACGGTGCAAGCGGAGCAGCAACTTCAAGTCCTCTCGGTTGGAGCGAATGCTGCGAATATTCCAGTGAATAAGTGCCATCGTAAGAAGAAAAGGAAGATGAAAGAAGGGGTCACCTCGAAGGCCGCTGAGGGCCTGGCTTCGAGCGAGCACTGCCGCCGCTATCAGTAGGCGGACAGTCATCGTCCATTGGTTCTATAGGTTCATCGGCGATCTTGGTAAGATGGCAGGGAGGGGGGGCTTCCTCCGCCGGTGAACGGCCAGATGTTCGGCTACCAGCGGTGCGGCCAGGCGAAACGGATGACGGCCTGGGGCGGCAACCGCTGGGTGGCGCAGGAGAAGAAATGCGCCTTGGCGGAGAAGGAGAACTGTGCTTCCTATGAGCCTTCTTGGAAGGTCGTTTGGTGGAAGTACCGGTCGATGGCTGGGAGGTCGAGGTACGTAGGAAGTCTGCACGGGACGGATCCTTCTTGAAGGCCCGTGCATCTGACTTCTGGGTCTTCGTCTTAGCAGAAGCTGATGAAGGGGCTTGTGTCTGTGGGGTGATGGGAGGAGGAGGAGACGTCGACCGCGCAATCTTAGCACTGGCCGAACGGACGACCGTGGTGCTGAAGGTCAGATCGCATGTCTGGGTTGCCACCTCCCTGGTAGTCCGAGGAGAGGCGAGGACAGTATATTTCCCCGCTGGGAGCAGTGTGGGCTTCCTACTAGCTAATAGCTTGCGAGCAGCCGAGGTGGACACTTTCTCTTTGACCCGAATTTCTTGATACAGCGTTCTTCCTTATAGATGGGTCGCGGGAGGACGCTGCATGGTCACCCTGCCAGTTCACACAACGAGGAGACGGAGGTGGACAGTCACCCTCATGGGCATCCCTGCCACAAGTGACACATTTAGCCGCATTGGAACAAGACTGTCGAGTGTGATTGAAACGCTGACACTGGTAGCAGCGCGAAGGTGTTGGGACATAGGGCCGAACAGAAATAACCTCGTAGCCCGCTTTGATGCACGATGGCAGCTTAACACTATCAAAGGTCAAGAAAAGTGTCCAGGTCGGTACAAGGTCATTGTTGACCTTTTTCATGAACCTATGTACAGCCGTCACGCCCTGCTCAACGAGGAAAGACTGAATCTCCTCGTCAGTCAATCCGTCGAGGGATCTAGTATAGACCACACCACGAGACGAATTCAAAGTTCGGTGAGCCTCCACCCGGACAGGGAACGTGTACAGGAGTGTGGCTCGAAGCAGTTTTTGTGCCTGAAAGGCGCTCTCAGTATCGAGTAACAAGGTACCATTATGCAACCTGGTACAAGACTTAACAGTGCCGGCTATGGCATCTACGCCCTTCTGGATAACGAAAGGGTTGACAGAGGAAAAATCCTTTCCGTCCTCAGATCGAGAAAGGACGAGGAACTGTGGGGCAGGCGGTAGTACTTTTGTCACTGGTGGCTGGTCATGTTTCCGTTTGTGGGCAGAAGTCGAGAGAGAAGAAGAGAAATCCGTTGCGGAGGAATCCCCCATGATTGCCAGCGTCTCCGATGGCGCGCTCCTTCCTTATGGGGACCCTCTCAGAGGGCACTCCCGTCTTAGGTGAATGTTTACACCTCAGGTCACACCTCCCGCGAAACAGACGGAGGGACCAATCGGCATGGTCAGAAGGTATCAGCTCAGGCAATCACCCCTCCCTGGGCCTGGCCTTTACCAGGGGGTACGTGCGTGCCTTACTTGTCTACCCAGGGCGGGGAATTACGCGTTACCCCGTGACCGGCTACGCGTGCGAACGCGTGGGTCGGCCTTCAGGCGCGCACAGGGAGGAAGGAAGAAGAGGAAAAGGAAGAGAGGGAGGACAGACTGTCTCAAACGCCGAGGCGGATACCAGAGAAGGCAAGGAGAAGAAGGCAAGGAGAAGGAGAAGAAGGCAAGGAGAAGGAGAAGAAGGCAAGGAGAAGGAGAAGAAGGCAAGGAGAAGGAGAAGAAGGCAAGGAGAAGGAGAAGAAGGCAAGGAGAAGGAGAAGAAGGCAAGGCGAAGGAGAAGAAGGCAAGGAGAAGGAGAAGAAGGCAAGGGAAAGAGTAAGGAAGACAGTGAGATGGAGAAGAACAAAGAAAGGAACCAACCAAAGGAAGGAAGGAACGAGAAGTGAAAACCCAAGAAAAACCACAAATATAGGTCGTGGAACCGTCTGTCTCCGGACGCAGGCGCTAACTAGCCCCTTGAGGTGGATGGACTCCTTTTAGTCGCCTCTTACGACAGGCAGGAATACCTCGGGCCTATTGTAACCCCCGGACCCACAGGGGGGATTCACAAGATGTGCAAGATGGGGGCGCGAATTGTCCATGAAGACAAATTCCTCGCCAATATGCTGCCGATATGGTTGCACTATCGGTCGGAGGATGGCATTCACGTATCGTGCAGCCAATATGGCGGCTTCCATGACCACCAGAGGCATACTTCGGCCCCACATAATACCACCCCGAAACAGCACGGAACCCCCACCTTGCTGCATTCGCTGGACAGTGTGTCTAGGCGTCAAGCCTGACCGGGTTGCCTCCAAACACGTCTCCGACTATTGTCTGGTTGAAAACATATGCGACACTCTCCGGTGAAGAGAACGTGATGTCAATCCTGAGCGGTCCATTCGTCATGTTGATGGGCCCATTGTACCGTGCTGCATGGTGTCGTGGTTGCAAAGATGGACCTCGCCATTGATATCGAGAGTGAAGTTGTGCATCACGTAGCCTATTGCACACAGTTTGAGTCGTAACATGACGTCTTGTGGCTGCAGGTAAAGCATTATTCAAGACGGTGACGTTGCTGCCAGGATTCCTCTGAGCCATAATCCGTAGGTAGCGGTCATTCACTGCAGTAGTAGCCCTTGGGCAGCGTGAGCGAGGCATGTCAGCGACAGTACCTGTCTCTCTGTGTCTCCTCCATGTCCGAACAACATCGCTTTGGTTCAATCGGACGTGCCTGCCACTTCCCTTGTTGAGAGCCCTTCCTCGCAGAAAGTAACAATGCAGAGACGATCGAACCGCGGTATTGACTGTCTAGGCATGGTTGAACTACTGGCAACACGAGCCGTGTACCTCCTTCCTGGTGGACTGACGAACTGATCGACTGTCGGACTCCCTCCGTCTAATAGGTCCTGCTCATGCATGGTAGCTTACATATTTGAGTGGTTTTATGATATCTCTGAACGGTTCTGGAAACCAGGATGGTGCAGAACTTTTTTTGATATGTGTATAAAGGAATGGAAAAGGCTAGGGCATTACTGTATGCTGATTATGTGCTACCGGCCAGTGAAGATAAGAATGGCCTACAACTTCAAGTCTAAGCATGGAATGACCGCCTTGCAGATTTAGGAATACGGCTCAGTGTTTGAAAATATGTTACTTTTCCAAAGATTTAAATGATTCTGTAACCATCAGAATCAAAGGTGTTGACTTCCCGATAGCAAAGACTTAAGTACCTGGGCTCTACAATTGCTGCCGATGGAAATCTCAGTGCAGAAATGTCCAACCGCCTTAGCAGCGCGTGGCTCAAATGGCGTTCCGTTACTGGAGTACTATGCGACAAGAAAATTCCAAACAAGCTCAAATCAAAAGTATAGCGAACGGTAACCCGTCCAATTTCACTGTTTGGGGCTGAATGCTGCCCTTCAACAAAGGAAGTAGAGCAAAGACTTGCTGTTACGCAGACGAAAATGCTTAGGTGGACATCGGGATTAACATTGCATGACCATGTCACAAATAATGAAGTTCGCACGCTATACGGTGTTGTACCAGTAGTAGACAAAACGAGAGAAAGCCGCCTATGTTAGTACGGGCATGTCCTTAGAGCAGACGAGGTAACAATGGCAAAGACTAGTTTCAACCTAAATGTAAATGGGAAACGGCCAGCAGGACGATCAAGGCAGCGATGGCTTGACACCCTGCGTGAAGACCTCGGGCCTTCTCTCTATTCAGGCACAGGGTCGCAAGAAGTGGCGACAACAAGCCATACAGCGGACCCCGCCAGCACGCAGGACAACCGCTAAGGAAGAGGAGTTGGAAGAAGAAGAAGACAGCGCGGACGTGAAAAGACTACTAATTTATTTATTGCTTACTTAGTCTGACCACATTAGAGCCTTAAGGCTCTCTCTTACATCTGACCAGGAACAACAAATACCAAAGATATTATAAAAGCATTGACAGGAATATAATAATAATAATAATTATAATAATAGACACTAATGATAATATTTTTATAATTATAGTAGTTGATACTAACAAACTAAAAACGTTAACTGGAATACTCTCTTTCAAATTCTGAAGGTGGCAGGAGTAAAATACCGGGAGCGAAAGGCTGTTTACAATTTGTACAGAAACCAGATGGCAGTTATAAGAGTCGAGGGGCATGAAAGGGAAGCAGTGGTTGGGAAAGGAGTGAGACAGGGCTGTAGCCTCTCCCCGATGTTATTCAATCTGTATATTGAGCAAGCAGTAAAGGAAACAAAAGAAAAATTCGGAGTAGGTATTAAAATTCATGCAGAAGAAGTAAAAACTTTGAGGTTCGCCGATGACATTGTAATTCTGTCAGAGACAGCACAAGACTTGGAAGAGCAGTTGAACGGAATGGACAGTGTCTTGAAAGGAGGATATAAACTGAACATCAACAAAAGCAAAACGAGGATAATGGAATGTAGTCAAATTAAATCGGGTGATGCTGAGGGGATTAGATTAGGAAATGAGACACTTAAAGTAGTAAAGGAGTTTTGCTATTTGGGGAGCAAAATAACTGATGATGGTCGAAGTAGAGAGGATATAAAATGTAGACTAGCAATGGCAAGGAAAGCGTTTCTGAAGAAGAGAAATTTGTTAACACCGAGTATAGATTTAAGTGTCAGGAAGTCGTTTCCGAAAGTATTTGTATGGAGTGTAGCCATGTATGGAAGTGAAACATGGACGATAACCAGCTTGGATAAGAAGAGAATAGAAGCTTTCGAAATGTGGTGCTACAGAAGAATGCTGAAGATTAGATGGGTAGATCACATAACTAATGAGGAGGTATTGAATAGGATTGGGGAGAAGAGAAGTTTGTGGCACAACTTGACTAGAAGAAGGGATGGGTTGGTAGGACATGTTTTGAGGCATCAAGGGATCACAAATTTAGCATTGGAGGGCAGCGTGGAGGGTAAAAATCGTAGAGGGAGACCAAGAGATGCATACACTAAGCAGATTCAGAAGGATGTAGGTTGCAGTAGGTACTGGGAGATGAAGAAACTTGCACAGGATAGAGTAGCATGGAGAGCTGCATCAAACCAGTCTCAGGACTGAAGACCACAACAACAACAACAACAACAACAACAACTAACAAATAATATAAACGGTAACAATAGTAAAGGGAACTGAGTAATACAGATCAGTTTAGTATATTTGGGGACCTGGTTAATATTATAGAAACGGAAGGGATAAAGAAAGAAGACAAGATTAGAATGACAGTGGCTGTTAGGAAAAAGCTGTTGACTGAAAAAATACAAGGTTAGGTTAGGTTAGTGTTGTTTAACGTCCCGTCGAAAAAAATACAAGGCTGGCAAAGCAAAAAAGTGCTCTTCTACCAGGATAATGCTCCATCCCACAGACCAGACATCAGTGATAACAATGGCGAAAGTGCATGAATTGGGCTTTGAACTGGATCTTCATCCATCCTATTCACCACATTTAGCCCGGAGCGGCTTATTGCTGTTTCGTAACTTGAAATTTTGCTTTGCAGGAGGAAATTTTCATCTAACGAAGAAATGACAGTTGGAGTCAACGAGCATTTTGCAGAATTTGACAGAACAGATTTTTCCGATAGGATGAAAAAGCTGGAGGATTGTTGAAACAAGTGTATGTCCCTGAAAGGAGACCGTCGAGAAGTTAGGTGGATTGTATACGAAACGAACATTTTTCTTGCCCTTTTACCACAATGATGGAACCACCCTCGTGTATGTGTACGCAATGATAGATCAAGCGTTGTGTGTAGCGACTTCACACTTCTAGGATCTTGTTGTCCTCTAAGCATCTAGCACTGCAGCGATTTGGGCTCGCGTGGTATCGCAATGGGCAGCCGAAAATGATGCGGTCGGCGTCATTCTACGCGCCACAGTCACATAAGAGGCGAATAAATCAGTTGCACCTAAAACAGGTGCAGTCTGAACCGCCCGTGGTTGAAGTGGAGGCGGGACATGGTAACCAGAAACTTTCTGTGGTACATACCAAGAGAGTACCAAGGTCGTGCAGGGTGTGATAGTGATGCTGAATACCTTCCTTTTGGTTGATACGATAGATGCCACTTATTGTTCGACAAGGTTCTGATCTACTGTCGCACGTCTTGCAGTAGGTCTGCATAAGGAACATGCTGGTACGCCTTTGTCCCATGGTGCATGGCTCTCTTAGCAAAAGAATCGACAATTCCCTGCCGTAATTGTCTTGTTACGACGCTGTAGCGCTGAAATACAGTTTGCGATCTGGTACGCCAAGTAATTGTTTGTATTGATTCATTCGCGAGGTGCACCAGGTACACATTTCGTGGCAGTCCTTAGCGCACTAGCATGAACAGAGAGTTCATCCATGTTCTATATATCTGACCTTAACCATCTACTGCATCATATGAACGTTGTTGTAACAATAGGAATAAATTTTCGAGAAAGAAAAAAAACCAAATGAACAGAACGCTTACTCTCCATATCCCAGACATCTCAATGGGGTGGGATGTAGGAATACACTGCTCTGTGAATGCGGAGCACGTTCCACTGGTCATTTTGTACTCTGGCTCCCTGACTTTTAGGAACATCCTGGACCTAGGTAGTTTGATCGGGATCTTGGAACAACTGTAGAAAGACCACATTTATATACTAGAATTAATATTATCGCTTGCCATATTTTAAAGAGTAGCTACTACACTTCGCTCAAGACTAAACCTGGAATATCCAATAGATTCCAATAAATCAATTCAGAAAATCTACATCTATGTGATTAGTCTGCTATTCACAATAAAGTGCTTGGCAGAGGGTTCAATGAACCACCTTCAAGCTGCCTCTCTACCGTTTCACTCCGGAAGGGCACGCAGGAAAAACGAGCACATAAATTTTTCTGTGCGAGCCCTGAGTTATTTTATCGTGATGATCATTTCTCCCTCTGTAAGGGGGGGGGGGGGGGGGACAGAACGTTTTCGCAATCGGAGGAGAAAACTGGTGATTGAAATTTCATGAGAAGATCCCGTCGCAACGAAACACGCCTTCCTTTTAATCATTGCCACTCTAATTCACGTTATCATGTCTGATTGAAATTTCATGAGAAGCTCCCGTCGCAACGAAACACGCCTTTGTTTTAATGAGTGCCACTCCAGTTCACGTATTATGTCTGTGGCACTATCTCACCTATTTCGCGATAATACAAAACGAGCTGCCCTTCTTTGTACTTTTTCGGTGTCATCCGTCAGTCCCAGCTGATACGGATCCCACATCACACAGCAATACTCCAGAATAGGGCGTACAAGCGTGGAGTAAGCAGTCTCTTTAGTGGACCTGTTGCACCTTCTAAGTGTTCTGCCAATGAATCGCAGTCTTTGGTTGGTTCTACCCATGACATTGTCTATGCCATCGTTCCAATTTAGGTTATTTGTAATTGTATTCCCTAAGTATTTAGTTGAATTTACAGCCTTCAGATTTCGGTGACTTCTCGCGTAATCGAAATTTAGCGGATTTCTTTTTTTACTCATGTAAATAACTTCACACTTTTCGTTATTCACGGTCAATTGTCATTTTTCGCACCATACAGATATCTTATCTAAATCATTTTGCAATTCCTTTCGGTCATATTATGACTTTACAAGACGGTAAATGTCAGCATCAACTGCAAAAACAATCTAACACGGCTACTCAGATTGTCTCTTATGTCGTTAATATAGATCAGGAACAATAGAGGGCCTATTACACTTCCTTGGGGAACGCTGGATATTATTTCTGTTTTACTCGATGACTTTCCGTCTATTACGACGAACTGTGTCCTTTCTGACACGAAATCACGAATCCAGTCGCACAACTGAGGTGATATTCCATAGACACGCAGTTTGGTAAGAAGACGCTTTTGAGGAACGTTGTCGAAACCCTTCTGCAAATCTAAAAATATGGAATCCATTTGGCATCACCTACCGATAGCACCCATTACTTCATGAATATAAAGAGCTAGTTGTGTTGCACAAGAACGACATTTTCTGAATCTGTGCTGACTACGTGTCAATAAATCGTTTTCTTCAAGGTACTTCATAATGTTCGAATACAGTATTTGTTCCAAAACCCTACTGCAAATGGTAAGTAGTATCACTTCCGAAGCAGTAATACACTAACCAGAATTGGAATTTACAGATGTAGAGTAAAATGATACTGATGAGCAGCCACATGGGAAAGCATGTACTCTCATCTTGGCAACGCAAGTATATATCGATTGCGGTCATGTAGAGCAGGGGTAGTCAACCATTTTCACCTACTGCCCACTTTTCTATCTCTGATAGCAGTAAATTTCTTTTAACCGCCCACCGGTTCCACAGTAATCGTTATTTGAGAAGTATGGAACTAACTGTGGTTTATCTAGTTTATAAAGCAGAGTTACATTAAGTTAAAGCAAATATTAATAGTTTGTTCCGAAATATTTTATCTTCAAATTTTTATGTAAAGCTATGAAAATGGTTTTTTAAACCCATTACGCCTGCCGCCCACCAAGAAAGCTGGAACGCCCGCTACTGGGTGGTAGGGACTAGGATATATACGCACGGTATGTGTAGTTTCATTTATTTCTATCTTGGTAGACCTTGAGCGAGGTAAACAGTTATTTGCTGGAACCTTAAGCAATGATTCAAAATGGTTCAAACAGCTCCGAGCACTATGGAACTTAACATCTGAGGCCATCAATCCCCTAGAACTTAGAACTACTTAAACCTAAGGACATCACACACATCCATGCCCGAGGCAGGATTCGAACCTGCGCCCGTAGCGGTCGCGCAGTTCCAGAGTAAAGCGCCTAGAACCGCTCGGCCACACTGGCCGGCAAGCGATGATTCAAAGTGAAAGTCATTTAGTTTGTTACTTATATCTCATTTTTTATATTCTTTTGTTTCCCTCTTATTATTTATTAATCTATGCTATAAAATGAAGTTACTTGTACGCATGTGGTACGAAGCAAAGTGAATGGCATTTGAATTGTGGAATAAACGACTTGCTTTAGCGTTTCAATGTCGAATGACTAGAATTTATGGCAACATTCTGAGTTGGGCAGTACAGTGATTTTGTTGTTCTTAATTCAAATCCCATACTTGCAGATTTTGGGCAAAAGCTGTTACGATGGGTAAAACTCTGGCTGCGTGGTAGTTTAAATAGGACGGCCTTCACAATCGGCCCTTAATCTTTCTATACGGGCTAACCGCGTCAGACCAGGATGTTTACAGACCAGCCTACTCGCTCCAGTTGCTGTCCTTTTGTAGTCCTGCCAAGTATACAAACGTGACGCTGTGTTTCTTTGGACGACGTTGCAAATCACTCGCTGATAGGCCCCTTTCTAAAATCCGGTAGGGGAGGGATTTGAGGGGAGAGGAGGAGAAGGGAGTGTGTCCTGTGTAGTGCGTTCAGACCACAGTCACATAAAAAAGGCTACAATGCCCTGTCCGTCACTCAAGAGTGTTTCACATAACTGAGGACTGCAGTACATGGCGAACCACAACTCCGCCGATAAACTTGCAGACGTTTTTCAGGGATACCTTCTGCGTATTTTGGTACAAGCAGAAGCTATGAACGGTCTCCGGCGGGTGATTACAGAGTTGCAGCGTGTCGTTTGGTTTCTTGCCCCGATCAGCTTGGCATCTGTACTACACTGAAAGTATCGCACATCAGTGCAAATGTCGACGGTGTGCTCAGGGTCTTGTTTAGAAACAAACCTGTTCCAGCATTCACAGTACTTGGCAACAAACTCTTCGCCCTCAAGTTTGCGTTCAGTACTGTTTTGTACAATGTAAATATATAAAACTCCAACCAGTCTCTCTTTTGAAATATTTATTGGACGAACCGGTTTTCGAACCTTTTCAGGCTCATCTTCAGATGGTTTACAGGAGGTAGCACAGCTTTTTCAAAGCGTTATGCTGGATGCTGACTTGCGACAGTATGGGCGGCTTTTGTTGTTAATATCCATTTGCCTGTTTCCATTCTGATGGACAGTTGCTACCACATCACTCACTCCAACAGAATATGTATGCATATACACTGCAATAACAAAGATTTTCCAGCATCCAGCGTGTTCTATACAACTGTTGCTGTAAACGTTCAGGTCCTCATAACTCGGACTAAAAATTAAGTACTTTTTCGATTTTTTTGCAACAGCTCTAAATGTTCTGAATCTGGTTAATGGTAACGACAAACACAGTAAGCATTTGATTAAGCGTTAATGCACAACAGCTTCAGATCGAAAATTTTTTAACCCCTTTACAGTTGCCTCTACATCCCATCATGCAACTGTGCACTATCCCTCCCTCCCCCCCCCCTCCCCTCCAACTGGGTTTTACGTGATTTGTTTAAATCATTTCAAGCAAATTCCGGGATGGTTCCTTTGAAACGACACGGTCGATTTCCTTCCCCATCCTTCCCTAATCCGATGGGACCGATGATATCGCTGTTTGATACCCTTCCCCAAACCAACCAACAGTGCGCTCTGTTAGCCTTCCATACTTCAACGACGTTTATTCAAAACTGGTTCAAATGGCTCTGATCACTATGGGATTTAACATCTGAGGTCATCAGTCCCCTAGAACTAAGAACTACTTAAACCTAACTAACCTAAGGACATCACACACATCCATGCCCGAGGCAGGATTCGAGCCTGCGACTGTAGCAGTCGCGCGGTTCCAGACTGAAGCGCCTAGAACCGCTCGGCCACACCGGCCGGCTTGCTGGTTGTAACTATGAAGGAATTTCGACGAATTCTACAAAAATCCTTCAAAAAATTTTTAATGAATAAAAATTCTGCAGAGCCGCATTAGCTGTATGAAGATCCTGTTCCTCACCATTATACGTGTATCATCAATTAGTAAGTTTTCACTTCATCAGGCTAAAGAGAATGTACGATGTTCCAACATTGAAATTGCAAACAAATTAATTGTGTAATATCTTAAAAGGTTGACCATCGAATGGTTGCACCCGGATTTATACACAGTAAGATGAATGTACAGTTTGTTGGTTGAAGTGGTGGGAGCGTGTCGGCTGTTCATACCCTGCCCACAGCCCGACGAGAAAAGTCGGTGGGTTACGTGGCAAAAACGCCTACGAACGTCCAATTTGTCGGTCGATCGGTCGGCCCGTGTCTGGGGCCCTTAAATATGTTGTATAGTGTTTCTTTAACGATGTTAAATAAAGGCTCCCTTCTCTTTGTAGATGCGGTATAATATTCTGGTACACCCGTTGAGCGCATTTAACGATTTAGTGCATTCGTTTATTAAATAAATAATTATACACAAATCATGGGAACACCTGGCGTGCCACATCGCAGACATGTTTCTTCATAGAGTCAACATGTCTATCACAACCGTGCATATGATACTTAAAATTTTACATATATGCTACGAAGCTTATTTGGATCATTGTGTGATTGTACCATTTATAGGGTTCCGTACTTCAGCTGATAAAAACGGAACCCATGTAGGATCCGTATCTGTCTCCCCGACTATTAAAAACACGTTCTCAGCAACAAGTAAACATAGCATGCTGAAATTTATGTCCCATACTAAGATCTACGGTCCTCGGCGGTGTAAAAAAATTGGAGCTCGCACGTCGATGCAATCAGAAGATACAGCCATTTATGTCACATTTTAATACTCGCGAACTTACTCATCAAACCTACAGGGTACTTCCCGTTGACCTAGAATCAAGAAATTTGACAGAAAGCGTGGTTTCACTGTAAAAGTAAATAAAAAAATCATAAAATTGCTAATTTGTAATTACATCACCCGAAAAGAAATTTTTTATTGTCATTTGTTACTCGACTTCAAGTTTGAAATTAAAACATTCTCGTAAGTCTTGAAATCCCCAGGACTTCCAGGATCAATGACGATTACACCTAAAAATCGACGGTATTCTCTATTCTCGAATTGGATGAACTGTCTACACACAAAATTAAATTTGTACGGAACCCTCCCACCGTGAGTCCTACCACACCTGGCCAGTTTTTACAGGTGCTGACTCCATACGATGAACAAACTGTGTACTCAGGTTGTGACTGCTTCGTTTATACATGAATTTATTTCAGATTCTTTCTGTTTGTAATTTTGTTATATTTAGTACGATAAATCACCTCTGTACTTTATATGTCTGACGATGTTTATGCGAACCGAAATTAATTACCTAATGCATTTAAGAAAATTGTGTTTCGCAAGTGGAATAACATAGAAGGTGTAAGTGCAAAGTGTCACGGTGTTGAAGAGAAAGTCGAGACGACCAATTTGATAAGAAACTCTCGAATCAAGTCGGGAAACAGCTTCAAGCTGGCTTGCAAGAAGTACCTAAGCTACACTGCGCGAAATTTGCAATGACTTCTCGCTCTCTGCTCGGAAACCACCAGACCTACAGAAGAAATAAATAAGACCTGTTTATAGGAAATTTAATGCAGCTTAAATTTATACTGGAAGGCGCTTTCGCTAGAGGCAGCGGTTTTCCAGTTACTCAGGAAAAAACGTACGAACGCGACTCTCAAACATCCAGCATTCATTCATCTCCCCCCCCCCCCCCCCCCCCTGGTCAGGATTTTCAGTGCACTGTGCGTGGCGCTCCTTCCTACCACAGTACAAAAAATTTGCAACTAAACGGATTATTTCCCACACGCTACCTTTTTTGGTCGTCAATGACGGGGCTACTACATCGCCACCTCAGTCGTGCACTTACAAATTGTTAAGTTCTTGTAAATTTTATCTCTAGTTTTGTTTGCAGCATAAAATTAACAACACAGTCGTTTTATTTGTTTGGGCTTTTTGCTACAAAACTACTATGCTTTTAAGGGTTAAGTTTAAATCGAACAGTAAACGTAATTAGTACTTACATAATGTTTACAAAAGTCTTTTTCTTTTATATTCCTTACGGTAAAGTCCAAAAACGGGATAGCCGACTAAGTCGGTGGCGTAACAGCCCTGTCAACGGAGACCAAAAATGGTCAAATATTGGAATCAATTATTGTAGTCGCAAATTTTTGTAGTGGTGAGAGTGCTCTGAAAAACTTACTAAAAATCCTGACCGGTGGGGGACGAGTGTGGGGTTGGAGGTATGTTTTATGGTCACTTTTGTACATTTTCCTTGAATAAAACCGTTGGCTCTAGCAAAAGCGTATCACAGTAATCAAATGGTTCAAATGGCTCTGAGCACTATGCGACTTACCTTCTGAGGTCATTAGTCGCCTAGAACTTAGAACTAATTAAACCTAACTAACCTAAGGACATCACACACATCCATGCCCGAGGCAGGATTCGAACCTGCGACCGTAGCGGTCGCTTGGTTCCAGACTGTAGCGCCTAGAACCGCACGGCCACTCCGGCCGGCTCACAGTAATCAAACTGAATGATTTAGAAAGTACAGTCCATTTGAGAGTTGAGTCCAAATCTGTATTGGTGATGGTAGCTTCATTCAGTCACAAGGTAAAGGTGAGAAACATTTTATTTACCCTTAGATGGACAAAGATGGATTGAGAAACATCTGTCAAACGTTTTGTATGTGCCACCGATTCACTTCAGTTTCTTCTCATTCAGAACAGCTCTGAACAAATGAACAACATTTAAGTCTGGTAAGACAACATGCAGACTCTTCAATGGAGTGCATTTTGTTGCTGTGGGAGTTCGTAAAGAAAAGTTACATATGATAAAGTTAAATATTTCACTGAGTGAAAATGATATTATTCAATCAAATGTAACTACTAAGGCAGATCTTAAGAGCTGACACAGAAGACTTGCACACCAAAACTTTCCCCATGTAAAAAAGATTTTTAGAGATGAACTATATATAAATTATATACAGTTATAAATACAAGTGTCTCATCCTGCAAGATTTCCAACTTCAAATGCACCCAGTCCGCCGAGCAGCGAGGTATATTTTCGTGTAGCGGACATGGGGCTTGCACGCTTGCGGTCGGTTGACTGTCAGCTGTGATTGGGAAAATAATAAGTAACATGGACCAATGCGTACTTGGGGTCCAGCTGAAGATCGGAATGGGATTTCCGAAATAGTCATTTAATAAAAAAAGTTATAAAATCAACCTGCAGCCAGAGGCTATTTTATTCATAATTGTGAATCATATGTGGCTGCGGTCCCCCTATCCTCTACGATGGATAGTCAAGGTACTAAATAATTCAGTTTATGGATGAAGATAAAATCTTGTGTGAGGATTGCGTTGTGGGCAAAATTCTTAAGTTGCCCGTCCACAAAGGTGACTCAGAGTCAACAAATACAGGTCACCTGATTCACAGTAACATTTGTGGGCTATGCAAGTTAATTCAGACGGTAGTGAGAAAATTGTCAAGAAAGAAGACGAACCGTCCCTAATATTATTGTCATCGACCATTGTCTTGTATTAGAGTCTAGAGAAATCATCACTATTGTTGAATGATTTGGAGCAGGAATTCGATGTAACTACGAGCAGTGCTAGCCATTATCTCAGTTTACAAATAGAGCAGTTTCAAGATGGATCTTCTTAAATGAAGAGGCATATGCGAATGTTATGCTGCAGCGGTACAACATTAAGAAATGCAATACCGCGGCAGTATTTGCTGACCATGATCAAGTGTCCTCTGAGCTGGGAATCAGTTCAATAATTATTAATGTTCCATACCATCAAGCTATTGGATGCTTGCTCAATGAGTGGTATTGAATCGATCAATGCCTGTATCTCCCATTATGACTGGTCCGATATCACTTTTGGTTGCTTTTGTACGTCGCCGTTGTTTCGGGGACCTTGTTTTCTATTGCATTTATTCTTCATTTCTTATACTTTATCCTTCTCAACATTTCTAACGACATTCGGTACGCTGTTAAGGCACTCCAGAAAGCTTGTCAACCTGGTATATTTTTACATCCAATTTAAACACAAAATGAATAAAGCTAAATATTTAGAAATGTAAAAATAATGTAATGAAACAAATTATTGCACGAATACAAGTTTTTGTCGACAACGTGGAGAAACAAATAGAACATTTGTTTCCGTAAAAATATTCAAATCTGTGTATGATATAGGATTATCTTTAAACTTTTTTTCGCGACGTTGGTTTGTTGTAGAAGGAACTGGACTCGTTATCCTCAGACTGTTCAAAGTTGTAACTGTCGGAAGTTTTTGAGAACGAGGATTGATTCTTGTGAAAAACTTAACGTGTGAAACAATGATTATTTTTGCAAGTCTCTGAATGAAAGTTATCAAATAAACCGCCACGTAAAAAAAAAAGGATTTATGTGTTTCAGTAGTAAAACTGGAAACCCCAGATGTGAGTAATGGAATGTCAGAATTTATTATTGCTGCCCATCGTGTACCGAAGCCGTTATAAATATTTAAGCATGTCTTAATACCATCGCTACTATCTAAACATTTATATCATTGTGGAAAAGTGTGTTTGAACTGTAATGCTGACTTTTTGTTCAAGCTTTTGGTAGCTAACTTAGCATTTGAAATCAGTTTCTCAGTACACAGTGCTGGTTAGCACTTCGAAAAATTGGACAGAACACTGGAATGGTGTGAAGAAAACCTTAAAGTACATAAAGAGAATAATCGCTAACGGCTTGCATCTTGTAAGGAGTGGGGGTATTCGTTTGTTTTAAGTACTCAGGCAATACATCATATGTTCTTATTCGAGAATCAACCACAAGTTTTGTCGTTAATCTTTGTGACCCCACCAAAACTTTGAAATTTTAGAATGTGGTAGCCTTATCAACAACAAGAAGCAGAATAGCTTCCTGTCAAGATTTAAAAGAAATCACGTGGATCCAGTCATTTCTGCAAAATATTTTGGGATTAAGACAAATAACTACCACTTTGCATGTGCCTGTCAAGGTACCATTCGTTTAATCAAGATCCCTGAGTATCTATCATAAGTGAACAAGACGCGAAGTATCATCTAACACGAGAAAAATTCATCTTGGGCATCTTCAGCCTGACGAATGCCATCTCCGGAGATCAACAAGCAAATATTCTCACCGATCAATTCACTAAAGCTACTTCGATAAACTACGACAGCTATTTTTATTCTCGATACTGAATATGTTAGAGACAAAATACAGTGAAAGCGTTCAACATTTAGTAATTCAAGTGAGAGATGTGATAATAAATTAAAATGTTTTGTTTAATTTATTTCTCCGATATTCATAAAACTTCACATTTGTGTTTGGTGCACTTTTCAGCTGCGTCCATTGTGCTGCCATCTGGGACTTGCGCAGAGAACTTTCTCGTCAAAAAAGACCGCTCCTTGCAATGCGTGTGTGACTTCGTGCGTTATGTATCAAATTTTTGTACCCATTTAATGAATAAAATTTCGTCAGTATCCTACATTGAGAATCGGTGCTGTTTTAATGTGTTCCCTTTATCACAAACACTGAACTATCGCTAACGTCTAACTTGATAAACGTGTCCGGCACTCTGAAAGTTCACGCTGAGTAGTACCCGATACTACGAGAATCGACCTTACAGCGCACTGATTTGGGATCGGAATATTCGGTAGCTACTCAATCATTGAAAGTTTTTAGTGAGCCACGTGAGATATGACTTGTAAAACAAAACATGCTGAAAAGCGAAGCCAATACAAAATTTGTAATTCAGGTACATAATAGGGGGTAGCCTCCCATGCCCTCAGCCCTTCAACCTTATTTGTCAAGATTGAGTGATTTGTAGTGTAGCCAGATGTCTAGGTTACTTTGGAAGGTGGAAAAACCAACGAATATCAACGAGAAATAGAGGCTGTGGTCCATTATTTAATGAACTTTGTCGCATTTACAGCCATTTTCCTCCTAAAAACTAACACTGCAAGGTAAATTAAGAAAAGCTACTGCGAGCCTACAAAATGGTCAAGTCTCCGGCGATTAGTTGATGCACGTTATGTACACATATAGAAACGAAACTAACAAAACGCAACGGGGGATGTGGGGAGCATTACTCAAGTTTTAACCAGATATACTTAAAAACGTTCTTTGAAACAGATCGTACCAACAAGATTAAACTACAAAAACTACCTTTCGATGGAAATACGTTCCATAATCTTACTACATCTTGAATAAGCGTTTCTAGAGTTAAATCCGACATACGTTAATAAGTGTATTCAACATAAAGACGTCGGCACAAGGAAGTACTAATCTGCAATTTCGTATGGGCTACCTTGTTGTATATTCAAATGCACTATATGCTTGTAATAAGCAATTCCATAGGTATCGCTAGAAATCACTTTCTCCTATACGAAATATTTGATGCAACAAACCAAAATATGCTCTTGCGGTTTAGCACATTCCTTTCCCAAGCCCGATTATCCATTCGAATTGTGTAACTTTCAACGTATTGTTTATTAAGCATAGCGGAAATAAGTAGAGTCCGATTCGACATGCTCGAACGACAAAGCAAAAACAGTTTGGCACCGAAACACTCTACACTTCAGACCTCTGCGAGATCTTAGATAAGAAATAACAGTACGTAACGTATTATGAACAAAAATGTGTTGCATGAAGAGCGATTGCAGTTAATTTCATTGCAGGGGCGAAAAAAGTAAAAAATTCTGATTGGAGGTCGTATAGTCAGTTTGTATCTCAAGGCTCCAAAAACAGGAGTAAATATAATGAAATACAATTTATTTTCCCTTAAAAGGGTCAAGAATAAAAAAAGGGTGTTGCAAAATAGTGCGAAGCCTGTAGGCTGTAGAAAAAAAAAGAGAAATTACAGCTAACCGCAGCGTGAGGGACGTCTATTTCTAAACCGAAGTCTCACTAAATTTAGCCGTCGCGTCGAAGCTTTGTCCGGTTGTGTCAATGAAGAGTGCTGCCTCGGCTACGTAAGCGACCAGGGCGAAAAGGCGGCTCGGTTTAAAACTATCTCCTGCCGGCGCGCGTGCGTACAAAATGTTCCAGCTAAGCAGAAAAGCATAGTCTGAATTGTGTACTTACTTCCTCTATCTTCAGGCTTGTCCGGATGGTTCTCCGCCTGGTGGTGGCACCCTCGTAATATTCCTCGACCGTCTCCATTTCTGCCGCTTCAAGTTTTTGCTACGCGGAAATTAAAAACACTTCTTTTTCCTCGTGGACTGTACGAAAGAAAGAGCAAAGTTACTGCCGGCAAAATACCACTAGTACGCCTCCACGCGTGCAAGCGAGCGCGCTGTGAAATCGCCGGGCACGGCTTAATGCTTTTTGTAATAACCGCCCGCCGGTTTTTTAAAGCGATTCGCGAACACTGCCCCAACCCCAAACTCACTCGCCGCTCGAGTTCCCGATTAGTACTGCGCGCGGAACAGCCAATCAGGAGCCGTGGCGGCGCTACGGGCGCGGCGGCCATGTTGTATGCCGCCCGATTAGACTGCCCCGCCACGGAGGCTGTAGATACTACTTCAGCGGGGCCTCTGTTAATACACGAGAGGATCGCACTATTGTAGCGAATCCACGTCCATTTGAGTTCGTCATTGTAACTTCAACACAGTCGCTCTAGATATTGTTTTAGCATTAATAACTGAAATATTTCGAACTAGCTAGTTTTTACTTCTTGTGTGAAGACTGTTTAATTATAATAAATCCTTTCGTCACTACAAGTTTTTTTATTTACTTTATACGATGACCGACAAAATTACGGACATAAAGGACATAAACTTCTAATTAGAGAACCATCGGGTTGTGCATAAGTTCGTAACGTTTTTCATAAGTTTATAAACGTAACAGATACACATAAACTTTTTATACCTTTCCTTATGTTTTGACCACACTTATTTTTCCAACAACACATTATGCGTTTTGACCTTCCGTCATTTTCGAAGGCAGTGTTATGTCAGTTATATAAAACTGTTCATTGTATCACGCCGACATTCTCAAGCACGAGACAAGTGAAATTCTTCAGTTGACACTAGTACTAGTGAAGGCGAAAAGATCGACATACGTAAAATTTATACACCGTACTTCAGCTGACCTATATATATCAGCTGAAGAATAGGATACTAATACTAGCGAAGCCGAAAAAATCGACGAACGTGAGACTGGCTTACTGTACCTCAGATGAACAACGCGCAGGCGAAAAAAAGCGACATACACAAAATTTGTATCCCATACTTCAGTTGACCTACATAGGTCAAGTGAAATATGGAGTACAATTTTTTTCTTTCGTCTCCGATGCTGATAGTATCGACTGAAAATTATCATAGTAGTACTAGATATACAATACGTGATAAAAAGTACCCGGACAGCCGCTGAAAATGACAAGTTCGTGGCGCCCTCCATCGGTAATGCTGGGATTCAATATGGTGTTGGCCCACCCTTAGCCTTGATGACAGCTTCCACTCTCGCAGGCATACATTCAGCCAAGTGCTGGAAGGTTTCTTGGGTAATGGCAGCCCATTCTTCACGGAGTGCTGCACTGAGGAGAGGTATCGATGTCGGTCGGTGAGGCCTGGCACCAAGTCGGCGTTCCAAAACATCCCAAAGGTATGCTGTAGGATTCAGTTCAGGACTCTGTGCAGGCAGTCTATTACAGTGTTGCTATTATCGTGTAACCACTCCGCCACAGGCCGTGCATTATGAACAGGTGCTCGAGCGTGTTGAAAGATGCAATCGCCATCCCCGAATTGCTCTTCAACAGTGGGAAGTAAGAAGGTGCTTAAAACATCAATGTAGGCCTGTGCTGTGATAGTGCCACGCAAAACAACAAGGGGTTCAAGCCCCCTCCATGAAAAACACGACCACACCATAAAACTACCGCATATTTGGCACTACACATGCTGGCAGATGACGTTCACTGGGCATTCGCCATACCCACACCCTATCGGATCGCCACATTGTGTACCGTGATTCGTCACTCCACGCAACGTTTTTCCACTGTTCAATCGTCCAATGTTTACGCTCCTTACACCAAGCGAGGCGTCGTTTGGCATTTACCGTCGCGATGGGTGGCTTATGAGCAGCCGCCCGATCACGAAATCCAAGTTATCTCACCTCCCGCCTAACTGTCATAGTACTTGCTGTGGATCCTGATGCAGTTTGGAATTCCTGTGTGATGCTCTGAGTAGATGTCTGCCTATTACACATTACGCGCCTCTTCAACTGTCGGCGGTCTCTGTCAGTCAACAGACGAGGTCGGCCTGTACGCTTTTGTGCTGTACGTGTCCCTTCACGTTTCCACTTCACTATCACATCGGTAACAGTGGACCTGGGGATGTTTAGGAGTGTGGAAATCTCGCGTACAGACGTATGACACAAGTGAGACCCAAACACTACATTCGATGCCCGTGAGTTACGCGGATCGCCCCATTCTGCTCCTTCACGATGTCTAATGACTAGTGAGGTCGCTGATATGGAGTACCTAGCAGTAGGTGGCCGCCCAATGCACCTAATATGAAAAACGTATGTATTTTGGGGTGTCCGGATACTATTGATCACATAGTGTATGTGACGTTTCGAAAATCGACCCTAAATAATGAAATGTGTCTAGACATCCACATGAGCACTAAAAGAAGTTCGTTAAATATCGACTACACGACAAATCACACAAATCTAGAGGCTGTTAATTCAACTAAGTACCTAGGGACAACAATTGCCAGCAACTTGGAACGATCACGTAGATAATGTTGTGCCCAAGGCGTACCAAAGACTGCGTTTTATTGAAAGAACACCAACACGTCTATTAAAGAGACTCGCTTCACTGCGCTTGTCCATCCTCTTCTGGAGTATTGTTGCGTGGTGTGGGATCTGTGTCAGGTAGGATTGACGGAGGACATTGAAAAAGTTCAAAGGAAGGCAGCTCAATTTATATTATTGTGAAATAGGAGAGAGAGTGTAACAGGTGTCATAACGCGAATTGATGTAACAGTAGTTGAAACAAAGGCATTTTCGTTGTGGCGGGATATTTTCAAGTAGTTTTTAATCACCAGCTTTCTTGTCCGGACGCAAAGATATTTTGTTGATGCCATTCTAGATAGAGAGAAATAATCATCGTAATAAAATAAGAGAAATCGGATCTCACACGGAAAGAGTTAAGTGTTCGGTTTTCCCGAGCGCTATTCGAGAATATAATGCTGGAATGATACTCTGAAAGTGGATCGATGGACCCTGAGTCATAGTCTGAAAGTGGATCGATGTAGATGCAGGATATGAACATCAGAAGCAACTCTGTCCTTCGAACGTTAAGCACTTTTACACTTTATACGGTCACAGTATGCTACGGTAATGGTATTTAGAAACTACTTTTGTGAGCTCCTTCGACGTAACCCCGGAGACACAAAATCCAACTCGTTGGGCTACGGTAATGGTATTTAGAAACTACTTTTGTGAGCTCCTTCGACGTAACCCCAAAGACACAAAATCCAACTCGTTGGACTACTGGATAAGAAGCTATCGGTTCTATTAGAGATTCACTGAGAAATATAAATTCTGAAGAGTAAGAAATGCAACGAACGAAGCGAAGGCAATACGTCTTAAAAACATAATCTTATCCTTTTCGGATTTAATATAAGGGTCGATCAAAGAGCTTCCGTTTGACGCCGTTGCTGCAGCGGATGTGTAGCGTAGTGCGATTCCGATGCGGGTATATAAGCACCGACACTTAAGGAATGGGATTAATATGGTGTTCATGTCTTTCCGACGTGTGTGCGACGCTATTACCAAATACGTTCAAACAGGACCAAACTTGCTGTTATTCCTTTCTTGGCCGCCGAAGTACGAACACCGGCAGACAGTTGTAGTACAAATGTCCATGGAAGTTGAAGATGTTACTCAGTTATGTGATACAATGAGGGGTTCGTGTTACTGAGATCGACTTAGACGTACAGCCGAGTGGTGGCAAGGGAGAGGAAAGACTTTTCTGTGATGGGAATGAGTGTTCCCACTGAGTTGCTAAGGCAAGAGCGATAAGGGGTAGCGTGTTGTTGATATGTAGTTGGGTTAGATGAAGGAATGGTGTAATGTGAAAATAATCGGATCCTACGCATTACATGTGACTAAAATACATTTTTCGAGATCCAAACTTACTGGTGACATATTTTCAATTCCCTTCCAAGAGGAAAGATCTGGTTTACCCAATTCATGCTAGAGGCCAGAAACTATAATTTTAGTTCTAGAGGAACACCCTTGTGTATCGCTCCATGCACCACTTTCTTATTGTCCTTGTCAGCAATGAGAAACCCACTGTTAAGTGAAGATTCTTCGTTACTATTAACCACAGGCTTCATACCAGAGGCCAAACTTATTTTTCATGGTAGGAAAAGTTCTTACCAATCCGATTAACATTCAGAAATGAATGGAGAAGGTTTTAAGAATTGGCTTATTCGACTGTTGTGTGTGTGTGTGTGTGTGTGTGTGTGTGTGCCGTCCTTAGCGTAAGTTAGTTTAAGTTAGATTAAGTAGTGTATAAGCTTTGGGGCCGATGACCTCAGCAGTTTGGTCCCATAAGGCCTTACCACAAATTTAATTTAAATTTCTGCGCTGGAAGAAGGGTCAATTATCGTGATGGATAACGCCAGCTACCACTCCATTCAGATAGAAAAGCTGCCACGTACAAATTGGTGCAAGGCAGATATTATGTCGTCAGAGAGAAAGAATGTTTCATTTTCCGTCGATGAAACGTAGGCTGAACTCCTGTCTAAGGAAGAAATCGTAGGTACCAAAAAGACACGAATTAGATCAACTGGCAAACGAAATGGGACACCAAGTGGTACGTCTACCACCGTATCATTGCCAGTATAATCCCATTGAATTGATATGGGCCCAAGCAAAGCTAGAAGTAGTGAAAAGAAATACTGCTTTCAAACTTGCTGACGTCGAGAAGCTAACACACGAAGCTCTTGACAGTGTTACTCAGCGGGACTGGAAGACTTGCGTAAAACACGCACAAGCATTGCAAGAAATTGATTTCTTGAACCAGGGTTTAAGAGACACCATAGTGGAATCTGTTATGATACAATTGGCTGAAACAAGCGACAGTTTATCTGAAGACACGAAGCCAGAAGATCATTCAGTTTAGGTAAGTGCCATCTATGCAAAAAGATGACTTGATTGTCTATGTTTGTCTATTCATTTCAGTCATAGAGGACATACTGGGGATGTTTTTCCGTTACAGTAGACGTCTGATAAATTCATAACAAGTGGTGGCGATTAGTTTACTCGACAATAACTGTCAATTGAAATAAGATTGTCAATTCTACATTATTTGACAACAGTTTTTCCTAAAAACCTGTATCGAATATGTTTACGTTCGGATATAATCTTACCGCATTCGGTTTACTTGTACATTCGAAATTTAACTCCTCTTTTTCATAGAAGGATTTACTGGCTGTTTCGTAGTAAGGGTAATGCAGTTCATAAAATGACAAAACGTTGTGGTGCTTCTGTATCGACTGTATACAGTGCAGTAACATCAGAACAGTCCCAGCACCTATTCTGATTCTCCGAGAAGAGCATAGGAATCTATGATATTTGACGACTTCTACAAAAAGCTAGAACGCAGAATTGTATTACTGTAGTATGACAGAGGATAGTATCCGATGGCTAGACATATACAGGGTAACGTCCGTAATAAAACCGATTATTCTGGCCAGTCACTTCAATGCACTGTCTTCTTCGCCCACTAGGTTTTTAATTCAGAAACTGTAATGATGGACGAAATTTGTAACACGAGACAGGGAAATTGCAGTTGTAAGAGCGAGGTTTTTGTGTACCAAGCACGTATTGCGTGCTGAGAATAATAGGCATACAGCAAATTTAGATAAAACTTGGGTTTCACAAAACCTTTCGAACAAATATTTTGCTCGACTTCAGTGAAAGTATTGGCTTCAAAATAACTACAATTACTTTTGCGTAGCTTATATTGGCGTTTTGTGTGATGGATGCAACGACGAAGGATATGTATTAGCAGCCAGTAACATATCTTCAGGAAATAGGAAATATTCCCGGTCACATTAAAGCGGGCCGTCCGAACAAAACTCTTGGCGACGGCCTACAACTCGCGCGCTGCTGCACACGGAATATCGAGGAAGTAATTTGCCTCTGTACGTGATACGATACGATAATGATGTCTGAAATGTTACCGCAAATAATTTTGTGGTTTTCTTAACAACTTTCTCGCGGGAAGTTTCTTCGCAGTCGTACAGATCGAAAATTCACCAGCGACTACATTTTTCGTTACGCAGTCGGCACGGTTTCACACCTCTTATAATATTTTATTTTTTATCTCAGAATATTTTCATGTTTCCAGAATAAAAGACGCAGCATGTTGTTGTTGTTGTGGTCTTCAGTCCTGAGACTGGTTTGATGCAGCTCTCCATGCTACTTTATCCTGTGCAAGCTTCTTCATCTTCCAGTACTTAACTGCAACCTACATCCTTCTGAATCTGCTTAGTGTATTCATCTCTTGGTCTCCCTCTACGATTTTTACCCTCCACGCTGCCCTCCAGTGCTAAATTTGTGATCCCTTGATGTCCTACCAACCGGTCCCTTCTATTTGTCAAGTTGTGCCACAAACTCCTTTTCTCCCCAATTCTATTCAATACCTCCTCATTAGTTATGTGATCTACCCATCTAATCTTCAGCATTCTTCTGTAGCACCACATTTCGAAAGCTTCTATTCTCTTCTTGTCCAAACTATTTATCGTCCATGTTTCACTTCCATACATGGCTACACTCCGTACAAATACTTTCAGAAACTCGATGTTAACAAATTTCTCTTCTTCAGAAACGCTTTCCTTGTCATTGCCAGTCTACATTTTATATCCTCTCTACTTCGACCATCATCAGTTATTTTGCTCCCCAAATAGCAAAACTCCTTTACTACTTTAAGTGTCTCATTTCCTAATCTAATTCCCTCAGAATCACCCGACTTAATTCGACTACATTCCATTATCCTCGTTTTGCTTTTGTTGATGTTCATTTTTTCCTCGTTTCAAGACACTGTCCATTCCGTTCAACTGCTCTATTAAGTCTTTTGCTGTCTCTGACAGAATTACAATGTCATTGGCGAACCTCAAAGTTTTTATTTCTTCTCCATAGTTTTTAATACTACTCCGAATTTTTCTTTTGTTTCCTTTACTGCTTGCTCAATATACAGATTGAATAACATAAGGGAGAGGCTACATCCCTGTATCACTCCCTTCCCAACCACTGCTTCCCTTTCATGCCCCTCCACTCTTATAACTGCCATCTGGTTCCTGCACAAATTGTAAATAACCTTTCTCTCCCTGTATTTTACCCCTGCCACCTTCAGAATTTGAAAGAGAGTATTCCAGCAAACATTGTCAAAAGCTTTCTCTAAGTCTACAAATGCTAGAAACGTAGGTTTGCCTTTTCTCAATCTTTCTTCTAAGAGAAGTCGTAAGGTCAGTTTGCCTCACGTGTTCTAACATTTCTACGGAATCCAAACTGACCTTCCCCGAGGTCCGCTTCATTCGTCTGTAAAGAATTCGTGTTAGTATTTTGCAGCTGTGACTTATTAAACTGATAGTTCGGTAATTTTCACATCTGTCAACACCTGCTTTCTTTGGGATTGGAATTATTATATTCTTCTTGAAGTCTGAGGGTATTTCGCCTGTCTCATACATTTTGCTCACCAGGTGGTAGAGTTTAGTCATGACGGCTCTCCCAAGGCCGTCAGTACTTCTAATGGAATGTTGTCTACTCCCGGGGTCTTGTTTCGACTCAGGTCTTTCAGTGCTCTGTCAAACTCTTCACGCAGTATCTTGTCTCATATTTCATCTATATCCTCTTCCATTTCCATAATACTGTAATCAAGTACATCCCCCTTGTATAAACCCTCTATATACTCCTTCCACCTTTCTGCCTTCCCTTCTTTGCTTAGAACTGGGTTTCCATCTGAGCTCTTGATATTCATAGAAGTGGTTCTCTTTTCTCCAATAGTCTTTTTGCCTGCTTCATTTACTGCATTTTTATATTTTCTCCTTTCATCAATTAAATTCAATATTTCTTCTGTTACCCACTGATTTCTACTAGCCCTCGTCTTTTTACCTACTTGATCGTCTGCTGCTTTCACTACTTCATCCCTCAGAGCTACCCATTCTTCTTCTACTGTCTTTCCCTCATGTCTGTCAATTGTTCCCTTATGCTCTCCCTGAAACTCTCTACAACCTCTGGTTTAGTCAGTTTATCCAGGTCCCATCTCCTTAAATTCCCACTTTTTGTAGTTTCTTCAGTTTTAATCTGCAGTTCATAACCAACAGATTGTGGGCAGTCCACATCTGCCCCTGGAAATGTCTTACAATTTAAAACCTGGTTCCTAAATCTCTGTCTTACCATTATATAATCTATCTGATACCTTTTAGTATATCCAGGCTTCTTCCATGTATACAACCTTCTTTCATGATTCTTGAACCAAGTGTTAGCTATGATTAAGTTATGCTCTGTGCAAAATTCTACCAGACGGCTTCCTCTTTCATTTCTTCTCCCCAATCCATATTCACCTACTACGTTTCCTTCTCTCCCTTTTCCTACTCTCGAATTTCAGTCACCCATGACTATTAAATTTTCGTCTCCCTTCACTACCTGAATAATTTCTTTTATCTCATCATACATTTCATCAATTTCTTCATCATCTGCAGAGCTAGTTGGCATATAAACTTGTATTACGGTAGTAGGCATGGCCTTTGTGTCTATCTTGGCCACAATAATGCGTTCACTATGCTATTTATAGTAGCTTACCCGCACTCCAATTTTTTATTCATTATTAAACCTACTCCTGCATTACCCCATTTGATTTTGTATTTATAACCCTGTATTCACCTGACCAACTGTCTTGTTACTCCTGCCACCGAACTTCACTAATTTCCACTATATCTAACCTATCCATTTCCCTTTTTAAAATTTCTAACCTACCTGCCCGATTAAGGGGTCTGACCTTCCACGCTCCGATCCGTAGAACGCCAGTTTTCTTTCTCATGATAATGACGTCCTCTTGAGTAGTCCCCGCCCGGAGATCCGAATGGGGGACTATTTTACCTTCGGAATATTTTACCCAAGACGACGCCATCATCATTTAACCATACAGTAAAGCTGCATGCCCTCGGGAAAAATTACGGCTGTAGTTTCCCCTTGCTTTCAGCCGTTCGCAGTACCAGCACAGCAAGTCCGTTTTGGTTAGTGTTACAAGGCCAGATCAGGAAATCGTCCAGACGGTTGCCCCTGCAACTACTGAAAAGGCTGCTGCCCCTCTTCAGGAACCACACGTTTGTCTGGCCTCTCAACAGATACCCCTCCGTTGTGGTTGCACCTACGGTACGGCTATCTGTATCACTGAGGCACGCAAGCCTCCCCACCAACGGCAAGGTCAATTGCTCGCAGCATATGCATCTTTAAACTTTGAGGATGTTCATTTTTTTTCAGTCCAATTACAGTAGTGGTTCTGTTACTACCACAGGTTGAAGTAAAAAATTATTTCCCCCAAAATTTCTTGTAACGCTTGATTTCATTTTTTTCCTAGCAGTTAGTGAGAAGTTTCTTTTGGAAAGTATTCCATCATGTTCTAGACTAAAAGCAGAGTTACCAATATTTTTTTAAAATTTGTACGAATATTTGAAATTATTACTATAAAAAGACTGGCAGTGCTGTAAGACGGCGAGATGACGTTGAAGCTCTATTTTCGTGCCGGCCATTATTGTGTTCACTTATGATCTTCGTAGAACTTTTGGTCCTCTTCTGGTAAATTTAACAGAATTATGTCGTCTGTCCAAAAAGTTCCGAGACTAATTTTATTCTTACTGGATTCAAGGACATAGCGAGGATTTTGTCAAAAGCGGGTGTGGGATCCAATCTGTTAAAGAGGATCTTAAAAAGGCTCATTTTTCATTTTTTTCTAGAAATATTTATTTATAAATATTTGTTTATTAATGCATGTAATTTGCCTTCGGAAGGTATTCATATAAATAATATTTGGTCTCTAACAATAAGCAAGATAAGTTTCTTTTAAAGAGCATAGAGGAAAAATCTAAATGCGCAATTAAGTATTCCTTTATTTGACAGTATAACTCCTTTATTAGCCGGCCGATGTGGCCGAGCGGTTCTAGGCGCTTCAGTCTGGAACCGCGCGACCGCTACGGTCGCAGGTTCGAGTCCTGCCTCGGGCATGGATGTGTGTGATGTCCTTGGGTTACTTAGGTTTAAGTAGTTCTAAGTTCTAGGGGACTGATGACCTCAGATGTTAAGTCCCATAGTGCTTAGAGCCATTTGAGCTCCTTTCTATTGGCAAACAAATTTATATTCGAATATAATGCATAGCATTTTTGCTAACAAATTACAGCCGTCTTTCAATAAAAGGTTCACTATCGCAGAGGAGAAGACTCTTAACAATGGGTTGATTAACTTACAAAGTTAAACTTGTTCAAATCTCTTTTGACAATATCTCTCTTTCTCATAGTTAAATCTTGTATTTAAATTTACTACTTATCTGAAACGTCGTCATAATTTCTTCAGCACATCAGAACATCCCAGTTCCCTTAAGTCAGTCTCATATTTTATTAAGGTATCTTCCATTTCTTTAAAATTGTTAATTTTCTTAATTTAAAAAAACATTTAAAAAATGCTATTTCAACAGTCAACATGAAACTACAGCAATAATTTTATTCATACAACTTAAGGGAATACACACCCGCCAGGAGCTACTGTTTTGGCATCTTAACAGTAATTCACGCATTAATTTCAACTAGGTTTCAAATGTATGCGACTTCATAAATGAGTTTGTACTTATTCACGATAATATGGTTGTACAGCCGTTGATGCCAACAAAATTCTCTACGATTTACAACATACGTTGTCGTTTAGATGATCCCTCGGAACCTTTCAATGTAATTATGACTTTTAGTGCTGGGAGTCTCTGAAGAGATGTTCGTCTCGTCTTCGATGGAGCTCTTTTCATTTAAGCAGAGAGGCTACTTCTTCAAGGGAATTTTAATCTGCTTGGTAAAAAAGGATGCAATGGCCTTGTCGCAGTGGATACACCGGTCCCCGTCAGATCACCGAAGTTAAGCGCTGTCGGGCGTGGTCGGCACTTGGATGGGTGACCATCCAGGCCGCCATGCGCTGTTGCTATTTTTCGGGGTGCACTCAGCCTCGTGATGCCAATTGAGGAGCTACTCGACCGAATAGTAGTGGCTTCGGTCAAGAATACTATCATAACGACCGGGAGAGCGGTGTGCTGACACCACGCCCCTCCTATCCGCATCCTGGCTGAGGATGACATGCCGGTCGGATGGTCCCGATGGGCCACTTGTGGCCTGTAGACGGAGTGGTTTTTTTTATGAAAGAAAGGGATTCGAAAGGAATTGCCTGTGGCCTCTACAGTACTGGACCAACCCTGACAATTGCCTAAACTGAAAACGGGAAACCACAGAAAACTAGTTTCAATGTTGGCGACGTATAGATTCGAACCACCTCGGCTTCCGGCTCAGGGATTCTAGCTCATCGCCTCAAGGCGCTCAATGGAGAATATGGAAAAACTTGTTGCTCTACATTGTTTCCAAATAAATTGAAATTTGTCACAACAAAAGATGGAATTCTGACACTGCATGTTTTTGCTTCAATTGTACATGTTTCGTCACCCGAAAGTGCGTGAATGCATGGATATTTTAAGATTTAATTATGCAGGAAAATCGTGGCTTCAGTTATTATAGTATTACAAGATCGTAAATAGATTCTGGACGAACTGAGTGGTGCAGGACGCAGGCGGCTCGGAGGAATCTTTCAGAAACGAACGAGCTATAGAATGCCCTGTCGTCATATTCCCCTTCCGCTCTCCCCAAACTCCTCCCCATCCTTCAGTATCAGAAACGGTTTTCATAATTGAGCATCTCCCGGATGACCAGATTAGGCGTTTTGTTTTTGTTCATCAGCGCTGTTTTTGGACGACACAAGAAATTCAAGTGCATTTCTATGCACCGATAATTTTATGTTATTTGTAACGCTGTTTATCGCTACGCTGCATTGTGAAACACTGAAATATTGCAACCCCAAAGTTCTACCAGTCTCCAAATAAGGACTCCAGTTCTATCAGTAGACTGCTATGGATAGGTTATTAGGCTATTATGGTAGTGCGTCCATATTTTTATTTTGTCATAACGCTTATGAACGAATCAAAGTCGGGTTTCCCCTTCTAACTTCTTACAGACTTACCCACAAATTGGAAACCATCGGAGCAACACACACTACACAAAAACCACAAACGGCAGCACTAACATTAATCCAACTGCAAGTACGATGCCGGCCGCGGTGGTCTACCGGTTCTAGGCGCTCAGTCCGGAACCGCGCGACTGCTACGGTCGCAGGTTCGAATCCTGCCTCGGGCATGGATGTGTGTGATGTCCTTAGGTTAGTTAGGTTTAAGTAGTTTTAAGTTCTAGGGGACTGATGACCACAGATGTTAAGTCCCATAGTGCTCAGAGCCATTTGAACCATTTTGCGAGTACGAATTGAGCTGATTAACAAAACAACAACTGAACTCAATTAAGGCTAGCAATGTACAGTAGCTGGTCTTGGCTATAGCTGATAATGCTATCGACATATCGATGGTTTAAGGGGCTCCGGAACGCCGTATACTTGCAATGTTAAAATAACGCTTATAACTTACATGTTTCCTCACAAAGTATTTGAGGTAGGAAGTTGAACTTTTTACAGATTATTTATTGGAATATGGGCTACAACTTAACACAGGGATTTCACAAAATTTTAGTTCAGTTATTAAAGATGATTTTTTTTTCAATTGTAATGAAAATTCACAACATTTTTTTGCAATTTTTTATTTATATATTCAAAAATACACAGTTTTTTGGAAAAAGACTGTGTTAAATTATGCAGATGGTACTGTGTAACATATACTGAAAGTCTGAAACAAATATGTTTGGAAGATCCTTAGAAAACATGTAATTAGTATGAGAAAATAAAAGTTTTGGTAATCAAGCGACAAAGATTGGATTAACTTTTTAGTGCATTCCAGGTCCATAGGATGGATTATCTTCATCCTCTGCAATTTCCTCCTCCAGCTTCCTCTTGTTCCTCCTCCTGTTTACTCTTGCTTGTATTTCTAGACTCTTTACAGCCCTGTCTGCAGCCCGAAGGTGTTCGTTGTCTAAAGCAAGTATCGCTCGTTGTTGTGTTCGTAGATTTTGCTACCATTTTCTTCAGTTGCAGTTACTGCAACACTGTTCCAAAAGATGGTCATGTATGAACACTTATCACATTTCAGTTGTATTTCACTAGCAAGTCCTACGTGCTTTATTATGGAGAGTTCCAGACCAACTTCACTACAATGAATACATCTTACACAGTTTGAAAAAATTCCTTTGAGAACCGACATATCAAATATTTCATTCACATCCGATTCGCCCATAAGACATTCATAGTTTTCACTCACTGAACCAAGCTTCTTCTGTGAAGTATTTTCTTTCCCACTTTGACTGCTATGGGCAGGTGTACTTGAGAGGTTAGGTTCACTCACTTGGTTATCGTCTTTATTGTTTATAGTAATAACACATACCCTTGGCTTTCCAACTTTTCTCCTTTTCTTAAAAGCCTTCAGAGGATTTCTAATAACTTTACTTTTACTCATTATTATACTTCAACAAAACAGAGACTCAAGAAACAGAATTAATTACGAATATTTTCGAGATAACGACAGAGTAAATAAACATGAAACAATCGACAATCACACCAGCGATATATATTGAACCATCACAGGTTAGTCACAACACATACTTTATCTCACATCACTAAAATGTACCTGATGAACACGGACGTTAATAATAACACCATTTGACAGCAGTTTAACAGCGCCACAGTGGGTCACGCCCATCTAGAACACATTTCAAAAAATATTTAAAAATAGTTGTAGTCTTCGGAATTGAATAAACTATATATCTATTAAAAGGTAATAGTCTGCAGATTCAGAAAACGCAAAAAAGTAAAAATTGAACTTTTCATGATTTTGAGCCTTTCCGGAGCCCCTTAAATGTATGGATGGCCTTGTAACTATCGGTAGCACTTGACTTTTTTTCGTCTTATGATTGAAAATTAAAATATAAGGGGCGGGCAAAATGTTCCCGTTAGAAGGCCGTACAGTCCAAAATTGGTTGCGATGAGACAACCATCCCACCGAGGCGCCAGCTTGAAGATACCCATCTGGTAAAACACGCCGTGTCCTGCTGCGTGAACAAATCCGTAACTGCCTGCTGCACACCCTCGGCCAACGGGAATCGTCGACCCTTCCAAGGCTTTTTCCTAAGGGATCGAGAGTGTGATAACCGCGTGTGGAGAGATCACGACTATAAAGTGGTAGAGTCTCTCCCGCTTGAGCCGGCGCAACTTCTGCGTTACGACATTTGAAATATGGGGACGAGCGTCATCATGAAACAGCACCACTTCTTGGCACACCATTCCACCCCCGTGAATTTCGGCAGACATTCTGCCCCATACACATTCTTCAGTGCCCGATGGACGTCCACCGGCAGCCAAGACGGTGTTTGTTCTAGAATTTTCTATACCATCTAACTCCATGTCCATTATAATTATCCGGGCTGTTATGCCGTGGTCGGTTGATGAATTCTGTGGTGATTCCCAACGTTTCGTCTCCGACTGCGGGAGACATCTTCAAGGGGCTCCGTAGCTTGATGGAAGGTCCAACACACACACTGGCTCGCTACTGAGATGTCTCCCGCAGTCGGAGACGAAACGTTGGGAATCACCACAGAATTCATCAACCGACCACGGCATAACAGCCCGGATAATTATAATGGACATGATATTTCCGGCCGTGAAAGTTTACATTTTAGTACCATCTAACTCCACCAAATTCAGCTCCACCTCAGACTCGTTTTGGCACATAGAACCTTTCACTGTATTAACATTCACACACTCCTTCGTCTCACATGTATAAAAAAAAAACACTTAGCCCTAAATCGTCGTCATCGCCTTTATCGTTATCTTTCATTATCTTAGGATTACGCGTTTTATGTACGATCTGATTTGAAAATTTACCTATTTGACTCTCATCTCTTACTAATTTCATTTCAAAATTCTGGCGCCCTTCTGCCGATTTATTAACACCTATCACATTTCCGTTTTGTGGCGTCCTGTTCATCGCCGGACCTGAGATGCGGCGAAACTTAGTTTCCCGATCTCCCATTACGCTGGATCATTTCGCCAGGTACCGGTCCCTCAAATCTACGTTCTTGGTGTCGGTCCCTGTCACGAAAGTATTCGTTCCCATTACCCCTTTGAAAATTATCATTGGATGTGTTCCTGTGCCGGCCGGGGTGGCCGAGCGGTTCTAGGTGCTACGGTCTGGAACCGCGCGGCCACTACGGTCGTAGGTTCGAATCCTGCCTCGGGCGTGGATGTGTGTGATGTCCTTAGGTTAGTTAGGTTTAAGTAGTGCTAAGTTCTAGGGGACTTATGACCTCAGAAGTTAAGTCCTATAGTGCTCAGAGCCATTTGAACCATTTTTCTTTTTTTGTGTGTGTTCCTGTCACCGTTTCCCTTATCAAAACTGATGTTTGCGTTCCGTTGTTACATTCCCAGATGTCTTTCATACTAGTTACTCGGACTGTAGTTATGATTTCCACTGTGAAAACTATTTGTCTGCTTACTTTGCGATTTAAATTTCAACGGCCGTCCAAAAATTCGTCTATTGAGATGCTAGGACTGTGCACTAGATTCCACTGCAAATTTTCCGTTTCACATGCATTAATCTCACAAGTTCTCACACCTTTACTTCCGCCAGTACTTCTGCCTTTCAAACTTCACAGAAGCTTTCCTGAGAAACCTGCAAGATTAGCACTCCTGGAAGAAACAGTATTAAGTATTTTGTGACGGCTCCCTAACCCAAGGTCCTCGGCGGTACTTTTGGGGCAGCCACCACAAATTGTATAAAGCGTGGGTAGTGACCAGGATGTAGCTAAGTCTGTTGGCCGAAAAATAATTAATGACAAGAATTGCGCCAGCTAGAATGAAGAGATAACTTATCTTTATTTCTGACGAAGCGTGTACCAGCAGTCCAAGTAATATCCGAGAGTAATCCGTGTACTGCGCCTAGTCGAATACAGTAGCAAAAATCACACTGCAATGGCTCCGCTATAAACTCCACGAAAGGCTAGCAAAAGACAATCGACAATAGACTGTCCGTCTCGGGGCCAGCTCTCCCCCTTATATGCAAAAGGCAGAGGGCTCTCAGCCATGGCGCGACCTCTTCCGTCGGCGGTAACGCCCTGAGACGCCGACGGCCGCGACAGGAACTGTGGCCAGGGCGCGCGTGTGCGAGTTGGTTGGTTGGTTCCGTGGATACAACAGCCGTGGATACAATAGCGTAGACATGCCTTAGCCACAGCCTGGGCATGTTCCAGAATGAAATTTCACTCTACAGCCGAGCGTGCACTGATATGAAACCATAGACATTTTTTTTTTGTTTTTTTTTTGTTTTCTTTTTAGAACACATAATTCAGATGATTAATTTCGGAATCCAAGTGGTCCTCGTCTGACACAGTTTTTGTTCCTGGCGGACCGAAACTGTGTGCCGGACCGACACTGGAACTCGGTAGCGCACTTGCCCACGAAAGGCAAACGTCCCGAGTTCGTGTCTCGGTTTGGCGTACGATTTCAATCTGGCAGGAGGTTTCTGAGCAAAAACTGTTTTTGACGACGACCACTTGGATTCCGAAATTAGTCATATTACATGTTCCGAAAGAACAGCTACGCTCTAAGTGATATGAAGCCAGCGTTCTCGATGGAAACGAAACGTCAAAACGTTGAACACTCACGCCATGAGCTAGCGATTGTATTCCTATCTTTCTGCGGCACTACATCCAGTAAAAGAGGCAGAGTCTTCAGTAACGAGGTATGCGACGTGTTTTCACACATCCTCAGAAGACAAAAAAATGCTACGCTCTGTTAAGGGCATTCTCTGCCTCAGGATCCCAGGGATTTATAATATCCTTTGTGCGTGGGGAAGCAGTTACATCGGTCAGTCCATCTGCACCATTTACGGCCGATGTGCGGAACGCCCACAGTGTATTAAAAATCGAGAACTCGAGAAATGTGCAGTTGCTGAGCACAGCCTCACAAACACAAAATACTGTTTTAAAAAACAAAACTTTTGTCTCATCCTCCGACACACTGGTATTCCGCAATTAGAGACTCTAGAAGTAAGAAAGTGCGAGAAGAAGTTCTACCATTACAGCGAATATAATCTTAGCAGTGCGTGGAAGTGAGCTCTCGATGCAGAGGAGAGGCAGAGATATTTGTCGCATTGTAGCGGCACCACCGTTCAGGATAGGGAAAGTTAGTTTTGTGCGATATTTGGAGCACGAGTTACAGCCAGGTGTGGGCCAGATTGCAGTAACATATGCACACCAGCAGTTGCGAAGGCAAATGGAGGCCACAGGGGTGTAGAACTGCCGGAGAGGGCGCACACAGCAGTTTCCATGGCGCAAGTCACAGGCAGAAGAGGGCCACTGGGAAGTGTTACGCATACGTTACGTGAAGTGGCGCGCTTGGCAAAACAGAGGCAGCTCTCCTGGATGGCAAGTTGTGTCACACTGCTAGCTACAGTAGCAATAAATGGGGAGCCAGCATCCCAGTCCACGGCAGGTTGTTGGTTCGACCCTCTGAGTCCGACACGGGGTCCACAGCCAGCCAGTGGTGGGCCACTTTTTGGTTCACTACAGCGGGCAGCCGTCTCGGTTCCCGACACCCGCCGGAGACTTCCCGAGGTGAGGGCCACAGATTCGGATGCCAGATCAAGGGCGCTTGTTTGACGCCTCGATCCCAGCTACGACAGCGAGGAAGGAAGCAGCGGGCCACTAGGTGGCCCTCAGCAGAGCAGTGCTGAGTCAACGGGGAAGGAGACCACTGAGCCAGCTGCAGGCGCAGCACTGACGACGCGGTCCTACAAGGACACACAGCAGCGCATTGCACTGGGTGCTGAGGTGGTGGCCTCAGCATTGTGAGACCCTGTGATGCAGCCCGAGGTGAACGGAGCACTATAGTGGAAACAAATAAATCATTTGGAAAGTTCTCGCCGAGTTTTAATACAGCAAATCCTGGCACCCACCTACTACATTTGGTGTCTTCCCTCTACATTTGGTCATCCTGATACAATTGGTGGCAGAAGTCTCCATTACAGCATGTTTACGTCACTACGGGGCTGGTGGCGCCACCACCGCAGACGTTGACACCATCTGCCCCAGCATTACGTAATTACTGACAAATAAGAAGCCCTTTATGTGCTGTATAAGGCCACCCCAGCAGCGATTTTGACAGTTTCTTCCGATGATGACGATGGTAGAAATCGTCGAATACTCGAGGTTTTACCCTGAACTGATCGAGCAACAAGTCTGAGAATGTTTCACCAAGGTGGCCGGACTTGCCCCATAAGGGGCCTTCCCTACAATGACGCCAACCGCTCATTTCCATTTATATATTTATCAATTCTCAATTCTAAAAGGTATTATCGCTGGGAGGTTCTACATTTGAATAACCTGACCCTGCACATAAAACAAATGTGTTCTTCCCACAACTGGCGTCGTGAAGATTTTGGGAGCCCCCAGTAGATGATAGTACTACCTTTCCACTGTTGGTGGCGCTTTAGCAAGAATGGTTCCCGATAAAAGTGATCTGTGTAAACGTGTCACGGTCTCCCCAATACTGCTCTTTTCAAGTGACGTCTCCCCTCGCAGGTTCATTGAAGGGAATACCAACAGTCTTCACAATCATAGAACTCTCACTTTGGCCCATAATAGTAGTCAATGTTCACGAACAAACATGTGCACTGCTTCACCATGACAATGGAAAGTTTAGGTTCTTGCAACGTACAGAATAACGTGAGGCCAAGTGCTGCTTTATTGACGAATCTCTCAGTAGCTGATGTATAAAATGTTAACAATGTCACATAATGCGGATTCTCTTTAATGTCTGAATTTGCTTCATTTCTGCTGGCCAATGCGATCTGTCTAAGTAAGAATTGTAAATTGTTTTCCTTTAAGACGGCTAGGAGTTATCTTCAGTGTGTATACATTCAAATGTTTGTAACAAATTTTGTATTGATCAGTAAAAAAATATGTTTCAAATATTTGACTAATTCTGTGACCTCCGTGGACCATTCACTTAGGATCCATGTGAGGAACATTAGCATATCCTGATTTACACAAGCAAGCAGACACACACCCCCACACCCACCCACACCCCCACACCCAACCACCACACCCCCCACACCCACCCAACCACCCACCCACACACCCACCCCCCCACACACACACCCACACCCACACCCACACCCACACCCACACCCACACCCACACCCACCCACACACACACACACACACACACACACACACACACCCACACACACACACACACACACACACACACACACACACACACACACCCACACACACACACACACACACACACCCACACACACCCACACACACCCACACACACCCACACACACCCACACACACTCACACACACCCACACACACTCACACACACCCACACCCACACCCACACCCACACACACTCACTCACTCACACACACACACACACACACACACACACACACACACACACAATCAACATTCAGAACCCACCACACCACCACAGTGATTGGCAGCATTTCTTCAGTGATGCAGAAAAGCTAAGCTAAGACAAAATATACAGGGTATGTAATGTGCTGGCACATAATTTCCCCCTTCCTTTCTTGTGCTCCTGTTTTAATCCGTAACGGTACCAACTACAAAACAAGTGAACAGAGGGCCATTGATGCTGCCCTCTTTAAGCCACACATACGATACACTATGCAGAATCAGATCAATACAGGGTGTCTCAGTTAATAATTTTTAATCCTATCGAGTGTAAGTATTGTAGAGTGTTGATTCAAGGTCACAGTTAAATAGCAACTCAAATAGTTTTAGGTAAGTGCATGTAAGAGTACGCTTGTTGTTTTCCCGCTTGCAACGCCACATTGGCAAAGTTGCGATTCCTGAGCATAAAGCGTTTCGTATTCTGCATCTTGTTAAGAGTGAGTCTGTAATTTCAGTACAAGATGCAATTCATTTAATGTTTTGTGACTCTTCAGTTTCTCCCGGCGTATTTCTTACTCTAACAGTCCACGGGTGTACTGCCGGTCCATAGTGTCCAACGGGCACAATATTTCGGCGATCAGACATGTCGCCATTGTCAGGTGCGCTGACGAACTGAGCTCCTGAGGGCGGGCGGGCGGTCGTCTTAAGTCCCCTCCCCTCGCCAAAATATTGTGCCCGTTGGACACTACGGACCGGCAGTACACCCGTTCACTGTAGGAGCATTTAACGTTTGATTGTGATCTCCCATGAGGCAAAAACATACGCTGATTTTACAGTCAATTCCAAACGTCCAAATACTTGTGTACAGGGAAAAGGTCACGACGACCAAAAGTGTCTGAAGAGGATGAACTTCAGTTGTCAAAGATGACAATGTGGAAGGTTTCAAAGAAACAGTTACACATGCGTCGATACCGGCTACAGCTGCTACTTTTTATTATATTGATTAATATTAATTAATTTACTATTTTGACAGGTCAGATGAGCATCTTGTACGTCTTAACTCTGCGAATGAAGCGTTGCAGTGGGAAGATGACTTACTTGATCATGTGATGTTCAGCAATGAGGCAACATGTCATCGAAATGAAGGTAATACCCATCAAGTTCTTACCTGGGAGTGAGAACACGCTCATGAACTTGTACAATATCAAATATCAAGAAGGTTCCACAAAATTAAACGTTTTCTGCAGTGTGCCCCGACGTCTAGGGCACGGACGACTTGTTCTCGCTGAAAATACCGTAACAGACATGGCCTATTTCTATATGTTGAGAGAATTCCTCTTCCACCAATTAGAAGAAAAGGTGAAAACTTTATTTCGAAACAAAATGGAGACTCTCCCACATCTCTTTTTTCGAGAGTTCCTCGTCATTGGCTTGGTCGTAATGATCATTTCGACAGAGCTCTTTTACGCTGGGCTCCACTTTCACCTGATCGCACGCCATCCGATTTTCTTTCCCGTTGGGGCTTCATAAAAAAATTGTGTGTATTTTCCACCACTACCTTTCCACCACTATCTGACAATTCGCCAGAGGTGAAACATAGAACTGAAAAGCCTATTGCTTTCATTACTCCGGAATTATTAACGAAAGTGTGGGAAGAAATGCATTCTAGGTTAGATGTGTGCCGTGAAACAAAAGGTGCACATACTGAACGTTTTTGTGATAAACTAGGTTAGTTTACATTCAAACTGACGTACGGTATGTTGTAAATAGTATAAATTAAACTGTTATAATATACCAATGAAATACTGACATTCTTTTATGGACACCCTGCCACTTCACATCTTTCTTCAGGTGTGTAGCAGACAATTTTATCGCTCCTAAGAGCTTTACCAAACAAGAAAAATTGTACTGAGAAATTATTCCATTCCATCTTGGTGTGTTACACAGAAACGTTACCATTGCTGCAGTTGTATGTAGGTTTCACAATGTTCTTTATTAACTGAAGAACGACGCTTTTCGCTCGGATAGGGCGTCACCAGGTTAACTGAAAATATACACTAGGGTGCCAAAAGTCATGGTATGGCGGTATGCACATATACATATGGCTGTAGTGTCGCGTACACAAGGTATAAAAGGGCTATTCAGTAGCGGACCTGTTTCGCCCCGACGTCTACCCCTCCTACCAACTCTAACCCCACCTTTCTCCTCCTCAGGGCTCCCACTCCGCCCATCCCTTTCCCTGAGCGGCTTTCCCCCTCCTACACCACCTCCCCTTCAGTGTCTCTGCACTCCCTCCTGCCTTGTCTTCCCTCTTCATCTCCCACCCTGCCCATCTCCTACCTCTTGGTGCGCCTCCTGCCCCCTTTCTTTCCTCTTCCTCCCCCACCCCCCGCCCCCGCCCCACCCCCCCACGGCACCTTCCTTCCCTCTTTTCCCTCCTCTCCAGGCTCCAGTCCCTCAGCAGGTCCCTACCAGCGGTTTTTTATGCTTCATGAGTGCTCTGTCGTTTCCAGTGGTTTTTTAAAGTGTCTTGCTCTGTGTGATTTTTATCCTGTGGCCGACTTTTAACTTGTGTTTGCCTCCAGTATTTTTTAAAGTGTACATTGATTTGCCAGCTGTGTTCTCTTAAGTTCATGTAGATTTTTTAACTGTCTCCCAGTGCATGTCCCCATCTTAGTGCATATTTTAAGTCCCATCATCACCATTTACTGTGTTCTGTGAGTCCCCCTTTCTATCCCCCCTTTTTATGTAACCACCCTTCTGTTTTTTTGTAAAGCCAATTGGCTGAAGAGCAGTGGACTGTGCCTCTGCCAGCCATGCCCTGCCCATACGGGGAAATACGTGATTCACGTGAAAAGGTTTCTAACGTGATTATGGCCATGTGTCGAGAATTAACAGAGTTTGAATGTTGGATGGTATTTGTGGTTAGATGCATGAGACATCTCATTTCTCAAAATGTTAGTGAACTGAATATTCCTAGACGCACAGTGTCAAGAATGTGCTGAGAATACCAAGTTCCAGGCATTACTTTTCATCACAAGCAATGCAGTGGGCGACAGCCTTCACTTAACGAGCGAGAGCAGCGGCGTTTGCGTAATGTTGTCAGTGCTAACAGACAAGCAACACAGTGTGAAATAACCGCAGAAATCAAAGTGGGATGTACAAGGAATGTATCCGTTGCCATAGGGAGTCGAAATCTGGAATCAATGGGCTACGGCAGCACGCGACCGTCGCGAGTGCCTTTGCTAACAGCACGGCATCGCCGTATCTGTTAGATGACTGGAAAACATTGACCTGATCAGATGAGTCCCGATTTCAGTTGAAAAGAGCTGATGGTAAGGTCGAGTGTAGCGCAGATCCCACGATACCATGGACCCCAGTTGTCAGCAAGGCAATGTGTAAGCTGGTGGTGGCCCCATAATGATGTGGGATGTCTTTTACATGGAACAGACTGGACCCTCTGTTCCAACTGAAGTGACCATCGACCCTAAATGGTGATGTTCTGCTGTCTGGAACACTTTGCAGCTACTAACGGACTTAATGTTCCAAAAGAAAGATGCAACTTTTACAGATGACAATGCGCTGTGTCACGGAACCTCAGTTGTTGGTGACTGATTTGAAGAAGATTCTCGACAAATCGAGCGACTGAATTGGCAGGCCAGGTCGCCCGGCGTGAATCCCATCGAACATTTGTGAAATACAATGGAGAGGTCAGTTGGTGCACAAAAGTCCTGCATCAGCAACACTTCGCAGTTATGGACATCTATAGCGCCCACATGGCCGAATATTCCTGCAGGGGACTTCCAACGACTTGTAGAGTCCATGTCACGTTGAGTTGCTACACTACGCCAAGCAAAAACAGCTTTTGTTACCTCAGTGTAAGGTTAGGACGACATTACGCCGGATTGATTGTAATGCCATCCTCCCCTTAAATTTTCAGATAAACTGATGATGCCCTATCCAGGCGAAACGTGCCGTCCTTGAGTTAATATAGAACGCTGTGCAACCTACGACTGTTTTTCAACTTGAGAGGCACTCACATGCCTTGCTCATACTGTGGCATCAAGCAGTCAGGCCTTCAAGATGAGTGGTCTGCCAAGCGAGTGGATTCATTCTTATCTGTTGAGTAACATGAACTCTCGTACTCTCAATTAAGTTACAAATTATCCTCCTGTATGAATAATACACAACGGAAACGCACATCTGACTATCAGTAATTTACAGAACTCTGACTGTTAACTACGCACTGGCAATACCACATTTTCTTTTTTTATTTAACGGCTTTTATCAACATGTGGCCATCGCACTGAATATGAATGGCGCACACATTATAAATTCTGGATATCATGGCAACATACAATTCGAAGGAAAAGGCCAGCAATCTTTTGATTTTCACTATCTTATTTATTCCGATAAATTCTGTAACCTAAACACACAAATTCTATAACCTACAACAATAACACATGAGAAATTCCGCCCAGTGGGCATGACTTTACATTGGTGAATCTCTATCTTATGGTCTCGTAATTATTTAATGCTACAGTGCACTTTCTGGATAGGATGGTGGATCTTTTATTATATCTCACACTTCGACTCTCACAATCATCATCACGAAACTTTCCTCCAGATCGAGCGGTACAGAAGGAACAAGCATAACCCACTAATCTTTTAAAACTACCTTGCTACTCTCCCATGCAAACCACACATACCCAAATTACATGACATACACCACACTACAACATGGAATACAATACAATAAATAGTCACAACACTATCACTTTCAGCTTTCCCACTTCAATTAGTATTTATCCCAGTTTCACACGACACTGCCCCACTTTGTAATTCTACTTTCCTACTATGAACTCTGGAGATACATGCACGTCTTCCTGTGCAATGCAAGCCAAGTGGCGTTGCTGGATAGACGGCCGACTCACCTTGCTTCTCTCTCAGAGTTTGAATCTAGCGTCCCACGGAATCATATCACGCAAAGTAACATTAAGAACATATTCATCACACACGCGAGTCCTCAACTGATACCATGGACGAGTACTTCTCTTTATCCTTTGTCTCATACACAGATTGAGACTCACACAGTACTCACCACGTGGAAGTACTCGTCTCTAATTTCAAGTCCTGCACACGCCATTCCTTAAATATTTCAACTCATAGTACACACACTAGTAATTCAGCTTAACTTAAGCACACGGAAGTATTTCAACTTATTGCTACACGTGGTTTCATTGTGACCGTTGGTCACTTCCGAAGATTACTACGATCCCATTAATATTACCTGCCTGACATTTAATTCTCCCCACAAAAAGTTCCTGAAATAGAGAAATTATTATTTCAAACTACTCTTAAATATTCCACATGCATACCATGTATCCACTCTTTTGTCTTTGCGGAGCACAACTAGGACAGGTCTTAACAGCACAAGATCCAGCGGCAGAGTGCTGAAACATGGCCGTTCATCTCGCACCTCTGTCGAGGTGGGGGAAGACCATGCTACCGTATTGGTCAGCCACATTTCAGGCGCTCAAAGCTCCGGTAAGTTTCATCTCTTTGGTTCCACCAAAGGTGGCCAAAGGATCGTCTCAAAGATGATCATATATTCACATTCACTATCTGCGGTTAGCAGAGGACCATACATTCATTCATTTCACAGATCTCACCATACTGGATGTGGGGATTTATTTTGTGGGAGTGCACATGTGATAAATTAAATAAATAAATTATCATACTTTCCCACACTGGTATCCAGCTTCGCTGTATTAATTGAAATTGAGTTATTTTACAAAAAAATGTGTTGTTCTGACAAAAATAATGAAGTATGTTGTACCTATTTTCAATGTCGTGCGGTACTGTACCCTTTCAAACTAATTGGAATTAGGTAGGAATACAGTTAAAATTCAGGTATAAATAATTTTCACTGTTGTCTATTGTCCAGGCGACAGTAGAGCCGTGTTTACAGTTTTCTCGCTTTCTTGCTGTCGATAAGTGAGATGACATCCAGGGCCAGCAGCTCGTCGCGCGCTTTGGCGTAGGCGCTGTAGATGTCCGGGCTGGAGTGCTGCTGGAACAACGGGTTGTACGCCTTGTGGACTTTGTAGGCGCGCAGCTGGGCCGTGTATGCCATCGGGTAGAGCGACTGCAACACGGGACGCAGGATACAGCGACCTGGCTCAGAATCTTCAAGAAATGTTACAGGACGTCTGGTGTGGTGAGAAAAATGAATGCGTCTGTACAGTAATTCGCCTACTTGACTATTAAGTGGAAAAATTACATTACAGAGGAATTCCTTAGTCTCAGTTGGCTATAAACCCACTACAGAAGTCCTAATTCATAAGTTAGAAAAACAAGTAGACCTACTTTGAAACTTCCTGGCAGATTAACACTGTGTGCTGGACTTAGAATCGAACTGGGACCTTTGCCTTTCGCGGACAATTGGGCTGGAGAGCTTCTGTGAAGTTTGGAAGGTAGGAGACGAGGTACTCCAGGAATTGGACCTGTGGGGACGGGTCGTGGGTCGTGCTTGGGTAGCTCAGTTGGTAGAGCACTTGCCTGCGGGTGGTGTAGTGGTCCTAGGCGCGCAGTCCGGAACCGCGGGGCTGCTACGGTCGCAGGTTCGAATCCTGCCTCGGGCATGGATGTGTGTGATGTCCTTAGGTTAGTTAGGTTTAAGTAGTTCTAAGTTCTAGGGGACTGATGACCACAGAAGTTAAGTCCCATAGTGCTCAGAGCCATTTGAACCATTTTTTGAACTTGCCTGCGAAAGGCAAAGGTCTCGAGTGCGAGTCTAGGTCTGTCACACAGTTTTAATCTGCCAGGAAGTTTCAAATCAGCGCGCACTCCACTGCAGAGTGCAAATTTCATTCTGGAAGCAGACCTACTGACTTGAGAACTTTTCAGAATAAAATTCAGTTGTCAGTTGCAAACATATTTTTATTTGAAAAATTAATTTGTCATTTTCAGGAAATTAGTATTGGTTTAACAGATGTCGACATCATCTGAATAGAAGCATAATGCCATGGTACGTCCAGAAATTCTATAGGCAGATTAACAATTTACAGTAAGTGAATCAGTCCTATGTATCTATACTTAGACGTTATTCAGTTACCGTAAATTATGTCTGCGTTTACATTAATTACATACAGTATGTGCACTTCTAGAGGTACCATGGGATTATGACTTCTATGAAAATGATGTTGACATCTACTAAACCAATATGAGGCTTCTGAAAATGACAAACTGATTTGTCGAAACCGGTAATGCGTAATAAAAATATGTTTGCAGCTGGCGACAATTTTATTCTGAAAAATATGTACTGCACTTGATGAAAAGTACAGCTGTGAATAAAATAATACCTGGAGAAAATCAGGCAGAAAAACATGGAAGTGGCAGAAATGAGAATGTTAAGGTGGATTAATGGGATGACACGAAAGGATAGACTAAGGAGTGAGTACATCAGGGGAACAGTGAAAGTGGGGCTTACAGAGAAGAAGATCCAAGAAAGTAGGCTAAGATCGTATGGACGTATGGACATGTGCAGAGAAGAGGGGAGTACTACGTGGGGAGAAGAGTTGAAGACCTAGAAATCGAAGGATGAAGGAGAAGAAGAAGACCGAAACTGAGATGGAAAGACAAGGTAGCAGGGGACCTACGGGAGAAAGGATGGCTCGGAGAAGCACTTGATAGGCATTTATGGAAGTAAAGAATCCAGCAAAGCAACGCCGACCCCCATGACGTGGGAAAAGGCTGAGACGATGATGATGAAAATCAGGCTGAATTTCAAAACAGGAGATCGCATGCAGGACGAATCCTAAACCTCACAACCATACTCTAAATTCATAACTCTGCTGTTCTCATTGAAGTGTTCAGCAGAAGGTGCATAAAACCACTTTCACACTATCTCTCTGAAAGTGATTTTATGCACCTTCTACTGAACACTTCAATGAGAACAGCAGAGTTATCTCTCTCTTCCCCCATGAACCATGGACCTTGCCGTTGGTGGGGAGGCTTGCGTGCCTCAGCGATACAGATGGCCGTACCGTAGGTGCAACCACAACGGAGGGTTATCTGTTGAGAGGCCAGACAAACATGTGGTTCCTGAAGAGGGGCAGCAGCCTTTTCAGTAGTTGCAGGGGCCACAGTCTGGATGATAGACTGATCTGGACTTGTAACATTAATCAAAACGGCCTTGCTGTGCTGGTACTGCAAACGGCTGAAAGCAAGGGCAAACTGCAGCCGTAATTTTTCCCGAGGACATGCAGCTTTACTGTATGATTAAATGATGATGGCGTCCTCTTGGGTAAAATATTCCGGAGGTAAAATAGTCCCCCATTCGGACCTCCGGGCGGGGACTACTCAAGAGGACGTCGTTATCAGGAGAAAGAAAACTGGCATTCTACGGATCGGAGCGTGGAATGTCAGGTCCCTTAATCGAGCAGGTAGGTTAGAAAATTTAAAAAGGGAAATGGATAGGTTAAAGTTAGATATAGTGGGAATTAGTGAAGTTCGGTGGCAGGAGGAACAAGACTTTTGGTCAGGTGATTACAGGGTTATAAATACAAAATCAAATAGGGGCAATGCAGGAATAGGTTTAATAATGAATAAAAAAATAGGAGTGCGGGTTAGCTACTACAAACAGCATAGTGAACACATTATTGTGGCCAAGATAGACACAAAGCCCATGCCTACTACAGTAGTACAAGTTTATATGCCAACTAGCTCTGCAGATGATGACGAAATTGATGAAATGTATGACGAGATAAAAGAAATTATTCAGGTAGTGAAGGGAGACGAAAATTTAATTATCATGGGTGACTGGAATTCGTCAGTAGGAAAAGGGAGAGAAGGAAACATAGTAGGTGAATATGGATTGGGGGGAAGAAATGAAAGAGGAAGCCGCCTTGTAGAACTTTGCACAGAGCATAACTTAATCATAGTTAACACTTGGTTCAAGAATCATAAAAGAAGGTTGCATACCTGGAAGAATCCTGGAGATACTAAAAGGTATCAGATAGATTATATAATGGTAAGACAGAGATTTAGGAACCAGGTTTTAAATTGTAAGACATTTCCAGGGGCAGATGTGGATTCTGACCACAATCTATTGGTAATGAACTGCAGATTGAAACTGAAGAAACTGCAAAAAGGTGGGAATTTAAGGAGATGAGACCTGGATAAACTGACTAAACCAGAGGTTGTACAGAGTTTCAGGGAGAGCATAAGGGAACAATTGACAGGAATGGGGGAAAGAAATACAGTAGAAGAAGAATGGGTAGCTCTGAGGGATGAAGTAGTGAAGGTAGCAGAGGATCAAGTAGGTAAAAAGACGAGGGCTGATAGAAATCCTTGGGTAACAGAAGAAATATTGAATTTAATAGATGAAAGGAGAAAATATAAAAATGCAGTAAATGAAGCAGGCAAAAAGGAATACAAACGTCTCAAAAATGAGATCGACAGGAAGTGCAAAATGGCTAAGCAGGGATGGCTAGACGACAAATGTAAGGATGTAGAGGCTTGTCTCACTAGGGGTAAGATAGATACTGCCTACAGGAAATTTAAAGAGAATTTTGGAGAGAAGAGAACCACTTGTATGAATAATAAGAGCTCAGATGGCAACCCAGTTCTAAGCAAAGAAGGGAAGGCAGAAAGGTGGAAGGAGTATATAGAGGGTCTATACAAGGGCGATGTACTTGAGGACAATATTATGGAAATGGAAGAGGATGTAGATGAAGATGAAATGGGAGATAAGATACTGCGTGAAGAGTTTGACAGAGCACTGAAAGACCTGAGTCGAAACAAGGCCCCGGGAGTAGACAACATTCCATAAGAACTACTGATGGTCTTGGGAGAGCCAGTCCTGACAAAACTCTACCATCTGGTGAGCAAGATGTATGAGACAGGCGAAATACCCACAGACTTCAAGAAGAATATAATAATTCCAATCCCAAAGAAAGCAGGTATTGACAGATGTGAAAATTACCGAACTATCAGTTTAATAAGTCACAGCTGCAAAATACTAACGCGAATTCTTTACAGACGAATGGAAAAACTGGTAGAAGCGGACCTCGGGGAAGATCAGTTTGGATTCCGTAGAAATGTTGGAACACGTGAGGCAATACTAAGCTTACGACTTATCTTAGAAGAAAGATTAAGAAAAGGCAAACCTACGTTTCTAGCATTTGTAGACTTAGAGAAAGCTTTTGACAACGTTAACTGGAATACTCTCTTTCAAATTCTGAAGGTGGCAGGGGTAAAATACAGGGAGCGAAAGGCTATTTACAATTTGTACAGAAACCAGATGGCAGTTATAAGAGTCGAGGGGCATGAAAGGGAAGCAGTTGTTGGAAAAGGAGTGAGACAGGGTTGTAGCCTCTCCCCGATGTTATTCAATCTGTATATTGAACAAGCAGTAAAGGAAACAAAAGAAAAATTCGGAGTAGGTATTAAAATTCATGGAGAAGAAGTAAAAACTTTGAGGTTCGCCGATGACATTGTAATTCTGTCAGAGACAGCAAATGACTTGGAAGAGCAGTTGAACGGAATGGACAGTGTCTTGAAAGGTGGATATAAGATGAACATCAACAAAAGCAAAACGAGGATAATGGAATGTAGTCAAATTAAATCGGGTGATGCTGAGAGGATTAGATTAGGAAATGAGACACTTAAAGTAGTAAAGGAGTTTTGCTATTTAGGGAGTAAAATAACTGATGATGGTCGAAGTAGAGAGGATATAAAATGTAGACTGGCAATGGCAAGGAAATCGTTTCTGAAGAAGAGAAATTTGTTAACATCGAGTATAGATTTAAGTGTCAGGAAGTCGTTTCTGAAATTATTTGTATGGAGTGTAGCCATGTATGGAAGTGAAACATGGACGATAACCAGTTTGGACAAGAAGAGAATAGAAGCTTTCGAATGAGGAGGTATTGAATAGGATTGGGGAGAAGAGAAGTTTGTGGCACAACTTGACTAGAAGAAGGGATCGGTTGGTAGGACATGTTTTGAGGCATCAAGGGATCACAAATTTAGCATTGGAGGGCAGCGTGGAGGGTAAAAATCGTAGAGGGAGACGAAGAGATGAATACACTAAGCAGATTCAGAAGGTTGTAGGTTGCAGTAGGTACTGGGAGATGAAGAAGCTTGCACAGGATAGAGTAGCATGGAGAGCTGCATCAAACCAGTCTCAGGACTGAAGACCACAACAACAACAACTATCTCTCTACCGTTTCACTGCGCGTGTGGAAAAAATAAAATCTAAATCTTTACATGCGACCTCTGACTTTTCTTGTTTGATCACTATCGCCATTTCTGCCTGTGTACATGGGAGACAACAAAATATTATGGAATTAAGCTGAAGGAAGTTGATTATCGAAATTTGGAGAAAATATCGGGTCGCAATGAAAAATACCTGTGTTTCAAGTATTGCCACCTCAACGTACTTATCAAATCCGTGGAACTCACTCCACTTTTTGTCATAATACCAAACGTGTTGCCTTTATTTAAACATTTTCGAAGTCCTCCGTCAATCATATCTGATAAAAGTTCCATAGCGCATAGCAGTACTTCAGAAGAGGGCGGGCAAGTTATACCCTTAGTACATTTCTTGCAACTTCTACGTTATCTGCCAATAAAATACAGTCTTTGGTTCGTCTTCCCGACAAGATTGGTTATACTATGATTACGATTTAAGTCCTCCCCACTCGTAATCCATAGGTATTTAACTGAATACATTTGTTGATTTCAAAAAGGTACATGATTCGTTTTGACAATAGAAAATATGGTGCCCAACTTGAAACTCTTGTCGCGATGCTGTGTCCCTTTGGTAGCGTGCGGACATTGCAACATAGTCGACCGTCGCGACGGTAAACAACGGAGAACTTGGACCGGCCGACAGGTGAGGCGCAGAGGTCGAGGGGGGGGGGGGGGGGGGGGGGAGGGAACAAGAAGTTACCTGCGGCGCTGATTTGTGCTCCCGCGAAAGCAGGTCATAGAGATTTGGCGCTGTGAGGGCTATCCTCGAATCCCATCATGGGCATGTTTTAATCTCTTCACTCATTTCGGAGTAAGAAAAGAAAACAACGACCAACGCACGACGCAAAGAAAAGGGGGGTACACAAAGCATTTGTCAATGGCTGCAGCGCGATTGGTTGCTGAGGCTGTGTCGTAAGTGTGGAGATTCAGGCCCAGTCTCTCTGCTGGTGTGTATTCTAAGCATGGATCGAAATACGCCTTACCCAAAACTGCCACATTCAAGGGAGCAGTCTGCATCCCTCGAATCTTGTGCTAAAGTGATACTAAATGTCGACGAGTAAACAACTTTGGAGACAGTTAATAACATATCGACGGTAAAAGACTTCAGGAGATCCTAAGGTAAGTCCTCTTATTGTTGACACTTGTATGATTCAGTGTTGTATCGTAGTTAGCGAAAAAATGGTTCAAATGGCTCTGAGCACTATGGGACTTAACATCTATGGTCATCAGTCCCCTAGAACTTGGAACTACTTAAACCTAACTAACCTAAGGACAGCACACAACACCCAGCCATCACGAGGCAGAGAAAATCCCTGACCCCTCCGGGAATCGAACCCGGGAACCCGGGCGTGGGAAGCGAGAACGCTACCGCACGACCACGAGATGCGGGCTCGTAGTTAGCGATATGACGTTATGAACACGAAGGTTGTTGGTTCGCGTTCTGTTGTATGCTGACATTTTGTTTCATCTTTGCTTTAGTAATAGATGCTGGTGCGGTTTTGTTAACATAATACTGTACGTACTGCAACATTCGGCGTTATTTAGGTACAAGAGTGCGTTCTCTCAGGTAACTGTTTCCTTGGTTTTGTGGTTTCATTCTGGTCAAAAAATGAAAGACTAATTGCTGCGAGTGAAAATAGCAGGAAAGACATCTGTATTTTTGCATGTAACAAATACTTTGCCGTATTCCAGAAAACATCGCAATTTCTGGGGCTGTGGTTCGGCAGGAACCTGAGAGCATCGCTTAAATTGCTGCAAGTGAAACGAACAGCAGTGTTAATTATCTTCTTGCTTGTCTCAAGTACTTAGCTGTTTTTTTTTTTTTTCCAACGCAGTTTCCGAGGGTCCACCAGGACATAGAAGAAGCTAATGTCATTTGCGGTTTATAGGGTCGATTCATATTGACTGTCCGAGTGCACGTCATTATAACGTCACTTGCGCGCAAGATCCTTCCCTTATTAAATCGTCCCAGTAATATTCTGTCTTTTTGATAAGGAGAAAATATTTAGTCAACACTTAAGTCACACCTTAACAGGCCATGAGTGGGTCATTTGTCCAAAGCTTAAGAGGCGACCCATGGAGAAGTCAGCAGCGGCTCATAAGAATAGGTGACAGTCCATTCACATGCAACACAATGGTGGAGTGCCTGGGACCCCACGGACAGCGCGGAAGGAACTGTGGTGCTGCTCACCTCCTGGCGGCGTCTCTCCATGAGGCTGGGCAGCTCCCTGATGGCGGCGTCGATGCCGGCGTTGATGAAGTCGATGGCCCAGCTGCGCACCCTCTCCAGCTCAGGGGTCACCATCTCTGGCAGCTGGACGAACACCTCGTCCATGGACCATATGGGGAAGTCCCTGTCCCAGCCTGCAGCTGATCCAGCTTCAAGTGGGACCTGGCCCTGTGGACGTAATTTTCTTTGATTAATTATTATTTTCTTTTCCTTTAGCTTGTCCTATATATATATATATATATATATATATATATATATATATATATATATATATATATACAGGGTGTTTCAAAAATGACCGGTATATTTGAAACGGCAATAAAAACTAAACGAGCAGCGATAGAAATACACCGTTTGTTGCAATATGCTTGGGACAACAGTACATTTTCAGGCGGACAAACTTTCGAAATTACAGTAGTTACAATTTTCAACAACAGATGGCGCTGCAAGTGATGTGAAAGATATAGAAGACAACGCAGTCTGTGGGTGCGCCATTCTGTACGTCGTCTTTCTGCTGTAAGCGTGTGGTGTTCACAACGTGCAAGTGTGCTGTAGACGACATGGTTTATTCCTTAGAACAGAGGATTTTTCTGGTGTTGGAATTCCACCGCCTAGAACACAGTGTTGTTGCAACAAGACGAAGTTTTCAACTGAGGTTTAATGTAACCAAAGGACCGAAAAGCGATACAATAAAGGATCTGTTTGAAAAATTTCAACGGACTGGGAACGTGACGGATGAACGTGATGGAAAGGTAGGGCGACCGCGTACGGCAACCACAGAGGGCAACGCGCAGCTAGTGCAGCAGGTGATCCGACAGCAGCCTCGGGTTTCCGTTCGCCGTGTTGCAGCTGCGGTCCAAATGACGCCAACGTCCACGTATCGTCTCATGCGCCAGAGTTTACACCTCTATCAATACAAAATTCAAACGCGGCAACCCCTCAGCGCCGCTACCATTGCTGCACGAGAGACATTCGCTAACGATATAGTGCACAGGATTGATGACGGCGATGTGCATGTGGGCATCATTTGGCTTACTGACGAAGCTTATTTTTACCTGGACGGCTTCGTCAATAAACAGAACTGGTGCATATGGGGAACCGAAAAGCCCCATGTTGCAGTCCCATCGTCCCTGCATCTTCAAAAAGTACTGGTCTGGGCCGCCATTTCTTCCAAAGGAATCATTGGCCCATTTTTCAGATCCGAAACGATTACTGCATCACGCTATCTGGACATTCTTCGTGAATTTGTGGCGGTACAAACTGCCTTAGACGACACTGCGAACACCTCATAGTTTATGCAAGATGGTGCCCGGCCACATCGCACGGCCGACGTCTTTAATTTCCTGAATGAATATTTCGATGATCGTGTGATTGCTTTGGGCTATCCGAAACATACAGGAGGCGGCGTGGATTGGCCTCCCTATTCGCCAGACAGGAACCCCTGTGACTTCTTTCTGTGGGGACACTTGAAAGACCAGGTGTACCGCCAGAATCCAGAAACAATTGAACAGCTGAAGCAGTACATCTCATCTGCATGTGAAGCCATTCCGCCAGACAAGTTGTCAAAGGTTTCGCGTAATTTCATTCAGAGACTACGCCATATTATTGCTACGCATGGTGGATATGTGGAAAATATCGTACTATAGAGTTTCCCAGACCGCAGCGCCATCTGTTGTTGAAAATTGTAACTACTGTAATTTCGAAAGTTTGTCTGCCTGAAAATGTACTGTTGTCCCAAGCATATTGCAACAAACGGTGTATTTCTATCGCTGCTCGTTTAGTTTTTATTGCCGTTTCAAATATACCGGTCATTTTTGAAACACCCTGTATATATATATATATATATATATATATATATATATATATATATATATATATTGTATGACATATGGAAACGTATATAAAAATATATCAAAATATAAAAAAAGATCTTTGGTAAATTCAATAAAAGGGAACAGTTTATAAAGGATCAGCATGGGAAAATACTGACCGACAAAAGTGACATATAAAAAATGTGGAAGACATACTTTTCACAACTTCTCAACTGCAATGACCCACACTCTTACTTTAAATTGGAAGAACCTGATACAATTTATACAGCTGATACAGTTACTACCCGATCAGTAAATGAAACACAACAAGCAATAAAGAAATTAAAAAATAACAAGCGCGTGGTGAAGACCAGATATACGCTGAGTTATTAAAGAATGTAGGCCCACAACTGGAATTAGAAATACAGGCGTTAATAGAAACAATTTGGAAGACAGAAATCATTTCTGCAGATTGGAAAAGTGCAATTGTGTGTCCGATATTAAAGATGAACGATCCACTTGTTTGTGATAACTACAGACGAATTGCCTTACTGGATGTCACCTACAAAATCTTATCGAGCTGTCTACTAAACAGCCTGATTCCAATAACAGAAGAGCTGATTGGGTACTACCAATGCGGTTTCCACAGAAACAAAATGGTTCAAATGGCTCTACGCACTATGGGACATAACATCTGAGGTCACCAATCCCCTAAACTTAGAACTACTTAAGATTATCATACACATCCATGCCAGAGGCAGGATTCGAACCTGCGACCGTAGCAGCAGCGTGGTTCCGGACTGAAGCACCTAGCACCGCTCGGCCACAGCGGCCGGTCCGCAGAAACAGATCTGCCTTAGATCACATATTCACCCTGAGATAAGTAACTGAGAAGGTGTGAGAATTCAATGTAGATATCCACATATTATTCGTAGATTTTAAAAAGGCCTATGATAGCATACACCGACAGTCGCTCCTAAATATAATGAAGGAATTTAAAATACCATCAAAATTAATCAGGTTAGTTAAAATGTGTATAGACGAGACTTTATGTCGCATAAAGACACCGGTAGGAGAAACTGAAGATTTTAAGGTGTACACTGGACTCAGACGAGGGGATGCCATTTATTTAACCTTGTCCTAGAGAAGTGCTCAAGAGGAGAAGGTTGAATTGGGCAGGCCATATAGCAAGAATGAGAATAGACTACCTAGAATGGCATTCAGCAGAACAATAGATGGAATGAGAGGAAGAGGGAGACCCAGAATCAGATGGCGGGATAACATTCGGGAGGACACAACTAGGATGAACAGCAACAGAAACTGGACAAACAGCGAATTGGACAAACAGCGAATTGGACAGACAGAAGTGGAAAAGGCTCAAAGAGCAGGCGTATGATGGATAAGGCCCTTGCCACATGTAAAGTAAAGTAAGTAAGTACATGTATAGCTATTTAAGATCAGAGAAATCCACAAGAAAAGGAAATTGGAAACATAAAGAAAATGAGGGTAGGGTGAACACTGAATACATTAAAATGAGGATCTGAACCACTTAAGGACCAACAGTTAGTGGAAAAGATATATGAAGGTGGAGGACATAATGTGTTATTCAAAGTGGTTAAAGATGTTGAGACTCTGCAAGCAATTTGCGCTGGTGTCCAAAATTATTGCAACAAACGGAAATTTTGCAAGGTTGCGTTTATTTTAGTACAAAACAGTATAAACAGGTGATGGCAAAGTAGAAACAATGCAACAACTGCAACATGCATAACGGTAGACAAAAATTGTCTTCGTTTGTCCAAACTTAATGGATTGCACCACACACCGCTGGTCAATGTGCACAGCATGGGGTGTCACCAGCAATACGGTCGCAGGTTCGAATCCTGCCTCGGGCATGGATGTATGTGATGTCCTTAGGTTAGTTAGGTTAAAGTAGTTCTAAGTTCTAGGCGACTGATGACCTCAGAAGTTAAGTCGCATAGTGCTCAGAGTCATTTGAACCATCTCCGGCAGCAATACAGGCCTGACAACGACGGGGTACGCTGTGAATGATGTCATCAGTCTCATGTTGAGGCAATGATGCCCATTCTTCCTGGAGAGCTGCTCACCGGTTGGTGGATGAAGCTGACGTGATATGTTCTACGGGATTCAAATCGGGAGAGCGAGCAGACCACACCACGCGCGCAATATCTTCCGTATGCAAAAAAAAAAAAAAGTTAAAAGACAGCAGATTTCATCCACATAGACACGCAAGTCCCCGAAGTGGCGTCAACTCGAAAGAATTGCACCAGGCGAACGGTCTACCCGACGGGAGGCCTTAGCCACTCGGCATTTCCATTTCCATTCTGAAGTTCATGATACTTGTACAAAAATTACGACAGACTATTCTACATGCTAAATTTTACCGCCAGAATTGGGATTAGAACTAAATTTTGTGTAACAAATATAACTTTATTTGTAATAACAAATGTCACACAAACGCATTTTTAAGATTCACCAGATTATTTTTGAATGTTTAAGTTTTACTTGTTGTTAGTGTTTTTGTTAAACTTATTACTGGTTATGGGAGTTGGAAATGTTTCTCAGTTGGCAGCTTACCTCTTCCGTAGAGTTCAGCCCACCGAGCACAGCGTTCGTGAAGTTCCAGTAGCACACAGTGATCCCCGGCAGCAACCAGTCGAACAAGGTGTTGACACCGTTAGATATTTCCCAGGCTGTAGAGTCCAGATGTGACATTAAGTGTTCCATGGTTAGGAGGACTCCATTGCCCGAGTTTCCTCCCTGGTACCCGGTGCCCTCGTCCATGGTGGCCAAGTAAGATACCACACCATCGGTAACCAGCTGCTTGGTGGCCGTCCCATTGGCGACGGGGTAGTAGTACAGCTGATCCAGAGGCGGGATGGGCTGCGTCGCGTTCAGGAACGCCCCGTCCAGATAGGAGACCCCCAGAGCCATGAAGACAACCACAAGACACTCTGTACGATGTATGGTAACCAACTGCTTGGTAGGTGTTCTATTGTCGAAAGCGCAGTAGTACAGCTTCTAACAACCCTATCACAACAAAGGTCAAAATTTAATAATGATTGTGGTGTTGCTCACGCTGCTAAATACTGCATTTTCGGGCATCAACAAAGTTATTATGTGGCAGGTGTCATTAGAGCACAGATAATAAAGTCATTTCATGTAATAATGAATAAACTAGGGGCCGGCCGCGGTGGTCTAGCGGTTCTAGGCGCGCAGTCCGGAACCGCGCGACTGCTACGGTCGCAGGTTCGAATCCTGCCTCGGGCATGGATGTGTGTGATGTCCTTAGGTTAGTTAGGTTTAAGTAGTTCTAAGTTCTAGGGGACTGATGACCACAGATGTTAAGTCCCATAGTGCTCAGAGCCATTTGAACCATTTTTGAATAAACTAGGCACTCATATTTTCGTGTTTCCCACGCTGGTCTTGTTCTAAAATCATGGCTCAATCGTCGAAAATCTAGGTGGTGATGATTCCAAGCTCGGATGCAAAGAGGCCTAGGTTTTATTCTGCGATATTCAAAAGTTTTGTAGATGCGCTTCACAAACCATTCTTGAAGATTACACTTTTGCAGGACAATGGTCACGTAAAAAAATAATCAGCACTCCGAATTTAAGTTACATTTCCTTTTTATTACTTTTGTTGTAATATCACGTAACACACAAAACATCACTTCACAATACAAAACATACTCGAAAACATCTTCCTCACTGTTAAAGTTCACATTTTATAAACTGGCTACAATATGCGTCTTTCCAACATGACGTCCAAGACTTGACTTTTCCAAGGGCCGACTCTCTAACTAAACTAATAATCGCTTACGCGCCCAAAAATCAAGAGTTAGAAGTACGTCAAAGATCATAGTGACAAAAGTAAGAATACACATAAGAATAATATCATTGCAATATCAACATATCGATGTATCAAAGTACCTCTATATTAACGAAATCAAATCTGAATGTTGTCTCAGAAATATGTTAACTACTTTACAGAAACACAGTAGAATATTGCTGGTATCGAGAGGCTGAGGTGCCGTAATGGTTACGTAATTCAAGTACCATTACAAGCTGCAGGGAGACAGGCGGAGGGTGTCATGGCTGCGTTGCATCGATTAAAGTATTGATTGCACAAAAGCGAGCAGTAAGAGTATTGTATGGTGTTCATCCGGAGCAGCACTTTGATTAGCAGTAGGCACCACAGTGCCATAACGAACTGTTACGAATCGGTTACTTCAAACGACACCTCTGAGCCAGACCCCCTCTAGCGTGTGTTACATTGACCCCAAACCATGGCTGTTTGAGACTTCAGTGGTGTCGTGCGAGAGGCCCTTCAAGGGCAGCGTGAAGGTCTGTTGTGTTTTCTGATAAAAGCTGCCCCTGTTGGCAGTATCTACATCTACATACACTCCTGGAAATGGAAAAAAGAACACATTGACACCGGTGTGTCAGACCCACCATACTTGCTCCTGACACTGCGAGAGGGCTGTACAAGCAATGATCACACGCACGGCACAGCGCACACACCAGGAACCGCGGTGTTGGCCGTCGAATGGCGCTAGCTGCGCAGCATTTGTGCACCGCCGCCGTCAGTGTCAGCCAGTTTGCCGTGGCATACGAAGCTCCATCGCAGTCTTTAACACTGGTAGCATGCCGCGACAGCGTGGACGTGAACCGTATGTGCAGTTGACGGACTTTGAGCGAGGGCGTATAGTGGGCATGCGGGAGGCCGGGTGGACGTACCGCCGAATTGCTCAACACGTGGGGCGTGAGGTCTCTACAGTACATCGATGTTGTCGCCAGTGGTCGGCGGAAGGTGCACGTGCCCGTCGACCTGGGACCGGACCGCAGCGACGCACGGATGCACGCCAAGACCGTAGGATCCTACGCAGTGCCGTAGGGGACCGCACCGCCACTTCCCAGCAAATTAGGGACACTGTTGCTCCTGGGGTATCGGCGAGGACCATTCGCAACCGTCTCCATGAAGCTGGGCTACGGTCCCGCACACCGTTAGGCCGTCTTCCGCTCACGCCCCAACATCGTGCAGCCCGCCTCCAGTGGTGTCGCGACAAGCATGAATGGAGGGACGAATGGAGACGGGTCGTCTTCAGCGATGAGAGTCGCTTCTCCCTTGGTGCCAATGACGGTCGTATGCGTGTTTGGCGCCGTGCAGGTGAGCGCCACAATCAGGACTGCATACGACCGAGGCACACAGGGCCAACACCCGGCATCATGGTGTGGGGAGCGATCTCCTACACTGGCCGTACACCACTGGTGATCGTCGAGGGGACACTGAATAGTGCGCGGTACATCCAAACCGTCATCGAACCCATCGTTCTACCATTCCTAGACCGGCAAGGGAACTTGCTGTTCCAACAGGACAATGCACGTCCGCATGTATCCCGTGCCACCCAACGTGCTCTAGAAGGTGTAAGTCAACTACCCTGGGCAGCAAGATCTCCGGATCTGTCCCCCATTGAGCATGTTTGGGACTGGATGAAGCGTCGTCTCACGCGGTCTGCACGTCCAGCACGAACGCTGGTCCAACTGAGGCGCCAGGTGGAAATGGCATGGCAAGCCGTTCCACAGGACTACATCCAGCATCTCTACGATCGTCTCCATGGGAGAATAGCAGCCTGCATTGCTGCGAAAGGTGGATATACACTGTACTAGTGCCGACATTGTGCATGCTCTGTTGCATGTGTCTATGTGCCTGTGGTTCTGTCAGTGTGATCATATGATGTATCTGACCCCAGGAATGTGTCAATAAAGTTTCCCCTTCCTGGGACAATGAATTCACGGTGTTCTAATTTCAATTTCCAGGAGTGTATATACTCCGCTAGGCACCAAGCGGTGTGTGGCGGGGGGCAAAATATGCGCCCAAGTCATGTCCCCCCCCCTCCCCCCTCTGTTCCACTCGCGGATTGCCCGAGAGAAAAACGACTGTCTGAACGCCTCAGTACGAGCTCTAATTTCCCTTATCTTTGAATAGTGATCATTGCGCGATTTGAAAGTTGGTGGTAATAATATATGCTCTACATCCTCGTCGAAGATCGGATTTCGGAATTTAGCGAGCAGCCCCTTCCGTTTAGCGCGTCGCCTATCTGCAAGTGTGGCCCACTTCAAACTTTCTATGAGATTTATAACGCTCTCACGGTGGCTAAATGTACCAGTCATGAATCATGCCGCTCTTCTTTGGACCTTCTCAATATCTTGAATCAGACCCAACTGGTAATGGTCCCGTTCAGATGAACAGTAATACTGGACGAACTAACGTATTGTAAGCAGTTTCCTTTGTTGAAGGACTGCACCGCTTCAGGATTCTAGCAATAAACCGCAATCTACATCTACATACATACTCCGCAATCCACCATACGGTGCGTGGCGGAGGGTACCTCGTACCCAACTAGCATCTTCTCTCCCTGTTCCACTCCCAAACAGAACGAGGGAAAAATGACTGTCAATATGCCTCTGTACGAGCCCTAATCTCCCTTATCTTATCTTTGTGGTCTTTCCGCGAAATGTAAGTTGGCGGCAGTAAAATTGTACTGCAGTCAGCTTCAAATGCTGGTTCTCTAAATTACCTCAGTAGCGATTCACGAAAAGAACGCCTCCTTTCCTCTAGAGACTGCCGCCCGAGTTCCTGAAGCATTTCCGTAACACTCGCGTGATGATCAAACCTACCAGTAACAAATCTAGCAGCCCGCCTCTGAATTGCTTCTACGTCCTCCCTCAATCCGACCTGATAGGGATCCCAAACGCTCGAGCAGTACTCAAGAATACGTCGTATTAGTGGTTTATAAGCCGTCTCCTTTACAGATGAACCACATCTTCCCAAAATTCTACCAACGGACCGAAGACGACTATCCGCCTTCCCCACAACTGTCATTACATGCTTGTCTCACTTCATATCGCTCTGCAATGTTACGCCCAAATATTTAATCGACGTGACTGTGTCAAGCGCTACACTACTAATGGAGTATTCAAACATTAAAGGATTCTTTTTCCTATTCAATTGCACTAATTTACATTTATCTATATTTAGAGTTTGCTGCCATTCTTTACACCAATCACAAATCCTGTCCAAGTCATCTTGTATCCTCCTACAGGCACTCAACGACGACACCTTCCCGTACACCACAGCATCATCAGCAAACAGCCGCACATTGCTATCCACCCTATCCAAAAGATCATTTATGTAGATAGAAAACAACAGCGGACCTACGACACTTCCCTGGGGCACTCCAGATGATACCCTCACCTCCGATGAACACTCACCATCGAGGAAAACGTACTGGAGTAGAGTCCGTCTTTCCCGTTACTTGTGTAATCTGATCATTCCGTTTGAGATCATTTCGAACAGTCACACCCAGATACTTGACTGATGTTACCGCTTCCAAATACTGAACATTCATTTTGTATTCGTCCTTGTTATACGCAGTAGGTTACACTTACTAATATTGAGAGACAATTGCCAGTCATTACACCACGCATTTATTTTCTGCAACTCCTCATTGATTTGTTCACAAATTTCGTGTGTTGATTAGAAGGAGACCAGTTAATGACCTGCACCCAAACTGTCTGCGTGGTATCCACACAGGTTCTACACTTGGAGTTATGCTCGGGGTGCGATTTCATACGATAACGAGAGCATTCTCCTGGTTACTCCATGGAGCCTGACTGCAAAACTGTACGTTAGTCTGGAGATTCGACCTGTTGTGCTGTCATTCATGAACAACATTCCGGGTTATGTTCTCCAACAGGATAACGCTCGCCCAAGTATCGCTGTTGTAAGCCATGCTCTACAGTGATTAGAATGAAACGAATACCTCTAGCTGCATACAGGCGTTGATATAAGTCAACGGGGATAGTTGAAAATGTGTGCCCCGACTGGGACTCGAACCCGGGATCTCCTGCTTACGTGGCAGACGCTCTATCCAGCTGAGCCACCGAGGACTCAGAGAATCTCCAGTGAGGCCCACATTCGCAGCTTATTGTCCCGCACTATATTCATAGTGCCCCTGCCCATTACACTCATTACTCGCGGCTTGCCGATTCCCCTCAAGAGTTCGAACATGTCCGAAAGAACAGATACCATATTTATATATGCTCTAAAGATCGTTGACATGTTGCCTTGGCCTGCTCAGTTACCGGATATGTCTCCAGTCGATCATATATGGGGTATCACCCACAACCACAACCAGCATTAACCGACGATGTACTGACCGGCCAAGTGCAACAGCCATGAAACCACATGCCACAAACTGACATACGGCACCTGTACAACACAGTGCATGCACATTTACATGCTTGCATACAACATGACGTACCAGCAATTGCAATTGCTTATGTCGCACTCACATGAACCTGTATTTTCATGATATACGAAAGCATACGTCTATGAGTAAAACAACATCAGAAAATCGTCATAAACCTCCTGCACTACAACACTATCTGACCTAAGCAACGCAAAAAAAAAACAATAGGATTAAATTACCTATGAACGTAGAGCAACATTAACACGAATCATATAAGAAGAACAAAGATATGACCCACAGAATACCATAAAGCGATCAGCCTGTAACCATGTAAGTGTCAGTGCAGCTATGAACGTAGAGCAACATTAACACGAATCATATAAGAAGAACAAAGATATGACCCACAGAATACCATAAAGCGATCAGCCTGTAACCATGTAAGTGTCAGTGCAGCTGTTAAGCAACATTATTATGAAATAAAGTTTCATAATTCGGCCACTTCACAGATCAAGTTCACCAACATGAAAGGAGCAAACTTCTACACTACTGTGACATAAACTGAAATATCGATATCATGTGTATATCAACACCAAATGATGTATGTAACAAATCATAACTCTGTAATGCATTAACTTATCTACATCAAAATCTGAAACGTTCTTCCAAACAACGTACTTTTCCACAGATAACCAGAAGACGGCAATCACGCTACATAGGCCTACTGTAATAAACAATGTAATCGAACACAGCAGCGTCTCGGCCTCGTAGCATAATATACACTGAAGTAATTGTGATATCCACGACATAAAATCTTGTCTGAGGCCTGCGATCATTTTTATGTTAATAATTGGCAACCAATGCTGTACAATCGCAATTAAGTCATGAAATGTTCAATAAAAGAGTCAATTGAACATCTCATGACTTTATTGCGATTGTACAGCATTGGTTGCCAATTATTAACATTTTGAAGTAATTGTGTTGCGTTAATGTTATTGTCTCTTGGTAATAAAGAAATAAAACTTGTTTGTTTTACTTTTTGCCCCCACAAGAGAACGCGTTAGAAAAAGTGTTTTCATTGTCCCATGCGACTTCTAACAGATTGTTAGTTTAATTGATTCTCACCGAGAGAAAGCTCCCTCTACTGATTTAAAACATTCTCACTAAAATGTATGACACTAGAGAAAAATATTTGTTTCAGTGTCCCGTGCAATTTCTCACCCTGTATATATACTTCAGCCCCTAGTCTTCACTCACGTAGAAACCGTGAAGACAAGACTGGTGTAATTGCTTGTACAATGCGCACAGAGGCTCCTAAGCAGTCGTTCTATCCGCGCCCTATTCGCGAATGAAAGGTGAAGAATCCTCAATATGAGGTGACATCGCAATTTCCCCCTGCCATGCACTTCACAGTGGTTTCCAGACTGCTTATGTTCATGTAATTGTGGATGTTCATTTTTACCGTTCAAATACAGACAGTGCCCAGTTTCGTGCTGTCGGACGTACCTGGAGAAACGATGAAGCAGGCGAGAGCTACGAAGACTGCCACCGTGGTTTCCATTGTGGGGCTGCGGGTCTACTACTGTGTCATTCACCGCACTCCACATCCGCCATATATGTGTAGAAATCACCAGGCCTGCCAGACGGGAGCTGTTCAAAGTCTCGTGTAATTGTGTCAGGGGACTAGAATCAAGTCACTAATTGTGGAATTGAGCCACTTGAAAGTGACGAGTTGCTACTGCCGGCAAAGAGGAATCGAATTACTGATTTGAGAATTATCATCTTCATGTATCTCAAAATATAATGGGTCTAAAGTTCAGCGTACTCTTTGCCGGAGGTAATCACTGCCATTGTGATAATGTACCTGTAACGTCTTAACGTCTCCTCCTCCCCCCCCCCCCCCCCCCCCGCTAACTAATCGGTTAGTGTGGAACTCTCACGGTGTTTGTGATTCGCCCAACAGAAAAGATAAAATTTTGAATAAGGCTACTGTTTCTGAAGAAGGAAAGGGGGGAAGATGTGTACCGCAAACTATTCTGAAAAATAACTTACGCCTCTCCTACAAATCTGCTGCTACTGTACTTAACGTTGTCTTAGTTGATGATAATTAGAGCTATCGCTTACGTCGAGTGCTAAAAGAAAAGAGGAAGCACAAGAATCGACTAGGCCACAACAACGCAAGTGAAATGTTTTAAGATTTTTTTTGATGGGGGGGGGGGGGGGGGAGGCGGGTGCTATGAAAAACATGTCTCGTAGTGACGTGGTTGTGATAAACATATACCAGTTACACTGCTCTATATATGATTCTTACAGCGTAAATCACAATGAGCTCTGCAAATACATTAATACGTGATAGACTGGATATTATACACTACTGGCCATTAAAATTGCTACACCACGAAGATGACGTGCTACAGACGCGAAATTTAACCGACAGGAAGAATTCGCTGTGATATGCAAATTATTAGCTTTTGAGAGCATTCACACAAAGTTAGCGCCGGTGGCGACATCTACAACGTGCTGACATGAGGAAAGTTTCCAACCGATTTCGCATACACAAACAGCAGTTGACCGGCGTTGCATGGTGAAACGTTGTTGTCATGCCTCGTGTAAGGACGAGAAATGCGTACCATCACATTTCCGACTTTGATAAAGGTTGGATTGTAGCCTATCGAGATTGCGGTTTATCGTATCGCGACATTGCTGCTCGCGTTGGTCGAGAGCCAATGGCTGTTAGCAGAATGTGGAATCGGTGGGTTCAGGAGAGTAATACGGAACGCCGTGCTCCATCCCAACGGCCTCGTATCACTAGCAGTCGAGATGACAGGCATCTTATCCGCATGGCTGTAACTGATGGTGCAGCCACGTCTCGATCCCTAAGTCAACAGATGGGGACGTCTGCAAGACAACAACCATCTGCACGAACAGTTCGACGACGTTTGCAGCAGCACGGACTATCAGCTCTGAGACCTTGGCTGCAGTTACCCTTGATGCTGCATCACAGACAGGAGCGCCTGCGATGGTGTACTCAACGACGAACCTGGGAGCACGAATGGCAAAACGTCATTTTTTCGGATGAATCCAGGTCCTGTTTACAGTATCATGATGGTCGCATCCGTGTTTGGCGACATCGCGGTGAACGCACATTGGAAGCGTCTATTCGTCATCGCCATACTGGCGTATCACCTGGCGTGATGATATGGGGTGCCATTGGTTACACGTCTCGGTCACCTCTTGTTCGCATTGACGGTACTTTGAACAGTTGACGTTACATTTCAGATGTGTTACGACCCGTGGCTCTACCCTTCATTCGATCCCTGCGAAACCCTACATTTCAGCAGGATAATGCACGACCGCATGTTGTAGGTCCTGTATGGACCTTTCTGGATACAGAAAACGTTCGACTGCTGCCCTGGCCAGCACATTCTCCAGATCTGAAAACGTCTGGTCAATGGTGGCCGAGCAACTGGCTCGTCATAATACGCCAGTCACTACTCTTGATGAACTGTGGAAGTTGCATGGGCAGCTCTACCTGTACACGTCATCCAAGCTCTGTTTGACTCAATGCATAGGCGTATCAAGGTCGTTATTACGGCCAGAGGTGGTTGTTCTGGGTAGTGATGTCTCAGGATCTACGCACCCAAATTGCGTGAATCACATGTCGGTTCTAGTATAATATATTTGTCCAATCAATACCCGTTTATCATCTGCATTCCCTCTTGGTGTAGCAAATTTAACGGCCAGTTGTGTAAATTGTAACGATGATCGAAAGGTGTTATACATGACTAGTGTTTTTACCTTACGTGTTGTATCGATGCTGCCATATGCTGTATTTGTTCTAATTTGTTTATAGATGTTACTGACAGCTTGGATGACAGTTGATCAGCGATATTACGTATAATAACTATCATCAACGTGACATCTGAATACAAACGCCAACAAAGAGAGAATATGGCACGCCGATACTGCTCTTAAGATAAAATCACCACTGATGTATATTACTTTACAGTTTATAATATCAAGCCTGTCACGTATTAATGCAATACACCGAAATGAGCTTACCACGACTTACGCAATAAAAATCATGTAGAGAGCAGTGTAACTGGTACGTCTTAATCGCAATTATTTAAGATCATCAGGCCGAGATTTGTGTCAGGTTGGAAGCTGACAGTTTTGTTGTGAGTTCACGAAACGGACCAATATGAATATTAAATATTAGATATGATGACGTACCAACTTGTAACGTAGCCCGAGGTCTAGGTTGCACTGAGTTGCTGAAGCTATGTCGAAAGCTTCAGCTGATTAATTTCGAATTTACGCATTCATCGTTGGACGGCTTGCACTCTTTTATTAAAACAGACGATTCGTTGATTTGGAGACGATGTGCTCTCGGAGAAACAGAAGTTTCAAAACTGTCACCATAATGGCTGTGCTACATACAACATGCAACAGACGTGAAAAAAACAGCATAGAAAATTTGTTCTCACCGTCTTTTTCTAACGAATACGATTCACGTTGATGTTTGCACATTCACATTATTATTAACATGTAATGGTAAGCAATAAAAATATTCAAACACGAATTTATTTCGACATAAATAAAAAAGTTGTTACGTGTTATATGGTCGTCAAATATGGCACGATACAGAGAGACAGCAGAGATATATGGCGCTTCAGGAAAAGAAGACGTATTTTATTAAGGAATTAGGTTTAAGCGTGTATCTATACATATTACACACATCAGAAAAAGTTTTGCGTTACCTCGGTTCCGAGAGGCCCGGAACCTGCACAGAATATTGGAATAGAGATCAACATTAACCATTTCAGCCCTTTTGCCTGCTCATGAAAACCACACATTGCACGTTGTACCACCACACAGCAGGACTTCAGAGATGATGGTCCAGATTCCTGTACAGACCGGTACCTCCAATACCCAGCAGCACGTCCTCTTACACTGATGCATGCCTGTATTTGTCGTGGCATACTATCCACAACTTCATCAAGGCACTGTTGGTCCAGATTGTCCCACTCCTCGACGGCGATTCGCGAAGATCCCTCAGAGTGGTTGAGGGTCACGTCGTCCATAAACAACCCTTTTCACTCTATGCCAGGCATGTTCGATAGGGTTCATGTCTGGAAAATATGCAGGCCACTCTAGTCGAGCGATGTCGTTATCCTGAAGGAAGTCATTCCCAAGATGTGCACGATGGGGGCGCGAATTGTCGTCCATGAAGACGAATGCCTCGCCAGTATGCTGCCGATATGGTTGCACTATCGGTCGGAGGATGGCATTCACGTATCGTACAGCCGTTACGGCGCCTTCCGTGACCACCAGCGGCGTACGTTGGCCCCACAGAATACCACCCCAAAACAACAGGGAACCTCCACCTCGCTACACTCACTGGACAGTGTGTCTAAGGCGTTCAGCATGACCAGGTTGCCTCCAGACACGTTGCCGATGATTGTCTGGTTGAAGGCATATGCTACACTCACCGGTGAAGAGAACGTGATGCCAATCCTGAGCGGTCCGAACCCGGGTCCTTAGGATTGACAGTCTGTCGCACTGACCACTCAGCTACCGGGGGTGGACATGTGTGTACATTTTAAGGTACCACGTTTAAAAGTGTCTGCACTTATACCTACATCTTTTATACATGCATACAATTTAACAGATGCTATACAAGGTCATTAACATACAACTTGAACAGTGAAGTCTCAACATGCTTTCCTGGGCACGCCTGTAGTTACTTCTACGTATGTCTGTCGATGACCCCTCCTCCCCCCCCCCCCATCCAATGTAACATGCTTCGTCCTCCATGCCAAGAAATCCTCTACCCAATCACAGATTTCACTTGGTGCCCGATATAATCCTACTTTTGTTAATAAACACTCCTTCACTAACGAGTCTAATGATGTTAGAAGACAAGAAATGGGAAAGTGAATCTTCTAGTGCTGCTAATTCAGTGACTTCAGCTGATCTGACATTTAATTAAAAGTGAAGAACTGATCACACGTGGAGCATGTCTCTGACAGTTTCTGAACCTGTTTACGCCGAGCAATCATACGTAATAAGAGTAATTCTTACAACGGACAACGATTCTCCACTTAAGGACCACTCAAGTTATGGCACTTCACGAGTGATATCTGCAAAGCGGTGCAGTTAAAGATACGTAATTTATCGGCTTTTTACCGCCAGGGAATCACTTGTGCGCTAAAGATAGCTTCATCTGGACTAATCCATACAGAATTCAATGATAATCACGTGGTACAATTTTCGTCGTCATAGCGTGATGGCCCACAGAGTTATATACACAAGTAACGCCTTGCCGGCCGGAGTGGCCTTGCGGTTCTGGGGCGCTACAGTCCTGAGCCGAGCGATCGCTACGGTCGCAGGTTCGAATCCTGCCTAGGGCATGGATGTGTGTAATGTCCTTAGGTTTGTTATGTTTAATTAGTTCTAAGTTCTAGACGACTGATGACCTCAGAAGTTAAGTCGCATAGTGCTCAGAACCATTTGAACCAAAAACCAAGTAACGCCTTATTTATTCTGGTGCTTTTGGTTTGGAGATACTGTTGATGTTACGCGTTTGATTTCTGATCCTTTAGACAGCTATAGCGTGCCAGGAATTCTACCGCCACAGCGGTATATAATGTCGGTGCTACCAACGCACGAAGGCACTCAACAAAATTATTAGGTTCGTGCATAAGTTCGTTTTTGTTTTGCATGTTGATATTCCGGTTGCTGTCATTTTGTATTGGGAGATAACGAGTAGAGCTGTATACGCTATAAAATGGAGTGCGCGATGGACAAATCGGAACATTTCGGACGTATTATTCTGCTGGGGTTCAGTAAATAGATGACAGCAGCGGAGACAGCCAGAAACATTTGCGCCGTATATGGGAGTAATGCCATTGGGCAAAGCACGGCAAGAAAACGGTTTCCACGTATTAAGGATACCTGTTTTGCAATTAGTGGCCCTCCACGTCAAGGAAGACTTTCGGGCTTTATTGAAGATAGTCTAATCGCGTTAAACCACAGTGGTCCACGCCAGTGGAACTGACAAATGTGATGAACTACACTACTGGCCATTAAAATTGCTACACCACGAAGATGACGTGCTAAAGACGTGAAATTTAACCGACGGGAAGAAGATGCTGTGATATGCAAATGATTAGCTTTTCAGAGCATTCACACAAGGTTGGCGTCGTTGGCGACACCTACAACATGCTGACATGAGGAAAGTTTCCAACCGATTTCTCATACACAAACAGCAGTTGACCGGCGTTTCCTGGTGGAACGTTGTTGTGATGCCTCGTTAGACGAGGAGAAATGCGTACCGTCACGTTTCCGACTTTGATAAATGTCGGATTGTAGCCTATCAAGATTGCGGTTTATCGTATCGCAACATTGCTGCTCGCGTTGGTCGCGATCCAATGACTGTTAGCAGAATATGGAATCGGTGGGTTCAGCAGGGTATTACAGAACGCCGTGCTGGATCCCAACGGCCTCGTATCACTAGCAGTCGAGATGACAGGCATCTTATCCGCATGGCTGTAACGGATCGTACAGCCACGTCTCGATCCCTGAGTCAACAGATGGGGACGTTTGCAAGGCGACAACCATCTGCACGAACAGTTCGCCGACGTTTGCAGCAGCACGGACTATCAGCTCGGAGACCGTGGCTGCGGTTATCCTTGACGCTGCATCACAGACAGGAGAGCCTGCGATGGTGTACTCAACGACGAACCTGGGTGCCGGAAGGCAAAACGTCATGTTTTCGGATGAATCCAGGTTCTGTTTACAGCATCATCATGGTCGCATCCGTGTTTGGCGACATCACGATGAACGCACATTCGAAGCATATACTTGTCATCGCCATACTGGCGTATCACCTGGCGTGATGGTATGGGGTGCCACTGGTTACACGTCTCGGTCACCCCTTATTCGCACTGACGGCACTTTGAACAGCGGACGTTACATTTCAGATGTGTTACGACCCGTGGCTCTACCCTTCATTCGATCCCTGCGAAACCCTACATTTCAGCAGGATAATGCACTACCGCATGTTGCAGGTACTGTACGGGCCTTTCTGAATACAGAAAATATTCGACTGCTGCCCTTGCCAGCACAATCTCCAGATCTCTCACAAATTGAAAACGTCTGGTCAATGGTGGCCGAGCGACTGGCTCGTCACAATACGCCAGTCACTACTGTTGATTAACTGTGGTATCGTGTTGAAGCTGTATGGGCAGCTGTACCTGTACACGCCATCCAAGCTCTGTTTGACTCAATGCCCAGGCGTATCAAGGCCGTTATTACGGCCAGAGGTGGTTGTTCTGGGTACTGATTTCTCAGGATCTATGCACCCAAATTGCGTGAAAATATAATCACATGTCAGTTATAGTATAATATATTTGTCCAATCAATACCCGTTTATCATTTGCATTTCTTCTTGGTGTAGCAATTTTAATGGCCAGTAGTGTATGATCATTTCACCACAGTGAGACTTTTGCTTTCATTGGGAAGCGAAAAACTCAGAAATCAGCGGGTGGCAATATGTGCAAATGGCTCTGAGCACCATGGGACTTAACATCTGAGGTCATCAGTCCCCTAGAACTTAGAACTACTTAAACCTAACTAACCTAAGGACATCACACACATCCATGCCCGAGGCAGGATGCGAACATGCTACCGTAGCAGTCGCGCGGTTCCAGACTGAAGCGCCTAGAATCGCTCGGTCACTCCGGCCGGCTAATATGTGCAACTCTGCTTGCTCTATAGAAAAACCTTCAGGAAGCTTCCTTTCTGGATGAAAATGCGCTCGACGCGTTCTTCCTCCCAAAACCACGTGATTTCTACAGTAGCGATATCAAAAAATGTTGCCGCCGTTGGCAGACTGTTGTAACCAGTGAATGAGAATAAATTATTGATGACTATGTTTATCAGTCGTGTTTATTAATGTTATGGAAAAATACTGCGAACTTCTGGACCAACCCATAAGTTTGTAGACTTCCTCGCAAAGGCACAGAGTCGACAGTACTGTAGTATACTACCCATTCGCCCCAGAGAACGTTGTAACGTTTATGCAACATACACTCCTGGAAATTGAAATAAGAACACCGTGAATTCATTGTCCCAGGAAGGGGAAACTTTATTGACACATTCCTGTGGTCAGATACATCACATGATCACACTGACAGAAGCACAGGCACATAGACACAGGCAACAGAGCATGCACAATGTCGGCACTAGTACAGTGTATATCCACCTTTCGCAGCAATGCAGGCTGCTATTCTCCCATGGAGACGATCGTAGAGATGCTGGATGTAGTCCTGTGGAACGGCTTGCCATGCCATTTCCACCTGGCGCCTCAGTTGGACCAGCGTTCGTGCTGGACGTGCAGACCGCGTGAGACAACGCTTCATCCAGTCCCAAACATGCTCAATGGGGGACAGATCCGGAGATCTTGCTGGCCAGGGTAGTTGACTTACACCTTCTAGAGCACGTTGGGTGGCACGGGATACATGCGGACGTGCATTGTCCTGTTGGAACAGCAAGTTCCCTTGCCGGTCTAGGAATGGTAGAACGATGGGTTCGATGACGGTTTGGATGTACCGCGCACTATTCAGTGTCCCCTCGACGATCACCAGTGGTGTACGGCCAGTGTAGGAGATCGCTCCCCACACCATGATGCCGGGTGTTGGCCCTGTGTGCCTCGGTCGTATGCAGTCCTGATTGTGGCGCTCACCTGCACGGCGCCAAACACGCATACGACTATCATTGGCACCAAGGCAGAAGCGACTCTCATCGCTGAAGACGACACGTCTCCATTCGTCCCTCCATTCACGCCTGTCGCGACACCACTGGAGGCGGGCTGCACGATGTTGGGGCGTGAGCGGAAGACGGCCTAACGGTGTGCGGGACCGTAGCCCAGCTTCATGGAGACGGTTGCGAATGGTCCTCGCCGATACCCCAGGAGCAACAGTGTCCCTAATTTGCTGGGAAGTGGCGGTGCGGTCCCCTACGGCACTGCGTAGGATCCTACGGTCTTGGCGTGCATCCGTGCGTCGCTGCGGTCCAGTCCCAGGTCGACGGGCACGTGCACCTTCCGCCGACCACTGGCGACAACATCGATGTACTGTGGAGACCTCACGCCCCACGTGTTGAGCAATTCGGCGGTACGTCCACCCGGCCTCCCGCATGCCCACTATACGCCCTCGCTCAAAGTCCGTCAACTGCACATACGGTTCACGTCCACGCTGTCGCGGCATGCTACCAGTGTTAAAGACTGCGATGGAGCTCCGTATGCCACGGCAAACTGGCTGACACTGACGGCGGCGGTGCACAAATGCTGCGCAGCTAGCGCCATTCGACGGCCAACACCGCGGTTCCTGGTGTGTCCGCTGTGCCGTGCGTGTGATCATTGCTTGTACAGCCCTCTCGCAGTGTCCGGAGCAAGTATGGTGGGTCTGACACACCGGTGTCAATGTGTTCTTTTTTCCATTTCCAGGAGTGTATATGCAGCCAACATGTGTAACGTTGCTACAATAAATATGGACCCGATAAGCAACCTGAGGTTTCAGTAAACGGAATCTAACCTGCATAACTCTGTGTGCGTGTTGTCTGAGTGCCAGGTTCACTGTCGTTTAAGCTCTCAACACATCGTTACACGAAAAACTTCAAACTAACATTTGGATAAGCTATCTGACTGCGTATTTGAATATGAAAAACTACAGGAACAAATGAACCTGTAGCAATGAATATCTAAGATACTTGACTGCCTTTTTGAGCAAGAATTTTGATACAGAATTTGACTTGTGCAGTAGGAATTTGGTGGATTAGAGTACATGACATTTTGCTGTGTGTCAGTGTCTCTGTTTTGGCGCTAAGTTTTGCACTCACCTCTTTAGATGACTGCCTGTTTCCAAGTGGCTTACAGCAATTCGCAGCAGCGGCTAAAGCTTATTGTTACTAACAATGAATTTAATAAAAAGGAGGTTGCCTGAGTCCCGTTAACTACTAAATAACTTGTGAGAAGGGATTTCATAAATTAAGTCTATTTAAAGCTTCAGAAACCAATAATAGAGAACGACAATGACATAGGTATCAATAATGGCTGAGTGTCTGATTAACAAATTATTTCAATTTCATAGTTACATTAACATTTAATAACCACAGCGTTTATTTATTAATTAGATGTGGAGAATAATTATTATCATTTTTCTCCAAATAATTTTGTTTGCCACTTACAAAAAAAGCTTTTTAGTTTGTGCATAAGTTCGTTGGCACTTTTTGTATCACAGTTGCTATGGGTTTATTTATCTAATGTCATTTTCTGTTTGTAGTTCGTTGTTCAAAAAATGGCTCTGAGCACTATGGGACTTAACATCTATGGTCATCAGTCCCCTAGAACTTAGAACTTCTTAAACCTAACTAACCTAAGGACATCACACACATCCATGCCCGAGGCAGGATTCGAACCTGCGACTGTAGCGGTCACGAGATTCCAAATTGAGGCGTCTAGAACCGCACGGCCACACCGGCCGGCAGTTCGTTGTTGCTGTTTCAGTTTACATGTTGTCATTTTGTCGTTTTCAGATAAGGAATGGAGCTGTGCAGGCTAGAAAATGGAGTACCAAGTGGATAAACCGGAACATTTCCGACATATTCTCCAGTTTGAGTTCAGTAGAGCGAGAAGCGGAGGCAGAAAGAAACTCTTGCGCCGTGTATGGGGATAATGACAATGGACAGAGCACGGCAAGAAAATGCTTTTCTCGCGCTATAAGAAGGACCGTTTTGACATTAGTGACTTTACAACTTTACGAAGACTTTCAGGGTTTGACGGAGATCGTTTAAACGCATTAATCCTAAATGCTCCACGTCAGTTTACTCGAGAACTGAGATGTGTGATGAACTGTGATGATTGCACCGTCGTGTGACATTTGCATGCGATGGGGAAGGTTCAAAATCGAGTTTATGGTAACGCATGCTGTAAGCCTAAATCACAGAAGCTGGCGGGTGGCCATACGTGCATAACTATTTGCTTGTCATCAATTGGCTCATGAACAACACCGGTGATTCCTATCCCGCATCGTTACTGGTGGCGAGAAATGGTGTCTTTATGCTAACATAAGGAAGAGAAAGGAATGGGTGAGCTCATAAAAGCATGAATTCGCCGCACCCGTAAAATGTAATGTTATGCATTTGGCGAAACAGCGACGGTGTAATGTACTACGAACTGCCTCCCCGAGGTGTAACCACCACTGCTGACATTTATTATCAACAACTGAGAAATCTTGCAGACGCAGTCCAAGAACATCGGCCCGGAAGAATGCGTGAGGTGATGTACTCCGTGGTAATAACCGCCCGAATTCTGCTAGACACAAAATAACGCTCTACAGGAGTTGGGGTGGTTAGTTGTTCCGCACCCAGCCTTATTCACCTGACCTTCCGCCCTCAAATTTTCACCTTTTCCTTTCTCAGTCTGACAAGTTTCAAGGAACTTCCTTTCCGGATGAAAATGCGGTGAGTGGTAGTAGTAGCTTTATCCATCCGTAGATCTCTTTTTACAAGGATATAGAACATGCCAAAGTATTTCCAAATGTAGACCAATTTAAAATAAGCTAATTCGTATACACGTATATTTGCAGACTTCTAGTTAGAGACAATCATTAGATCTACTCTTGGTATACAACACTTTTTTTACAAATAGCTTATTAAATAATGTAATGCCACAATGTTCACTCATATCTCACTATCAGCCACTGCACACACTATACAAACATTGTTTCGTAACACTTCACTCACTTCAGAAACAAACACTGGTGATCTCTGGACCATATTCTGTACCGCAACTTCCCATTTGCTATTCTGAAAAACTGAGTCAGCATCCCTCCATAATGAGTGAGATGTTGAGCTATGAATGAAGAAGAGGTGTTAGTAGTGTGCCATGCATAGCTTGGGGGTAATTATTTCCAGAAAGGAAAAAAAACATAAAGTGAAGGTGTTATGTAGAATGTTGTATATTTTATAATCATTATTATTATTATTTATTTGTATAACATTTTTTATCAAACCCCAGCTCTGTTTTAGCTAACTAATCCTACAATGTATAAAATGTATTGCATAACACGTACTTTTTAGCTACCTTTTTAAATAAGTGTATTTTTGCAATTTCTTTAATCTCTTCTGGTAATTTATTGTACAGTTTTATTCCTTGGTAGAAAATGCTGTTTTGAGTTTTATGTTTATTTTTTCTTCATAAATGTAACTTGAATCTATCTCTTGTTGTATGGTCATGGACAGAGCTGTTTGTGCAGTAATTACCAATGTTATTTTTGATGTGTACAGCTGACTGGTAAATGTATTCACATGGATCAGTTAAAATCCTCAGTGTTCTGAGCAGATTTTTACAATGAGCCCGACTAGTATTTTTGGTTATTATTCTTATGGCTCTTTTCTGGAGTTTGAAAATTGTATTCATATTTTGTGCATTTGGTACCCAAAACAGAATGTCATAGCTAAGAACTAAGTGTACATGTGAATAGTATGTAACTAAAAAACACTGCATGTTACACACTGATGATAGGATTCTAAGGGCATAACATTCTGATCACATTCTGTCTGCAAGTACCTTTGTGTGTTCACACCACTTCAACTGAGAATCAATATTCATTCCTGGAAATTTTGCATTTGTTACAGTCTATAGAGGTGCCATCTACATTTAACAAGGGTCGACATGTTTTTCGCCTCAAAACCACGTGATTTTTAGAGTCGCAGAATGGACTGTTGTGAATACCAAAGGAGAATATATCATTCGTGACTAAAGTCATTGTTATGTGTATTTGTTGTGTCTATCAAACTAATGGAAAAAAAACTCTGAACTTGTACACCAAATCAACAGATGAAAACGAAAACTATAACAAAATCAACACTGTATGCAGACGAACTGTTCCGCGACACACAGTACTCATAATTGACAATATGGCTCAAAGAAGCGCGTAGTTCGCACCGATCGCTCTAAATGTACTGTGCGACATAGAGCTGGACCTCTTGTACCGTCAATTTCTATATCAGTGCTACAAATTAGGGGCCGATACAATATCGGCAACTCTCCCCTACTAAGTGAACAACAAGAGCACCATCACATTTTACTTGGACGTGCCTGAAGCTCCTTCTACTTCTGTCCACGGCTCTCCATCCGAGATAACAACCGAGCGAGGTGGCGCAGTGGTTAGCAGTCTGGACTCGCATTCGAGAGGACGACGGTTCAATTCCGCGTCCGACCATCCTGATTTAGATTTTCCGTGATTTCCCGAAATCGCTTCAGGCAAATGCCGGAATGGTTCCTTTGACAGGGCACGGCCGATTTCTACATTTACATCTCCATCCATACTCCGCAAGCACCCTGACGGTGAGTGGCGGAGGGTACTTTGAGTACCTCTATCGGTTCTCCCTTCTATTCCAGTCTCGTATTGTTCGTGGAAAGAAGGATTGTCGGTTTGCCTCTGTGTGGGCTCTAATCTCTCTGATTTTATCCTCATGGTTTCGCGAGATATACGTAGGAGGGAGCAATATACTGCTCGACTCCTCGGTGAAGTATGTTCTCGAAACTTCAACAAAAGCCCGTACCGAGGTACTGAGCGTCTCTCTTGCAGAGTCTTCCACTGGAGTCTATCTGTCATCTCTGTAACGCTTTCCCGATTACTAAATGATCTTGTAACGAAGCGCGCTGCTCTCCGTTGGATCTTCTCTACCTCTTCCATCAACCCTATCTGGTACGGATCCCACACTGCTGAGCAATATTCAAGCAGTGGACGAACAACCGTCATTCTGGCATCTGCTTTACCGACGATCAACTTTACATGATCATTCCATTTTAAATCACTCCTAATGCCTACTCCCAGATAATTTATGGAATTAACTGCTTCCAGTTGCTGACCTGCTATTTTGTAGCTAAATGATAAGGGCTCTTTCTTTCTATGTATTCGCAGCACATTACACTTGTCTACATTGAGATTCAATTGCCATTCCCTGCACCATGCGCCAATTCGTTGCAGATCCTCATGCATTTCAGTACAATTTTACATTGTTCAACCTCTCGATATACTACAGCATCATCCGCAAAAAGCCTCAGTGAACTTCCGATGTTATCCACAAGGTCATTTATATACATTGTGAACAGCAACGGTCCCACGTCACTCCCATGCGGCACACCTGAAATCACTCTTACTTCGGAAGACTTCTCTCCATTGAGAATGACATGCTGCGTTCAGTTATCTAGAAACTCTTCAATCCAATCACACAATTGGCCTGATAGTCCATATGCTCTTACTTTGTTCATTAATCTGTGGGGAACTGTATCGAACGCCTTGCGGAAGTCAAGAAACACGGCATCTACCTGTGAACCCGTGTCTATGGCCCTCTGAGTCTCGTGGACGAATAGCGCGAGCTGGGTTTCACACGACCGTCTTTTTCGAAACCCATGCTGATTCCTACAGAGTAGATTTCTAGTCTCCAGAAAAGTCATTGTACTCGAACATAATACGTGTTCCAAAATTCTACAACTGATCGACGTTAGAGATATTGGTCTATAATTCTGCACATCTGTTCGACGTCCCTTCTTGAAAACGGGGATGACCTGTGCCCTTTTCCAATCCTTTGGAACGCTACGCTCTTCTAGAGACCTACGGTGCACCGCTGCAAGAAGGGGGGCAAGTTCCTTTGCGTACTCTGTGTAAAGTCGAACTGGTATCCCATCAGGTCCAGCGGCCTTTCCTCTTTTGAGGAATTTTTATTGTTTTTCTATCCCTCTGTCATCCACTTCCTTCCCCATCCTTCCCTAATCCGATGAGACCGATAACCTCGCTGTTCCGTCTCTTCCCCCCAAATCAACCCAACCCGAGGTAACATGTTGCTTCCTACCTACCCAAAAATCCTCAAACAAATTTCGCATGATATACCAATAAGGAAGAGAAAATTGGATCCACCTGTACCGTGTAGATGACGATTATAGAACCACGTCAGTTTATTCCCTCTGTGAGTAGGTGTAATTTTCGCACCTGGTGCTTAAATGAATAGAAAAAGTTGAAAACACTCCATCCACGTGCGTCACAGTTTCTGTGTTTACACTAGATAATTAACACAGGTTAATATCTCGTACGTATTTGGGAGTAATTCGTAGAACGAACAAAGATTCCGGACTTGAATGGTTTTCAGTTATCGGGACTTCACAGGAGCTATCTGGAAAGCAGTGCAGTTAAAGACCGTGAGTTATCGACCTCGTGTCGCCAGGGAACCACTGAACGCGACTGATAGCTTCACCGAGGCTAATCGTTACAGAATTAGCTGATAACAACCTGATATACTTTTCGGATTGTACATAGTGTGAGATTGTCACAGAAACATAAGAAACGTTTTGTTTACTCTACTGGCCTTACCTGGAGATGCCGTCGACGTTCAGAGTCGACTGCGGGTCCAGCACAGAGCTATAATCACACACCTATAATCTGGCAGGGAGTTTGAGCGATGTTGTTATGAAGATAACAGCGATGGGTGAGCTACAGCGGTACACAACATCGATGCTACCAGAGCAAGCAGGCATCTACGTAATTACTATGCCATTCACACCTATGTGCTAGGCAGGGATTCATAGGATCACTTTCAAGCTGCTAGATTTGTGCATAAGCAGGTAGCGTTTTTATTCCGCGCGTTGGTACTCCGATTGCAATGGGCTTATTTATCGGTTGTCATTTTTTGTTTTTAGCTCACTATTGTCTGAGTTTACATATTGGCATTTTTAATTTGGAGATAGTGTGTGGAGCTATGGACGCTAGAAAATGGAATGCCAGGTAGACAAGGCCGAACATTTCCGACGCGTTCTTCCGCTTGAGTTCAATAGAGGGGTGAGAACAGCAGAGGCAGCCAGAAACATTTGCTCCGTGTAGGGGGATAATAGCACTGGACAGAACACGACAAGGAAATGGTTTCCTCGTTTTAACGAGGAGCGTTTTGATATTAGCGACTCTCGACGTTCAGGAAGACCCTCGAAGTTTGAAGAAGATCGTTTAAACGAATTAATCCACAATGAGCCACAAAGCTATAGGGAGAGACGGGTCATATACAATATGTACAACAACCAAGAGAGAATAATAAGAGTGGACGATCAAGAACGAAGTGCTCGTATTAAGAAGGGTGTAAGACAAGGCTGTAGCCTTTCGCCCCTACTCTTCAATCTGTACATCGAGGAAGCAATGATGGAAATAAAAGAAAGTTTCAGGAGTGGAATTAAAATACAAGGTGAAAGGATATCAATGATACGATTCGCTGATGACATTGCTATCCTGAATGAAAGTGAAGAATTAAATGATCTGCTGAACGGAATGAACAGTCTAATGAGTACACAGTATGGTTTGACAGTAAATCGGAGAAAGACGAAGGTAATGAGTAGTAGAAATGAGAACAGCGAGAAACTTAACATCAGGATTGATGGTCACGAAGTCAATTAGTTAAGGAATTCTGCTACCTAGGCAGTAAAATAACCAATGACGGACGGAGCAAGGAGGACATCAAAAGCAGACTCGCTATGGCAAAAAAGGCATTCCTGGCCAAGAGAAGTCTACTAATATCAAATACCGGCCTTAATTTGAGGAAGACATTTCTGAGGATGTTCGTCTGGAGTACAGCATTGTATGGTAGTGAAACATGGACTGTGGGAAAACCGGAACAGAAGAGAATCGAAGCATTTGAGATGTGGTGCTATAGACGAATGTTGAAAATTAGGTGGACTGATAAGGTAAGGAATGAGGAGGTTCTACGCAGAATCGGAGAGGAAAGGAATATGTGGAAAACACTGATAAGGAGAAGGGACAGGATGATAGGACATCTGCTAAGACATGAGGGAATGACTTCCATGGTACTAGAGGGAGCTGTAGAGGGCAAAAACTGTAGAGGAAGACAGAGATCGGAATACGTCAAGCAAATAATTGAGGACGTAGGTTGCAAGTGCTACTCTGAGATGAAGAGGTTAGGACAGGAAAGGAATTCGTGGAGGGCCGCATCAAACCAGTCAGTAGACTGATGACAAAAAAAAAAGAGCCACTTCACTGTGGTCGAGAACGGGCAAATATGATGAACCATCGTGCGTCAGTTGCCTGCGGTGGGGAAAGTTCAAAGATCGGGTGTACGGGTAGCGCAAGCTCTAAGCCAAAATCACAGCTACCAGCGGGTGCAAATATGTTCATCTCTGCTTGCTCGTCATCAATTGACTCGTGAACAACACCGACCATTCTTATTCTGTATCATTATTGGTGAAGAGGAATGGTGTCTTGCTAACGTAAGGAAAAGAAACGCATGTTTGAGCCCAAACAAAGCAGCAACTTCGCGTACAAAGACCTGCGCACGTTCACAAAAGATAATGGTATGCGTCTGGTGGAACAGCGGTGGCGTTGTGTACTAGGAATTGCTTACCCGAGGTGTAAACCATCACTGCCGACATTTGTTGTCAACAACTGAGACTTCTTGCTGACGCAATCCAAGAACAACGACCAGGAAGACTGCGTAAAGTGATGCTACTCCACAACAACCCCCGCCCGCATCCTGTTAGACTTTCAAAAGACATTATACAGCAGTTGTATACTTATATGGATATGGTGTCTGTTCTTTCGGACATGTCGGAAAGAACAGACACCATGTTCATATCAGTATATAGTTCTGGCAATACCGTCCATGACCTCCTTCTGTGCTGATGCACACATATTCCTCCGAACTCTCTCGGGACTTGTAATAATGTCTTCCAGGAGTAATGAGTGTGTTGGGGTGGGACACTACGAATGTAGTGTGTCGACATACAAGGTGAGAATGTGGGTCTCGCGGGAGGCGTGCGCGAGATACTCCCTGCAGTCGCACTATCCTCTCTGCCCTCGGTGGCTCAGATGGATAGAGCGTCTGTCATGTAAGCAGGAGATCCCGGGTTCGGGCCCCAGTCGAGGCACACATTTTCACCTGTCCCCGTTGATATACAGGGTGTCCCAGCTATCTCGTCCACCCAAAATATCTCTGGAACAATAACAGCTATCGGAAAACGACTTTCAGCGGTATCAATGTAGGGCTGGGGCCCATGAATGTACATATTTGGAAACATTCTAAAACGAAAGCATATGTGTTTTTTAACACAAACTTATGTTTTTTAAATGGACCTCCTATTTTTCTGTTCAGCAATCCATAGCATTACAAATCACATACACAATGGCGTTAACTGCATCGCAATACTTCCATTACATCCCGAGATATTGAGACGCGAAGTTGACGCTTGAAACATCAGACATGCGCTGCTAGCGCACGTCCTGAGGCTCAGGTGTAAACCCCATGCTGCCCGTAATCGCGATGTGATTGACAAGTAAGTGTTCCTCTTGATTAGTATGGAGGTGTGATTACACATGTCAATCACATCGCGATTACGGGCAGCATGGGGTTCACGCCTGAGCTTCAGGACGTGCGCTAGCAGCGCATGTCGGATGTTTCAAGCGTCAACTTCGCGTCTCAATATCTCGGGACGTAATGGAAGTATTGCGATGCAGTTAACGCCATTGTGTATGTGATTTGTCATGATATGGATTGCTGAACAAAAAAATAGGAGGTCCATTTAAAAAACATAAGTTTGTGTTAAAAAACACATATGCTTTCGTTTTAGAATGTTTCCAAATATGTACATTCATGGGCCCCAGCCCTACATTGATACCGGTGAAAGCCGTTTTCCGATAGCTGTTATTGTTCCAGAGATATTTTGGGTGGACAAGATAGCTGGGACACCCTGTATATCAACGCCCGTTAGCAGCTGAAGGTATTAATATAATTCTAATTTCATACAGCAGTTGGGTAGGGTAGTCATTCTGCACCCACCTTATTCACCTCATCTTGCGCCTTCGGATTTTCACCAATTCCACTCCCTATCGAACTGCCTTCAAGAAACTTCCTTTCCACTCTCGAACAGCATGTTGGATGAATGACCACTTAAACCTATCCGTGCGAGCGTGGTTTTATTTGAAAACGATGACCATTTCTCCCTATGTAGGTGAGTTTACAAGATATTTTGGTATTTAGAAAATGGAAATGAGCGTTTGGCGTCATTGGCCGGGAGGCCCCTTACGGGGCAGGTCCTGTCGCCTTGGTGCAGGTCTTATTACATTCGACGCCACATTGGGCGGCCTGCGCACCGGATGGGGATGAAATGATGGTGAAGACGACACATCACCCAGTCCCTGAGTGGAGAAAATCTCAGACCCAGCCGGGATTCGAACCCGGGCCCGCAGGACGGCAATCCATCACGCTGACCACTTTTTTTTGTTAATTCAATTTGTTCACTCTTTGTTCGTTGCATCTGCTCGGGGCGGACGTCGTAAGACATCCGTTTAAGTTCGTTGTTGATCCATTAACTCAGTTTTTTATTACAGATGGTAGCTAAACCCTCTGACCGAACACGCTGAGTTACCGTGCCGGCTATCACTCAGCTATCGGGGCGGACTATTCAGGAAAGAAAGTTGCTGCCTGCATTTCATGAAAAGGTATCGACTCAAGGAAAAGCGCCTTTGTTTTAATGATGCCATCCCAAGACACTTATCTTATCCATCAGACTCTTTTGCCCTACTTCGTGACAATGCAAAACGAGCTGTCCTTCTCTGAACTTTCTCGATGTGCCCTGTAAACCCTTTCCGATAAGAATTCCATTCCACAGAGCAATACTATCGCGCGGGATTAGCCGAGCGGCCTAGAGCGCTGCAGTCATGGACTGTGCGGCTGGTCCCGGCGGAGGTTCGAGTCCTGGCTTGGGCATGGGCGTGTGTGTTTGTCCTTAGGATAATTTAGGTTAAGTAGTGTGTAAGCTTAGGGACTGATGACCTTAGCAGTTAAGTCCCATCAGATTTCACACACATTTGAACATTTTTTTTAGCTATACTATAGAAGAGGATGAGCAAGCGTAGTGTGGGCAGTATTTTTAGTAGACCTGTTGCGTCTTCAAACTGCTCCACCAATAAAACGCAGTCTTTGGTTCGCCTTCCTCGCAACATTATCTGTGAGATCGTTCCAGTTAAAGTTGTTCGTAGTTGTAATACGTAGGTATTTAGTTGAATCGACAAACTGTAAATATGCGTGATTTATATTTTAACGGAGTTTTTTAGTGCTCATGTGGAGGACTTCATACATTTGCCACTATTCTCACTATGCAGATATCTTATCTGAATCATTTTAAGCCGGCCGGTGTGATCGAGCGGCTCCAGGCGCTTCAGTCTGGAACCGCGCGACCGCTACCATCGCAGGTTCGAATCCTGCCTCGGGCATGGATGTGTGTGATGTCCTTAGGTTAGTTAGTTTTAAGTAGTTCTAAGTTCTAGGGGACTGATGACCTCAAATGTTAAGTCCCATAGTGCTGAGAACCATTTGAACCATTTGAATCATTTTACAAATAGTTTTGATCTCATGATGACGCTACTAGCTTGTAAATGATAGCATCATCTACAAAAAAAAAACTAAGAAGGCTGCTTAGATTATATTCCGAATCGTTCACGTAGACTAGGAACCGTAGAAGCCCTAAACGCTTCCCCCAGATACAATTTCGGCTTCACTAAACGATTTGGTGTCAGGGTTACTACAAAGTGTGACCTTTGCGACAGGAAACCACGAATCCAGTCGCACAACTGACACGATACTCTGTAAGGTGGCTGTAATTTCGCGCCTTACAAGCACTCATCTACGTACTTTGCTGTGATCTACAACCACAACTAGGTATCATTTGATAGGTTGTACATGTGTATATGAATATTTAAAGAGACACATTGTCACTTTTTTTTTGTTCTTTTTTTTGTCATCAGTCTACTGACTGGTTTGATGCGGCCCGCCACGAATTCCTTTCCTGTGCTAACCTCTTCATCTCAGAGTAGCACTTGCAACCTACGTCCTCAATTATTTGCTTGACGTATTCCAATCTCTGTCTTCCTCTACAGTTTTTGCCCTCTACAGCTCCCTCTAGTACCATGGAAGTCATTCCCTCATGTCTTAGCAGATGTCCTATCATCCTGTCCCTTCTCCTTATCAGTGTTTTCCACATATTCCTTTCCTCTCCGATTCTGCGTAGAACCACCTCATTCCTTACCTTATCAGTCCACCTAATTTCAACATTCGTCTGTAGCACCACATCTCAAATGCTTCGATTCTCTTCTGTTCCGGTTTTTCCACAGTACATGTTTCACTACCATACAATGCTGTACTCCAGACGTACATCCTCAGAAATTTCTTCCTCAATTTAAGGCCGGTATTTCATATTAGTAGACTTCTCTTGGCCAGAAATGCCTTTTTTGCCATAGCGAGTCTGCTTTTGATGTCCTCTTTGCTCCGTCCGTCATTGGTTATTTTACTGCCTAGGTAGCAGAATTCCTCAACTTCATTGACTTCGTGACCGTCAATCCTGATGTTAAGTTTCTCGCTGTTCTCATTTCTACTACTTCTCATTACCTTCGTCTTTCTCCGATTTACTCTCAAACCGTACTGTGTACTCATTAGACTGTTCATTCCGTTCAGCAGATCATTTAATTCTTCTTCACTTTCACTCAGGATAGCAATGTCATCAGCGAATCGTATCATTGATATCCTTTCACCTTGTATTTTAATTCAACTCCTGAACCTTTCTTTTATTTCCATCATTGCTTCCTCGATGTACAGATTGAAGAGTAGGGGCGAAAGGCTACAGCCTTGTCTTACACCCTTCTTAATACGAGCACTTCGTTCTTGATCGTCCACTCTTGGTTGTTGTACGTATTGTATATGACCCGTCTCTCCCTATAGCTTACCCCTACTATTTTCAGAATCTCGAACAGCTTGCACCATTTTATATTGTCGAACGCTTTTTCCAGGTCGACAAATCCTATGAAAGTGTCTTGATTTTCCTTTAGCCTTGCTTCCATTATTAGCCGTAACGTCAGAATTGCCTCTCTTGTCCCTTTACTTTTCCTAAAGCCAAACTGATCGTCACCTAGCGCATTCTCAATTTTCTTGTCACGTACGCCTTGAAAATAACTGTTAAAGCTTTTTCATGAAAGGTACCGTATGTCAATCACCGGGCGGCTAGGGCGCCCTGGCGGGGTGTTCGCCATTACAACGTGGCGCAGGACAACGTTTGGACGATTTTGCATGGGGAAGAATCATCGGGAAGCTGGATAACGGACGAAGTGCGATGAGTGTAGACCAAGAGATTCGTGTCGTTCGCAGCACTGTCTCACGTGCATGGAGAGTGTTCCGAACCACAGTCTCTGCTCTTCGTAGGAGAGTATGTGGTCAACGACGGTCAAGTACAGCAGCAGATGACGGATGCAGTGTTATAACAGGGAAGAACGTCAAACAGAGAATGCAGTTAACAGGACTCCGTGGTGTAGTGTTATATATACAGGGTGGTCCATTGATCGTGACCGGGCCAAATATCTCACGAAACAAGCGCTACATCTACATACATACTCCGCAATCCACCATATGGTAGGTGGCCGAGGGTACCTCGTACCACAACTAGCATCTTCTCTCCCTGTTCCACTCCCAAACAGAACGAGGGAATAATGACTGTGCCTCTGTACGAGCCCTGACCTCCCTTATCTTTGTGGTCTTTCCGCGAAATGTAAGTTGGCGGCAGTAAAATTGTACTGCAGTCAGCCTCAAATGCTGGTTCTCTAAATTTACTAAGTAGCAATTCAAGAAAAGAACGCCTCCTTTCCTCTAGAGACTCCCACCCGAGCTCCTGAAGCATTTCTGTAACATTCGCGTGATCATCAAACCCACCAGTAACAAATCTAGCAGCCCGCCTCTGAATTGCTTCTATGTCCTCCCTCAATCCGACCTGATAGGGATCCCAACCGCTCGAGCACTACTCAAGAATAGGTCGTATTAGTGTTTTATAAGCGGTCTCCTTTACAGATGAACCACATCTTCCCAAAATTCTACCAATGAACCTTCCCCACAACTGCCATTACATGCTTGTCCTACTTCATACCGCTCTGCAATGTTACGCCCAAATATTGAATCGACGTGACTGTGTCAAGCGCTACACTTCTAATGGGGTATTCAAACATTATGGGATTCTTTTTCCTATTCATCTGCATTAATTTACATTTATCTATTTAGAGTTAGCTGCCATTCTTTACACCAATCACAAATCCTGTCCAAGTCATCATGTATCCTCCTGCAGTCACTCAACGACGACACCTTCCCGTACACCACAGCATCATCAGCAAACAGCTGCACATTGCTGTCCACCCTATCCAAAAGATCATTTATGTAGACAGAAAACAGCGGACCTACGACACTTCCCTGGGGCACTCCAGATGATACCCTCACCTCCGATGAACACTCATCATCGAGGACAACGTACTGGGTTCTGTTACTTAAGAAGTCTTCGAGCCACTCACATACTTGGGAACCAATCCCATATGCTCGAACCTTAGTTAGGAGTCTGCAGTGGGGCACCGAGTCAAACGCTTTTCTGAAGTCAAGGAATATGGTATCCGTCTGATATCCTTCATCCATGGTTCGCAGGATATCATGTGAAAAAAGGGCGAGTTGCGTTTAGCAGGAGCGATGCTTTCTAAAGCCGTGCTGATGCATGGACAGCAACTTCTCTGTCTCAAGGAAATTCATTATATTCGAACTGAGAATATGTTCGAGAATCCTGCAACAAACCGATGTTAAGGATATTGGTCTGTAATTTTGAGGATCCGTCCTTCTACCCTTCTTATATACAGGCGTCACCTGCGCTTTTTTCCAGTCGCTCGGGACTTTACGTTGGGCAAGAGATTCGCGATAAATGCAAGCTAAGTAAGGAGCCAATGCAGTAGAGTACTCTCTGTAAAACCGAATTGGAATCCCATCAGGACCTGGCGATTTATTTATTTTCAACCCATTCAGCTATTTTACAACTCCAGGGATGTCTATCATTATGTCCTCCATACGGGAATCTGTAAAACGAAAAAACTACAATGAACGAAACTTGTCTAGCTTCAAGGGGGAAACCAGATGGCGCTATGGTTGTCCCGGTAGATCTCACTCCATAGGACAAACGGATATCAACTGCGTTTTTTAATGAGTGGGGGTGGGGGGGGGTCATTCTAATATGTCTCTACAGCTAAAAAGCCCTTGTGTGCATCTCACACACCATCGGCTGCCTGGGTAGCTGCCTCTGTTATGTAGTGCACATCTGACCCACTTAGGGGGAACCTACAGTTCTCAACACTGTCGGGCATGTCCAGGAAGTCGCAACCTAGTTTGTCACAGAACCTTCGACTCGAAACCACAGAGCCACGATCAGTTCTGCAGAAAATACTGCAAATTTGTGTGCTTCGTTGAAACTCCTACTCGAGGCTGGTCTTCTCAGCCTTCTTTGCCCGTCGCTGGAATGGTCCAAGTACGACCTCTGAGACCAGACGACAGCCATCGTTTGCTCCAACGTGCACCACAATCTACAGTTGGTTGCACCCTGTTCCCTCAATGGCTGACGGAATAGCCTGTTCAACATGTCGAATGAGGTCCCCAGGCGTACGAACTGAGTGCACCTGGTATTCATTCTCGTCCCTTACTGCCATTTCCGTAACGCATACGACTGAACTTCGACCATTAATAGACCTCTACTCATGTAGGAATGCAGTATCCATTAATAAAACATTCTCAGATTTCAAGCTGAGTCCAGTGGTTTACTGCCCACGAGCTTTCGGCAGAGATCTCCTCTGCCATTGTCAAGTGGATGACTGTCGTGATTGTCATTGCCATGCTTATATAGTCGCGCCGTCGCTTGTGACGTCGATCGTGACGTCGCTGGTGCTCAGTCTGGCACCATATATGGTAAAGTTTTGGCCACGCGACTGCCGGGCCGTTTCAACTCCCTCAACACCGGAGGTGTCAGGAATTCTAATCTCTATGGCCTCGTTTATCACGCTATCCCAAAAGCCAGACCTCTCTACTCATCTGCTTTCGCTGCCCCTCGACACAGAACACTGTAGGTTTCCCAACAGGTAAAGCGAGTCCCACGGCTCAGCATTGGTTGCAGTGGAAGACAGGAGCAGTTGGTTAGTTGGATGTGTGCGACATTCCGAGTTTTTTCTGATCTTTCTCTTCCCTTTACAGGGCGCTTAGACCTCCCACTGACACGCCACTCACCGCTAGATTTCCAGTTGAATGGCCGTAGAGAACACATTGTCAGTAGCCCCTTGGTTCATGTGGGCGGTCAGTTGCTCAACACAATGGCGTCTGTTCGCCTCTCCAAATCAGCACAGCCGTTATCCACCCATGTCAATAATGTATACAGAATCTAACAGCGGTTCTACCACACTTCCCTGGGCCACTCCTGACAGTACCCCTGTCTCTGATGATCACTTGCTATCAGTAGTAGGGCACAGCTGTTTCTGGTCAGGAATTCACTGACATCAACATCAGCGCTTTCTTATCTGTGATGTCCTATAACAACTGAGAGAATTGCATGTTATATTTCTCTGACAGCAGCATCAGCACTTATCCCCAATGCCATTCCAGAGATCATGACATCCTGCCGTATGCCAATGTCAGGTGGGGGAGAGGTGGGGTGGGAGGGCGGGAAGGGAGGGTGCGAGGCAGGCGCGGTGGAAGCCTCCTGCCCACCGACAGGTGTTCCTACAGCCCATTATACGTATGTAAGTATAATTTACATACGATGCATCCATTCCTGCCCAAATATGATAGAGTTTCTTAACTGCAGAAAATTTTGTTGTCGGCACTAATCATTTCCAAAAACTCGTTTGGGGACTGGTGCACCAGTGACGTTACTATTTTAATGTGGTAATGGGGAAGAATAAAATTTTATTTGAAGCTATATGTCAATTACCATGGAATATTGGAAAGAGTAGACAGAATATTTCTGCACTAACAATTAAAAACCAATATCTGCTTATAATAAAATATAAATAATGATTTAGGAATTTTTTTGAAAATGAGTTGTTCCTTAAATGCTATCCCACAACGCCCTGAAATGTGCAATAAAAGTAAGTCCTCTTTCACATGCTGCTTGATCCTGTCACCAGCAGATGGCTGCACCGTAGCAAACAAGAACTGTGCTACCAGCTGATGGCTGAACTGTCTAATTGAGGTATGTTTGATCCTTATACCGATATTTCGTACTGCCACCAATAGATTGCTGTACTGTGAAACAACGCAACAGACCCGATAATCCACCCCTAAGACGTTGAAAAAATTCTAAAAATCTGAAAAATAGGTCAGCAGTATGAGAAGTATGATCTTTACATTGCTAGCTGAGAAAACACAGTACTGCTCAAATCAGTTTATGTGATGTCACAATATTGCAAAAATACACTTACAATGAAAAAGAAAGCGCAGGTTAATTTCCACATACATTTATATTCGCCAAATTAGTACTCAAAGTTCTGAAGTATGTACATCAATGCTCGACTTCCATGTCTAGCAACAGCTGACATTTCAGAAACTAGGCCTAATAATTCGATGTCAAAAATTTAACATGATCAGGCTTGTAACTGCAGAAAAATACATGTTGACTAAGCAAACAAACAGACAGACTGAGTGTAAATGCTTACACATATTACTGATGTACATCACAACACACGCTCAAAGCACGAGTATATATTCCCATGTTTAAGCTGTTCTGAAGCACCGTTTTAGGAGGGATTTTTTCATAATGCGGGGCCACAGTCATAATGTATTTCTTTAAAGTTAGTAGCGCCATTAGCCTGTTGTTTATTTGCAGTGATACATTTAGATTTACACAATCATGATTTTGGCTTCAAAATGCCACTATCAAGTACGTCGATGTTATACAGTGCCTAAGATGGCATACAGTATTTAAAATACGAGAGTATGCCATCTTAGGCACTGTATAACACTTAAAATACTTGATAATGGCACTTTGAAGCCGAAATCCTCGATCGTATAAGTGTAAATGTAGCACTGCAAATAAACAACAGTCTAATGGCGCTACTGACTTTAAAGGAACAATGCATCTGTAACTCCCCCTCTCTGCCACGCCTGTAACCACCCCCCCCCCCCTGCTGCTCCTTCACTGTTGTGTCCCCCCCCTTCCCTCCACCTCTACAGGTGCTTCATCTCCTTTCCCGAGGTGGAGGTGGCTTCCGTCGACTCCCCCTCCCGAGTGATGTCCTCTCCCCCTCCATTTATCCATCCTATCAACTCTGGTCCTCACCTCCCCATTCCTTCCTCTGCCCTTTTCCCAGGCTCCCTCTCTTCCGCCTCTTCCATCATGTTTTTCCCTGCCTACCCTCTCTCTGCCTCCCTTATCGCCCCTGAGTTCTTTTTGCTCCCCCCTCCACTGCCTTTCCCACTCCTCCTCGCATCCACCCAGCCCCTCCTTTTTCTATGTCCTCTCCCTCCATCGGCTCCCCTCTTTTTGTCCTTTCCTCTCCTTCCCTGTCAGTGTTGCGAACAGCCACCAAACTGTCGCTAGTGGTGTTTTTTTATCTCGTGCGAACAGAAACCAAACTGTCGCCCTGTTTTTTAAATTGTGCCTGTCTATTTACTCTTAATCAGCATCGCTGACCGGTTTGTTTTTATATTTCCTTCCTATCGTACAGTCAGCATTTTATCGCCTGCTTTGTTTGTTTTTCATATCTACTGGTTATGTTTTTTTATCTCCCCCCTCTGGGGGATAATCAAAATCCAATAAACAAAAAAAGCATCGTATAATTCACTAAAAATGTTTCGATGATGTTGACTGAAAACTACTGATGCTATTACAAGTGACACAGGCCTACTGGAGATTATGTAAACAACAGCAGTTTGCAATCAAAAAGGCTATGTAAAAGCTCTTTTTTTTAGACTGTATTTGTCCGATATTATTGCTTACAATATTGTAAATATACGTCACCAACGAGAAAGGCGATGTTCACTTTGAAGCGGTATCTAAATACGTAAAGTCTGTATTCAGTCTGTGCAGATGCACTTCTGGAAACTATGCCTCATGAAAATAAAAACCTGTAACCAACTAAACCACCACAAACATATACACAACCCAATACTATTACCAATGAAGAAAGGAATAATGTCTTTTTATTGCAAAATATCATGTATACTGTAGAAGCTATTGGACTGTTTGTAAACAAACGATCAAACAGGGCGAGAAATGTGAAACTTCCATAGACAATGTCAGAGTCGCTATCTTGGAAAAAAAATCTTACTATACATCGTGAAACGTATCACATTTTGCAAGCACAAATTAAATACTCTGTCTCTATAACTCATTAAAATACCCTGTTAATAGTAATATAAACAAAATCGCTACGAAAATTCGATTTTTTACGCCTTGCAAGCACAATGAAACGTCAAAAATATGACTGACGCCTAACAAGAGTTTGTGTGACCATCCTCCATTGCAATACGAACGCCAAACAAATTCCAAAACACATATTAAAGTTATGGTATCCTCTATAATGTATAGATATGTGGCTGTCGATGTTGGAGTTGTGTTGTAAAATTTAGTGCTGAAACGCCTGGTAAACCCGTTAGGGCAGAACAGGTGATTAGGATTGTGGAAAGGGCCAAATAAGGTGTCGGTCATGTTCACTCAAAATTGTAATTTATTGTAATTTAATAACACCTTTAAACCAAAACGGCACATAGCCGAACCTTTAGAACTACGAGTTTCGAAAAGGCAATTATTTCACGGCTGAAGGCCTTCAAACAAGAAATCTTAAAGCAACAAGATAAATCTCAAGTGGTAAAAACATGCAGTTAAAATTCCAAATAAAATGGTTATATATATATATATATATATATATATATATATATATATATATATATATATATATATATATATATTACAGCGAGGCTGAAAGCGTCAAGGTAAGGGTGAATAGACAAACACAAACAAGATGCAATACAAATGGCTGAAGGCACATAATAAAATTTTCAAGAATTAATAAATTACCATAACCTTTCAAAGGCAGAGGGTCGGAATGTTTTTGCTTGAAGGGTAACTATCAGAATAAGGTTTTAAGTGGTTGAAGGCCCACAATTGATTTTCCAAAATTCAAAAATACCATAAACCTTTAAGGGCAGAAGGCCGCAATGTTTAAGCTTGAAAGGTAATTTTAAGAATAAGGTGCCAAGCGGCTGAAGGCCCACAATTAATTTTTCAAAATTTTAAAAATAATATAACCGTAAGTCTTAAGTTTTAGGTGGCTGAAACGCACTAAAAGAAAGACAACACAACGACAACCTTTCAGCAAATATCCACTTGCTGGAATTCAAACTTACTTATATGCGGCTGAAGGCCTTTAATTTACATAAAATACAGTAAAACCAAGAAATTTTTAAATCGTTGGCTATGATAGATTATAAACAGCTAATTAAACAGCGGTGAGAAAGACAAAGACAATGGCACTCAAAAGCCTCCAGGGGGTCGGTCTGCCCTCGTTCACTTAGGTGAGACAGGTGGTGAGCCCAACTACACTCGATCCGTCGGAAACCCAAACAAGAGACAGTCATGGACTGACCGACCAAACGACTTGCTAGCCGCCAATCAGTACATGAGAACTCAAAAGGTTACAAAGGTGATAATCCGCACTGGAGTATGTATTAGCTGTCAAAATTACACACCATGCTGGACAGCGACAACATGTGAGGAAAGGACGCTGCCTGAAATTACGTTAGTGGCCAGGGTAGGTAATCAGAACACTAACGGTCACAAGGCAGAAAATTCCGCTAGTGAACCAATATAGTTCATTCCAGCGCACGGCGGCTCGATTTCACCACTACTAACACTCGGTGATGCTCACAGGAAAAGCTCCCTAACAGAGAACCACCGAAACGAACGACACAACATGAACGGACGTGGCTTGGGTACTTAACACACCACTCAACTTTGACGTCCTGAGTCCGTGAGTCACAAAGCTCGTAGCGATCGGACAGCTCCACACACGCTCTGACACTGCGCAGGGACCGCCAGCGGACACAGCCGACTGCACCCCGTGGAGATATCTTCCCCGGTCCGCAGCAACCGACCGACCTCTCAGAATGCTGACAGCATCTAAAATAGTGCGGTTCTGGGCGCTACAGTCTGGAGCCGAGCGACCCCTACGGTCGCAGGTTCGAATCCTGCCTCGGGCATGGATGTATGTGGATGTCCTTAGGTTAGGTAGGTTTAATTAGTTCTAAGTTCTAGGAGACTGATGACCTCAGAAGTTAAGTCGCATAGTGCTCAGAGCCATTTTTGAACTACACACACAACCTGACAACACTTGCACGAAGACCTGAACGATACCCAACAGTAAATAAGCATGCACGAAGACAAATCGGGAGTCTATGAAAACACACACACACACACACACACACACACACACACACACACCGACGATCCACCAAGGCTGTGGCCCGGCTCAAGTGATGCGTGGCGGCAATGGTAGGGCGAGCCATATCGATGCAGACCTCACTTCTGCTCCAACCCGACTGCACTAGTGCCGCATTGCAACTCCCCGACTGGCAGGTCCAGACTGCGCTCCAGACGCGTTCCAACTGACTGGCAGACCCGAACTCGCCACTCGAACTCCTTACGACAGACAACGACCGGGAAGTAATAGCAGTCGAGCAAAGATACTACGAGAGGGGATGTATCGATACGCGCTGCTAGCGCTGCTCACGGTCAGGCATAGCAGCAACTCAGCGGCATCAGTAATTTAAATTAACGTAATGAGGTGGAAGTGCGTTAAAAACTGGGTGTAAAATACATGATGGCGGGACACGAGCCACGCACGGCTCAACGTCATAACCACAAATGACGTTAGAAATTCCATCGACACGTGGTGCTGCCTCAGATGAAATACACCTAAGCCACATCGTTCACATTAGGACTTCCAAAAAGCTAAGCTCAAGCTAAACGGCTGTAAATATTACGAGCTGTGGTACCTCAAAACTGCAGTGTAACAGCATCACAGTGCTGGTTTGTAGATACAAAGATATCCACGTCGTAATTCACGAAAAACAGACGAAATACGATGTTTAGAGCAGCAATAGCGGTGGAGAATCACCAATCATTGCCGGAGTGATGAAATTATATTCCATAACAGAGTAGTTACATAAGTAAACAGTCTTGTGCATGAATCAAACACACGATTCATTCTGTAGTGGTCTCCAGCCCGGTAATACCACGTTCTGGAGCCAAGGAAGACGTAAAAAAGTTTGCTGTAGTCACATGTCTGGACACTTTATAAAATCTATAAGCTGGTTACCATTAACGTTGTCCTCTTCAGGGCTAATGATTCGTAAAACGTAAACTCCGTTCAGAGGCTCTGGCGGACTAAGGGGTACCGACCGGCCGCCGTGTCATCCTCAGCCCACAAGCATCACTGGATGCAGACATGGAGGGGCATGTGGTCAGCACACTACTCTTCCAGCCGTACGTCAGTTTTCGAGACCGGAGCCGCTACTTCTCAATCAAGTAGCTCCTCAGTTTGCCTCACAAGGGCTGAGTGCTCCCCGCTTACCAACAGCGCTCGGCAAACCGGATGGTCACCCATCCAAGTGCTAGCCCAGCCCGACAGCGCTTAACTTCGGTGATCTGACGGGAGCCGGTGTTACCACTGCGGCAAGGCCCTTGGCTTATGATTTGACATATGTAATACATTATATTTTAGTCTATAACTGGAGACCACGCACATTAAACAATGAACCCCAATCGTCTTATGGTACCGCGTAATCCCAATCGTCGCTGTACATCCGAGATGTCGCCTCCAAGCGGACCTTACGTTCCCCCTAGGAAAAACTTTATACAAATACCGAACCAAGCTGGTTCCGCTAATTTAGATTTATAATGTAGATTCGTGAGAATAGTGTGTGAACCCCATGTCCACTGTGCACAAATTAATGATGTCATAGCACATTCCACAAAAAAATGTCGGTGAATAATAACGCAACGGGTATTTTAATGGCAAATTCCGCGATTTGCGTGTGATAGATTACCAAATGGCGAAGGACAAACCGTATCACTGACGGTATTGTCGAGAACAATGTCACCAACCCCCCCCCCCCCCAAACCCGTTTTAATATAGCACTTCTGTAGGAGTCAGGGGAGCTTATTATAGCCGTATGCTTGTATAATATAGTTAATGGTCTACCTGTATGCCAGTGCACAAACAGGAGAAACGTTTCTTAAACTCCATACAGCGACTGTCCTGTAAATTTTTCGTTAATTGGCACCACGTGAAAACAACTGGCACAGAATTGTCGTACTCCTGCTCAAGACCCGCCCCCAACAAGTCGCGACATTGCATTGCCAGAACCATTGCAGGCCTAGGGGCTTCCGGTCGCCGCGCAGGATTAGCCGAGCGGTCTGAGGCGCTGCGGTCGTGGACTGTGCGGCTGGTCCCGGCGGAGGTTCGAGTCCTCTCTCGGGCATGGGTGTGTGTTTGTCCTTAGGGTAATTTAGGTTAAGTAGTGTGTAAGCTTAGGGACTGATAACCTTATCAGTTAAGTCCCATAAGGTTTCACACACATTTGATCATTTGGCTTCCGGTCCAGTGCTAGCAGAACTGACAAAGTCACAGGATACAAGTGTAAGAGACACATTTACGTACTGGTACCTACTATAATTCAGTGATAGTAAACTGTCATCTGTCGTCCAGATCTCATGTGCTGTCAACGATTTGACTGTAGCAGGTACTGGTACATTTTAACTGCTTTTATATACAAATTTGCTTTACTAATCTCTTTAATCTGCTTAAGCAGGTAGTGGATGTGTGGTGGTAGCGTGTAAGAAGTCGCAATGTAGCAACATCTCTAAACTAGGTTTCAAGACTTACTGCAGAATGTACTGAAGAAGAGAAAAGTGTGTACAAAGTCTGGGACAGACACCTTGACTCCGGAACAAATGCCACGGCACAAGTACGCCTGCAGCGACTTGGTTGAAATGCGAAACAGGGACAGTGCATTTGTGGAAAATATCAACGTGGGTGACGGAGAACAGGGTTAGCAGTGCGAACGTTCCACAAAATGACAGTGTGGAAATTAACATGAACGGTCAACCCTTGGAGACATTCAACTCAATGTGACGCGCGAGTTGAACAACATCCCAAAGGAGGACTTCACTGACAGCTTCGCTTGATTGTTTATAGGTAGAAAGTTCTCTTTAAATAATAAAAATATGACTGACGTACTGTTTCTGATTCTAAGATCTTGGCTGTAATAATAAATGATCTGTCGTAATGAAACTTGTAGTTTCGTAATGTGAAGGCAATGCTGCATCGTAATAATAATAAATTGTCGTAATGTAAAGGGAAGTCTTTCGTACTGTAAACGTTAGCAATCTGACTACAAAAATTTTGAACAGTATGAACTGCCTGAATAATGAACATTGACATGAAACCTACGATAATTAGTTTTGCAAAACTGATCACAGATCCCATTACTAAAAGTGATACACAACACAGAAAATCTGTCTCTGAATGACTTAAGTTGGCCCTGATTGAACAAAAAAACATCAAAATATTTAATCCTTACCTCTATTCTGCACGAATCTGCATAATGCGTTGCAGTACTGCTATGTCTTCCACGCCGCTATGCTAAAGCTCCAGATTACTCGAGAGGTGCAATGAGTTCTCTGTTAGTTGCAAAACGAAGTATTTTCGGAACACACGTGGTTCCTTTTCTGCTTTTGATAAAACCGTCATCAATTAAAAATTATAAGAGAAAGTTAGGTGAAAAATGAAATATGGGCATAAATGACAACACGAAGTTTTTTTGTATACTGTGAAAAAGTGCTCATGGCAGATTATTAATTTAAAGAGCATCTTAACATCCAAACAATACACTTTCCTATGTTACAAATCTAGCAACTCTCAGTACAATAACGAAGTTAGTCCGACGGCGCAGCAGTAATAAAAGAAGAAACGTAAATATAATATTTACCTTTGACATTCCACTTCTGGTATACACTTAGTACCATTAAACTTCCTCCTTCACAAATCAGTTTTCGTTACAATCTTGATATAATCATATTCATTAAACACATTGATAAACTGAGACTTTACATTTGAAACATAACATTGTAATTGCTTCCTCACTCTAACCCAGCTTAACTTTACTTGCTCCTGCACCTACGCCTCCGCGCACACCAAAGATAATAACCTAACTCCTGCGATACAGCTTTGCAACATCGCTGCTTGCTCACAATCGAGTCAGATACCAGAATTATATCTGACACCCATCAAGGTCTTCTGTGTATGGCTAAAGTGGGACCAGACCACGTAGAATAACGAAAGCATTAAAACCACCGTCTTAACTTTTCTCTATTTTTTTATTAATCCAGTCTCGTAACTTCTTGAACTGGCGTAATATTATACTGATCATTAAAATGTGCGTGAATTAAGGAAAAGATAGAGTTCGTTTGTGAACGAAATAAAGTGAAGACAAGTTCTTCGCCGGGAAAGGTCATGGCATCAGTGTTATGGGATGTGAAGTGGATTCTGCTTGTAGATTATCTCCTCAGTGAGAAAACAATCACTGGAGAATACTATGCTAGCCTCCTGGACAAATTGCAACAAAAGATACGCGAAAAAAGGGCAGGTTTAGCAAGGAAGAAAGTCATCTTCCATCGAGACAATGCTCGCCCGCACACATGTGCCGTCGCCATGGCAAAATTACACGAACTAAGATATGAATTGTTGCCACACCCGCTTTATTCACCTGATATGGTTCCTTCAGACTTCCATCTCTTCCCAAAAACAAATTTTTCTTGGTGGACGAAGATTCACTTCAAACGAAGAATTGATAGCCGGAGTTGACAACTATTTTGCAAGCCTGAAGGAAACTCATTTTCGAGATGGGATCAAGGCACTGGAACATCTTTGGACCAAGTGCATCAATCTACAAGGAGCCTAAATTGAAAAACAAAAATAGTTTCAGTGGTGTAAGTACTTTTTTTCTATTCCGTTCCGAGAACTTTTTAAACCACCCTCGCACATTTCCAGCACTTTGCCAGGAGAATGAGAAGTTAAGTTTCTTGTGCGGTGCAAATTAACGCGAGGCAGAAGGATTTATTAGTGGCCAACTGCCTGTGTAGTGACGAAACTCTTAGCGGTTACTGTATATGTTGCTAACAATATCAGATAACGTTGATACTATTTACTATCCGAGTTCTGCAGCGTTTGTGCTAAGTAATTTGATCTGTCAGCAAGCACTGTAAACTGTTCTCCCTTAAGACGCTTGACTAACGTTGTCTAGGACTTACCTGCCTTAGGCATACATTAATTGGCCTGTGATAAGTTTTGATTGATAAGTAAATGAAAATACGTTTCATGTATTTGACTAGATCTGTGTCCTGCAGGGCCCATTATTCTGATAAACGGGCGCGGGTTGTTTGGGGGAAGAGACCAAACTGCGAGGTCATCGGTCTCATCGGATTAGGGAAGGACGGGGAAGGAAGTCGGCCGTGCCCTTTCAAAGAAACCATCCCCGGCATTTGCCTGGAGTGATTTAGGGAAATCACGGGAAACCTAAATCAGGATGGCCGGACGCGGGATTGAACCGTCGTCCTCCCGAATACGAGTTCAGTGTGCTAGCCACTGCGCCACCTCGCTCGGTTGAAGGGCCCATTCGCAGAGGATCAGTGGAGAGAACAGTAGCACATCATCATATGTACAAAGCAAACTCACACACTTACATACATACACACACACACACACACACACACACACACACACACAAACACACACTTTCACAACACTCAGACCCTCTCATAACGATTCCGCTGAGACTCGACGAAATGTAGCAGAATTTCTTCAATAATGCAGAAAGAAAACCTAAGCGCAAACATCTTATTTCCGCATAAAAAAGGCATGCCACATGATTTCCCCCTTCCTTACTTGTGCTTCAGTTGTAATGTATTATGGTACAAACTTCAAAGCAACCCAACCGACGCCCACTGATGTTGTCCAGTCTAGAGTCACACATGCGGTAAACTATCTAGATTCATCTACATCTACATCTACGTGATTACCCTGCTATTCACAATAAAGTGCCTGACAGAGGGTTCAATGAACCACCTTCACGCTGTCTCTTTACCGTTCCACTCTCGAACGGCACACTTAAATTTTTCTGTGCGAGCCCTGATTTCTCCCTATGTAGGTGAGTGCCAACAGAATGTTTTCGCAATCGGAGGAGAAAACTGGTGATTGATATTTCATGAGAAGATCCCGTCGCAACGAAAAATGCCTTTAATGATTACCACTCCAATTCACGTAACATGTCTGTCACACTATCTCCCCTATTTCGCGATAATACAAAACGAGCTGCCCCTCTTTGTACTTTTTCGGTGTCATCCGTCAGTCCCACCTGATGCGGATCCCACACCGCACAGCAATACTCCAGAATAGTGGACAAGCGTAGTGTAAGCAGTCTCTTTGGAAGACCTGTTGCACCTTCTAAGTGTTCCGCCAATGAATCGCAGTCTTTGGTTTGCTCTACCCACAATATTATCTATGTGATCGTTCCAATTTAGGTTATTTGTAATTGTAACCCCTAAGTATTTAGCTGAATTTACAGCCTCCACATTTGTGTGACTTATCGCGTAATCGAAATTTCGCTGATTTCTTTTAGTACTCATGTGAATACCTTCACACTTTTCTTTATTCAGGGTCAATTTTTACTTTTCGCACTATACAGATATCTTATCTAAATGATTTTGCAATTCGTTTTTGTCATCTGATGACTTTACAAGACAGTAAATGACAGCATCATCTACAAACAATGTAAGATGGCTACTCAGATTGTCTCCTATGTCGTTAATATAGATCAGGAACAATAGAGGGCCTATAACGCTTCCTTGGGGAACGCCGGATATTACTTCTGTTTTACTCGATGAATTTCCGTCTATTACTACGAACTGTGACATTTCTGACAGGAAATCACGAATCCAGTCGCACAACTGAGGCGATACTCCGTAGGCACGCAGTTTGATTAGAAGACGCTTGTGAGGAACGGTGTCGAAAGCCTTCTGGAAATCTAGAAATATGGAATCAATTTGACAACCCCTGGCGATAGCACTTATTACTTCATGAGTATAAAGAGCTACTTGTGTTACACAAGAACGGTATTTTCTGAATCCGATTCAGAGCAATATCAAAATATAACTTTAGGGTGTAGAAGGGGGGAGGGGATAGAAGGAAAAGGAAAGGACAGTTGATTCCAGCTGCATTGGGACTTTATGCAGCATTAGCAGTGACGAATGAAAATGTGTTCGAGACTGGGATTCGAACCCGTGGTCTCATGCGCTGTAGGCAGCTGCATTAACCACAGCGTCACCCAAACACAGTCACAATTGTGCAGACTATTTCGGCACGCCTCTTGGCCGATCAACATTCCCACCCAGGGCCACCTATCCGTGTCTTCCATGCTCGCTGATCTTAAGTGCTCGCAGGAGGTCTGGCTAATTATACATCAGCATTGAAGGTGGTGGCTTTATTGCCCATCAATCCATAATACGTAGATTGGAACTTAAATAGTGGCAACGCTCCTGTGGAGACACTATGCAATGGAATCTATTATTGTCGCTGATAGCACACGTTGCTGACATAGCTACCTTATGTCGGAGCAAATGGACTCGCCCGTCCCTCATCACCGGCTTGTGCACAATTGAGGGAAAAACAGTCACTTGTGAGCGAGCTTTCTAACGTAACGGTGTCACTATGTTTTCGAAGCAGGAACAATGGAGGTTGATCAGGATTCAATGTGCCAGAGCTCGTACAGCACGACAGTGTCATCAAGGTCTTCCAGAGGCATGCGGGTAACCGGCATTGCCGTACAGAACGGTGGCACGTTGGGTAAAAGCCTTCAAGGAAGGTCGGCAAACTGTGGCAGGCGTGCATCGGCAGGTCGTCCTAGCGTCTCTGAAGAAGAAGTGCATGCTGTTGCCGCGTTCGTGGACAGTGATCGACGCCATACGATTCGTGAACTCGCCGACGAAAACGGGTGAGTCTAAATGTCGTGTGACTAGGGCCTCCCGTCGGGTAGACCGTTCGCCGGGTGCAAGTTTTTCGATTTGACGCCACTTCGGCGACTTGCACGTCGAAGCGGATGAAATGATGATTAGGATAACACAATACCCAGTCCCTGAGCGGAGAAATTTTCCGACCCAGCTGGCAATCGAACCCAGGCCCTTGGGATTGACATTCTTTTGCGCTGACCACTCAGCTACCGGGGGCGGACACGAAACCGGATTAGCGCATACGACTGTGCTTCGCAACCTGAAGGAATGCCTGAGCGTGCGAAAAATTGTATCACGATGGGTTCAGCATGACTTTACGTAAATGGAGAAATGGGTGCGTTACGACGCTGCTCCGATGCACTTGGATCGCTATGAGCGCGAAGGAGAGGCTTTCTTACGCCAAAACTGAAACGCCAATCCAACGAATGGCGTCATTATGCGTCTAAAGTCGAAAGTCCGTCAGAGCACCAGTAAGCTGAAAAAAATGTATGTAAATTCCTAAGGGAACAAACTGCTGAGATCATCGGTCCCTAGACTTACACACTACTTAAACTAAGTTAAACTAACTTACGCTAAGGACAACACACACACACACACACACACACACACACACACACAAACACACACACACACACACCTAAGGGAGGACTCGAACCCCCGGCGGGAGGGGCCGCGCAATCCGTGACACGGCGCCTCAAATCGCACCGCCACTCCGCGCGACTATGGTGAAAGTTATGCTGATTCTCGTGTACGACTGTGATGGTGTTATCCTAACGCAGTATGTTCCTCCACGGCAGACCGTCAATGCACAGTACTACAGTTCGTTTTTGGAGCATCACCTGCGACCAGCTTTGCGAAAGAAGCGGCGACACTTTCTGCGCAACCATCCGTCATTTATCGCGACAGTGCGCGGGTGCATACAGCGCAAGCTGTGGCTGCTCTCTTCGGTCGATGGGACTGGGAAGTACTGTGCCATCCACCATACTCCCCGGACTTAAGTTCTTGTGACTTTGATTTGATTCCGAAGATGATGGAACCACTTCGTGGCATTCGCTTCAGAACTGTTCCAGAGATTCTACAGGCAGTAGACCGCTCCATTCGCACCATCAACAGAACAGGCTCTGCTGACGGTATACTACGCCTTCCACATCGCTGGCAGCTGGTTCTACACAACGCTGGTGACTACTTTGAAGGACAGTAACAGGTGCAGACATGTAACTCTTTTGTATCGGTTGTGAATAAATAGTTGCCACTATTTAAGTTCCAACCCTCGTATTTGACTGCGTGGTGTCTGCTCTAGAACAGACATCATGCATTCACATAATATGAAAATGGGTACCACCTTCAGCACGTCTTTTTTTTGGGATGCTACCACACATTTTTATATCTCCTAAAAGCTGTACCTAACAAGAAGAATTGCACTGAGGTTACAATAGAGTTAAGATTGAAGTACAACTATTTTTCACTAAATAAACGTTGTTTATTAGCCAAGTCACAGAAGGCTCCGTCTACACGTTCCTCGCTTGCTTTTTGTCAATGAGTGAGACTACATCCAGGGAGAGCAGCTGTGCCTCGGCCTCTGCGTAGTCGCTGTAGACGTCCGGGCTGGAGTGCTGCTGGAATAGGGCGCCGTACTGCCGGCGGTTGCTGTAGGCCTGCAGCTGGGCGGAGAACGCCATCGGGTAGAGCGCCTGCAACACACCACAACAGGGATGCCTCACCACTTTATACGAGGTGCATTCAAGTTCTAAGGCCTCCGATTTTTTTTCTCCGGACTGGAAAGAGATAGGAACATGCGCATTGTTTTAAAATGAGGCCGCGTTCATTGTCAATATGTCCCAGAGATGGCAGCACCGTACGGCTGATGGAATTTTACTGCCAGCGGCGAGAATGAGAACTGTTTTAAATACTTAAAATGGCGACGTTTTCCTTACTTGAACAGCGTGCAATCATTCGTTTTCTGAATTTCCGTGGTGTGAAACCAATTGAAATTCATCGACAGTTGAAAGAGACATGTGGTGATGGAGTTATGGATATGTCGAAAGTGCGTTCATGGGTGCGACAGTTTAATGAAGGCAGAACACCGTGTGACAACAAACCGGAACAACCTTGGGCTCGCACAAGCCGGTCTGACGACATGATCGAGAAAATGGAGAGAATTGTTTTGGGGGATCGCCGGATGACTGTTGAACAGATCGCCTCCAGAGTTGGCATTTCTGTGGGTTCTGTGCACACAATCCTGCATGACGACCTGAAAATGCGAAAAGTGTCATCCAGGTGGGTGCCACGAATGCTGACGGACGACCACACGGTTGCCCGTGTGGCATGTTGCCGAGCAATGTTGACGCGCAACGACAGCATGAATGGGACTTTCTTTTCGTCGGTTGTGGCAATGGATGAGACGTGGACACCATTTTTCAATCCAGAAACAAAGCGCCAGTCAGTTCAATGGAAGCACACAGATTCACCGCCACCAAGAAAATTTCGGGTAACCGCCAGTGCTGAAAAAATGATGGTGTCCATGTTCTGGGACAGCGAGGGCGTAATCCTTACCCATTGCGTTCCAAAGGGCACTACGGTAACAGGTGCATCCTACGAAAATGTTTTGAAGAACAAATTCCGTCCTGCACTGCAACAAAAACGTCTGGGAAGGGCTGCGCGTGTGCTGTTTCACCAAGACAACGCACATCGAGCTAACGTTACGCAACAGTTTCTTCGTGATAACAACTTTGAAGTGATTCCTCATGCTCCCTACTCACCTGACCTGGTTCCTAGTGACTTTTGGCTTTTCCCAACAATGAAAGACACTCTCCGTGGCCGCACATTCACCAGCCGCGCTGCTATTGCCTCAGCGATTTTCCAGTGGTCAAAACAGACTGCTAAAGAAGCCTTCGCCGCTGCCATGGAATCATGGCGTCAGCGTTGTGAAAAATGTGTACGTCTGCAGGGCGATTACGTCGAGAAGTAACGCCAGTTTCATCGATTTCGGGTGAGTAGTTAATTAGAAAAAAATTGGAGGCCTTAGAACTTGAATGCACCTCGTACAAACACTAAAAGGTGGCAGCAAACTGGCTCAGATTCTTCAAGAAATGTTACAAAGTGCCTGGTGTAGTGAGAAAAAAGAATGCAAGTGTACAGTAATTCGCCCCCTTCATATCACAATAAACCACATTCTACGCTACTGTTCATTAAACTTGCTACACCACGAAGATAACGTGCTACAGGCGCGAAATTTAACCGACAGCAAGGAGATGCTGCGATATGGAAATGATTAGCTTTTCATAGCATTCACACAAGATCGGCGCCGGTGGCGACACATACAACGTGCTGACATGAGGAAAGTTTCCAACCGATTTCTCATACACAAACAGCAGTTGACCGGCGTTGCCTGGTGAAACGCTGGTGTGATGCCTCGTGTAAGGAGGAGAAAAGCGTACCATCACGTTTCCGACTTTGATAAAGGTCGGATTGTAGCCTATCGCGATTGCGGTTTATCATATCGCGACATTCCTGCTCGCGTTGGTCGAGATCCAATGACTGTAAGCAGAATATGGAATCGGTGGGTTCAGGAGGGTAATACGGAACGCCGTGCTGGATTCCAATGGCCTCGTATCACTAGCAGTCGAGATGACAGGCATCTTATCCGCATAGCTGTAACGGATCGAGCAGCCACCTCTCGATCCCTGAGTCAACAGATGGGGACGTTTGCAAGACAATAACCATCTGCACGAACAGTTGGACGACGTTTGCAGCAGCACGGACTATCAGCTCGGAGACCATGTCTGCGGTTACCCTTGACGCTGCATCACACACAGGAGCGCCTGCAATGGTGTACTCAACGGCGAACCTGGGTGCACGAATGGCAAAACGTCATTTTTTCCGGATGAATCCAGGTTCTGTTTACAGCATCATGATGGTTGCATCCGTGTTTGGCGACATCGCGGTAACGCACATTGGAAGCGTGTATTCGTCATCGCCATACTGGCGTATCGCCCGGCGTGTTGGTATGGGGTGCCAATGGTTACACGTCTCGGTCAGCTCTTGTTCGCACTGACGGCACTTTCAACAGTGGACGTTGCATTTCAGATGTGTTACGACCCGTGGCTCTACCCTTCATTCGATCCCTGTGAAACCCTACATTTCCGCAGGATAATGCAGGACCATATGTTGCAGTTCCTGTGCGGGCTTTTCTGGATACAGAAAACGTTCGAGTGCTGTCCTAGCCAGCATATTCTCCAGATCACTCACCAACTGAAAACCTTTGGTCAATGGTGTCCGAGCAACTGGCTCGTCACAATACGCCAGTCACTACTCTTGATGAACTGTGGTATCGTGTTGAAGTTGCATGGGCAGCTGTACCTGTACACGCCATTCAAGCTATGTTTGACTCATTGCCCAGGCGTATGAAGGCCCTTATTACGGCCAGATATGTTTGTTCTGGGTACTGATTTCTCAGGATCTATGCACGCCAATTGCGTGAAAATGTAATCACACGTCAGTTATAGTACAATATATTTGTCAAATGAATACCCGTTTATCATCTGCATTTCTTCTTGGTGTAGCAATTTTAATGGCCAGTAGTGTAGATGAAGTTCTTCACTTTCAAATGTCCTCGAGCGCCATCCGAAAGCTGTTAATAGGTTATACAACCAAACAAGCCAATTAACTGTGATGTATCAGGTAGGATTCACAAAAAGGCAGAATAAATCCTAAACCTTCAAACCATCCATTAAATTCATAAAAATACGTCTTCATTCGCGTGATTACTCTGCTGTAACAGTTTATCAGAGACTATCGCTTTAAGATTATTTCCCTATCGTTCCGCTCTCGATGAGCACGTGCCAAAAATTCACACCTAAATCGTTGGATGCTGCAAGGTTACTCAAAAATATTCACTCGCTTTTTGTGAATTTCTTTAGCATTTCTTGTGAAGATGTGTTTCGGGACTATCCCATCATCATTTTCTTTTTTTCTTTATTGTGATTTCATGCCCCTGCCCCATATGGGCAGGAGAGGGCTGTCAGCAGCACAATCCGCCGCTCTTCAGCCGAGTGACATGACAACTAAAATAAGAATAAAATAATACATACATAAGGAGGTAAAAAAGGGAAACATAAAACAGAGTAAGGGGAGAAAATGGAGGTAAAAATACACTGACATGTAGACGTTCATTGGGGACAGTTAAAAAAGTCACCAGAAAGTTAAAAAACACAGTTGGCGATTCTTAAAACACAGAGAAGACACTGGATGCGCATGCACAGGTTAAAAGTTGGCCACAGTATTAAAAACACTCCGAAACAACACACTTAAAACCCACTTGGAGCACACACGACGAAGAATAAAACTACCAGGCGGGACCTGCCGAGGGAAAGGTCAGAGGGGATGGAAAAGGAGGGGAGAGCATGGGGCAGCTGGGGAAGCGGCGGGATGAAGAGAGGAGGGGCAACCGTGGGTTCACGAAGAGGCAGGAGACACATGGGGCGGGAGAGAAAAAGGGAAGACAGGGCAGGAGGGAGCGCAGAGACACTGAAAGAAGGCACAAGGGATGGACGGGGAGTAGGAGGGGAAATCCGCTCAGAAGGAGGGAGGGGGAGGAGAGGGAGCCCAGAGGAGGAGGCAGGAAGAGGGGGTTAGAGTTGGTAGGAAGGGTAGATGTCAGGGCGAAGCTCATCATCCGGGAGTGGTAGATGGTGGAAGTTGTGTTGGGAAAGGAGATGGAGGGTGTGGAAATGGAGAGAGGGAGGGACACAACGGTAAAGGTGCGGCAACTGGTTGGGAGTGGAGAGGAAGGGAGACACCAGGGGGTGAGGGGGATCAAGGCGGCGGACAATATATAGTGTGCGGATGTGTTCAAGGAAAAGGAGAAGGTGGGGGAAGGGGATGAGGTCATAGAGGATGCGCGTGGGGGACGGAAGGTGGATGCGGAAGGCGAGGCAGAGTGCATGGCGTTCGAGGATTTGGAAGGCTTTATAGAACCGGGGAGGGGCGGAAATCCAAGCGATGCTGGCATAACAATGGATGGGGCGGATCATGGATTTGTAGGTGTGAAGGATGGTGGAAGGATGCAGACCCCACGTCCGGCCAGACAGGAGTTTCAGGAGGCGAAGGCGGTTGTGAGCTTTGTTTTGGATGGTAAGGAGATGGGGAGTCCAGGTGAGGTGGCGGTCGAGTGTGAGGCCAAGGTATTTGAGGGTAGGAGTGAGGTGGATAGGACGGCCGTAAATGGTGAGGTAGAAATCATGGAGGCGGAAGGAGCGGGTGGTGCGGCCTATGATGATCGCCTGGGTCTTGGAGGGATTAACACGGAGGAACCACTGGTTGCACCAAGCGGTGAATTGGTCAAGGTGGGTTTGGAGGGTACGTTGGGACCGTTGAAGGGTAGGATAAAGGGCTAGGAAGGCGGTGTCATCAGGGAACTGGAGAAGATGAACAGGAGGGGGAGGTTTGGGCATATCAGCAGTGTACAGGAGATAGAGGAGAGGGGAAAGGACAGAACCTTGGGGCACGCCGGCAGAGGGGTAGAAAGTACGGGAGTTGGAATTGTGGATAGTCACATAGGAGGGACGATGGGAGAGGAAGGAAGCAACGAGATGGACGAAGTTGATGGGGAGAGCATAGGTCTGGAGTTTGAAAAGGAGCCCGGGATGCCAGACACGGTCATAGGCGTTCTGGAGATCAAGGGAAACAAAGATAGCAGAGTGACGGGAGCTAAGTTGGAGGGAAAGAAGATGGGTAAGGTTAAGGAGCTGGTCGTCAGCAGAGAAGGAAGACCGGAAGCCACATTGGGTAAGAGGAAGGAGGCGGTGCTGGTTAAGGTGGCGGTGGATACGGCGAGAGAGGATGGCCTCAAAGACCTTACTGAACACGGAGGTGAGGCAGATGGGACGATAGGAAGAGGTAGCAGAGCGGGGTTTGTTAGGCTTAGGTAACAGCAGGACACGGGAAGTCTTCCACAGGTCAGGGTAAAATCCAGTGGAGAGGAGGACATTGTACAGGGTAGCAAGGACAGACAGGAAGGATGAAGGGGATTCCTTGAGGTGACGGTAGGTGACGCCATCATGACCAGGGGCGGTGTTGCGTTTGGAGCGGAGGACGAGTGTGATGTCTTGCATGGTGATGGGAGTGTTGATGTCGGAGGGGGGTAGCCAATCCAAGTACTGGAAGCTAGGGGCGAGCGGGGGGACAGAGGTGTCAGTGCGGTCAAGGACAGTGAGGAAGAGGGAGTAATCAAAATGGGGATCGTCAGGAATGGAGAAGACCTCGGACAGGTGGGAAGCAAAATGGTTAGCCTTACCGAGGTTGTCAGGAAAGGGTCGATCGTCATGGGGGTAATGCGGGGTGGGATGGCTACCAGTAAGGCGGTGGAAGGCTGACCAGTATTTGGAGGAGTTGACAGGGAGGGTGGAGTTGAGGCGTGTGCATGTCTGACGCCAGTCCCGGCGTTTCTTTGCTGTAAGGAGGTTCCGGATATGTCGCTGTAGTTGCCGGTGGCGGGTGAGAGTATCCCGGTCACGAGTGCGGAGGAAGGAGAGGTAGAGCCTGCGGGATTCACGCAGAAAAAGGACGGCCTGTGGAGGAAGCGTAGGGCGGTGATGGTGGATGAGTTTGGTAGGGACATGAGCCTCCACAGTGTCAGTGATGTCATCAGGGTTGTGGAAAGTGAGGGGGTGGCTTTCGACCTATAAGGCAATGGATTCCCAGTAGGCATCCCAATTGGCACGGTGGTAGTCATGGACAGATTTTGGAGGGGCAGGTGGGCGGGTGGCTGCAGTGGCAGGACGGGTAGAGGAGATGGTGAGAAGGACAGGGAGATGGTCACTACCGACGGGATCGAGGACATCAACGGCAATGCGACCAAGGAGGTTGGGGGAAGTGAGGATAACATCGGGGGTGGAGTTACTTTCAGGACGGGTGTGCTGTGGGAGAGGAACAAGGTCACCATGGAGGGTGGCAAGGAACTGATGCCACCGCCAAAGGGTGGCAGGGTCATGGCCGTGGATGTTGACGTCAGCAGCGATCACATAGGTGGAGAAGGTACGGTCAACATGGAAAATGAAGTCAAAGGGGAGAGGAGCTGCGGGGCGAATATAGATAGTGGCACAGGTGACGGTGAGGGAGGGAAAAAAAGAGGCTGAGGAGAAGGTGTTCGGTTGGATCATTGAGGAGGGGTTGTGGCCGGACAGGGAGATGCCTGAGGTGGCCGATAGCGACCCCGCCTCGAGCTAGGGGAAGGGGATCGTCAGTGCGGTAAAGGAGATAAGGGGAGATGCGGACCACATGGTGGGGTTGGAGGAAGGTTTCATTAAGGATGAAGGAGTCAACCTAGTGCTGGGAGAGGGTATGCATGAACAGGTATTCGTTTGCAGGGAGGGAGCGAATGTTGAGGTAGAGGAGACGATACTGTTAACGAGCTATGGGGTTGGGTGTGGGAAGGGTGCGGGAAGGGGAGAGAGGGGCTTAAACGAGGGTGTTTAGGCAGGTGAAGGTAAAGTGGGCCTGGTTGTGGGAGTATGTGGCGTAGGTGTTTAAGTGGAAAACAGAGCGGGCAGTGAGGGAAATCTGCTGGAGTGTGTGGGGGTGCCGGAAGGGGTGGATGTTCTGCAGGACGACGGTGAGGAACCGGATGATGTCTTCTGCTGTAGGGGGAGGGCGGAGGGAATTGTTAGGGTGGATAGGTGGGTCAATGGGGCGAACGGGGACAGTGAGTTCAGGGTTGGTGGGAGGGGGCTTGGCTTTGCATTTGGAGGAATAGGTGAGGTGAGGTTCATTGCAGGTGTTGCAGGATGGGGGGGGAGTCGAGGTTGGGACACTGTTTGAGGAAGTGGGAGGCTTTACAATGGGGGCAGGTGGGTGGGTTCTTGCAGTTTTGGGTGAGGTGGTCATTGTACAGAAGACAACGCTGGCAGCGGTAGGATTGAGGAGGGGAACGGGACGGGTCAACAGGGTGGCGGCGGTTGAAAATCAGGGCTCCCTGCGTGAGGAGGTGGTCGATGGAGGAGGCGGACTCTGTAAAGATACGCATGAGGAAAGTAGGGCCAGAGGAGTTGTAAATACGGCGGGCAGAGCGGACTTCCAGGGAGGGGTGGGCATTCAGTTCCGCCAACACCTCAGCCTCCGTGACCACAGGGCTGAGTTTTGTGATGACGGCAGTGAGGGTCGGCGGACGACGAGGCGGTTGGGGTTGACGAGGAGAGGAGGGTGTAAGGAATGGGGTGAGGGATGCGTGGGGCCCAGAGGTGATGCGGGGAAGGCGCCGGAGGAGATCAGTATGGAAGGACAGAGAGGGAGACTTGATGAGGACAGAGTCTCTGCAAGGGATAAGTTGGGTGATGGGTACACTGGGGATGAACTTCCGGATTTCAAGGGTGAGGGTGCGGGCATCCAGGAATTTATCCCATCATCTGACGACCAGATCAATAAACAAAATTTCGTTTCACTTATGGTAGTGTTACAAGAGTCTTATAATGATTATTTCAATAAAATGACAGACAAAAGTAACTAAACGTGAGCCCCCTACATACCACAGAGTATATAGGGTGGTCCATTGATCGTGACCGGGCCAAATATCTCACGAAATTTGCGTCAAACGAAAAAACTACAAAGAAGGAAACTCGTCTAGCTTGAAGGGGGAAACCAGATGGCGCTATGGTTGGCCCGCTAGATGGGGCTGCCATAGGGCAAACGGATGTCAACTGCGTTTTTTAAAATGGGAACCCCCATTTTTATTACATATTCGTGTGGTACGTAAAGAAATATGAATGTTTTAGTTGGACCACTTTTTTCGCTTTGCTATAGATGACGCTGTAATGGTCACAATCGTGTAAGTACATGGTATCACGTAACATTCCGCCAGTGCGGACGGTATTTGCTTCGTGATACATTACCCGTGTTAAAATGGACCCTTTACCAATTGCCGAAAAGGTCGATATCGCGTTGATGTATGGCTATTGTGATCAAAATGCCCAACGGGCGTGTGCTATGTATGCTGCTCGGTATCCTGGACGACATCATCCAAGTGTCCGGACCGTTCGCCGGATAGTTACGATACTTAAGGAAACAGGAAGTGTTCAGCCACATGTGAAACGTCAACCACGACCTGCAACAAATGATGATGCCCAAGTAGGTGTTATATCTGCTGTCGCGGCTAATCCGCACATCAGTTGCGCTAGAATCGGGAATCTCAACAACGTCGGTGTTCAGTATGCTACATCAACATCGACTGCACCCGTACCATATTTCTATGCGCCAGAAATTGCATGGCGACGACTTTGAACGTCGTGTACAGTTCTGCCACTGGGCACATGAGAAATTACGAGACGATGACAGATATTTTGCACGCGTTCTATTTAGCGACGAAGCGTCATTCACCGACAGTGCTCGCGTGCGACTGAAGCGGTACTGAATAGCTTATCTCATGACAGGTGGATTGGTCGTCGAAGCACCATACCGTGGCCCGCACGTTCACCGGATCTGACGTGCCCGGATTTCTTTCTGTGGGGAAAGTTGAAGGATATTTGCCATCGTGATCCACCGACAACGCCTGACACAGGTGCGAACATTACGGAAGGTGAACTACTCGCTGTTGAGAGGAATGTCGTTACACGTATTGCCAAATGCATTGAGGTTGACGGACATCATTTTGAGCATTTATTTCAAAAAAATGGCTCTGAGCACTATGGGACTTAACTTCTGAGGTCATCAGTCCCCTAGAAGTTAGAACTAACCTAAGAACATGACACACATCCATGACCGAGGCAGGATTCGAACCTGCGAACGTAGTGGCCGCGCGGCCCCAGACTGTAGAGCCTAGAACCGCTATTGCATTAATGTGGTGTTTACAGGTTATCACGCTGTAACAGCATGCGTTCTCAGGTAGTCACGCTGTAACAGCATGCGTTCTCAGAAATGATAAGTTCACAAAGGTACATGTATCACATTGGAACAACCGAAATAAAATGTTGAAACGTACCTACGTTCTGTATTTTAATTTAAAAAACCTGCCTGTTACCAAGTGTTCGTCTAAAATTGTGAGCCATATGTTTGTGACTATTACAGCGCCAGCTATCACAAAGCGATAAAAGTGGTCTAACTAAAACATTCATATTTCTTTATGTAATACACGAATATGTAAAAAAAATGTTGGTTCCTATTTTTAAAACAACGCAGTTGATATCCGTTTTACCTACGGCAGCGCCATCTAGCGGGCCAACCATAGCGCCACCTGGTTTCCCCCTTCAAGCTAGACAAGTTTCGTTCTCTGTAGTTTTTTCGTTTGACGGTTATTTCGTGCGATATTTGGCCCGGTCACTATCAATGGACCACACTGTATATGTGCAACACGGCAGCATTCTGGGTTCCATTACTTAAGAAGTCTTCGACCCACTCAGAAATCTGGGAACGTGTTCCATATAGTCAAACCTTCGTTAAAAGTTTGCAGTGGGGCACCAATTGGAATGCTTTCCAGAAATCTAGGAATATGCAATCTGCCCGTTGCCCTTCATCCATGATTCGCAGTATGTAATGTGATAAAAGGGCAAGCTGCAGTTCGAACGAGAGATGCTTTCTAAAAGCATTCCGATTCCTGGACAGAATCTTTTCCGTCTCAAGGAAATTTGCTACGTTCGAACTGGGAATATGTTCAATTCGGCAGCAAATCAATGTTAACGATATTGGGCTGTAATTTGGCAGGTGCATTGTTTTACTCTTCATAGATACATTATGTGAATGGAGACGACGTATTGTTGCTAGTAACAGATGGTGCTTCATACATTACGGAATAAGAAAAGAAAACAACGACCAACGAATGTCACAAAGCAAAGTGGAGCACACAAAGTACTCGCTGATGGCTACATCATGGACGTTTGGCGAGGTTGGCAGCGGCATAGGTTTGCAGGTTCCGACTGGACCTCTACCAGTATATTACGTAGCTACAGTTCAAAATACGACCCTCACTCTACCTCCTATAACTGCTACATTAAAAAAAGGTCCTATGCACAACCAAACAGTCCTTCAAACCATACATGGTTTGTAAAATACCGGGTGATCAAAAAGTCAGTGTAAATTTGAAAACTTAATAAAACACGGAATAATGTAGATAGAGAGGTAAAAATTGACACACATGCTTGGAATGACATGGGGTTTTATTAAAACCACCCCATATCGCTAGACGCGTGAAAGATCTCTTGCGCGCGTCGTTTGGTGATTTTGTTTTTTGTTATGGTTTTAGGGCGCAAAACTGCTACGGTCATTTGGTGATGATCGTGTGCTCAGCCGCCACTTTCGTCATGCTTGGCCTCTCAGGTCCCCAGACCTCAGTCCGTGCGATTACTGGCTTTGGGGTTACCTGAAGTCGCAAGTGTATCGTGATCGACCGACATCTCTAGGGATGCTAAGACAACATCCGACGCCAATGCCTCACCATAACTCCGGACATGCTATACAGTGCTGTTCACAACATTATTGTACCGAGCGAGGTGGCGCAGTGGTTAGACACTGGACTCGCATTCGGGAGGGCGACGGTTCAATCCCGCGTCCGGCCATCCTCATTTAGGTTTTCCGTGGTTTCCCTAAATCGCTCCATGCAAATGCCGGGATCGTTCCTTTCAAAGGGCACGGAACCAACCAACTACAACATTTTTCCTCGACTACAGCTATTGTTGAGGAATGATGGTGGACATATTGAGCATTTCCTGTAAAGAACATCATCTCTGCTTTGGCTTAATTTGTTATGCTAATTATTGCTATTCTGATCAGATGAAGCGCCATCTGTCAGATATTTTTTTAAACTTTTGTATTTTATTGGTTCTAATAAAACCTCATGTCATTCCAAGCATGTGTGTCAATTTGTACCTCTCTGTCTACATTATTCCGTGATTTATTCAGTTTTCAAATTTATACTGACTTTTTGATCACCCGGCATTTGACCGTGCGCGGCGCTGTCTGACGTGTTTGTGAGAATTAGAACGTGGCTGACATATTTGTCAAACATGGATGTGTCAGGCGTTTGCGAAAAACTTTGAAATGCGGCATATAGTGGACGTTATTTGTGTTCTTATTTCACTGTACTTACTTAGCAAAATAGAAAAAAAAATTATTATAATTTATCCCACTTTATCACGTTTCCACCACTGTGAAAACAAAATAGCACTGGCAATTACCAACATGATAATGGAGTGTGGCTCCGCTTTTAACAGTCATATCACTCGGGGAAGAGGTTAAGAAAAAATTACTACTCTCATACAACATACAAGCGAGTGAGCAATAAAATTTAAAAAAATCTAAGTTCTCCAATTTTTCCACGGTTGATGTACACGTTCCCTCATTATGGTATTTTTATGAAATATCATTGGAGAACAAAGTAGAAGAGAATAAATTTTCGGAAGCTTGTGTCTTCCTATTGTGCCAGTGAACCCAGCGTTCTTTAAAGGATTGAAGTCTCGTGAATAGAACAGCTCCAAACGCCTGATTACTTTACAGACGAGTTAATGTGTTGAATATCTGCCTTCAGCACGTAAGTAAGAAAAGTTTAGCAGTGGTTTGAAATTATTGTTAATGTTTGTCGGAAATTGCTCTTATTATGAAACACTGGATGAATAGTGTGTGGGTAATCTATGTTCCGTTCTAAGCACTGTGCACCCGCCAGTTTAGCCGAGAGCGGTAATGCGCTGCTTCCTGGACTCGGGTAGGTGCGCCGGCTCCGAATCGCCTGGCGGATTAACGACGAGGGCCGGTGTGTTGGCCAGCCTGGATGTGGTTTTTAGGCGGTTTCCCACATCCCACTGGGTGGATACCGGGCTGGTCCCCACGTCCCGCCTCAGTTACACGACTTGCAGACATTGAAACACATTCGCACTATTTCACGATTTACACTAGATGCAGACAGCTGGAGTACACTTCTTCCGTCATGGGGGGGTATGGAGTAACAGCGGGAAAAGCATGCAACCATCCCTTAAAATTAATCATGCCAAATCCGTACTTAACCCTGCTGACCGGGCGCACGATGTGCGACGAAGACAGTAGCAAAAGAAGAAGAAGATCTCCTCTACTGTGTGTCCCACAATGATATATGCAGATATTGTCTGCAAAGTGTGTTGCGAATAGAGTTAGTAGAAAAGGAATAATAAATTGAAATGTCATGTATGATGTTGAAGTTTAACCATGAAAATGTAGCAAGTGACAAAAATTTTCCCTTTCATCATTTTCTGGTGTGACAGAAAGAAATAGTTTCTTAAAGGTTTGAAATTATGTTTAATCTTTGTTGGAAGTCTCTTAGTACTGTCATTCCCAAATACCAGAAGAATGAACTTGGTGTATTTGTGTATCTTCAGTTACAGTCCCTAAAGACAAATACACACTTTCCAACTCTAGTGCTTGTCTTATTGTGTTAAACTTTTAACATGAGAATATATCTCTTTCTAGGTACTTAATTAGAGAATCTTAAATTTTAAAAATCTGTCAATAATTAAACTAAATACTTAAAACTGATTTTTTGTTGCTGCTGTACTGTAGCTGGTTCCTGGTTTCGGGTTCCAGGAAAGAATTTTAGTAACGTAGCTTTCAGGGTGAGGTAACTAACGAATTATTAAAAGTTTCACTGTCCATTTGGATAAAGTTGATGTAATCATCAGGTTCTGAGTTTAATATTTCCTTTAGCAGATTTTCAGCGGTGTATTTCTTTCTCAACTTCAGCCATTCTGTCTTGTTTTGTTTTCCTTCTTTATACACAGTGCTGAAGTAAATGTAAGAAATACTTGGTCAAAATACGTCGCATCGCAAACAGCGCCTGCTTCAGAAGTGAGGTTAAACTGACAAACTTTGTTGGGACGTGTACGGACTTGTTTGACAGAGCCAAGGGTAGGAAAGACTAAATTTGGCGAATAGGTTTGATCGTGTACTGGCTGATTAAAGACACGTAGCTAGTAACATTCGAATCTTGTGCAAGAATGATGTCGAAATGACGTGTCACTTCTGCATCTACGTGATTACTCTGCTATTCACAACGAAGTGCCTGGCAGAGGGTTCAATGAACCACCTTCAAGCTGTCTCTCAACCATTCCACTCTCGAACGGCACGCGGGAAAAACGAGCACTTAAATTTTTCTGTGTGAGCCCTGATTTCTCTGATTTTATGGTGATGACCATTTCTCCCTATGTAGGTGGGTGCCAACAGAATGTTTTCGCCATCGGAGGAGAAACCTGGTGATTGAAATTTCATGAGGAGATCCCGTCGGAACGAAAAACGCCTTTGTTTTAATGATTGCCACTCCAATTCTCGTATCATGTCTGTGGCACTATCTCCCCTATATCGCGATAATACAAAACTAGCTGCCTTCTTTGTACTTTTTCGATGTCATCCGTCAGTCCCAGCTAATGCGTATCCCACACCGCACAGCAATACTCCAGAATAGGGCGGACAAGCGTGGTGTAAGCAGTCTCTTTAGTAGACCTGTTGCACCTTCTAAGTGCAAAGTGAATACCAAAGTCTATAGCACTCGACGAGCAACAAGTTTGGAGGCGCCGTATTCGATTCGGTCGTACACAGATTTTTTGTATTATAGCATGAGTGTTATGACGGAAGCAGATATTCAAAAGCTCTGTTTACTCGGCGGTGACGTCAGAATAGCGTGTACGTCTCCAGCAGGGTATTTCGAGTAGGCCGAACGTGAGAAAGACGCCAGCTTCTCTCGTGGCTGAGTGGGACCTCTGAGATCGTCGAAATAACAGTTAAATGTTTCCCACACAGCTATTTAAACTGTCCTGTTAGGTTCTTGCCGAACCACACCCTACGAAACAACGTCGCATTCGTAAAAAAACAAAAAAAAATATTCCATTCATGAGAATGTCCTAGAATGTCTTAAAAGGCTAAAACGGAAAACAAATATTAGAAGTCAGCAGGAGATGAACCTACTTGGTGAAATGAGCAGCGACGACAGATATATTCCTGCCAGTCAAAAATATTCAGCTGTTTTTGCCATCGCCATCTCGGAGTGTCCACTCGGACACAGAATAAGCCAGTCTCACTGGCAGCGCCTTGGGTCGAGTACTATCGACTTTCGCGGTCGCGTCAAGTGACACGTCATTTGGACATTACTTCTGCGGAAGATTCTCCTCGCATTACAGTGTCCCCGCAATAGTCTGACCCACTGATCCGAAATGGCAAGGCTTAAACAACACCGAGACAGTCCATTCACATGCAACACAATGGTCAAGTGCCTGGCACGTCACAGACAGCGCGGAAGGAGCTGTGGTGCAGCTCACCTCCTGGCGGCGTTTCTCCATGAGGCTGGGCAGCTCCCTAATGGCGGCGTCGATGCCGGCGTTGATGAAGTCGATGGCCCAGCTGCGCACCCTCTCCAGCTCTGGAGTCACCATCTCTGGCAGGTGCACGAACACCTCGTCCATGGACCATATGGGGAAGTCCCTCTCCCAGCCTGCAGGTGATCCAGCCTCAAGCGGAGCGTTGCCCTGTGATGGAATTTGCTTCGATTGGTTATTTGTTTTTCCCTTAATTTATACCATCTATATTATGTTACATGTGAAAAGGTATGTATAAAACACAAGTATACTTTCTGTAGTCTGGGCGCTTTCCACAGCTAGATTTAAATGTATACAATGGGAGGAACAGAAAGAAGAAAGAAAGTGGAAGAGAGGACACATGTAAGATTTTCTGAACACAAAATATATAAAAATGAGGATCTGAACAACTCAAGGACAAACAGTGGGAAGGATATTATCAAGGAGGAGTTAAGAATGGATGATTCCAAGTATTTAACGTTGTTACGGCTCTGCTACTGATTCATAACCATAGAGGAGCTAACGTGCAAACTGTAAATGACGGAAGAATATAGCAGTTCACTGAATTATGGTGACCAGTGATTAGTTACTAAACACTACTTTCGTGATTCAGAAACGGTTACTGAGAAGGGAGTAAGACAGGGTTTTAGTCTGTCATTAATATTATGAAATCTGTATATTGAACAAGCACGAAATCAAAACAAGAAGGCGCTTGGGAAGATGCAAAGTTAAAGGAGAGGGAATAAAATCTTTAAATCTTTGTAGTTTGCACTGATTTTGTACACTACTGGCCATTAAAACTGCTACACCAACAAGAAATGCAGATGATAAACGGGTATTCATTGGACAAATATATTATACTAGAACTGACATGTGATTACATTTTCGCGCAATTTGGGTGCATAGATCCTGAGAAATCAGTACCCAGAGCAACCACCTCCGGCCGTAATAACGGCCTTGATACGCCTGGGCATTGAGTCCAACAGAGATTGAATGGCGTGTACAGGTACAGCTGCCCATGCAGCTTCAACACTATACCACAGTTCATCATGAGTAGTGACTGGCGTATTGTGACGCGCCAGTTGCTCGGCCACCATTGACCAGACGTTTTCAATTGGCTGGACAGGGCAGCAGTCGAACATTTTCTGTATCCAGAAAGACCCGTACAGGACCTGAAACATACGGTCGTGCATTGTCCTGCTGAAATGTAGGGTTTCGCAGGGATCGAATAAAGGTTACAGTCACGGGTTGTAACACATCTGAAATGTAACGTCCACTGTTCAAAGTGCCGTCAATGCGAACAAGAGGTGACCGAGACGTGTAACCAATGGCACCCCATACCATCACGCCGGGTGATACGCCAGTATGGCGATGACGAACACACGCTTCCAATGTGCGTTCACCGTGATGTTGCCAAACACGTATGTGACCATCATGATGCTGTAAACAGAACCTGGATTCATCCGAAAAAATGACGTTTTGCCATTTGTACACTCAGGTTCGTCGTTGAGTGTACCATCCCAGACGCTTCAGTCTGTGATGCAGCGTCAAGGGTAACCGCAGCCATGGTCTCCGAACTGATAGTCCATGCTGCTGCAAACGTCGACGAACTGTTCGTGCAGATGGTTGTTGTCTTGCAAACGTCCCCATCTGTTGACTCAGGGATCGAGACGTGGCTGCACGATCCTTTACAGCCATGCCGATAAGATGCCTGTCATCTCGACTGCTAGTGATACGAGGCCGTTGGGATCCAGCACGGCGTTCCGTATTACCCTCCTCCACCCACCGATTCCATATTCTGCTAACAGTCATCGGATCTCGACCAACGCGAGCAGCAACGTCGCGATACGATAAACCGCACTCGCGATAGGCTACACTCCGACCTTTATCAAAGTCGGAAACGTATTGGCACGCATTCCTCCTCCCTACACGACGCATCACAACAACGTTTCACCAGGCAACGCCGTTCAACTGCTGTTTGTGTATCAGAAATCGGTTGGAAACTTTCCTCACGTCAGCACGTTGTAGGTGTCGCCACCGGCGCCAACCTTATGTGAATGCTCTGAAAAGCTAATCATTTGCATATCACAGCATCATCTTTGTGTTTAATAAATTTCGCGTCTGTATCACGTCATCTTCGTGGTGTAGCAATTTTAATGGCCATTAGTGTAATTCTGTCAGAGGCATTAATGGACTCGGAAGACGAGCTGAACAGACAACATAGCGTCGTGATATCACGTTATAAGGCTAACATCAACAAAAAGAAACCCGGCCGCTGTGACAGAGCGGTTCTAGGCGCTTCAGTCTGGAACCGCGCTGCTGCTACGGTCGCAGATTCGAACCCTGCCTCGGGGATGGATGTGTGTGATGTCCTTAGGTTAGTTAGGTTTAAGTAGTTCTAAGTCTAGGGGACTGATGACCTCAGATGTTGTCCCATAGTGCTTAGAGCCATTGTAACAAAAAGAAAACAAGTGGAATGAAATGTAGTCGAATTAAATCAAACAATATTAAAACACAGTGGGAAATAAGAGACTTGTTTACACTTACTTTACACAGTTATATCAACTTGCAAATTTCATTAAGTTCTTATTGTTGTATGTGCACATAAATAATACTACTAATCTTCCCAAATTCGTAATCCATTAGACTAAACCCCCGTTTTGCACGCTTATTTATAAGGTGGCTGTATTTCAGTTAATAATAATAAACTCAAAAACTCTTGCTTGCGGTCTGAGTAAATTTTAATTGCACTGAGTTCAAAGAGCAACAGCCACACCTGCAAATAGTAAGAGTTATTTATTGATCTATTTGAACAATTAACTTTAGTGACAACTATTAACTACACATTATCTGCTCTTGATACTGAAAGGCTGTTTATTGAAACTATACTCTATAGAAATTTGCTTCAAGTAGAATGAGAGGGATCACCATAATCTAACCATTTGTTGCCCACAGAAAGTAACTTGATATGACACAATGAGTACAGAGATCTGGCATAACCTTTGCAAAAATATCCTCCAAATGTGACATAACATTAAGAGGAATATAGTACACAGTGATGCAACAACAAATGAACCATTTTATCTTGTGGTCACAATCTGAAGCGTTCTAATTTTTCTACAAAATGATCAGAACCCTTAATGGTTCAAATGGCTCTGAGCACCATGGGACTTAACATCTGAGGTCATCAGTACCCTAGACTTGGAACTACGTAAACCTAACTAACCTAAGGACATCACACACATCCATGCCCGAGGCAGGATTCGAACCTGCGACCGTAGCGGTCACGCGGTTCCAGAATGAAGCGCTTAGAACCGCTCGGTCACACTGGCTGGCGAACCCTTAATATTAGTGCCTGTTTCGTTACAAACAGCTGTAGGAGAGTGACAAGTGTTTGACAATTTCATATGCCTGATAAACAATAGTGCTAGCTATAAGCCTTATTGGAATGCAAGGTTTGTTACTTTTTATAGTCTGTGTGATGCTTCCAGCATTACAACTCGAAATGTTGGTACATAAATATTGCTTGGTCCTCAGCACAATGACACCATACAAAATTCACCACGAAGGGTTCAAACTTGCATAGTTGAACACTACTTTTTTGGCACTTCAGAATAAAAATGCAGCGCAGCCACAGCTGTTGCCATAGGGCTGTGGAAACTGGGGAGTGCAGAGCTGACCAAAACACCATTGTACCAGATGCAGCAAATCCACTGGCCTGTTCCGCATTGCAGGCCAGCTTTCACAGCACCAGTGACACAGGACAAAGGTGTGTCAACCACAGTAAGAACAGGTCAGTTGCTACACCTTCTAGCTGCTCACCTGTTATCACATACATGGTCGGAAGTGCTGCATGAGCACAAGTAGCCAGCAAACCTGTATAAATACCCATCATCTGTAGTCAAAGACATTCCAGTCTGGCAACGTCTGTTGTGTAAGGAAGTCCGTGCCAGGGGGTGACATGGTTTTGCAAGCAGCCACCATGGGACTCGAGCTCCACTATCGATGATAATTGTTCTTGAGTCCAGCTGTTGGGCCACTTTCAGGCTCCCACAACCGCATCTGGACTTCTGCTATGGAGGGAACCCGTCCACTCCAGTTGCTGGGCCACTTTCAGGTTCCCATAACTACAACTGAACTTCTGCCTTGGAGGGAACCCGTTTGTAACTGAGGTGATGCAGTGGTCCAAACACCTGGGACTGTTCAGGCGAGCTGACACTGTGCACCTCTGCTCGATAGGGCAGACACCACCACTGTGGTGATGCCTTCCTCTCGGGAATCAAACCCGGGACCCCGTGCGAGGGAAGCAAGAACGCTACCGCAAGACCACGAACCACGGACAGCAGCCTGGTGATAATCTATCGCCTGAACCTCTACACTGTACAGATATTCGACTTAATGTACACCGATTAGACTGAACATTATCATTTGGTATGCAGTACTTCAGCCATTCTGCATGACGTACATTTCACAAGTCCTTGGAAGGGTTCTGGAATATAAATATGTAGCACCAGTTGTCTGTATACAGGCCATAAAGTCCATGTAAATTATGGACTGATGGCTTGAGGGCACAGAACAGGCACCCAATAGCATCCCTGACATCTACCACCACATTGAGATCAGGGAAATTTGATGATGAAGATATCAACATGAGTCCTCCATCATCCTACTCGAGCTCTATAGCACGACTCTGATATTTTGGCACAGGCAGTACCATTGTCATTGAAGAAGACATCAAGGAGTAGGGGGTGCAGTAATGTCCATGTAGTGCAGAACTGTCAAGGTGGCATTGATTACTACAACAGATGACACAGCATAGTACTACCCTCACTGGCATGGGTTCTTGTGTCAACCAGCAATTTGGACAAGAACGTCGGCCTGGCGTAACAAGAAACATGATCCATTTGGTCAGATGACACACTTACATTGATCACATTACAGTCTCAAAGATACCGTGCCCTCGGTAATTGCAACTGGCAATGCCATTTGGTCGACTTGGCAACACTTAGGAGTTGTCTGCTCGCAGATCCCCATTTTCAACAATTTCCACCAAATGTTGTGCTCTGAAACACCTGCGCCAACACGAGTACTGTAGTCTGCCGCCAGATCTGCCACAGATGGTTCCCATTCTGTTTTACATTGTGGGCAGGCTGCAGAATCCAAAATTCTTTGAGGGATTGTTGACGTTCAACACCTTGTAGCCCACCCACAGTTTCCCCATCCATAACCCACTTTCCACAGAGGCCCAAGATGACAGAATGAGAACAGCTGACCAGGTTCGCCATTTTCGGGAATGTCATTCCCAGACGTCAGGCCGGAACAATTTGCTCCTTGTGAAAGCACGTTATGTCAGTGGATTGGTTCAAAATGCTCTGAGCACTATGGGACTTAACTCCTGAGGTCATCAGTCCCCTAGAACTTAGAACTACTTAAACCTAACTAACCTAAGGACATCACACACATCCATGCCCGAGGCAGGACTCGAACCTGCGACCGTAGTGGTCGCGCGGTTCCAGACTGTAGCGCCTAGAACCGCACGACCACCCCGGCCTGCTATGTCAGTGGAGTTTCCCATCTGTGGCTTTCGGTTTCTTTCCTCTTCGATGTCCACATCGACACCAGATGGCACTCAGTGTTGCAGTGCCACTGGTCACAATATTTTGGCTCATGAGTACATTCAGCCAGCAGCTATTAAACCATACATCATAGTAATAATGTTAAAAAATAGGTGATGCTACAATCTGAGAAGTGAAACTTTCTAGCAGATTTAACAGTCATAGTCTCAGCATCATTCACTCCAAAGTATGTCATACATGTACAACAATTACGAGAGACTTTTCGACACGCCAAATTCTACCGTACATTGTCGTATTAGAATTAATAGCCTCGCTCTGTCGATATTTTTTGTGTAGGCAATTTATTATTATTTGTAATTCACTGTGAGACACAATTGCGTTTTTAAGATTACCAGATTATTTTTGAAGGTTTAAATGTTATCCGTAATTATTCAGTGTTGTTCTTGAAGTTGTTGTTAGTTGTGGAAACTGGCAAGTGTTTCTCATTTGGAAGCTTACCTCTTCTGTGGAATTCAGCCCACCCAGCACAGCATTCGTGAAGTTCCAGTAGCACGTAGTCATTCCTGGGAGCACAAAGTCGAACGAGGTGTTGACACCGGTGCTTATTTCCCAGGCTGCGCGGTCGATGCCCTGCTGCAGGTGTTCCATGGAGTGGAGGACCCCATTGGCGGAGTTCCCCCCCTGGTAGCCGGTGCCGGTGTCCATGATGGACAGGTAGGACACCAGAGCGTCCGTCATCAGCTGCTTGGTGACCGTCGCGTTGGCGACGGGGTAGTAGTACAGCTGATCCAGAGGCGGAATGGGCTGCGTCGCGTTCAGAAACGCCCCGTCCAGATAGGAGACTCCCAGCACTGTGGAGACAAACAACACTCTGTTCAGTGTAAGGTGATTGGTCGGTGAGCCTCCCTATGGCAAAGGCAAAGTAGAACACATCGAGAGAGTATGGGCTGTGTACAGAGTGCAGACATCCAGCACTGTTCGCCCGACGAAAGATCCGTGCCCAAAGACTGGAAAGTTGCACAGGTCACACCAATATTCAAGAGAGGTAGTAGGAGTAATCCACTAAATTACAGGCCCATATCGTTAACGTCGAAATGCAGCAGGATTTTGGAACATTATGAACTACCTCGAAGGAAACGGTCTATTGACACACAGCCAACATGGGTTTAGAAAACATCGTTCCTGTAAGACACAACTAGCTCTTTATTCACATGAAGTGTTGAGTGCTATTGACAAGGAAGTTGAGATCGATTTCTGGATTTCCGGGAGGCTTTTGACACTGTACCACACAAGCGGCTCGTAGTGAAATTGCGTGCTTGTGGAATATCGTCTCAGTTATGTGACTGGATTTGTGACTTCCTGTAGATAGATCGCAGTTCGTAGTAACTGACGGAATGTCATCGAGTAAAACAGAAGTGATTTCTGGCGTTCCCCAAGGTAGTGTTATAGATCCTTTGCTGTTCCTTATCTATATAAACGATTTGAGAGACAATCTGAGCAGCCGTCTTCGGTTGGTTGCGGATGACGCTGTTATTTATCGATTAATAAAGTCATCAGAAGATCAAAACAAACTGCAAAGCGATTTAGAAAAAATGGTGAGGTCATCCACATGAGTACTAAAAGTAATCCGTTAAACTTCGGTTACACGATAAATCAGTCTAATCTAACAGCCGTAAATTCAACTAAATACCTAGGTATTACAATTACGAACAATTTAAATCGGAAGGAACACACAGAAAACGTTGTGGGGAAGGGTAATCAAAGGCTGCGTTTTATTGGCAGGACACTTAGAAAATGTAACAGACCTTCTAAGGAGACTGTTTACACTACGCTTGTCCGTCCTCTTTTAGAATACTGCTGCGCGGTGTGGGATCCTTACCAGATAGGACTGACGGAGTACATCGAAAAAGTTCAAAGAAAGGCTGCTCGTTTTGTATTATCGCGAAATATGGGAGAGGGTGTCACGGAAATGATACAGGATTTGGGCTGGAAATCATTATAAGAAAGGCGTTTATCGTTGCGACGGAATCTTCTCACAAAATTCCAATCACCAGTTTTCTCCTACGAATGCGAAAATATTTTGTTAGCGACCTACATAGGGAGGAACGATCACCACGATAAAATAAACCAGAGCTCGTACGGAAAGATATAGGTGTTCTTTCTTTCCGCGCGCTGTAAGAGATTGGAATAGTAGAGAATTGTGAAGGTGGTTCGATGAACCCTCTGCCAGGCACTTAAATGTGATTTGCAGAGCATCCATGTAGATGCAGATATAAATTTCTCCAAGCGCGGCAACACGGCCATATGCGCCTCTGCCAAGCGTCCACTCGTGTTTTTCCAAGGCCGCATAGACGCCAGCCACTCGCCACGGCAACGTAGTAGCCGCCAGCCACGAACTCTGCGGCGGGAAACTGACGCTCTAAACTCCCCCCACAGATTGTACGCTCACATATTCCTCACTTTATGTTTCACTTTTTTATTAGTTTCTTGAAAAAATATACACTCCGCTACGGAATTAAAGAATCAGTTTTGCGAAACCCCTTAACTTCGAAGCCGGCCGGAGTGGCCGAGCGGTTAAAGGCGCTACAGTCTGGAACCGCACGACCGCTACGGTCGCGGGTTCGAATCCTGCCTCGGGCATGGATGTGTGTGATGTCCTTAGGTTAGTTAGGTTTAAGTAGTTCTAAGTTCTAGGGGACTTATGACCACAGCAGTTGAGTCCCATAGTGCTCAGAGCCATTTTGAACTTAACTTCGAAATTTGGCTGAGAGGTACATAAAATCTTCATCTCTGGTGGTGCAAAAACGTGGCGCTCTGCGACTTCACCTTCGGGATCGATGACGCTACAAACAGGAAGGCGTCGACACATGTGAAAAAAAGACCGCAGCACACAAGTTTTTGTGATGCCTAAGGCGGGTTAACGATGTCACATTGGCACCAAATTTCACCACAACTTCGCCCAATGCCACACTGGATGTGTCAAAGGATGTGAAGGCTGTCAAGCCCTCTTTTCCACATTTCACCCCTTCTGCGATAGAGGTCAGAACCGTGACACCCAGGATTGAAATCGCACGGTTTTCTTATGAGTGGCCGACCGAAACATTGCAGACACACTACCGCTCAGAATCGCCACTAGAAGGCTGCAAGATTAACGTGTACAGATCGTGTCGCGTTGACGGGGGACTGACTTCGGCAACTCAAGTGGGACGCCTTATAGGCGGACCTGGACCAAGTGATTACTATCCTCTTTTCTTGAAAAACTACCAACCACTCTGAGGGATCTACAGCTCTCTACAAGGGGGTGAGATACTTACAAGACGCACTGAGGCATTCGAACAGACATTCTTCCGGCGCTATAAACGCGAATGGACCTGTAAGAAATCCTACTACGAGGCGAGCTGTGAAGTTCGGTCTGATATGCGCTTCACAGTGGTTTGCAGACTGCGTATGTACGTGTAGATGCGGTTGTTTTTTCCTCTCACTCCAAGACATAAAATTGGCCACTTGCGTTTATGACTCGCGCTGTGTGGCCTCCGCACAAACTTATGACTACAGACAGTTCATACATTCCGGGAATCGTACTATCAACACTGATACTGGCAAGATATCAGTCGTGGGGATTCCAAGATTTCCTAAAATGTTTTACATTCTACTTAGAAGTCGAATAACAAATGACAAAATAAATACTTTTTTTCGTGTGATATACACTACTGGCTATTAAAATTGCTACACCATGAAGATGACGTGCGAAATTTAACCGACAGGAAGAAGATGCTATGATATGCAAATGATTAGCTTTTCAGAGCATTCTCACAAGGTTGGCGCCTGTGGCAACACCTACAACGTGCTGACACGAGGAAAGTTTCCAACCGATTTCTCATACACCGGCGTTGCCTGGTGAAACGTTGTTGTGATGCCTCGTGTAAGGAGGAGAAATGCGTACCATCACACTTCCGACTTTGATAAAGGTCGGATTGTAGCCTATCGCGATTGCGCTTTATCGTATCGCGACATTGCTGCTCGCGTCGGTCGAGATCCAATGACTGTTAGCAGAATATGGAATCGGTGGGTTCAGGAGCGTAATACGGAACGCCGTGCTGGATCCCAACGGCCTCGTATCACTAGCAGTCGAGATGACAGGCATCTTATCCGCATGACTGTAACGGATCGTGCAGCCACGTCTCGATCCCTGAGTCAACAGATGGGGACGTTTGCAAGACAACAACCATATGCACGAACAGTTCGACGACGTTTGCAGCAGCATGGAATATCAGCTCGGAGACCGTGGCTGCGGTTACCCTTGACGGTGCATCACAGACAGGAGGGCCTGAGATGGTGTACTCGACGGCGAACCTGGGTGCACGAATGGCAAAATGTCATTTTTTCGGATGAATCCAGGTCCTGTTTACAACATCATGATGGTCGTATCCGTGTTTGGCGACATCGCGGTGAACGCACATTGGAAGCATGTATTCGTCATCGCCATACTGGCGTATCATCCGGCGTGATGGTTTGGGGTGGCATTGGTTACACGTCTCGGTCACCTCTTGTTCGCATTGACGGCACTTTGAGCAGTAGACGTTACATTTCAGATGTGTTACGACCCGTGGGTCTACCCTCCACTCGATGCATGTGAAACCCTACATTTCAGCAGGAAAATGCACGACCACATGTTGCAGGTCCTCTACCGGCCTTTCTGGATATAGAAAATGTTCGACTGCTGTCCTGGTCAGCACATTCTCCAGATCTCTCACCAACTGAAAACGTCTGGTCAATGGTGGCCGAGCAACTGGCTCGTCACAATACGCCAGTCACTACTCTTGATGAACTGTGGTATCGTGTTGAAGCTGCATAGGCAGCTGTACCTGTACACGCCATCCAAGCTCTGTTTGACTGAATGCCCAGGCGTATCAAGGCCGTTACTATGGCCAGAGGTGATTGTTCTGGGTACTGATTTCTCAGGATCTATGCACCCAAATTGCGTGAAAATGTAATCACATGTCAGTTGTAGTATAATATATTTGTCCAATGAATACCCGTGTATCATCTGCATTTCTTCTTGGTGTAGCAATTGTAATGGTCAGTAATTACAAATTAACAGTTTTCAAATTTTTTCGTTTACTTATACAGTAAAACCTTTCTTCTTGCTAAATGTCACGATTCTACGTCGGGGGAAGTACCCTACAGGTTTTGGTCTGTGAGTGTGCGAGTATGAGAGTATGAGGCATAAATGCCTGCATTGCAACGGACCGTAGGCTTCAATATGGGACACATATGTCAACTTGAGACTTCTACCCGTTCCTGAGAAAAAGGTTTCTGAAGAACCGGACAGACTGGCAGAGAACAGGGTGATCCTGTTTTTAGCGAAGGAGGTCCAGAACCCTAAAAATGCAGCCCAGCTGCGACCTGCCAGACGTACCTGGGGAGGCGGTGAAGCAGGCCAGCGCCACCAAGACCGACACCGCGGTTTCCATGCTGAGGTTGCGAGCTGGCAACTGGGACATCCGCCGGAGTTCGCATCCCCTATATATACGCAGCTGCCAGCAGGCCTCTCGATCAGAAGCAGTGCAAAGTCTCCTCTGATTGCGCCTGAGAACTAGAATGACGTTACTAAGTGTGGAATTATACCACTTGAGAGTTACGAGTTGTTACCTCAGATCAACAAAAATCAATTCAGTAATTGCAGAATTATCATTTACTTGTACCTCAGAATCTGTAGAGAGTCTAAAGGTCAGAGCCTCTCGGGCAGGAGGGAATCACCGGCACTGTGATAATATCAGCCGGCGGCAGGACGTGAAGTGCCCGTATCTGCGTCATCACCGCCAGCTTCCTTGTGCAGTGGCGCTGAATGTGTATTCTTTCAGAGAGCATGACAGTAATACTACACTACTGGCCTTTAAAATTGCTACACCAAGAAGAAATGCAGATGATAAACGGGTATTCATTGGACAAATATATTATACTAGAACTGACATGTGATTACATTTTCAAGCAGTTTGGGTGCATAGATCCTGAGAAATCAGTACCCAGAACAACCATCTCTGGCCGTAATAACGGCCTTGATTCTCCTGGGCATTGAGTCAAACAGAGCTTGGATGGCGTGTACAGGTACAGCTGCCCATGCAGCTTCAACACGATACCACAGTTCATCAAGAGTAGTGATTGACCTATTGTGACGAGCCAGTTGCTCGGCCACCATTGACCAGACGTTTTCAATTGGTGAGAGATCTGAAGAATGTGCTGGACAGGGCAGCAGTCGAACATTTTCTGTATCCAGAAAGGCCCGTACAGGACCTGCAACATCCGGTCGTGCATTATCCTCTTGAAATGTAGGGTTTCGCAGGGATCGAATCAAGGGTACAGCCACGGGTCGTAACACATCTGAAATGTAACGTCCACTGTTCAAAGTGCCGTCAATGCGAACAAGAGGTGACCGAGACGTGTAACCAATGGCACCCCATACCATCACGCCGGGTGATACGCCAGTATGGCGATGACGAATACATGCTTCCAATGTGCGTTCACCGCGATGTCGCCAAACACGGATGCGACCATCATGATGCTGTAAACAGAACCTGGATTCATCCCAAAAAAAATGACGTTTTGCCATTCGCGCAACCAGGATCATCGTCGAGTACACCATCGCAGGCTCTCCTGTCTGTGATGCAGCGTCAAGGGTAACCGCAGCCATGGTCTCCGAGCTGATAGTCCGTGCTGCTGCAAACGTCGTCGAACTGTTCCTGCAGATGGTTGTTGTCTTTCAAACGTCCCCATCTGTTGACTCAGGGACGTTTCACCAGACAACGATGGTCAACTGCTGTTTGTGTATGAGAAATCGGTTGGAAACTTTCCTCATGTCAGCACGTTGTAGGTGTCGCCACCGGCGCCTACCATGTGTGAATGCTCTGAAAAGCTAATCATTGCATATCACAGCATCTTCTTCCTGTCGGTTAAATTTCGCGTCTGTAGCACGTCATCTTCGTGGTGTAGCAATTTTAATGGCCAGTAGTGTATATTACAGTCTAAATGCATGTTGTAAAATTATTTGAACAATACCGTACTCAACTGCCTGCTGTTGTCCTCGGTATCTGGTTCAAAGAATGGAAATTCTGAGAAAAATAAACACACTGCACTTAATTTCCTAAAGATCTGTAAGTGGTACAGATCAGGAATCTGGTTTCCGAATTTTTACTAGTGGGTGCATAAATTGCACCAATCTTATATATTATATCCCTCAGCTTAAAGATATGTTCCACTAACTCAATATTTAAGGAAATGTTCGACGTTTACGTTCTTATACCTGTATTTGCAGGCAATACAATATAGCTTCTTTGCTAGTTTACCCACCCCTCCACACTTCCCATGAACCCGTATTTTGCATTCCATGGATCTAATTAGTTTTTTCCATCAGATCTTCCTCGCGCAGCTCTCTGTAACATTCTCCTGTTTGCCGAATGCGTTAGTTTGGTGGCTTTCTCGCGATCTCCAAAACACGTCCTTTTCGCAGACGAAGTTGTAATTCTATATTTCTTCTCCTTTCCTTCGGTTATCTTTTTGTTTCTGGCGTCATCTGCTCGTCAGCTCACTGGCTCGTTAGCTACGTCTCGTAGTTTTGCCTGGAACTATCATTTCCCTCGGATTGGGTGATGTTTCTTGTATGGACAACTTTACACCACCTTTTGAGTGCCATGATATCTGCATTGAAATTAGAAGGCAGTTCGATTCTTTATGCAGTGTCCAAAGCAGGTTTTCTTACGTCGGACATGCATAAACCTCAACATCTCTTTAAATGTAAGAATATGCTCTTTGAATTCATTTTCAGCTTCTGCGGCTTCTGCGGCCAATAATTTCTTATTTGCAGTATGCTCCTTAATTGTTCGCTAAGGCACATTTCATATGCGTGCACATTAATTTAATCCACTATCCCCATTTACACGTACTGTTACAGCTACATGCTATTCATCTGTGCTCCACTTTCCATAACGCCTTTCTGTTTCCATATTGTAGTGCAAAATAATTATTTAATTAATAATGGATAAAAAACGCATTAGAAAATTCACCACATCATTTCTAAACATTATGTTGCACTAATAATGCTAAACGAATTTTTAAAGCTCTCTATACTAACAAGTTTCTTAAATCTTACCGGTCCGATATCGGAAACCTACATCGATACATTATAGGCGACGTCAACATTTTCGCTTTGTCAGTTTCCTACAAACGAACAACAACGAATATAGACTAATAACTGTCTGAAAAGTAAGGTCATTTCCCTTACGTTCAGCTATAAATAAAACATTGCGTTGACACGTACACAAAAAGTTAGATGAAAACTACAACAAAACCAACGTTGTCTGCAGACGATCGGCACTCGACAGACAGAACTCATAGTTGACAATGTGGCTCGAAGCTGCACGCAGTTCGCGCAGATCTCTCTAAATGTCTAACATTTCTATGAATTCTATAGCAGTAGCACCACTTGGGAGCAGATAAAATATAGCAATTCTGTAATATGAACAGGAAGGGACCCAACACTTTTACTTAAAATTACTTCTACTTCTGTCCACGACTCTCCATCCGAGATAACATGCTCCATCCCACCTACTTAAAAATCCTCAGACCAGTCACAGATTTCGATTGACATCCCAAAAGGTCGTACCTTTGTTAACAAACATTGGTTTAGTACTCAGTCAAATGATTCTCGGAAGACAAGAAATAGAAAATTGGATCCACCAATACCGTGTAGAAGACTATAATAGATACACGTCAATGTATTGTGTAGTGTTGGCAGAAGAGCCAACATTGTGTTTCTAGAGGAGGCCGAAATGCACGCGTTTAGTTACACGCTGACTGGCGTCTGAGGTCTGGAACAGGACAATATCTTGAGAATTGCAAATAAAGTACGTAGATGATGTAATACTTAACTTTAATCCACAATTGTAGAACATCTCTCTTGATGATACATGCTTCACATAATAAATATCAATTGAATACGGCGCCTTGCTAGGTCGTAGCAAATGTAGCTGAAGGCTATGCTAACTATCGTCTCGGCAAATGAGAGCGTATTTGTCAGTAAACCTTTCCTTGCAAAGTCGGCTGTACAACTGGGGCGAGTGCTAGTACGTCTCTGTAGACCTGCCGTGTGGTGGCGCTCGGTCTGCAATCACTGACAGTGGCGACACGCGGGTCCGGCGTATACTAATGGACCGCGGCCGATTTAAAGGCTACCACCTAGCAAGTGTGGTGTCTGGCGGTGACACCACATATTGTCTCAGCGATTGGGTGCAATTTTCACACCTGGTAATTAAATGAAAATAAAAAATTGAAAACACTCCAGCCACGTGTGTCAGAGTTCAGGAAGTTGTTTACGCCAAATAATTAACACAGATTAATATTAAAGCTGAAACAAATGAGCCCTCGGTCACAATTTTTAGTCTTATTAACCAGGTTTCAACACTTTTAAGAGTGCCTTTTATCAGGATTTAAATCTTTATAGTGGACTATAGCGTAGTTACAAATTTATGGGAAAAGAAAATTTTTTGTATAAAAGTGTAAGTACTGACTAACAATACAAGACAGAGAGAGAGTACTTACATGTCACGTATAAAATAAATATCAGGCCAGAAGGGCTTTAGTTACAATTTTTTTTAAAAAAAAAAAGAATGCATGAAAGCGAGCCACTATGGGCTGCTCATACCTGTAAAGCCACAGGTAGCAACGGACTGAGGTGCCCGAGTTAACAAGTGCGGGCAGGTGAACATGACACCAAGAGTGCCATCTGGTAGCCGTAAATATAAGTACGCTACTTACAAGGGAACCTCCCCATCGCACCCCCCTCAGACTTAGTTATAAGTTGGCACAGTGGATAGGCCTTGAAAAACTGAACACAGATCAATCGAGAAAACAGGAAGAAGTTGTGTGGAACTATGAAAAAAATAAGCAAAATGTACAAACTGAGTAGTCCATGCGCAAGATAGGCAACATCAAAGAGAATGCGGGCTCAGTATCGCCGCGGTCCCGTGGTTAGCGTGAGCAGCTGCGGAACGAAAGGTCCTTGGTTGAAATCCTCCCTGGAGTGAAAAGTTTAATTTTTTATTTTCAGACAATTATCAAAGTTCAGGCACTCACACATAATCAACTTCGCCCTCCAAAATTCCAGGACATGTTCAGATTTGCTTGGACATATGCAGGATTTAACAGTCTACAAACGGAAAAATTTGAAAACGTTAAAAACATATGTTTTGACAGAGCACAGGGAAAACTGTGCGACTGTGAAACTGTTGGATTCATTTGTTGCAGTTTATGTGACAAACTCTTATCTTTTCATCACTTTTTTGGGAGTGATTATGACATCCACAAGAAAAGCTAAATCGGGCAAGGTATAAAAATCTTTTCACCCATTCGCCAAGTGTACAAGTTAGGTGGGTCGACAACATATATCTGTCATGTGACGCACATGCCGTCACCAGTGTTGTATAGAATATACCGGACGTGTTTTCCTGTGGAGAAATCGGTTGACCTATGACCCTGCGATCAAATGTTTTCGGTTCCCATTGGAGAGGCACGCCCTTTCGTCTACTAATCGCACGGTTTTGCGGTGCGGTCGCAAAACACAGACACTAAACTTATTACAGTGAACAGAGACGTCAATGAACGAACGGACACATCATAACTTTGCGAAAATAAAGAAAATAGAAATTTTCACTCGAGGGAAGTCTTGAACCAAGGACCTTCCGTTCCGCAGCTGCTCACGCTAACCACGGGACCACGGAGCTCCTGAGCTCACGCTATCCTTGATGTTGCCTATCTTGCGCATGGACTACTCAGTTTGTATATTTGGCTTATTTTTTTCATAGTTCCACACAACTTCTTCGTGTTTTCTCGATTGACCTGTGTTCAGTTTTTCAAGGCCTATACACTATGCCAACTTATAACTAAGTCTGAGGGGGGGTGCGATGGGGAGGTTCCCTTGTTAACATTTAATATATAGACAGCTGTATTTAGTACTTTAACTCATACACGAAGTTTAATGTGACAACAGCAGACATGGTAACATTTTGCTTATGTAAAAGCATAGAAATACAGTTTGAAAACTGAAAACTGGTTAACAGTATAAAAAGAAGCAGTACTTACACGTCACGTATAAAATAAATATAAAGCGAACAGCTTTAGTCACAATTTAAAGTAAAATGTGTGGAAGGCGAGCCACTACTGGCTGCTCGCATGTGTCGTGCTTCAGACTGAGGCGTCCCCGTTAACAACTGCGGGCAGGTGAATATTGCACCGAAAGTGCTACCTAGTAGCCGCAAATACAACTTGGCTACTTAACATTCAAATGTAGACGGATGAATATTATGATGAACATCATTCAGTACTTGATGTAAAAGGCAATATTTTGTTTAACAGCGGCAGGTAATGTAACGTTTTGTCTACATCAGAGCTTAGAAGTACTGTTTGAAGTATAAAAGCATCACTACAGAAAATACAAAAAGGGCTAATGACACAGCCTGTAGAAAACGATACAACATGAAATACAGCCAATAAACCATTTAATAAATGAAAAATTAAGAGCTGACTTCAATGGAACAAAAAAACATTTCTGTAACTGCACGAGGAGAACTGAAATTAAATCTCAACTGCTCAGTACAGATGAAGAAATTTTTATTACGCAACTGCAGCTGCTCATTGAGAATGAGGCTATCATTTCGAGAAAGATGTTTAATTCTTCAAGTATATCTGATCTACGCCCTTTCTTCTCGCTGTGCAAAATGTTGAAATCGTAAATAGCTTTAGGCGCGTGACTTGTAATCAGAAGATGGTCGGAAAAAGACGAATTTTGGGTGACAATGCCATTTTTTCTTAAATGGCGTTCTTTATATTCGGTTGTGAAGGCACGTCCTGTTTGTCCTATGTAGTAAGAAGAGCAGGAGTCGCAAAAAATATTATAGACGCCAGAACTTTCTAAAGGGGAGCGAGTATGTGCTTAGGAATAATTCGCAGAGCGAACATTGATTCCCAACTGAAGTGGCTTTCAGTTATCGGCACTACATACGAGTTATCTGCAAACTGATGCAGTTAGAGGCATGTGAGGTATCGGCCAGACTCACATGAACGCAGCTAATAGCTGCGTCAAGTGTAGTCGATACATAATTCGCTGATAATAACCTGACACGTTTTTCGGATCATTCATAGCGTGAGACCCTCACAGAGTTATCTACGTAAGCAACGGTTTGTTTATTGTACTGACTTGGACTCCGCTTGGAAACGTCGTTGGGTTCCGAGGTGGACTCTCAGTTCGGCACACGACTATAATTTGGCAGGAAGTTACAAGTATGATCTTATGAAGATAATGCGGATGGGTGAGCTGTAGCCAACTAGAACTTCCGTAATATAAGAGCGCGAAGACATCTAACAAGGGGAGGCCGCCAATTGCGAAATTCAGATTCGATTCATACTGCGCATAATAAAAGCTCATGGCCAGAGGTGTAATGTGACAAAGCACCAAGATGCACTTCTCAGCCGTTGTCGAGAAAATCGACAGTTAAAAGAAACCGTTGCAGTGAAATACTCTCTACGATCAATAATTCTCTACAGCGTCGTGGGGGAGCGGTAAGCGCTCTGGTTCGTAATCTGAAGGTCGCCGGATCGAATCTCGCGCTATGCAACCCTTTTTTTTAGTATTTGTTTTTTATAATTCATATATATATATATATATATATATATATATATATATATATATATATATATAATTCCCGGCAATCAGTTGCAACAATTATGAATATAATAAGTTGTTGAAAGTCGTTTGTCGTGGAAAAACTGGCGACTTCGAACATCATTATGTTTTCCGCAAACAAAGTTGTATTTCACAAATGTTATTAATTGTCTTCATAATGTTGACCACGCATAGTTAACGGAAGACGTAGAAACGATATTCCGAAACGAATACGTAGAGCGTAAGTCAAACGTTCGAATTAGAATAGAGACCCCACGAACACAAATTTGCTGTGGCAGGTATGAAATATAAACTCCGTTACTCGCTCGTTACACTTGAATGACAGATGTTGAAAGGGCCGAAAGGAGCCGCCGCATAACAGCGTAGTTGCCTGCTAACTTCGAAAGAAGGTAGATGCGGTCCCTAGCGCAACTTATAACATTGTCGAAAATCAGTGCGGACGGGAGAGCTTTGGTACACCCTGTTAAAAAAAACGGAAAAATGGAGGCGGTACAATTGCAGAGCGATCCGCCTTCACCAACATGCATAAGCAATTCATTAATACTTTATTTATATATATATATATATATATATATATATATATATAAAATTAGAATAGAGACCCCACGAACACAAATTTGCTGTGGCAGGTATGAAATATAAACTCCGTTACTCGCTCGTTACACTTGAATGACAGATGTTGAAAGGGCCGAAAGGAGCCGCCGCATAACAGCGTAGTTGCCTGCTAACTTCGAAAGAAGTTATATATATATATATATATATATATATATATATATATATATATATATATATATATATATATAAATTACAAAAAACTAATAATAAAAACATTAGCATGGCGCGAGATTCGATCCGGCAACCTTCGGATTACGAACCCGAGCGCTTACCGCTGCGCCACGACGCTGTAGAAAACTACTAATCGTCGAGAGTATTTCGCCGCAACGGTTTCTTTTAACTGTCGATTTTCTCGACAACGGCTGAGAAGTGCATCTTGGTGCTTTGCCACATTACACCTCTGGCCATGAGCTTTTATTATGCGTAGTATGAATCGAATCTGAATTTCACAATTGGCGGCCTCCCCTTGTAAGTAATTAAAATTTTGTATTTCTGGGGATCCATGGCCTCCATATGTAAAGACGATCCGTAGTAGGTTGTCATGCTATGTTTTTTTAATCGTGCGATTAGCTAATTTCGACTATGCGTCATTGTCGAGCACATTCGTAATATCACAATCATGATATTGAATACAGATGTTACAAATGTGCTTGACAATGACAGTCGAAATTAGCGAATCGCACGATTAAATATATACCGCATTACAGCCTACGGACCATGTTTATGTTTATCAAGCATATAAGTAATCATTCTGCCACGCACACTTCCTGAAAAAAATGAATGCTTAAATCTTTACATGCGAGCCCTTATTCTTGCGATGTTCATTTCTCTCTATGTAGGTAGGAGTCAATAAAATATTTTGGCATTCGGAGGAGGGAAATGGTGACTGAAATATCTGGAAAACATCTCGCTGCAACGAAAAAGGTCTGTGTTTTAATAATTGCTACCCAAAATCGCGTATCATTTTTACCCTATTTCGCGGCAGTACAAAACGAGCTGCCCTTCTTTGAACTTTTTCGATGTCCTTTGTCAATCATCTCTGATAAGGATCTCATACGGCGTAGCAATACTATAGCAGAGGACGGACAAGCGTATTGTAAGCGAAACAAAAGAGATACATGATTGCACCTGTTACTGTCCTTCAAAGTAGTCACCAGCGTTGTGTAGAACCCGTTGCTAGCGATGTGAAGGTGTAGTATACCGTTAGCAGAGCCTGTTCTGTTGATGGTGCGAATGGAGCGGTCTAAAGTTATGGTGATTCTCGTGTAGACTGTGATGGTGTCATCCTAACGCATTACGTTCCTCCACGGCAGACGGTCAATGCACAGTATAACTGTTCGTTTTTGGAGCATCACCATCCGACCAGCTTTGCGAAAGAAGCGGCGACACTTTCTGCGCAACCCACCCATTTATCGCGACAATGCGCGGGAGCATACAGCGCAAGCTGTGGCTGCTCTGTTAGGTCGATGGGACTGGGAAGTACTGTACCACCCACCATACTCCCAGGACTTAAGTCCTTGTGACTTTGATTTGATTCCGAAGATGAAGGAACCACTTCGCGGCGTTCGCTTTAGAACTGTTCCAGAGATTCGACAGGCAGTAGACCGCTCCATACGCACCATCAACAGAACAGGCTCTGCTAACGGTATACTACGCCTTCCACATCGCTGGCAACGGGTTCTACACGACGCTAGTGAAGGACAGTAACTGGTGCAAACATGTAACTCTTGTGTCTGTTGTGAATAAGTAGCTGCCACTATTGAAGTTCCAACCCTCGTATCTTGTCTAAACATTTTACAGATGGCTTTGGTCTTGTGATAAATTTTACTAGGCGTAAACGACAGAGTCATCTGCAAACAGTTTAAGAGTGTAGCTCAGACTGTCTTCTGAATCGTTTATATAGATTGAGAACAGCAGAGAACCTAATATAATTTCGGCTTCACTAAACGTCTTCCCGTCAGTTACTGCCATCTTTCTAAGAGGAAATCGCGGCTCTAACATTACAACTGAGACGATATTCAACAGGCACTTAATTGGATTAGAAGCTGCTTGTGAGAAAAGAAGCCAAAAAGCTTTCTGGAAATCTGGAAACATGGAGTCAATTTGAGATCCCCTGCCGACAGCACTCATTGCTTTTTGTGAAGAAAGAGCCAGTTGCATTCGACTAGAACGACATATTTGGAATGCATGCCGGTTATGTGTCAGTAGATCTTTTTTCCCCTACATATACAGTGCTCAAGTATTATGAAAATGTTTGAGCACAGTGTACGCACAAAATCGTAGTACAAGTCGACGTCAGTGATTCGGCTCAATAATGCCGCGGAATACTTCCATTTCCCCGTCCTACTTTCCAGTCTTTAGGTACGTATCTTTCTTCGAGTGAGCAGTTGTACAGGTTGTCGTAATTACGGCTGGAGTTTGGAATCGCTGTAGAATGAGAGCCACTGCTGAGAATGACGCCAAATTTGAACAGCATATTACGACACAAAGGAAACGTCACTAAAAAAAGTCAACGTAAATTTTACGAATAGATGGCGCTGAAAACGTTTTTACGTAAATGGGTTCGGCTACAAATGACATGAATCGCAATACAACGGGTATGATTAAAGTTGCACGTTATACCTCTCCTATTGTTCAGTGTGGATGACTGAAAAAGATCGGCAGTCAACAAAATGGTTCAAAATGGCTCTGAGCAGGATGGGACTTAAAATCTGAGGTCATCAGTCCCCTAGAACATAGAACTACTCAAACCTAACTAACCTAAGGACATCAAACACATCAATGCCCGAGGCAGGATTCGAACCTGCGACCGTAGCAATCGCGCGGTTCCAGACTGAAGCGCCTAGAACTGCTCGGCCACGCCGACCGGCGGCAGTCAACAGCTGAGGCACTGTTAGTTAGGTAAGCCCATCCACAACGTCAGGGTAGTGCCACATCGGATGGGAAGAATCGGTTTCTAATTGTCTTGAGACCCAAAAAAAAAAAAAAAAAAAAAAAAAAAAAAAAAAAAAAAAAAAAAAAAAAAAAAAAAAAAAAAAAAAAAATGACGACGGTTTAATTGTTCCGGGGCCAAAATCAGCATAAAACCAAAAGACAACGGTTCCAAATTGCCGTGAGATTTGCGTAAGACATGTTCAGAACCCTGCTCCAGCGTTTTGTGCCACAAGTTGAAACCGAATAACAGCACGTTCCACAACAAATCGAAGTCTCTCGGGTGGAAAGTTCAGAATGCGATGAGCAATGCGTGTCTCCAGTTCATCTAAATACACTACTGGCCATTAAAACTGCTACACCAAGAAGAAATGCAGATGAGAAACGGGTATTCATTGGACAAATATGTTATACTAGAACTGACATGTGATTACATTTTCACGCAATTTGGGTGCATAGATCCTGAGAAATCAGTACCCAGAACAATCACCTCTGGCCGTAATAACGGCCTTGATACGCCTGGGCATTGAGTCAAACAGAGCTTGGATGGCGTGTACAGGTACAGCTGTACATGCAGCTTCAACACGATACCACAGTTCATCGAGAGTAGTGACTGGCGTATTGCTACGAGCCAGTTGCTCGGCCGCCATTGACCGGACGTTTTCAATTGGTGAGATATCTGGAGAATGTGCTGGCCAGTGCAACAGTCGAACATTTTCTGTATCCAGAAAGGCCCGTACAGGACCTGCAACATGCGGTCGTGCATTATCCTGCTGAAATGTGGGGTTTCGCAGGGATCGAATGGAGGGTAGTGTAAGTAGGCTGTTTAGGTTTTTATATTGGTAACGCCACGTAGCGCTCTGTATGAAAATCACTGGCTGTGCTGTGTGCAGTCTGTGGCTGGTTTGCATTGTTGTTGGCCATTGTAGTGTTGGGCAGTTGGCTGTTAACAGCGCGTAGCGTTGCGCAGTTGGACGTGAGCCGCCAGCAGTGGTGGATGTGGGGAGAGAAATGACGGAGTTTTGAAATTTGTAAAACTGTATGTCATGAACTACTATATATATTATGACTTTTGAAGACTATTAAGGTAAATACATTGTTTGCTCTCTATCAAAATCTTTCATTTGCTAACTATGCCTATCAGTAGTTAGTGCCTTCAGTAGTTCGAATCTTTTATTTAGCTGGCAGTAGTGGCGCTCGCTGTATTGCAGTAGTTCGAGTAACGAAGATTTTTGGTGAGGTAAGTGATTTGTGGAAGGTATAGGTTAATGTTAGTCAGGGCCATTCTTTTGTAGGGATTTTTGAAAGTCAGATTGCGTTGCGCTAAAAATATTGTGTGTCAGTTTAAGCACAGTCATGTATAATTTTTCTAAGGGGACGTTTCAGTAGAGCCACGGGTCGTAACACATCTGAAAGTAACGTCCACTGTTCAAAGTGCCGTCAATGCGAACAAAAGGTGACCGAGACGTGTAACCAGTGGCACCCCATACCATGACGCCAGGTGATACGCCAGTATGGCGATGACGAGTACACACTTCCAATGTGCGTTCACCGCGATGTCGCCAAACACGGAGTCGACCATCGTGATGCTGTAAACAGAACCTGGATTCATCCGAAAAATGACGATTTACCATTCGTGCACCCTGGTTCGTCGTTGAGTATACCATCGCAGGCGCTCCTGTCTGTGATGCAGCGTCAAGGGTAACCGCAGCCACGGTCTCAGAACTGATAGTCCATGCTGCTGCAAACCTCGTCGAACTTTTCGTGCAGATGGTTTTTGTCTTGCAAACGTCCCCATCTGTTGACTCAGGGGCCGAGACGTGGCTGCACGATCCGTTACAGCCATGCGGATAAGATGCCTGTCATCTCGACTGCTAGTGATACGAGGCCGTTGGGATCCAGCACGGCGTTCCGTATTACCCTCCTGAACCCATCGATTCCATATTCTGCTAACAGTCATTGGATCTCGACCAACGCGAGCAGCAATGTCGCGATATGATAAACCTCAATCGCGATAGGCTACAATCCGACCTTTACCAAAGTCGGATACATGATGGCACGTATTTCTCCTCTTTACACGAGGCATCACAATAACGTTTCACCAAGCAACGCCGGTCAACTGCTGTTTGTGTATGAGAAATCGGTTGGAAACTTTGCTCAAGTCAGCACGTTGTAGGTGTCACCACTGGCGCCAACCTTGTGTGAATGCTCTGTAAAGCTAATGATTTGCATATCACAGCATCTTCTTCCCGTCGGTTAAATTTCGCGTCTGTAGCACGTCATCTTCGTGGTGTAGCATTTTTAATGGCTAGTTGTCTAAAAAAAAAGTTCAGCACTTGTACATGAACACTGATGACTGAAATGACACACGTAAATGATGGAGCGTGGGCGGTGAAAACACTGAAGCACTAACACGACGGCACACGCAGAGAACTGATGCGATGATCTCCAGCACGCGAATGTTCACTTGACGTGTACGAGTCCGGGGACCTGCCAAAAGGGGTAAAGTTGGGGGAGGCGGGAGAGAGGAGGGTGTAGATGCCAGTCGCAGAGGAGATGGGAGGGAGAGGAAAGAAAGTACGGGGGTAGGGGAAGCCCAGGGAGGACGAGGGAGGGAGGAAGGCAGGAGGGAGAGAAGGGAGAAAGGGTGTCCTAAGGAAAAAACACATGGTGTGGAAGGGGAGGAGGGGTTAGATGGTGGGGATGAGGGCATCATCAGGGAGAGGAGTTGGTGGAAGCCACCTTGGGCGAGGGTATGGAGAGTACAGAGATGGAGAGCAGATGGGACGTGGGAATACAGGCGATCCACGACAGGTGACAACTGGGAAGTAATAGCAGCCGAGCAAAGATACTACGACAGGGGATATATCGATACGCGCTCCTAGCGCCGCTCACGGTCAGGCAAAGCAGCAGCTCAGTGACAGTAGTAATTTAAATTAACGCAGTGAGGTGGAAGTACGTTAAGAACAGGGTGAAAAATAAATGATGGCGGGAACACGAGCCACGCACGGCTCAGGCTTCGTCTTCCCACAGAATGTTCGAGACGACTCATTGTCCACTTACATCCGAGCAAGAAATTCCAGAGTGAACGTTTGTCCTGCTGGCAGGTCAGGAAGAAGTAACCCCTGAACGTGGGTGAATTTGTGTGGATAGCAATGCAAGATGTCTCGTAGCATTTTCTGGACCGTGCTCGCAAGCATGTCCAATGCTTGGGCAATTCCCAGTGTACTGGATGCTCGCACACCACACCAGTCCTACAATGTTGTGGCCATAGACGGACGTCGGATCAAATGCTTTCCTCCCTCTGCAACACTGCACTTCAAGAAAAATCTGTCGTTTCCAATTTTGTAATCATTTTCTGCTGACCCTTAGCAGACATCGGACAAATGCCCTTTTTCATACCCTTCAGTGCCCGGAACTTCTGCAGGGATACTGGCGCACGATCCTTCATCGAGACAAACATATTGGACGTCTCGGACATAAACTGACAAACAGCTGTGTGCCGTGCGTTTGTTGCTGCGCATATTCTGAAACTTAAAGCGCCATCTATTGGTCAAATTTTCGTCAATCTTTTTCTCTTTTTGTTCCACGATGTTTCCCCCCTGTGTCAATAAGATGCTGTTTAAATTTACCATCATTCTGATCAGTGGTCGTCTTTCTACAGCGTTTTGAAACTGGGGCGTTAATTATGGACACATTGTGTGTGATTGCTAATAAAGTGAGTGCGTGGAACTTCTCAACGACGCAACGTGCAACGGATATTTGCTTAATCACAATTTCAATGAACGCGACATCATTGAACATGAAGCGAAGCCATACAATGCGCAGCAAAAAGGAACACGAAGGGACAAAGGTCACCCGTGTTGCCTGCTCCAACCTGTCCCCACCATCCTATTGGCGTCATTCCGAAACTACTGCCACATGTCTTCAGTTTTGACTTCTACTGTTCGAGCCAGATGTTGTTGTAATAACATTTTTATCCTCCCGCTGATGTCCAGTGGGTTTCGTTGTTTTACGAATGAATGCCGCAGCAAGGAAGAAAAATTTGGAAACTTTTGGTAAAGTCTTATGGGACCAAACTGCTGAGGTCGTCGGTCCCTAAGCTTACACACAACTTAATCTAACTTACGCTAAGGGCAACACACACACCCATGCCCGAGAGAGCACTCGATCGTCCAGAGGGGGGGGGGGGAGGGGGAGGGAGGCTGCGTGGACCGTGACAAGGCGCCTAAGACCTCTCGGCTAGCACGGAAGAGTTCCAAAATGGCATCCGACATCAAAGTGCGTTTGAATAAGAGAAACGTAACCGAATTTCTCACTGCTGAGCAAGCTGCGATACTAAAATGCATCAAAGGTTGCGGCAGTTCTGTTTAACTGAGCGCTAAAGTCTTTCAATAATAAGACCTTAATTGCGTGTAAACGATGGTTGTTGATGCTCTTTATTCGTAACAGTCAGTAGTTCCACTATAAACCGAGAAATGGTAGATCTAACTGATTTCAGATTCTTCCTATCGGCAACTTCGTCAGGATGTGTGCGCGTGAACAGAGTTTAAGTGCCAAAAACATGGCTGCACTTTAACGTTGCAGTCTTTGTGGTAGGAAAACGATTTTCAGGGACGATTTGTACAAATTCGAGGAGGATACGGATAACTACGACTTCGATATAGATCTTGAATATGTTCCTGAACGCTTTGCGCTTGAAACGTTATTGCTAATAAGGAAAACGTGAATTATTATTTAAGGGAGTAAATGATGTTGTGCCCCTTACCATGGTTTACGTGAACTTACCTGGCAGTGTGATGGTAGCGATGTTAAGGGACATCCTTAACACTGTTTATGTACTGCAGTAAGGCGACAACAAAATTAATATATTTTGCTGAATCATAGATTAATTTTTGAGGTTCTTACACTTTTTTATTGCAAAAATTGGTGATGTAAGTCTTAGTACTCTAAATGTAAAGAATTTGGCACTTTTAAATTTATATTGTTGTGCAGTTTGACAATAGTGTTCGATAATGCTCAAGAGGTAATAAGTGGTGAGTCAATGCTAATCCATGTCAAGTGCACTCAGTCTTTCAAGTACACAATATTAAGTATCCTCAGACGTATTCCTAAAAATATAATTTTGTATGGAATTTGCTATTTTAAAAATATGTCTGTACTGTAGAAGTATGTGACGTAATATGAATAAAAAGATCACAATACGTACTTGAAATTTTTTATTGATCAGGTTGTACCGAGAACTTACTGCGCCGTTTGTCAATACAACCATCTCGACCCTTACCGTTTTTTAGAACCGACATTTTCAAGTGCAGTGCGCTATGAGAAAGTTAGATCAAGAGCGGTATGCTTAAAATCGAAGGAGACACACGTGAAGGAGCACTTCTAATTCTATGAAATAATTGTCTCGAGGAAGGGAAAATTCCAGTCATGGAAAAACGCGGAAGTCATGTTCCTTTTCAATAAAAGGTCACAACATGAACTTCGAGGATTACAGGCCAATTTACCTACCTTTTACAAGCCGCTAACAAATCAGAATAAAAGATCGTGATACAAGATAGCCTAACTAGATGAAATGTGGCCGGCACTACACAGCTGACCTGGAACTCTGGTACAGTCTTAGTATGACTTCACAACCCAAGCTGGTGCAGCATCACTATGGCATCAGAATACAAGATGGCGATTCAAGATATCCAGTCTGGAATAACGGGGGAGGGGGGGGGGAGATCCAAGATTCCGAATACTGGGATGGGCTGTGTGACATAACAATCGAAGTTCCGGAATACTGGCTCTATGATGTCTGAGACAAAGGATGTCTGTAACAGGTTCAGTCCCGTCTGCTAAACTACTTCAAATGTTTCCCTCATCTACTGTTCACACAGAGATGTGTGGGCGTTCCTTCTAACTCTTGAGTTTGGTTCCTTCCACTTTATATCTTTAACGCCACACGGGGAGTGAAAGGCTCTCACTCAGAGGTATACGGTTAGGGGAGACCGGGCATGTTGGCCATAGGGGCAGGATGGCCCAGTCAAGTTAGTTCATACAATAGACGCTAGATCGTGCTGGGAATCAATCAGCAGGTTGGTAGCACTGCCCCGCTCCCTCTACAGGAGCAATGTGGCCGGCGGAGCAGTTTTGTACAAGTTGTGTTGATTAACTGTTTTTGTGCGTGTGTGAGTAAAATTCTACTCATCGGTTAAATGTGTGTTATGTAAAGTTTGCTTACTTTAGGCGCAAGAGGTGAGCAGTATAATTAAACGTCGAAGTTCAAGGATTATTTCTATATGGCATACAATCCAAATTGCTTTAGTGGGTTTTGTGACGAATAGAATTTGTTGTAAACATGGCGATGGGGCAGGTTGGCCCAGAGACGAGGGGGCACGATGGCCACCCGGGCCAACCTGTCCCGTCCTATATATTTCTTTTAACTCGATGAAAGAGTTCTTATTTCTTTATAATTCGTTGATTTTATGAAATTCATAAATTTCGAAGTTAAACATATTTTGATACGTTTCAGAGGTCAAAAGATCGTCATATTCACGAGATAAAAAGCGTTTTAAAAAGAAAACACCAACCTGTAAATTTTCCTATAATCTTAAATAGCGATCAGAGTACTCAGAATCTGGTTCTTTTCTTTGTTTTTAGAACATCAGAGTTACGGCCTTAGTTTAAACCATTTGTTTTATCAATAGGAACATAAAAATGGTGCGAAATTATAAAAGAAAAATTGAAAGAGGAATGATTTGTGAAGATACGATGCTAAAAGCAGTTTCAGAAGTAAAATGAAGGGGAAGATCTGTGAGGGCTACTAGCGAGGTATTTGGGATTCCAAGAAAAGCTTTGGGGAGTTACTGTGCTAAGTACAAATAGATCTCATGTCAGCCTACGCAGTCAATTGAACTTCAGGAAACTGAAACTGAACCTCAACCCATGCCAATGGACCAAAACCCTCAGCATGGAGGGGTCCTACAAATAGTTAATGACGAGAAGAAGCCTTGGGATAAATTTGGATATAATAAAAGATTTCAGGTATGAAATGTTGTTAACTAAAATTATTTTTATTTGCAAAGCTATTTTTCAATTTCTAATGTTTTTTCTCTATCCCTGCCATTGTTATTGTGTCTATCTCTACGTCGTCTTGTGCACTGTAGGTCTACTGATTTGTCTCTCTCTATCTCTCTCTCTCTCACAAACACACACACACACACACACACATATATATACACACACATGAAAAGAAAAGCTGTACCTCTATGGGTTGTTTATTTTCAGATATTTAATTCCGAACAAGAAGATATGCTTGAACAATACCTCATGAAGGCAAGTGACATATATTATGGTCTTCCCCCGAAAGAAGTCAGGCGGTTTGCGTATAGATATGCTATCGCATGCAGTAATGAAATATCCCAAACATGGACCGAGACCAAAATGGCGGGAAGTGATTGGTTCACAGGATTCTTGAAGAGACGCCCTCAACTCTCCATTCGGACTCCTCAAGCAACTAGTTTAGCCCGGGTCACCAGTTTCAACAAGCATAGTGTACAACTGTTCTTCAATAATCTCGACATAGTTTTAAAAAGATTAAAAGTGACCCCTGCGGACATCTGGAACATTGACGAAACTGGAGTAACTACCGTCCAGCGACCTGATCGTGTAGTCGCTCGAAGAGGTTTTCGCCAAATAGGGCTAGTGACATCGCCTGAGAGAGGGTCACTTGTTACGATCGCTTTTGCAGTTAGTGCATTGGATAATAGTGTGCCTCCATTCTTCATCTTCCCGAGGGTCAACTTCAAGCCTCATTTTATCCTTGACGGCCCAATTGGGTGTGATGGGGTAGCTCATCCTTCGGGATGGATGACAGAGACAAATTTTGCAAAATATATGAAACATTTTGTCCTACACGCTCGCTGCTCAAAAGAACGCCCTTGCGTGGTTTTGATTGATAATCACAGTTCACATCTCGACTCTGAAGTTCTTGATTATTGTAAAGATAATGCAATCACCTTTCTATCTTTACTGGCGCATTGTAGCCACAAGCTGCAGCCTTTAGACAGAAGTGTTTATGGGCCTTTTAAAAAGTTCGTGAACTCAGCCTGTGATGCATGGGTTACCAATAATAAACGGCCTATGACTATTTACGACATCCCATCTATAGTGCGTATAGCACTTCCAAATGCTGCAACTCCCAATAACATAACCAGCGGATTTAAGGTAACTGGGATCAATCCCTTTAGCAAAAATATTTTTACTCACAGTGATTTTATGTCTTCCTACACCTCGGATAGGCCAGACCCAAACACTGAAAACAGTCCATCAACTCGAGCTGAGATAAACGTAAGACCATTTCCAACTCCAGAAGAGGTCAGACCTTTTGAGAAAGCAGAGCCCAGAAAAAGTCTGGGAGCAGGGAAAAGGAAAAGAGTATCTGCCATATGACAGACACTCCAGTAAAAAAAGCCCTCAAGGAAGAACAAAAAGGTGCAAAAGAAAAGAAGGCGAAAGCATTGGAAAGAAAACTTAAATCACAGGCTAAAAAAGCACTTTTCTAAAAGAAAGTAGGAGCAATGGTAGAATGAAGTTAACTAAATCAACAGCAGTAGGCCTAAAACGCAAGAAGAAGCCAATGTAAGATGACGATGATGATGATGACGATGAGGAAGATGAAGATTCACTGTGCCTAAGATGTCTCAAGCCTTTTTCAAACAGTCAACCTGGAGCACAGTGGATTCAGTGCACTAACTGCAAGCGTTGGGCTCATCAGACATGCATGAGAAACGAAATCCGTGGACCATTTTATGAGTGTTATAACTGTGCTGATCCTTTGGATGTGTACAGTGATTAAAGTTGATTGGTTTGTATTAAAACACTATAATTCCTAATAATTTTAAGCTCTCCCATTGACATAATAAAATGTTAAGCATTTAACTCAATATTCAACTTGATTTGATGTACATTAAATTATGTTTCTTGATAACTATTCGTTTCATTTTGATATCCTAAAGTTATACTAGTTTAACTTATCGAAATATTACATGGGTCAACGTGCCCCAGCTTCTGGACCAACTTACCCCGAGGTAGGGGCAGATTGGCCCACTTGACATATGTCCAGTAACTCATTTTTTTTAACTTTTTAACTCATATTTTCAAGGTTAATAATTGTAATCCAGATTCAGTAAGACTGCTCTAAATATTTAGCAATAAATTCATAAATTTAAATATGCAAAAAAAATTTATATAATTCTTTTTTTTAAATATGGCCAACGTGCCCCGGTCTCCCCTACTTACAGAATTCCCACATAGTGCTTCGTCTAACTCCAGTTCCTCTAACTCGCCCTGGAATCCCACTGGTGACAGTTCTGTGCATGCATACTGTTAAACATGTCATAAAAGAGGAAAAATTAAGGAAAATGACAAATATATTATGAAGTCATCCAATAAAACTAAGTCCATGTGGAAAGCTGTGCAGGATCTTATGGGGAAGAAGACAACTCACGAAAGTCTGTGATATCACACGATGGCAAGAATGTCACGGACCCTAGGGCAGTTGCAAACAGTTTCAATTCTTATTATGCAACTTTGCTGGAAAATTAGTAAAGGAAAAATTTGGAAATATACCTAATACAACATGGAAAGAACTTTCATCTACTGAAAGAAATAAAATATCCATGTTCCTCTGTCCAATTGGACCAACAGAGCTTCTAAATAACAGTAATTCACTGAAGGGTAATTATTCAACTGGTATTGATGATATTCCAGATTATATTATAAAAATAACAACAAGCCAAATACTTTCGCCTTTATTGGACATATGCAATTCATCCTTATCGTGTGGTGTCTTCCCACAGCAACTGAAACTGGCAAAAGTAATACCCCCATAAAGAAAAGGTGATCATCAATGTATGCGTTTCTACTGTCAGGGTTTTCGAAAATTATTGAAAACGTGTTCCTTTCAAAACTAACTACATTCTTCGACAAGAATACATTTCTGGATGCCAACATGGCTTCACACCACAGCAATGAATTGAAACAGCCACTTTCAATCTGATAAACCAGTGTAGTGGACAACCACAGAAATATCTCAGGTTTATTCTTGGACCTAACAAAAGCTTTTGATGTTATTGATCATTCTGTGCTCCTGAGGAAGCATGAACAGTATGGTGTAAGAGATGTGCCAAATCAATGGATTAAATCATGCTTGGAATGTCGCTCTCAGGTAGCTGAGGTACATGGGAGGAAATGTACTCCAGGTACACCTTTCAGAACCATGTGGACTAAGTCATGGTGTTCCACAGGGCTCCATTTTCGGTCCCTTTCTTTTTTTGGTGTACATTAATGATTTCCCACCACACATTAGGGATTCTGAACCAGTTCTGTTTGCAGATGACAGCAGTCTATTGATTGAAGAGAATAAAGAAGATAATCTTATGCATCTGCAAAAGATATTACAAAAGGAGTGTCTTAATGGTTTACCAGAAACAGGGTAATCCCAAAAAACGATACTGATGAATTTCTACACCAATCAAAATAAAAATGCGGCACAACCCATAATATGTATATATATATTAGTGCTGTCAATGAAACTAAATTTCTTGGGATTCTTATCCAGTAAAATCTTAAATGGAGGACTCATATCAAATCCCTAAATCCAAAACTAGCAAAAAAGAATTCTTTGAAACAATATCACTGCACAAGCAGTTAGGGCTGTATACTCTACTCATGTACATTCACTACTGAAGTACGTCATCATTTTCTGGGGAAATGTACACAAGGCAATAACAGTTTTCAGGAAACAAAAGGCAATTATAAGAATAATGAAACAAGTGAGCAGCAGAAAACCATGCAAATCTTTCTTTAAACATCCAAAGATCTTACTCCTTCCCTGCATCTATATACTGGAAGTAGTCATGGATGTCAAAAAAAAGTATACTGAGGAAAGAAAACCTTTTTCCTCAAAACAAAAGTGTCTATGATTACAGTACCAGTTCAGACAGTGACATACATGTTATTCATTGTAACACCACGTTATGCCTAAACAGTGTATATGACACAGGAACAAATCTATGCAACAGATTACCAAGACATATAAAATCTCTTCCTGAGCTACAGAGCTTTAAAAAGTCTGTGTCAGTCTACCTTCTGAAAAACTGCTATGCAGTCTCACAGTATCTTATGCAAGAAAAAATGTAATTTAAGTTATAAATATACAGTATTTTTAAAAAAATCGTAATTATTAACTGTATAGATCCAATTTGTTATAAAAATTTAAATAATGTATGTTTGACAGTTGAAAAACCAATAGATAAAGAGGACCAATATCCTGTATACAGGTACTGAAAAAGATATTTATATGGAGAAATAAACAAATAAACAAATAATTGAACTATCTCACCCAAAGTGAAGCATATCACTGCAGGTACAACCTTTGCCCTAAGTTTAACTCTGCATGTGCTATGTTTAAAATAACTGCAGGTAATAGGATAATAACAATTTACTTCATTGAAACAAACAACCACCAGGCCAGGGAGAAGCCCCTTTAAGCGTAACACTGTGTGTGATTTGTGCACACTGGCTGCGCTCCACTTCACCGGGCACCAACAGTGCTGAAGCCTGGCGCATGCCTAGATGACACAGCCACCCAAATTTGTTGTCCTCATGGTGGACCGTTTCCTTCTTATACACAACATTTCCCTTTGTAAAACAGTCACCCAACTACAGCGCACCACATATTCAATATGAAAGGGAAATCAGGAACACTTTCTGTCCCAACAAATACTTAACAACTTAATAAAAGAACATTTTAGATATCACCAACATAGATTGAATCTCTGCATAGCGATTCATACTGCAGAGTACAAGTCGCACATGTTCACACTTAAAATTACTTGGCAGGGGCACATATTCATTCTCCAATTACTACATATGCAGGTGGAATAGCAAAGGGGGTCAACTAGCAGCAAGAATCTAAGTTTTGGAATGCTGGCACTAGCTCTATGAGGTCAAAATCAGGCTGAGATCTGTAGGGCTATTTGTAACAGTGTGAAACCCTACCATGCTGGTCCAAACTTGAGATACTGTGACAGGGTCCATGACATCACAATACAAATTCTGGAATACTGCACTATAAAAGAAAATTTGGTACAACAGCTCGCCTGACAACATAATCGAAGAGCATTTAAGATATCTCTCCCATGGATAGTCTCACCATAATGATCCATATCACAAAGTAAAAGTCACACAGGGTCACCATAACTGGACGCTTAAAGTTACCTGTCAGAGCCACATATTCCTTCTCCCATTGCTCCATATGCAAGTGGAATACAAAAAAGGATCAATTAGCAGTGATGCAAGGTATTCACTGCAACACATTGTGTACGGGCACACTATTACTGGAACAGGACAACAGTGGAGTCTTTAATACCACACCCCACACACACCAGCAACCACACATCGTACCTCTTAGTTTTGATCAATTGCAAGTGTGTTTGTACGGGAAAGTGTGCTATAATAATTCACATAGATGTGCAGGTCATTTCAGTTCATTTAGTACAATACCATGCTAGCATTTGCAGTAGTAGATCCAATAGATTCAAACAGAAGGCCCCATGACAAATTCAGATTACAGTAGGTTCCCAACTAACTGTGGGGTTCTTAGATAACTGTACCATAGTGACTCACACAGTCTTTTGATGGGTGGCAATGTGACTTTGTAGCTAACACCAGTTTTCACTGTAATCACGCCTTGGTGTGATGGAAATTTGATATCAATACAGGTGGAATATTAAACTCCAACCGTCCTTCCTATGAGCAGAATGTGATCCAGTGTCTGGGCTGGGACAACATTTTAAGTGTCCTCACATAAATTACGAGTGTTCTACATTGTACATAGGACATCTAAGGTTACCAGAAGATTTCTATCCACTACTCACCTGTAGCACACTGGCTTATATTCTTCAAGAACAAAGTCTCTGCTATGAATTTCTAATATGTTATTCTCAACTGACATTCAAGCATAGTAAATCACTGAGCAGGGTAGTGGTCTTCCACGAAGTCACCCTGAAGTAATAATGTGCACGATTCTAAGTTTAAAATTCATGACATCTTCGATGAGATCAGTGTCCGAAATGGCAGACCTGGATTGCGGTCCAAAATAGTTGTTACAATTCCTGGGGCACTGTGATCATCCGTCCAGCCACCATTCACCTTCAGTAAAGGCTTACTAACCACCAATCAAGCTGACCACTTGTGCTCTGTACACTATTCGTTATGTGTGTATATGTGTATGTATGCCTTTATCACAGTTTTCTTTTATTTCTACATCTGCTCAACAGCTTCATGGTACAGTAGATGTGGCGCCTGATAAATCTGAGCAGCAGCAGCAGCAGCAGATATCAAGCCAGCAAGCAGTCACACTCCATGATACAGCTCCCAACATATCAGAGTCGAAATAGAGTACATTTGAGGAGCAGAAATCAAGTCAGTATGCAGGCAAGCTCCCTGATGCAGATCCTGACACACGTTTAGTGTACTGGAATCGCCAGAGCTGGCACAAGTAATTACGTGGATTCAGTCGAATTTGTGGGGAGCTGATGTACTGTAAACAGCATTCTGGGATGCAGTTACAGTGCATTTATTTACAACACCATAAAATAATTCACAATCACTCACTTTGATACAATTAACTTCACAAGTTAAGGGTTGGGTTGTTTTGGGGAGGAGACCAGACAGCGAGGTCATTAGTCGCATCGGATTAGGGAAGGACAGGGAAGTAAGTCAGCCGTGCCCTTTCAAAGGAACCATCCCAGCATTTGCCTGGAGCGATTTAGGGAATTCACAGAAAACCTAAATTAGGATGGCCGGACGCGGGATTGAACCGTCGTCCTCCTGAATGCGACAAGTTAAGGAAAACTGATAACACAGATTAGTCTCAGAGTGCATCCTAATGCTGAGAGACGTGCTTGGTGTCTGACAGAAAGTTCTAGCAAAACTTTGTGTGACACCAGAATAATATGTAAATTGTTGATAGCATATTAACCATAGTTTGTTTCTTATAACAATTAGTTTACTGCATAACAGAATGGTAAAGAAGGTGTAATGACTTTTACACTGAGCCAACATTTATTTAATCAAAAATTGATTTTAATAATTAATATTTTATACATCAAATGTCATAATTTTGTCCCTGGCATTTGGAATCGCTAACTCAGAATCACTCTCATATTGTGCTCAGTCTGTACATCTCACTAGTATACTGGCTGCACCATCTGGCATTACAAATCTCGCTGCCTTTGTGTCACTCGTGGCAACTGCCTTCTTACTGAACACTGTAGCAATATAGATAGTGACTCATTCATCTTAACTTAAGGGTACAGAATATGGATTGCAAAACAAATGAGTTTCATCCATAACCTTAAGACTATCTATACAATCACCCAGTCTCCAGGCTTACCTGAAAATGCTGTCATGTACTTCAGTAATATTTTGTACAAATCACCTTTTTGTAAATCGTTCAATAATTCCGACTCATAAGCTTTGGCTTTAGCTTTAATTTGTGCTTGTAGTTCACCTTGCATTCCAATTGCAGCCTCTAAATTTATAACAGTTATAGTTGCTATAACGTGGATGTTATCTCCATCTGTATTACCACTAGTGTTTCCTTTAAATGGCGTTATGTATATTTTGTCTCTACAATTACGCATTAAGAGTTGTGCGGAGAAATCAAGGATTACACTTTATGTCATCAGCCAATCCATCCCAATAGCAATTGCAGATTTATGGTAGGCACTATTAAACAGGTCTGCATAAACGTAAAATTATTCAGTGTTATTGGAAATTGTACTTCTTGTTTAATCTGTTTAGTGTTAACTTCTGTAATGCAATTACAGGAAGTATCGAATACACTGTTTTACTGTCTTAAAATATAAAATAATGATTCTGATGTAATGAAAATTTCACTTCCTGAGTCTAGATACAAATTTACTTCACAATTGTTTATCAAACCTACAACTACTGGTTCTGTAATTTCGGTATATCTCTATTGCTCATCTTCTGCCAATAGCCAATTTTTTAACGGGGTGATTTCACTTAAAGCTATAATTTTTTTTATATAGGCCTATATTCAAATTGATCATCGTGGATCACAGCCCGCTGACCAGATCATCGATCGTTTTTCTAGAGTCACATCGCAATTGTTTCGATTTTCCTTCCGGATATTTGGTCACTTGACAATAATTTACTTCTTATTTCTTTTGAAACTTTTGGTTAAACTTACCATTTTGATGATCCATATCTTCCACATTTGGGCTGTTCTTTTCATTGTCCATGCTATCTAGATTTTTAACAAACGATAACTCATTGCAGTAGCCCAACCCCCACAAAAATATTTCTTTACATATATAACAGGGTAGCCATCTCACTAATATTTTAGCTAAATGTACTTCATCCACTGGTTTCTCTAAATATTTAGATTGTGTTAAATGCCACTCAAAATATTATTGTAGTGCTTTGGATCGAGTAATTCTAAAGTTATTTTTTCTTGCATCATTTGTTGCCAGTATGTCTAAATTTCTCTTGAAAACCCTTTCATTAAGTAAATTGTTCCATTCCTCCAAGCAGCAGCATCTCCTATTAGATAATGCAAAATCTATTTTCCGAGAAACCTCCCATTTTTGAGATAAGGATCACCTAAAACTCATAAGAAGTATGATGGGTGTACAGCCATAAGATTTAAACTTTGAGAAATGCTCTTACAGCTTCATGCTACTACCTAATTGTAGCTCTTCTAATAAAGTACGTGTGTCTAAAAATTTCCCTCTACACTGACTTTCTGCGGGTTCTTGTCTTGTTTTAGCTGGTACATCCCATTATTTGAATGAGTTAGCTGGCCATTGTGGCCCAGCGGTTCCAAGCGCTTCAGTCTGGAACCTTGCGACTGTTATGGACGCAGGTTCGAATCCTGCTTCAGGTATGGATGTGTGTGATGTCCTTAGGTTAGTTAGGTTTAAGTAGTTCTACGTTCTAGGGGACTGATGACCTCAGATGCTAAGTCCCATAGTGCTCAGAGCCATTTGAACCATTATTTGAATGAGTTACTTCATCCCCAGAAAGATGTACACTATTTGAAGTTCGTGAAATTTTTGAGCTATTAAGGCCTGTACTTTTTCCTCCAAGCCCATAAAGATATCATGTGACGAAACTGAACCTCCATTCTCTCTCCTTTGCCCTAAAAGTTCAATACGATTTTGCGCATCTGAAATCTGATCCTTTACACGTTTATACTCCTTTACAGTAACCTCTCGTAAGCTGACTACATCAGTATAAATTTCCCTAATATGTTCTTGATTCTCGTCATGTACAAGGTCGCATTATTGAAGCATTTCAGTATGAATTTCGTTTTTAAAAATATTTCATTTATGGTCTAGTGTATCCAGTAAACTCTGATCCAAATGCTCAAGTTTGTCATCAAATCAAGCAAATCTGACATTATTACTATTTAGTACAGCCTCCTTGGATGACTGCGTTTTATTATTAATCACTTTAAATTATTTTTGTATCTTATTATTTTCCTCATTAAGAGTTTGTATCTGCTTCGTAAATTCATCGAATTTATCCGAAAGTATTTCTATATTCATTTCTCCTGATGTGCTAATCTTTCTTGACAGACAAAGAAATATTTTGTTTCTCGTCTCAACATGCTTATCGTCAATACTGATGTCTTAAATTTTAAAATTAATTGCTTTCTACACTTGCCTTATTGTATCACTCACAGCACATACCGCTCTTCAAATCAGTCGCAAGTACAGCTTCACCAAGGATGACATAAAAAGCGGAATAGCACAAACAGAGTAGGCTTCCTGTGCACAAGAAGTTCACTAACATTGAAACTTGACCTTAATTTGAGGAATAGATCCTACAGTTAGAGCACAGAACTGCATCAGAGTGAATCATGGGCTGCATGAAACCAGAAAAGCAGTGAATGGAAGTGTTTGAGTTGTGGTGCTACAGAAGGATGTTGAATATCAGGTGGACTGATGTGACCATAAATGTGGAGTTTTTTCTACAATCAGCGAACAGACAAATGCAGAAAACGATGACAACAAAGATGTGGCAGGATGATGGAACATGTGTTATGATACCATGCAATAACTTCCATTGTACTGCACTGAGACGTACAGGATAAAAAAGATACATATTGGAGAATATGCAACAGCAATTGAGGACACTGGGGGCAAGTGGTATGCTGAAGTGAAGAGGTTGGCACAGGTGAGAGATTCATGGTGGACGACAAGTCGCTACGAGACTGATGATCCAAAAGTCGTTAATATATTACAAACATGAACAGCAAGGCCCCCAGTACATTTTTTGGGGATACCTTGAGATGCTTCTTGATGACTCTCCTCCTAAGATAACATGCTGCATTCTCCCTATCATGAATCCTAAGTCAAGTCGCAAATTTTCCCTTGTAGACTACACGATCATACTTTTGGTAGTAAGCATTTGCGTAGTACCTCTTGGAAAATCGAGAAAACCTGCATGCACCTGAGAGTGTTGATCAATTGCTTTCAGACAGTCATGTGAGAAAAGTGTGAGTTTAATTTCACAAAATCGATATTTTGGAAAGACGAACAGAATGGCATGGATGGGGTCACTCTTTTTAAGATTCACATTCAATAAGTATACTACAGCGTGTCAAATTTGTGATTGCAGTTTTAGGGACATGCCGACTGTACATTGCAAACACAAAATCTAATTCATTGCACACATACAACTTTGGAGTATCTTAAATATCTTCTACATGAAAGGTTTGAATCTGCAACTGACTACGTAAATGAAAGGCATTATTGCCTGTACTGAGAGACTAAATTATGGACAGTTTATTGTCTGCAGCTGTTGTATTTTGCATCAGTTTGGGGTTTACTTTATTTATGGGCCTAAGTGAGCACTTTTTCCTGTACTTTTAGATTTTTAATCAATATCTGAATGGAACTATTGTGCCTCATGTGCATCACATTTTGCATTCAGATTTGTGAAATATTTGTTGCTATCTTGTGTGCATAACTGACACTCTGTCTTCAGCATGAAGCACCCTTTGAACACTTTCTACGGTTGTAATTTTATGATGAAAACTGTAAAATAATATTAAGAGGCTATTAATTTAATTTTTTGCTTGTTCTGTATTTCACATCTGACTCTACTACTGCTTTTTAGTATTGCTTCCACATTTCTTATCATATAGAAAATGTATATTTGGTACATATTTCATTGAAGATGGCTTGATTTCTGATGATGTATCTCAAACATGGGTATGTTACATTCCCAATACATTGGAGCTTGTAAGATAGGCCGCAGGTGCTATCTGGTAGGCAGCAGTCATACCCTGTTTGACAACTGATGTTGTTGACCATAACGTTTTATTGTTTATTTTGGCATTGTGAAGCATTTAGCTTTCTTACTGAATTGCCTACACAAATTGCTCTGGGCCATACCCTGACATACTGCCAGTTGCAGCAGTGATGGCTCTGTCAGCAGTGACACCTGTCTAGCTGGAGTTGCTGCAAGGCGGGTTGCGTGGTGGCCCCTGCAGACACTGTGCTAACATGACAGTGGACTGAGATGGACAGAAGGAAAATGTGGAAAGAGGGAAAATTTCCTGTAGCACACTATTATATGGTAATATGTTTTGTAATTCCAGCATTTCAGCTGTGTGGGATGCATATGGTTACAACTTTTTCTTCATTGTCTCTTAATTAAAATCAAATTGATAATATGTTTTCAGATGATACACAGATAACGAGCACCTTTGCTACGTTGTAATCCAATATATTAGTTACTGAGCCATCTGTTCCATGCAAGTAAATTCAGTATCTACATCCATATCTACATGATTACTCTGCAATTCAATGATGTGGTTGATAGAGGGTTCACTGAACTACCTTTAAGCTGCTTCTCCACCATTCCACTCTCAAACAGCACAAGGGAAAAACGACCACTTACATCTTTATGTGTGTACTCTGATTTCTCTTGCTTCATTATGATGTAAGAGGTCATCAACAAAACATTTTCACATTATGAGGAAAAATTGGGTGATCGAATTTCAAGAGACTTCTGCCCCGGCGAGAAAGCTCTTTGTTTTAATGACTGCCATCCAAACTTGTGTATCATATCCATAGCAGTCTGTCTTCTTTCACTATAATACAAAGCGAGCTGCTGTTCTTTGAACTTTTTCTCTGTCCTCTGTCAATCCTACATAAAGCAGATCCCACACAGCAAAGCAGCACTTCAGTCTCTTTTGTAGAAATGTTACATTGTCTAAGTGTTCTGCCCATAAATCAATGTCTTCGGTTTGCTTTCTCTGCAACATTACCTATGTGATCATTCCAATTTAAGTTATTCACAATTGTAGCACTTAGGTATTCTGTCCATCCCCATGAACCATGGACCTTGCTGCTAGCGGGGAGGCTTGTGTGTCTCAGTGACACAGATAGCTGTACCATAGGTGCAACCACAACCGATGGGTATCCGTTGAGAGTGCAGACGAATGAGCAGTTCCTGAAGAAGGGCAGCAGCCAACCAAAACAGCTTTGATGTACTGATACTGCAAAAGGCTGAAAGCAAGGGGAAACTACAGCCATAATTTTTCCTGAAAGCATCTACCTCTACGGCATGGTTAAATGACAATCACCTACTCAGATTACTGGGTGGGGACTACTCAGGAGGATGTTATTATCAGGAGAAACAAAACTGGAATTTCATGGATCAGAGCATGAAATTTCAGATCCTTTAATTGGGCAGGTAGCTTAGAAAATTTAGAAAGGGAAATGTATAAGTTAAAGTTAGATACAGTGGGAATTAGTGAACTTTGGTGGCAGGAGGAACCAGATTTCTGGTCAGATAAATACAGACTTATAAATACATAATAAAATAGGTCTAATACAAGAGTAGGTTTAATAATGAATAAAAAATAGTAATGCAGATAAGCTACTATGAACAGTATAGTGAACACATTATTGTAGCCAATATAGACACGAAGCCTACACCTAACACAGTAGTACAAGTTTATATGCCAACTAGCTCCGCATATGATGAAGAGATTGAAGAAATGTATGATGTGATTAAAGAAATTATTCAGATAGTTAAGGGAGATGAAAATTTAATAGCCATGGGGACTGGAATTCAATAGTAGGAAAAGGAAGAGAAAGAAAAGAGTATCAAGAGAGAAGGTTGTACTCATGGAAAAGACTGGGAGACATCAGAAGGTTTTAGATTGATTATATAACTATATAACAGTTAGACAGTGTTTTAGGAACCAGATTTTAAAGTGTAAGACATTTCCAGGGGCAGATTTGGACTCTGAACACAATTTATTGGTTATGAACTGCCGATTAACACTGAAGAACTGCAAAATGTGAGAATCTAGGGAGATGGGACCCAGATTTACTGATAGAACCACAGGTCGTAGAGGATTTCAGAGGGAGAATTAGGGAACGATTGACAACAGCTGGTGAAAGGAATACAGTAGAAGAAGAATGTGTAGCTTTGAGAGATGACATAGTGAAGACAGCAGAGGATCAAGTAGGTAAAAAGAAGAGGGCTCATAGAAATCCTTGGGTTACACAAGAGATCTTGAAATTAAACGATGAAAGGATGGAAAATGAGATCGACAGGAAGTGCAAAATGGCTAAGTAGGAATAGCTAATGTAAGTATGTGTCACTAGGGTAAGTTAGACACTGGCTACAGGAAAATTAAAGAGACTTTTGGAGAAAAGAGAACCACCTGTATGAATGTCAAGAGCTCAGATGGAAAACCAGTCCTAAGCAAAGAAGGGAGAGCAGAAAGGTGGAAGGAATATATGGGGGGTCTATATAAGGGCAATGTACTTGAGGACAATATTATTGAAATGGAAGAGGATGTAGATGAAGATGAGAAGGGAGATACCATAATGCAAGAAGAAGCTGACAAAGCACTGAAAGACTCAAGTCGAAACAACACCCAGAGAGTAGACAACATTCTGTTAGAGCTACTGATAGCCGTGGGAGAGCCAGCCACAACAAAACTGTTCCATGTGGTGAGTAAGATGTACAAGACAGGCGAAATAGCCTCAGACTTCAAGAAGAATATAATAATTCTAATTCCAAAGAAAACATATGGATACAAGCATGAAAATAATTATCTATGAGTTAATAAGTGACGGCTGCAAAACATTAACTTGAATCCTTTACAGAAGAATGGAAAAACTGGTAGAAACCAATCTCGTGGAAGACCAGTTTGGATCCCAGAGAAATGTAGGAACACACGAAGCAATACTGTCCTACGGCTTCTCATAGAACATAGGTCAAGGAAAGAAAAATCTACATCTATAGCATTTGTAGGCTTACAGAAAGCTTTGACAACACTGATTGGAATCTCTTTCAAATTCTAAAGGTGGCAGGGGTAAAATACATGGAGTGAAAGGCTATTTATGATTTGTGTAGAAACCACACGGCATTTATAAGTCGAGGGGCACAAAAGGGAGGCAGTGGTCGAGAAGGAAGTGAGACAGGGTTGTAGCCTATCCCTGATGTTATTCACTCTGTATATTGAGCAAGCAATATAGGAAAGAAAAGAAAAATTTAGAGTAGGAATTAATGTCGAGGAAGAAGAAATAAAAATTTTGAGGTTTGGTGATGAGATTGTAATTCTATCAGAGACAGCAAAGGATTTGGAAGAGCAGTTGAACGGAATGTACAGTATCTTGAAAGGAGAACATAAGATGAACATCAACAAAGACAAAAGAGGATAATGGAATGTAGTCAAATTAAATCAGTTACGAAATGCGACACTCAAATGAGTTTTGCTATTTGGGAAGCACAATAACTGATGATGGTCGAAGTAGGGAGGATGTAAAATGTAGACTGGCAATGGCAAGAAAAGCGTTTCTGAAGATGAGAAATTGGTTAACATCAAGTATAGATTTAAGCATCAGTATGTCCTTTCTGAAAGTATTTGTATGGAGTGTATCCATGGATGGAAGTGAAACGTGGACGATAAACAGTTTCCACAAATTGAGACTAGAAGCTATTGAAATGTGGTGCTACAGAATGCTGAAGATTAGATGGGTAGATCATGTAACTAATGAGGAGGTACTAAATAGAATTAGGGGGAAAAGAAATTTGTGGAACAACCTGACTAAAAGAAGGGATCGATTGGTAGGTCACATTCTGAACAACAAGGGATTACCACTTTGGTACTGGACGGAAGCATGAGGGCGTAAAAATCGTAGAGAGAGACAAAAAGCCAGTCAGCAGATTGAGAGGGATGAAGGTTGCTGTAGTTACTCAGAGATGAAGAGGCTGGCACAGGATAGAATAGCATGGAGAGCTGAATCATACCAGTCTTTGAACTGAAGACAACGACAACAACAACACAAGTATTTTGTTGAGTTTACAGTCTTATGATACTAATGTTTTACTTGACGTCTTTCCATCAGTTACTACGATCTGTGACGTTTCTGACAGGAAATCATGAATCCAGTCACACATCTGAGACAATACTCCAAAGGCACATAATTTGATTAGAAGCCACTTCTGAGGAACAGTGTTGATATCCTTCTGGAAATCAAAAAATATGGAATCAATCTGATGATTTCTATCCATAGCACTTATTACTTCGTGAGATAAACAGCTATTGTGTTTCACAAGAACGATATTTTCCGAATCCGTGTTGGCTATTTGTCAACAAATTGTTTTCTTTGAGGTGATTCAAAATGATCGAACATAGTAGACGTTCCAAAATCGTAGTGCACATCGACGTTAGTGACATTGGCCTGTATTTTAGTGGATTACTCCCATTTACTTTCTTGAGTAATGGTGCGATTATACAACTTTCCAGTTTCTGTTATGGATCTTTCAGCGAGCAAGCAGTTGTATATTATTGCTAAGTATGGAGCCATTGTATCTGCACAGAAAGGAACCTGAGTACTATACATTCTGGTCCTGAGGCCTTGCCTTTTTTAAGTGTTTTAAGCTGCTCCCTACATTGAGGATATCTACTATAAATTACTTGTATTGGCAGTTGCTTTTGATTCGAATTATGGACTATTTACTTCATCTTTCTTTTGTGAAGGAATTTCAGAAAACTACGTTTAGTAACTCTTCTTTTGTGACACTGTCGTCAATAAAATCACCATCGTTGTTACGCAGTGAAGGTACTGACTGCATGTTACCGCTGATGTTCTTTACATATGATCAGAATCTCTTTGGGTTTTCTGCCAGATTTTGACACAGAGATTCGTTGTGAAAACTGTTAAAAGCATCCCACATTGAGTTTGTCTTAAATTTAGAGCTTCTATAAAACTTCACTAATCCCTGAGATGTTATTTTAAATTTGGCATGCTTTTTTCGTTGCTTCTACAACAGTGTTCTAACATGGCTTGTGTACCACCGGGAATAATACCGTCTCTTCTTAATTTATCTTGTGTATATCTCTCAATACAATTTCTTTCAATCTGTAACTACAACTGGTCTATGCTCACATAGATTGAAAGGAGTGGAGAGTCTCGTTTAGGAAGGTGTCAAGAAAGTTTTTATCTGTTTTCTATTTTTAAAAATATGTATTTTGCATTTGCTTCAAGAGGGTTTGGATGTTACGGTATTTAGTGTAGCTACTAATCGCTGTGTCTGTTATGATTCTCCATATTTGGTCAGGTTGACTTGTTGCTAAGAGGTCAAGTACGTTTTTGCAACCATTTACACTTTGAATGGGTTCCTGAACTAGTTGTTCAAAGTAATTTTCTGACGAGTTCATTCAGTACATTTTCAGACGTTTTATTCCTACCACCGACTACAAACATGTATTTTCGCTAGCATATTGAGGGAGGATTGAAGTCGCCACCAACTATAATTGTACAAACTGGGTACCTATTTGAACTGCCACTAAAGTTTTCTTTTTTTAATTTATTGCAGTTGTCAAGTACAACCTGTACCCATACAACCCACAGGAACTATCTGCTTCTGTTTCATTGCAAAGTAATCTACTTCTGACAGCAATAAACAATCCACCATCAACTGTCCTTTCTGAACATGGTTTGGTTCCTTGTAAGGATTTCAGCTGAACGTTTTTCGGTTTTTGTAGGCTTATTGTATCTATAAAGATTTGAGATTCAGTACTTTCTGTTAGCACTTGCAGCTCTGGTTCTTTTCCAGCACAGTTATGACAGTTTACCACTAAAATACTGTATGATTTTCGTCCCTGCGTCTACTCTCTTCCTGTGTTCATCCTGAGCCCATTGAAACAGAAGCTCTTTCTGCACCTTTCTGAGACAACCTAACTAAAAAGCCACTCAATTTCTCCACACAGTCCCCCCCCCCCTACCTTTGTAGCCGCCTCCTATATGTATTGGACTCCTCATCTAGTTAGTAGAAACTTGAAACTCACCACCCTGTGGCACAACCATACAATCGCAGAATTGCCTGAGCCTCTGATTCAGATCCTCCACTCGGTTCTGTACCAAAGGACCACAGTCAATTCTACCGACATAGCTACAGATGAGCTATGCTTTCATCTCACAAACAAGATTTGCGGTCTTTAATAATTCATCTATCCTCCCAAAACCCCAGAGAATATCTTCCAAACCAAAGAGAAACGCATTGCTAGTAACAACTTGAGCCACGATCTGGAGCTGGCTGCATCCTGTGCTCTTCATGTCACCTGCAAGCACCCATTTCACATCTGAAATGATGCCTCCCAGCATGCACACACGATGCTCACTGGATTTCTTCCCTCCTTGACAGTCATATCCCTAAGGGGCTTCATTACACATCTAACATTTCAGCTCAACAGTACCAGTAATTCCACCCTCTGGTCAATACTCAGACCTTGCAGGCCGAAACGAATCCTCTGGAAAAGGCCAAACCACTTCATCTGGCTCAGGAACTTCTTGAGCCACAGACAGTGCCCCAAACCTGTTCATCATACAAACTGAGGAAGCCATCTGATTGTCCTCTCAGAAAGGGTTTGCTGCTGGCCACACCTCAGAATGATGTACCATTTGACCACAAATGAGGATTCAACCTCAGTGCGGGCAGTACCCAGGAGAGCCACAGCAGTGGACCAATCAGCGACACATGATTTGTGCTGGATATCCCTCGGATCACTGTGTTGGCCCCCACAGTGATGCCACTGGCAACAGCCTTGAACTGAGTGAGCAAAGCCAACACTGCCTGGAGCTGAGTGAAGCATCACCAACTCATCTTGCATCTGAACATACGTATCGCAGTTCCTACCCATACTAAAGATGGCTTAGTAAATACACAGACAAATACAAAGAGTTAAAGCTAAATAATACTGAAGAAATTTAAAATATAAGTCTCTTGAAACAGAGATCAGGACTAATGTGGTGTGAATACTGGTAATGATATCTCATTGTAACTACAGACATAATTGTTGAATAATTCGAATGGCAGATGCAGCAATAAATTCAGTCAGATCTCAAATAAAAGGGCACTCTAAGCATAGAGAGTATATGGCAGTAATCTAAGTATGGCAAAATTTACAGTGGTTTCAGATAGCACCAAACATGCTCCTACAAAATACTTTTCATTAATCAAATCTACTAGGAAAGTGGTGTTTATTAAAAATGGAGTTTATCTTCATTGACATTTCTCACGATGGAAGGAAGTGTGCCTTTTGTTACTTACATTATTTTACAGATATTTCCCATTTCATTCATGTAGTGATGTTACTAGAATAGTTACATGTGACACTCAAATATGCATATGAATAACGGCTGCAAGATTCACTTTTTATGTTGTTTATTTTAAAAATAACGAAGATACATTTAGCAAAGTGTCTTTTTCGCTTTATGCCAGAGATTTCTGTGCAAATGTTACCTTTGAGTTAACAAGGTAATCACCTGCTGGTGTTTTCTTTCTCTGCTGAAGTCCAGTGGTGTGCGCCCATTCTTGTCCTTGGCCGCCCTGTCGGCACCCGCCTCCAGCAGCGCAGCTGCCGCCTCCCTCTGGCCATTCATTGCCGCGTAGTGCAGCGGTGTCCACCAGTTACTTTTCCTGGCGTCGGGGTGTGCGTGGGACGCCACCAGAAGCCGCACCATAGCCGGCTGGCCGTGCCAAGCAGCAAGGTGGAGCGGCGTGTTCCGGTCACTGTCCCTGGCGTCGACCTCTGCTCCACCACCCAATAGACACCTCGCTGCTTCGACTTGCCCCCTCCACGCTGCCTTGTGCAGGGCAGTCATGTTGCCGAAGAACATGTCCCTCGCCCTCACGTCGGCTCCTGCCGCAAGCAGTGCCCGCAGCTCCTCCATTGCCCCTTCCTTAGCTGCCTCGATCAGCCTCCAGCCCTTTTCCTCTGCAGTAAGGCTCCTACACAAAGCAGAGAAATTTTCACACTTGAATACAAACACACACTTCTGGTGAACAAAAGTACCATGGAAGCAGAACTAAGACCACTTCTTAAAACATATTTGCCCGGTGACAAATATTAATTCTACCTTCCTCTTTGTTCTGCAATGAAATCGCAAAGTCACTGTGCAGAAGACTGCAGACTACAGATGTAGGTTTCATTGGAAATTTGAAATAAATCTGGGTGAACACAAGTTGGCAGAACTGTTTCTTCATAAATATGTAACAGTTTTTTAATTTCCCATACTTTGGTTAAGTTGATAAAACAGGCTGAATAAGTTGATAAGAGATGCTGAATACAATTTACAGTGTTTAGATGTCCAATGCGTTTTTAAATTAGTGTGCTCTTAACTTAGGAATTTATTTTTCTTGTTGAGCATTTGTCTCAACAAGATGATAAATAGATTTAGTGCAGTAGTCATTTCCTGAAAAATTCCTGGAAACAGCTGTTCCTCATCGTGCTGGCTGAGAATTTTGAGAGCGTGTCAGATGCTGAACAAACCACAAAACCTCCTAAACTAAACGAACAGAAGTTGTAGGATATTTCTGACTATGCAGCACAGCCCCGATAAATCAGGGTACAAGGTGCCACTAGAAAAAGATATCACACTTCCAGACATGCATAAAGCGGTTAGGTAAAAATTGAAATTGTCTCCATATTAAGTGGTAGCTGGTGCAAATCATGAAAAGTGAATCCATTATTCCAAACGGGATACCTGTTTTGTGGAGAGCAATGACACTGATGTTCTTGATTGCCCCTTCTACATAGGTGAGGCCTGATCCTACCTCTCTAGCCATGTTAACACACAAAACACACAATTATGGTCAATGGAGGTTCCTCATGGTGCACTTGAAACCTTACTGCATGATCATAATTGGATGATGATGATGATGATGAGTTTGTGGGGCGCTCAACTGTGCAGTTATCAGCGCCTGTACAAATTCCCAACCTTTGCTCAGTCCAATCTCGCCACTTTCATGAATGATGATGAAATGATGATAACAAGACAAACACCCAGTCATCTAGAGGCAGGTGAAAATCCGTGACCCCACCAGGGATCGAACCCGGGACCCTGTGGTCGGGGAGCGAGAATGCGACTGTGAGACCACGAGCTGCAGACGATCATAATTGGAGTGTGGGTAGAAATATCCAGACAGTGCCTTATTGGCCCATTATTTTTTGAAGAAATCGTGTACAGTGAACATTATTGTTTAATGATTTGTGAATTAATTCACTGGCCAGCTAACGAAAGCAACCAGTGATGGCTTCAACTAGATGGTGTTACTGCATGCTCAGCTAAACACTGTGCACTTTCTGGATCTGCAAAATCAATCTATAATCATGCAGTGATGATCTGCATTAGTTCTTTGGGATTAACAGCACCGGTAGGTTAATAAAATCTCTAGGAAATTTTTGTTCAACTAAAAATCTTTATATATATACATGTGAATCCTCTGCCTCTTATCGCTAATAGCTACTCAAAAAATTCCAAAGTTATTCCATCAATGCTTGCTGCCTTATTTTTGAAACTGATTTGATCATCTCACAAATACCTTATTTGGTGAAAGAGAGTGTTATGCAGTCGCTCTGTCCTGCAGTAATACCACCTGTAATTATGGCCTTCTGTAGCCCTGCTTGTCTCTTGATTCACGTACAGAGTGGAAGAATGCTTATAAATATGTTGGATAATTGCTTCCTTTTTCCAATGCTGTGTTCTGTCCTTGTGTAATAAATTTTCTGTTGGCGCCACCTTTACCCTTCTATTCTCCTGTGTAATGTGTAAGGCCTATGTTTGATCTTTAGTACAGTTATATGTTACAAATAATTTATTCACATCTGCATCACTACTCTGCAGTTCACACTTAACTGCATGTCAGAGAATTGATAGAACTATTTCTCAACCATTCCACTGTCAAATAGTATGTGGAAAAACGAAAACAAATCTTTCTGTCCATCTTCTGATTTTCCTAAATTTGTCACTTCTCGCTATATGAGTGGTAGTCAAAAAAAAAAATATTTCCAGGTTCTAACTAGAATGTTAGTGATTAAAATTTAGTGGAAACATCTCACAATAATTAAAACTCATATTTTAATGACTGAAATTACTAATCGCTTATCATATCCATGAGACTCCCTCCCTTATTTGATATAATACAAAACTAGCTGCCCTTCTTTGAATATTTGCAATGCTCTGCATCATTCCTATCTAATGAATGTCCCATACCACGTAGAAATACTCCAGAACAGGCCGTGGAAGTGTAGTGTGGGCAGTCCAGCCGACAGATTTGTTACATATTCTGTGTTCTGCCTGCGAAACATAGACTTTTGCTCACTTTGCCCATAACATTTTCTATGTGATGGCTCCAATATAAGTTCTTAGTAATTATGATTTATTCTTAGCTGAACTGGCAATTTATAAATTTGTATGATTTAGTATGTAACTGAAATGTAACAAACTTTGTAGTACTCAGGACGAGGACCTCACACTTTTTGTTGCTCAGGGTTTATTACCATTTTCCGTACCATGAAGATATTTTGTGTAAATCATTTTGTAATTTGTATTGATGTTCTGATTGGCTTTACTAGAAGGTAAACGAAGGCATCATCTGTAAAAATTCTAAAAGGATTGCTCAGATTGTCTTCTGAATCACTGATATAAATTAACAATGATAGATGATCTCTAACACCTTCTTCTAGAACTACAGCTATCACTTACATCTCAATCGATGACTTCCCGCCAATTACTACGAACTGTGATCTATCTAAACTAAATAACTAGTCCAGTCACACAACTGAAGTGATACTCTATAGCCACGGAATTTGATTGGAAGTCGCTTGTGAGAAATGGTGCCAAACATCTAGGAATATGAAATCAACTTCAGATTCCCTGTCGATAAAACTCATTACTTTGTGTAGATAAAGAACCAGTTGCGTGACACGAGGGTGACATCGTATGAATGAGTCAATACGTTGCTTCCTTTGATGTATTGTAGATCTTAAAGAATCCTAGTGCAAGTAGACAGGAATGGTATAGGTGTATAATTCAATGGAGTAGTTCTAGTTCTTTCGTTGTGTATCGGTATGTCACGAGCAGCTTTCTCGTCTTTTAAGAATGGATTATTCATCAGGTTGACTCAAATTGGTAAGTGCAGTGATGTCACGCATTTAACGTAAATTATGGGTCGGCGGTTTGTGGGTGCGGAGATAATGCCTGACAGCATCCCAGAAGTGTTACATAATTTTCAGATTGGGTGAATTTTGTGGCTGAGACAGAAAAATGATTTCATTAACTTTTTCCTCAAATCACTGTTACACGATTATGGCCTTATGACATGGGCAGTTACCATGCTGGAAGATGCCATCACTGTCAAGAGAGAGAGATAAAACATGGCACGATGAAATTGGTCTGCAGAAATATACATGTGCTCCACAGCTATAAATGCGCCTTCAATTTCTACCGTAAGTCACAGCCCAGGTGGCATCTCCCCACAACATAATACTGCCACCCTCATCCTGCACCTGTTATGCAGTACGTGTTTCAATCAACAATTTGCGTGGATGCCCACTTATCACGATTTGTTTATCAACTTGGTGTAGCAAGATTCACGATTCATCCGACCACGTGATGTGTAGTGGGCCACAATCCTGTGTGAGCCTCTTCCTACTGCAACCTACATCCCTACATCTATTTCAGTGTGCGTGTTGTATTCAAGCATTGATCTCCTCTGACACTTTTTCTGCCCACACTTCCTTCCATTATCAAACTGATAATTCCTTGACGCCTCAGGGCGTGTCCAATCGACTCTTCTTTTAGTTAAGTTGTGCCACAAATTTCTCTTTTCCCCATTTCGATTCAGTACTTCCACATCTGCTACTTGATGTTGTAATGTAATTTTCAGTATTTTTGTATAGACCACTTTTCAAAACCTTCTGTTCTCTTTTTGTCTGAACTGCTTAACATTCATGTCTCACTCCCAATACCGTTACACTCCAAGCAACTGAAGTTTATATCAGATGCTAACAAATTCCTCATTCTCAGAAATACCTTTCCTAATCGAATTCCCTTGGCTTCATGTGATTTAAATCGACTACATTCCATTACTCTTGTTTTTCTTTTGTTTACATGCATCTCCTTTCGAGATATTATCAAAGTTCTTTGCTGTGTCTAACGTAAATAGTCATTGGCGTAACTCAAAATTTCTATCTCTTCTCCATATACTTTAATCCCCTTTCCAAATTTCTACTTAGTTTCCGTCACAGCTTGCTCAACGTACAGACTGAATAATATCGGGGATAGGATGCACACCAGCCTCACCCACTTCTAAACTATGGCTCCCCTTTCATGTTTTTTTGTCATCAGTCTTCTGACTCGTTTGATGCGGCCCGCCATGAATTCCTCTCCTGTGCCAACCTCTTCATCTCAGAGTAGCACTCGCAACCTATGTCCTCTATTGTTTGCTGGATGTATTCCAATCTTTGTCTTCCTCTACAGTTCTCGCCTTCTACAGCTCCCTCTACTACTATGGAAGTCATTCCCTCATGTCTTAACAGATGTCCTATCATCCTGTCCCTTCTCCTTATCAGTGATTTCCACATATTCCTTTCCTCTCTGATTCTGCCCAGAACCTCCTCATTCCTTACCTTATCAGTCCACCTAATATCAACATTCGTCTTTAGCACCACATCTCAAATGCTTCGATTCTCTTCTCTTCCGGTTTTCCCACAGTCCATGTTTCACTGTCATACAATGATGTACCCCAGATGTACATTCTCAGAAATTTCTTCCTCGAATTAAATCTTATATCTGATATTAGTAGACTTCTCTTGGCCAGGAATGCCCTTTTTTGTCAGTGCTAGTCTGCTTTTGATGTCCTCCTTGCTCCGTGCGTCATTGGTTATTTTACTGCCTAGGTAGCAGAATTCCTTAACTTCATCTACTTCGTGACCATCGATCCTGATATTAAGTTTCTCGCTGGTCTCATTTCCATTACTTCTCATTACCTTCGTCTTTCTTCGATTTACTCTCAAACCATACTCTGTACTCATTAGACTGTTCATTCCGATCAGCAGATCATGTAATTCTTCTTCACTTTCAATCAGGATAACAATGTCGTCAGCTAATCGTATCATTGATATCCTTTCACCGTGAACTTTAATTCCACTTCTGAACCTTTCTTTTATTTCCATCATTGCTTCCACGATGTACAGACTGAACAGAGGCGAAAGACTAAGTACACTCTTTTTAATATGAGCGTTTCGTTCTTGGTTGTCCACTCTTATTATTCCCTCTTGGCTGCAGTACATGTTGTATATGAACCGTCTCTCCCTATAGCTTACAACTATTTTTCTCAGAATTTCGAACATCTTGCACCATTTTACATCGTCAAACGCTTTTTCCAGGTCGACAAATTCTATGAACGTTCTTGATTTTTCTTCAGTCTTGCTTCCATTATTAATCTCAACGTCAGAATTGCCTCTCTTGTGCCTTTATCTTTCCTAAAGCCTAACTGATCGTCACCTAGCGCATTCTCAATTTTCTTTTCCATTCTTCTGTATATTATTCTTGCAAGCAACTTGGATGCATGATCTGTTAAGCTGATTGTGCGATAATTCTCGCACTTGTCGGCTCTTGCCATCTTCGAAATTATGTGGATAATGTTTTTTCCGTAAGTCAGATGGTATGTCGCCAGACTCATCATTTCTACACACCGATGTGAATAGTCGTTTTGTTGCTACTCCCCCCAATGATTTTAGAAATTCTGTTGGAATGTTATCTATCCCTTTTGCCTCCTTTGGTCTTAAGTTCTCCAAAGCTCTTAAATTCTGATTCTAATACTGGGCCCCTTATCTCGTCTAAATCGACTCCTGTTTCTTCTTCTGTCACATCAGACAAATCTTCCCCTCATAAAAGTTTTCAATGTATTATTTCCTCCTATCCGCTCTCTCCTCTGCATTTAACAGTGGAACTCCCATTGCACTCCTAATGTTATCACCCTCGGTGTTAATGTCACCGAAGGCCGTTTTGACTTTCCTGCATGCTGAGTCAGTCCTACCAACAATCATTTCTTTTTCGATTTCTTCACATTTTTCATACTGTCGTTTCGTCTTGGCTTCCCAGCAGTTCTATTTATTTCATTCCTCAGCGACTTGTCTTTCTGTATTCCCGAGTCTTCCGGAACATTTTTGTACTTCCTCCTTTCATCGATCAATTTAAGTATTTCTTCTGTTACCCATGGTTTCTCCACAATTACCTTTTTTGTACCTATATTTTCCTTCCCAACTTCTGTTATCGCTCTTTTTAGGGATGTCCATTCTTCTCCAACTGTACTGCCTACTGAGCTATTACTTATTGCTGTATCTATAGCCTTAGAGAACTTCAAGCATGTTTTGTCATTCCTTAGCACTTCCGTATCCCACTTCTTTGCGTATTGATTCTTCCTGACTAATGTCTTGAACTTCAGCCTACTCTTCATCACTACTATATTATGATCTGAGTCTACATCTGTTCCTGGTTATGCCTTACTATCCACTAGCTGATTTCGCAATCTCTTTCTGACCATGATATAATCTAACTGAAATCTTCCCTTATCACCCAGCCTTTTCCAAGTATACCTCTTCCTCTTGTGATCCATGAACAGAGTATTCGCTATTACTAGCTGAAGTCTATTACAGAACTCAGTTAATGTTCCACCTCTCTCATTCCTTGTCTCAAGCCCATATTCTCCTATAACCTTTTCTTCTACTCCTTCCTTTATGACTACATTCCAGCCCCCCATCACTATTAGGTTTTGATCCCCCTTTACATATTGTATTATCCTTTCAATACCCTCATACACTTTCTCTATCTCTACATCAACATTTTACCTACATTTGAGTTCACTTACCACCGACACAATTCATTCACAACTATACAGAATACTATTCTGATCTCGACTGACACTTGCAATAAATTGAGAAAATTAGACAGGTGCCATTTGTGCTCAAATACAAAAGAGGGGCCTGCAGGGTTAGCCAGCATCTGCATTCCTATTCAAGCACACATTTCTTGCGGTCTTCCCATATTTTTGTGCAACCGTATGCTGCACACCAGGTGGAATAACTTTGTCAAGGCTGCTCCCAAGGATCTCAGCAATTCGTCTACTGAAGGGGTCTCACTTACACTTGGGTCTTTCAGAACTCTGTCAAGTTCCTATCACTGTATCATGCTTTCCATCTCACCTCCTCTTCTATTTCTACCGTGTGCTTCTCAGGTTTAACCCTCTTATGCAGACACTCTACAAATTCTTCCCACCTTTCAGCTTTCTCTTCTTTGCTTAGTAACGGGTTACATCTAAGCTCTTGATATTAACACAGCTGCTGCATTTTTCTCCAATTGACAGCATCTATGTTTCTCATATTTAAGCATGTATCTACAGTCCAGTATTTGCCCTCTAGCTACTAATGCCCAGCTGTTTAGGAGTTACTGCCAGTCTCGTTTTTACATGTCTATAATCCCTGTTATTCTTATGATGCATTTTTTAATTTTCACTCTTCGCCAACTAAATACACTACTGACCATTAAAATTGCTACACCACGAATATGACGTGCTACAGACGCGAAATTTAACCGACAGGAAGAAGATACTGTGATATGCAAATGATTAGCTTTTCAGAGCATTCACACAAGGTTGGCGCCGGTGGCGACACCTACAACGTGCTGACATGAGGAAAGTTTCCAACCGATTTCTCATACACAAACAGCAGTTGACTGCCGTTGCCTGGTGAAACGTTGTTGTGATGCCTCGTGTAAGGAGGAGAAATGCGTACCATCACGTTTCCGACTTTGATGAAGGTCCGATTGTAGGTTATCGCGATTGCGGTTTATCGTATCGCGACATTGCTGCTCGCGTTGGTCGAGATCCAATGACTGTTAGCAGCATATGGAATCGGTGGGTTCAGGAGGGTAATACGGATCTCCGTACTGGATCCCAGCGGCCTTGTATCACTAACAGTCGAGATGATAGGCATCTTATCCGCATGGCTGTGACGAATCGTGCAGCCACGTCAACAGATGGGGACGTTCGCAAGACAACAACCATCTGCACGAAAAGTTCGACGACGTTTGCATCAGCACGGACTATCAGCTCAAAGACCACGGCTGCGGTTACCCTTGACGCTGCATCACAGACAGGAGCACCTGCGATGGTGTACTCAACGACGAACGTGGGTGCACGAATGGCAAAACGTCCTTTTCCGGATGAATCCAGGTTCTGTTTACAGCATCATGAAGGTCGCATCCGTGTTGGGCGACATCGCGGTGAACGCACATTATAAGCGTGTATTCGTCATCGCCATACTGGCGTATCACAAGAAGTGATGGTATGGGGAGCCATTAGTTACACGTCTCGGTCACCTTGTTCGCATTGACGGCACTTTGAACAATGGACGTTACATTTCAGATGTGTTACGACCCGTGGCTCTACCCTTCATTCGATCCGTGGGTAACCCTACATTTCAGCAGGATAATGCACGACCGCGTGTTGCAGGCCCTGTACGGGCCTTTCTGAATACAGAAAATGTTCGACTGCTGCTCTGGTCAGCACATTCTCCAGATTCCTCACCAATTGAAAATATCTGGTCAATGGTGGCAGAGCAACTGGCTCGTCACAATACGTCAGTCTCTACTCTTGATGAACTGTGGTATCGTGTTGAAGCTGCATGGGCAGCTGTACCTGTACACGCCATTCAATCTTTGTTAGACTCAATGCCCAGGCGTATCAAGGCCGTCATTACGGCCAGAGGTGGTTGTTCTGGATACTGATTTCTCAGGGTCTATGCACCCAAATTGTGTGAAAATGTAATAACATGTCAGTGCCAGTATAATGTATTTGTCCAATGAATACCCGTTTATCATCTGCATTTCTTCTTGGTGCAGCAATTTTAATGGCTAGTAGTGTATCTCCTACGTTATCCACGGGTTTCTACTGTGCCTTGTGTTTTAAGCAATATGATCTTCAGCCTGATGGCTTCTGTCTCGGGTTCTTCAGCCGACGATGGTTTCATAGTTTTTCTGATGTTTCGCCAGCACGAGAGACTGGCACCGTCAAAGCTTCACTTTCCATTGGGGACTGGAAACGAGCTCGCAGCCGTAGATTATACAAATGTGGTCCAACGTCCAGTGGCTTTTCAGTCATCATTTACGTGCCGTTCCCTTGGTACCTGCAACAATCGGCTGCAAAATGGTTCAAATGGCTCTGAGCACTATGGGACTTAACTGCTGTGGTCATCAGTCCCCTAGAACTTAGAACTACTTAAACCTAGCTAACCTAAGGACATCACACACATCCATGCCCGAGGCAGGATTCGAACCTGCGACCGTAGCAGTCGCACGGTTCCGGACTGTGCGCCTAGAACCGCGAGATCACCGCGGCCGGCAGTCGGCTGCAGCACGGGAATCTGTGATCAGTTCACGATGAGGCTTTCTTCTTCGTTGTTGAAGCTATTCTCATGTTTGTGTGTTTCTTTAAATTCTCTGAAAAAGTGAGTGTAAAAGCTCTTCTCTACAGCAAGAACTACCGTGTCAGAGAATTACTACGTGGTCACTTTCACATAACACATGTTTCGCCATGGCCTGTTATTCCACCTGCCACAACCTGCATTACCACTTCTGCGATTCTGGTGTTGATTGATCGTCCAGGCAAGCCAACATAACTTTTCCACATGTGCATGATATGTGTTATATTCCCAACATGGAAACTGGGTCCTTTTTCTCCTTTGCCGTCCTGAGACATTCTTTTATGTTCTTCGTCGATTTATACTCTTTACACCGTGTTAGCGCAATATACGGTCGATTCAGAAAAATTCTACCAGACAGCTTGCTCCTTCACGACTTACCCTAGTACATATTGTCTTACCATCTCTCTATTCTTTTTCTCACTATCCAAATCCAGTCTATGGCCATTAATTTTTGTCTTCATTAACTATATGTATCTTTTTATCTCCTCATACACTCTCTGAATCATCATCTGAGGGCCTGGCTAGTATGTGAACTTTTTTATTACTTTGGTGGGTGTGATTTCGAGTCTATCTTGGTTTTAATAATGTGTTCACTATGCAGGTCTTCGTAGCTTACTTTTATTCCCATTTTCTGATACATTATTAGATCTATTCCAATGTGGAATGTTCGGTGTTGATAACTCTGTTCTCACCTCACCAGAACTCTTGTTCTTCCAGCTATTGCACTTCAATAATTCCCAGCATATCTAACTTCAAGCTGACCATTCCCCTTAAATGATAATTAAATCAAGACCCTACGCTGTCGACAGGCGTTGATATACATCAACGGGGACAGTTGGAAATGTGTGCCCTGACCGGGACTCGATCCTGGGATCTCCTGCTTGCATGGCAGACGCTCTATCCATCTGAGACACCGAGGACACAGAGGATAGTGCGACTGCAGGGACTTATCCCTTGCACGCTCCCCGTGAGACCCACATTCCCAACTTAGTGCCCTCACACTACAGTCGTAGTGCTCCTGCCCATTACACTCATTACTCGCGGCAGACAATCTTACCAAGTCCCGTAAGAGTTCGGGTAATGCGTGTGCATCCAGCACAGAAGAAGAAGGTCACTGGCCGGTTAGCCTTAACTGTATGAGGATGGTATCTGTTCTTTTGGACATATCCGCAAGAACAGATACCATCTTCATATACGAGTATTTCCCTTAAATTCTCTGTCCTACCTTCCCGATTAAGTGATCTAATATTCCGCACTCTTGTCTGTGTAATGCTACTTTTGTTTGTCCCAGATAACTAGTTTACCTCTGGAATATTTTATCAAAAGTTATGAAGCCATACAGTAGAGCTGCACACCTTACAGATAAACGTAACAGCCGGTAGTTTGCCATTTGCAGTATCAGCACAGCAAGAAAATGTCAGTTACTTAAATTATCTATATGTAGGGGCTATGAAAGTGATTGTATTCAGCATACAGAAAGTTTGAATACATTTTGACTCGATCACAATTTTTTCAAGTTTTATTAAATTACATGATGCATTTCGAAACCTGTGGGTCCATCTTCACGTACAAATCGCCTAACACACAATTTAAATTTCCTCTTGAGTGAGGTGAAATACATTTTCCGTTTATGAGAAAGTTGCAAGTTAGCTTTTGTGAATGAAGCGTGGAAAATGTGAGGAACAGTAGAATAGGCAATAAAAAACTTAACAAACAAGGAAGAAAATTTTTAACGTTTTGGGGACAGCACATGTAGGTTTACACATTTTGTCATCACACATCACATCACTCAAGACAGAAATTTGTTTACACATTTTAAAAACGTTTCACAGATGTAGTTTAGCCTAATATAATCAAAGATTAAGTCTACCTCATACTGTCAGAGATCTGAGTTTTAACTTATGCTCGGAATACATATAAAATAAGTCTTTCAAATAACTAATATAATTATGACTAGCTAAATCTGTCTTAATTTAACATGGATACTGGTTCTCTGACTTTGTGGAGGTATATTTCCAGCTATTCAAACAGATTTATGGTTTTATCATTGGCTTCATTGTGTAGTACTACCAAATTTTTTTCTATCCTGTTGATAATGTGTTGTTGTGCAACACCCGATTTTTCAGAGTGGTTGAGTCTGAGAGCATGTATGTTCTTGGAAACAGGTTTTGAAACATCTGCCAGTTTTCCCTATATATTAGGCAAGACAACTTGTGCATGGTATTTTATACGCTTCAGTGCTATTGAATATCTAGTTATCCACTCTTATAATGCGAGCTAGTTAGAACACCAGGCATATACCTCCACAAAATGAAAAACCTGAGTCTATGTCGATTTCGCTAGCCATAATTATTTTAGTAATTTTAAAGACTTACTTTAAACTTATTCCTTGCATTTGACAACAGATCTCTAACACTATGTGATACCTTGCATCTCTGATGACGTCAGCTTAAACTACACTGCGAAGTATTTTTAAAATGGCATAATCAAATTTGTGTCTCTAGTGGTGTGATGTGCAATGAGAGAATGAGTAAACCAACATACGCTGTCCTCAAATGATTAAAAATGTCCTTCCTTGTTTGTGTAATAGATTTTTCGTTACTTTTTCCACTGTTTCTCATATACTTTTTGCAAAATACAAAACGTAAGGCGTAACCTCTTCATAACAGGAAAATGTATTTCAATTCCCTCAAGAGCAAATGTAAATTATATAGTACGCCATTTGCACCTGAAGATGGACCCGCAGCATCCAAGATGCATCATGTAATTTAACAATACACTAAAAATTGTGAAAGAAGCCATTTACACTCCTGGAAATGGAAAAAAGAACACATTGACACCGGTGTGTCAGACCCACCATACTTGCTCCGGACACTGCGAGAGGGCTGTACAAGCAATGATCACACGCACGGCACAGCGGACACACCAGGAACCACGGTGTTGGCCGTCGAATGGCGCTAGCTCCGCAGCATTTGTGCACCGCCGCCGTCAGTGTCAGTCAGTTTGCCGTGGCATACGGAGCTCCATCGCAGTCTTTAACACTGGTAGCATGCCGCGACAGCGTGGACGTGAACAGTATGTGCAGTTGACGGACTTTGAGCGAGGGCGTATAGTGGGCATGCGGGAGGCCGGGTGGACGTACCGCCGAATTGCTCAACACGTGGGGCGTGAGGTCTCCACAGTACATCGATGTTGTCGCCAGTGGTCGGCGGAAGGTGCACGTGCCCGTCGACCTGGGACCGGACCGCAGCGACGCACGGATGCACGCCAAGACCGTAGGGTCCTACGCAGTGCCGTAGGGGACCGCACCGCCACTTCCCAGCAAATTAGGGACACTGTTGCTCCTGGGGCATCGGCGAGGACCATTCGCAACCGTCTCCATGAAGCTGGGCTACGGTCCCGCACACCGTTAGGCGGTCTTCCGCTCACGCCCCAACATCGTGCAGCCCGCCTCCAGTGGTGTCGCGACAGGCGTGAATGGAGGGACGAATGGAGACGTGTCGTCTTCAGCGATGAGAGTCGCTTCTGCCTTGGTGCCAATGATGGTCGTATGCGTGTTTGGCGCCGTGTAGGTGAGCGCCACAATCAGGACTGCATACGACCGAGGCACACAGGGCCAACACCCGGCATCATGGTGTGGGGAGCGATCTCCTACACTGGCCGTACACCACTGGTGATCGTCGAGGGGACACTGAATAGTGCACGGTACATCCAAACCGTCATCGAACCCATCGTTCTACCATTCCTAGACCGGCAAGGGAACTTGCTGTTTCAACAGGACAATGCACGTCCGCATGTATCCCGTGCCACCCAACGTGCTCTAGAAGGTGTAAGTCAACTACCCTGGCCAGCAAGATCTCCGGATCTGTCCCCCATTGAGCATGTTTGGGACTGGATGAAGCGTCGTCTCACGCGGTCTGCACGTCCAGCACGAACGCTGGTCCAACTGAGGCGCCAGGTGGAAATGGCATGGCAAGCCGTTCCACAGGACTACATCCAGCATCTCTACGATCGTCTCCATGGGAGAATAGCAGCCTGCATTGCTGCGAAAGGTGGATATACACTGTACTAGTGCCGACATTGTGCATGCTCTGTTGCCTGTGTCTATGTGCCTGTGGTTCTGTCAGTGTGATCATGTGATGTATCTGACCCCAGGAATGTGTCAATAAAGTTTCCCCTTCCTGGGACAATGAATTCACGGTGTTCTTATTTCAATTTCAGGAGTGTATATTCAAACTTTCAGTGTTCTTCATTTGTTAGCTTCACGTTCCATGTATCATTAGCACGATAAATCTTAATGGTGTGGAGCACATCATTTTACATTCACATCCAAAATTAATTTGTAAATATGGCAACTTGCTGAACATTTATAAGTTTTTTTTAATTATTATTAATAAATATCCAGAAGAGAGTAATTCCTGCCCGCCACCTTTTACACATGACAATACCGGAAATTCTTCTACAGAATAGAAAAAGTTTTCAAGGAGTTACAGTTTGTTTCCAAATTTTACTTTGCTCTCTGTCACATATTTTATATCACTGAGTAAATTTTCAAAAGTTTTAGTTGCACTATTGTGCACCCCTTCTTCTGATAACGACAACAATGTGCAGCAATTACTGTTGTGCTTTCTTCTACTACTTTAATGTGTGCATCATTGTGTCTTTTTGAAATGCAGTGTATTATTTACAACAAATAATGTGTGGTAATAATTATACTTTGAAGCAGGAAGCCACTTCCACGAACCATAGACCTTGCCGTCAGTGGAGTGACTTGCATGCAGTGCATTATTTACAACAAATAATGTGTCAGAATAACTATACTGTGAAGCACTAAGGCCCCCCATGAACCATGAACCTTGCTGTCAGTGGGATGGCTTGCATGCCTCAACGATACGGACAGCCATCCTGTAGGCTCAACCACAATGGAGAGGACAGAAAAACATGTGCATCTTTAAGAGGGGCAGCAGTCTTTTCAGTAGTGGCAGGAGCAACAGTCTGGATGATTGACTGATCTGGCCTTGTAATAGCAATCAAAATGGCCTAGCTGTGCTGGTCCTGCCAGACCACAGCTGTAGCTTTTCCTGAGGGCATGTACCTCTACTGTATGGTTAAATGATGATGGGTCCTCTTGGGTAAAATATTCCGGTGGTAAAATAGTTGACCATTTGGGTCTCCAGGTGGGGGACTACACAGGAGGATCTCATCAGAGAAACAAAACTGGCATTCTATGGATCGGAGTGTGGAATGTTAGATCCCTTAATTGGGTAGGTAGGCTAGAAGATTTAAAAAGGGAAGTGGGTAGGTTGAAGTTAGATATAGTGGGAATTAGTGAAGTTCAGTGGCAGGAGGAACAGGAATTCTGGCCAGGTGAATACAAAGTCAAATAGGGCTAAGGCAGGAGTAGGTTTAATAATGAATAAGAAAATAGGAATGCCGGTAAACTACTATGAACAACATAGTGAACACATTATCATAGCCAAGATAGACACAAAGCCCACACCTACCACAATAGTACAAGTTTATATGCCAATAGCTCTGCAGATAGTAAAGAGATTGAAGAAATGTATGATGAGATGGAAGAAATTACTCAGATAATTAAAGGAGATGAAAATTTGGCATGGAGGGCTGGAATTCGATAGCAGGAAAAGGAAGAGAAGGAAAAATAGTATGCCAATACTGAAACTTCCTGACGGATTAATTCTATGTCAATACTGATTGGCGAAGAAACGAAAGAGAAAGTCACCTTTCAAAATTTTGCACAGAGCATAATTTAATCATCTCTAACACTTGGTTTAAGAATCATGAAAGAAGTTTGCATACCTGGAACAGACATGGAGACACCGGAAAGTTTCAGACTGTTGATCTAATGGCAAGATAGATTTTAGAACCAGATTTTAAATTGTAATAAATTTCCAGGGACAGATCTTGACTAACTGCAATTTATTGATTATGAACTGTAGATTAAAACTGAAGAAATGGCGAAAAGATACTAAATTAAACAGATGGAACCTGGATAAACTGAAAGAACCAGAGCTTCCACAAGCTGCGATATTGTCGCGAATAAAACAGTGAATCGTATATACAATAAGTATCCTTTAATTTACGTCTATGGTCATAAACTTTTGGTAACAGATTACCGATTTCGGTCTATAATGAGCATCATCAGGTCTGTTTTATAAAAACAAAGTCCTATTGTACTGCAGCCATAGTGGCATCGTCAAATGTTAAATGCAAAATCAGCACCTGCATCGTCAAATACATATAAATAACATCATATGCACGAGTCATGTTGCCAGTAGCACTACTGTTCAAAACAAACTGCCGTACAGTAGCGGCAAGATGTTCGTGTTGTAAGTTCACTAGATGTCTCTACTGTAGGCAGACACAAGTCTTCATTGATTTATTGAAGAGCGTAAAATAAAGGAGGATACAATAGTTGAAATCTGTAATGCGCTTATAACGTATAAAAGGCATTACAGAAATAAAAAGCGATGAAATAGAACACGACAAAAGTGGGACTGTTGAAAAGAGGAAGAGTTAAGTGACGGTAGTTGACATATGCTGAAGTGCTAATATTCTAGACATCTAGAGTATGGAGGATACCAGTTCTCCAGCAGGTGTTGTAGGCCTTCTCCAAATCGAAACCCACGCTCACAGTCTGGGATTTCCGTAGAAAACCGTTCATGAGATGGGAGGACAAAGTAACTAGATGGTCAACTGCAGAACACCGTGCTCGAAATCCGCACTGTGCATTCGTTAGTAAATGGCGAGACTCGATCCACCACACCAGTCGGGCATGAATCATACATTCCATCACCTTGCAAATGCAGCTGGTAAGAGAGATGAGGCGGTAGCTAGAAGCAAGTTTTTTGCCCTTACTGAGCTTAGGTATGGGTATGATGGCTTCACGCCAGCGTCCAGGAAATGTGCCCTCAGCCCAGATGCGGTTGTACGTGTTAAGCAGAAAGTACTTCCCCGCAAGAGAAAGGTGCTGCAACATCTGAATATGGATGGCGTCTGGCCTTGGGGGCGGAGGATCGGGATGAACTGAGAGCATGATCTAGCTCCCCCATAGTTAGGGCGCCATTGTAGCACACACGATTCGGAGAAAAGAAGGGTACCACCCGAGCCTCCTCTGCTCGTTTCTGATGCAGGAAGGCAGGGTGATAGTAGGAAGAGCTCGAAACTTCCGCAAAATGCTGGTCCAAGGTATTGGAGATAGCAATAGGGTATCAGGGTAGGGATAACATCGTCTGCTATTCTGAGGCTGGAAATGGGGGCATGGATGTTGGTCCCAGAGAGCCGCCAGAGGTTGGTCCACACGACAGAGGAAAGGGTGGAACTGTTAAAAGAACTAGTATTTTGCAGCTGTGACTTATTAAACTGATAGTTTGCAATAAACTCCATTAATACGATTTGCTTGAATTGTTGCCTAGCGGTCCGAGAAAGCAGCTCTCCTAGGCACCCTATATAGACGAGTGAACAGAAAATAACAAGGGCTCAGGTAACTACTGACTAAGTTTGACACTCTGAAAGAATCAGGATAGCATATTTTTTGCGCCAGTTTGTGATCACAGATGAAAGTTTGGTGCACTAGTATCAGGGGGAAAAGACGTGTCATCAGTGTTCTGGGATGCGAAGGGGATGCTGTTGGTAGATTATCTTCCCACTTGGCAAACAATTACTGGAGAATACTATGCTAACTTTCTGGACAAATCGCAACAAAATATAAGCGAAAAAAGGACACGTTTAACGAGGAAGAAACTCGTCTTCCATGAAGACAATTAGGGCATGCTCACTTGTGCCGTTGCCATGGCAAAACTACACGAACTGAGGTATGAACTCTTGCACATCCACCTTATTCATCTGATATGGCTCCGTCAGACTTCCTTCTCTTCCCAAAACTGAAAATTGTTCTTGGTGGACGAAGATTCACTTCAAACGAAGAATCGATAACCGGAGTTGACAACTGTTTTGCAGGCTTGGAGGAAACTCATTTTCGAGATGGGATCAAGGCACTGGAACATCGTTGGACCAGTTGCATCAGTCTACAAGGAGACTACATTGAAATATAAAAAAGTTTCAGTGGTGTAAGTACTTCTTTTCTGTTCCGTTCTGATAACTTTTCAGACCATCCTCATACTTAAAAATTCAGATGCAAAACTGCCACCTGCAAAAGTTGGGGACAATATTCGCATCCGTAATACCGCACGTATTGGTAGAATTCAGATGTGATGCAGTCCTTCAACAAAGGAAATAGCTTACAATACGTTAGTTCGTCCAATCTTAGAGTATTGTTCGTCTGCATGGGACCCTTACCAGTTGGGTCTGATTCAAAAGATTGAGAAGGTCGAAAGAAGAGCGGCAAGATTCGTGACTGGTACATTTAGCCACCACGAGAGCGTTACAAATCTCATAGAAAGTTTGAAGTGGGACACTCTTGCAGATAGACGACGCGCTAAACGGAAGGGGCTGCTCACTAAATTCCGAAATCCGATCTTCGCCGAGGATGTAGAGCATATATTAGTACCACCAATTTTCAAATCGCACAATGATCGCCATTCAAAGATAAGGGAAATTAGAGCTCGTACTGAGGCGTTCAGTCATTTTTCCCTCGCGCGATCCGCGAGTGGAACAGAGGGGGGGGAGGAGGGGGGGGGATATGACTTTGGCGCAAATTGTGACCTCCGCCACACACCGCTTAGTGGCTAGCGGAGTATATCTGTAGATGTAGATGTTGACAGAGGTGGTGGGGATCCCAGAAGCTTTCTTGCCTTAGACATGAACGTCGAAGCACTTTCCACAAGCTGGGGCTCTATTCTGCACAAGAAATTTCTCACACTGGAATCCGTGGCCAAAGAAGAAAACTCATTACGAACCACATCATCTTCACAGTCACTGACCAGTGGCCAAGGATATAATTGACGCAATTGCTCTACTAATTGCGCCACAAATCGCTGCAAATGCAGAAATAAGAAAATACTGTGTAATTCCAAATCTCATAAAAGCTTAACTTGTTGTAATAACTTAACACTGGTTGTATTAATAAAAGAATCCTAAAGTGAATATACTGTATAAAGTTTACATTCTTACAAGGGAGATTGAAATTATACATATTCATCCACTCTTTATTTAACTTCTGATTCTGGCCAATCTGTCTACGCCACATCGTAAACTGGTCGGCCAGATACTGAACTCAAGAAAATATAGGAGATTGGCCATTCAGCTTACAGCGATGTTGGGCATTTCCTGACGTATACAACTTGAAATTGTTCAATCAAATTTCCTTTGCTTCTTCCTTCAGAGTTTGGTCGATTGGTCTCAGCCACTTTGTGAACTGACCGACCGAATACTGAAATCAGGAAAAGATTGGACATTGGCCGGCCAATTTAAAGCGACATTGGGCACTTCGTGACTTGACTGGCCATTTCCCACTTTTCCCCGATTTCGAGCATTGGCCATAGCACATAAATTGTTCTTGGCCTGTACTTTTAATATTTTAATGTACTTTTTTAAAAATTATTTTCAATCTTGTGCCTTCAGTGTAAGACCTCATGGCTCTATATTCTCAAAGTTTCATATTTTTAGTATCTTAAGACATTAATTCAGTTTTTGCTACTTTATTTCCAGTTTTGTAGTCTAGTATTTTATCCCTTTTCCATGCCACTATTTTAACACAAGTTTTCACGTAATTTACTTTTTGTAATTTTAGCATATGGTCCTCTGTTATTAAGCCTATAGCATCCCTGCCCTTCCTGGCTTCTTCCACACTACCTATCACTCCATTCTATAATTTTACTGTTTTATGACGTTTACATTTTACTCTCTCACTGTTCTATACTATTGGTACTTGAACAAGAAGCTTTACATAATTATGCATTCTATAATTTTAGCAAGATCCCCCTTGTTCAACTCATGATCTCTCCACTGTTCTTCTCTATCTCCTTTCCCCTCTCCCCTCACTCTATTTCCCTTCCCCCCCCCCCTCCTCAACTACAAACACCACCACTTTAAAACATAGACTGCATCTGCAAAACACTGCACTCTGATATGTGCTTCTGAGTAAAGATGGGTTGCTGATGCAGCTACTCAGATAAATTTTACATTCAAGTACACTACTGTCCATTAAAATTTCTACACCAAGAAGAAATGCTGGTGATAAACGGGTATTCATTGGACAAATAGATTATACTAGAACTGACATGTGATTACATTTTCACGCAATTTGTGTGCATAGATCCTGAGAAATCAGTATCCAGAACAACTACCTCTGGCGGTAATAACGGCCTTGATACGACTGGGCATTGAGTCAAACAGAGCTTGGATGGCGTGTACAGGTACAGCTGCCCATACAGTTTCAACACGATACCACAGTTCATCAAAAGTAGTGATAGGCGCATTGTGATGAGCCAGTTGCTCGGCCACCATTGACCAGACGTTTTCAATTGGTGACAGATCTGGAGAATGTGCTGGCCAGGGCAGCAGTCGAACATTTTCTGTATCCAGAAAGGCCCGTACAGGACCTGCAAGATGCGGTCGTGCATTATCCTGCTGAAATGTGGGGTTTCGCAGGGATCGAATGAAGGGTAGAGCCACAGGTCGTGACACATCTGAACTGTAACGTCCACTGATCAAAATGCCGTCAATGCGAACAAGAGGTGACAGAAACGTGTAACCAATGGCACCCTATACCATCACGCCGGGTGATACGCCAGTATGGCGATGACGAATACACACTTCCAATGTGCGTTCACCGCAATGTCACCAAACACGGATGCGACCATCACGATGCTGTAAACAGAACCTGGATTCATCCGAAAAAAATGACGTTTTGGCACTCGTTCACCCAGGCGCACCTGTCTGTGATACAGCGTCAAGGGTAACTGCAGCCATGGTCTCCGAGCTGATAGTCCATGCTGCTGCAAACGTCGTCGAACTGTTCGTGCAGATGGTTGTAGTCTTGCAAACGTCCCCATCTGTTGACTCAGGAATCGAGACGTGGCTGCACGATCCGTTACAGCCGTGCGGATAAGATGCCTGTCATCTCGACTGCTAGGGATTCGAGGCCGTTGGGATCCAGCACCCTCCTGAACCCAACGATTCCATATTCTGCTTACAGTCATTGGATCTCGACCAACGCGAGCAGCAATTTCGCGATACGATAAACCGCAATCGCGATGGGCTACAATCCGACCTTTATCACGTGATGGTACGCATTTCTCCTCCTTACACGAGGCATCACAACAACGTGTCACCAGGCAACGCCGGTCAACTGCTGTTTGTGTATGAGAAATCGGTTGGAAACTTTCCTCATGTCAGCACGTTGTATGTGTCGCCACCGACGCCAACCTCGTGTGAATGCTCTGAAAAGCTAATCATTTGTATATCACAGCATATTCTTCCTGTCGGTTAAATTTCGCGCCTGTAGCACGTCATCTTCGTGGTGTAGCAATTTTAATGGCCAGTAGTGTACAATTATTCTTTTCTATTGATCAAAACATGTAATTTGAATAAAAATGTGGAACTGAGATGTAACGATAAACGAAAATTATCTTAAATATTCTGAATTAACTCACAAGCATCTACTTTATGTGCCGATGCCTACAAAAACATATTTTTCTTAATATTTTTGGACTCGCGTTCTGTTTTAATATATATAACAACTCCTCCTTTTCTGTCATTAGTTTTGCAAGAGTAAGAGGCTAGAGTGTAATCTTTTATGTGTATTTTATCTAACCCTGTGGTCATGTTGTGCTCATTTAGGCAGAGGGTGTCTATCTTTGCAAAGTTCTTTAATTTTTCCAGACAGACACAAAGCTCTTCTACATTATTACTCAGTCCTCTAATATTTTGGTGAAATCAGCTAGTCTTACTTTTCTGTGCATTCTTAAGTATTTTGCGGCACTCTTCTGGTATTTTGACTCCTTTCAAAATGGGGTGCATCAATGCCAATTCTAAAGTAAAAAAAAAAGAGGTACCCCTCCAATGCCAGTAACCACACGGAATTTGCTTTGTGTGAAGGTGGTCTCCCACAATTTTCTGCAGGTCAGTCAGTTACACAGACAGTTGCCCATGTTACAACAGGTCGGTTAGTCTGGGGTCTCCACAGGTAGCCCTTCAGTGTGGTTGCACCAGCGATATTGTTTTCTGTATTGCAGAGGCATGCAAGCCACCCCATTTCTGCAAGATCCATGGTTCATTAGGGATGCCTGTAATAAGTGATAAGTACATGTCCCAGTATAATACAATTTTTCAGTACTCTAAAAAAAAAGTCACTTAAAAAAATTATGTGAAGTTCATGTATTTAAACGCACACTGTACAACATGAAATAGTTGTATTCCACCGATGCATTTTTTTTTGTCTTTTCCTTCTTGGTATTCCTTCAGCAATGTTCTTTTCAGGATTGCCACAGACCTATATTCACAATTATTTATTCGTGTAAAATCAATGTTTTGTGAAGTTTCAATGCAGCGATACTCCCATTAGAGTACATTCCTTCCAGGATTTAATGTGGAGTATTGAAAACCATAACTGAGACCAGAAATTTCATCCCACACGTCAATATAACCAGTGTATTTGGATAAAAATTTTCTTTTATGGCATCATTCCCATATAACTTTCTTTCTTTCTTTCTTTCTTTCTAAGGCCTTTGCCCCACTCCAACGCGAGGTCGGCTTTGTTATGACGGGTTTGGCAGTGTTACTTTCAGAGCGTGGCTGGATGCCCTTCCTGCCACCACCCCAAACCCCCTGAGTCGGAAGTAGTGTACCCCAGCTTTCTGCGTCTAGTGTAAGTCATGAAATAATGCGAACGTTTTCAAATGTCTGTGAGTCGTGTAACTGAGGTGGAACTTGGGGACCAGCCCAGTATTCACCTAGCAGGATGTGGAAAACTGCCTAAAAACCACATCCAGGCTGGCCGGCATACCGGCCCTCGTCGTTAATCCGCTGTGTGGATTCGATCTGGGGCCGGCGCCCCTACCCGAGTTCAGGAAGCAGTTCATTAGTGCTCTCGGCTACCCTGGTGGGTATCATTCCCATATAACTATACTGAACAAAATTTTTTATTTTGAACTAAATATAATTAACTGTGTGAACCTAGAGATAGATGTGGAGAATTAGTTTGATCTGTGCCTATTCGAATGTCAGAATTAAGAAAAGGAACAACTTTTCCTGACAGCTAGAATTTCTTTTTCCTCAAAAAATGCAATAAAGGGTCATTAGGTTTTTTAAACATTATATACGGTTAACGTCCCATAAGTCATCTTACGACCATTGAAAATATCCACATTTAGTAAAGGAACTCACCGCAGGAAGTAGACACGGGCGTCATCAGGTGGGGGGAGGCGGCAGGGAGCCACGGCCGGTGCAGCTGTGACGTCACTGCGGCTGCGGTTGTTCTGCGGCTGGAGGCCAGGTTTGGTGCTGCTGCCACTGACTCCAGCGACTGGTGTGCTGCACAGAGAGAGACACTGTGTAGGGAAGCTTACTCACATGGAGGCAAGAGAGCAGCTCACTGCAGACAGTAACGCTGAGGGATTGTCCACACACAAATCACAGAAGAGACACTACCAATGGCTATAGTGGGTCCACTAAAATGAATTACTTACGATTTTATTTAATCAGTTAACACACTGCATCTCCTTGGTTACCCATACCAGTAGCTCAGGAGTGCAAGCAACGTTTTGACAAAATAAAGCACAATGGAATACTTCATACAAGTCTTTATTTATGCTGGAGCAATGTGGGGGCTATTGGACAGTGCAATCTTAATACCTAATCGGACAGAAATTAGTGTGGAAAAAAACTTACAATGCAAGTAATGTTGCTCTGTGATGATCAGGTGGTGTCTGAAGCTCGTGTGTCAAGGATCATGCCATTGGAGGCACAGATAGTAAACAGTAGTGTTTAATAATTTACAGTTACTGTTTCATTTGGACTGACACACTATGAACTATGTGACTAGTGTGTATTATATCAGAGCAACACAAATATGTAATATTCCTGTTTTGACAAGAAAGAAATGCTAAATAAACCTACCCGTGGTCTAGGGGTAGCGTCTTTGATTCGTAATCAAAACGTCTCCAGACCCGGGTTCGATCCCCGCCACTGCCTAAATTTTGATAAATAATCAGCATTGGCGGCCGAAGACTTCCTGCATAAGAAGTCAGCCTCATTCTGCCAACGGCCTTGTCAAAGAGGGCGGAGGAGCGGATAGAGGTTCAGGGCACTCTTTTGTCCTAGGGGTGGGAAATTGTCCCTAAAGGCGGAAGAATCAGCGATGATCAACGACATGAGGATGCAGAAGGCAATGGAAACCACTGCATTAAAGATATGTAACGTATATCCACAGGACATGTGGCCTGTAATTGAAGAGGTGTCATGATGATCTCTCCATTGGCAAAAGATTCCGGAATAGTCCCCCATTCGGATCTCCGGGAGGGGACTGCCAAGGGGGAGGTTACCATGAGAAAAAGGTTGAATAATCAACGAAAGGATAACGTTCTACGAGTCGGGGCGTGGAATGTCAGAAGCTTGAACGTGGTAGGGAAACTAGAAAATCTGAAAAGGGAAATCCAAAGGATCAATCTAGATATAGTAGGGGTCAGTGAAGTGAAGTGGAAGGAAGACAAGGATTTCTGGTCAGATAAGTATCGGGTAATATCAACAGCAGCAGAAAATGGTATAACAGGTGTAGGATTCGTTATGAATAGGAAGGTAGGGCAGAGGGTGTGTTACTGTGAACAGTTCAGTGACTGGGTTGTTCTAATCAGAATCGACAGCAGACCAACACCGACAACGATAGTTCAGGTATACATGCCGACGTCGCAAGCTGAAGATGAACAGATAGAGAAAGTGTATGAGGATATTGAAAGGGTAATGCAGTATGTAAAGGCGGACGAAAATCTAATAGTCATGGGCGACTGGAATGCAGTTGTAGGGGAAGGAGTAGAAGAAAAGGTTACAGGAGAATATGGGCTTGGGACGAGGAATGAAGGAGGAGAAAGACTAATTGAGTTCTGTAACAAGTTTCAGCTAGTAATAGCGAATACCCTGTTCAAGAATCACAAGAGGAGGAGGTATACTTGGAAAAGGCCGGGAGATACGGGAAGATTTCAATTATATTACATCATGGTCAGACAGAGATTCCGAAATCAGATACTGGATTGTAAGGCGTACCCAGGAGCAGATATAGCCTCAGATCACAATATAGTAGTGATGAAGAGTAGGCTGAAGTTCAAGACATTAGTCAAGAAGAATCAATACGCAAAGAAGTGGGATACGGAAGTACTAAGGAATGACGAGATACGTTTGAAGTTCTCTAACGCTATACATACAGCAATGAGGAATAGCGCAGTAGGCAGTGGAGTTGAAGAGGAATGGACATCTCTAAAAAGGGCCATCACAGAAGTTGGGAAGGAAAACATAGGTACAAAGAAGGTAGCTGCGAAGAAACCATGGGTAACAGAAGAAATACTTCAGTTGATTGATGAAAGGAGGAAGTAAAAACATGTTCCGGGAAAATCAGGAATACAGAAATATAAGTCGCTGAGGAATGAAATAAATAGGAAGTGCAAGGAAGCTAAGACGAAATGGCTGCAGGAAAAATGTGAAGACATCGAAAAAGATATGATTGTCGGAAGGACAGACTCAGCATACAGGAAAGTCAAAACAACCTTTGGTGACATTAAAAGCAACGGTGGTAACATTAAGAGTGCAACGGGAATTAGACTGTTAAATGCAGAGGAGAGAGCAGATAGGTGGAAAGAATACATTGAAAGCATCTATGAGGGTGAAGATTTGTCTGATGTGATAGAAGAAGAAACAGGAGTCGATTTAGAAGAGATAGGGGATCCAGTATAAGAATCGGATTTTAAAAGATCTTTGGAGGACTTACGGTCAAATAAGGCAGAAGGGATAGATAACATTCCATCAGAATTTCTAAAATCATTGGAGGAAGTGGCAACAAAACGACTATTCACGTTGGTGTGTAGAATATATGAGTCTGGCGACATACCATCTGACTTTCGGAAAAGCATCATCCACACAATTCCGAAGATGGAAAGAGCTGACAAGTGCGAGAATTATCGCACAATCAGCTTAACAGCTCATGCATCGAAGCTGCTTACAAGAATAATATACAGAAGAATGGAAAAGAAAATTGAGAATGCGCTAGGTGACGATCAGTTTGGCTTTAGGAAAAGTAAAGGGACGAGAGAGGCAATTCTGACGTTACGGCTAATAATGCAAGCAAGGCTAAAGAAAAATCAAGACACCTTCATAGGATTTGACCTGGAAAAAGCGTTCGACAATGTAAAATGGTGCAAGCTGTTCGATATTCTGAAACAAGTAGGGGTAAGCTATAGGGAGAGACGGGTCATACACAATATGTACAACAACCAAGAGTGGACGATCAAGAACGAAGTGCTCGTATTAAGAAGGGTGTAAGACAAGGCTGTAGCCTTTCGCCCCTACTCTTCAATCTGTACATCGAGGAAGCAATGATGGAAATAAAAGAAAGGTCCAGGAGTGGAATTAAAATACAAGGTGAAAGGATATCAATGATACGAATCGCTGATGACATTGCTATCCTGAGTGAATGTGAAGAAGAATTAAATGATCTGCTGAACGGAATGAACAGTCTAATGAGTACACAGTATGGTTTGAGAGTAAATCGGAGAAAGACGAAGGTAATGAGAAGTAGTAGAAATGAGAACAGCGAGAAGCTTAACATCAGGATTGATGGTCACGAAGTCAATGAAGTTAAGGAACTCTGCTACCTAGGCAGTAAAATAATCAATGACGGACGGAGCAAGGAGGACATCAAAAGCAGACTCGCTATGGCAAAAAAGGCATTTATGGCCAAGAGAAGTCTACTAATATCAAATACCGGCCTTAATTTGAGGAAGAAATTTCTGAGGATGTACGTCTGAAGTACAGCATTGTATGGTAGTGAAACATGGACTGTGGGAAAACCGGAACAGAAGAGAATCGAAGCATTTGAGATGTGGTGCTATAGACGAATGTTGAAAATTAGGTGGACTGATAAGGTAAGGAATGAGGAGGTTCTACGCAGAATCGGAGAGGAAAGGAATATGTGGAAAACACTGATAAGGAGAAGGGACAGGATGATAGGACATCTGTTAAGACATGAGGGAATGACTTCCATGGTACTAGAGGGAGCTGTAGAGGGCAAAAACTGTAGAGGAAGACAGAGATTGGAATACGTCAAGCAAATAATTGAGGACGTAGGTTGCAAGTGCTACTCTGAGATGAAGAGGTTAGCACAGGAAAGGAATTCGTGGCGGGCCGCATCAAACCAGTCAGTAGATTGATGACCAAAAAAAAAAAACTAAACTTAGTGTGTAATGTGTTGACAAGTGCAAAGAACTGTGGAAGGGATTTGGATGATAATATAATATAGTCATGGAATTTATGAATGGAGCTAATGATAAAGAAATAAATTGCATTGCTTTTGCAGGTGATATGGCCCTGTTTACTGAAACAATGGAAGAAGCATGGGAGCAAATCCTCGAACTAAAGAAACAAGCAGTTGAAATAGGTCTTCACATCCCCCTTGAAAAAACTAAGATATCGACAAACATCAAGCATTCATGTAAATATCTCAAAGTTCAAGAACAAAAGATTGAAATAGTAAAAGAATTCAAATATCGTGGAGAATGGATTACTTGGAATGCTGGGGAAAGCAAAGCAATGGAATCCAGAAAAAATATACTTGAATTGGCCTTCCTACTAACAAAAAATACATCAACAAAAAAATCCCTTTCATGGGGGTCCAAAATTACACATTACAAGGCAGTGATAAAGCAGTACCTAAATATGACCTGATGCTAGTAATAGGAGATTTTAATGCAAAAATAGGGAGGAATGAACATCCGTATGGAGTTTCTGGAAAATATTCACTACATGAAGAAAACAATGAGAATGGAGACTTACTATGCCAATTCGCAGCAAGGAATAATATGATTATTAAAAGTACCTGCTTTCCACATAAAAGGATCCATCTGGGTACTTGGAAGTCTGCAGCCAATGGAGTAGTCAATCAGATTGACCATATTTTAGTGATTGCACGCCACTCCACGTCAGTTACGGATGTACGGAGCTGCAGAGGACCAAACTGTGATTCAGACCACTTTTTGATAAAATCAGTCTTGAGAGAGAAACTGTCACTAACAAAGGGCAACAGAATGGGAAAGATGATGAAATGGAATACAGACAAACTGAACATTCCTGATGAAGTAAAAACATACCAAGTAACACTAAGCAGAAAGTTGAGCAATGAAGAGACCACAGTAGGAGTAGATGAAAGGTGGAACAGGTTTGAAAAAGCCATTAAGGATGCTGCAGAGGAAATAAAAGGCATAAGAAGGAACAGAAGAACCTAGGAGTGGTTTGATGAAGATTGCAGGTCAGCAATAGAGGAAAAGAACAGGGCAAGAACAAAAGTGTTACAGAGAGAAACCAGAAATAATGTGGAACAATATAGAGAATTAAGGAGAAGAGCTAACAGACTGTGCAAGAGAAAGAAAAGAGAGTGGAATAAGAAGAAATTTCAAGAACTAGAAGAACTAAAGGAACAGAGTGAAATAAGAAAGTTCTATCATGCCATAGGCAAAATGAAGAATAGATTCCAACCAAAAACGACGGCCTGTTCCAGTAAAGATGGGAAAATGATAAGGGAGGAAGAACAGATAGTGGGAAGATGGGCAGAGTGTTTCAAAGATACACTAAGCACCAGCCTATGAGATGAAGAGACAGCTGCACAGGAGGGAAGAGTGGAGCTGGAAGTAGACAATGAAACCAATGAGGCAAGGAAGCCAACTCTACAAGAGGTCTCCCAGGCTGTGCACAAGTCAAAAAACAATCGAGCCCCTGGGGAAGACAGCATAATTGCTGAATTAATAAAAACTGGTGGTGAGGCTGTAATAAAGGAACTGCACACATTAATATCAGATATATGGGAAACAGAAACTATGCCAGATAATTGGAAAATTGGAATAATAGTCCCCATTTATAAGAAAGGGGACAGAACAGCATGTGAAAACTATAGAGGTGTAACACTCCTAAGTACAGCTTATAAGATCTTCACAAGTATATTAAACGAAAGGATACAGAAGTGTGCAGAAGGCATACTAGGGGAATATCAGTGTGGCTTTCGACCAGGCAGAGGAACAACTGATCAAATATTTGTGATAAGGCAAATGATGGAAAAGTTCTATGAATATGATATAAATCTGCATTTCTTATTCATCGATTTCAAACAAGCCTTTGACAGCATAAATCGGCAAGAACTATACAGAGTACTGAAAGAAGTTGGTATATGGGCTAAATTAATAAGACTAATCAGAATGACAATGACAGAGACATGAGCAAAAGTAAAGGTCCTTAGCAGAACAAGTGATAGCTTTGACTTTAATAAAGGTGTGAAGCAAGGGGATAGTCTCTCCACTGTCCTATTCAACATAGCCCTGCATAGTGCAGTAAATAAAATCAACAAAAGAGGCACCATATTTATGAAAACTAGCCAGATATGTGCATATGCTGATGACATTGCTATAGTAGGAAGAAATACCAATACACTCCTAGAAACATACCGGGCAATGGAAACAGAAGCCTTAAAAATTGGCCTCATAGTAAATTAAAACAAAATAAAATATATGGTAATGTCACAATCTGAGGCCAGAAGAACCCCTAAAAACCTAAACATCAATGGGAAATGCTTCAATGGAGTGTCCTCTTTTTACTTGGGAGCCCTAATAACAAATGATAACAGTATTGGAAAGGCTATAAGGGAGAGAATACAAGCAGGAAACAGAGCTTACTTTGCAAATATGCAGCTTTTCAAAAATAGCCTTGTTACAAGAAAAACTTAACTGCTAATATATAATTCCCTAGTCCACCTAGTTATCACGTACGGCTCAGAGGTATGGACGTTGACAGAACACGATAAAAATGCTCTAAGAAGCATTGAGCGGAAAATACTACGCAAAATCTATGGGCCAATAAGGCAGGAAGAAGGCTGGAGAATACGCTACAATGCCGAATTACAAGAGTTAATACAAGGCAGGGACATAGTAAAATTTGTGAAATCACAGCGAATACGATGGCTAGGACACTTGGAGAGAATGGCAGAGGATAGAATTCCAAAGAAAATGATGAAAGGTATGATCCATTCATTTAGGCGAAAAGGGAGACCTAGAAGAAGATGGATCGATGAGGTAATAATGGATATCACCAATATGGGAGTCCGGGGGTGGAAAAGAGCAGCAAATAACCGAGAAGTGTGGAGGAAGATTGTTGAAGAAGCCAAGGCTCACCAAGGGCTGTAGAGCTACTGAAGAAGAAGAAGAAGATAAATCCAGAAATACTGTAATCAGCAGAAGCACTAAACATGAATTTCAAAGGCCAAATAGAGAAACTTGAGCTAAAGGAAAGAAAAGTTTTAAGAAAAATCATAAAACCAAAATTTCAAGACAATAAGATTATATTCATCAAAAACGAAACTCTCAACACGAAAATTGAAAAACTTTCAGATACAATGCGAAAAAGGAGGATAAATTTTTATGGTCATCTTCTCAGAATGAGTTCCAACAGATTAACCAAACAAATCTTCGGCTTTTTCCGTAACTGCAAAAAGAAACGCAACAAGTTTAAAGAAACTGAGAAAGACCTAGTAGAATTAAAGGTTTCAGAAAATTCACTTATCGATCGAACAGCTAAATTAATTACTAAAGATGAAAACACAAGGTTCCAAGACAAATCTATACAAAATTCCAAATCCTTCATCTTGGAAGAAAAGACGAAAAGAAGATCAGAAACAATGAAGAAATACTGGGCCCTAAGAAAAGAACAACGCACAAAGAAATGATTGCTCCAGCGTACCCCAAAGAGGGTGAAACGAAGGAAGAAGAAGAAGAAAGAAGATGTAGTCATGGGAAAGGAAAACAAATGGTTTAGGGGCTGTGTATATCATGCCACACCTGGAAGTGTTATTTAATGGTAGTAACCGTTCGAGATGTCCATGTGTTAAAAGGTACCTATATTATCAAAAGTGTGGCATGTTTCTGTTTTGATAGCTATATTTGTGTGTGTGTATGATGTGTGTGTGTTTTAATGGTTGTGATTACTCATTGTTTAATATGGCGAGATGGATTGTTCATTAACCACCATCACTGCAAGAATCCTCTCATAGACATGGAGGTGATGCAGAGGGAAGCTGTATGGGACACTGATTTTATGAAAAGTAGATGGACAACTACCATGCAGTGGGGTGTGAATCCCGTGCCAATGAAGGGGCTGCCGGTTACGAATCATGACATGGATGCAATGTAAGCTATCAAGAATTTTTCTGAACTACACTTCAGAGTATGGTTCAAATGGCTCTTAACACTATGCGACTTAACTTCTGAGGTCATCAATCGCCTAGAACTTAGAACTACTTAAACCTAACTAACCTATGGACATCACACATATCCATGCCCGAGGCAGGATTCGAACCTGCGACCGGAGCGGTCGCTCGGTTCCAGACTGCAGCGCCTAGAACCGCACGGCCACTCCGGCCAGCCACACTTCACTTCAGAACAATCAGACAGAATTACATTTAAAGGTAATGTGCTAGTAACGTATCTTGAAAGGGCAAATGTGGTGACATTTGTTTTGTTTTGAACATTAAATTTCATATACAGGGTGCTAGGCATATAAGTACAGATAGACGCCTTCTGTATATGCTTTGATTGAGAATCTCACCCTTTCTCCTGGAGTGTACCATACTTCTTAAAACTTATTCCTCATTACTTTGTACTGCTCAGATGGAAGAAACAAATTTTGTAGCAGGAATTATAGCCCTATTGCACACATGTACCGAGAAAGTGAAAGAGAAGTGCGCAACACACCAAACTGTAGTCTGCTTTGCTATAGTTAAGATTTACAGAATGGCAATATAAGGAACAGGAAATTTTGGATACCTTGATACCCTTGTTTACTGTGTTGCTCCATACTACAGAGGAAATTAGCGTTGGTAGTGAGAGACACACAAGCTCATCATCTGAGTATGCCATTTATGGAGAATGTCACCATTTATTGTCAGTGGCAGCAGCACAGACAGCAAACACTATTTTGCACAGACAGATTTACAGTCAACTGTAGAGCAAACAGAACAAGGCCTCTACAGTCGTATGCCCTGGATGCAACCTGTAGACGTCACTGTGTCTGGTCTGTGTCCGTACTCAGCAACAATTCGTCACCTCCACCAGTAGAATTGCTCCTTCTGTGTTCAGAGTCAGTTTACATTTTTTCAGTGGCTCGATGCCACAACTAAATACAGGCGTGTGTACGAATGGAATGTAACAAACAGTGAATGTAAGTAATGTCAAAACAATTTGTGAAGCTACCAAGAACTTGCCTCTTCCATGATTTTTACTAGCTAACTTATCTGATTAAAAACACAAATGTATGGGTTGGATGAACGTGTTAAGAGGACTCAGAGAAATCAACAGACAGAAAAAGGTCATTATTCACAGTTTTGAGAATGGCTGTGATGTGAGGTCTGAGTGAGGTGCAGTCAAGTTGGGGGCTGCTGCAGGGATCAGTGTTGGGGCCACTCCTGTTCCTTATTTATATAAATGATATGCCCTATTGTATTTGGGGAAACTCTAAAATATTTCTGTTTGCTGATGACACTAGCTAGATAGTAAAGGATGTTGTGTGCACCACGGGCTCAGTTTCAAATAGTGCAGTTCATGACACAAGTTCACAGCTTGAAGAAAATAAACTACCTCTAAATCACAGTAAGACTCAGTTTATACAGTTACTAGCACACAATCCAACAAAACCTGATGTTTTAATTTCACTGAATGGGCATATTGAAATTGAACAGTCCAACTTTGTAAGTGTTCAGATAAGATAGTAAAGTATCATGGAAAGCCCATGTCCAGGATCTTGTTCAGAGACTTTATGCTGCAGTTTTTACTGTTCAAACGGAATCTGAAGTGAGTGATCGTTTGACACGAAAATTAGTCTATTTTGCTTATTTTCATTCGCTTATATTGTATGGTATTATATTTTGGGGTAATTCTTCCCATTCTAAAAAGACATTTCTGGATCAAAAACGGGTGGTTCTGGCAATAAGTGGTGTAAGTTCACGAACCTCTTGCTGACGAGTCTGAGTATTTTGATATCGGCCTCTCAATACACACACACACACACACACATATATATATATATATATATATATATATATATATATATATATATATATATATGAGAGAGAGAGGCCAATGTTAAAATACTCAGTCTCGTGAACAGGTATCGACAAGAGGTCCATGAACTTATATATATATATATATATATATATATATATATTCCTTACTGTCATTTCTTGTTAACAGTATTAGCTTATTTCCAAGAATAAGCAGCTTTCATTCGGTGAATACTCGGCAGAAATGAAACCAGCATTTTGATCGGACTTCCTTAACTCTTGTGCAAAAGGCGAGTAGCATACTGCTGCCTCCATTTTCAATAAGCTACCGCTCGAATTCAAAAATCTTAGCAGTAATCCAGGCGCTGTCAAATCGAAACTGTAGAGTTTTCTCATGGCCCACTCCTTCTATTCTGCGGAGGAGTTCCTTGAAAAATTAAGCTGACTCTTGTTGTATTGTTGATTGTGTTTACTTAAACTTATGGCTTGACTTTTTTCGGGTTCATAAGCATTTTATATTTATCTGTTTTTACGTTTATTTTGTAATTTAATGTACTGACATGTTCCATGACCTTGGAGATTTGCTCCTCAATTAGGTCCTACGGGACATGACACGTAAATAATTAAATAAATTAAATGCTCTTATCAGATGGCTGTCAGTGATAGAGCTCACACATATAAGAATACTCAATGACAAATACTACGAAAGGTATCAAAACACACACACACACAAACACACACACACACAGTCACACACAGACTCGGTCACACTGACACACACACACACACACACACACACACACACACACACAGACACCGTCACACACACAGACACACACACAGACATGGTCACACACACACAGACACGGTCACACACACACAGTCTCTCTCACACACACACACACACACGGTCACACAGAGACACGGTCACACACAGACACGGTCACACACGCAGACACAGACACACACACATACACACACACACACACACACACACACACACACACACACACACACACACAGTCACACACACAGTCTCACACACACACACACACACACACACACACACACACACACACACACAGTCACACACACACACACACAGTCACACACAGACATGATCACACACAGACATGATCACACACACACACGCAGACACGGTGCCGGCCGGAGTGGCCGAGCGGTTAAAGGCGCTACAGTACGGAACCGCACGACCGCTACAGTCGCAGGTTCGAATCCTGCCTCGGGCATGGATGTGTGTGATGTCCTTGGGTTAGTTAGGTTTAGGTAGTTCTAAGTTCTAGGGGACTTATGACCACAGCAGTTGAGCCCCATAATGCTCAGAGCCATTTGAACCATTTGAACCACAGACACGGTCACACACACACACACACACACACACACACATACACACGGTCACACAGACAGACACGGTCACACACACACACACACGGTCACACAGACAGACACGGTCACACACACAGACACACACACAGACATGGTCACACACACACACACTCACACACACACAGAGACAGACACATACACACACACACAGACACGGTCACACACACACACACACACACACACAGACAGACACGGTCACACACACACACACACACACACACACACACACACACAGACACGGTCACACAGACAGACACGGTCACACACACAGACACACACACAGACACGGTCACACACACACAGTCACACACACACACACACCCACGGTCACACACAGACACGGTCACACACGCAGTCGCAGACACACATGCAGACGCGCACACACACACACACACACACACACACACACACACAGACACGGTGCCAGCCGGAGTGGCCGAGCGGTTAAAGGCGCTACAGTCCGGAACCGCACGACTGCTACGGTCGCAGGTTCGAATCCTGCCTCGGGCATGGATGTGTGTGATGTCCTTGGGTTAGTTAGGTTTAGGTAGTTCTAAGTTCTAGGGACTTATGACCACAGCAGTTGAGTCCCATAGTGCTCAGAGCCATTTGAACTATTTGAACCATTTGAACCACAGACACGGTCACACACACACACACACACACACACACACACACACACACACGGTCACACAGACAGACACGGTCACGCACAGACATGGTGACACACACACACACACACACACACACACACAGAGAGACAGACACCTACACACACACACTTACACACACACACACACACACACACACACACACACACGGTCACACACACACACACACACACACAGACACAGACACGGTCACACACACACACACACACACACACACACACACACACACACACGGTCACACAGACAGACACGGTCACGCACAGACATGGTGACACACACACACACACACGCACACACACACACACAGACACACACACACACACACAGAGACAGACACCTACACACACACACACACACAGACACACACAGTCGCTCAAACGCACACACACACACACACACACACTGACACACACACACAAACACACACACACACGGGACTGGGAAACACACACGACTGGCTTGTCTCGTGCTTACCTGGTTTCTACTGTTGGCTTCGACAGCAGGCTAGTCAGTTCGTCCATAACATTGGGATGGGAGCGCCACGCGTCAGACCAGCTCCGTGACGCCATCACCTGGACGGAGTGGGCCTTTATGAAGTCAACGGTGGCCTGCCTCAGGTTGACATAGGAGTTGCTGATCGCGAGAACCGCAGTGGCGGCTGCAGTCTCGACGGACAGCTCGGCGGCCACTTGCTGCTCGCACTGCGCCCTCAGGCCCGGCAGGCCGAACTTCTCAGCTGCTGCCAGCAGCTGCTGGGCCGTGCCGGGCACCCGGGGGGCCTGCAGCGTGTACAGGTAGGCCAGCAGCTGGCGCAGCACAGGGCCCTCCACACCCGAGACCGCGACCCGGCCGCCGGTGGCCTCCAGGGAGAAGCGGCGGAAGGTGTCTGCGAAGACGGGGCTCCTGGCCGCGAGGACGGCTCTGTGCGCCGCCAGCCGGGTCCCGCCCGCAACCAGGGTCACCACGGCGTCGGGCCCGGCGTCCAGCAGAGCGGCCAGGCCATCGGCTGCGGTGTCCTCAGCCTTCTGGTCTTGTCTCATTGTGGACGAATCTGAAACACCGTCGGTGCCCTGAGCAGCCCTTGGCCTTACACACTACCCTGCATTCTTGTATGAGACAAAGGTTGATCTGTACCCAGCAAACAACTGATATACAGTATGTGATCAAAATTATCCACACACCTGGCGGCTCCCTCCATCGGTTCAAAATGGTTCAAATGGCTCTAAGCACTATGGGACTTAACATCTGAGGTCATCAGTCAAATTGGTCAATTGCCTCTGAGCACTATGGGACTTAACATCTGACGTCATCAGTCCCCTAGAACTTAGAACTACTTAAACCTAACTAACCTAAGGACATCACACACATCCAAGCCCGAGGCAGGATTCGAACCTGCGACCGTAGCAGCAGCGCTGTTCCGGACTGAAGCGCCTAGAACCGCTCGGTCACAACGGCCATCTACCGCCTACGAATTTTACTATTGGCACTACACACGCTGGCAGATAATCTTCACCGGCCATTCGCCATACCCGCATCGGATCGCCACATTGTGCATCGTGATTCGTCACTCCACACAACGTTTTTCACTGTTCAGTCGTCCAATGTTTACGCTCCTTACACCGAGCGAGGCATCGTTTGGCATTTACCGGCGCGATGTGTGGCTTATGAGCAGCCGCTCGACCACGAAATCCAAGTTTTCTCACCTCCCGCCTAACTGTGATAGTTCTTGCAGTGGATCCTCATGCAGTTTGGAATTCCTGTGTGACGGTCTCGATAGATGTCTGCCTACTATATATTACTACCCTCTTCAACTGTCGGCGTTTCTGTCTGTTAACAGACGAGGTCGGCCTGTACGCTTTTGTACTGTACATGTCCCTTCGCATTTCCACTTCACTATCACATCGGAAGCAGTGGACCTACGGATCTTTAGGAGTGAGGAAATATCGCGTACAGACATATGACACAAGTGACAGCCAAATCACCTGACCAAGTTCGAGGTCCGTGAGTTCCGCGGAGCGCCCGATTCTCCTCTCTCACGATATCTAATGACTATTGAGGTCGCTGATATGGAGTACCTGACGGTAGGTGGCAGCACAATGTACGTAATATGAAAAACGTGTGTTTTTGGGGGTATCCAGATACTTTTGATCACATGTTGTTGTTGTGGTCTTCAGTCCTGAGACTGGTTTGATGCAGCTCTCCATGCTACTCTATCCTGTGCAAGCTTCTTCATCTCCCAGTACTTACTGCAACCTACATCCATCTGAATCTGTTTAGTGTATTCATCTCTTGGTCTACCTCTATGATTTTTACCCTCTACCCTGCCCTCCAATACTAAATTTATTCTCGTCAAGTTGTGCCACAAACTCCTCTTCTCCCCAATTCTATTCAGTACCTCCTCATTAGTTATGTGATCTATCCATCTAATCTTCAGCATTCTTATGTAGCACCACATTTCAAAAGCTTCTATTCTCTTCTTGTCCAAACTATTTATCGCCCATGTTTCACTTCCATACATGACTACACTCCATACAAATACTATCAGAAACGACTTCCTGACACTTAAATCTATACTCGATGTTAACAAATTTCTCTTCTTCAGAAACGCTTTCCTTGCCATTCCCAGTCTACATTTTGTATCCTCTCTACTTCGACCATCATCAGTTATTTTGCTCCCCAAATAGCAAAACTCCTTTACTACTTTAAGTGTCTCATTTCCTAATCTCATTCCCTCAGCATCACCCGACTTAATTCGGCTACATTCCATTATCCTCGTTTTGCTTTTATTGATGTTCACCTAATATCCTCCTTTCAAGACACTGTCCATTCCGTTCAGCTGCTCTTCCAAGTCCTTTGCTGTCTCTGACGGAATTACAATGTCATCGCCGAGCCTCAAAGTTTTTATTTCTTCTCCACGGATTTTAATACCTACTCCGAATTTTTCTTTTGTTTGCTTTACTGCTTGCTCTATATACAGATCGAATAACATTGGGGAGAGGCTACAACCCTGTCTCACTCCCTTCCCAACCACTGCTTCCCTTTCATGCCCCTCGACTCTTATAACTGTCATCTGGTTTCTGTACAAATTGTAAATAACCCTTCGCTCCCTGTATTTTACCCCTCCCACCTTCAGAATTTGAAAGAGAGTATTCCAGTCAACGTAATCAAAAGCTTTCTCTAAGTCTACAAATACTAGAAACGTAGGATTGCCTTTCCTCAATCTTTCTTCTAAGATAAGTGGTAAGGTCAGTATTGCCTCATGTGTTCCAACATTTCTACGGAATCCAAACTGATCTTCCCCGAGGCGGCTTCTACCAAATTTTTCCATTCGTTCCGAAAGAATTCGCGTTAGTATTTTGCAGCGGTGACTTATTTAACTGATAGTTCGGTAATTTTCACATCTGTCAATACCTGCCTTCTTTGGGATTGGACTCCTAGACTTAGAACTACTTAAACCTAACGAACCTAAGGACATCACACACACCCATGCCCGAGGCAGGATTCGAACCTGCGACCGTAGCAGCAGCGCGGTTCCGGACTGAGGCGCCTAGAACCTCTCGGCCACAGCGGCCGGCCTCTCCATCGGTAATACTCGAATTCAATATGGTTTTGGCCCCCCTTAGCCTTGATGACAGCTTCCACTCTCGCAGGCATACGTTCAGTCAGGTACTGGAAGGTTTCTTGGGGAATGGTAACCCATTCTTCACGGAGTGTTGCACTGAGGAGAGGTATCGATGTCGGTCGTGAGACCTGGCACGAAGTCGGCGTTCCAAAACATCCCAAAGGTATTCTGTAGGATACAGTTTACGAATCTGTGCAGTTCAGTCCAATACAGGGATGTTATTGTCGTGTAACCACTCCTCCACAGGCCGTGCATTATGAGCAGGTGCTCGATCATGTTGAAAGGTGCAATCGCCATCCCTGAATTGCTCTTCAACAGTGGGAAGCAAAAAGGTGCTTATAACATCAATGTAGACCTGTGCTGTGATAGTGCTACTCAAAACAACAAGGGGTGCAAGCCCCCACCATGAAAAACACGACCACACCATAACACCACCGCCTCCGAATGGTTCAAATGGCTCTAAGCACTATGGGATATCATCTGAGGTCATCAGTCCCCTAGACATAGAACTACTTAAACCTAACTAACCTAAGGACATCACACACATCCATGTCCGAGGCAGGATTCGAACCTGCGATCGTAGGAGCAGGGCGGTTCCGGACTGAAGCGCCTAGAACCCCTCGGTCACAGCGGCCGGCTACCGCCTCCGAATTTTACTGTTTGCACTACACACGCTGGCAAATGACGTTCATCGGGCATTCGCCATACCCACACCCTGCCATCGGATCGCCACATTGTGTACCGTAATTCGTCACTCCACACAACGTTTTTCCACTGTTCAGTAGTCCAATATTTACGCTCCTTACACCGAGTTAGGCGTCGTTTGGTATTTAACGTTGCGATGTGTGGCTTATGACCATGAAATCCAAGTTTTCTCTCCTCCTACCTGTCATAGTACTTGCAGTGTATCCTCATGCAGTTTGAAATTCCTGTATGATGGTCTGGATAGATGTCTGCCTATTACACATTACGACCCCTTTCAACTGTCGGCGGTCTCTGTCAGTCAACAGACGAACTCGGTGAACCGTAGTTGTGTCCGGCTCTTGGAAAAGTGCGCCAGGCGGAGTGCTTTCGCTTCGCGTCTAGTGTTTGCGGTGGCGCTTTCGGCTTGGCGCGCTGTTTGGATCGCTACCGCCCTCTGGCGGGAGGTGGAGCAAGTGTACGGTCACGTGACGATCGAAGAGTACAGACAGGGCGGTGCCCAAGAGAGGTGGTGGCGCGAGCGGGGCCCTGCTGTTTGGGGTCGTCTACTGCTTTGGCCGTCCTCTTGGCTGTCAGGGGCTGAGTCTGCTTTACCCACATGTACGTGGCTTACGAAGCTTAGAAGCCGTGGTGCAGGAGATCAGCGCGTGGGACCGTATGTCTCCTTATCGGCCGTTGAAGTCACTGGCAGCGGTTGGCTCTGACGAGCATCTGGAAGTGCTACGTGTTCCCGGCGCTGTGGTGGAGTGTGGGAAGTTGAGTACTGTATATATAAAGGGGTTTTTCAAGTTCTAGTGAAGTGTATGAGTTTCTTCACCAGTGGTTTTGTTGGGGTCTTCCCACCACAGTTTTCGTTTGCCTGTCCACGGGAATGTGGTAATTGCTTCTTGGTCGGGCCGTTTCATTCATTGGGTGATTTAGGGTCGGTGTCGCGTGTCTCTGTGGTTCGGAGTCTGTGCAGGCACCGCCCTTGCTACATCTTCTGGTTTTGGGTAACTCGGGGAGGTGGTGGCTTGTAATGGACGTTTTGGGGCTGATCTGCTGTGGCCCTGTAGACCACCAGTAACTATTCCGCATATTGTGATTTGGGCCTGTTTAGGCGTGTCACTCCCTCACCGAGCTAAGGTAATTTTTTTTTTTTTTTTTTTTTGTCAACTGCCTTTAATGTGAAGGTTTGTGTGCTGGCTTATTCACATTATTTATCTTGTAACAACTGACAGGTGTAATATTAGTTATTTAACTGGCGGTAGAAAACTATTTTAGCTTTAGTACAAACTAGCTACTTAAAGGTGTTTTTTTAGGAATTGTCTCATAGATATAACAAGTTTAAAAGCTTATTATGGGGAAGTTGTTAACGTCATACTTTGCAATAGCCTTTACATAGAGAAAATTTGCCATCTATTTAAAAGAGTTTTTTTTAATTCTTATCTAGTTAAAATCTTACTATTGGGAAGCTGTTAACGTCATACCTGGCAATCTCCTTTTCATAAAGAAAATTTGTCAGCTATTCGAAATTGTTTTTCAAATTGTTTTTTTAAATGCCAGATTTTAAAATTTATTATTGAGAACGCCTTTTAAAATAAAAAGCTAACCTTAGCAGTGTGTGTTATTTCACCAGCACCCTCTGACGGTAACGTTTTTGGAATAACATGTGTACTTGAGTTGTTGTTTGTGAACTGACGGTTCAACTATCTCACACAAGCAACATCTCTCACAAGCAACGATGTATGAGCAGGTGTACTGTCGTGATGCAAAAGCGATGAATTCTTTTTCCACAATTCCGGATCTTTTTTGCGAATTGCTCCTCACAAACGGCGCATAACGTCAACGAAATACTCCTTATTGACCGTACGACCTTGAGGCAAAAATTCATGATGCACTACGATGCAGTGATTGAAAAAAAAACAGTGAGGAAAACTTTGACATTTGATCGAACTTGGCGTGCTTTAATCGGTCTTGGCTCCCCGGGATGCTTCCATTGGGCCGATTGCGCTTTGGTTTCGACGTCATAACAGCAGAAGGAGACCCATGTTTCGTCACCATTTATCACCCCTTTTGAGCAAATCAGGATCATCACTGACGTCATTCAATATCTCCTCAGCGACGCTCATGCGACGTTTCTTCTGATCAAAACTGAGAAGTTTTAGATCAAACTTCACTGACTCTCATCTCATGCCCAAAACATCCGACAAAATTGCGTGACACGAGCCGACCGATATGCCAACATCCTCAGCAACTTTTCTTACGGTCATTCGACGATTTTCCAAAACAATTTTCTTCACAGCTTCGACGTTATCGTCTGTTGTTGATGTGTTGCGGCGTCATTGGCATCTTATCGACCATCTCGGAAGAGCTTATCCCACTTGCAAACTATTGTTTACTTAGAAAAGACTCACCGTATGCTACTGTCAACGTTCCAAGTGTTTTATAGCACCTGATTCCATTTTTCACACAAAATCTGATGTAAATTCTTTGCACCATTTTTTATAATAATCGAAAATCGCTGAGCACACTAAAACACGTCTAATCTTCCTATCTGTCAAAAACAAATGAAGTATGCTGTACACGAAACTGTGAACATATGTTCGGCTCAAGTGTACCAACATAACAAAAAAAGATCGATAATCGAATGCACGTTGCCAGCGCGATTTGGAAAGTCGCCTTACTTTCTGAACAGTCCTCCTACTTCACTAAAGGGAACTAAGTGGTTTCGGTTTTTCCCTGATTTTTTATCGTTATTGAGCACGAAGTCATTATGCGTACCGACGGTTCAATCCCGCGTCCGGCCATCCTGATTTAGGTTTTCCGTGATTTCCCTAAATCTCTTCAGGCAAATGTCGGGATGGTTCCTTTGAAAAGTGAACGGCCAACTTCCTTACTCATCCTTCCCTAATCCGATGAGACCGATGACCTCACAGTTTGGTCTCTTTCCCCAAAACAGCCCCAACCCATAATGCATACACATTCCATTGTGAGCTATTTAACTAATTTTAAAGGTAACTTTCTCAAATTATCTGTCATAATCTAGGAATAGTAACAAGTTCAGTTGTTGACTGTTCATGTATACACCGTATATGGGAATCTTTGTGACAATGGTACTGATACATTCCAAAACCAGGCTATGATTATTGCTTTAATGATCTGTGGAATACGTATGCAACAGATAAAAGAGATAATTACATGATTACACTATCACACAAGCCAGTTACTAAATCAAGGAATTATACTACCAGAGGGAAATAAGCGAGAGACACTTCCTGGCAGATTAAAACTGTGTGCCGGACCGAGACTCGAACTCGGGACCTTTGCCTTTCGCGGGCAAGTGCTCCACCAACTAAGCTACCCAAGCACGACTCACTTCGCACTTTTTCCAAAGCTGTTTTACAAAATGGTAAATATCGAAATAGACAACAGAGGGATAGAGAAACAATTAAAATCGCTCAAAAGAGGAAAGGCCGCTGGACCTGATGGGATACCAGTTCGATTTTACACAGAGACGCGAAGGAACTTGCCCCCCTTCTTGCAGCGGTGTACCGTAGGTCTCTAGAAGAGCGTAGCGTTCCAAAGGATTGGAAAAGGGCACAGGTCATCCCCGTTTTCAAGAAGGGACGTCGAACAGATGTGCAGAACTATAGACCTATATCTCTAACGTCGATCAGTTGTAGAATTTTGGAACACGTATTATGTTCGAGTATAATGACTTTTCTGGAGACTAGAAATCTACTCTGTAGGAATCAGCATGGGTTTCGAAAAAGACGGTCGTGTGAAACTCAGCTCGCGCTATTCGTCCACGAGACTCAGAGGGCCATAGACACGGGTTCACAGGTAGATGCCGTGTTTCTTGACTTCCGCAAGGCGTTCGATACAGTTCCCCACAGTCGTTCAATGAACAAAGTAAGAGCATATGGACTATCAGACCAATTGTGTGATTGGATTGAAGAGTTGCTAGATAACAGAACGCAGCACGTCATTCTCAATGGAGAGAAGTCTTCCGAAGTAAGAGTTATTTCAGGTGTGCCTCAGGGGAGTGTCATAGGACCGTTGCTATTCACAATATACATAAATGACCTTGTGGATGACATCGGAAGTTCACTGAGGCTTTTTGCAGATGATGCTGTGGTGTATCGAGAGGTTGTAACATTGGAAAATTGTACTTAAATGTAGGAGGATCTGCAGCGAATTGACGCATGGTGCAGGGAATGGCAATTCAATCTCAATGTAGACAAGTGTAATGTGCTGCGAATACATAGAAAGATAGATCCCTTATCATTTAGCTACAAAATAGCAGGTCAGAAACTGGAAGCAGTTAATTACATAAATTATCTGGGAGTACGCATTAGGAGTGATTTAAAATGGAATGATCATTGATCGTCGGTAAAGCAGATGCCAGACAGATTCATTGGAAGAATCCTAAGGAAATGCATTCCGAAAACAAAGGAAGTAGGTTACAGTACGCTTGTTCGCCCACTGCCTGAATACTGCTCAGCAGTGTGGGATCCGTACCAGATAGGGTTGATAGAAGAGGTAGAGAAGATCCAACGGAGAGCAGCGCGCTTCATTACAGGATCATTTAGTAATCGCGAAAGCGTTACGGAGATGATAGATAAACTCCAGTGGAAGACTCTGTAGGAGAGACGCTCAGTAGCTCGGTACGGGCTTTTGTTTAAGTTTCGAGAACATACCTTCACCGAAAAGTCAAGCAGTATATTGCTCCCTCCTACGTGTATCTCGTGAAGAGACCTTGAGGATAAAACCAGAGAGATTAGAGCCCATACAGAAGCATACCGAAAATCCTCCTTTCCACGAACAATACGAGACTGGAATAAAAGTGAGAACCGATAGAGGTACTCAAGGTACCCTCCGTCACGCACCGTCAGGTGGCTTGCGGAGTATGGATGTAGATGTAGAGCTTTTGTGAAGTTTGGAAGGTAGGGGACGAGGTACTGGCGGAATTAAAGCTGTGAGGACGGGGCGTGAGTCGTGCTTGGGTAGCTCAGTTGGTAGAGCACTTCCCCGCGAAAGGCAAAGGTCCCGAGTTCGAGTCTCGGTCCGGAAGTTTCACATCAGCGCACACTCCGCTGTAGATTGAAAATTTCATTCTAGAAGCGAGAGACAATTTCTTGAAACGTGAAATGTTTCTAAAAATAATGGAAAAATTTTTTACCTCGACTGTCGGTTCTTAACGGTGAGACTGTGACTTCTACACCGGATCCTAAAAAGAAATTCATACAGATCAAATGAATAAACTGAACACGTACTCCATTACATACTATAAAACAGTTATTATATCCGCACTTGTATCAGCTGAAAACAGTAAAGCTTTTACCTTCAGTAGAATCTCGGCCAGTGTGGTCAGCAGCTACGACTACTGCCACAAAAACGCAAATGAGCCAACCAATGCCCCCGCGGAACATAACGGAAGGACGGAGGCGTCTGGTCAAGTAATGGAATTTTCCCTTAAAATATCTTCAGCACTGTTGGAGACTGTCGAATAACCTGTAATTTTATGAAAGAATATAGTTACAAAACTCATTCCCTTCCAATAACATATACAGGGTGAGTCACATAACGTTACCGCTGGATATATTTCGTAAACCACATCAAATACTGACAAACCGATTCCACAGACCGAACGCGAGGAGAGGGGCTAGTGTAATTGGTTAATACAAACCATACAAAAATGCGCGGAAGTATGTTTTTTAACACAAACCTACGTTTTTTTTAAAATGGAACCACGGTAGTTTTGTTAGCACATCTGAACATATAAACAAACACGTAATCAGTGCCGTTTGTTGCACTGTAAAATGTTAACTACATTCGGAGATATTGTAACCTAAAGTTGACGCTTGAGTACCACTCCTCCGCTGATCTGACAACGTCGCTCGAAAATGTCCCACTGGAAACGTGTCGACGTATGTGGTATCAGCATGATGGTGCACCTGCACATCCCGCAATTAACACTAGGCTGACCCTTGACAGGATGTTCGACGGGCGTTTCATAGGATGTGGAGGACGCATAAATTGGCCAGCCCGTTCTCCTGATCTTACACCTCTGGACTTCTTTCTGTGTGGTACGTTAAAGGAGAATGTGTACCGTGATGTGCCTACAACCCCAGAGGATATGAAACAACGTATTGTGGCAGCCTGCGGCGACATTACACCAGATGTACTGCGGCGTGTACGACATTCATTACGCCAGAGATTGCAATTGTGTGCAGCAAATGATGGCCACCACATTGAACATCTATTGGCCTGACATGTCGGGACACACTCTATTCCACTCCGTAATTGAAAACGGAAACCACGTGTGTACGTGTACCTCGCCCCTCATGGTAATGTACACGTGCGTCAGTGAAAAAGACCAATAAAAAAGGTGTTAGCATGTGGACGTAATGTGCTGCTCCAGTCTCTTCTGTACCTAAGGTCATTCACCGTTCCCTTTGGATCCCTACGTAATTCGGTGCTCTCCGATACACACGATCGAACAGCGGAGGAGTGGTACTCAAGCGTCAACTTTAGGTTACAATATCTCCGGATGTAATTAACATTTTACAATGCAACAAACGGCACTGATTACGTATTTGTTTATATGTTCAGATGTGCTAACAAAACTAACGTGGTTCCATTCAAAAAATGTAGGTTTGTGTTAAAAAACATACTTCCGTGCATTTTTGTATGGTTTGTATTAAACAATTACACTAGCCCCTCTCCTCACGTTCGGTCTGTGGAATCGGTTCGTCAGTATTTGATGTGGTTTACGAAATATATCCAGCGGTAACGTTAGGTGACTCACCCTGTATACCAAACTAACAACTCTTAATTAATTTTCACACTAACTTGAGCTACATCAGTGTATTAGATTAATATCACTTCGTCCCGATTCAGCTAAGCTAGTTAGGGTGCGCACGGAGAGAACGTGGGCCACCTACGCAGGCAGGTTCAGCTCGAGGCAGCGCCATCCGGCGCAGAAAACATCCCCTTGCTATCTAATGAGGAGCAGCCCGCAGTTCGTGGTCTCGGGGTCGCGTTCTCCCTTCCAGAGCACGGGGTCCGGGTTCGTCCCCGCGGGGTCAGGCAGTTTCACCTGTCACAAGGTGACTGGGTGTTTGTGTCGTCCTCATCATTTCATCATCATTCATGAAAGTGGCGAGATTGGACTGAGCAAAGGTTGGGAATTTGTACGGGTCCTGATTACCGCGCAGTTGAGCGCCCCACAAACCAAACATCATCATCGTCATCACTTAATTAGGAGCAGACATTGGCGACGACTGGTGTGGCCCCGCATCTCCCGGCGAGACATTCTTTGCCCACTTTCGGCAGGCCAGTTTGATATACGCTGTGTTCGCACCCTGCTGTTTTTCTCAAATGATTTTACAGCAACTAATTGGTTTAATAAAATTGATTTCCACTTTACTTATAACTTTAATTGTCAGCTACATGATGAAGTGCCCAGAATTTCAATAATGGGCAGACATAACGAGATATTTCTGTTCAAATACGATCATAGCTAACACTTGGTTCGAGAATCATAAAAGAAGGTTGTATACATGGAAGAATCCTGGAGATACTAGAAGGTACCAGATAGATTATATAATGATAAGACAGATTTAGGTTCAAAATGGCTCTGAGCACTATGGGACTTAACATCTGAGGTCATCAGTCCCCTAGAACTTAGAACTACTTAAACCTAACTAACCTAAGGACATCACACATACATCCATGCCCAAGGCAGGATTCGAACCTGCGACCATAGCGGTTGCGCGGTTCCGGACTGAAGCGCCTAGAACAGAGACTTAGGAACCAGGTTTTAAATCGTAAGACATTTCCAGGGGCAGATGTGGACTCTGACCACAATCTATTGGTTATGAATTGTAGATTAAAACTGAGGAAACCGCAAAAAGGTGGGAATTTAGGGAGATGGGACCTGGATAAATTGACTAAACCAGAGGTTGTACAGAGTTTCAGGGAGAGCATAAGGGAACAATTGACAGGAATGGGGGAAAGAAATACAGTAGAAGAAGAATGGGTAGCTCTGAGGGATGAAGTAGTGAAGGCATCAGAGGATCAAGTAGGTAAAAAGACGAGGGCTAGTAGAAATCCTTGGGTAACAGAAGAAATATTGAATTTGACTGATGAAAGGAGAAAATATAAAAATGCAGTAAATGAAGCAGGCAAGAAAGAATATAAACGTCTCAAAAATGAGATCGACAGGAAGTGCAAAATGGCTAAGCAGGGATGGCTAGAGGAAAAATGTAAGCTTCAAATGGCTCTGAGCACTATGCGACTCAACTTCGAGGTCATCAGTCACCTAGAACTTAGAACTAATTAAACCTAATGACATCACACACATCCATGCCCGAGGCAGGTTTCGAACCTGCGACAGTAGCGGTCGCTCGGCTCCAGACTGTAGCGCCTCGAACCGCACGGCCACTCCGGCAGGCACAAATGTAAGGATGTAGAGGCTTAGCTCACTGGGGGTAACATATATACCGCCTACAGGAAAATTAAAGATACCTTTGGAGGAAAGAGAACCACTTGTATGAATATCAAGAGCTCAGATGGAAACCCAGTTCTAAGCAAAGAAGGGAAAGCAGAAAGATGGAAGGAGTATATAGAGGGTCTATACAAGGGCGATGTACTTGAGAACAATATTATGGAAATGGAAGAGGATGTAGATGGAGATCAAATGGGAGATACGATACTGCGTGGAGAGTTTGACAGAGCACTGAAAGACCTGAGTCGAAACAAGGCCCCGGGAGTAGACAACATTCCATTGGAACTACTGATAGCCTTGGGAGAGCCAGTCCTGACAAAACTCTACCATCTCGTAAGCAAGATGTATGAGACAGGCGAAATACCCCTCAGACTTCAAGAAGAATATTGTTGTGGTTGGCGGGAGAGCCAACACCGTGTTACTAGAGGAAGCCGAAAGGCACGCGTTTTAGCTCACGCAGTCTGGCGTGAGGTCTGGAACAGGACAAGGAAATAAGAATTTAGAAAAAACGGACGTAGCTGGTGGAATACTTAACTTTAATCCATTAATGGTGAACGTCGCTCTTGACGTTACATGATTCACAGTATCAATAGTAACTGGTAATGGCGCCTTGCTAGGTCGTAGCAAATGACGTAGCTGAAGGCTATGCTAACTATCGTCTAGGCAAATGAGAGCGTAGTTTGTCAGTGTAGCATCGCTAGCGAAGTCGGCTGTACAACTGGGGCGAGTGCTAGGACGTCTCTCTAGACCTGCCGTGTGGCGGCGCTCGGTCTGCAATCACTGATAGTGGCGATACGCGGTTCCGACGTATACTAACGGACCGCGGCCGATTTCAAGGCTACCACCTAGCAAGTGTGGTGTCTGGCGGTGACACCACAAATATAATAATTCCAATCCCAAATAAAGCAGGTGTTGACAGATGTGAAAATTACCGAACTATCAGTTTAATAAGTCACAGCTGTAAAATATTAACACGAGTTCTTTACAGACGAATGGAAAAAACTGGTCGAAGCCGACCTCGGGGAAGATCCGTTTGGATTCCGTAGAAATGTTGGAACACGTAAGGCAATACTGACCCTACGACTTATCTTAGAAAATACATTAAGGAAAGGCATTTGTAGACTTAGAGAAAGCTTTTGACAATGTTGACTGGAATACTCTTTCAAATTCTAAAAGTGGCAGGGGTAAAATACAGGGAGGGAAAGGCTATTTACAATTTATACAGAAACCAGATGGCAGTTATAAGAGTCGACGGACGTGAAAGGGAAGCAGTGGTTGGGAAGGGAGTGAGACAGGGTTGTAGCCAATCCCCGATGTTATTGGCTCAAATAGCTCTGAGCACTATGGGACTTAACATCTATGGTCATCAGTCCCCTAGAACTTAGAACTACTTAAACCTAACTAACCCAAGGACATCACACACATCCATGCCCGAGGCAGGAATCGAACCTGCGACCGTAGCGGTCACACGGTTCCAGACTGAAGCGCCTAGAACCGCACGGCTACACCAGCCGGCCCCGATGTTATTCAATCTGTATATTGATCAAGCAGTAAAGGAAACAAAAGAAAAATTCGGAGTAGGTATTAAAATCCATGGAGGAGAAATAAAAAATTTGAGGTTCGCTGATGACGTTGTGGTTCTGTAAGAACTTGGAAGAGCAGCTGAACGGAATGGACAGTGTCTTGAAAGGAGGATATAAGATGGACATCAACAAAAGCAAAACGAGGATAATGGATTATAGTCGAATTAAGTCGGGTGATGCTGAGGGAATGAGATTAGGAAATGAGACACTTAAAGTAGTAAAGTAGTTTTGCTGTTTGGGGAGCAAAATAACTGATGATGGTCGAAGTAGAGAGGATATAAAATGTAGACTGGCAATGGCAAGGAAAGCGTTTCTGAAGAAGAAAAATTTGTTAACATCGAGTATTGATTTAAGTGTCAGGAAGTCTTTTCTGAAAGTATTTGTATGGAGTGTAGCCATGATGGAAGTGAAACATGGACGATAAATAGTTTGGACAAGAAGAGAATAGAAGCTTTCGAAATGTGGTGCTACAGAAGAATGCTGAAGATTAGATGGGTAGATCACATAACTAATGAGGAGGTATTGAATAGAATTGGGGAGAAGAGGAGTTTGTGGGACAACTTGACAAGAGGAAGGGACCGGTTGGTAGGACATGTTCTGAGGCATCAAGGGATCACAAATTTAGTATTGGAGGGTAGCGTGGAGGGTAAAAATCGTAGAGGCAGACCAAGAGATGAATACACGAAACAGATTCAGAAGGATGTAGGTTGCAGTAAGTACTGGGAGATGAAGAAGCTTGCACAGGATAGAGTAGCATGGAGAGCCGCATCAAACCAGTCTCACGACTGAAAACCACAACAACAACAACGATACTGCGCTCAATTCGAGGCGTTTGCTATGAAAAATAGGTGGCGCTATGATTTTGCGTTTGGTGCGTATTACGTGATATGTTGCTGCAAAGGAAACTGAGCTGAGATACTGAATTTTTCTTCAGGCTTGGGAGGTGGGCTTTGTCCATGTCCAGTCTAGAAATTTGAATTTATGTAGCATTTTCGCTTCCGACCGCGTGTTTGTAAGAATAAAATATTTACAATATGCCCCATACACCCAAAACCATTCGAGATATCGATAACAGATTTTGGCAAGTGATAACACACAAAGAGGAGAGTATTTGGCTCTATAGTTAACATACACGATTTTCCTATCTACGTCGATACAGCAGAAGCTATAAATATATTTTTTTAATTTTTTTTCCAATCTAGTATTGTAATTTTTTAAGTCTTCGACAGCTATCGAAAAGAGCATGAGAATTAACCTGGAATTTCTCCTCTTATGTTAGTGCAAACCAAAAGAATAAGACTTTCTGTAAGCTACTGACATCTCTGGTCACCAGTTGCTTGTTTAATGTAGCAGTGTTTCAGAATTATATATCAATAGTTATTGTGAGTCGACTTTGTCCAAACTATACTGTGTTTTGGCAAAAGAAGCAACATTAAGCATGTCAACAAGAGAAATCTAACCATACTCATAAATGCATCTTCAAATGAGAAAAGTTTAACAATTCAGACAAAAATAACTCGCAAATTCTGATGCAACTTTTCTAGAATCCATAACTCATCTTCTCTGCCTCGTGATGACTGGGTGTTGTGTGTTGTCCTTAGGTTACTTAGGTTTAAGTACTTCTAAGTTCTAGGGGACTGATGACCATAGATGTTAAGTCCCATAGTGCTCAGAGCCATTTGAACCATAACTCATCGTATTGTTGATAGTGAACGATGAGAACAGAGGCGTACCAAAGGATTTTCTTCCTGTTCTTCATCAGAGAAAAGTCGCAACGCTGAAAAATTGTAGTGAAACGCAGGACCTGCAGGCAGTGCCAACTGACCTTCAACACGACAAATGTAACGTACAACGAGTCCACGGACAGAAATATCCTTTACTGCATCACTACACGATTCCAGAACACGCACTGGAAGCAGTTACTTCCACAATACATCTAGGAGTGTGCGTTAAGGGCAGTTTGAAGTGGACCGGTCACATAAGATTAATCGCAGGTAAGGCACATACCAGACAGATTCTATGGTAGAGCTCTCGAGAAACGTGATCCGTCAACAAAGGAAGTAGTCTCTAATACATTCGTGTGACCAATACTTGAATATCGCTCGTCTGTCTGTCCGTACTAGATAGTTTTGACAGCGGAAACAAAGGAGAGCCAAAGAAGAAAAAAATTGGAAATTTGTGGTAAGGACTACGGGACCAAACAGCCAAAGAAGAACAGCACGTTTTGTTACAGGTTCATTTAATAAGGAGCCATCTGCGGTGACGGACGCTGCAGGAGTGGCTTTCTACGACACGGCGTGGTTTACTGCTAAAATTCCGGCAACGTTCGTTCCTATAGGAGTCAACCCATATAGGCCTCTGGGTTCCTTCTACGTACATTCTGCGAAACCACAGTTATCCGTCTAACTTCACTTACAATGTGTGCAGAAAAACTCATCATAGCACGATATACCGTGTGATCAAAAAGTCAGTATAAATTTGAAAACTTAATAAACCACTGAATAATGTAGATAGTGGGGTAAAAATTGACACACATGCTTGGAATGACATGGGGTTTCATTAGAAGCAAAAAAAAAAAACACAAAGTTCATAAAATGTCCGACAGATGGCGCTGGACAGCAAAACGTCAGTGACTACGCATGACAATCGTGTATAAAAGGAGCTGTAATGAGAGAGAGAATCAGATGCGCCAGCAGTCGCAGCATGTTGACGTTACCCGAAAAGACGCTTTTAGTGAAGCTGTATTATCAGAATGGGGAATGTGCTAGTTCAGCGTTACGATCCTATCGCCATAGGAAGGGGATTCGAACGGGTAAAGGTCCGTTGACAAATGCAGCTGTGGCGAGAATGATTTCGAAGTTCGAAGCCACGGGTTGTTTAGACGATAGACCCCATAGTGGCCGACCGAGCACAAGACGTAATGCTGCTGAGACAGTTCAGGAGCCGGCCGTGGTGGCCGAGCGGTTCTAGGCTCTACAGTCTGGAACCGCGCGACTGCTACGGTCGCAGGTTCGAATCCTGCCTCGGTCATGGATGCGTGTGATGTTCTTGGGTTAGTTAGGTTTAAGTAGTTCTAAGTTCTAGGGGATTGATGACCACAGCAGTTAAGTCCCATAGTGCTCAGAGCCACAGTTCAGGAAGAAGTGGAGACGGGGAAGTCAGCGCTCGTGCAGTCGCACGTCGCACCGGCATTCCGTACACTACTGTTTGGTTGGCACTGAGGCGTACCCTCCGATGCTATCCGTACAAAATCCATCGGCATCATGAACTGTTACCTGGCGATTTATTGAAGCGGAGGGCATTTGCGGTGTGGGCGTTTCAAAAGATGGCGGAAGATGACGATTGGTTGAGTGACGTGTTGTGGAACGACGAAGCTCATTTCACGCTCCAAGGGTCTGTCAACGCCCATAACTGCAAAATTTGGGCTACCGAAAATCCTAGAACTGTCGTGGAAACTCCATTGCACGACGAGAAAATACATTATTCCTCGACTACAGCTATTGTTGAGGAATGATGGTGGACATATTGAGCATTTCCTGTAAAGAACATCATCTTTGCTTTGTCTTACATTGTTATGCTAATTATTGCTATTCTTGTCAGATGAAGCGCCATCTGTCGGACATTTTCTGAACTTTTGTATTTTTTGGTTCTAATAAAACCTCATGTCATTCCAAGCATGAGTGTCAATTTGTACCTCTCTATCTACATTATTCCGCAATTTATTCAGTTTTCAAATTTATACTGATTTTTTGATCACCCGGTAGCTCTTGTTTTAATATGTTACACACTATCGCGTAGTTTGTATCTTGTGATGCAACAGAAGGACTGTGATGAATACAAGATTATTTTAATGCAATGGATGAATGAGAGAATAGCTTTAATTCTGAATGCTGGTGAGCATTACACTTGGATTCACTGGTACTTCAGGGAGTATTTAGGGCCGCATATTGGCGTGCGCATGTCCCTTGCGTCTTACGGATTTTCGTGCTATCTCGAGCGGGTTCGGCAGCTTTCTTTCTTGGTGAGCCGTTCCAGTGAATATTGTTGGCTGTCTAGTCGGCAGGTCAGACGCACGAGTTAACACCAACTTCCTCTTTGTGTAAAACACTACACTTCGCATAATTCAACTGAGCTAAGGCATACATGAGGTCGCCATTCGCTGATACTTCCTTCAGTAATGTCGTTAAATATGAATGAGTTTAGGATTATAGTCCTATCGTCTCAGTCAACATTATTAGCCTTATCGTATTTACCTGTTGAATCCAATTTTCAACAGTTCGCTAACCTGTCTATAAATTATTAGGCCTATAGATACGAGAGTAAGTCAATTATTACCGCACAGTAGTTATAAAATTTTATTATAATCACATAGGAAACTTACAAGAACATCATTTTTCTACATTGTCTCCTTGCGTTTCAACGCACTTGGTCCATCATTGTACAAGCTTCCTAATGCCCTCATGAAATATTCAAATGTGTGTGAAATGGTATGGGACTTAACTGCTGAGGTCATCAGTCCCTAAGCTTACACACTACTTAACCTAAATTATCCTAAGGACAAACATACACACCCATGCCCGAGGGAGGACTCGAACCTCCGCCGGGACCAGACGCACAGACCATGACTGCAGCGCCTGAGACCGCTCGGCTAATCCCGCGTGGCTGCCCTCATAAAAGAAGGTTCTCTGTTGAGCTGCGAGCCAGGAATGCACCCCTTCTTTCACCGCTCGTCCGAGGCAAGGCGACGGCCTCTTAATGCCCGGACTATATGGAGGATGATCCAGTGCTTCAGATTTGAGTTTCTGGAGCGTTTCAGCAGTATGGGCAGCAGTATGCGGACGGGCATTGTCGTGCAACAACACAACACCGCCGGCCGGTGTGGCCGAGTGGTTCTAGGCGCTTCAGTCTGAAACCGCGCGACCGCTACGGTCGCAGGTTCGAACCCTGCCTCGGGCATGGATGTGTGTGATGTCCTTAGCTTGGTTAGGTTTAAGTAGTTCTAAGTTCTAGGGGACTGATGACCTCAGATGTTAAGCCCCATAGTGATCAGAGCCATTTGAACCATTTGAACACACCTTTCGACAGTAATCCTCGGCGTTTGCTTCGAATTGCAGGCTTTAGGCTGGCAGTAAGCATCTCACTGCAACGTACGCTGTTTATTGTTGTGCCCCTCTCCCCATAATGTTCCAGTACTGGACCTTGTGCGTCCCAAAAAAACCGTAAGCAACAGTTTTCCTGCGGACGGTTTTTCAGGCACGGCGAATTTGGATTTTCCATACTTTGCCGTTGATTCTCCGGCTCGTAATGGTGGATCCATGTTTCGTCACCAGTAGTGATCCTGTCTAAGAAGTTGTCCCATTCCTTACCATAGCGATCCAATTTTTTTTTTTTGCGGGTGTCCAAGCTCGTTTGTTTATGCAAGTGTGTGAGTTGTTTTGGGACCCATCTTGCACAAACTTTATGAAACCCAAGTCTGTTGTGGATGATTTCGTAGGCAGAACCGTGACTAATTTGCAGACGATGTGCCACTTCGTGAGCAGTTAATCGTCTGTCCAAGAGAATCATTTCACGTGAACGCTCAATGGTTTCTTGATTAGTGGCGGTAAACGGTCGTTCGGCTCCTTTATCGTGCGTAACACTTGTGCGACCATTTCGGAATATTTCAATCCATTCGTAGACACTCCGCTGTGGCAAAACACTGTTCGCGTACTGTACCGAAAGTTTTCGATGAATTTCGGCCCCTGATACGCCTTCCGAGCACCACTGAACGTTGCTCTGCTTCGGTGCAAATAGATAGCGGAGCAGCCATGAGTAACAGCACGGAGCGATAACGAAACTAACCTACCAGCTTGAACATTTCAAGGATACAACAACAAACAAATCATGCGTCATCAACATAAAACTACAGTGCTACTAAAATAAACAAAAATATAACTAAATTGCTGATAATAATGGACTTACCCTCGTAGTTTCGTATGTGTATGCAAGCGCATTATTTAAAGCACTAGTGAACGACCATCCTCCAAGACACACAAAGGCGAACCAGCCGCTGCTGGAAGTCATACGTTTGCCCACTCTGTCTCATTACCTGGTCTCACTACATCCAGACACTGTTTCCAGAGGACAAGGTGACAGTGTAATGCAAATAATGTTTAGAGCTTACGATTTCTCTCTTTGAAACCGACTGCTTTCTTATACGTAAATTCGTGAATCCACTCGAAAACAAGGAAATACGAAGGTTTATACTCTGACAGAATAGAGTTAAATAGTTTGAAAAAAGAAAGTTATTTCAGGATGAAGAGAAAATAAATCGTCTACTTTCTGAGAGATCTATGGACAAATGAGGCTAAACTGTGAGGTTCAACGAATTCAAGAAAAAAATTCATATACTAACATGACCCTAAGAAAATTTCGTCTTATATTGGATCAGTATACGGATTGAAACCATCTGTCCAGACACATTGCGACGATAATGGCATCGAAACGGATGACAAGAGAGGATTAAAAAACCAAAATGGAGCAAAAGTGTATCGCCTATAATTATAGATATTATTACAGAAGTCTTACAAATAAACGAACAGGAGTAGTAAGAAATTTCTTGTTGATTCCAGGGCACAGTGGCATCTTTCGAAACGAAACAGTAGACAGCTTAGTGAAGCGGCCAATGAACTTAGGCGACATCCTAGATGAGATACTGCCTTATCAATGTAAATACTGAGCATAATCAACGAAATGTTAGTAACGACAGGCAGACGCAATGGGATTCGACCATGACATCAAAACGAGAACAATATGGCCAGATGGACCCTAAAATAGTTTTCTCTCCTCGGTTTACTGACTGTGGTAGGGCGCTTCATCACAACTTCGTGCACGCGCTTAAATCGTGGCAAATTCGCAACCCACCTGATCCTAATAGAATTGAAGGAACTCCGTTATGTGATTAGTGCAATGAAGAAGGAACGGGAACCATCTACTGTTCTCCTGTACCAGATGCAAGACAACTAAAGTCCTTTATTAACGCGTTGGTTAACGAAAATATTCCCCTTTCAAAGTCGACTGTAGTGTTGTTGTCAACGCAAGATAGTGCACTGGTTTTAAGTGTGATGTTCAGTCACTCAAATACGTGTGACCTACCTATATAAACACTGTGTACATGTGTGGATTTTTATAAGTTATGTTTTCCGTTTTTATTATTTTGGTATAATCATTTTATGAGTACTTCATGGATTGACATGTTTCAACCATTTATTCATACCCTAAATGCTTTTGTCAATAGCAATTCACGAATTGTGTAGTAGAATAACCATTAAGAAAGATACTTTCAAAATGTGATGGATGGATCTATGGTGATGGCCTAGTGCCAGTTAAAATAAATAAATAAAGCAAAAGAAAGAGTGTGAGAGAGAAGAAGAGGGTCGAAATACTAAACACTGTTATTTCCAAAGTCGTTTCACTAAGGGAGATCGTACCGTGTTTCATCCTTTAAACTGTCGCACGAACACCTAATAAGCGACGACTTTTTCTTCAAGAGTTGGGACTACAGCTCACGAAACCATACATTGAAGAAAGGGCTACGAATATTTGAGGGCTACCAAAGCCTGCAGTTTCAAGTATGGAAGGTATTCTCGAGCGGAAGATCAAGCAGAATTTCGGTGCAAAGGAAGCTCATGGAGGTAAAGACCGATGTCATTTGTGTGTTAGTGAAAACGTTCAAAAGCAGGAAAGTACAACACTGTGAACAAAACCACAATAATCGGCAACAGTTGTGTAAGAGATACACATGTGGTAATAACAGCAAAAAAAACTGTTGTACGTTCCAAGTGTGAGGTAGATTCCGAAGAAAGTGGTGAATAATTCTTCTAACAAAACTACACTCCTGGAAATTGAAATAAGAACACCGTGAATTCATTGTCCCAGGAAGGGGAAACTTTATTGACACATTCATGGGGTCAGATACATCACATGATCACACTGACAGAACCACAGGCACATAGACACAGGCAACAGAGCATGCACAATGTCGGCACTAGTACAGTGTATGTCCACCTTTCGCAGCAATGCAGGCTGCTATTCTCCCATGGAGACGATCGTAGAGATGCTGGATGTAGTCCTGTGGAACGGCTTGCCATGCCATTTCCACCTGGCGCCTCAGTTGGACCAGCGTTCGTGCTGGACGTGCAGACCGCGTGAGACGACGCTTCATCCAGTCCCAAACATGCTCAATGGGGGACAGATCCGGAGATCTTGCTGGCCAGGGTAGTTGACTTACACCTTCTAGAGCACGTTTCGTGGCACGGGATACATGCGGACGTGCATTGTCCTGTTGGAACAGCAAGTTCCCTTGCCGGTCTAGGAATGGTAGAACGATGGGTTCGATGACGGTTTGGATGTACCGTGCACTATTCAGTGTCCCCTCGACGATCACCAGTGGTGTACGGCCAGTGTAGGAGATCGCTCCCCACACCATGATGCCGGGTGTTGGCCCTGTGTGCCTCGGTCGTATGCAGTCCTGATTGTGGCGCTCACCTGCACGGCGCCAAACACGCATACGACCATCATTGGCACCAAGGCAGAAGCGACTCTCATCGCTGAAGACGACACGTCTACATTCGTCCCTCCATTCACGCCTGTCGCGACAGCACTGGAGGCGGGCTGCACGATGTTGGGGCGTGAGCGGAAGACGGCCTAACGGTGTGCGGGACCGTAGCCCAGCTTCATGGAGACGGTTGCGAATGGTCCTCGCCGATACCCCAGGAGCAACAATGTCCCTAATTTGCTGGGAAGTGGCCGTGCGGTCCCCTACGGCACTGCGTAGGATCCTACGGTCTTGGCGTGCATCCGTGCGTCGCTGCGGTCCGGTCCCAGGTCGACGGGCACGTGCACCTTCCGCCGACCACTGGCGACAACATCGATGTACTGTGGAGACCTCACGCCCCACGTGTTGAGCAATTCGGCGGTACGTCCACCCGGCCTCCCGCATGCCCACTATACGCCCACGCTCAAAGTCCGTCAACTGCACATACGGTTCACGTCCACGCTGTCGCGGCATGCTACCAGTGTTAAAGACTGCGATGGAGCTCCGTATGCCACGGCAAACTGGCTGACACTGACGGCGGCGGTGCACAAATGCTGCGCAGCTAGCGCCATTCGACGGCCAACACCGCGGTTCCTGGTGTGTCCGCTGTGCCGTGCGTGTGATCATTGCTTGTACAGCCCTCTCGCAGTGTCCGGAGCAAGTATGGTGGGTCTGACACACCGGTGTCAATGTGTTCTTTTTTCCATATCCAGGAGTGTATGTTATGTACATATGCTATTTGTATATTACCTCAAGTTTTTGTAATATTTTTTAATTATAGGAACAGTACTATAACGACTTTGACTACTCTTTTTTTTCAAGATAATTAGACTTAGTAAACTTAAATGACGAAGTGAGTGAAAGATATTAAATGCATTTCTGAAAATAGTTTTAAAAGAAATATTCAGGTTCTGGATCCTGGTTATGCACCAACAGATCTTTCAAAAGTATGTTATTAATGTAATTCAAGAACAATTAAATAATTTTATTTATTTTTTAAATATATTTATGATGGGCACAAAGTAATCCACACCCCCTCGGCAGTACACGTTACTGAAAATGGCTTGGTATTGCGAGGGTTAAAGTAAATGAAGTGTTTATTTAGAAGATCGTAGAATTCTTTTGTGGTTGCTGGAATTCTTGCTCACTTTCCAACACCTTTACTCCTTAATGGTTTCTGTCTAGATCTACATCTACAAGGATACCCTGGAAATCACATTTAAGTGCCTGGCAGAGGGTTCATCGAACCACCTTCACAATTCTCTGTTATTCCAGTTTCGTATAGGGGGTTGGGTTGTTTGGGGAAAGAGACCAGACAGCGAAGTCATCGGTCTCATCGGATTATGCAAGGACGGGGAAGGAAATCGGCTGTGCCCTTTCAAAGGAACCATCCCGGCATTTGCCTGGAGCGATTTTAGGGAAATCACGGAAAACCTAAATCACGATGGCCGGACGCGGGATTGAACCGTCGTCCTCCCGAATGCGACCAATCTCGTATAGCGCACGGAAAGAACAAACACCTATATCTTTCCGTACGAGCTCTGATTTCCCTTATTTTATCGTGGTGATCGTTTTCCCTATGTAGGTCGGTGCCAACAAAATATTTTCGCATTCGGAGGAGAAAGTTGGTGATTGAAATTTCGTGAGAAGATTCTGTCGCACCGAAAACCGCGTTTCTTTTAATGGTGTCCAGCCCAAATCCTGTATCATTCCTGTGACACTCTCTCCCATATTTCGCTATAACACAAAACGTGCTGCCCTTCTTTGAACTTTTGTGATGTACTCCGTCAGCCCTGTCTGGTAAGGATCCCACACCACGCAGCAGTATTCTAAAGACGGACAAGCGTAGTGTAGGCAGTCTCCTTAGTAGATCTGTTACATGTTCTAAGTGTCCTGCCAATAAAACGCAGTCTTTCGTTAGCCTTCCCCACAGATGTCCCATGCAATGAAAGGCGGTATCAGCTGATTTGCGATTTACACAATGACGACACAAGATACAAAAAAATTATGTTCATCTGGAGTTTGATTCCTCGTCCACGGCTCAGAATTGAGTTAAGAATTCTGGTGAGAAAATATTCAACATTTTTCCGTCTAACAAAAACCAGAGAACTGGGAAACGCTTCCATAATTTCAAAACACTTTTCATGAGCCAGCCGTTCTACATGCTGTCGGATGTCTATATTCAAGAATTAAAAAGCAGCGTCAGTTACATTAGTTGTAGTAGCGATCGCTGAAATGTTGCTTGATAGGTAGTAGCGTGCTATAAATAGCACTCAGTAGTTACAGGTGTTGCTAAATAAGGGTTTTGAGAAAAAAAAACTCTGTGGGGAAGCAAATTTTAAGCTTTCAATAGCAGAAAAACAACAGCTGTCTGAATGAGATTTTCACTCTGCAGCAGAGTGTGCGCTGATATGAAACTTCCTGGCAGATTAAAACTGTGTGCCCGACCGAGACTCGAACTCGGGACCTTCCGCGGGCAAGCGCTCTACCATCTGAGCTACCGAAGCACGACTCACGTCCGGTACTCACAGCTTTACTTCTGCCAGTATCTCGTCTCCTACCTTCCAAACTTTACAGAAGCTGTCCCGCGAACCTTTCAGTTCTGCAAGGTTCGCAGGACAGCTTCTGTAAAGTTTGGAAGGTAGGAGACGAGATACTGGCAGAACAGCTGTCTGGTGTAACTGAGGTGGCTGCATCTTTTTCCAAAGTAGCCGCATTCTCTCCGATTTACTCGATTAAATTTAGATGCCACGAGAGTGAAAGCATTAAGCAGTATAGTGATATTTCTGTGAGTTTCCTGTCTTCTGTTCAAAATGGTTCAAATGGCTCTGAGCACTATGGGACTCAACTGCTGAGGTCATTAGTCCCCTAGAACTTAGAACTAGTTAAACCTAACTACCTAAGGACATCACAAACATCCATGCCCGAGGCAGGATTCGAACCTGCGACCGTAGCGGTCTTGCGGTTCCAGACTGCAGCGCCTTTAACCGCACGGCCACTTCGGCCGGCTGTCTTCTGTTAACGTATACCTTAACTCATCCAACACCCCGGTAGGTTCACTTTCCTGACGCGGAAGCTGCATAAATGTGTACAAGTTGTCAGTGGCTGTGGTGGTGGTGGTGGTTAGTGTTTAACGTCCCGTCGACAACGAGGTCATTAGAGACGGAGCGCAAGCTCGGGTTAGGGAAGAATTGGGAAGGAAATCGGCCGTGCCCTTTCAAAGGAACCATCCCGGCATTTGCCTGAAACGATTTAGGGAAATCACGGAAAACCTAAATCAGGATGGCCGGAGACGGGATTGAACCGTCGTCCTTCCGAATGCGAGTCCAGTGTTGTCAGTGGCTGTAAACGTGCAAGAGGTCTAGAGACCCTGGAAGATGGACAAACAGGGACCTGCTGCCTAGAACAATCATCGTGATCGGGAGACAATAGTACATACTATTTTTCTGTCTGCCATGCACATTCTATTATATGTAAATACTTCCTACACTCTCTTTTTTATAGTTTTCGACTTGCAAAGTAAAACGTGGAAGAAAGAAATAGTACGTTCAAATTTCCTCCACATTCTTACTTACAAGGGGAGGTCACGACGTTTGGAACGCGGATTTACTGCAAACTTCGCACACTCTTAGTACTCCATGAGGATAACAGAATGTGTAAGCAGTAGCGCGTACTTTTCAACCGTTATTGAGAAAATCATAAGATAATTTCGGTCGCCCAATATATATATATATGTGCGTGGCCATTTTTACCATGAAGCGGTGGCAGCCGAGTGGTTAGCGTTCAAGCCCCGTAATCGATGGATCGAGTCCCGTTCGTCAGTTTTTTTTTGTTTTTTTTCTGGTTCAAATGGCTCTGAGCACTATGCGACTTAACTTCTGAGGTCATCAGTCCCCTAGAACTTAGAACTACTTAACCCTAACTAACCTAAGGACATCACACACAGCCATGCCCGAGGCAGGATTCGAACCTGCGACCGTAGCGGTCACGCGGTTCCAGACTGTAGCGCCTAGAACCGCTCGGCCACCCTGGCCGGCTTTTATTTCTAACACAGTTATTATCTTTACTATCTATATTACAATTAATATAATGCGAAAAATACGTGTAATCGGATGAACTTTTACTAAATTTACAATTTTATTTGGCAATCTAAACACTTTAATTATCACAAACAATATAATTTTCATAACTATCGACTAAGAAACGACCAAACGTATAAAGTGATACTGAAAATATATGCTTGTTCGTGATTTGAGAAATCCCTTATACCTGGATGGAGCCCTAAACGACTTGTTACCTCCAAGTTTTGACTGGCACGGACTGCTTTCGAAAGATGTACAATTAATCGTCGCTTTCGACATTACAAGTTTCAGATGGTATTTTTCGTAAAAACATGGAAAACATAAACGACACCAGCTGAATAAATACTATTTTTCCGCATTCACAAGGTCTTTTGAGGTTTTCAAAAATGGTTCAAATGGCTCTGAGCACTATGGGACTCAACTTCTAAGGTCATCAGTCCCCTAGAACTTAGAACTACTTAAACCTAACTAACCTAAGGACATCACACACATCCAGGCCAGAGGCAGGATTCGAACCTGCGACCGTAGCGTTTTGAGGTTTTCCTTGGAAAAACACCTCGCTAACATTTTCAAAAACCTCCCTTTCAGACGATAATTTGGAAGCAAACCTTGCATAACGCAGCATTTCCTTAAATATCGGCGCTGATGATTGGTCATGCAGTATCGACTGTATTTTAATAGCGTCTTCACGAGAAGCAATTTCTCGATCTCTTTTGATTTAATACGAACAATTTTTAAGACGCGGACAAGCATTCATTTTCAGTATCACTTTATGCGTTTGGTCGTTTCTTAGTCGATAGCTGTGAACATTATATTATTTGTGATAATTAAAATTGTTAGACTGCCAAATAAGATTGTAAATTTAATAAAAGTTAGACGTATTTTTCGGATTATATCAATTGTAATATAAATAGTAAAGAAAATAACTGTGTTAGAAATAAAAAAAACTGACGAACGGGACTCGATCCATCGATTACGGGACTTGAACGCTAACCACTCGGCTGCCGCCGCTTCATGATAAAAATGGCCACGCACAGGTATATATATTGGTCGACCGAAATTATCTTGCGATTTTCTCAATAACGCCTGAGAAGTACGCGCTACTGCTTACACATTTTGTTGTCCTCATGGAGTACTAAGAGTGTGCGAAGTTTGCAGTAAATCCGTGTTCCAAACGTCGTGGCCTCCTCTTGTTAGTGTAGCAAAAAATATTGTTGTTCCCTGGGTACCTAAAGTTCTGCCAACTAGCATATGAGGCTAACGTATATTGCCAATTCAAAGAAGTCTGCACTGTTGCCATTGTCATTCGGATCTGACAAGCTTCCTGCAATAACAGCATTCTTCCTGGAACCTGTTTCAAATACATACAACATACCGCAATAATAAATCATCAGACGATCAATTCCAATTACAAAATGATCTAGAGAGAATTTCTGTATGATGCGAAAAGTGGCAATTGACACTAAACAAAGAAAAGTGCGAGGTCATCCACATGGGTACTAGAAGAAATCCGATAAATTTTGGGTATACGATAAATCGCACAAATTTAAGGGCTGTCAATTCGACTAAATGCCTAGGAATTACAATTACGAGCAACTTAAATTGGAAATACCACATAGATAATATTGTGGGGAAGGCGAAACAAAGACTGCGCTTTGTTGGCAGAACACTTAGAAGATGCGACAAACCCACTAAAGACACAGCCTACATTACAATTGTCCGTCCTCTGCTGGAATATTGCTGCGCGGTATGGGATCCTTACCAGGTAGGATTGACGGAGGACATCGAAAAAGTGCAAATATGGGCAGCCCGTTTCGTGTTATCGCGCAATAGGGGTGAGAGTGTCACTGATATGATACGCGAGTTGGGGTGGCAGTCACTGATACAAAGGCGGTTTTCTTTGCGGCGAGATCTATTTACGAAATTTCAATCACCAACTTTCTCTTTCGAATGCGAAAATATTTTGTTTGACAGCCACCAACTACGTAGGGAGAAATGATCATGATAATAAAATAAGAGAAATCAGAGCTCGAACGGAAAGATTTGCGTGTTCCTTTTTCCCACGTGCCATTTGATTGTGGAATGGTAGAGAAGTAGTGTGAAAATGGTTCGATGCACCCTCTGCCAGGCACTTAAGTGTGAATTGCAGAGTAACCATGTAGATGTAGATGTAAGTACTACTAGTAGCGCTATTATTAAATTATCCTGTAAGGAGCAGTAGTCTGCTAAAACGCAGAGATGACGCGAACAGATACAGCAATGCGTGCCACATGTCGCGGAAAATAGTTGAGAAAAGGAAAGGAAAACTTCGTTTCACTAGTTTTCTCAAACATTTTTATGAATTAGTAACACTGAGAACAGGAGACTGTCACTTTGAGAAAAGTGTATGCACAGCTCACCGCACGGTGACGGAAGACTTACCAAACACGTTCCGTTCCACGCCGTAGCAGCCTCTCCAGTACTGTCTCTGAACTCCAGACCGTCTTATCGTGGAGGCGGCTGGGCTGGACTCTGTCCACAGTCTCCCCCTGCTCCAGAACCCCCTGATCCCGTAATGTTTGCACACGTCTGACGTTCAAAGTACTGCTCCGTGACGTTTACTGTGTCGCAAGATACGCCCTGTGTCTGTTGAAAACGACTCCCCTTCTTCCCAGTATAAATTTTAATTACTGCACGGACAGGCAATCTTAAGCAATATAACGTCTGATGCGTACATGTACGAAATAAATTTCAGGTTACTTTTAAGAGATTGCTTGTACGTGTATTACTTTATCTAGTCCTATTAAAAGTAAATTAACGTCGAAGTGTATAGATACACAGTATTGCAATGTAATATGGGCCAACACAGTTCACGTAAATACGGTAAAACCTGTAAGCATATAATAACATTCACTGCTTTTTATACGTTAATGTAACATCAGCTATACTGGCTGCTAATTCCGATGATTATTATAACTCTGTAATATACAGTAAGAGCAACTACACAGTTCAAGAGATTGCAGCTTTTACTTCATCGCTGTGTACTTCGTAAGCCTAGATCAGTTAAATACATTTACTAATACATATGCACCACTACGAACTTGGAAGTCTGATCGCCCCAGGAAATGGAAAAATAAATACTTTTACTGCTCATTTACAGGTCCTGAACTCAAAACATTACGTCGCTTAAGCGTACCAAAACAATAATTATATCTTTGGCTTTGATTTGTAGTTACATTTTTCTGCGTTTTTCCTTCTTAAACACCTTATAGTTTTATTACCAAATGAAATGGTTATCGTAGACATAAGTCTACTATAGTAATTAAGTCGTCACTCGATGACTAACGTCAAAACTCTTACTTGCCTATTTTTTTCTGCAATGTTGCTATCAAGAAAGCAGAGACTATCTAATTGCAACTTGAGCTATACAATTTTGCAATCCGTTAATCTATTACTAAGTACGGTAAATATCTTTTTCTTTATGTTCCCTTCCTTCTTTTGCTTACTTTTTTTAATAATGATTTTTATAGGGAAAAGATTCAAAATTATTAAATATTTTTCGTTCTTTAAGGTTCTGTAGAAAAACAGGTACATCAATGTATGCTGTCTTGACGATAAAATTAAATTTAATGTTAGAAATAATCTACGTTTTTCTTCTAAACATTTTAAGTAATAATGGAGCTAATAAAAGTATCTTTTTCCTTCATGCAATTACGAAGTTTGCTTTAATACTGGTCACAAACCATTCGGATTAAGTACGATATAAAATGAAAAGCCGGGAACTAAATTTTGACTTTTATGTAACAAAGGTATATTCATGAAATTTTATAGTTCTGTACATAGCGCAGCTGCTGTGAACGAAGGCCAGTGTAACCCAAACTAACAAACAAATCTGACAGGCCAGAAAGAAAAAAAATTAATAGTGCTATCGCCACTTTTAACCTAACATTAAAAATATGCCAACTAAGCTATTCGGGTTTTGGTGGCCAGCTATCGCTATAGGCCTATATTACAGTATGTAGTGGTCAGTTGAGAGTATGGTAACACTGAACTCTGACCAGTAACTGGAGAATTTGTATTACCTGGTCGAATCTTTACTTTAAGATCTCTCGCTGTGCAACAAGTCTCACTGGGCTCTACCCTACGATCTCAATGCAATTCGCCAACCAATCTCAAACACAATAAACAGCTACTCTTCCTCACGAGAGGCTTCGGCATGGGTCCACTAGTATTGAGTGTTTCAAAAAGAATATACGTATTACAAACTATTATTTTGTCCAAACATACGATCGCTGCGCCTCGGCTCGGCTATTGAACAAACGAATACATAGTCGAGTTGGTATTAATAGCCGCTAGATGCATAGAGTAAAATCTCTGGAGTGAGCATTGCGTTCTGCGCATGTTGTCAACATTAAACCAGGGTTGTCACGTGTTTTCGGGACTTCGCTGTGCGCGTGTGCTTTCTGCAGCGTTTGAAGTTTATAATATCAAGAGTTTTTGTTGTGTTTCACCGTTTATTGATAGTGTAAGAGCGAGGGTGAATTACTGTTGTTGCTACGGATGCAAAGAAAAATATGTGAAAGGAGGGATAGTAACTTTTCAAGGGTACATACCATGTAGCTGTAATTATAGTTATCATATTAGTAAGAGACACTGTATGTGTTTAAAAATTTCGAGACGCCGTATAATTAAGGCTTGATTCTGTAGACCAATTTTTCTGCGATTTTATGACTATATAACAGATATTACGGCTCGTACAAAAGCTTAAAAACAATCGCCTCCTCTCGTAAATTTACTAGTGGAACAGGAAAGGGAATGGTTAGTTGTTTCAGTAAATACTATCCTCCATGCATTTATCAGTGACTTGTCGATTATGTATATAGATTACTCAGTCTACTATTTATTTAATAAGCTGGGAGTAAGTACTTAAAATGCGTTAAATAAATGCCTCAAAGCGCCACCAGTAAGAAAAATTGTGCTTTAGGTCGCAAAAACGAGATAACAAATACGCAGAAGTACAAGAAAAAAGGACGAATTAGTAGGGATATGGTCGCTAATGTGTGGCAAATTCGGTGTTTTTCGGACACTTGCGAAAGTACTAGTGTACTGTCAAGTCGTTTTGCAAGACTATCACTGCAAAAATATACGTCAGGCTCTGTAATACTATAAAGTGCCGTATCATACCGAAAACTACCAAAAATCGAGTGACACCTATCGCAAAGAAGCAGAATGTAATATCACTTGCCCTTAAAAGTTACGTAGCTGGTTTATTCCCGGTATCAAATGGCTACTGTTAAAATGTCTGCGCAACATATATAAATATTCCACGACACGTACGAAAAGAATCCGTCTGTAAAGAGATGTAGTGACATTGTAAATATATAGGGCGCTATACGGACAAAAACACGACGTCCCGAGATCACGTGACCAGGCCGGCAATGTATGTTGACAATACAAAATCTGTTCTGCGCATGTGAATGCTCACTCCAGAGATATTTACTCTATGGCTAGATGTCAGTTTTCTTCTGTTTTGCTTGGTAACCGTCATAAGTTCAAAATGGCTACTCCGCAGCATAAATAATTTTATGTTCTAGAGTTTGCGAAGTGCAATTCCGTGATTACAGTGCAAAGACATCAGGTTGAGGTACTAAATTGATCCTCCGAATGGGCGGAAGATTCGTAGATACAGGATGTGTATGTAGAAGAAAGAGTTCTGGCCGCCCTCGTGTTCCTGATAACACTTTCACACAACGCACCGTGTTCAGTGATGAAGCGACTTTCCATGTTAGTGGTCATGTAAACAAACTCAGGGTCCTACTTTGGGACCTACAGAACCCACATGCAGCCATTGAACATGTACGAGATTCGCCCAAAGACAATGTGTTTTGTGCGATGTCCCGATCATCTGTTTATGGCCTATTCTTCGTTTTTTCAAAGAAAATTCCGCACTGGCTGTATGAATTATTTTTATTAAATCTGCGACCGGTTTCACACCACTTATCGGTGCATCCTCAGGCAATCTGTACAAAATATAATAAGAGCTCACATAAACTATTCGATCCCCCAATTCTGAGGTGTAAATTAAACTTTTAAACAGCTAGTTTTTGAATGAAACAAGAAAGTACTCACATACATATTTATAACATAGTAACGTTTAACATTGCCCTGTAGCCACTCCCCACCATTCACGTCAAATATACCGTCATCTGGTGAAAGCGGTAATTAAAGTTTAAAAATCTTTTTTAAAAAAGTTTTAAATGATGGGAGCGGCAATGACCTCGAAAATAAAAATAAAATACGATGCTGATAAACCTCCCTTAACAGTTGCATACCAATGATGTATGTTGCACTGGCCAATGCCAATGGGAGGGGTCAGTCGCTGACTGACCCCACAACCGTCACACATTCTCTATCTAGGATAAATCACATTACTTATGTGTTTCCATAATTTTGCCAGATTAGAAGATTAAAATGTTGATTATTATTACTGGGAAAGGGTTCCTGGGTCATTTTTAGTAAAAAATAAATAGTTTTTTACATTTATTTGTATTAATTTCACAATTACAAGGAATACTCAGATTCACATCCAGAACACTTTACAATACGAACTACTTCGTTCTTGGTGTGTGCAGGGCATATATATTTCCTGCAAGAAGTGCAAGCCTTCATGTACTTACGGTCTTTGCTTCTGGCAGATTATGCACAGCTGCACGTGCTACTTTCCGTCGCGGCTCCGTAACGTTGTTTCCTCGGCTCACAGCACCTTGATTTTGATTACACTCATACCCAAAAGTTGATAACGCTGTAGTGTATTTTGAGTGTAGTCCTACAGCATTTTCAGCGCATCTTTTCATGTTAAGGTCACAAAGTTCACGAGCAAGATCTTTCAGGTACTTCTTTCGAATGGTTCAAATGGCTCTGAGCACCATGGGACTTAACATCTATGGTCATCAGTCTCCTAGAACTTACAAGGGAACCTCCCCATCGCACCCCCCTCAGATTTAGTTATAAGTTGGCACAGTGGATAGGCCTTGAAAAACTGAACAAAGATCAATCGAGAAAACAGGAAGAAGTTATGTGGAACTATGAAAAAATAAGCAAAATATACAAACTGAGTAGTCCATGTGCAACATTGGTTCAAGTCTTCCCTCAAGTGAAAATTTTAATATCTTTATTTTCGCGAAGTTATGATCTGTCCGTTCGTTCATTGACGTCTCTGTTCACTGTAATAAGTTTAGTGTCTGTGTTTTGCGACCGCACCGCAAAACCGTGCGATTAGTAGACGAAAGGACGTGCCTCTCCAATGGGAACCGAAAACATTTGATCGCAAGGTCATAGGTCAACCGATTCCTCCACAGGAAAACACGTCTGATATATTCTATACAACACTGGTGACGGCATGTGCGTCACATGACAGGAATTTGTTGTCGACTCACGTAACTTGTACAGTTGGCGAATGGGTAAAAAGATTCTTCTACTTTGCCCGATTTAGGTTTTCTTGTGGATGTGATAATCACTCCCAAAAAACTGATGAGAACATAATAGTTTGTCACATAAACTGAAAATAAAAAATTAAACTTTTCCCTCAAGGGAAGACTTGAACCAAGGACGTCTCGCTCCGCAGCTGCTCACACTAACCACGGGACCACGACGCTGCGGTGCTTATATTATCCTTGATGTTGCCTATCTTCCGCATGGACTACTCAGTTTATATATTTTGCTCATTTTTTCATAGTTCCACACAACTTCTTCCTGTTTTCTCGATTGGTCTGTGTTCAGTTTTTCAAGGCCTATCCACTGTGCCAACTTATAACTAAATCTGAGGGGGGTGCGATGGGGAGGTTCCCTTATTAGAACTACTTAAACCTAACTAACCTAAGGACATCACACGACACCCAGCCATCACGAGGCAGAGAAAATCCCTAACCCCGCCGGGACTCGAACCCGGGAACCCGGGCGCGGGAAGCGAGAACGCTACCGCACGACCACGAGCTGCGGACAGGCTACTTCTTTCTTGTAGAACTCTCGGAGGTTTCGGATAGTTCACCACTAAATTCATTGTCTGAACTCTCAAGCAAATTTTTAATTTCGTCATCTGTCAATCTCATCTTCTTGTACATTGTGTCAAATGCCACAAAGACATTACCTTACACTCACCACACTGTTTACCGGTTGATTGCGAGTGGTGATTGTTGACCCGCTACACCTTCAGTTATAACAATCGCTATAACAGTGAGTGTAAACCGAAAGCTGTTCTTATTGTCGATTGTAGCAATTATAATTACGATAAATGTCGTGTATTTATTAAATAAACTACTGAACACGACAGGAGTTTTAGCCTAAAAACTTCTTTGGGGTCAGTTACTGACCCCACCCATTGGTATGGAGGAGGAGGAGGAGATTAGTGTTTAACGTCCCGTCGACAACGAGGTCATTAGAGACGGAGCGCAAGCTCGGGTGAGGGAAGGATGGGGAAGGAAATCGGCCGTGCCCTTTCAAAGGAACCATCCCGGCATTTGCCTGAAGCGATTTAGGGAAATCATGGAAAACCTAAATCAGGATGGCCGGAGACGGGATTGAACCGTCGTCCCCATTGGTATGCAACTGTTAAATACGAACGACGAAGAGCGGAACATTAGCATGAACAAACAGCGAAATCAGGGCCATGTAAACATATCAGAACATACCGTGCAAGCAGGGAGGAACAGCGCGGCAGCGGACACGGCCTGACTGACTGGCCGAAACCCGAAAAGCGCTCACGCAGTGGCGCGACTATCAAATGGTTCAAATGGCTCTGAGCACTATGGGACTTAACTGCTGTGGTCATCAGTCCCCTAGAACTTAGAACTACTTAAACCTAACTAACCTAAGGACATCACACACACCCATGCCCGAGGCAGGATTCGAACCTGCGACCGTAGCGGTCGCGCGGTTCCAGACTGTAGCGCCTAGAACCGCTCGGCCACACCGGCCGTCGCGCGATTACCGCCAGAGGCCAGGTACTAGGTGTGAAGAGTGGGGGTTATTGAACATAAAATAAAAATCATTCATACAGCCAGTGCGGAAATTTCTTTGAAAAATGTCGAGGTCTGACTGCGGTTGCCCGCCCTACAAAACAACATGTTACCATTCTTCTTTGATGGAAACACGGTTAATGGTCAGCAGTATCTCGCTATGTTACAAAACTGGTTGTTTCCGAGGCTGCACGAAGACAACTTCAGTTTTCAACAAGACGGGTCACCCCCTCATTGGAGTCGCCAACTGCGTGAATATCTGAATGAAACTCAACCGAACCGTTGGATTGTTTCTCAAGGAACTGGCGACTTAGCATGTCTCAGCTGGGCAACACGGTCACCAGATTTGACACCCTCTGACTTCTTCCTGTGGAGTTTCGTTAAAGACAACGCTTATGTACCTCTACTCCCATAGAACCTGGAAGAGTAGAAGAACCGGATCCATACTGACATAGCATCAGTGACTAAGGACATGCTTGCCCGAGTATGGGAGGAATTTGAGTGTCGATGTGATACTGTTCGTGTCGCTGATGGAGGACATATTGAACATTTGTAATCTGAACTTGAGAGGTTCGTAAATATGTGTGTTAAGTTTCATATTCGTATCTCTTAAAGTTTGATAAATATATGCATTCGAAATACTCATATTCTTTTTGAAACGCCCTGTATAATAACCCGGAACAAAATCGGAACCACTTTCCGAATGGTCATCACACGAAATATCCGCAAAGAACTGATTTGTTGATGTACAGCAATCAACATACAGTCCCTCCCCGCATTCAACGACTCATTCAAACCTTCTAAATAGTATCGCATTAACGAGCATCTCCAGCTCCATCCACCTCCGACTCGCCGTTGAACCAAACTCTTCATGTACCCCCGTGTTCCTGTCCCACTATCTTTCGAAGGCAGCAGCAGTACAGTTATTGAACTACGATATCCACCAGCAATGAATCCATCCCGTTGACTTAACAACCTCGAACAATCAAGCCCGACTCTGAGTTAACAAACATCCAAGATCAGATAATGTTACTACACTCTCGTCAAAATTGTACTTCCCATTAGAACCATGTTAAACACTTCTGGGGCCGGCCGGAGTGGCCAAGCGGTTCTAGCGCTACAGTCTGGAACCGCGCGACCGCTACGGTCGCAGGTTTGAATCCTGCCTCGGGCATGGATGTGTGTGATGTCCTCACATTAGTTAGGTTTAAGTAGTTCTAAGTTCTAGGGGACTGCTGACCTCAGAAGTTAAGTCCCATAGTGCTCAGAGCCATTTGAATCATTTTTAACACTTCTGGGACAGCGCCTAAAAAGTTAATGCATAGTGTGAATTTGCTGTCGTATCCGCCTCCAGCGAACAGCTCCAGTTCGATGCAATCTTTCTTCCTCTCAGGATGTTGCTTGGCTGTAGACACCCGATACAATTAATAAAATATTCCAGTCTATTATACCGAGGTCGAAGCGATTTCACTTTAAAACCCCGATGTTGCAGGATTGTTTAAAATTGCCCCACAACCACATATATCATATAGAACGAAGAGTTGTATGAACGGACTGATGGTGTCGCTATGGGGATCACCATAAGCCCCGTTATAGCGAATTTCTTTATGGAAAAATTCGAGGAACAGTCATTGAAAACTGTGAACAAGAAAACGAATATTTGGTTCCGTTACATGGACGATAAGTTTGCTTTGTGGCATCACAGCATGGTGGAACTGGATCGTTTTCACAGACATCTGAACGGGATGGACATCTTAAATCGTTGGAAAAAGCACTGTTGAATTGCACTTCTACTGCCGCTGGAGACTTTCTCAAACATGTCCCACAGCAACTTCCACAATCCTGGATGGTTGATCCTCCAACTTTTCAAGAATTCAGCAAGGCACTCTACAGGGTGGTCCATTGTTCGTGACCGGGCCAAATATCTCACGAAATAAGCGACAAACGAAAAAACTACAAAGAACGAAACTTGTCTAGTTTGAAGGGGGAAACCAGATGGCGCTATTGTTTGCCGGCTAGATGGCACTGTCATAGGTCAAACGGATATCAACAGCGTTTTTTTTAAAACAGAAACCCCAATTTTTTATTACACATTCGTGTAGTATGTAAAGAAATATGAATGTTTTAGTTGGACCACTTTTTTCGCTTTGTGATGGATCGCGCAGTAATAGTCACAAACATATGGCTCACAATTTTACACGAACAGTTGGTAACCGGAAGGTTTTTTAAATTAAAATACAGAACGTAGGTACGTTTGAACATTTTATTTCGGTTGTTCCAATGTGATACATGTACCTTTGTGAACTTATCATTTCTGAGAACGCATGCTGTTACAGCGTGATAACCTGTAAATACCACATTAATGGAATAAATACTCAAATTGATGTCCGTCAGCCTCAATGCATTTGGCAATACGTGTAACGACATTCCTCTCAACAGCGAGTAGCTCGCCTTCCGTAATGTTCGCACATGCATTGACAATGCGCTGACGCATGTTGTCAGGCGTTGTCGGTGGATCACGATAGCAAATATCCTTCAACTTTCCCCACAGAAGGAAATCTGGAGACGTCAGATCCGGTAAACGTGCGGGCCACGGTATGGTGCTTCGACGACCAATCCACCTGTCATGAAATATCTTATTCAATACCGCTTCAACCGCACGCGAGCTATGTGCCGGACATCCGTCATGTTGGAAGTACATCGCCATTCTGTCATGCAGTAAAACATCTTGTAGTAACATCGGTAGAACATTACGTAGGAAATCAGCATACATTGCACCATTTAGATTGCCATCGATAAAATGGGGGCCAATTATTCTTCCTTCCATAATGCCGCACCATGCATTAACCCGCCAAGGTCGCTGATGTCCCAATTGTCGCAGCCATCGTGGATTTTCCGTTGCCCAATAGTGCATATTATGCCGGTTTACGTTACCGCTGTTGGTGAAACACTTCGTCACTAAATAGATCGCGTGAAAAAATCTGTCATCGTCCCGTAATTTCTCTTGTGCCCAGTGGCAGAACTGTACACGTCGTTCAAAGTCGTCGCCATGCAATTCCTGGTGCATAGAAATATAGTACGGGTGAAATCGATGCTGATGTAGCATCTTCAACACCGACGTTTTTGAGATTCCCGATTCTCGCGCAACTTGTCTGCTACTGATGTGCGGATTAGCCCGACAGCAGCTAAAACACCTACTTGGGCATCATCGTTTGTTGCAGGTCGTGGTTGACGTTTCACACGTGGCTGAATAGTTCCTGTTTAATTAAATAATGTAACTATCCTGCGAACGGTCCGGACACTTGGATGATGTCGTCCAGGATACCGAGCAGCATACAAAGCACACGCCCGGTGGGCATTTTGATCACAATAGCCATACATCAACACGATATTGGTCCATTTTAACACGGGTAATGTATCACGAAGCAAATACAGTCCGCACTGGCGGAATGTTACGTGATACCACGTACTTATACGTTTGTGACTATTACAGCGCTATCTATCACAAAGCGAAAAATGTGGGCCAACTAAAACTTTCATATTTCTTTACGTACTACACGAATATGTAATAAAAATGGGTGTCCCTATTTTAAAAAAACGCAGTTGATTTCCGTTTGACCTATGGCAGCGCCATCTAGTGGGACAACCACAGCGCCATCTGGTTTCCCCCTTCAAGCTAGACAAGTTTCGTTCTTTGTAGTTTTTTCGTTTGATGCTTATTTCGTGAGATATTTGGCCCGGTCACGATCAATGTACCACCCTGTATAGTATGAAACCTTTGGGCTTGACAACATCCCGTTGGATGTTACAGGTTGGCTCTTCTCACTCATACTTTCAATGTGGGAAACACACAAGGCACCAGCCGACATGAAGAACTTCGTCCCCTCTCCCCCTTCACTTTTCCTCTCCTTCCCCCCCTTTTTTTCCCGTCATCTGACCAGTTTCCCCCCACGTGCTCTCGGGTGTGGTATGTCATATTTGTGCCAACTTTTTAGTGCAGTGTTTAAGTGAGTGTTCAGTGTTGTGCGTCTTTCCACAGTGCTGCGAACAGAAATCATGCTGTTGCTGGGTGTGCATTTTATATCTCTTGCGAACAGAACCCAGACTGTCGCCGTGTTTTTTAATTGTCTGTCTACTATTTTTCTGCTTCCTGTGTATTTTATTAGCATCATCAACCCTGTGTTTTATGTTTTAAGCTCCAGAACTTTCTGCCATTTTACCTTAAGTCACCGATTTTACCGCCAACTGTTATTATTTTTTATTATCTTCATGTTTTTAAACCAAATTCTGTAGGCTGAAGAGCGGCGTAATAAGCTGCTGCCAGCCCGCCCCCTTTAGGGGGAATCGAAACTCAATAAAGAAAAAAAAAAAAGGAGAACTTCACAATTGTCACCACCTTCAAGAAAGGCGATTGAAGCATCTGTAGCAGCTACCGTGGAATATCCTTGCCCTCTGTAGCTGGTAAAATTTTTGCCAGAATCCTTTTAAATCGCCTTCAGGCACTTGCAGAGACTGTGCTTCCTGAGTCTCAATGCGGATTTCGCCAATCAAGAGGGGCAATCGACAGGATTTTCTGTGCACAACGACTGCAGGAGAAGTGCAGAGGACGACGAAAGCCTTTACTATTAGTTTTTTACGACCTAGAAAAGGCCTTTGATACAGTTCCTAGAGAAGCCATGTGGATGGTCTGCCCTGAACATTTTGTTGAGCTGATTAAAGCTCTCCATGATGACAACACTGGGCAGGTCATCTGCAGGAATAAAACATCTAATGAATTCCCAATAAGGAGTGGGCTCAAACAAGGGTGCGTTCTTGCACCAACATTATTTGCCTTTTACCTGGCAGCAATGCTTTATGAGACGTCTGTGAAAAAGGCTGGGGTAGAACTAAAGTACAGGTTCCGTGGAGGATTATTTAACCAATCCACTCAAAAAAAATTCACAAGTATCACTCGGATAGCAGAGCTGCAGTCTGTTAATTGTTTCAGCAAGGCATACAAACGATTTGGTCTTTCCATCAATATTCAAAAGCCAAAGGTGCTAGCACAGCCAGCTCATGGCTCTTCCCTTCCCGATTTCGGCATACCCATTTCTGATACATCCTTGGAACAAGTTGACCATTTCCTTTATCTAGGAAGCATATTGTCCTCTAGTTGCTCATCTGAAAAAGACGTGGAGAACAGAATACGTGCTCCTCATGTAGCATTTGGTCGTCTGAGAAAACGTGTCTTCCTGAATAAAGACCTAACACTATACACGAAACTGATGGTGTATAAAGCTGTTGTCATCTCAACGCTGCTCTATGGTTGCGAAACCTGGACATTATACCGCCGCGACCTGAAGAAACTAAAACGCTTCAACCACCAGAAGCTAAGATACATCATGACCATGAAATGGGATGACTTTATATCGAATACCGCCGTTCTTGAGAAAGCGAATACAGAAGCTCTCATTATTCGGCACCAGCTAAGATGGGTTGGGCATGTCCAGCGGATGAGAGATGACAGACTTCCACGTCAAATGCTGTACAGTGAAGTGAGCACAGCTAAAAGGCCGCGAGGTGCCCCTTTTAAATGCTATAAGGATCAGTGCAAGAAAAATCTATAAAAGAAACTTCCTGGCAGATTAAAACTGTGTGCCGGACCGAGATTCGAACTCGAGACCTTTGCCTTTCTTGGGCAAGTGCTGCACCATCTGAGCTACCCAAGCACGACTCACGCCCCGTCCTCACAGCTTTACTTCTGCCAGTAACTCGTCTCCTAACTTCCAAAAAAAGCTGTGAGGACGGGGCGTGAGTCGTGCTTGGGTAGCTCAGATGGTAGAGCACTTCCCCAAGAAAGGGAAAGGTCCCGAGTTCGAGTCTCGGTCCGGCACACAGTTTTAATCTGCCAGTGAGTTTCACATCAGCGCACACTCCGCTGCAGAGTGAAAATCTCATTCTGGAAAATCTATAAACCTTGAATATCGATCCAAGCAACTGATCCACCATAGTAGAAGACCGCAGTCGCTGGCGCTCAACTACCTCAAATGCTCATCAGAACTTTAACGTCGAAAACTGGAGAATGACAAACTCCAGAGACAATTTCCTCCAGGCCCAGCCTCGTCCCCCACCATCCATTACTTGTAATTTCTGTGCTCGCATGTTCCATGCTAGGGCCGGCCGCGGTGGTCTCGCGGTTCTAGGCGCGCAGTCCGGAACCGCGCGACTGCTACGGTCGCAGGTTCGAACCCTGCCTCGGGCATGAATGTGTCTGATGTCCTTAGGTTTGTTAGGTTTAAGTAGTTCTAAGTTCTAGGGGACTGATGACCACGGCTGTTAAGTCCCATAGTGCTCAGAGCCACTTGAACCATGCTAGGATTGGACTATAAGCCATCAAAGACATTTGCACGCCTGAACTGTGACTACGGAAATCTCAGGAGAGAAACGAAAACTCGGATACGAGTTTCAGCCGACGACGAACGGTATCAATCCAAACATTCAGTTTACCAAGGACGAGAAGGCAGGCGGAAGATTAAATTTTCTTGGTGTGCTAGTTTTCAAGGAAGAAGATGGTTGCTTGGGCCACACGGTTTATCGAAAACCCACGCCCCCAGAACGTTACCTGCACCGGAATTCGAACCACCACCGATAGCAAAAGAGCGGTATCACAAAAACGTTGAAGGATAGAGCAAGGAAAACCTGCGAACCAGATCTGCTTGACGCAGAAGTAAAACATCTCACCACTGCATTGCCCAAGAATGTTAATCGTTCGCTGAGGTGAAAAAAGCATTAAGACCGCAGCCTAGAAATCGTAGCGATGCTCAAGCGCCGGAGAAATCGAAAATTTTCCTACCATTTCTGAAGGATGTCACTGACCGCACAGGAAAAATCCTGAAAAAGCGGAACATCGCGGCAATTTACACACCCACAAGGAAGAGAGATCACTTACAATCGGCCAAAGGTGCTAGCCAACCGCTGGAAAAAGCTGGAATTTATAGAGTCCCGTGCAGTTGTAGGGAGGAGTACGTGGGTACTACAAAAAGAACTGTCAAAAACGGCTCGAAGAGCACAAGGGCAATTGCAGAAGAGGGGAAACTGACATATCCATTTTGATAGGACTCAAGTATTAGCAACCACAAGCGGATACCACGAAAGGCTATATAGAGAGACCATTTTTGATGCGGCCCGCCACGAATTCCTTTCCTGTGCTAACCTCTTCATCTCAGAGTAGCACTTGCAACCTACGTCCTCAATTATTTGCTTGACGTATTCCAATCTCTTCCTCTACAGTTTTTGCCCTCTACAGCTCCCTCTAGTACCATGGAAGTCATTCCCTCATGTCTTAGCAGATGTCCTATCATCCTGTCCCTTCCCTTTAACAGTGTTTGCACATATTCCTTTCCTCTCCGATTCTGCGTAGAACCTCCTCATTCCTTACCTTATCAGTCCACCTAATTTTCAACATTCGTCTATAGCACCACATCTCAAATGCTTCGATTCTCTTCTGTTCCGGTTTTCCCACAGTCCATGTTTCACTACCATACAATGTTGTACTCCAGACGTACATCCTCAGAAATTTCTTCCTCAAATTAAGGGCGGTATTTGATATTAGTAGACTTCTCTTGGCCAGAAATGCCTTTTTTGCCATAGCGAGTCTGCTTTTGATGTCCTCCTTGCTCCGTCCGTCATTGGTTATTTTATTGCCTAGGTAGCAGAATTCCTTAACTTCATTGACTTCGTGACCATCAATCCTGATGTTAAGTTTCTCGCTGTTCTCATTTCTACTACTTCTCATTACCTTCGTCTTTCTCCGATTTACTCTCAAACCGTACTGTGTACTCATTAGACTGTTCATTCCGTTCAGCAGATCATTTAATTCTTCTTCACTTTCACTCAGGATAGCAATGTCATCAGCGAATCGTATCATTGATGTCCTTTCACCTTGTATTTCAATTCCACTTCTGAACCTTTCTTTTATGTCCATCATTGCTTCCTCGATGTACAGATTGAAGAGTAGGTGCGAAAGGCTACAGCCTTGTCTTTCACCCTTCTTAATACGAGCATTTCGTTCTTGATCGTCCACTCTTATTATTCCCTCTTGGTTGTTGTACATATTGTATATGACCCGTCTCTCCCTATAGCTTACCCCTACTTTTTTCAGAATCTCGAACAGCTTGCACCATTTTATATTGTCGAACGCTTTTTCCAGGTCGACAAATCCTATGAATGTGTCTTGATTTTTCTTTAGCCTTGCTTCCATTATTAGTCGTAACGTCAGAATTGTCTCTCTCGTCCCTTTACTTTTCCTAAAGCCAAACGGATCGACACCTAGCGCATTCTCAATTTTCTTTTCCATTCTTCTGTATATTATTCTTGTAAGCAGCTTCGATGCATGAGCTGTTAAGCTGATTGTGCGATAATTCTCGCACTTGTCAGCTCTTGCCGTCTTCGGAATTGTGTGGATGATGCTTTTCCGAAAGTCAGATGGTATATCGCCAGACTCATATATTCTACACACCAACTTGAATAGTCGTTTTGTTGCCACTTCCCCCAATGATTTTAGAAATTCTGATGGAATGTTATCTATCCCTTCTGCCTTATTTGACCGTAAGTCCTCCAAAGCTCTGTTAAATTCCGATTCTAATACTGGATCTCTTCTAAATCGACTCCTTTTTCTTCTTCTATCACATCAGACAAATCTTCACCCTCATAGAGGCTTTCAATGTATTCTTTCCACCTATCTGCTCTCTCCTCTGCATTTAACAGTGGAATTCCCGTTGCACTCTTAATGTTACCACCGTTGCTTTTAATGTCACCAAAGGTTGTTTTGACTTTCCTGTACGCTGAGTCTGTCCTTCCGACAATCATAGAGATTGTGAAACACCCCAGGAACTTCAGTACGAAGGAGGAGGGCGTGAAATTGAATGAAATTTGGATTCCGGTGCTGAAGAAGATGTGCACCAGTCTTTCACCATGGGAAGCAACAGCAGTCCGACAACGCCCATTGCGCTCTCGCACTCAAAGAGGCCTCGTTTCAAAGCATGTTACGTTACGCCACTACGCGGAATCGGAAATTTTGCTGTAGTCAGTAGCGAGCCAGGGTCATTCAAAGAAGCTACGATCCCCCTCGAAAATGTTCTACGCAGATGGGGACGAAACGTTGGGTTTTATCGTGAAATCAGCATAATAGCCCGCAACATTTTATTAATTCTGACAACTGTGGCAGTGAAAGTTTACAGTTTACAATCAGACACCCAATAGCCAACATTTCGCCAATACCTCTCTTCCAGCCCTACCTCTACAATATTTTCACACAATACACAAGAAAAAATAATAACGACCTTACAAAAAACTAGCAGTTATTTAACGATCACCATGCAGTTGATACTTGACGATTTTACATTAGCCAGTGATCACAGTTCTGCTATCGAACAAGAGTATCATTCAGAGGAAGAGAATCAGGAAAGTTATGATGTGGATCTGTCTGTTTCTTCAATGAAATACGTAAAGTGCCTGTTAAAATCGAATGAATTTTGAGTGGTGAGAAGAAAAATGTATTTCCTATCAATGAATGTCAGTTTGACAGACTTGCTTTTTGTATCTATCGGGTGGAATTTCTATGCGCGAATTTAAACCCTGGAATTTAAATTTATTTGGAAATTTATTTGCTACAGAGATTAAATAATTTTTCAGAATTTGAAATTCAGTACTCTAGCAGTCCATTTATGTGTACTATTTGAAAGAACCACACAGAAGTATGTGCTTTTGTGTTGTTAACAGTAAAATGCTGCAATCTTTGTTTATAGCAATAAAAAACTTGGACCATTTAAACGACACTTAAATAATTGAGTCTGTTATTTTGAAAAGGGTACGAGTCACATTTTTTTGCCATATTCAGTTATGCTTGGATTCGGTATCTATAGATGGATACATCGTCTTGTGTGAAAACGGCGTCAGTCCAATGCATAACATAGGCAGGGGAAGGCAATGAGTTTGTTAAATGTTTTGAAAAGGTCATTAGTCATGGACTCATTACCCTTTCAAAACAACTACGGTGCGGCTATCTGGTGACCATTTTGGTAAACTCTTCAAGCAGCTGGTTCAGTGTAGTTTTATTGTTGATTTGCGTGCAAACGTGGACAGTGATACTACCGAATCACCTCGAAAACGCAAAAATGGCCAACGAAACCCAGAAGAATATAAACAGAATAAAAGGTGTAAAGTAAAGGGAATTGAACACGTCAGCTATTCGGGGAAAGTCATTGCAGAAAGGTCAACAAGACCCGATTGCAGGTAAGTTTCTAACGTAACTTTTATGTAGGTTATATCTTATTAAAAATACAATCTAATACAACATGAGCTTTCAACATAATGGTCAGCAGAACAATAAAAATCACATTTGCATGGGTCAAACATTCACTTCACCTTCACTGATGAAAATCTATAAAATAAATAATCAAAATTTTAATGTAAGCTTATTCTGTTTACTGGTATGAATCAATGAATTTCACTGTAATTATTGATCTTCATTCACATAGCATAAATACAGTCTCACGTGTATGTAAGCTCAAATAAATTAAAAATCTACAGTACTAAATTTATATTTCCGCGGATTTATGCAGATAACACAGTTGGCCTAAATACCCATTACAAAACACTAAAGCCAAAACTAGTAGCATTTGTTTCTTTTCAGATGAAGTATGCAGTGTTTTACGAAATTCAGTGACCTAGATAAGATAATTTTGAAAAATTTCCATGAATTTGAAACTAAAACGGAGCAAGATATTTTCTCACAAGGCCAGCTGACTTTATCTGATGTTCATCACCGTAGACCATGGAAGGATACTCCAAAGGGCAGACCCCACAATGTTTCGTACAGAATTACTCTTACAGGTAACAGACATGTGTTCGTCAGTCTGTATGTAGTATCCGAAAATAGAGTGAGAAGACTTGTTGATTGCTGCAGATGAGTCTCCAAAAGAAAATCGAGGAAAATCAGGAAACGCTAGAAACAATTCTGTAGCAGGAGCAGTCTGTGAAAAAATAAATAAGCGTATTTCCTCTTTCCCAGTAAAGGAAACATTACGCAAATCGAAATATCGAGTATTTGAATGCCGAGCTAACAGTAAAAATCATGCATGCACTCTTTTGCAAAAAGTAATTAAGTTACTTAATCATTTATTTGAAGTATTAAAAGGAGAACTTCGGATATGCATTTGGAAAGTCACAAAAGGATGTGTGGGCTACTTGCGAGGAGCACGGTCAAAAAATTAAAAGAAATTTTCTACATGATAACGCTAAGCGTGTTGCAGCCGCAGGGCTGTTGGTAGATAAGCGTAGATCACAAAACTTCTACAGCAAAATGAAGCAAGTAACAGCAAATTGTGTTGAACTAGATGACGTGGTATGTGTTTGTTTTGATTACATGCAGAATCTGCCTCGCCGCACATTCCAGCGCAAGAGGTATTTTACATGAGAACTATGGGTGTACGTGTTTTGCATCCATGATTTGTAAAAGGGAACCTCAGTACATCATTTATATCATGAGGGCTTGGGCATAAAAGGACCCAATGAAGTGTGCTCACTTCTGAATCATCACATATGTAATAACATAGCCGGCCATGGTGGTCGAGCGGTTTTAGGCGCTTCAGTCCAGAACCGCGCGACTGCTACGGTCGCAGGTTCGAATCCTGCCTCGGGCGTGAATGTGTGTGATGTCCTTAGGTTAGTTAGGTTTAAGTAGTTCTAAGTTCTAGGGGACTGATGACCTAACATGTTAAGTCCCATAGTGCTCAGAGCCATTTGAGCCATTTTGTAATAACATACCTAATAGCACCAAGGAGCTTCATTTATTTTCAGATTCCTGTGGTGGTCAAAACCGAAACCACACAATCACACGCTTTATCATGAGTCTGGTCGCAACAGGAAGATTCAACAAAATTGTACAATATTATCCTACACGGGGGCGCTCTTTCCTCCCCTGTGACCGTGACTTTGGAGTAATTAAAAGATATATAAAGCGGAATGATCGTGTGTACTCGCCTACAGAGTATGCAATGAAAGTAGCAGAATCAAGTTCAAAACGTGAATTTACTAAAGTACCGCATGAAAAATCGTTCACTATTGATTATAAAGGTTGGTGGGCAAAATTTCACAAAAAGACAGATAAGTCGACTGAATCTTTGGGAAATAGGGTGCCCAAAAAGGACAAAATTGATTTTAATATATCAAATTATTTCATGTTGCAGTGTGAAAAATATAATACTTATGAACATGTTGATGGGTTGAAAGTATACCACTTTACTCTGGCTAATGCAGGGAACATTTCCTTACAAACAGAGGAGGCTTCCCATAACAAGTGCCCAATCAACCAAAAGAAAGTCGAAGATATTGAAAAGTTGGTAAAATACATTCCTCAGGAGCATCTCCCCTTTTATGGAGAAATATGTGAATGGCCGACACAAAACAAAGAACTCAATGATGACTGAATATTAAAAATAACCTTAAAATGCACTTATTTTGCTATTTTTTATTGTTAATCCAAGTAAGTAATGATTTTTGATACAATGTTAACATATTGAAGTTCATTAAATAAAAACACATTTTCTTAGAAAGTGCTATTATTCAAATTTCCTTTTTTTTATCAGAGTAGTTTCATGGGTAAGACAAGGCGGCAACCTGTCTCCACTGTTGTTCATATTATTTATGGATCATATGTTGAAAACAATAGACTGTCTGGGTGAGATTAAGATATGTGAACACAAAATAAGCAGTCTCGCATATGCGGATGACTTAGTTGTGATGGCAGATTCGATTGAAAGTTTGCAAAGTAATGTTTCTGAGCTAGATCAGAAATGTAAAAACTATGGTATGAAGATTAGCATCTCCAGAACGAAAGTAATGTCAGTGGGAAAGAGATATAAACGGATTGAGTGCCAAATAGGAGGAACGAAGTTAGAACAGGTGGACGGTTTCAAGTACTTAGGATGCATATTCTCACAGGATGGCAACATAGTGAAAGAACTGGAAGCGAGGTGCAGCAAAGCTAATGCAGTGAGCGCTCAGCTACGATCTACTCTCTTCTGCAAGAAGGAAGTTAGTACCAAGACTAAGTTATCTGTGCACCGTTCAATCTTTCGACCAACTTTGTTGTATGGGAGCGAAAGCTGGGTGGACTCAGGTTACCTTATCAATAAGGTTGAGGTTACGGATATGAAAGTAGCTAGGATGATTGCAGGTACTAGTAGATGGGAACAATGTCAGGAGGGTGTCCACAGTGAGGAAATCAAAGAAAAACTGGGAATGAACTCTATAGACGTAGCAGTCAGGACGAACAGGCTTAGATGGTGGTGTCATGTTACACGCATAGGAGAAGCAAGGTTACTTAAGAGACTCATGGGTTCAGCAGTAGAGGGTAGGAGGAGTCGGGATCGACCAAGGAGAAGGTGCCGGATTCGGTTAAGAATGATTTTGAAGTAACAGGCTTAACATCAGAAGAGGAACCAATGTTAGCACTGAACAGGGGATCATGGAGGAATTTTATAAGAGGGACTATGCTCCAGACTGAACCCTGAAAGGCATAATCAGTCTTAAATGATGATGATGATGATGATGATTTGAAAAGTGTATAAGTCTACTTACTTTAAAATTTTTTTTTTCGAAAACAAAAAAAGATAATCACTTGCAATTTAAGTGCACAATAGATGTTAAATATATACATTAATGAAAAATTCTTAAAAAATATAAATCACAAACCTTTTTTAAAAAACAGTTTCAATCGATTTCCCGAAGTTGCTTCTTGTGGACTCTTGTCCTTTTCAAAACGACTGATTCTGTTGTAAAAAATTAATATTGTATAGCATAAATTTAAAATTTCATATGATTTTTGTCTTAAATCTCGGTGTAAACATTGGGTTCCCAGAGACCGCACCTCGTGGTATACGTTACAGAAAAATCACTTCTCGAGTTAAGTGTTATATCAGTGGCACACACCACACACCACAGACACAAGAGGCACGTGACAATACGGCGGTTGCACTTTCCTCTTCTTGTGGGCTGCTGCTGACCCTACTGCATCACGATCACGTACAGCCCACCACAAGGCATTCCCCTCAGCGGCCTTTCTGACCCTTCCTTTGAGATACGCACACCGGGCAAATAATTTTTCACCTCAACAAGGCGTGACGTGTAAGGCCGCGTTCACAGTGGCACCGACTACGGTCGTCAGACACGGTCGCCAGAGGTCGCCCGATAACATGAGCCGACGGCGTGGTCATAGTGCGTCCGATATCCGTCGTCAATTTTGGCAGAGTCAAGGAAGTTAGGTTAGGTTAGAGTCTATTCTACGTGTAAATTAGATTGGATTTTAACCTCTCAGGGTGGGATGGAATCCATGATGCCACTGTGCTTGGCTACGAGTGCTGCATAGCCTGACATATTCGTATGTTCTTCAACAGACAACATAAGTTTCTTTTTGCCGTATTTATGCTTGCCACGTTCTTTATCCTTTGCACGCAAATCAACAATAAAAAATTAATATTGTATAGCATAAATTTAAAATTTCATATGATTTTTGTCTTAAATCTCGGTGTAAACATTGGGTTCCCAGAGTCCGCACCTCGTGTATAATTATTATTTTCCAAGATTTTCATCCTGCTCTTGTCTATATCCGTGTAATTGTCACATTCCAACCGTGCTGAACTTTTAGCTTAGTTTAATATATTGTAGCTGGAAGCCTTATTTGCACAAAATAAAATTTGTAGGAATTAAAATTTGCCGGCCGGAGTGGCCGAGCGGTTAAAGGCGCTACAGTTTGGAACCGCACGACCGCTACGGTCGCAGGTTCGAATCCTGCCTCGGGCATGGATGTGTGTGATGTCCTTAGGTTAGTTAGGTTTAAGTAGTTCTAAGTTCTAGGGGACTTATGACCACAGCAGTTGAGTACCATAGTGCTCAGAGCCATTTTTTTAATTAAAATTTCGGTAATTTTTCTATAAAACTTTTGCAATTAATAATATGAATAGCTGAACTTCACGAATCTGGAAACATGTCCTGGTATCTGAGTACAATAAATTAAATTTTCAAAAACGGATAAGGTTAATATGTAGAATGAAAGCGATGAAGTTACAGCAGTGCAGTAAATGCTGCGGCTACAACTTTGCTTCCGCCGTTTCAAAGCTCTATTGTGAGCATCTTACAAAAAATTTACGTCACAAAGTATTGGCCATCGCTGGCCACTACTTTCTCACATCTTTCGGACAGCATACGGATCCCGCGGCGGAAGAACTGGGCGTCTTTCGAAAAGATCCATGCATCGAGCCAATTTTCATATGACAGGAAGCGCTGGGCAGCCAGGTCGTGTGCCATTGATCTAAGAAGTTGGTAGCCAAAGGGAACAATGTCTGTAGAATACGGCGGGTGGGGTAGGACATCCCATTTCAACGTTACCAAGTATGTTTTGGCGGGTTTTGCGACATGCGGTCGAGCATTGTCATGCTGCAAAATCACCTTTTCATGCCTATGGCTGTATTGTGGCCGTTTGTCATTCAGTGATAGCACTTCAGTTGCTTTCGATAGTCCGCAGCTCGTGGTCGTGCGGTAGCGTTCTCGCTTCACACGCCCGGGTTCCCAGGTTCGATTCCCGGCGGGATCAGGGATTTTCTCTGCCTTGTGATGTCTGGGTGTTGTGTGCTGTACTTAGGTTAGTTAGGTTTAAGTGGTTCTAGGGGACTGATGACCATAGATGTTAAGTCCCATAGTGCTCAGAGCCATTTGAACCATTTTTTGCTTTCGATAACGATCTCCTGTGATTCTTCCCGTCGGTTGCAGTCGCATCGAAAGCTTTCTCCCTTTGACAACCATGTCGGTCTTCAACGTCAAAATCACCGTTCTTGAAGCATGGAAACCAGTTCCTGCAAAGTTCTGTCACTAACAGGCGTCTCATCATAGGTCGTACCCAGCTTTTTATGAGCCTCAGCCGCAGATTTCTTCATATCAAAACAGAACATTAAAACCTACCGCAGATGACGAGAAGTGGGTTCGTAAGTTCATATATTCAGCCGAGAATAACTTCAAGATGCAATCAAAAACGACTAATATTTTGATGGCGTTAAGTTCTCAAATGCCTAAGCTTACTGTATTACACTACTGGCCATTAAAATTGCTACACCAAGAAGAAATGCAGATGATAAACGGGTATTCATTGGACAAATATATTACACTAGAACTGATATGTGATTACATTTTCACGCAATTTGGGTGCATAGATCCTGAGAAGTCAGTACCCAGAACAACCAACCACCTCTGGTCGTAATAATGGCCTTGATACGCCTGGGCATTGACTCAAACAGAGCTTGGATGGCGTGTACAAGTACAACACGACTTCAACACGATACCACAGTTCAGCAAGAGTAGTGACTGGCGTATTGTGACGAGCCAGTTGCTCGGCCACCATTGACCAGATGTTTTCAATTGGTGAGAGATCTGGAGAATGTGCTGGCCAGAGCAGCAGTCAAACATTCTCTGTATCCAGAAAACCCGTACAGGACCTGCAACATGTGGTCGTGTATTATCCTGCTTAAATGTAAGGTTTCGCAGGGATCGATGAAGGGTAGAGCCACGGGTCGTAACACATCTGAAATGTAACGTCCACTGTTCAAAGTACCATCAATGCCAACAAGAGGTGACCGAGACGTGTAACCAATGGCAGCCCATACCATCACGCCAGGTGATATGCCAGTATGACGATGACGAATACACGCTTGCAATGTGCGTTCACTGCGATGTCGCCAAACACGGATGCTACCATCATGATGCTGTAGACAGAACCTGAATTCATCCGAAAAAATGACGTTTTGCCATTCTTGCAGTCAGGTTCGTCGTCGAGTACACCTTCGCAGGCGCTCCTGTCTGTGATGCAGCATCAAGGATAACCGCAGCCACGGTCTCTGACCTGATAGTCTATGCTGCTGCAAACGTCGTCGAACTGTTTGTGCAGATGGTTGTTGTCTTGCAAACGTCCCCATCTGTTGACCCAGGGATCGAGACGTGGCTGCACGATCCGTTATAGCAATGCGGATAAGATGGCTGTCATCTCGACTGTTAGTGATACGAGGCCGTTGGAATCCAGCACGGCGTTCCGTGTTACCCTCCTGAACCCACCGATTCCATATTCTGCTAACTGTCATTGGATCTCGACCAATGCGAGCAGCAATGTCGCGATACGATAAACCGTAATCGCGATAGGGTACAACCCGACCTTTGTCAAAGTCGGAAACATGATGGTACGCATTTCTCCTCCTTACACGAGGCATCACAACAACGTTTCACCAGTCAACGCCGGTCAACTGCTGTTTGTGTATGAAAAATCGGTTGGAAACCTTCCTCATGTCAGCACGTTGCAGGTGTCGCCACCGGCGCCAATCTTGTGTGAATGCTCTGAAAAGCTAATCATTTGCATATCACAGCATCATCTTCCTGTCGGTTAAATTTCGCGTCTGTAGCGCGTCATCTTCATGGTGTAGTAATTTTAATGGTAAGTAGTGTACTTTTACGACCTACGACTTGCGCCACTACTTTCCACTAATGCTGTCTAACGCGAAACGGCGGAAACAAAGTTATCGTCAGATAACCAGACAATGTGTTACTTGACTGTTTTCCCCTGTAGCAGAGCTCCTTTCTTAGAAGAACGGTAACTGATTCATTTAGCAGCAATATCGGAGGTTGTTTTATCAGTGAGTGATTATTTGTACGGAAAACAGTGAGACGCTCACGGGACGGGGTCGAGGGTCGTGGGTCGTGGGTCTCTGGGTCGCCGGCTTTTGATACGGCGGCGCTCGCCAGCGCGGCGCACGGCCGCAGTGACGTCTTCCATGTGTGACGTCACACCGGTGATGCGCGTGGCCAGCGATGAATATGGGCCTGCGTGCACGTTGTGTGACGTCAGCAATGTAGCGTTACGGCCGGCCGACACAGACGCACGCTTTGTCAAAGGTTTCGTCAGACTTCTTTGACCGAAGTACTCCACTGGAGCTATTACATGATCGTGGCTGTTCGAGAACGGCTGCCGAACAGGTAACGACGGAACATGTTGGTGGTGAGGGCACTGCTCGAACAGAAAGGGTAATGGAAACGATAGTGGGTCAAACTGTGGACAGCGAGAGGAGAACCTGGAAGAGTTCACCAGAATTGGCTGCGTGACCTACAGTGCGACGATATAAAGAAAAACGAAAATTATTTGAAAATTGACGAATAAACATTTCGGTTTGCCGTTTTGAAAGTGGACCCTGATATTTGGATACCTTAAACTCATTTAAGAAATGTTATTTCTTAATTTCATTCGTCATATCGATGCTTGTGGAAAGCCTGCAATTGTGTCATTTTTTTTTTTAAATTTTATCCATATTTCACAGCTTCAAACGTGACTGAATTCGATACACTGGAGGTACGAATTAAAAAAAAAAGGCCTTCAGTCACAACTTTTCATGTTTTATTAAGTACACGATGCATTTCGGACCCTGTGGGTCCATCATCAGGTGTAATTTGTCTTAATACACCGCCGGTCGCGGTGGCCGAGCAGTTCTAGGCGCTTCAGTCCGGAACCGCGAGACTGCTACGGTCGTAGGTTCGAATCCTGCCTCGGGCATGGATGTGTGTGATGTCCTTAGGTTAGTTAGGTTTAAGTAGTTCTAAGTTCTAGGGGACTGATGACCTCAGATGTTAAGTCCCATAGTGCTCAGAGCCATTGGAACCATTTGATCTTAATACGTGCTTTATTTTTTCTCTTGAATGAGGTGAAATGCGTATTCCAGTCCCGAAAATGTTTGATATTAGGTTATGAAATTCGCGTTTCACTTACGAAATTTATAATCTAATATCAAACATTTTCGTGACAGGGATATACATTTCACCTCATTCAAGAGAAAAAGTAAAGCTTGTATTACGACAAATTACACCTGATGGTGGACACACAGGGTCCGAAACGCATCGTGTACTTAATAAAACACGAAACGCTGTGACTGAAGGCGTTTTTTAATTCATACCTCCAGTGTGTCATTTATGATTTACATATGAGACACTGCTTTAGTTACGTAGTTTTTTCATGCTTAATATGACGCTTTTCGAGAATTTATTCTCATTACCGAAAGGAAATATTCACATAGATATTTTATGCGGTGTCTGTGTGTGTCTTGGTCTGCCTGGTTTACTGCAGTCGGACATTTCGCTTGTCCGACTTTCCAAAAGTCACATAAAATACCTATGTAAATAATTGTGCTTGATCGTGAAAATAAATTCTCGCAAAGCACCGTGCTATAATACGTGCAGTGTTTCGTTGTTTAAACCGTGAATGTTATTTCTGCCAAAGATCATCTCATGGCTATGTTAAGGTTTTTAGCAACAGGCGGAAGAGATTACAGCTTGCAACATAGTTATCGAGTCCCCATGTTCCATTTTACATATTATTACAGAAACATGTGAACCAATATACAAATCACCTTCTGAGGAATTGATGAAGGTTAAGTAAGGTTATTTACAGAACAAATAAATACATTTATTTCGCTTAGGTAGACTGTGAACACACTTCTTTTATTCACAACTCCATCTCCTTCCATATCCTTTCCTTCTGTATGTAAGGTTCGCATCATCCACAATGCAATGCAACCAACACCATTATTTTTGTGATTTTTCGTGCTATTGATTGCATACGAAATAATAGGGAAAAATACACAAGTTTGTGTTGAAAATAGTATTTGTTTACGTTTTAAAATTTCGCATAGTATTTGGTTTCCTAATCTCCTGCCGTACGTTCATGCTGGTGAAAACGGTTTTTGAATATCTATTGTTGTTCCAGAGACATTTTAGGTGGCATAGTTAGGTGAGACACCCTGTATAATATAGAGCATATATATAAATGTCAATTACTGCAAAAGAAGCGAGAAATGAGTAAAGTAAGTGTAAGGAAAATAGGAAAGTTAGTAATAGATAACTAATTTGAATGGTACTTCTAGCATGCATGAGATTAGTGGGGTCTATTCGTGCAAAATTCGAAAACATTGAAGGAAGGTAATGTTGACTTCGGTGCTTGTGTTGACATGCGACTCATTGCTCTACAGTACATCAGTACTTAGCATCAACAGGTTAGTGTTCATCACGAACGTGGTTTTGCAGTCAGCGCAATGTTCACAAATGCGGAGTTAGCAGCTGCCCATTCGATGTATGGATTAGCACGGAGCAATAGCCGTGGCGTGGTACGTTTGTATCGAGACAGATTTCCAGAACGAAGGTGTCCCGACAGGAAGACGTTCGAAGCAATTGATCGGCGTCTTAGGGAGCACGGAACATTCCAGCCTATGACTCGCGACTGGGGAAGTCCTAGAACGACGAGGACACCTGCAATGGACGAGGCAATTCTTCGTGCAGTTGACGATAACCCTAATGTCAGCGTCTGAGAAGTTGCTGCTGTACAAGGTAACGTTGACCACGTCACTGTATGGAGAGTGCTACGGGAGAACCAGTTCTTTCCGTACCATGTACAGCGTGTGCAGGCACTATCAGCAGCTTATTGGCCTACTCGGGTACACTTCTGCGAATGGTTCATCCAACAATGTGTCAATCCTCATTTCAGTGCAAATGTTCTCTTTACGGATGAGGCTTCATTCCGACGTGATCAAATTGTAAATTTTCACAATCAAAATGTGTGGGCTGACGAGAATCCGCACGCAATTGTGCAATCACGTCATCAACACAGATTTTCTGTGGACGTTTGGGCAGGTGTTGTTGGTGATGTCTCGATTGGGCCCCATGTTCTTCCACCTACGCTCAATGGAGCACGTTATCATGATTTCATACGGGATACTCTACCTGTGCTGCTAGAACATGTGCCTTTACAAGTATGACACAACATGTGGTTCGTGCACGATGGAGCTCCTGCACATTTCAGTCGAAGTGTTCGTATGCTTCTCAACAACAGATTCGGTGACCGATGGATTGGTAGAGGCGGACCAATTCCGTGGCCTCCACGCTCTCCTGACCTCAACCCTCTTGACTTTCATTTATGGGGGCATTTGAAAGCTCTTGTCTACGCAACCCCGGTACCAAATGTAGAGACTCTTCGTGCTCGTATTGTGGACGGCTGTGATACAATACGCCATTCTCCAGGGCTGCATCAGTGCATCAGGGATTCCATGCGACGGAGGGTGAATGCATGTATCCTCGCTAACGGAGGACATTTTGAACATTTCCTGTAACAAAGTGTTTGAAGTCACGCTGGTACGTTCTGTTGCTGTGTGTTTCCATTCCATGATTAATGTGATTTGACGAGAAGTAATAAAATGAGCTCTAACATGGAAAGTAAGCGCTTCCGAACACATGTCCACATAACATATTTTCTTTCTTTGTGTGTGAGGAATGTTTCCTGAATGTTTGGCCGTACCTTTTTGTAACACCCTGTATTTGTCCAATGAATACCCGTTTATCATCTGCATTTCTTCTTGGTGTAGCAATTTTAATGGCCTGTAGTGTATTTATTTATACTGAGTTTTGTGTGTGAAGATAAAGGAGAACGGTGATTCTTACTGAATGAATGTTTATATACCTTGTGACGCGAAAAGGAAGTCGTGTTTAATCTCTGAGTTGTCGAGTTTACGAAAAGTTACATAAACTGTGAATCTAGGAAAGAATTTCAAACCACATTGATCTGACAGGGTATATCAGTTAAACAATTTTAGCTTTATTAGTGAAGAGGCTTCTAAATTGAACACAAATTATTTAATTTCCGGCATTTAAGAATTTAAATACGCTTACCAGAGGTAATTGTGCTTATGGATGTTGGCGTTAACAGCCATTCTTGGTTTGCATAGTAACGGATAAACGAACAGGAGTAGCTCTTTGCTTTTAACTCACGTAATTACGCAAAAGATAATTTTTTCTGGAGCATTTATACTATTCAGTGCCCACAGTTCGACCGCTGAGCGTAGTGAACCTTTCTAAATAACAATTTTACTAATCTTCGGATACAATAGAGGTGTGGTCAGGCGCGGTCTCTGTGAGGAAAGTAGTGGAACTTACTTTGCCTATGAGTTACATAAGATGCACTCGGGCAGAATAGTTTTTAAATGTCTGATCACTAATGTGTCTATAGAGAGATTGCAATGTGACCCACCCTGAGATGGTAACATCTCACACTTTTTTGCCAAAGATGCAAGAATGGAGTGGTAGTGCCCATATTACGAGGTGGAATCCAAAATTTTCGGGACTGGTGCTGCCATCTGTAAAGTAGGAGTAGTATATCTTTGCACCGCTAGGTGGCGAGAGCTGCATAGCTGATGAGTCAGTGTGCGGCATGGGATTCAGCCGGGAGGACGTGTTGCGTGTCCACAGTGATTTCCGTAATACTCTGTGTTTGGTGTGTGACTATTTTACAATGTGTCGAAGTGTGCACGGACTTTTGTAAGACCGCATCTGATGATCCAACCTTCTTATCACGGGTTATCACCGCCGACGGGAGCTGGATTTTCGGTTATGACCCAGAGACAAAGCAACAATCATTCCAGTGGAAGAGCCCGGGCTCTCCAAGACCCAAACAAGCGAGACAGGTGAAGAGCGTAATCATTGTTTCCTTTGATACTAAGGGAATTGTACCCAAAGAATTTGTTCCACTCAACCAAACAGTGAATTCCACATACTACTGTGACGTTTTGCGACGGCTCCGTGAAAACGTGTGGTGACAATGGCCCGAACTTTGACGTCAAGGGAATTGGCTGCTGCATCATGACAATGCGCCCTGTCACACGTCCTTGCTCACCACGACCTTCTTGGCAAAAAACAACATGGCGGTTTTACCCCACCCACCGTACTAGCAAGATTTGGCACCTCGCGACTTCGAGCTATTCCCAAAACTGAAACTTAAGTTGAAAGGCCAATGGTTCGACACTCTAGACAGGATTCAAGAAGTACCGCTGGCGTTGATAAACACCCTCAAAGAACAGGACTTCCAGAAAACGTTTGACCAGTGGCAGAAGCGCTGGGACTGGTGTGTACATGCGGATGGGAACTACTTCAAAGGTGATGGTGACCATTAGGCCAAAGGTAATGTTTTCAACAGATGGCAGGGCCAGTCCCGGAAATTTGGATAGCACCTCGTATGTATTGTCCTACTGTAAGAAGAGAATTTCCACGGATTAAGTACAAAAGGACGATTCAGCTGTGGAGAGTAGAGTACCTGCTGAAGATACACATTATGAATTGTTGTTTTGACTTCCCAGTATCAGAAGCAAGTGTTTTGTATGCCACTTTAGACCTCAGAGGCGGAACCGAGTTTTCTACATCATCTTCTTCAATTCCTTCAGCAGAATCTGCACGAACTCAATGAGTAAAAAGTTTAAACGGTGCATACTCCAAGCTGGAATATGACCAATGTAAGGAAACGTGGTTTGGGTTTCCCGCATCGTCCTCTACGCTCTGTCAAGGAGTATGGGACATCATCATCAACAAAAAGTAGATTGCTACCTACTGTATGGATCGACAGCAAAAGAGAGAAGAAAACCACACACACTAATTAATTCATTCATTCACACAAACAAGCACACCTCACACACACGACTATCATTTCCAGCAGCTTGGGTCGGACTGCAACTTTAACACGGAATGGAAGCAGCAATCTGGAGAAGGTGGAGACAGGAAAGGGATAGGGGGGTCGGGGGGGGGGGGGGGGTGCTGTCTGGTGGAGTGTGCAGGGACTAGACGGCCAACAGGCACAGCATCAGGAGGCTGTGATGCAGGGAATGAAGAATGGGGAGAAAAAGGAAAGGAACGGCGAAATATGGGCAGGTGTGTTGGCAGAGGGTGGTACACTAAGCGGGTCGAAGATGAGAATAAGAAGCAGATGACAGTACAGACAGGTTTGAAACTGATGGGTGGAGGGTGTGGGGAGAGTTGGTTACTGTAGGCTGCGGCCATGATAATTTTGGGAGCGGAGAATGTGTTGTAATGATAAGTCCCATCAGCACAGTTCAGAAAAGCTGGTGATGGAGAGGAGAATCCATATAGCTTGGGTAGTAAATTATTTATTTATTTCATTAACAGTACAGAGTAACCAATAACCTTGAAATGTAAGGTGGGTCAGATCTAACAACATAGACTTCTTATTATTACAGTATTATTGCCATGCAGCTTTTAATGCTTTTTAAATAATATAAAAAACATAATATATAAAATATTTTCTAAGGTGACACAGAATTGAATGTTAAAGTGGTTCTATCTGTTTCTGCCTAGTTGAGGAGAATGTAATTTATATAAAACAAATGTAAAACAAGTAATACAATAAACGAGGTGAAAATAAGTTGCAATATGTAGAGGGAAGGGATGTACTATATTTGGATGCATAATATAGTCTAAGTAGCTTGTTGGTTGATTATTTCTACCTTCAGGTGAGAAGGTCTCAGCAGAACCTCCAGTTATTCTCATCTGAAATGGTTTGTGTTTATGTGTGTTTGTGTGTGCTGATATACTACGTGGAGTGTTACATGTCAGGGCACTACATGACATTGAATAGTTATTTGTTTGTCTTATTGTCGGTAGTCATAGTATATCCTGTGCGATACCTTCGATACATACACCTGGCATTATACAGATTAAATACTCATTGAGCATTTCAACATGGAATACATGAATTTTAGCTTTACATGAAGAATACACATACTGTTGCAAATTTGTTAGCAGAAATAGAATGAAGTATATTGCTACTCAAGTGCAGTATTCCTTAAATAACTTAATACATTATATATTTTTTTATTTTATACATAGTTTATACAGAAAATACATTTGGTATATAAAATTCACCGAATGTAGTTTTACATAAAGAAGAGAATATACTTCTGTCTACACATAATAAGACAAACAATACTTTAAGTCTTGTGTACAGCATACTTTAAACAATATGCAATGTGTCACTGGGGAGGAGGAGCCTTGGAATAAAAGTTCTTCAAGCCTTCTCCTCCCAAGCAACGTTACATTATGACTAGAGTCTTAGTATGTGGTGTCAGTGTTTGTTTGTTTTATGATCGTTACTGCCTGTTGAGTTGTTTGTGACTGTGTTATGGCATGCAGTGTCGTGTGTTGTTGGTTCAGGTCCCTTACATGTAGATTCCTTCTGAGTCATGTTCACTTAGTGTTCCATATGTGTTTTGGTGCTTGTATTCTTCATGCAATGTGTTTGATACAATATTGGCTACGCTATTTATTGAGTTCCGATCATTGGGATTACATATTATTCTGGCAATGTCACTGTCGTTCTGTATAAGTCTCACGTGAGCTAGTGTGTTGCATAGCAGTGTGACATGTTCTGGCGTCCTAGTTTCCCTGCAAATACATATTTCATTGTTAGTCCCATGCAGTTTAAGCATACTGAGTACAGCCTGACTTTCCTGTTAGGAAATGGACCATCCCCTGGCATGGGTTGACATGCTGTAGTTGCGATCTTTCATGCGTGTCAGGAAAGGAGTGTACCAGGTGATCCTTGTCAGAAGCCTCCCACTCTCTCTGCTGTGTTTGAAACCACCATTGTTTCATTTGTGTTTTGTTTATAGTGTTGGTTCCTGTAATTTCAGTGACTTTATCAAGCCTGTCCCTCTTAATCCAGTAAAGTGCAGCTCTATAACGTATTGTTATGTCTATACGGCAGGTCCCCAACACAGCCTCTAGTGATGTGGTGTTGAAGGCTCCACTCATTCTCAAGAGTACACTTCATTGATATCATCTTGCAATTGTCTGGTTAGTCTGTATGTTCAGTCTGTGAACCCAAACACTTGCAATGAAGTATGTGATATGTTCAAATATCACAATGTGGTACATCCTTGTCGTCTTAATAGGTAATTTGTACTGAGTTGTGTTGAGCCTTGCTGGTTTGTGCATAATATTGGAGGCTGTGTCAATTGTCAGTTTGATACGTTGATTGAAAGTCTGTTTTTCATCAAGGTGCAGTCCTAGATAACATGTGGCTTGCTTGCTCTGTAATCTAGCACTGTCTGATTTTAGAATTGAGTTCCTCTGTTGTGTCCCTCGGAACAGTAAGTATACAGTTTTGTTGGGCACTATTTTTGGTTATTTTCTTTACACCAATTCTTCATTTTATGAAGCAATTGCATGCCTTTTGCCTCTAGTGCTGTTCTTGAGTTCGCTGACACCTATATGAGCAGGTCATCTGCATACGTCATCACCCCTCTTACACTGTCATCCCCACGTAGGGTGTTCAGAAAGGGCTCAATTGCGATATCCCAAAATATTGGTCTGCAGATACATCCCTGTGGACATCCGTTTATTAGTCTCTTGACAACCTTGTGTGTGCCAGCCCTCCACTCCGCCTCTGCAATAGTCGAGGAGGCTGCTGTAAGAGGGAACCTGATAGCCTCGTTTCCCTTAACCTGGCAAAGAGTGACGGCCACCACAGGTTGTCAAATGGCCCGGCAATGTCTATTGGTATGGCGGTTACGTATTTGTCACTGATGCTATTTGCTACTGTCAGTGCTTGATTGACAGTGTCTTCTGTTGATCTACCTTCCCTTAAACCGACTTGATGGGAGGTTAGGCCAAGGAGGCATCTGTGCGATTGTAAGTGGTCACACAAGAGCCTTTCCTGTAACTTGGCGAGAGTGTTTAAGAGGCAGATCGGTCGGTACATTTTGGGGTTTGTTGGCTTTTTTTCTTTCGATTTACTGATTATTATTACATTAGCAGCTTTCCAGAGGTTTGAAATTCTGCCTGTTAGTAGGGCCTCGTTGAACATGCTAGTAAGAAAAGGTGTCATTTGTGTTACTGTTTTTTTTTGTTTTTTTTTTCTGAGAGCATTTTGTCTGGGCCCGGTGCTTTTCCGTTTTTAAGTCTGCTGACTGCTGTCGCGACTTTTTCTTGTGAGAAGGGTATAGTTACACTGTCACTGATGTATAGTTGCCTCATCCATTCCTTTACATCAGTGCGGTGTCACTCATCTTGTGTCGGGTTGTCATCTAGGAGGCGCCTATTCAGGAGATATTCTGCTGTGCTTCTCCATCCTGTGGTCATTGTGTCATCCAGTTGTTTTAGTACTGACAGAACTGTCAGTATCTTATGTTCTGTTTCTATCTTGAATGGTCGTCCCCAGATGTCCTGTAGCTGGGTTTTGACGAAATTTGCCTAGTGGTCTTGCCTTGTTGTCTTTAGTTGTTTTTGGTATTTCTGTTCAGCATCACGATACAGATAAGAATCCGTCTCTCAGGAGCTGTTTTTGCTTGTTGGTACTACTTTCTTTTGTCGCGTGCATACTTCCTTAATCTTGCCAGTTCTGTCGACCATAATTGTTTCTGTCCCCCAGTTTCTGCCAATGGTATAGCTGCTGCCTGTGCTCTTTGTAGGACCTCTGTCAGAACATGCATTTTGTAGTCTATACTGCCTTGAACAGTGTGTAGTGACGCCGCCTCAATGTCTCAAACTTTTTAGCAGTCGACCCTTCCTGTGAGCAGATGCTACTGTTCATGGTCCATGTAATGTGCATTGACATATCTGTCTGTGGTTATGACAACTGCATTGTGGTCGCTGTGTGTGGCTCTATCTAGTACCCCCATGTGCTGACAATTGGAAGAGATTTTGCTTTCCCTAGAGAAAGATCTATGTTGCTTATACCACCAGCATCTCCGCAGTTGATAGGTGGCTGTTCTCCCTATTCAGTATGAAGATGTTGCATTCAATTACCATGTCAAGCACTAATTGTTTTCTGTTGTCAGTTCTATTTGACTTCCACAAGGGAGATTTTGCATTGTTATCGGTTAGAATGAGCAGCCCTTTTCTTTCTCAGTGTAGTGTAATGCCTTATTTTGTCTAAGAAAGGTTCTATATCATCCAAGTATTGAGCATATACAGATGACATGAGCTGTCATCCTGCCCATTTGTTACTTCTGCTGTGGCGATGTGTTCAGAGGAAAACTAGGTGATCAGTGTTACTATGAGGTTTTTATTAACTACTACTATAGCAGCTTTCGCGTTTGGTGCTCCTGCTACTGTGGTGCAATGTAGGGAGAGCCCTGGAATCTTCCCACCTCACAGAAAGGGTTCCTAAATGCAGGTGATGTCTGCTTTTGTTTCATCTAAGGGCCTACCTAGTTCCATGCATACTAGGGTATTATCCTGGAAATTTAGTTGTATTACATCCAGAGGGTGTATCTAGTGAAGTAAAAACACTTGGGTGTGTTTTCTTTAAAATCTAGAAACACACGTCCTTGCGCTCTTATGAAGTCCTTGTATATTTCCCCTAGATTTAGGCCCTCTCCTCTTTGTGCACATGCCTCCCCTGAAAGCTCACACAATTTGTTGGGAGATTTTCAACTCTTAGGATCATCCTGTCAGTTCGTTATGTAGTTGGGAAGCAGATTTTATCCTCATTTTCATCCTTAGTTCGTATTACAGAGCGAAGAGCTGTTTGAAATATATCTTTGTTTTCTATCTGCTAAGCTGTAAGTTAGAAGCTAAGTTTTTGTAGTTTACGTGATTATCGGCATTCAGCTTGAGGTCCTTGGTTGTGTGTGGTTGGCGTTCTTGACTGGATACAGCTCATCTTACTGACCCCGAGCTCCTGCCCGTCAGAGTTGCATCACTGTTTCGATGTCCTCTGACTGATGTGTAGCTCATAATTGATTCCAAGAGCACGTTCGGCATTCTCGAAAGTAGCATCGGCTGCCACCACAGTGGGCCAGGTTCTATATTCCAGTGTGTGTATATTTGCAGATGTGGAGCTTAACTTAGTCAAAAGCCGATGTACACCTCCCAAATACTTCACAAAGTGGAGCAAAGCGAGTGCACACCAGACTAAATTTGCCATACAGCAGCCGACTCCCACATTATGGATCCATTGCACGAGTAGTTCGGCTCTAAACAGAGTACAACCATTCCATCAAGCTCAGTACAGTCTGTGATTTGCTCCACAGTTTGCCGCACTGTTTCTAGGTAATGCCAGGATATAAGAGTCACATGCCAGTTGACAGTACCTGCAGCCCACTTTCAGTACATGGCATCTGCTGAGTCTACCACTGCTGCCTGGGACGCCTGATGCAATGAACTGCTGTAGCTCACACAGTCCGTCTGCCGCAAGATGCGATGTCAGCACCATCCGCGTCTGACGTCACCAGAGCCCACTGCATGCCACACATCAGCAGAAGGCGCACTGTGTCGCAGCTGACAGAAGATAATGGCCTCCCACTCCCCTGACGAAACTTGCCAAATGGCATGCAAGAATACATTAACTCTCGTGGAAAAAAACCTGTCAAGGCCAAACTACAGTCTCCGAACTAGTCTTTATTGCATAATGTGACATTACACCTTTAGCTATCTGCGCAGAAACTTGCACTGCACTCTGACCATTTCTTCCCACCACAAACGCGAAAACAAGTGGAGCGCACACCAAACATGTCCTTACATCATGCCACTACAGAGTGTTGTTGTTGTTGTGGTGGTGGTGGTGGTGGTGGTAGTAAAGCAGCCACTGAAATCAACCATGTTATGTTCTGCTGCATGTTGTACTACAGGATGGTCTGCTTTGCTCTTGGTCAGTTTTGTGGTGTGTTCATCTTGGTGGTTGGTAGTCATATCAATGTAGAATGCTGTGCAATGATTCCAGCAGAGCTGGTATATGACTTGGCTGCTTCCACAAGTAGCCTGGCCTCTGATGGGAGTATGATAAGCCTGTGACAGAACTGAATAGGAAGTGTTGGGTGGGTGGATTCCGTCGGGTTGGTCTTCCGTACAAATATGAGTCTTATGGTAAGAGATTGGGACTGGGAGATGTATAGGAATGGACTAGATAGTATGTCTGTCATATCAAGGCACAATGATAGGTAATCAAAGCCCTGGCGAAGGAAGTAGTTCAGTTATTCCAGTCCGGGGTGGTATTGGGTGATGGAAGGGGCACTCCTTGGGGGTGATGGAAAAATTGGAGATGTGAGGGGAAATGGTGAGAGAGATCAGTTTGCATAGTTGGTCTGGGTGGATAGTGCCTGTCTGTGAAGGCATTGGTTAGGCCCTCAGCATACTGGACAAGGGAGTTCTTGTCACTGCAGATATGCCATACTTGGGGTGGTCAGGCCACATGGGAGAAATTTTTTGGTTTGGGAGGTACTGTAGCTATCAAAATGCTGGTACTGTTGCTGGTTGTTGGGTTTAATGGGGACAGAGGTGTGGATGGAGCCATCGGAGAGGAGAAGGTTAACATCCAGGAACGTGGCACACTGGATTGAGGAGGACCAGGTGTGGATGGGAGAGCTGTTGAGACTGAAGCAATGAAGTTAAAGTGTCTTGGCTCTGAGTCCAGATCATGAACATATCATCAAGGAAACTGAACCAGACTCAGGGATTTGGGAGGCCAGGAAGGTCTCTAGGTGAACCATGAACTGACTGATATAGGTGAGTGCCATGCGGGTGCTCATGGCTGTGCTGTAGATTTGTTAGTATATCTTCCCTTCAAAGAAGAAGTAGTAGTGTGTTACGGTGTACGAGGAATGAGGTAGTGGATTTGGAGTCTGAAGGATGTTGAGGGACGTGGTGTCAACATTTACGAATAGGGATCCAAGATGTAAAGGCATGGGGAAGTCAGAGTCGGTGAAGAAAATGGTCGATTGATAGGGAGGCAAAATTACAGGCAATTGGTTGGAGGTGTTGGTCAATGAGGGCCAAAATTCTTTCAATGGAAGTACAATAACCAGCCACAGAGGGGCATCCAGGATTGTTGAGTTGGTGGAATTTGGTATACATGTAGAAGGCGGATGTGCAGGGTGTCATAAGGATGAGAAGGAAACTGGATTCAGGGGAGATGTTCTGGGAAGTGCCTAAGGGGTTAAGCAGGGATTGGAGGTTGTGTTGGGCTTCTAGGATGGGATCACTCTGGAGTTATAATTGGCACAGTGAATCCCTATTCTAGTCTCCCACCCTCTTTGCAAGCCACCCTTTGGCAACATACCAGCCCATTTTTCTCCACTCCTCTCCATTTTTGCTCTGTTCTCCACCTCACTGCCCCACATGCTGCACCTGTTTGTAGTCTAGCACCCGCCAGTTGCATTCTGGCCCAAGCTGAGAAAGATGGCACTTGTGTGCTTCAGCTGTGCTTGCTTCTTTAAATGTGTGTGTGTTTTTCTTTCTTTTTCTGATGAACACTGTGGCTGAAAACTTATGTGTAAATATCTTTTAATTGTGCCTACCTGCAACTTAGCATGTCATCTTTATGGTAAGTAGCAATCTGCCTTTTCCTTACATTGTTGAATAAAAAGTCAGACAATATGAGCATGCATTCAACCTTGGTACACGACATTTTGAAGTAAAGTTTCTATTGAAAATATTTCTGCACTGTTATTTAGTCCAATGTCCTTCTGAACAAGTACAGGCATTTTGCAGAATTTCTAATCTGAGATTAAACAACAATTGAGGTGTTTATACTTGGAATTGTGTACCCGTGGTCTAGGGGTAGCGTCTTTGATTCATAATCAAAACGTCTTCGGTCCCGGGTTCGATCCCCGCCACTGCCTAAATTTTGATAAGTAATCAGCATTGGCGGCCGAAGACTTCCAGCATAAGAAGTCAGCCTCATTCTGCCAACGGCCTTGTCAAAGAGGGCGGAGGAGCGGATAGAGGTTCAGGGCACTCTCTTGTCCTAGGGGTGGGAAATTGCCCCTAAAGACGGATGAATCAGCAATGATCAACGACATGAGGATGCAGAAGGCAATGGAAACCACTGCATTAAAGACACGTAACTTGTATCCACAGGACATGTGGCCTGTAATTGAAGAAGTGTCATGATGATCTCTCCATTGGCAAAAGATTCCGGAATAGTCCCCCATTCGGATCTCCGGGAGGGGACTGCCAAGGGGGAGGTTACCATGAGAAAAAGATTGAATAATCAACGAAAGGATAACGTTCTACGAGTTGGGGCGTGGAATGTCAGAAGCTTGAACGTGGTAGGGAAACTAGAAAATCTGAAAAGGGAAATGCAAAGACATGAGGGAATGACTTCCATGGTACTAGAGGGAGCGGTAGAGGGCAAAAACTGTAGAGGAAGACAGATTGGAATACGTCAAGCAAATAATTGAGGACGTAGGTTGCAAGTGCTACTCTGAGATGAAGAGGTTAGCACAGGAAAGGAATTCGTGGCGGGCCGCATCAAACCAGTCAGTAGACTGATGACAATAAAAAAAAATTCTTGGAATAGTAGCTTTCATGCCACAGAAACAATTCTGTCTGTTTCTTCATTAAGTCTCTGTTACAATCCAAATTCTGCAAGGCCTGTCAAAATGTGTTCCTTATTTCCCTTAGAGGCATGAATTTCTCTTTAATTTGTTGATCACAATTTGCCCTCCACAAAGTTAACACATAAAGCATTATGTAGTGTCTTTTGACAAATGTGTATCTTACCAATTTCTATGTGCAATGTTATATAAGTGAACAATGACAAGACGAACTCTCATCTGTTGTAGTCTCTTTACATCAGCCATCCCAGTGAACTGGAAAGCATTGTGTCTGTATGTCATAACTGAGAACATAAATTTCCAATAGAGCTGCATCTTGTTATATGGTGTAGATCTCACCATGAAAAATAGGCATTATGGTAAAACATTCCAGTTCTGAGTAAGTGTTCTACTACATTAGAACTCTGCAAATATTTAACACACACAACTTTTTTCGTATGTGAACTATCACAAACATTTCTTCATTACGCGTAGGATTACATTTTTCCACTCATCCAATTACGTAACAATTTTTTCAGAAACAGGACCATTTTCCCGCAGTATGTAAGGGCATCTGCTACACCTCAGTACCTTGCAATTACTGTCTTTTCATCACAAATGTTAACTTTATACTTACTTCCTTTATTTGAGTGCTTTTATCAGTCAGCTCGTTCTCGCAACATGCGGTGCATCACCCACAATTCTTTCACTTACCATCGTTTGCCACAACAGTTCTGTGGTTTTGTCAATGGCACTAAAAATAGTGTGAGGCAGGAATAATTTAAACAGTAGATGCAGGGTGTCAGAATGCTATTTCAGCTTTGCTTCTGGCGAAGCTATCAGTTACAATGTTGTTTGGGGGAAGAATTCAGCTATTACCAAATGGAACAGTTAATTACCAAATTTAGAAATATAATTTGTAATAAAATTAAAATTTTTATTTTTAATTCAAAATAAAACTTGACATAAGACATGCAAATGTCTCAGTGTTAAACGATAATACATCAATAATACTGCACAATCTTTGGAGATAAAATACTTTCTTTATTTTCTATTTAAGGTTTCACATTTTTGTGCCAAATTTTTGTTCTGAATACTTTTGATTTTAATGTGATTCATCGTTATAACAACCAGTGGGAATTTAGTCAGTGACCTCTCAATTACAGGACATATGCTACGTACTGTGGTCCAAGATATCACTTTGATAATGTGAGTGATTACCCAACATCTATCTAATTAGCAAATGATCTAGCACGTAAACAGATGGTGAGGCCAAGCTTCTTCGAAGTGCAATGATGTGCTTCACAGTACCTGCTGAGGCATCCCGGTTCAGAGTAACAGGGCAGGCCATTGACCAGTCACAGTGGTGCTTACGCCAATCATGATAAATGAAGCTTAGTTATCGGTCAGATTTGGACAGAACTGTTATTTGTTAATGTCAGAAAGGACTGATGTAATGTCATAAATGTATGTACACTAATGGTATGTGAAGTGTTACCCTATACACATGGGTTGTAATGGAAGGAACAACAGTGTTTCAGAAGAAATGCTTTCTATTACTGTATTTAGTAGAAAGTTGGGAACTGATCAAAGTTTACGATTCCAGCACGCAACTGCGATGGTGGTGTCCTCATTAATGCCAAGTACACAGTTTGTTCGTATATTAGTTCAAGACACAGCATTTGAGAATTTAAGAGTAACTGATCATAACCTGAAGACAAGCATTTTGATCTGAACATACGCATTTCTAAAAATAGAGTGAGTTACACTAAGGCATTCAGTTATCCGCAACTGTATTATAACAGCTAAAATATTGTGTATTTTACTGATGTCAGATATATTCAAATCTTTTCCAAAGGGGATAGCAGAAGAGCGGAAGGAGAAGAATTGTGTTGCAAGACTTTAGGTAACTTACGCTAACTGCAATATTTGTTGAACGCTATCTGCGTACGTACTGTTAAATTTTGGGAGAGAATTGTAACAGAAGTAGCGCATTAGAGAAGAAACTGTGATTGGAGAAATGGATAAGATAATAACATACAGACATGAAACTTTACAACTGGTATATCCATGTAAATGTTTATAACACAATCGACTACATATCTGGCAAGCAAAATAAGATGTACTTCTGACAACAACACAACAATTTGGGAGCTTCAGTTTATTAAGACAACATATTGCACATTAACAAATGTTTCACTCAACAGAAATATTTAGGGCAAATCAGACAAGTGTAAAACTATTGAAAAACTTAGTCTCTGTTTCACAAATTACTAGCTAGTTTAAGAATTCTAAGAGCACTTCAAATTGTTTGCAAACTATGAGACGGAATTCCAAGATTTCTACAATTATGTGCACATATTCCAATCACGACACTTTAAACTGTGTTCTTGTTATACACACTGTTGCTTCCAAACTATAGCCATAATACAAAACAACAGTACACAACAGTCTTTAGAGCTAATGATTGTTATAAACTGTCACCTTGTCATAACAAGATAGTGAATCTGCACTCTCTGGTTTATTTATGAATGACGCTTGGAAGAATGCTAGCAACAAGAGTACAGTGTGAATACATAAATCAAACAAACATCCCCTTTCTTTCAGATCTTACACTACACACTCTTACCAGATAACTGCTTGTGGATATTTTTGCACTGTGTTGGATGTACATATCAAAACCCAAAAAAATAAAATCCACTTGATACTATGGAGAACTTTCAGAGTGTTAGATGTCACTTGTGAACTAAGTTACAGGAATGAAATGAAACATGGGGTACTTAGGAATTTGTACCTCAGATTCTCATCATAATGCTATGTCATCTCTTGAAATGAGTAAGATCATAGTCTCACTAAAAATGTGCAACACCCGGTATTTGACTCAATAGAAAAAGTAATGGGAGATATACTCTAAGCCAGAAAGTACACTAGTGCCGCATACCGCTAAATATTTAGCGCAGCATGGAGGTAAATGACTGGATGGTTTTAGGTTTACAAGATTAAGAACCAATACATTCGATTAAAATCTTTTCGAGAGCTCGATCGTGTCAAGCAGTGTACTGAAATGGCGTTTACAAATGAAACGCATACACGGAGTCAAACCCCTCCTTTTTCCATGTGGTACGTTAGCCTCAAAAGTTTTCAAATCTAGTCACATCCTCAATATTTAGCTAGAAGTATATCTAAAATGCCTCTGGAAAGTGTCAAATTTAAAGCTACGTCTAGCTGAAACTTGTAAATTGGTCTGTAGAAACAAACATCTGCTTAGTTGCTTTGCAATACTTATCAAGCAGTCAGCTGAAATACATACTGCAATGCTGAACAGTTCACATGGTACATCATGTTTTGTCAAACTTTCTACGGACTCCCATTTTTTTACCATTTTCAAGAGAGACACTTGGAATCGAATCTCGTACGATGCTACGGAAATAGGCAACTCTATTAAAGGGGAAGCACATCCCAGACGATAGTGTCAGGTGTTCGCAGAGCACAATTTTTTCTCAACATGTTAAGTATCTCGTCTTTCCTCTCTTACCTAAGATTCATATAAGAAATGTACCTCTAAGTGGACACTTTCCTCAGAGCCAACATTTTTTTCCATAGGTGCCGTCGAGCTCTAGTCCAGTCGCTGTCTCGTGTAAATAGAATGCCACCGTAAACATTAGTGGTAAAAAAAGAAAAATGACAAACTGAAAAACTGTCCCACACATTCAGATACAGTCATCTGACGGCAAACTCACACGGGTGCCACACTACTTCTTGCGGGAGGCCCGTGCAGCCCGCTTGGAGTCCGAGCCCGAAGAAGATGGACCGGACGATGATGATGAGCTGCTGCTGCCACTGCTGCTCGAGCTGCTGGAGCTGCTGCTGGAGCTACTGCTGCTGGAACTGCTCGAGCGCTTGCGGCTCCTGGCAGCCGCGCTTCCCCGTCCAGCTTTCGCCGGACCCTTCTCGGCCGTGGACGCCTTTGCCAGGGTCGGTGTCACCACCACGGGACGCACCTCCTCCTTCGACAGCTCCCGCTCCGACCGCTTGCCCCTGTCCCGGTTTCCGCCCTCCGAATTTGTTCCGGCGTCCTTCGCAACCTGCGGCTTTTCTTCCTTTATCTGTTTTTCTTCCTTTATCTGCTTCTCTTCCTTTATCTGCTTTTCTGGCCTCCTCTCCTTCACCTTATCTTTCTCCCTCTCTCTGTCCTTCTCTTTCTTTTCCCTGTCCCTCTCGTGGCCGTGTCTACTGCGGTCACTATCTCTCCTCCTCGACTGCGGAGATCCCCCGCGACGGTGGTGAGACCTCGACCGGGACCGCCTCGACTTCCTCTCTCGCTCTTTCTCCCCCTTCTCTCTCTCTCTCCTCCTCTTTTCTTCGTCCTTTTCCCTGTGCTTCTCTCTCGACTTCTCTCTGTCTTCACGTTCTCTTTCTTTCTCCTTCTCTCTCTGCTTTATTCTGTCTTTACCACCCTCCTTGTCCTTCTTCTCCTTTTCCCTGTCTCTGTCTTTTTCCTTTTCTCTCTGGCTCTTATGATGACGTTCCACGTGCGCAGGAACTGACCTGTTGTGGGAATCTTCACGGTCTCTACTACTCTCTTTCGTTTTCTTCGATTCCGTATCCTGTGGGACTTTTGAAGATCGTTTCAAATTATCCTGTGTAGGCAAACTTTTACTCACACCTTTTGTTTCAGAAAGAGACCCCTTTTCCGTTTTCCTTTCAGCCTTTGTCTTGATGATATCACCTGAAGAAAAACAGTATAGTTTTTAATTGACACGTTTAGTATAAACATTTGATGTCAGAAATGTTAAAGAAGTGTGTGTGTGTGTGTGTGTGTGTGTGTGTGTGTGTGTGTGTGTGTGTGTGTGTGTGTGTGTGTGCGCGCGTGTGTCATGAGGCATAACTGTGTGGATGGTGTTTATACTTAAGTGCTGCCTGCTGACATGTATGAAAGTACAAATATTGTCACATAGCTTTTGGGAATAGTAGTACTTTCCTATGGCAGACAAGAGGGAAGTGCAGCTCACTCAGCCCAGATGAGCCCCTCCCCCCTTTTCTCCCTACCACTTCTATTCCTCTCTCCTGCCCTAGGATACAACTACTATTCCCAAAAGTTACAACAGTGTATGTACATTTATTCATGTCAGTAGACAGTACTGAGATTTCCTCTGTTAAATGTCTGTTGTTAAACAATATTGTTGTCACAGAAAAATTACGTACGGAGACGAGTCTTCGTCACCTCCTCAAATAATAAAAAATATTAGCACAAGGTTTTCCTTTCTTCAGAAATGTATGACATTTCACTGAGTCAGTCATCTGTGAAGTGGCATACAACAGTTCGAAGCGTATAAATTTCTGCTTACATTTGCAAATGCCTCTTCTGTTAATGTTTAAGAGTCAGTCTGCCTCATTTTATGTGTTTGCCATGAACCAAAGCTGTTTACATAGCAATGGATAACTACAGTGCCACCTACAGGAGAAAAACAACTATTGCGAGAAATTTTTCATTAAATAAATTCACTAAACTTTGTACATTGGGCTACTAGTAATGATTCCTCAACTTCAGAGTTTTGTATTTTTATGTTATTTTTGCATCACCTCTTAGATGCTGGTGGTAGAACCTTTCCTTTCATTTCGCAGAACTAACTCATTAAAAGAAAGTCTGCAACATTTTCTGCCAAAATATCATTCAATTACAGTCAAGAACAACATTTTAATACACTGTAGATATAAGTAACAACCATCTTCAAGTTACCTAAAAAAACTACCTTATATTCAATTTATGTAGAGAATGCAATCTAAGAGAAAATTTCTACTAGGGTAACCAATAACATACCCGATACAAAATTAATTATGCAAAATATTGTCTTCAAGCAGTAAGTGAGAAGAAATAGATGGTCTGCACAGCTCGAGCAACAAATTTGTCTGCAAATGAGCTCAAAAGAGCGACAGCACGATTGTGTGTATCTCGACAAAAATAATCAGTTTATGAAAATATAATCTAATTGTGTAGATAAAAAGTCTAGGTTTTTTCATCTATCTAATTACTTTTTTAAATGAGACACTATGCTCCGGGGTACAAAATTTATCGGTTCTCTCTCCAGTTACCCCACCTCTCACCTACATGCAGGTCTCCACACTTCTGATCAGGCAAAGACCAACTACTTGCTTTGATAATTGCAATCTTCTGCATTAGGTACTCTTCCACAAGTCGGTGGACTTCACACGAAACAGAGTAGTCAGATAAGCACATACACTAAATACACCAGCACACTGTTTGTGCTGAGGATGAGAGAAGGGGTACCCCAGAAACACTACGTGCGATGGGACACCAGGACCGCTACTGACCAGTCCTGACACCCATACCATACCATCATCACAATACAACTGGGACAACACAAGAGGAAGAAGATGCAATAAAAGGGGGAAAAAATCAGCACAACAGACAAGACAAAATGTAGGGAAAAGGTGGGGAGAACCTGACCACTGTGGAACCAAGGTCAAGGCCATAACCAATGCCTAAGCTAACTGAAGGACTCAAATTCCAAGGGAAAATTCAAGGACTTATACCTAAGAGTACAAACCACCTTCACAAAGAAAACTGAGGACGGATGGATGTAACCGTGTGAAGGTCATCCGCTAAAACCAGAGACAAGGATAGTCAGAGGTCATATTTAGTGTGACGGGCCAACAGGTGGGAACATTCCAGCAAAATATAAGCCCAGCAAAATATAAGTCCAGCAAAATATAAGTCCAGCAAAATATAAGTCCAGCAAAATATATGGATCTCAACAAGTATAAGTGAGAGGGGGGCAGGGGAGGGGGAGGCAGCGCTCAGTGTGGAATAAAAAACAATGGGTCAGTTTAGTAAAAACAAAGGGCTGATAGACAGCCTCCAATTCCGCAATAAACACTTCACACGTGGCAAGCAAGAGATTGTGTTCTGTGCCACCAAAATGCGTGAAGGCATATTCCACACGATCATAGGATTTGCAGCAATTGGTGTAACAAACAGTGGCCTCCTGAAACTCCTGTAAGAGCAATAGGAAGAAATGACTGAACAGTATTGGAGTGACTGAGGCATTTGAGCCCCGGAAGAGATCTGTCTGAACCTGTGAGGAACTAACCAATGTGGGGTGGTCGGGAGATAACGTGGGGAAAAGGAGAAGGTCGGGAGGTGGAAGTCACGGCAGAGGGAAGTGAGGCGGAGCCCAAACAGTAAATCCCTCCCAATGGCAGGCAGCACATGGGCGACAGCCCGAAGTTGCAGAAAGACTAGCAGGGGTAAGCAGGGGAAGAGCATAAAGGATTCTGGGAGGGAGCCCCATCGCCAACTGGCTCTGAAGAAGGGGAGCACTTCATCAGCTGGGTAGGTGGACTGGCACATGGAAGGGAGGGTGTGAGAACCACAGGGGAGGGGGAGGGGGGACGGGACTGGGGTAAGGAAGAGGGAGAAGGGAGAAAGGACTAACAGTGGCAAAAGTAGAAGTCAAATTTCTGACAAGCCTCAATGTAAGATAAACGATCCGTGGACTTATACTCTTGTATCTTCTTTCCTTTTTTATAAGCTGGGCAATCTGGTCAGCATGGAGATTGACGGTCAAGATAATTTACATACACGGGTGGCAGGACACAGGGCATCATCCCATGGAGTGGATGTCCACAGTCATCACGTAGAGTGTCTGCCATACATCAGGAAGAACACTGGCCTGAAAAGCAAGCACCAAAAGCACCTCACGGGTAGCAGGACAGATTACTTCACATCACACCGATGACACACAACCTTAACTTTCTCTGGGAGGGCATCTCGCTCTAAAGCCAGACTAAAGGTGTCACTATCAGTGTGACTGTCCCTACGACCTTTCTGCGCATGCCATAGAAAGACCACTCCGTCGTTCCAGATTGACCCGGAGTTCCTCTTCAGTTTGAACGTCGAGGAACCTATGGAAAATTACTCCCTGGACCATACTGAAAGACTGGTGAGGTACTAAGGACACCAAGATGTTGCCAAGATGACCACAAAGACAAAGAGCTGCAGACTGGGTGGCAGAAGAAGTTTTGATTAACAGGCGACCTGACCACATCTTACTGGAGACTCCACTTCGCTGAACTTTTCTTCGATATTTTCCACAAAAAAGTAACGGGGTTGTGGAAGTGAATGTGTCCCCGTCCATGCTAGTAGAGACCAGGCAACAGGGAAAGTGTTTCATCCCACGCCAGCGAGCCTGGCGCTCTTCCCAGTAGTGTAAGTGATAAAAACACTACAAAGTGAAGACCTAAAAATGCTATGCCTACACAATAAGTGTTTTTGCATTCTCTGCAATACCTTTTTTTTAATTCAGACACATGCACAGCAGTAGTGCTGTAGGTGGGATTGCTGCTGTTACCCCTCTGAAGTCTTCATCCCTATGTCTTGGTTGTGAGCCAACCATGTAGAATTGCAAGGTGGGTAATTTTGAAGAAGGAAGCAAACCTACGCTAGGTTTTATTAACAAGTGGCAATTTTACAATATATGAAAAATGGAGCTCAAAGCTGTAACACAGAATAATCTATACTGTACGAGACTTACTTATGCAGTTCGCATGACTAGACAATACGGACACCTGTACAGAGGGATATCTGTCAAGAGGCAGCACGAACTTGTGGGCCCTAAAGAGGTATGACTGACTCGTACCATAGAGGAATGACTGACTCGTACCATTAGCCAAAATTGCTTCAGTATGTAGGTACTGCAAATGGCTAAAAGCAAGGGAAAACTACAACATTATATCTTCCACAGATGTGCAGCTTTACTATATGGGTACAAGCTGAAGGCATATGTTTGGGTAAAATATTCCGAAAGTAAAATACTCCTGTCATTTGGATCTCTAGGTGAGCACTGCTCAGGACAATGTCACAAAAAATAAACCTGGCATTCTATGTGTCCGAGTGGGGAGCTTTAAATATCTTTATCAGGGTAGTAGTTGAGAGAATTTAAAAAGGGAAAGGAAAATGGAAATGTTTAAGTTGGATGTAATGGGAAATAGTGAAATGCAGTGACAGGAAGAACAGAACTCCTAGTAACTTGAGTATAGCTGTGAACACAAAATCAATGAGCACCAATCCAGAAGTAGGATTAATTGTCAACGAGAAAACAGGAATGCAGATTAGCTACTATGAACAGCACAGTAAACACATTATTGTCTCCAAGTCAGACAAAAAAGGTAACAACCAACACAACAGTACTAGTTTATGTGCCCACTAGCTCTGCTGCAAAGACATTGACAGAATGGATGATGAGATAAAAGAAATTATTTAGTTTTCTTCTTTGTTTTTAGATATATTTTTCCCACGTGGAATGTTTCCCTCTATTATATTCAAATTATTTAGTTTGTTACAAAGGATGAAAAATTCAATGTGTCAATCACGAATTATATTGTACACAAAATAAGATAAGTAAAAATAATAGGAGTACGTGGACTGAAAGGAAGGAATGAAAAGAGAAGCAATCTGGTTGAATTTTGCACAGAGTGCAATTTAATCATTACTAACACTTCTTTGACGAATCAAAAAAGTACGTTGTATACATGAAACAGACCTAGAGGTACCAAAGGACTTCAGATAGTTTATATAACGGTCAAATAGGGAATTCCACATCAAACTTGAAACTGAAAAACATACCAACAATGAATGATGGCTGACCATAATTTATTGGTCATGAACTACAGATTAAAACTTAGAAACACTTATTGTTGACAGTTTCACGGAAAGGGTTAGACAATGACTGGCAAACAGGGGACAGGAGTCAACTGAAGACTAATGGGTAGTTGTGAGAATAGTGAATGCAGTAGTGCGAGCGCACAAAATAATGAGGCCTATAGAAATCTGATACCACAACCAATATTGAATTTAATTGGCAAAAGGAGAAAATATGAAAATGAAGCATGCAAAAAGGAATACAGACACAAAAAAATGACACAGAGAGCACAAACAACAAAGTGGGAATGGCTGGAGAAGAAATCCAAAGCTGTATGACTCATCAGGAAGACAGATGTCTGTAGGAAAAGTATAGAGGATAGAGAGGTGCTTGGATTAATATTGAGAATTCATAACTAAATGAAAGAGGGAAGCCTGGATGCTGAAAGGACTAGACAGAAGAATGTAACTTAAATGTAATATTACGGAAAGGAAGACTCAATAATTGAAATCAAATGTGCAAGAAGAATTTGATAAAGCACTGAAAGACCTTTGAAAATGAGGCCCCAAGAATAGACAACAACCCTTCAGCATTATTAAAATTTTTGAGACAACTAAATTATCCAACTGGTATGCAAGACTGACATCCTAAGATCACACAGCGACCTGAAATAAATATGGCAATAAACCGAAAAATCCGTGTAGGTGCTAGAAGGACTTGCACACCGAAGGTTCTGTACAAACTTAATTATGAATACAGATAGTTCATAAATCCTGAGAATGGAGACTCTCGACAGTTTCTGCCTGTTATTGATAATGATACTGCAAAATATCAAAATATGTGACAAACAGCTGTACGTCTTGATGGCATAGACATAGAACCTTAAATTTATTACACCGTAGACCTTAATACACGACAAATTGCAACTTGATATGTCAATTTATTCTTGAGAGAAAGGGGTCCTTAGGCTGCAGACAGTTGGATAACTAAAGATAAAAAAATATTTTTTTTGTGTGATTTAATTACAAATTAAATTTTTGGATTTTCCCCCCTTACTTGTGCTGTGAAACCTTGCTTCTTGCAAAATTTCACAATTTTTTAAGTCAATAGGAAGAACCCTATGGCTTTTGATGAGTGAGTTGGTGAGCATCAATATGTGTGACATGAATCATCATATCTTTCGATTTTCAACTTGATACATCTACTCATACCTGACATAATGGATTCTTAACTGAAAGAAAATAAAGTTACTCTATAAGGGTTCCATTTTCACTGAACCCTAATAAAAAAGGAAAACAACTCCACTTACTTTCTGCAGACTCCTTTGGTTTCTCGGAAGTCTTCACGCTACTCGCAACAGAAGAGAGCCGCTTCTGGCCTTCCTCTTCAGAACCTGCACCCTCGTCGTAGTCCAGGGCATTGTAGTCGACAGGCCCAGCAGTACGCATTTCCCTGCTGCCCGTCTGCCGAGACGGTGACGTGCCGTTGCGGACCTCACTGTTAGCCTCATCCGGGGCCGTCGGGCCCTCGTCGTCCGCTACAACCTCTCCTTCTTCCGGCTCCGACGGAGGATCCCGCCGTCGCCGCTGTGACAGGGGAGGCGTGTGGCTTTCTTCATCTGAAGCAGTCCCTTTTCTGTCTTCTCGCCTGCACATAAATAAGCAACTTAGTGACAAATACATAAATACTATAAAGTTTGATTTGCGATAAATGCTCCCGACAACTGAAAGTGGGTACTCGTGTCAGCAAAGGATCAGATAAGTGATAGAAAAATAATGTGTTTAAAAACAGTTCAAACTCAACTACATATGACATTTCGGCAACTGTCGGCTTTGCATGTCACTTCTCATTTGCTAGACTTAGTCATCTCAACATAATATTGTCTGATGGCTAAAATCGATAGTGGCCAGAAACCAATTGATACCTGCCGATATCCTTCCAATTTCTGTCGATCTGACTGCTCCCAGCTGCACTGTGTCTAGGATCTTCCCGGAGTGTGCAGACAATACTAAGCCTCGAGGCTATTTTGATTGAAGGTAGGATTGGAAACAAGTTACGTGAGACTTCCCACACAAATACGTTTATTAAGAAAAATAAAGGTAAGGAAAAGACAACTTTCAAATTGTCTACTGTGTAGGAAAACTGATCATATTTTTAAATGGGGATCAGTCCATAATTTCGTGAGAGTTTGCTATTGCTTCAGGTATGACATTTGTAACAGCACAAACTGGCACCAAAAGGATATCGGTCCATCAGTGGGTACAACATTCTGTAGGATTCTGAAAAACAATGGTATTTTTATAGGGCCATCTGTCCACAACTTGTGCCCTTTCAAAAGTAAAGAGGTATCTGTCGTTAACTCGTGCCCTTTTGAAAACTAAACTTCGATAGCACTGACGATGCTGCAAATGTTCGCAACCCTATAGTGTTATCAGTACTGTTCAGAAAAAAAACAAACAATGTGCTGTAATTGTTTTGACTGTTGTCTTTATTATCCACAAAGTTAAATGTGCATTACAATATGGGTCGACAGCAGAGTTTGCCGAATATTTTTGTAATATGATGAATGCATCCAAGAGTACAGCAGAAGAAGACATAAAACTTGGTCTAATCTCAGACAACTGCTAAGCTCAGAATAAGAATCACACCCTCAGCATATCTCTGTTGTATTAAGTGACTGTGGGAAATTTGACAATTTCCAATGAGAAGGCAGTTTTTTACCCTCTGATAGAGATTTTGGCATTAAGAAAAGGAAACTAAGGAAACTGGGCAGACTGTTTACTGTGCATGGTGCCAAAGAAGTGATTCTTACAAGTTCTAAACACACAAATTTCTCCTTGAGGGGTTGCCGCTACTAAAACACAAGACTTCAAGTGATGACAACAGCCATTTTACAGAAGTATTGAAGATGAAGGAAAGTTTATCAATAGCTTTCCACATTCTGGTTTTGATAACACAAGAAAGGGTTCTGATACAATTTCTACAACAATGGACTGATTAGTCAGATATTCCGTCTGAGATTCCTCCACAACACGTCGAAAGCGCTAGAAAACTAGCTTGTGCATCAGGAATGTTTCCAATGAAGCCTAATACAATCGGGACTTTGAAAATCTCTGTTATCTGCCTGACAAAAACCTACCTTTCTATGAAGAAATTATGAAATAGCCTGTATAGAATAACAGCCAAGGCAAATGAATAGATTTTTATAGATTAGTATTGTGAAATGTACAACTGTACGAGCTCGATTGCATGATGATATCACTACTTAAAAAAAAGAGGGAGGGAGGGAGGGAGGGAGGGGGGGGGGGGAGAGGAGAGAGAGAGAGAGAGAGAGAGAGAGAGAGAGAGAGAGAGAGAGAGAGAGATTTCAGTACCTTGTACAACCCAAGACATCAGTTTTCAGTTTCCAGCTTGTAATGATTAATTTCATTACCATAAAAAAACACTCAATCTCTTGCATGACAAACACATTTTCATCATACAACATAACAATTCCAATAAAGATCACCATATAACATTATTAAACATTTCTCTCAATTTCCCAAAAGTGTGTCTGTAGACTTAAGCCCCTTTAAAAATATACAATCCAATTTTTGTCACAGGAGTCATCAAAAAAGTTAAAAATTATACAGTACAAACAGGTTAAGGAAACACACAAATATCACAAGGATGTTGCACAGTTTGCATATGACAAACCTACTCTGGCAGCCATGTGTGCGTCATTTTGGGGCTTATAAAAATGAAAGCTATGGAGGAGATGATGTTTCTTAGATTTCAGGTTAACATCAAATGTGCACCACAAATAAAAATATTTTATTGCCTTTTCGGTGCTGCCATTTAGTAAGCACTACTTCATAAGGAAGATTCTGTATTCCCTGCTGTTCTACTTCTTCATACATTTCCAAAACGTAAAATTGCAGAATTTTTAATGAACAGACAAATATGAACAAAAAGATGTGAAAGTTATCCTTAAATACATACAAAAATTACTTTTCTAATGATTAAGGACAGAAATTACACAAACCCTGCAGCCCAGCATTTATGCTAGAGAGAAAGAGAGAGAGAGAGAGAGAGAGAGAGAGAGAGAGAGAGAGAGAGAGAGAGAGAGAGAGAGATTATTTACAGGTTTTTGTTTTAACCTAAGAGAACTAATTACCTCAAAAACGATGGACCGTGTGAAGAAGTGTTCTAGGTGAAAAGTTATAAAGGGGACAACTGTCTGTGCTACAACTGGCGATGGTGGTTGTTTGTATCCTGCAGGTATCTGCATAGCAGCTAGTGAAAGAGTTATCGAGGTTGGCATTCACCCTGATGGCAGAGTTCGAGGGCAGCCACTGAAATCTAGCATTCCAATGGTTTCCGGTCTCACCACAATCCACCCACAAAGGAACCGAAAACTATATTACCACAAAAGCAGCTTATGTGCCAGAAATGCCGATGTCTAGCTATGTTATTTGTACTATTCAGTCACATTTGTAGCATTCAGAGCTTATAATAAAACTGTATGCCTTTCTGAGCAGAACGTACAATATGGACTTCGTTACCTTCAAGTCCCGGATTTTCTTTTCTTCCCGAGATGTGGCCACAACTTTTACTCCGTACTGAAAGTCTGCTCACAGAATGCAAAGAGGCTTCATGAAATTATGTGCTATTTCATCTGCCCTTACAGTCAGTAGTGCACATCACTATTTACATTCAAAACAATTTGGTTTTAATGTTTCCAGGCAGTACTGCTGATTCAAGCTGGAAGTAAGTGTGGTAAGCATACAACCTGTGTCGTTTACAGATGTCACATACTTCAGACACTCGCTCATCTAAGAACTCTCACAAGACTGTGCGAACTCGACACCCATTACTGCAGCTCTTACTGAACCGTTTCTGCAACCGGGGATGTGTGTCATTTCTCCTGTTGCAGGGTCTTCTACACTTATTGCTGACTTCCTGCAATATTCCTGTTCCCCTGAACAGCCTCAAATGATTTGGAAGACCTTGCCATTATTTTAGACATCCTTTCACACAAATTACACATCGAGAGGAAAAACTTTTCACATATACTCACTTTCCTTTTTACCACACCAACCACCACCTCATTTCAAAGAATCGGAAAAAGTTCGGGAACATCTGCTCTCATCTAACTTTTTCCTCTCACTATCCATTTGTCAGATACTGTGCACCTTCCCAGATTTCTGAAAGGTATTCTTACATTACCACCGAGATACACGAAGCGAAGGTACCACAGAGGAAGCAAAATAAGAATGCTACTGCTGTTAGTGTAACAATTGTTTTACCATGTATGGGTCAGGAAACTACATCTAAAGAAATACAGTCTTCGTTAACAGGCTGGGAAATTTTTTCGTTGACCTCAAGACAACCTTTCTTCTTAGTACATATAGTATGAAGGCGAGACAAATGTAATATGACAGAAAGCTTATATCTGACACTTGTGCTAAACATTCCAGACTGTTCTCTATGAGCACCTGAAGGCTGCTGCCGATGGGACCTTCCTAGCCCCTGCTTCCTCTTCCTCCTCCATGATTTTCTGCTCTCGCTCCATGTGCCTCTTACGCCTCTCTTCCTCACGTCGCTTGATCTCTTCCTCGCGCTTCTTACGTTCTTGCTCCATTTTCTGAAAACAGACAAACTGAATATGTATCACAGTTACTTGTAAGTGCTATTAATATCGTAATTTTGGAGATTATGATATCTATCAAAGAGTCCCCTGTAAATGTAGTATTAATAATCTTTGGAACAATTCAGATATAAGGAAGGAAGGAAGAAAGATTACTGTTTGACACCATGACAGTGTCCGAGACTGATTTGGAGAAGGAAATCGACTGCGCCTTTTAAAAGGAACTTTAACCAACTTAGGAAAATTGGGAATCTGAACAGCCATTCACAACACCAATTTTGATGCCTGTCAGACAGAATGGGGTGGGATTATGCGTGAAAGAAGTCTTTTGCTGAGCTCCACTGTAATGGTAGTTTTACAATAAAGTTGATGAGTCTAACACAGGCTGTCGCCAGAGATGGTCTGTGAAGTTTTAAGCTTCCTGTAAATGGCAGTTTCAGAAATTAAGGAACACCTCTGAGGAAAGGAGTTCAGAGGCTAGGCAGTGAAATATAACTTCAGCAAATGTTTTACTTAACTGACACTGTCTCTTTGAAGACATACTTTTAAATCCAAAAGATTATTCATTAAATGTCAAAGAAAAACTTTCAACCTCAGTCACAAATTGTGGTTCTTATTAAAAAGTGAGGTGTATTTCAAGATCTGTAGGCCCACCTTAAATGTTCGACACTGATGCGCCATTATCGATGCGTAGACGTTCCCACTGCCCTGGTTCCACTTTCAGCAATTTTATATTTTTGTCTCACACACAGCTACTTAAATAGTTGACTCGTGTAAAAAACCCACAAAATGTGCACCATCTTCAGTTTACTGTGTCGATTACCCTCACTTTGAGACCGTACAACTAATACGACTGACTGTCCAGAATTGCTATGTGTAAATAATAACAACAGTGACGATAAGCATCTAAATGTGGCCTTCAGAATTCAAAAAATACATTGCACTTTTTAAAGTGTGGAATGCAGATCATCTTAAGGCAGAAGTTTTTCCCTCCTTTATACGAATGTGACTCAGTCACAGCTTCAATATTAACAACTACAAATAAAATTAAATTATGTACTCATTTCTTTATGGTATTTGAGAAGCTTAATAGCAACAATTGAACACTTCCAAATGTTTAAACATTTACAAAAATTTTACTTATGTGGGCAATCCTTAAATTTGTCACTTCTGAAATACACTCATGTTCAGAAAAAAACAGAACACCTTGAACGACTAGAGATATGATGACCATTTTCACAGGACATGTACATTAGTATGTTCAGCAGAAACAATTATCATTTCATCACCTCGGTTCAGCATGTGTCCTGTTGCCTAGTAGGCACAGGGTCCACGTGAGTGTACCAATGCGTATAAGGTGTGAATGGCATCCTGTGGTACAGCCGCCCATGCTGCATTCACCGGTTTCCAAAGATCATCTGTCATGGTTGACATTGGGCACAGCGCTGCACCTGTCGTTTCACCATATTCCACACTTTTTCGATTGGTGACATGACTGGTGATCTGGAAGACGGGAGGAGGGGGGGGGGGGGGGGGGGGAGGGCAAAAGGCTGACATCCTGTGACACCACCAAGAAAGCACATGTGGCCGTGCATTGTCTGGCTGGAAAATAGCATCTGGGTTGTTGTACAGAAAGAATACGGCTACAGGTCACACAATGTCATTTGCATAAGTCACACTGGTCAGTGTCCTGGTCATGCACCAACCATGATTTGTAGTTGTACCCAATAGCACCCCACACCATAAGACATGGAGTTGCCACTGTATGTCTTGTGTGAAAGCAGTCACTGTGATGTCGCTCCCCGTCAGTGGTGAACCAAAATGTGGCCACTATTTTCAAACAAATAGAACCTGGATTCGGCCAGAAATGCTATTTGATGCCATTCCACTACCCAGTCACATCGTTCAGTACTCCATTGCTGTCTAGCATGTTTCAGCACATTTGTCAAAGGTAGACGGAGAAATGGACAACGCGCATGTAACCCGTGCTGTAATAAACGGCAACGGACTGTCACCCCTGATAGTCTACAATGTGTTGCATTGTTCCACAAGTGACAGAACTGAGTAAGATGCAGATACGTCCTGCGATGCCACTTGGATGAGGTGTTGATCTTCTCGGTAGTCAGTCTAGGTGGTGCGAACTGACCCATGCCGTGGTGTTCTACAGCCTTCCCTGAAATGTTCTGCACACTTGTTGCACTTCAAAAACACTTCATCCCATGGATCTGTCATATGCCCTCGTGCCAATAATGTGCCCTCTTTCAAACTCAATGATTTGATGGTATGTTTCACACATACATTTGTGAGGCATCCTGTATGTCTGCTGAAGTCAGACTGATCCATTACCTTAGGTTTATAGTGACAACGAGAGCCACAGGCATATTTTACTAGTAGGTGTTTTTGTGCCACAGTATCTATGTTCACTTTCAACCCAAGGGCGGACATGGTTCAAACGCCAATCATTTCCGCAGACCATAATAATGTACATGTCCTGCAAATATTTAAGTCCTTACCTCTATTCATTCAAGATATTCTGCCCCTCCCCGAACATGAGTGTATATTAACAGGAGTGTAACATGTCCCCCCACCCCATGAACCATGGACCTTGCAATTGGTGGAAAGCTTGCATGCCTCTGTGATAAAGATGGCCGTACAACCACAATGGAAGGGTATCTGTTGAGAGGCCAGACAAACGTGCAGTTCCTGAAGAAGGGCAGTAGCCTTTTCAGCACTTGCAGGGGCAACAGTCTGGATGGTTGACTGATCCGGTCTTTTAACGTCAACCAAAATGGCCTTGTTGTGCTAGTATTGTGAACGGCTGGAAGTGAGGGAAACTACTGTCATATTTTTTCCGGGGGCATGCAGCTCTACTATATGACTAAATGATGATGACATCCTCTTGGGTAAAATATTCCTAACAGTCCCCCATTTGGATCTCTGGGCGGGGACTACTCAGGAGAATGTCGTTATCGAGAGAAACAAAAGTGACATTCTATGGATCGGAGTGTGCAATGTCCCTTAATTGGGCAGGTAGGTTAGAAAATATAAAAACGGAAATGGATAGGCTAAAGTTAGATATAGTGGGAACTACTGAAGTTCAATGGCAGGATAAACAGGACTTCTGGTCAGGTGAATACAGAGTTATAAATACAAAATCAAGTAGGGGTAATGCACGATTAGGTTTAATAATGCATTAAAAAAAAATAGGAATCCAGATAAGCACTACAAACAGCACAATGAATGCATTATAGCAGCCAAGGTAAACATGAAGCCCACACCCACCACAGTAGTACAAGTTTATATGCCAACTAGCTCCGCAAAAGAGGACGAGGTTGAGGATATGTGTGATGAGATCAAAAAAATTATTCAGATAGCTAAGAGAGACAAAAATGTAATAGTCATGGGGGACTGGAATTCGAAAGAAGCAAAATGAGGAGCAGGAAAAATGGAAGATGAATATGGACTGGGGGAAAAGGAATGAAAGAGGAAGCCACCTGCTAGACTTATGCGTAGAGCATAATTTAATCATAGCTAACACTTGGTTTAAGTATCATGAAAGAAGGTATATGTGTAAGACACCTGGGGACACCGGAAGGTTTCATATCAATTATATAATGGTAACACACATTTTGTCCGCCACTCGTGGTCTCGCGGTAGCGTTCTCGCTTCCCGAGCACGCAGTCCCGGGTTCGATTCCCGGCGGAGTCAGGGATTTTTCCTGCCTCGAGATGTCTGGGTGTTGTGTCGTCGTCATCATCATCATCATCATCATCATCATCATCATCATCATCCATCCCCATTACAGTCAGAGGAAGGCAACAGCAAACCACCTCCATTAAGACCTCGCCTAGTAAGGCGGTGCGGGTCTCCCGCATCGTTCCCCTACGCTCTGTAAAGACGCATGGGACTTCATTTCATTTCCAAGACACATTTTAGAACCAGGTTTTAAATTGTAGGACATTTCCAGGGGCAGATGTGGACTGACCACAATTTATTGGTTATGAATTGCAGATTAAAACTGAAGAAACCGCAAAAAGGCAGGAATTTAAGATGGACCTGGATAATCTGAAAGAACTGGAGATTGTAGACACATTCAGAGGGAACATTAGGGAACTACTGACAAGGACAGGGGGAAAGGAATACAGTAGAAGAAGAATAGGTAGTTTTGAGAGATGAAATAGTGAAGACAGCAGAGGATCAAGTAGGTAAAAAGACGAGGCTAGTAGAAATACTTTGGCAAGACAAGGGTTAATGAATTTAATCAATGAGAGGAGGAAATATAAAAATTCAATAAATGGAGCAAGCAAAAGGGAATATAAACATCTAAAAAATGAGATCAACAAGAAGTGTAAAACGGCTAAGCAAGAATGGCTAGAGGAAGAATGTCAGGATGTAGCAGCATACATCACTAGAGGCTACCTACAGGAAAATTAAAGAGACATTTGGAGAAAAGAGAAGCAGCTACGTGAATACCAAGAGCTTAGATAGAAAACCAGTCCTAAACAAAGAAGTGAAAGCAGAAAGGTGGAAGGAGTATATAGCGAGTCTATAGAAAGAAAGGCAATATTTGGAAATGGAAGGAGACATAGATGAGCATGATAATGGAGATATGAAACTTTGTGAAGAATTTGATAAAACACCGAAAGACCTAAGTCGAAACAAGGCCGCACGAGTAGACAACATTCCGTCAAGAGTTACTGATAGCCTTAGGAGAGCCAGCCATGACAAAAATCTTCCATCTGGTGAACACCTTGTCTGAGACTGGCAAAATACCCTCAGACTTCAAGAAGAATATAACAATTCCAATTCCAAAGAAAGCAGGTGCTGAAAATTATCAAACAATCAGTTTCATAAGTCACAGTCGCAAAATACTAACACGAATCCATTACAGAAGAATGGAAAAACTGGTAGAAGCCACCTCAGGGAAGAATAGTTTGGACTCTGTAGAAATGTAGGAACATGTGAGGCAATACCAACCCTACGACTTCTCACAGAAGACAAGTTAAGGAAAGGCAAACCTACATGTATAGCATTTGTAGACTTACAGAAAACTTTTGATAATGTTGAGCGGGATACTGTCCTTCAAATTCTACAGGTGGCAGGAGGTAAAATTCAGAGAGCGAAAGGCTATTTACAATTTGTACAGAAATCAGATGGCAGATGTAAGAGTCGAGGGGCATGAAAGGGAAGCAGTGGTTGAGAAGGGAGTGAGACAGGGTTGCAGACTATCCCCAATGTTATTGAACCTGTATCTTGAGCGAACAATAAAGGAAAAAAAATGGAGTAGGAATTGAAATCCATGTTTGCCGATGACGTAGTTCTGACAGCGGCAGCAAAGGAGTTGGAAGAGCAGCTGAATGGAATGGACAGTGTCTAAAGAAAGATATAAGATGAACCTCAACAAAAGTGGAACAAAGGTAATGGAATGTAGCCAAATTTAATCAGGTGATGTTGAAGGAATTAGATTAGGAAATGGAACACTTACAGTAGTATATGAGTTTTGTTATTTTGGAAGCAAAATAACTGGTTATGGTTGAAGTTTGTAGGATAGAAAATTTAGGCTGATAATGGCAAGGAAAGTGTTTCTGAAGAAGAGATATTTCTTAACATCCAGCATAGAAGTAAACATCAAGAAGTCCTTTCTAAAAGTAATTGTATGGAGTGTAGCCCTGTATGGAAGTGAAATGAAGACAATAAACAGTTTAGACAAGAAGAAAATACAAGCTTGTGGTACTGCAGAGGAATGCTGAAGATTAGACGGGTAGATCACATAACTAATGAGGAGGTACTCAATAAAATTGGGAGAAGAGGAATTTGTGGCACAACTTGACTAGAAGAAGGGATCAGTGGGTAGGACACATTCTGAGGCATAAAGGGATCACCAGTTTAGTACTGGAGGGAAGCGTGGGGGGTCATAATCGTAGAGGGAGACCAAGAGATGAATACACTAAGCAGATTCAGAAGGATGAAGGTTGCAGTTACTTGGAGATGGGTAGGTTTGCACAGGATAGAGGAGCATGGAGAGCTGCATGAAACCAGTTTTTGGACTGAAGACCACCACCACCACCACCACCACCACCACCACCACCAACAACAACAACAACAACAACTCTTTTCAAAATAAAATGGCATATGCTGTTATGCTATTAAAAAACTTCATGTCGTCCTATACAACAATTAACTGCTCTGCCAGTCACAACAACTCCGGAGTTCAAAGGAGAAAGCAAAGCAAATGTTAATAGCTTAACGTAAGTGGAAAAAGTGAGTAAAGCAAAGAACATAATCTGGATTCACCACCCTCTCAGCAGAAGATGAGAACTTTTCATTACTAAGTTTGTGGACTGCTATTGAACACTGTCAATTGCTATACTTTAGAAAGTACAGCAATTACTACCACCTCATTCTTCTGCGGATTTCCAAAGAATCTTCTAGTACGTGTGTCGAATATTTTCCCAACATCATCAAGACTTTAAACATTCTTCCTCTGATAATCTCACTTCATTTATTCCTGCAGTATAATGTGTATGTCACATTAGCGTATTTTAATGGCTAATGTGGAATAAGGAAAATGAGGAGCAGGAAAAATGGCAGATGAATATGGCCTGGGGGAAAAGAAGGAAGGCTCAACAGTACCACTGCTGAAGTAAGGTAATGAAATTCTTTGAGCATCCAACTATAAGCCATACAGTGGATGTTGAAGGATAAAAAAGGTGGGGGAAGGGCTGTGAGGAATATGTATGTGCCATCTAGAGTACACAAGTGCATGAAATTTGAAATTGTTGATCAAGTCACTGAAATGGCTAACCATATTTAATTTTAATGATAAGAGCACCGCAGTCTGTACAAATAGTGTCCTCTTGTTATATTCACGTCAATGCGATAAGGAAGAAAGGTCCAGGTTTAACATTCTGCTGATCACTACGTCATTACAGATTGGACTGATCAAGGATGAGCAGGGAACCTGAGCTGAGTAACAGTTCCCACACTAGTACTAAGATATTTAGGCTAGCTGTATTCTTGCTCCAGGGTCTTAACCGATATGGCACCTCACTCATTATCAGGGTAGGAAGTTAAAGCGTGGCACACAGACATATTACTGTACTTCAAGCGCCAGACTGTATATACGCAGCATGGAAAAATAAATTCTGCACTCAGTTATTTAGTCAGGGACACTGCGAAATAGGGAAAAGTCGATAGCAAGGATTTTAAATTGTGGGAAGACTTTAGGAAACAATCAAAAAGCAAATACTGGTAGACGAGTGGACCGTACAAGACTGAGTATAACACATGCAAAAGCAGTATATCTCGTAGACAAACAACAGGTCAAGATAAAGGTCTATGTAATATTTATACAATAAAACAATTTAAATCTTCAGGAAAACCAGCTTTCTAAGCAAGTTCAGCAGGATGACGTCTGTCAGGCCCCGAGTTAACGGCTCTATTATTTATGCTTTCATTTAATGTAAAACAGCTTTTTGATTCTTTTTTTTATCCTATAATCTTATGAAAGTTATTATCTTAACTATCCTATTCCACAATTAGATATACGAGGGCTGGAACTTTAATAATGGCAACAATTTGTTTACAGCTCGTACAAAATAGATATGTCTTTCAAAGTTTTACTGACCTTCAAAGTAGTCACCTGCATTGTGTACAGCCCGTTGCCAGCGATGTGGAAGTTGTAGGATACTCTTAGCAGTGCCAGTTGTGTTGACAGTTCGAGCGGCGTGGTCTATTGCCCAACAAATTTGTAGCAGTTCTGAAGAAAATGCCGTGAAGTGTTTCCTTCAGTTTAGAAATAAAGTTGAACTTACGAGGGCTTAAGTCAGGAGAGTGCAGTAGGTGGTATAGCACTTAGCAGCCCCATCGGTCAAACAAATCAGTAACAGCTTGCACTGTACGTGCTTGAGCATTGTCCTGCAAAATGATGGTCAGGACCTGCAGAAAGTGTCATCACTTCTGTCTCTAAGCTGGTTGTAGGTTGTGTTCCAAAAACGGACAGTGCGAGATGTTACTGATTTGTTTGACTGATGGGGCTGCTAAGTGCTGTACCACCTACTGCACTCCCCTGACTTAAGCCCTTGCAAGTTAAACTTGATTTCTAAACTGAAGGAAACTCTTCACAGCATTCACTTCAGAACTGCTACAAATTCATCGAGCAATAGATGGCGGCGCTCAAACTGTCAACACAACTGCCACTACTAAGAGTATCCTACGACTTCCACATCGCTGGCAACAGGTTATACACAATGCTGTTGACTACTTTTAAGGTCAGTAAAACTTTAAAGCATGTATCTATTTTGTACGAGCCATAAAGAAATAGTTGCCACTAATAAAGTTCCAACTATTGTATGAAACACACAAGTCAGACCAGAGTGTGTATGTTGTGTACAAGAGTACACACAATCACTCACTCATAAAATGATACCTCATATACATATGGATAACATTTATACTAGTTAAAACTTGTGAGTCATTTCAAATCTGTGTGTTACATATTGTGTATGAATGGTTTTTTTTTTTTTTTTTATTAACGTGCAATAACTGATGTATATTGAAAAGGTATACCAGCTAACATGACAAACTTTTATGACTGATAATTATGTGTCACATGTTGTCGGGGAAAGGGTTCGTACAGCATATCAACGGGAAAGGAGATGAAAGAATGTGCACACATCACACATCAATTATGGTAACAGTGGGAACACAGAAGAACTGCAGACATGTACCACTTAGTATTTATTCTGATAAGTACCTGTAACAAGTTAGATTCAAAATAGGGAAAGGGTGAAAAAGAAGTTCAAATACAATGACCACAGACCAAGATAAACGGGTGGAATAGTTACTGGCAGAATGTACTGCGTGAGGAGAAGCATACAACAAAGATATTCAACCTCTACTGTGAAGAGGTGTAAGTATTTATGTAAGGCAAGGCTTGAGAAAGGCAAGAATGTATGCAAGGTAATGATCACTGGAGTCAAGACAGGAGTAACGTCATCATCTCAGAAGAGGATAGGGTACGATACTTTGTATAGGAATTGAAAAGTGATGATGTGGTACGCCCGAAGGCAATACGTTAGGAAGATAAAGGGTTAATGGACCTACAGAAAGAATGACTTACACCTTCAGTCGGATATATCTGAAAAAGAATGGACCTGTACTGCTTTTATGAAGGAGTTATAAAGGGACACTGACATCTCAAATCGAAAGATAACTGAGAAGTATCTGCCCTTAGAATGAGGTGTAAACGTGCACAAGAAGGATGCTGATGTTATGGGCGCATTCTCCAGGCTAGTGTAGTGTGGTATGGACTAGGCTGCTTAAACTTCATAAATATGGGTACATTTCTACTATGGTTTAGGGAAGCAAGTATCTGAGGTTAAGAATAATTAAATAGATTGTTTATTTCAATCCAAGAATCTCTCTTCAAGTAAATGAATGAATTAAGAGAAGTAATTTAAAAAAGTTAGTAAACATGATACAAATATCTCTGCCAAGACCTGGAGAACGTGACAGTACACTGGTGTCAGCTGTATACAGAAAAGAAAGCAAGATAGATAGTCTGGTGCAATATATCGAGGAACTTACAGAAATGTTTGTGCATGTTGGAATGCCCATACCTAAGGAAATTAGAGATCATGTAGCTCGAGTAAGAGCAGAGGTGAAATTATACGGTGATAAATACTGTAATGAAAAAGGAAACTGTACGAGAGACCCATAGGGACCGGATCTGTATGTTACTTGGTGTTGGGTAAAGTAATGATGGGAGGTAACTGTTGAAAATGAGACGAGTTGAGTGGAACATTATGCAAAGTCCTAGAGGGAAACTTAACTGCAAAGAACCTTAATATTTTGTAGAGTTGTAAAATTACAAAAGTGTTTGAAAATTTATATTCATTGCAATTGTGTGGAACTTTTAGAACTAATTTTATGAGCATGGAGTCTTTCATCTCAGTGAGAGAATATGAGGTGTAACATGACATTCACAGATGTTCCACAGACATTATATACATTGGCCCACAGAAGCTGTTTGTGGGATAATGTAGTCAGTTAGTAGGAAGCACCCCACTATCGGGAGGTTTTTCGACAGTTTTTGCAGATCGGAATTGTACCAATCCTCTGCAATCGGCGATGCGAGCTGCCGACAGGTGCTTCTATCTGCTGGTTGGTGCCGTTCGCTCTGTGGGGTTGTGAGGCAACGGTATGGAGCCAAAGAAATCATCACGGCATTGATACTCTGTTCTGACTCTCGTGTGAGACTGATGCATGACAGCATCTTCCTGGAATGTAATGCATGTGTAGCTGATTCATTAAGAGAAGTTAGACTTGCACTTTACAGAAAATACATTGCATTCAGCTTCTCTAAGTGTGTTATTTCACTAGAATAACACACTCGGAGAAGTTGAGCTCTGATTTATTTCCTATTATGCTCAAGTCTAACTTCTCTTAATGAATCAACTACAGATGCTTTACATTCCAGCTGGATGCTGTCATGTGATCATCTCATACGAGACGCAGAACGATAAAAACAGAACATAGACACCGTGTGATGTCTTTGTTGTCACAGAAGTCACATGTGTTCGATACCTTTGCCTCACGGCCCCACAGGGCAAATGTCAACATCCATCAGGCAGAAGTGCCAGTACGCCGCTCACATCGCTGACAGCACAGGATCAGTACAATTCGGAAGTGCACAAATCATCAAAAAACCTCCCAAAAGTGGGGTGTTTCCTACTAACTGACTACATGATCCCACAAACACCTTCTGTCGGCCATTAGATATTGAGAGTATGGAAAATCTTGTTCTACGAATGATGTGTCACACCTCAATGTAACAAGATACGTAAGTTACAGATCAACTGCTGGACTCTTTACTACTTATTCCTGACATCCACATTAGGGAAATAAACACCGAGCAAATATTTCCGGATGAGATTCCTTTTATCAGCACAACTAATCCCACGACATTTAACAAATATTGTACTACTGGTACCACAAAGTTTGTAAGAAATCTGAATGTTTCAATACAGCTGCGGATAGAAATGGCTGACCCTTTATGTCAATATCCACTCACCTCGTACTCACTGTACTTAATAATTCTGTTCTGGGCTTGTTTCCAGTGTGGTGGAGTCACACTCCTTGATCTGCTTCTAGATGGTGTCCTGTAACGCTGAAAAGAACAGAAATATTTAAAGTCGAGAAAAAGTACAGCAGTCAGTCACTAGTAATCTGTCGCAGATCTAGATTTCGACCACAGTGTGGCTATCCTCAGTGCTAAAAACATAAGAATACATTACAACAAGAGACACATACAAATCGTAACAGACTGTAGTTGTATAAGCTTAAGTACATCATAATGGTGTGCAGTGTCCTCTATATGTATGTAGTTTAGATTACAGAATTTACAGGTCCCATTTTAACGTGTAGGCAAATACCTGGCTAACACCAAATACAGTAGATAAAAACATTGTTAAAAGTAACTTCCATACGCTTTATGTAAAAGGCAGTCGCAAACTCATTTGCTGATCAACTTGTGTGGTGGTTGGTGTGCAAACTAAAGGTAGTTGCTGTTTGAAATGCTAATAAATAAAAATTATACAAATGTTCATGCGTACAGGAATATAACTTTACTAAAATCCTTTTATTAAAATAAAAAATTATACACTTTTATGTGCTTTCAGAAATAAAACTTTAATGAAAACCTTTTATCAAAAATAATTAGCTTCCATTTAATGCTACTTCCAAATAAATAAATAAAACAAACACCAGAAGCTTTAGGAACTTACGTACTGGTGAAAGTACACTGTAAGAAACAAGAAACACTTCACTTTACCATATATTCACACATCCTTCCCATAGGAATGTAAAATTATTGGTTCAGTTTAGTGCTAAATGCACTGAGCTTTAGAGCAAGTGACTACATACCAAACAAGTTATTGTATGTGAGCCCACAGAAATACTATTATAAAGGCCAATACTGCCAGGTCAAATGTACCTGCTGGCCCCCTTTACTGATACACACATTTAATATCCATTTCTTATATACATTTGTGAAGAGCCACTCTAACAAGAGACTCCAAGCACCACTACAGTTGCAAGAACTGGCAAGTAAACCCAACATAGGAACAATAGTATATAATATCAGTTAACAAAACACTGCAAGTATATGTTACAAGTTAGCTGAGACACAGGAACCGAGCGAGCTAAAGAATGCCAGAAAGGGGAAGTTCCGTGACGAGGACTGAACGTATAGTCTCTGCACGTGCTGCTACAAAATGTTTGAGATTCTGTACTGGTCACACAGAATGATTCTACAACTACATACACACTCTACAAGACAATGTGACATGCACAGTAGAGGGTACTCAGCACGATACCACACGTCAGGATAGCTTCCCCCCGCAATCACATACAGAGTACAAGATGAGCGACTGCTGAAATTTGTCTGTGCATGCTGTCATTAATCTCAATTTTTTCTTCACAATCCCTAATGGATAAATACATCAGGGGGCTAACAAATATATCTCATTTTTTTACGTAATGCAGTTTTTTGAAACCAGAAGCATTAATGCACAGGCTCGCATTACTGCACACGGGATTAGCAGGACCATTCCCTTTCTGTGGAATGCCTACTGGAGCATCGTACAGTTAATTTTTAACCAAATGTTTAAATGTTTTGCTGGAAGACGTCTCACTTCACTTATGTGAGAAGGTGCAGTTCACACACACGGTGTTTCCCAGATAAACAGATAGATCTTGGAGCAGTAACATCTTGTCCTGGTCCATCTCCTGATCTCAACTCCACTGATCCTTCATTTTTTGGGGGCGTTAAAGGACTTACAATGAATGTTCATGTTCTTCGACAACATGTTCGAGGAGGATTTCAGTAGACACAGCAGACATCTGGGGTATTGGAGCAAGTAAGACAATCCAAAATGTGGAATTCAGGAGCTTGTGTTAGAGTTAATGGTAGGCATTCTGCACATTTCATTTAGCCAACAGGAAACAATATTTGAAAATAAGAACCCAGCTGGAGATCTGAATACAAAAAGGTATACAAAAATAAACTGTGTGTAAGAAAGAAAATGAAAAATATCCATATTTCTATATGAACTTTTTTGCTTACACACACGCAGATACGGGGAGGGGGGGGGGGGGGGAGGGAGAGAGAGAGAGAGAGAGAGAGAGAGAGAGAGAGAGAGAGAGAGAGAGAGAGAGAGAGAGAGCGCATTGAAGAACTGTATCTCACTTCCCTCTACAGCTCTACAGACAATCCACTGAGTAGTGGTATTTAACATCACATTTAGAGTACAGAATGTTTCAAAATGAATATACATATTACAAAGCATTATACTGTCAAAACTACCTACCACTGCACCCCGGCCCAGCTTATGTAACAGACACAGTGCCTAGTTTATATACATTGCCACTAGATGTCAGTTTTCTTCTGTTTGCTCGCTTACTATCACAATGTTGCAAAACGGCTACTCCGCAGCAGAAATACTTTTGTGTTTTCAAGTCTGAAGTGTAATTCTGTGATTACATGACAAAGATGTTTTAGTCTGAGGTACCAAACTGATATTCTGAATAGATGGAATTGAAAGATTTGTAGACACAAAATGTGTATGTAAAGGAAAGATTCTTAGCCACCCTCTGTTTCCGATGAAAATGTCAGCACAAATTCAAACCGCCTTCCAACATAGCCCTATAAAATCAATCCCTCGTGCCAGTCTGGTGTTACAACTGAGTATAATAACAATTTGGTGCATTTTGAGACATCGGTCAGTTATGAAACCATACAAGTTACAGCCTCTATGTCACGACAACAAACACAAACTTGTCACATTTTCTGGCGAGATACAGAATGCTGTTGACAGTGACAGTAATTTCGCACAACACATTGTGTTCAGCGATGAAACACCTTTCCACCTAAGTAGGAAAGCAAACAAGCAGAATGTCTGAATTTGGAGCCTTCACAACCCCCCATGCACACACTTAACATGTATGAGATTCACCCAAAGATATTTCTTTGAGGGAAATCCAGTTAACAGTCAGCAGTATCTTGCTATGTCACAACACTGTTCATTTCTGAAGCTAAAAGAGGACAACTTCATCTTTTAACAAGACAGAGCACCTCCTCAATGAAGTCGCCAAGTGCGTGAATAACTGAATGAAACTATCGAGCCTCTGGATTGGTCATCTAACAGCTCTTAAGGCAGCACTTCTCAGCTGACCTCCATTGTCATCAAATCTGTTGCCCTGTAACTTCTTCCTGTGGGGTTTCATTAAGGTCAATGTTTATGCACCAGCTCCACCATGGAAACTGCAAGAGTTGAAGCACCAGATCTGCACTGCCGTAACATCAGTGATTATGGACACACTTACCAAAGTACTGGAGGGATTATTGAGATGTTATTTTAATGATTTGGCAGTGACCAAGTGCACTTGGTCTTTTCAGTTTGTGTAGAACCCACAAGGGAAGGGCCCAATCTGACATGTTGAAACATGCTATGGAATTTTTTATACAGAAAGAATACTTCGAAAGGAATGCACTGTCAAAATTTTAGCTCATAAGACACACGGCAAATATTGTAAAAACAATGCCAAATTCGTAATCTGTCAGCTGGAGGCTTACTAATTATGCACGCACTGCAAGGCAGGCGTACAGCCTCTGTATATGGTAAATCCGTAAACAGAAAACATGACACAACCCGATCATCATTTGTAATGCAAGATTTAGTTCAAGTTTACATTTCTCCGACACTATTCTTCACAGTTACTACTCTCTTAAATTTGTAATTCATTTAAGATCCACAATAACTGTTAGTAGCTCTTTGAGCTAGCAACTGAAACACTGTAAAACGAATTAACATTCATTTCATTTTTGTAATAAATGGCTGTTGATAGCATCTGCCTTTGTCTATGTTCCACTTATGTGGAATGTCCTCAATATTGTGAAAACAACTCTAAGACCAACATATGTGTCATTTGGTAGTTTCTTGGACATTCATTCGAATGACTTTGGCATACCTTCCTAGCCCAAATCAAACCCATATTTCAATGGCTTTCAGTGACAAAGGAAAAGCTGTTAATTTTTGGTTAGACAAAGAAGGGACAAAACGCTTGAAGCTAAGCAGTGTGCAAAGAATTTTGTTTCGTAAAATCTAACCACGAATTACAAAGAGTGACACAAATTAAAAAAATATGCGACAAAATGAAGCTCGAGAAAGTCTGAAAACTTTAGGGCTGCTCGTGAGAGACAATGCACCACAGTGTGAAGATGAAGCTTGCTGCTACCCGTGCAACTGTTGTTTACAATGCCGATCAGTTGGGTTCCATGAGAGACCTGCACGAACACCACACTTAATAATTTTAGAGTAAAAAAAGGAAAGGCTCAGTTGTGCAATCAACAAATGCTGACACATTTGTCAGTGATATGTACGAGTGGATCGCTCTTTCCACAGCTTCATATCTGTCTTCAGGAACCTTGATGATATAGGACCAAAAATTGAAAACTGGCTGTTTAGTTACAAAAATCTTAACTGGAAAAATGAGAAAGAATGATTTTCAACATTTCATTCAAAACATCTTCCTGACACTCGCAGAAAATAAGTCATTGCTTCTGTCAGACTCTCAGCCCAAGCTCTTCGATGTGCAGCAGCAAAATGTACGCTGCATATTTTCATGTTACGAAGACATAAATCTGAATTCCACCAAACACCGCATGTTACTTTCCAAAGCACTGAAATCTAGATTGTGACGTGCTTTTGTAAGCTCATGTCATGTGATCGCGCCAGCTGATAACAGCATAGGGCACGAGATGTAGTCAGCCAATAGCAAGATCACTCTTAAGTAGTGCGAACACATAAATAAGAAAAGTTGATGATTTAAATTAATATACATAGTGCTGCTACAAGAAAAACAAGGTTTCACATATAATCGTGGTATCTAAGATTAATAAGCAGCAAGAGAAGCTAAGCTTCCACATATAATGTTGATCTATTTTGCGCATGTTACACTTTAAGATATATCACACAAATATGCCAGTAAAATTTTTACTAACGACGTAAATGCCTGATCTGGGCTCGAAATTCTTCTAGATGGTCAACCTCAAAGAGTTGATTGTTAATTGAGAGTCAAACGCTCTGAGATTTAAGAAATTCTTCGTACATTCTCGAATATAGTACAAGGAAATTTACTTTGAAATTAACGCTTTTCAAACCACCATCCGCAATCTTTTCCCATGACCTGTTGGAAACTGATTTGTTTCAGCAGTTTCCAGAGACTGCCAGATAACAGGCGCCACCGCTCTTGCGCAGCTACAATGACACGGGAAACCCGTATGTTCATACATGTAATACATTAAAAGATCTTGTGATCTGAACAAGACATCAGAGGATACTTCAAGTTAATCGGAATTTCGTGAACCATACTAAAATGCATAATTCAGCTCAAAGTGCACATTTGTATGTCCAGATTCGGATGTAAATTTTCTTGAGTAGCAGTACTGGATTATCTCATGTTTGGTTCTTTATTATGGCATAATGCCATGCGAGCTAGAAAATGGAAAATGTGCATTTGAAATGCAGCGAACAGTTGAAACTAGCCAACAGTGTGAAATTAAACACTTCGTTTCAAATAAATTGACTGCCTCAGTGCAAAAGATTAATAAAAGCCAAATCTCTTTAGCAAAGCAACAAAAAAATAACTTCATTGTTCTGCAAGGGGACTAATGCTTTAAGTCAAAGGTAGAAATAAAACCTGAAAATAATATTTTAGCCTTCCGTAATTATGCGATGTATTTTAATTCATTTGATAGCTCCTGGCCATAGAAATCCGCTTTGTTTTCATTTGATGTGAGAGTAATAAATGAAGAGGAAACAGCAAAATCACAAAACGTAAGCACACGTCACGTGGAGAGTTGATTTTTAATGTGGAGACTACCCACCTCCCCACTACAACTCTGTGCATCAGCCCCGGATTTATGATATATCCGAACTGGGGCAATACTAGATAGTGGTGCCCAGCCACACATCCGTAGCCAGCAGTGGGAGAAGGAACTATCCATACGCGACTCAACTGGACATGCACAGGAGTCCGCCCGCGACTGCTCAAACGAATCTAATGTCAACAGCTGTCACGTCACGCTCATTGGAGGCAATTTGTCATTATGAATCATTGCACAGTCTTTCTAAAACCTTTGACACACTTTGCTGTTGGCAGACACTTGTATGAGCGCTATGTTTTGTTGGTTTGTATGACAGACTTTCTTTGCGACTTAAGTTTTATTTTCGTTTTTTCTTCCTCTTTTTAATGTTTTGTTGCTGCAGTATTATCCTGCAGACGCGAGATAAAGTAATATCCTTTGTTGGAGTATTGGTTCTTACCAGTCAAAAATCACAAACATTTAACTGAAAAATAAAACAATGAAACATTACTGGTTTTTCCCGGTTTTCTCCCGTATGAAAAAATTCCTGGGTTTTTCCCGGATCTCACAGTTGTCCCGGGTCGTATACACCCTGTAATAAGGTGAGCAAGATTGAATAATACAAAGTCTTAGCCCCCAATCTGACTGTACATCACCACCCAACATCACAGCAAAGAAGCAACAGAATATCACACTACTACAAATGCTGCACTTTCTCAGTGGATTTTTTATGACGTTGGAATTTCGAGACCTCTTTCTCACACATTATCTTTTCGAGAGATACGGCCTTGTCTGGATGCAGACACTTATTCGTAACTGTAGAAACAGTGATTCTTGATAACATATCAGCTTTGTATGAATTGCTGTCATTTCACTTTTTTCCTTATACACATAATTGAGGTTGTAGTAGAAGTACGAGAAAGAATTATCATGAAACCCTTCATCAGCAATGTACATATTATAACCTGAAAATCATATTTCATAATCACACAAAATGTTAATGCCAGGAGTAGTACTCTAGGATGTCCTTAAATGAAAAATAATCACAACATCGAAGAAAGTCCTAAGAACTGCAACGTGTGTCTCGCAAGTGAGGCCCACACAGATTCCACTTACAAATACTCCACGGCCTTTGATGAGACGGCCACTCTTGGTAATACCACGTATGCGCGCCTTCCGTCGCCGTCTCTCACGGTCGCGGTCTCTATCCTTGTCCTTCTCTTTGTCCTTCTTGTCCTTGTCGGCGGCCACGTTGCCACCACGAAACAAAAACTTGTTGCGTGGCACGTCCGGTATCTCGTCGGGATCGATCTTCGTGAGTGTGACCAGAGGGTGCGGCTGCCCCTCCGGGCTGGAGACGTCATCTTTCTCTGCGCTGGCGTCGCTGTCCTCCGAACTGGAACTGTGGCTCTTCCTGAGGGCGCACACAAACAGTCAACGACAACTCACAAAGCCCGAATATGAATGGTGCTACATCCACAACTGTCATTTGTTAAGACAGGCAACAACGAAACAATTTTAGTCAATAAAACTTTACCCAAACTATGTGTACAAACATACAATAATCAGGTAGCCAGCAAAATATAAAATTCAGAAATAACATGAAGACCCACAGAAGTCACTTACAGATTATGATTCAAGCAAACTGTATCAATTATAAGAGGTTATCCACATAATATACAATACTGGCTCTGAGCACTATGGGACTTAACATCTATGGTCATCAATATACAATACTGTTTCTTATTAATAAGGAAGACAGGGTTTAACATCCCACTGACAATGAGGTCGTTAGAGATGAACACAAGCTCAGGTTGACAAAGTATGGGAACGAAAAATCTGCCACGACTTCCAAAGGAATCATCCCAGCATCCCCTACAGCAAATGTGCTTCAAAACATTGTTTCTTTCTATATTCGATATGTCTGCATTTTATTTCTATATGTAGCAGAGTCTATGAACTTTGCCCTCTTAAACAAGAAAGGCAATTTGTATGAACCCCACTAATTTTGGAAATCCTCATTGTCATTTATAATGTTTTGAGACATTAATGTGAAGTGATTTAGGAGAAACTGCTGATGAACAAACTCGCCAAATCAGGAGCGTAACAACTACGCGACTTCATTTATATGAATGCGTGGTGTGTATTCTTTCGGACACATCCAAAAGAATAGACATCATGTGGAATCCGCAGCGGTCATAAGTAGACTGAAAGTGGAGAGGTAGAAAGGAAAGAAAAGGAGAGAAATTGGCAATATCAATTGAATCAGGATTTTTTGCAGAATTGGTGGCGACAAGTCAAAGTGTGAGCCAGACTGGGACTCTAATCTGGGATCTTTTTCTTACTAGACAGCTGCATTAACCACTGCACCATCTGGACACCGTGCTCAGCACAAATGCATGGACTATCTCTGAACACTCCCCAGCTAACCCACATTCCCACCTAGTGCCACCTAACCATGTCCTCCACAGTCACTAATTTTAGATTCCCGGCAGATGTCTAATAATATTGTGCATTTGCACTGAATGTTGTCAATTCATTTCCCATCGAGGTAAATCAATTATACAAATGTGTGGTGTCTCTTCTTTCAGGCATGTCACCGCTCTCCGCAACCTCCCCTGCCCCACCCCCCCCCTCCCCCACCGCCCGTATCTTCAATGTACATAATATGTATCACAGCTGCAGTTTCGGACATGCCTTGCTGGGCAATGAATTGACAACCTTCAGTGCAGATGCACAATACTGTTAGACTTCCGCCGGGAATCTAAATTAGTGAGCACAGAGGGCGTGGACGGGGACTGTGGATAGGTGGCAATACGTGGGAATGTGGGTTGACCGGGGAGAGTGTATTTGCACTACACACACTGTCCGAATGGCGCAGTGCTTAACACAACCGCCCAGTAAGCAGGAGAACCCGAGCTAGAGTCCCTGTCTGGCACACATTCTCACTCGCTGCCGATTCTGCTTGAAGTCCCGATGCAGCTGATAGTTCCCTCCCTTTCTCCCTCCACCTTCAATCATACAATATGTGACTTCACTTGGCTGTATCTTTGAGAGGGAAACCAGAAGACCGTGGTTTTCAGTTAAGCCCTGTGACAATTACTTAAACCTCGTCTGCTGTTTTATGATGGGAACATACCTAGTCTCCCACAGACTATGTAAGTAATAAAGTTACAACACCATTCAACAGTTTCTCAGGACTCAAATTGTACTAGCTACTCCTTCAAAACCTCAGATAATCTATTTTGTTGAAAACTGACATTTTGAAACTGTGAGTGCATAAAAAACACAAGCCGATTGTTGCAAAGAAGAACCAGCAAGCAACCAATGTTAACGATACTACTCATTTACACGAACAGCGCCACAGCTAGTTCGATTATTGATGGCCCAGATATCTCGGTCTCAGAATCCTTCTCATCCACTGCAATGCCTGCATCAGCCAGAAAAGTTTGGCTATTCTTCCTTGAAATACACTCCTGGAAATGGAAAAAAGAACACATTGACACCGGTGTGTCAGACCCACCATACTTGCTCCGGACACTGCGAGAGGGCTGTACAAGCAATGATCACATGCACGGCACAGCGGACACACCAGGAACTGTGAAGTTGGCCGTCGAATGGCGCTAGCTGCGCAGCATTTGTGCACCGCCGCCGTCAGTGTCAGCCAGTTTGCCGCGGCATACGGAGCTCCATCGCAGTCTTTAACACTGGTAGCATGCCGCGACAGCGTGGACGTGAACCGTATGTGCAGTTGACGGACTTTGAGCGAGGGCGTATAGTGGGCATGCGGGAGGCCGGGTGGACGTACCGCTGAATTGCTCAACACGTGGGGCGTGAGGTCTCCACAGTACATCGATGTTGTCGCCAGTGGTCGGCGGAAGGTGCACGTGCCCGTCGACCTCGGACCGGACCGCAGCGACGCACGGATGCACGCCAAGACCGTAGGATCCTACGCAGTGCCGTAGGGGACCGCACCGCCACTTCCCAGCAAATTAGGGACACTGTTGCTCCTGGGGTATCGGCGAGGACCATTCGCAACCGTCTCCATGAAGCTGGGCTACGGTCCCGCACACCGTTAGCCCGTCTTCCGCTCACGCCCCAACATCGTGCAGCCCGCCTCCAGTGGTGTCGCGACAGGCGTGAATGGAGGGACGAATGGAGACGTGTCGTCTTCAGCGATGAGAGTCGCTTCTGCCTTGGTGCCAATGATGGTCGTATGCGTGTTTGGCGCCGTGCGGGTGAGCGCCACAATCAGGACTGCATACGACCGAGGCACACAGGGCCAACACCCGGCATCATGGTGTGGGGAGCGATCTCCTACACTGGCCGTACACCACTGGTGATCGTCGAGGGGACACTGAATAGTGCACGGTACATCCAAACCATCATCGAACCCATCGTTCTACCATGCACGTCCGCATGTATCCCGTGCCACCCAACGTGCTCTAGAAGGTGTAAGTCAACTACCCTGGCCAGCAAGATCTCCGGATCTGTCCCGCATTGAGCATGTTTGGGACTGGATGAAGCGTCGTCTCACGCGGTCTGCACGTCCAGCACGAACGCTGGTCCAACTGAGGCGCCAGGTGGAAATGGCATGGCAAGCAGTTCCACAGGACTACATCCAGCATCTCTACGATCGTCTCCATGGGAGAATAGCAGCCTGCATTGCTGCGAAAGGTGGATATACACTGTACTAGTGCCGACATTGTGCATGCTCTGTTGCCTGTGTCTATGTGCCTGTGGTTCTGTCAGTGTGATCATGTGATGTATCTGACCCCCAGGAATGTGTCAATAAAGTTTCCCCTTCCTGGGACAATGAATTCACGGTGTTCTTATTTCAATTTCCAGGAGTGTAGATGTATTTAAATCCCATTACAATGTGCACATTGCATTTTTAACAACTGCTTACAATCCCAAGTCATACAACATCAGCCTCTTACAATGTCTCTCGTGCATCAGGACTCTCGACAGGTGGCTAACTTTGTTCATAAAGACAACAGAAATGTCTCCAATTCCTGAGGGCTGTGTAGACCACAGCATATCTCCTAGGCGGAACATAAGTGGCACAGTAATTGCACGCAGCAACAAGTGCTGCAAACACAACGTAATATTACCGTCCCCTTACCCATTTCAGAAATACACTGCGTTCACCTCAGCTCAGGGGGCACGTACAGAGAAGAAAAAAAAACTGCACACACGGAAGGTAAATGTCTACTAAACTACAACGAAAATTCTTTTAAAAATCACAGACAATGTTCATTGGTTTGAAAGAGCAAAGTGACGTGTTACACCTCAGTTTTTGGGCGTTTTTCTCTCCCTTGTTGCACAAGGTAGTTTGGGTGATGGTGCCCTATAGTAAAACACTATATGTGAAATTTCCTATTTAACTGAAACGGTAAGTAATAAATAAAACAGCTTCAACAAATTTCTAAGATAGAACTGATGTCGGTTTAGGTTACTTATGTTGAAATTCCCCATTTCTTCATGTTGCACTGCTATGTAAATATATAAAAAAATTGCTTTATATATTTTTTACTATTTCGTGAACACAAGCAATCAACAGTGTGCAACATAATGAAGTGGGAATTTTAACGAAAGCAACCTAAACTGCAAACAACATTGGCTTGGAGATTTTTTTTTACATTGTTTTCACCCGTTATTAAGTACCATTACAGTTAAGTAGGATACTTCTCCTATACTTCTTGATGTAGGGCTCCATCACTGAATGAAAATTTGCCAAAAGGGCTAAAAATAGCCAACAACTAATGCAAAAGCTGATAAATGGAATATAAAAGTGAGCAACTGTACAAAAATTATCCAGTAACAGCACTATTTGAGTAAACAAATAACGCTATTAAAATAGCTGATTGCTGTTTTTTTCTTTGCTAGAATTAACTTTTACTTCAGATGTTCTCCCTATGGGTGTGTGTAATGAGATAGGTTTGTGTTTAATATTCTACATGATCAGCTGCTATCTATGATAGAAGCACTACTGCAACAATAATGTCCTTTCATTTGAGTCTTCTCTGATACCAAACATTACCACACTGCATATTTTTCACTAAATTATACCTGTCAGCACTGATGACAAATGGTACCTTGAAAAAGTAACCTAGCCGTACCTAATAAAGACACATCAAAGCCACTAACGTGTTTCAAAATATTCTTCAAACTGTATTTATTCTGGTTTAACATTAAGACAATATTCATAAAGGTTATGAAAGATCGTCACCTTTCAATTTGCCAATGGCACTGAAGTTAAAGTGACTTCGTACAATGACAAAAAAAGACTATCAGACATTCGCAACTAAGTATTTGAAAGCTCTACCTTTTCTCTTTCTTTTGCTTCTTTCTTTTCTTCTTCTTTTTCTTCTTATCTGCATCAGAATCACTACCTGTTTCAGCAGAACTACTTGACACCTTTTTCCTTTTCTTCTTCTCTGCAGCAGAGAAACAAGTACAATTAATTTCTCAAGAATTGGGAAATAAGTCCTACAATAGTTACAAGTTACAAATAGCATATTCTACATGGCAGAAATATTAAAGTGGTTATATACTCCCATACCTTGATAACATTAACTCATGCAACTTAAAATTGAAAAGTATATTAGGTTATGAGCACCAACGACTTCATTTTTACGTCAGCATAAACTGTATCTTAATTAAGGAATAATTTGTAACTTTTTATTTCTGTAAATTTTGCACAAAACATTTACCAAAAATAAAACACTAGTTTCCGTACCTCAGGTGCCTGGGCGAGGGGATAACCGATATGACAAAGGCCAGAAAATGTACAGCAACAACGGAATTGAAGCACGTTGCTACCACAGCAGAGTTGCAGGCATCTGGCAATCCACGTGAATCAGTTGTACACAGCAGACAGGTGCACACAAGTGGGCAGTGCTGTGAGAGCACGGGAAGGTGACAGGTTGGGTAGACGTCCCTCCTCCTGTCACTCAGATTGTAGCAATACTTCGACAGAGGACAGGGCGACGAGAGCCGAGCTTACGATACTCCAAACATTAATACTTGCTATTAATACTGCACTCAAAAGTCTGGGTTCGAATAGTGAAACTGAACAGAAACACACAGACACACAAAATAATGTAGTTCTGTGCGAGTGTGTACATATGCAAGGTTTTCGATCTCATGTCCGAGTACATCGACTGTTAGACAACTTAACTGTATGGTGCAAAAAACTCGCATCCGGCTTCACTGCACAGGCAGATGTATCAATTCGGTATCAGTTAGAAAAAAGGGAACACAATATCTGTGTTCGATAGTAACAAACAAACCCGGAACACGATCGCAAACTCACTAACTTCCGCAACCCACTGGTACTCTCCTCGTGACTGAAAATGCGGGGTAACTCTCTGTTCTAAAAGTTTCCGGTAAAGTCGTACATTCTGTTTGCAACGCTTTTCTCGCGTTACCAGCCACTGTCAAAAAGTTTTAAAAAGGCGAACACAGAAAACAGTTCTGTGTACCTGAACATTAGCTGCCTGATAGCAAAGTAATATTTGCAAATCTCCTACAAAATACATTCTCTCAAATAAGTACTTTGAAGATTAGTTGGTACCATTACAAAGAATTAGTACATTTGGCGATCAATGAACAGCTTTCATTGGCTTTTAGTTGCATTTTGTAAGAAACTGGACTTCATTTCCTCCACCCATCCCCTCCCACAAAACTCTGTCAGGTACCTTCCCCCTGCCCTTTAAGTGCAAATTTTGGATTCGCACTCACACGAGCCAATCACAATTATACTACGGGGAAACGAATGGGAAATGGACTCTGAGGCAATATTATAGAAAGGGAAGATGAAGTATGTGAAAACGAGTCTCGAGATACAGTCAGTTGAAACGAAGCTGGTGAAGCTGACAGCAATCCCATAGAATCTTCTAGGTACTCAGGAGAGCCAGCCGTGACTAAACTATTCCACCTGATAGGAAACACACATAAGACAGGTGAATACCACCAGACTTCAAGAACACAATTCCACCTGCAAAGAAGGCAGCTGATGAGAGATGTGTAAATTAGTGAACCGTCGGTTTTGTAAGCCACAGCTGCAGCATACTACCAAATTATTACAGAAGAATGGGAAAACTGATAAATCAGATTGGGCTCCAGAGAAACGTTGGTACATACAAGGCAATACTGACCCTACAACTTATCTTAAAATATAGGTTGAAGAAAGGCAAACCTATGTTTAAGGCAGGGAAAGCCTTTAACAATATTGACTTCACCACACTCTTTGAAATTTTAAAGACAGCAGGTTAGGTTAGGTTAGTGGTGTTTAACGTCCCGTCGACAACGAGGTCATTAGAGACGGAGCGCAAGCTCGGTTTAGGGAAGGATGGGGAAGGAAATCGGCCGTGCCCTTTCAAAGGAAACATCCTGGCATTTGCTTGAAACGATTTAGGGAAATCACGGAAAACCTAAATCAGGATGGCCGGAGACGGGATTGAACCGTCGTCCTCCCGAATGCGAGTCCAGTGTGCTAACCACTGCGCCACCTCGCTCGGTACAAAAGACAGCAGGGATAAAACACAGTGAGTGAAGGTTATTTACAACCTGAACAGGAACCAGACTGTACTTATAAGAGTCAAGGACATGAAAGGGAAGCAGTGTCTGAGAAGGGGGGTGAGAGTGTCATAGCCTATTCCCAACGTTCATATGCACACTGAGAAAAAAAAGGAAAAAACAACTGAGGTCTAATTTGAAGGAATTTAAGTTCAGGGAGAGGAAATAAAAACAAATGAGGTTAGGTATTGTAAATCTGTGAGTGATAGCAAAGTACTTGGAAGAGCAGTTGAAGGAAAGAGGTCTGGAGGTGAACACAGACAAAAACAAAATGAGGCTAATGGAATGTAGGCAAACTAAATAAGGCGATTTTGAAAGAATTACATAAGAAAATAAAATGCTAAAATTAGAAGATAAGTTTCGCTATTTGGGCAGCCAAATAACTGACGACAGCCGAAGTAGACAACACAATATAAAATGCAGACTAGCTATAGCGCAAAAGTGGTTTTGAAAATGAGGAATTTGTTAAACTCTAATATAAATTTAAGAGTTAGCAAGTCTTTTCTGAATATATTTGTCCAGAATGTAGTCTGATACAGAAGTGGAATGTAGAGCCACAGGAAATTGGAGACAATTAGATGGGCAGGTCGAATAACCAATGAGATGGTACTGAATCGATCGAAGAAAATAATGACAAGTTGATTTACGGAAGGGATCCGTTGACAGAACACATTCTGAGACCGAGTCACAAATAGAATAAGACTGTATTGTTGTTTATTTAATTACAACCCAGGTTTCGGCCTTTTATGCCATTTTCAAGTGACAGAGATTATGTCATTTACATTTATTGCAGAACATCAAGCTTAAAATTGGTCATGAATTAAGAAAAATATTCACTCCTCATGAAATGCCAGGTGTAAAATCATCATCTCTTTTTTTATTTACTGACTTTTTCACAAGATGATTTTACATCTGGTATTTGGTGGGGAGCCAATTTTAAGATTTATGTCCTGTAACATACATTAATGACATAAACTCAATCTCTTGAAAATGGCATAAAAGGCTAAAACCTGGGCCATAATTAAATGAACAACAATACAGTCAAATGGTAGTCTTTTCATTTAAAAATTACTGTATGACTGTTGCTCAGCAACATCAAAAACTGTTTAATGCAATAACAGGGTGTATATGCGGACAAGAAAAAATAATTCCTGTCTTTTTCCCAGATTTTCCGGTTAAAAATACACTTTCTCCCGGGTGAAAAAACACTTTTTCCATGTCAAGTGACAGTATACCTTTCCTTGAAACTGTAAAACATATCAATGCTTTGATTATGGTTTTATACACTGGTGTAGAATTTCCCAGCACTTTAGAAACAAAACTCAGGGAAAAAAAACACGTTTTGGAAAGATCTTTGATGTGCAGCAACACATCCAGTACATACTTTTGTATTACAAAAGTGTAAATTCAAATTCCTCCAAACACCACATGTTACTTTCCGAAGCATTGAAATCGAGATTGCAATGCTCTTTTGTAACCCTGTCATAGTTCACGTCACATGATATAACCAGCCAATGACAGTGGATACTCAGAGAATATGGACATGTGATGATGTCAGCCAAAAGCATCATCACTGTGAAGTAGCGCTAACACACAAACAGAGAAAGTTAATGGTTTAAATTAGTATATATACTGTTGCTACAAGAAAAGAAAAGCTTTCACATATAATATTGGTCTGCAAGATTAATAAGCTGCAACAGAAGCTAAGCTTTCACATATAATGTTGATCTTTTTTGCGCATGTTACATTTTAAGATACATCACACAAATGTGCCAGTAAAATTTTTAACGACATGAATGTCTGATCTTCTAGATTCGAAATTCTTCTAACGGTTGTCGTCAAAGTTGCTTTTTAAATGAGAGTCAAAGGCTCTGTGATTTTAGAAGTTCATTGTACATTCTCACACACCGTTCATCTTGCGTAAAAGGAAATTTACTTTGAAAGTAATGATTTTCAAACAACCATTCGCAATATTTTCTCACAACCTGTTAGAAATACATTTGTTTCAGCAGTTGCCAGAGAGCACCAGATAAGGGGCGTCACCGCACTTGCGCAGATATGACGACGCAGGAAGCCCGTATGTTCCTATGTGTAAAACATTAAAAATCTTACATTATGTAATAAAAGAAACATGACAGAGTATACTCCAAGAGCATCAGCATTTTGCGAACCATGCTAAAAATGCATAATTCGGTTTAAAGTGCAGATCCGTAATGTCCAGATTCGGAAGTAAATTTTCGTGGAGTACCAGTACTGTCTTCTCTCATGTTTGGTTCTTTATTATGGCATAATGCCGTACATGCCAAAAGATGAAAACGTGCACTTGAAATGCATTTATTGCGACCGTGAATTTGTTAAATCTCTAAATACAACCAACCTGAGTAGCAGTCTCGCTTTTAGGAAATCTTCTGAAAGAATACACTGATGTATTAGTAAACGTTAGCAGCTTTGAGTCTTGATAAGTCAAGCACAGAAAATTTGAGTCGTAAGTGCTAACACTGATTGCGATGAAAAGTCAAAAGAAGAAATTTCAAAGATCCGACAATCTGGACTTGGAGGTCTGCACACGGAACGTGTTGTCTGCAGTGAAAGTGCCTGGTGAGCATTAAAATTTGGTTATTCCAGGCTTTCGTACGTGGATGCAGTGGAGCTGTTCTTGCTGAAAAATGTACCTCTATTCCTCTCCCACCAACACTTACCAGTTGTGGTATAGTCAATGTCCCAACATATCGTATAATACAACCTCTGACAAAGTTCGGTGAATAGTCCTGTAACATTAACATAGATGAACTACGAACTACAGTTACCTTACTGTCCTTCAAACTAGTCACCTCCCATAACCATGCACTGCTGAGCTCTGTGATGCATATCCTGGAAACTTTGCACAAAGTCTTCTTTTGGGATGGTGTTCAGAAGTCGCATCACATTTTGTCAGATGTCAGCAATATCATAAAATCTCTCCCCTTTCAAAGCAAGTGAGTCGAGGGAATAAGTAGTAGTCTGGAGGATTGAGATCTGGCAAGTATGGTGGATATTCAAATTGCATCATCCCCTTTTCTGCTAGGAACTGTTTGACGATATTGCTGTGTGGGCAAGTGGTGTTGTAAACAAAAAACCAGGAACCTTGTTGTGAATACTGGGGCCATACCCTGTGTAGACGTTGCATGAAACAGGTCAAAATTTCAACTTACTGCGCAGCGTTCAACGTCGTTCCTTCAGGCAGAAATTGAGGATAATACCTTACTATCAGAAAAAGTGATGAGCATTGTTTTGATCCACGATTTTTCGGCTATGACCTTTTTCCGACGAGGTGATGAAGAACGCCATTCCATGTTTTGCCGTTTCATTTCACGGTCATACCGGAGACACCAGGTTTCATCCTCAGTGATAACATGGTTCAAGAAGTAGGGTGTTGCACCCACCGTTTTGACAAAATTCTGTGAAGCCTCTAAATGTGCCTACTTCTGATTGTCAATTGAGTGATATGGCACAAGACAACACGTCTTCCTCTCCCCGAACTCCTGCGTAAGGATTTTTCGCACAGATTCGCAGTTCATTGGCTATCTTGCACACAGTTAATCGACAGTCATTCACGACTGATGTCCTCACTTTCTCAACGTTTTTGTCACTGACAGCAGTCGCCAGTTGTCCAAAACGGGGATTGTCAAACACACTTTCCCGGCCTCATCGAAAATGGGAGAACCCCTCGTACACACACTTCATGGACAGTGCTCGATTCCCATAAACATGCAGCAACATAGCATGTGTTTCTTTCAGTGTCTTGCCAAACTTAAAACAAAACTTTAAATTGATCCTTTGCTCATTCATTGTCCTGTTGTCAGTTCAGAACCAATGCACCCAATGCACTAATCATGGCACTTTGTCCAACAGGTATAGCACAGAATACACACGATGCTCAGCTGAACTACAGCGGGGACAGGTCGTCAACTCCGGCTGCTACACAGATGCAGCGTTGTGAGTCACCAGTATTGCCCAATCGACTGTTCTGACTTCATTCACCCAACTTTAGTGTCAGAGGTTGTAGTTCTCTTCGTGGAGATAAAATGGGCATACTAAACATTCCTTTTAGCCTTCACTTTTGGGCTGCCACATCCGAATCAATGACAACACTGTTGCTCTGATGCTCTGGACACTGTGCTTACAAATAATTCCAGATAAACGAAATGCAGTACCATTACTCATAATGATGCTCTAAAGCAAATACACACACTGTTCAGTAATGGTCATAATTCTCACAAAGCACATGCCTCTTCACGAGATATTTACGGTGAAGTCTGAGTATCTCGCTGCTTATGACAGTAACTGCAGTAAGTGGTCAATTCTCTGCAGTGACTTCTGTGCAGTACATAGGAGGCAGTCACAAACTCTGTCAACTTGATCTTAACTTGCAGCTGTCTAGGCATCCTTCAAATGCCCAAAACACTAAGTTTATGCACACACCAGTAACGGTCAATTCACAAGGATGAGATCAGATTAATTACACTATGTACAGAGATACTTACACAGTCATGCTGCCTCTGCTCCGTATGTGAATGGAAAGGGAAGAAACCCTAATAACAGGTGCAATGTGAAGTACCCTCTGCCGAGCACTTCACTGGGGTTTAGATGTAGGTAATAGCATTTCCTCTCGAGATGACAAACGCAGTAAATTGCTGACATTGGAAATCAAACTCTCATTCTTTCGAGTACTTATGATGGCTCTGAGCACTATGGGACTTAACATCTGTGGTCATCAGCCCCCTAGAACTTAGAACTACTTAAACCTAACTAACCTAAGGACATCACACACATCCATGCCCGAGGCAGGATTCGAACCTGCGACCGTAGCAGTCGCGCGGTTCCGGACTGAGCGCCTAGAACCGCGAGACCACTGCGGCCGGCGAGTACTTATGAGCTGGAAACTAACCTGAAATGAAAATATTCCCTCTGTGAGCCTCACCTTTGCCTCTGATCTTCAAAACAAGCTCTCCACAGTTTGTGACGCGTGCGTCCTGCAGGGGGCGGCACATGCGGTCGACCGGCAGGCCCTCGATGTGAGAGACGACGTGCTGGCCAGATAGCACGTGGCCAAAGACCACGTGTACTCTGCAACACAACATAACACAATAATCTAACAGCGGAAAACAAATCAACTGCAACAGTGAAAACTACACAAGCTCCTTTGCTGGAGACAGCTTTACAACTGAGAGCAGTGTGGCATTTAACGTTAATCTATATAAATGTCAACTTTTGCAGCATCCCAGGACTGGAATTCAAGCGGGAACCAACCCACACAGACGAGGAACAGATATTTTGAGTTTTATTGCAATTCAGAACTATTCTAAAATGGAAGAGTAAACGTGGCTAATAATTATTCATTTCTTATGAGAAAATAAATACACAGGGTGTCCACAATGAGACTCCAACATTTTAATGTCCTATATCTTTCTCATTTCAGATGGTGGACCTGTGAATCCTGAAGGGGCAGACAGAGCAACTCAACAAGTTTGTGGCGCGCAAATTTGATACGCCAAGTGGCCGTAGTGGAGCTGCAATCAACTGTTTTAGCAAAATGGAGGATATGAAGGAGCGTGCACAAGTGATCTGGTGGTACGCAGAGACAAAATCGGCGACCCAAGTGCAAAGAAACTTTCGTCGGGTTTATAACAAAGACTAGAAAGAAGTGGTGTGATCAGTTTTTGGCTACTGGGAGTGATGCGAAAGGGCACGGTGGTGGTAAGCCTAGGATCAGCGAACATCATGTGGAACAAGTGCGGCGGTCATTCGAACAAAGTCCACAGAAGTCAGTGCGACAGGCAGCACGAGAACTTCGTATGAAACGTTCAACAGTGCACAAAGTGCTTCATCAGCAATTACATTTGTATGCTTATAAAGTGCAGGTTGTGCAAGAAATCAAGCCTGATGATCGAACAAAGCGAGAAGAATTTGCACGTGTCATGTTATATCGCATTGCCGCGGACGAGACTTTTTATCACGCGTGATGTTTACTGACGAGGCAATCTTTCACGTGTCAGGGGCTGTCAATCGTCACAATGTGCGCATCTGGGGGTCCGAAAATCCACATGCACCTAGGGAACACATGCGCGACAGTCCGAAAGTTAATGTGTGGTGTAGTTCGATGATAAATCGCATTGTTGGGCCGTTTTTCTTTCAGGAGCCGACTGTGGATGGAGCCATCTACCTGGACATGTTGGAACAATTTGCCGTGCCACAGATGAAAGACCTGCAGCCAAATGTGATGTTTCAACAGGATGGTACACCAGCCCATTGGAGCCTTGATGCCCGAAAAATTTTAAATGACACGTTCCCGCAACGATGGATTGGCCGTGGAGGTCCAATTCCTTGGCCGCCACGTTCGCCTGACATACCCCCCCCCCTCGATTTTTTCTTGTGGGGTTATGTGAAAGACCGGGTATACACTACACCAGTAAATGACCTGCAAGACTTCAAACACTGCATAAGAATTGTCATCAACTGTGTCAAAGAAAAGTTGTTCCGCAACACATGGCACGGAATCGATTATAGACTTGATATTCTTCGCGCTACCTGTGGCGCCCATGTTCAAGTGTACTGAACCGTCCACCTGTGTATGAAAACTTGATAAGCTGCTGTATGATTTGCCTGTATTTGTTCGACAGTAAATTGTGTTTTCTCTCAGATTTTATGAGTTCAAATGTTGGAGTCTCATTGTGGACACCCTGTATAATAGTACTATCTAAATATACCAGTAACTTATTTTCAACAATTTGCGAATTAGCTACCTCTCGCATTCTAGTGCACAATTTTACACAGTATTTTTAACAATTGTTGATCAGCCTCAAGACGTTAAATTTTGAGGAAAAATCATATAACTTACAAGGACAATACAGTCTGTTTCGAACAATTAAGCTATCAACAAGACAACTACCTGTTAGCACTACATAACCGAAACTGCTACTGAGACAGTACTTATTTTTTTCGTACCTATGTTAAGTATCGAAGTACTCTAACACCTGCGAGAATATGGAGGTTCTGAATGGGGACACTTATTAATGCCTTTGACTTTCTTACAAACTTGATAATATGAGACCACAGTGAGAAAAACGGGGTTTTCAATGGGGATGTAAAGACAGCTTCAAAATGTAATACTTAAAAAACAGATTGCTATTACGCCACCTCTTAACCGAACTCTGACCTTCCCAACTAACTGATACCTTGGGCTATACTACTGATCAGTATCACCACAGCCTTTACTTCACAGAAAGCACCGACAGTTACATAACTGCTAAAAACAGAACAGCAGTACTGCGAACTTTACTCAACCCACTTAAAACTTTTTTTTCACGAACTTTCATTGTGTGACACTACAAATATTCTCTTTCGGAGTTAATTTCACTAATGCATAGGTGCAAAATGAAAGGTGAATACCAAATATACAAAAACAATGTTCTACATCACACACAATGAATACAACCATAATCACAGGCTATCAACTTCAGACACAAACATGTATACAGCCTGCTGTAGAGCCCTCTAGTCTTGGAAAACAGTGTTCATTCATCACAAAAGATGTTGCCAGTACTGTAGACCAAGCCAGAAGTTGTTCTCCCACACACAAGGTAGGCTCCTTGTGTCACATTGGTCACAAGAACTAGGCAGTTGTCAACCATTCCAAGATCACACAGAGTATTGTGTGAAGCATAGTGCCGGAAGAGCACAGTGCCTCACCTAACAGCACAAGAAGTCTCAGTGATCTGGATATGGCCTCCATTGTTCAGTCTCCTTTCACGAACACCAAAGTGAACTATGACCTTTGCTACAGAGCATCAAGTGACATTATACAGAGTGCACTATCCGAAAATTACCTCAAGCAATTTAACAGAGAACTGACTCATGGATATAACATCTTGGACCTACTGATAACAAACAGACCAAAACTTTTCGACTGTAAGTGCAGAAAAGGGAATCAGTGATCATAAGGCCGTTGCAGCATCCCTGAATATGGAAGTAAATAGGAATATAAAAAAAGGGAGGAAGGTTTATCTGTTTAGCAAGAGTAATAGGAGGCAGATTTCCGACTACCTAACAGATCAAAACAAAAATTTCTGTTTTGACACTGACAATATTGAGTGTTTATGGAAAAAGTTCAAGGCAATCGTAAAATGCGTTTTAGACAGGTACTTGCCAACTGTGAGGGACGGGAAAAACCCACCGTGGTTCAACAACAAAGTTAGGAAACTACTGCGAAAGCAAAGAGAGCTTCACTGCAAGTTTAAATGCAGCCAAAACCTCTCAGACGCACAGAAGCTAAACGATGTCAAAGTAAGCGTAAGGAGGGCTATGCGTGAAGCGTTCAGTGAATTCGAGAGTAAAATTCTATGTACCGAGTTGACAGAAAATCTTAGGAAGTTCTAGTCTTACGTTAAATCAGTAAGTGGATCAAAACAGCATATCCAGACACTCTGGGATGATGATGATGATGATGGCATTGAAGCAGAGGATGACACACGTAAAGCTGAAATACTAAACACCTTTTTCCAAAGCTGTTTCACAGAGGAAGACCACACTGCAGTTCCTTCTCTAAATCCTCGCACGAATGAAAAAATTGCCGACATCAAAATAACTGTCCAAGAAATAGAAAAGCAACTGAAATCACTCAACAGAGGAAAGTCCACTAGACCTGACGGGATACCAATTCGATTCTACACAGAGTACACAAAAGCCCTTGCCCTCCTTTTAACAGCCGTGTACCGCAAGTCTCTAGAGCAACGGAAGGTTCCAAATGATTGGAAAAGAGCACAGGTAGTCCCAGTTTTCAAGAAGGGTTGCCGAGCAGATGTGCAACACTATAGGCCTATATATCTGACATCAATCTGTTGTAGAATTTTAGAACATGTTTTTTGCTCGTGTATCATTTCTGGAAACCCAGAATCTACTCTGTAGGAATCAACATGGATCCCGGAAACAGCGATCGTGTGAAACCCAACTCGCTTCATTTGTTCATGAGACCCAGAAAATATTAGATAAAGACTCCCAGGTAGATACCATTTTCCTTGACTTCCGAAAGGCGTTCGATACAGTTCCGCACATCTGTTCCTTGTGGCACAATCTTTTCTTTGGGGTATTTACGCACAATGTACAATGGAAGCAGTAGAACTGATCTGCCGTCAGCTTCAAATACAGGTTCTCTAAATTTTCTCAATAGTGTCCCTCAAAATGAATGGCCCTATTTTTGTGCCATTTTGTCTACTTTTGTTGTTGAATGTATATAATGAGGAAACATTGAATCTGTAGATACCACCCATTGACTTTGCCTCCTTACATCATAAAAATCTACAGATAATTATGTCACAACAACTAACACTATCTTCACATTTGTTTCAGAAAATAATAAAGAAGCAAAATAAATACTGCCGCTGTTCTGATCTCTCTTTCTGTGTATGTATGAGAACATTCCACATCACCATCATGCTACAAGTCAAAGACAATGCTTGGTATCACTAAGTTCAAGCCACTCCAAATAGATAACACTAAAACATTACTGTAACTTTACAAAATACTTTTCATTCATTATGAGAAATTTGTATAATTACAGAACTACATTCAACTTACCCGTCGAGATGAGGCGCCGGTTGTGTCGTACTAGAACAAAACATGATTAAAGAGCAAGAAGTCGGCCACGGCTAACGGGTCCCGCAGTGGCGCCCACATCTCAACTACACAGAAACAAAACAGCAGTTCACATCTGGCACTGTAGCTACATATCTCTAATCAGAACCAACTCCAGCAGTAACTGGCAATGACAAAATTCGAGCGTCACTTACAAATGTTGAAAACCATTCAAGTTGTGAAACAGCGCAAGTGATGAGTTTAATCATTAAAAAAGGAGTCTCACAATATAACATGAAAATGGCCAGACTCAGTAATGTGTCCATCAATATTAACTGAAGAATTTTATATCACTGTATTGACACTTTTCTACAAGTCACAAGTAATCAACAGATAATTACAAACATATGTTTTCAGCAGTGCATATGTCTATGGACAAGATTCACAACACAATACTACATAAAAACAATGCAAACTTAAAATTTATACAATAAATTTTTTAAAAAGTTGTTTCACTGGTTGTATAGTTTTCAAAAAAGTTAATTTGTAGTCTTTCAACTGAATAACTAGAGAGTGATAAGTATTTATCAAAAGCATGAGCTCTCATCTCAAAAAGAAAAAAATTATCTTATTGCAAAGTAACCATAAGCCTTGCATACATTAATTGCACAAACTTGCACTTTTAATTTAATAAATGTCAGAGAGGGAGAGCACTTAACATTCCTCACACCCACACTGCATAATTATGATACAGTATCATATTTCTGATATCAGTGTAGTCAAATTTCCTCATCAAATTAAAGACAGCTACATGGCAATGGCAAGATTGTGGAATTACGTGAATATTAACCTTTCTGTTGTAACATTACACTGGGACACTATGCAAATACAGTACTTTAAACCACATGACAAATGCTGTGCTGACACACACACACACACACACACACACACACACACACACACACACACTGGAAACTCCCTCTCCTTGCGATTTTTAGTATGGCATTGACACAAACATTAAGCTGCACTATCAGTTAACCTGTCACTGCAACTTTTACTTAGCTATCAAATTTGTTTGTTTTGCCAAGTCACAACGAAATCATCACTTTGCAGACTAACCTATACCTCAGGTCGTCCTGCAGATCAGTCTGTAGCCACACCAAAAATTTCAGGTGAGGGCAAATGGTCCAATACCACACTTTAATCTAAAAATCTCTAGCTGAAAACTTCAAATTTCTATCCATTCACATGATAGTTTTACATTCAATACACTACACACTCCCAAACCATTTCCCATTGAATATAAAGTACAGTACTGTCAACTGGGATGAGTCTGACCCCATTGGTGCAACATTGATCCAAGGGTCAATTTCATCCTTTTCTTTCCATTTGTGGGTCAATGTATATCTTCTTGAAAACAAAAATTGTCATACATTACAATGGAATTTGTTGACCTGAACTCACACACATTAAAATAATTTTTTTTTAAAAATATTGTAGTTCAAAAAATTAAGCACATCATACATATCCGCTTATAAATTCAATTGGGAAACACTTTCTTGGCCCAGAAGAAATGGTTAATCCTATCATCAGATTCCTTTGTGTTCAAATTCACATATTTTAATGCGGTTGTGTTACTTTGTTGAATTACTGGAGACTGGAATACCACTCGTCTAGTTTTACCAATGGCATTATCACCATGCTGAAAACCCCAATTTTGAGTGTATCCAACACTGTGACCAAAACACCGATCTTAACACCCGCAGGAACGCAAACATGCAAACCCATTCAGTGACTAAAACCAATTAAATTAGTGTAACAAGTGCCATACTCATACTGCACATCAACGTTTATCCCAGGACCATTCTACACGTGTTTATAGTAAAACAAATCTGAGGAATCACTGCAACCCAAAATCATGGGAAAGACTCTGACCCCCTTCAATTAATTTTATTCTACTACCCTATGCAAAAAGTAACATACATAATGTGCTACGGGTGTTTGTATAAAAATGTACAATAATACTAAATAATGATAAAAACCAGCATGAATAGGAACTGATTCTACAAGAACGTAAAAAAGAAGGGGCCCCATCTCACTCCAGATGACGGTACACATACTGCTCTTTAGTTATTTCCTGCCCATCAAATATCTGTAGTTCAGAAATGTAAAGCATAAAATAACACCCTCTTCAGACAACCCTCACTTTCTTTTTCTTTTTTAACAACAATCTCTCATTTTCTTACTTACACATCTTACAGTCTAGAGTAAATGCAAGTCATATTTTACATTATCAGCTCCAATTACAATGTAAAACTATTTTCAATTTCTTATACAGTGAAGTATTATGAAGTAAATAATGCATTAACAAATGGCATCCACTGACAATTCCGGTATTTTCAATTTCTTTCATCAATTATACTCACATGAAAAACTGAGACCCATTTGTATCTTTACCCCTGTTTGCCATGGACAGCAAGAACGGCTTATCATGTTTCAGCTCGAAATTTTCATCTGAAAAACCATAACAACACTCATTGTGGGGCTTCAAATATCTAGATCATCAGGAAGTAACACTACATGTAGTGATTTTTCTAATAGTGACATGTTACCTGCAAATGTTCCTCCATAGATAGATTCGCCACCGGTACCATTTCCTACTGTAAAATCACCTCCCTGAATCATGAAATCTTTCACTACTCTGTGAAAGATAATTCCCTTGTAATGTAAAGGTTTGCCGGTAGTTTTTCCTTCACCTTTTTCTCCGGTGCAAAGGGCTCTGAAGTTCTCGCATGTTATTGGGCATGTATCAGAGAATAACTCGAAAACAATTCTGCCCATGGGCAACCCCCCAACTTCTATATCGAAGAAACAGCGGGGCCTGTATTGCTTCGTCACCGTCATTTTTACAGCTTGCACTTCGCCTGTAACATATTGAGAAAGAAATGTACCTGACGTTATGTTAATCAGTCGCTTACTATCAACATAAAGCCCATATCACTGAACATTTACGAACACGATGATAAGCAATGCAATGGACATAAAATCTTAAAAGCAAACAAAACACATTTTAGTAGGCAGCTATCCGTTGCTTTAATCACATGCTTCAGAAATATGCATCAAATGAAGACACACTCCAATAACACACCTTAAATGCAATGTACTGCTACTTATTTTGAGCCGTATCTGAAGACGAAAAAAATTCTCCGACACGCTACGATATTTGTTCCCGAAAAGCGAAAACAAACACTTTTCCTACCCCAACACTATTCACTTCACACCAAAGATAACCAGTAACTAGCATTGACCCCCATTTACAACAAATGGACGTCACGTACCGTCAAAGATTTTACGCTACATACAATTTTCTTAAATGTACCAACATCCTAAATGCAGACCAGCATGTCATTAAAATAATTCGAATGAAATAACCAAAAAGTTAGTTTAGAAAACCATACGCCAATTAGTTAGTCAGTTACATGTCCCATGTTCCTTGATCGAAATCATGTGGAACGGGTCAGGTTACGGAATACATGTAGACAGGTACATGATTAGCGTTAACATTTTTTTAGTCTTACCGAAGTCACTACACTGTAAACACTAGAATTACATAGTTTTTAGTTCTTTTTCCTGGCTACCAGTTTTAAACAGCATTTTGTCCCTGTAACAGAAGGAGTTGTTCGGGAGAAATGATTTTAGGTTAAATCTAAAATTTGATTTGCTGACTGTTAGACATTTTGGGTTATTGGGCAAATGATAAAAGATTTTCGCTACTGCATATAGAACTCGTTTCTGAGCCACCAACAGCTTTAATGAAAGCTAATGAAAATCATTTTTCCTATGAAATTGTAGGCGAGGATATCACTATCCACCGAAAATCGTAATGGATTATTTATGACGAATTTCATTAGCGAATATATGCATCGTGACGGCGCACTTTACAATGTCTAGCTCCGTGAAGAGCTGGCAACATGACGTCTGTGTTTATGAACACCACATATTATTCTTACTGCTCCCTCATGTGCAATCAGTACTTTCTATGTGGTGAGTTACCTCAGAAAATTATTACGTAAGACATTATTGAATGGAAATACGCAAAATACGTCAGGAGGTTAATGCTTCTGTTTCTAGAATTGGAAATTACGGTCAATTCACACTGGACGTCACATTACGTCACGTCAGAATATTCCACAATGCATTCTAAATGGTGGCATTCACATAGGCCGTCAACGGACCGTTACGTCACGTCACGTCAAAGTTTCTCGGGCAGTACGTTTTGACGGTGTGGTCATCTGTTGACATCAAAAGTTACCCCATTTTCGCCTTCTCACGCATGTCGTATTTCGTGGTTCAGTGCCTTCTCAAGCTCTATTTATATTATTATACTTTACTTTCGGGGCTAATTGGGCTGTTTTTCCATTGAGTGTTCTTCTACGAGAGAGACCAGATATATGAAAGCGGAAAAGTAATAAGGTTTTAAAATAACAGAACAGATCTAACGACCAGACTGTATATAAATAAGAACATGATTTGATAATGTAATTCTCACTAAATAACATTTCAAGTTAAAGAGCTCTAATGAGGGAGAAGAATGCAGCTGTCTATCATGTCATTAACTATGTAAAACAAAAAATTTAATAGGCCAGATTATTCCTTTATAGATATTGTTTGCTGTGTTTCTATGTATATATTATCTCTATCAAATGACTGCAATGCTTTGAAATGTTATGTCAATTCTGAGCTCTTTACCACAAAAAAAACGGATCAAGAACATATGTTATAAAGTTTGCTTTGGCTGTTAATGAATTTTATCGTTGTTAGTTTCTCAATTCCGATCCTATACTCCAACTTTTTGTGTCACAGAAGGTGACTAGTAACCTCACTTCATTCATCCCATACAGGGCTAAGCAAATTGACGTCAAGTGACATGACAGACTGTGTAAATACATCCTGACACGACGTGACTGCCAGTGCGAATTGGCTTTTATACGAAGAGCAAAACCAGTTGATCTTAAATGTTTGAGACGCTAATCCACACTGTCTGTCACATCATGTCACGTCCTGCCCCCTCAAAACATTCTGCGATGCATTTCAAATGGCCGGCCGAAGTGGCCGCGCGGTTCTGGCGCTGCAGTCTGGAACCGCGAGACCGGTACGGTCGCAGGTTCGAATCCTGCCTCGGGCATGGATGTGTGTCATGTCCTTAGGTTAGTTAGGTTTAACTAGTTCTAAGTTCTAGGGGACTAATGACCTCAGCAGTTGAGTCCCATAGTGCTCAGAGCCATTTGAACCATTTCAAATGATGGTATCCACAGTGGCCATTCGGTCACGTCACATAACGTCACAGCATCGTCAGTGTATCTCAGGAAGAAAGTTTTGATGCGACCCCCAAGTTCATTTCCTCCTGAGTCCCGATGCACTGCCAGGTCTCTATATTCCATTTCATTGTTTTTGTTTTTTAGTTGTTATAAATTGTTTCATTCTGCCATTTCTTTTGTTAATGTTAAAGGACTGTAAATACTATTACAAGTTCATATTTGTTTCTCTTATATGTGTGGAAGTATCTTTGATGCAAAGTTAATGTTTGATGTATTTGTTCTCTGTATTAGAGATCTGTAAAGTTAAAAAAAAAACGTATAATTGTTCTGTTGTTGATCTTACGTTCAGTTTTGGCACTTTAATAAATCTTTGCGCAATCATTTAGACGTTGGATATGTAACATTTTATCCTAACAGTTAAAATTTATAATAAATGATGAAAGATTAATTGAAGTCGAGAGGTGCCGGTCTGAATTGTACTACATCAGCATACTAAATTGCTAGCTCTCTACCACATTTATAAAGTGGATTTTTATACATACCAGTACGATATTTAATATTTTACAGTAAAATGCGTTGCAGTGTGGCTGCAACTTAAAGTGGAAAAAGTAATGTGGGTATAATCAGAATAATTAGTAGGTGGAATTTATTTTACTTTTGTTAGGCATTTGCAGCGTTCTGTAAAGAAATAGACTGAAACCTTCAGACACTGCAACTTGTTTATTTAAATATGAGTTTGTAACAGGCTTATTTATTGTTCATTAGCTCTCTGGATTGTGTGAAAAACAATTTTGCAAGCAACAATGGTCAATATTTATGTGCCTTCAGTAGTAACTCCAGTACAAATAAGGCTCTTACACTATTAAAACCCACATATAAGACATAAAGGAAACCTACAAATCTCTAATTAAAAGATACTGAGGGAGAAATGACTATTGCACTAAAATTTGCACTGGACTAGCAACTAAACTTAACTTTAAACAAACCAGTTTTAGTAATTCTGGGTGCAATTTGACATAAAAATTTAAAAAAGCTTATGCTTTGACTTTCTAAAATATAAAATGAAAATTCCTCTTCCTTGAGCTCTTTGTATAATGTGTGAAATTCTCCTTCTGTACCTCGTAATGACATTTTTTGGACCCACACCCTTTTTTGTGTTGTTCTGCACTTCTGTCTTCCGCCTCTAATATAAAAGCTATCCCTGCAAGCTGCAAACCATTTGAGTCCAATAAATATCATTTAAATACAAATGTAGACTCCAGCATCCATGTGTATAAGCTACCATACTGTGTATGTGTACTTTGTGCATAAAAACAGTTGGAAATCATCTTTCCAACACCGAATTTCCTCAGAAAAACAGTTGAGGACACCCATACGCATTGAGATTGCATGACTTGATGTGCTGTGACGTGACACACGGAGAATATGAATATACCTGGATGTGACGTGACGGTGCTGTGATGACCAGTGTGAACAGGTCTGTAAGCCTCTTCCAGTTCAGTGATACATCAATACATATATAATAGTATTTGCAGATTTCTACCCTATTAAATGACTACTGTTCATGGTAGCTCCATTTGTTGTACAGAACTCAATATAGTATGTTTTTATCAAAATTTAGGGAGAATCTATTATCTAAGAACAACTTAATAGTTTTTTGGAAACCATGATTTACGATCTCCTCTGTTGCTTTCTCTCTAATGGGATTTACTATAACACCAATATCATCTGCAAAAAATACCAATTCTGTTTATTGTATGTTAAGTGGGGGTTCAATCACATATATAAGAATGGGAAGTGGGCCCAAAATTGTATCCTCTAGAACGCCCTTTGTGATTTGTTCCCCACCACTAAAATTTTCTATCCTTCCAACATTGACGTGGCTTTATTTATATTCCACTCCTCTCAATGAAACACTTTGGCTTTCTTCAAGGTTTCATTAGATGTCTGTTGTTAAGGTAAAGATATTGTAGTTACTGTAGCAGCCATTGTAGTAGACGAATTAAAGCAGAAGCTCATTATGTGTTCAGCTATTTCATTCATTACAAATTTGATAACTTTCGTTTAAAGTGAGAACAGCCAACTTTATATACCAATATGTGTATGAAAAACATAAGAAGCTCCTTCAGTGCTAAATAAAGGGTGCTGGTTGTGTGATGAGTGTTCTAATTTGTGTGAAAAATTTGAACTGAGACCATGTCAGCAACATACTTGTTATTTATATAGTGAATGTATTACAAAAAGAACTTAAGGAGAAGTCCCCACGCTGTTAAATAGATGTGCTGGTTGTGTGAAGAATGCAAATACAAATATTTTATTTGACCTTTGAGCATATTTACATGCAATTGTTGTCATCAAACTTAGCACAATAGCAGTAATAATAATAATATAAATTCGGCAAATGTCATGAACTAAAAGAATATAGTCAAAGATAGATACACTACATATTTAAATAAATGCAAATAACCACAAGAGGTTTCCTAATAGAGCAATTACTAGATAAATGACCTCCACAGTTAAGTGAATTGCAAAGATACTAAGTAATCAAACAAATAATAAACCATAAGAATATGAAACAGTAGTAAAATAGTTACACAGTGTTGCAAATATAAAATTTTGTAGCTAATTTATTGTTCATTATCATAAGAAATGTGGGTGATTTGACACACACTCAAGGAACTCTTGAGCAGAGTAAATTACTTTACTTTCCATCCGTATCGAAAGACTAATTCTAAATTTATTTACTGGGACTGTGTAAGGTAAGTTTTTGAAGTAGACATTTTCAACATATTCGTAGCTGGTATGAGTTCTTGCAGGTACAGCATATGGCACATTAGTTGTATGTCCACTTCTTGTGTGATGAGCGTGAACGATCCTGCTTAGGTCAAATTCACATAGATTTTCGTTAACAAAGACAAGGCAGTTGTAAATATATGGGTTAGGCTTTGTCGTTATATTTAATTTCTTAAAACAGTCTCGACCTTATTCGTATGGGCTACTTACTGCAACTCACCTTAGAGCTTTCTTTTGCCATTTAAACCCTAATTTCGAACGTTCAGAATTACCTCACAATAGTATCCCATAACACAGGTATGCAACATACAATTAACACAAGTTCTTGACTGACACTTCTACTGGGGTTGCACAGCAGACAGAAGACATGTACTAGTCTGCAACATAATTTCCCTGTGTGGGTATCCTGGCTGAAATTTTGATTTATGTAAATCAAGAAAGCATATCGTGTGCATGTGGGAAAATGTATAATGGCTGTATGGATGCAATTGAAATGTACCGTTCAAACCATGAACGAAAAATGTTAGAAGCATTGCAGAAAGACGTGAAAAACGCAAAAGAACACGTAAAGCTGCTGGAAAATACAGTGAAATACCTATCTACACCATCACAAAAAGAACTTGGAAATTCCCAAACTTACAACTAACAAAAGAAATGTACAAACCCCAAACTTAATTCAGAAGGATTCCAGTTACCCTTAAGAAACTGTTTTCAGTATCTTCCATTGGACAGTGAACTTGAGACGAAAGAGGTTGCCAATCCAGATAAATCATTTCGATATGAAGAAGCAGCAAAGAAACGTACAATGTATTCATTATGTAGAAATACAGCTTCATAAAACCACCCATTACGAAATGAAAGTAAACAAGCAGTGCAACAACGTAAACTAAGGGTTATCAAAAAGTGTTAGTATAGTGTTGGTCTCTGACAGCCACAGTAGAGGAATAGCAGAAATAATTCGTTACCAACAATACCTCAATACATCAAGTGTGGTGAAACCAGGAGCAGGATTACAGGAAATACTGAAGGACCATAAAAACAGTAACTATGTGTGTCGTAAAACTAGAGTATCGTGACAGTAGGCGGCGCAAATGACGTATATAGAAATGAACTGAAAGTAGCAACAAGAGTATTAAGACAGACACTTTGTACATTTGTGGATCAGAAAATGATTATGCTAGGCATACCATATAGGCATGACCCTATTGAATCGTCATGTGTAAACAAAGAGATCCACAAGGCAAACAAGGCTTACAAAAAGATAGGTCAATCCACTTTAAATACAGTGTTTCTCACCCTAAATGACATGGAAGGAAAGCACTTTACAAGACACAGAATGCACCTAAATAAGTGGGACAAATCATTAACCTGCTAGAGGTTCAAAATGTGTCTGACAAGTGTTTTTGTAGAAGTGGGAAATATGACAAAATTACACTGCCAACAGCAAAACAGGCCTGCAAAGTATCTGCCACAAGCAAGGCTGGCAATGTCGTGGAAAACCCTGCCTGCCTAACGAATCCAGTTGTAGCACTGCTACAACGTACAGAAGGATCAGATATAGAAGTAAGTGTCAACAGGAAAGCATTAGTAACAACAGCAACAGCAGCAACAAAAGATCCATAACCAATGTCTACAGAGGTGAAGAAAACGATCACAGGTACATCTACACAACCAACAACAACAGCAATAGATGACTCAGGAGCAACTCCACCAGAAGGAAAGGAAACAACAGCAAGTGAAACATACAGTGTAGCAAGTAGGCAGAAAACAGTGCCTCCACACCTTCTGAAAGACTTTGTAACATCAACTGTGAAAAGGAGGAGGCCACCAAGATAAGTACAACTAAATGTTTAACAGTGCTTCACCAGAATATACAGTCCACAAAAAATAAATATCAGCAAGTAGAAGTAAACTTACAAACACCAGACAGCTCAGTTGTGTGTTGTATGGAACAGTGGTGCACAGGGAATGAAATCTCATATTTAACCTTAGCCTCATATGAATTTGCTTGTTTCTACAGTAGACTCTCCATGAGAGGTGGGGATTCATGTATTTATGTGAAGAGAGGTATTTCATTTAAAGACAGAAATAACCTTACTGCTTAAATGTTGATAAACATTTTAAACTCTCAGCTACTGAAATAACAGAGTACAGCATTTCAAGAAAATTAATGATATTGTGTGTACTGATCACCAAATGGTAATGTGGATATTTTTTTCTCAAAACTAAATGAGACACTAGCTAATGCATCATGCTCAAAATCAAGCATAATCGTCTGTGGGTACCTCAATATCAATACAATGAAGTCAGATTATGCTAGCCAAGCCTATTTAAATGTTTTGTACAGTTATGACATGACTTCACTTGTAAATTGTTCCACTAGAGTACCCAAACAATCTTCTACATTGATAGACCATGTAGTAAAAGATATAGACAGGAAATAATGCTGTATACATGTTCAAGATCTAGGCTTATCAGATCATTTGTGTCAGATATTAAAAGTAAATTGTGTGTAGAAAAGCCCACTAAATTAGAAGTGTACAAAAGGCCCTTCTCAAAGTCAAACGTCCATGAATTTTCATCGCAGATACAATGTGAAGTGTGGGAGGAAGTCTATGCAGAAATGAATCTCAACATAATGTTTAATACTTTCATGTCTATTTTTAAACTAAAATTTGAGGAAGCATTCCCAAAAACTTTACATACCATTGCTAATTCAGAAAAAATATATGGATAACCAGAGGTATCAAAAAATCCTCTGTATCTCTTACGTATCTCGCTTCAATCAAAAATAGACAGACAGATCCAGCCTTTCTACAACTTTATTAAAGCTACAAGAGAACCTACAGAAAAGTATTACTAGATGCTAAAAAAATCACAAACCTTAAAATACTATTGCAGGCAGAAAACAAAAGCAAACCACTGTGGAATATTATCAAATGGGAAACAGCAAACACAGGGCAAAAACATTTGCACTCACGAATTAAAAATAAAAGTACACAAATGAACCACCCAAAAGAAATAGCTAACTTTGTAAATGTGTACTTCAACAGCATTGCTAAGAATTTACAACAGAACTTTCCAGACACATATGTCTTACCCATCCAGAACCATCCACCAAACTCAATGGCACTCTATCTGGCAACTGAGAAAGAGGTTGCACAAGTTATATATAAATAAAAAGATAAAAAAATCAACTGGTATGGATGAAATCCCAGTTTGCATTCTTAAAGATTCCATAAAGGTACAATGAACAAAAATAATCAATGGATCATTCAAATCTGGCTGTTTTCCTTAGCACCTAAAACAAGCAAAAGTAATACCCATACTTCAAAATGGTGATGCAGAAAATGTAGAAAATTACAGACCAATCTCTCTACTGTGCACCATTTCCAAAATTATTGAAAAAGTTATGAAAAATAGGTTAATGTAGTAGCTAAATAAGTTTAACCTTCTTTGCAACGAACAATATGCTGTCTGACAAAAAAAAAAGAGACAGAATTGGGTATTGCGCAGATTACAAAGGTCATTCTTGAGGCACATAACGAAAGTGACCATGTGAATGGAATTTTCTTGGACTTATCAGAGGCATTTGATAAGTGGACCATATAATTTTATTATATAAATTAGACTTACTAGGAATAAGAGGTGTGGTCAAGAAGTGGTATAAGTCCTACCTATAAAACCGATTACAGTGTTTTGAGATTTCACATAATTGACAAAGATTTCTGGTAAAACACTTATCATGTCCAAAAAATATTAATATAGGCATTCCGCAAGGTAGTATATTAGGTCAAAACCTTTTTTTTTCAATAATGATTTTCTGTGGAGTATCAAAAGTGGGGAGAAAATGTGATTCGCTGATGACAGCAACATAGTGATCACAGCCAAAACTCTAACACAGTTGACAGAAAAAGGCTAATGCAGCCCCCAAAGATGTTCACAAGTGGTCTCTGAAAAATAAAGTAACTTTAAATGTAAAGAAAACTAACTGTATGTACTTTTGGTTGAAGAAAAGATGCAATGATGGTAAATTAAGAATTAATGATGATGTAACAGAATATGTAATGGATACCAAATTTTTGGGGTTGAAGGTAGATTGTCCGTTGAAATGGACAGAACATGTAAAAGCTTTAACAAAGAGGCCATCCACAGCATATTATGCTCTATGAATACTTGTACCACTGTGCAATATTTCATGCCTCAAAATGACATATTTTGGATACATACACTCAATACATACATACATACACTCAATACATACACTCAATAGATGGGTAGATCACATAACTAATGAGGAAATATTGAATAGGACTGGGGAGAAGAGGAGTTTGTGGCACAACTTGACTAGAAGAAGCGATCGGTTGGTAGGACATGTTCTGAGGCATTAAGGGATCACCAATTATAGTATTGGAGGGCAGCATGGAGGGTGAAAATCGTAGAGGGAGACCAAGAGATGAATACCCTAAGCAGATTCAGAAGGATGTAGTTTGCAGTAGGTACTGGGAGATGAAGAAGCTTGCACAGGGTGGAGTAGCATGGAGAGCTGCATCAAACCAGTCTCAGGACTGAAGACCACAACAACAACAACAACACTCAGTCCTCAGTTATGCAATCATGTTTCAGGGAACAAGTGATGGGAATATTCAGTCTGTCCCCTAGGTACAGAAAAGAGCTTGTGGTGTCGCAACTAGTGCGCTATCGCCCATTTGTCTATTAAAAGCTTTACTTCAGAATGTATGTGGGCTGCAATGTAAGCCGGTAGACTATTATACGGTCAGTAACGGACAAGCTGTGCCCTGCAGACTGACGTCACGACCATCTGTTGCAGCTGCGCGTGTGAAAAGCAGTGGAGTAACGCTGGCAGGCCACTTACATCATACGAAACTAAAAATATTAATAACTAATAAAGGAATAACCTGAGGAACGTCATATTTGATGTACATCCTTCTGTTGTGAAAACAAACAATATGTCAAAGTCTGAGATCAAAAATAGTTGTATTTTGGAAGTTAGTAAAATTCCATAAAAAAACGTAATTTTCCGACAGTCAAGAATTTAAAAAAATACAGTGATGTAATAGTTCACCTTTAGTGACTATGTACGATGATCTGATAACACTTTCAGTGTTCATATGTAAATTTGAAAAGTTTTTAGTTTCAGAAAACCTCTGTGACTTTTCTATAATAATAATTTCAAGAATTCTAAGTAAATATGTGTATTGTGTGTTAGAGTGCGTGTGAATGAGAATGCGTGAGTGAGAGTATGTGGGACGTTTGGCATTATTAAAATCATTCATGTAATTCTCTACAGGAACTGGCAAGTGTTCCAACTCTGTAACATGGGATAGAATCCACTAGTGGTTCCCCTACTAGTGAATGTCGGACGTCCAAGTATGTATGCCTATGCATAAGACAGCCAGAACATTCGCGACTACATAATAAATTTCCAGATGTAGAGTAAAGCTTATAGTTCATTTTGTTTTGTTTATTTAATTAGAGAGTTTTGTGTTACTTAATTTGATGACGTCAATGAGCCTAGAGAAGTGGTTGGTGCTTGCTAGATTTTGGCACGAGCTGCACCCTAGAAGTGAGTTCTCATTGGTCGTAAGTGCTGACAGCCAATGAGAAGCGAGACGGTTGGCCGCCTAGCGAGGAGATAGAGTTTTGAGTGTGGGGAGAGTGAGAGAGGGAATCGCGAGCTAGCTTTGATTGGAGGCGATTATGCTGGATGTGACTTTTCGCATTATGTCTAAGATGAAGTCTTGGGATGATTTCTGCGTTATGGTCCAATGTTAATGGTATCTGGTTGTGACCAGAAACTGTTTATGAAAACTTAAGAGTGTTGTGATAATTCGTTCCGACGAGAATCGCGAGTGAACTTTGAATTATATAACGTGGCGGTACTGAGTACATTCTTACTGACAAGGAAACCTCCCCATCGCACCCCCCTCAGATTTAGTTATAAGTTGGCACAGTGGATAGGCCTTGAAACACTGAACACAGATCAATCGAGAAAACAGGAAGAAGTTGTGTGGAACTATGAAAAAAATAAGTAAAATATACAAATTGAGTAGTCCATGCACAACATATCCATCATCATGGAGAATGCGAGAGCAGGAGCGCCGTGGTCCCGTGGTTAGCGTGAGCAGCTGCGGAACTAGAGGTCCTTGGTTAAAGTCTTCCCTTGGGTGAAAAGTTTAATTTTCTATTTTCGCAAAGTTATGATCTGTCCGTTCGTTCATTGACGTCTGTGTTCACTGAAATAAGTTTAGTGTCTGCGTTTTGCGATCACACCGCAAAACCGTGCGATTAGTAGACAAAAGGGCGTGCTTCTCCAATGGGAACCGAAAACATTTAATCGCAAGGTCTTACGATTCCTCCACAGGAAAACACGTCTGATATATTCTTTAAGACACTGGTGACGGCATGTGCGTCACATGACGGGAATATGTTGTCGACCCACCTAACTTGTACACTTGACGAATGGGTAAAAAGATTCTTCTACCTTGCCCGATTTAGGTTTTCTTGTGGATGTGAGAATCACTCCCAAAAAAGTGATGAAAACATAAGAGTTTGTCACATAAACTGCAACAAATGAATGCAACTGTTTCACAGTCACACAGTTTTCACTGTGCTATGTCAAAACATATGTTTTTAACGTTTTCAAATTTTTCCGTGTGTAGACCGTCAAATCCTGCATATGTCCAAGCAAATCTGAACATGTCCTGGAATTTTGGAAAGCGAAGTTGATTATGTGTAAGTGCCTAAACTTTCATAATTGTCTGAAAATAAAAAATTAAAATTTGCACTCGAGGGAAGACTTGAACCAAGGACCCCACGTTCCGCAGCTGCTCACGCTAACCACGGGACCACTGCGCTCGTGAGCTCACATTATCCTTGATGTTGGATATCCTACGCATGGATTACTCAGTTTGTATATTTTGCTTATTTTTTTTCATAATTCCACGCAACTTCTTCCTGTTTTCTCGATTGATCTGTGTTCAGTGTTTCATGGCCTATCCACTGTGCCAACTTATAACTAAATCTGAGGGGGGTGCGATGGGGAGATTCCCTTGGGAGTATTTTATGGCGAGCATAAACTGTAACTAAAGACAACCACTGAATATCGTGTGCAGAAATAATTGGCTGATCATTGACTGTGTTATAAGTAATTGGTTTCGGAGTTTGGGAAGGTAAAAGTTCTGGCTGTTAGTACAAACTGGATCAGACTAGGGAAAGGAGTAAGACAAGGATGCTGTTTATCACCTACTTTTTTCAACCTGTACTTGGAAAATATGATTGACCAATGCTCATTAGATGACAAAGGAGTAGAAATTGGAGGAAGAAGAGTAGGGTGCTTGAGATTTGCTGATGACATGGTCCTTCTAGCCACAGGGGAAAAAGAATTACAGGATTTGGTGGACACTATTGCACTAACGGAAAAAAATATGGAATGAAAATTAACACAAATAAAACAAAAGTATTGGCAATAGGAGGAAATAAGGAAATAAAAATTGTGCTGAATGGAGAAACACTAGAACAGGTGCAAAATTTTAAGTATCTTGGAAGCAGGATAGACACTGACTGGAAGTGCGCCACAGAAATTAAAACAAGGATAGCAATGGCAAAAGAGGCGTTTTATAAGAAAAGGAGAATCTTCTGCAGCGGTCTGGACAGAGAACTCAGAAAGAGTCTCATAAAATGTCTTGTATGGAGTGTCCTATATGGCGCTGAAACATGACAGAGAAAGGCTGGACGCTTTTGAGATCTGGACATGGCGGAAGATGGAAAGAATAAGTTGGATGGACAAATGAAGAAGTACTGAGAAGAGTGGGAGAGAATTGCAGTTACTAAAGAGAAGAAAAAGAAATTGGATTGGGCATATATTAAGAAAGAATGACGGACTGATAAAAACGGTTTTAGAAGGTTATGTAGAAGGGAAAAGGAAGCGAGGAAGGAAGAGATTCCAGATACTGGATGACATGATGGACGGTACAAGATACAGCAGCCTTAAGAAGGAAGCAATGGATCGCAGAAAATGGAGAGGCAAGGACCTGCTAATATAGCAGATAACTGATGATGATGATGATAACTGTGAGCAGAAACTTTAGTAATTTTCGTAAATGTGGGCTGATGATCTTGCTTAATGGCAATAAAGATCTATTGAAGGTTTGAATTTGAACTTCATGTTTAAAGTACGAGTGACATCCCCTTTCCAAATCATTTCTTTAAAGTACATAGACAATTTTCAGCAAATTTTACTTATAGCAGCCTCTGGCGTGTAGCTATGAGGTTACAGTTTCCTCAAACCTGCTTTTCTGTGATCTCGTAAGTAGCTGCAGTCAGGAGTTTATGTGCGAAGATCTACCGCTGTAAAGAGGTAGGTGAACAAAAAATTTTAAAAGAAATTGCATTGCAGCAGCAGCAACGTATAATCCATTGCAACTGGTGCCTCGCATGCACGCACGTAAGAATCTGTCACAAGCTGTACGGGTAATAATGGACAGCAGCAATAGGGCCCATTGTACTGATATACTCAAAAAACAAGAAATCCTGTCTGCCTTATGTGAATACATTTTCCAGGCTGTAATGTATGTAACAAAAAATATGCCACAAACAGCTCAATAAGTGCCATGAAACTAGATCCAGCCACACCTTATGCATAAACAAAAAAACATCAAAAACACTGAACAGTATGCTATATAATGGCATGAAACTGTACAAAAGGCTGCCACAGGATGTAAAAGATGTAAATGAACTTCATATCTTCAGCCAAAAGCAAATAACATATTTATTAAGAAAAGATGTTACAAGGTAAATGAGTGTTTAGAATAACTGTAGATAGGTATTTAGTAGACATATATACCATATAGCGACAGTCTATTATAAATATTGTACGAATCGACGCGTAAAAATTGTAATAATTGGACTGTAAACCTTCTAAGAACCCATTTACATTAAAGTTCATAAGACACAATTAACGACATTCATACAATTTGTGTTGTTATACAGATGAATAAACATAACGATCAATCAATCATCTGAAATTCTATTAATTTCACTGTTTTGTTATCATGATTGGGAGCATTCAGACTGAATACAGTGTCTCCAGTTTTACTATCATTCTTCTGCACTTCATTTGCCTCAGACCAAGTAATATATCTCACCACTGCCACTACCACCATGTGTTGCACAGCTTCAAGGTAGGTACCACGTGTAATGAGTGTTGTATCATCTGCATATAGCAATACATCATATGCTACAACTGTGGCTACATCATTTACGTAAATAATGAAAAGGAAAGGTCCAAGAATAGATCCTTCAGATACACCCTTTACAACTGGAAAATGATCTGTTATTTGATTATTTATCTCAACTAACTGTTTTCTATTGTCCAAGCAAGACTGAATTAGGCATAGAGCATTCTTTCTCACTCTGTAGTGGTGGAGGTCCAATTGTGTTGCACAGATAAATATCTTTATTTGCAAAATAACTGAATATTTTTGCTACCATGTTCTCTGAAAGCATACTGTAAGGAGGTAAGTATATCACTATGTTCAAAATATTAACTCATTTGTTTATGCATGCAGAATTCTATCATTTTTTATATTATGGGTATAAGTGAAATAGGTCAACAGTTATCTGGAGGCGCTATATCTCCTTTCTTATGTACTGGTTTAACTACAGATATTTTTAAACATGACAGATAAATTCCTTCATTATAAATGTTATTGATTATTTTAGTCAGTGGCATTAAAATCTGATTTTTGATGTATTTAATAACATAATTCGAGAGGTCATAGTAATCCTCTTGAATTACTGAGCTTAGCTATTTACAATTTCATTGGATAGATAAAAAACTACTCACCAAGCAGTGACAGAAGACATACATAAAAAAAGGTTATAATTAGACAAGCTTTCAGATACAGTGGCTCCTCCTTCAGGTAGATGGGTTGAAGGGGGAAGAGTTCTAGGAAAAGGGGTGGATTATGGAGAAGCCACCCAGGACTGCAGGTCATGAGAGACTTACCGGACAGGATGAGAAGCAAAGACTGATTGTTGGGGACTGCATCAGACGAGATTTGAAAGCCTGAGGGCTTGAAGGGGAAAGACAGGGTAACATGCAAGACAGAGATTACTGCTAAAACACCGTGTCAGAGTTAACAAGAGTAAAAAGTTAAGTGCTTTGTATGTAACACATGCAGGAGAGGGACAGCGAAAAATAAACAGGTAAGGAAATGAAAGGTGTAGAAAACTAAAATGAAGTGAAGGAAGGAGTAGTTACATTGAAGAAATGCTGAGTCAGAAGAAATTAACGTAAATTGAGGCTAGGTGGGTGCTATGTCCCGCCTGTGGAGCCTGAGAAACATTCGTTCGAAAGGCTGCTTTCTGGCTACCGTGCATGCGCAGAGCGGAAGTTGCGTTCGAAGCGCGTCTGGTCCTAAACATGGTTACTTGAAATGGGATGCCTGCTGTTTGAAGAGTGACTAGCAAGTAGCATCAAGTATCCAGATGTTACCTGAAGAAAATTTTCTGGCGCTGTCAAGCTACCAGTTTCACGCATGCACATAGATAAGTGGCTTGTAGTGAGGGTATATTGCCGCGTTTTTTCGATTGTCTTTCAATAGCCGATCGCAGTAGTTCACTGTTTGTGGATCTTCGATAATTGTAAGGTAAGCAAGTTATTTGTTCTTATGTTTTATTTTTATTTATGCTTATAAAATCACCTGTAGAAGTTCAGCTGATAGCCACTCGGTGACAGTCGAACAGTAAAATGCGTTTGAAGAGCCCAGACACCAATGTTGACGTGCATGCACAGTAGCGCCTGTTTACTGGTTCTTCAAGTAGCTTTCTGGCAGCTCTTCGAACGAACCTAAGGTTAATTGCTGCTGGTACTCAACAATGTAAATAACGAGTGCAAAAAGTAATTAAGTAAGGAACTCTCATACTTTATTTTCTAAAATTATGTTAAATGTATGAAAAATTGAAATGGTAATTTAACTAACTTCAATAATGCATGATACGGTATATTTCTATCACCATCGAGGACCAAGCAACTCAATGAAACACAAACTGCTTGTTATTATTCATTATTTGTCGAGTTCGTGTCAGAAGTGGCTGTGCTTAGTGCTTGTTCTTCTCGCCATACTGACTGATTATAGTTCTGATAAAATAGGTAAAGTTAAACCTGAATACACTCAAAAGTTTAGGGAAGAATGGTTAAAAAATCCGAAATTTGTCCAATGGTTATCACAAGCTGTAGGAGATAACACAAAGGCATCCTGTAAAGTGTGTCACTTTACTGTAAGAGCTTGGTTAGCGGATATTGAAGATCATGTGAAACAAAAAAATATAAATCTACAGTTTCTTCCTTTTCCTCCCAAAGACAGGCAAAAATTAATTTTAAACCATTTCAGGATTCAGTAGGAGGTCGCGAAGCTGAAGGGTCACTTGCCCTCTTTGTGTCTGCACATTGTGCTATATTGTCATGTGATCACTTAGGAGAAATGTGTAAAAACAGGTTCAAAGACAGTCTTATTGCAAGCCAGATTAAGTTGCATCGTACAAGGTATAGTGCTATTATGAAGAATGTTCTTGAGCTCTATTTTGCAAACGATTTGAGAAGTGATGTTGATGATGGCATGTACAGTATTTTAATTGCTATAATTTATCATAGTAAAACATCTCACAAGATTGTTTCGACATATCTTACACTAGTCGGACGTGAAGAATGCAATGCTGAATCTATTGTATCAGCTATTAAAGAGGTGTTGAAAGAAGTTAATTTAGATTTAAAGAAGTTGCAAGGAATAGGATTAATAACGCGGAGTGTATGAAATACTTGAAAGGGAGATACCGCATTTGGTACTTAAAAGGTGTGTCTGTCATTCCATTCAGTTACCAACCTCTGCAGCAGCTGCATAATGTTTTCCAAGAAATTTGGACGTTTTGGTTAGGAAAACTTACAACTGATTTTCTCGGTCTTCTTCACGACAGCTCTTTTACCGCCAGATTTTTCAGTCCTAAGTGATGAGGAGGAGCCACAGAAAATCTCCCATGCCTGTGACACAAGACGGTTTTCTATTGAACTTGCAGTATGTGGAATAATTGATCAATGGCTCGAGTTAAAAACTAATTTTGAAATTGTTTGGCAAAGCGAAAAATGCTACACAGCTGAACTGGTCTATTCGATGTTCAGTGACGAACTTTATTTAGTATATTTAGTATATCTTTTAATCCTATCCTTCCAAGTCTTCAGCGAGTCAGTAAGGAATTCAAGTCAAATGGTGTGGATCCAAGCAAGTTATTAGATGACCTGATTTTTCTTATCCAATCTCTTCTTAAGCAAGTTTTCATTCCCACCTATCCAGTTCAGAGAAAATATCTTGACAATGATTTCCAAAACTCCCAGATCCAAAGCCGTATCTTGGATACTTGCTTGAAAAAAAATTTCAGAAATGAGAAACAAAATAACCGAAGGCGAAGGAAAAAACATTAGAGAAAGATGTGTAAAATTTGTTTCTTCACTTGTCAAAGAATTACAGCAAAGATTGCCTGATAATATTGAAGTGTTGGGGAAATAATCTCTTCTTGCAGTTTCAAAGGCGCGTGTAGTGGTAAAAGAACTCTTAATTCCACTATTAGAAAGCTCTCACTTGGATAATAGAGAATTAAAATAATTGAATTACAGTGGGATAACGTTAACAATTCAGTCGATTTCTAGTGGGAGGTTTTTAGTTACCATGACGCCAGCGCCGAAAATCCTTTTAAAGAACTTGCAAAATTTGCATTATCCATGCTTGTACTTCCTTGCTCCAACGGGGAGCTAGAAAGTAATTTCACCCAGTTGAATCTCGTCATAATGAAGGTAAGGAATCGAATGCGTTCAGATATGGTAAACACCAGGGATTTGTGCAGGTCTTCGCAGAAAGAATCGGTGCTGTCATAATTACATATTTTCTGAGTTAGTTCTCGGAACAAATGGGAACAACTGAAGCATATAAATCGATACCATCAACTTCTAGTCCAGCTTCTCTTTCCCATGTGGAGGATGGCGATAATGACGAAGACGACATTCTTATCCAGTTTTAGGTAAGTTTAGCAAAAAAATATGTTACATGTAGTCTATATCTCGAGTAAGTGGGGTTTCACTGTCATTTCTGTGCTTCTGAATAAAAATTTGGAATCTAGTTCTTTTAAGGCATTTTAGTCCTTTTGCTCTCAATCTGGTTGGAAAAAGTTATGTAGTATATACTGTTGGCAACACTGATTGTGTATGCCGTTGTTCACTTTATGAATTTGAAATTGTAGTGTAGATTGTTGTTACACAGCAGTTTTCAAAAATACTCCCATTTCGAAAAATACCTCGTATATCTGCAATCTAAGACGTCTGTGGAATAGATGTCAGTTTCACCGAAATACCGCAATGCGTAAAAAAAAAAGTTTCACGTTAATTGTCTGAACACGTCCCAGCCAGCTGGTACAATTGCTTCACAGATTTCCATAGAATTTTATTATTTGTTCTTGCTGATGTTACAGAACTAAACTGCGAGCATCCGAATGTTCTGTCTGTCATCAGACATCTCAAAGTTACTCCTAATCGCTTGATCAACACGACTGCCTTTCTCAATATATATTTTGCTCCTCTATTTTATCTCGTATCAACACTAATGCAGAACTCACCGGAAAGTAATTTTTGAAATCTTTCGGGTCCTTGATTCTGATTTCAGACAGTAAATTCGCAAACGACCATTCACTCCTTCTTTCAACCACTCTGGAACCCATTTCTTCTTTTTCGTTGTCTTCTCATGCTTGCAAGCTACAGGTAATGTAATTGCAGCAAACACTTTATTTTGGCTATTCGACATGTTAGCCTTCTAAAATCGCGGTATCAACTGACAATTTTTGTCAATATTACTGGCAGTGTGAGCTCACTTTAAAACATGGTGTACGAGTTAAGAATGAGTGAAAAGCTAAGTGCATTGTAGGTAACAGATGTGGGAGGGACCGGAGAAAAACAAATAAGTAAGGAAATGAAAGATGTAGAAAACTAAAACGGAGTGAAGTTACTGTGAAGAAGTGCTGAGATGGAAGAAATTAATGTAAATTGAGGCCAGATGGGTGACGAACCCTAAGGACACATTGTAGCGCTAGGTCCCATCTGTGGAGTTCTGAGAAACTAGTGTCTGGGGGAAGAACACAGATGGTGCGTGTGGTGAAACAGGTGCTGAGGTAACGAATGTCATGTTGCTATGCCCATTCGTTGTAACTGATAATTTGGTGGTAGTCATGCCGATGTTTACTACCACTTACAGGGCTGGTATAGTTGGTGGTAGGAGGATGCATAGCGCAAGTCTTGCAGTGGGGAAAGTGACAGGGGTAGGAGCCATAGGATAGGGATCTGGGTGCAGAAGGAGCATAGCACCTGACAATAATATTGTGGAGATTGGGAGGGTGATGGAAAGCTATTCTAGGTGTGGTGGGCAAAATCTCAGACAGAATGGATCTCATTACGGTATATTAATAATTTTTACTTATGGACCGTCTGACAGCAACTGAATAAAACACAATTTTAGTGCCATACGCGTTTCGCCTTTATTTTCTGCAAGGCATCATCAGTGGCAGGTTGCGTGGACAATTTCCTACATATTACGCTCCTGTTGCATTTTTGGTGTTGTTCTTCTTCTTATGAACGCCAATTTGCGGTTTTTTCCCCCATTCCACACCACTACGCACTGAACGCTTGTTTTAAAGCAATGTTTAACGCTTGTTTTAAAGTAATGTTTTGGTTTCTGTTCAGTTTCTGGTTTAACAGAAACCAAAACATTGCTTTAAAACCACTATGCACTGAACGCTTGGTTCAGACCAGGACAATACTGGGTGACCAGTTGTGTGCCCCGAGGTTGTTTTTTGGAGGGATCAGCCGTACCAGGATTGTATGTGATGGCCCAGGAAATCTGCTTTTGAACTAGGCTGGTGCAGTGATTATATCCAGTGAATCTGTGGTGAGAATTGTCTTGTATTGCTGTGAAGAGTCTGCATTGGCACAAATACGTTTGCCTCAACTACCAAGACTATACGGGAGGGATGTTTGACATGGAAAGGATTGCAACTGTCAACATGTAAGTACTGTTTTTTGTTAGAGGTTTGATGTGGACAGAAGTGTGTAGCTGGCCTTTGATGAGGACCAGATCAAAATCAAGGAAAGTGGCGTGAGATTTGGAATACGACCATGTGAAATTTAATTGGGAGAAGAGATTCAGAGATCAGGACTTTTAACAGGGCAGCCTCGCCACGACTCCATCTGGTAACGATGTCACCAATGTATCTAAACCAGACCAGGGGTGGAAGACTTATGGACCCATGAAAAGGTTGGTTGGCATAGAAAGGAGCTGTCCTGGTTCCCATTGCCATATCCCTGATCAGTTTGTATGTCTGACCCGGAAAAGTGAAGTAGTTGTTGGTAAGTACACGGTTGACTAAGGTGAGTAGGTAGGGTGCCGTAGGTTTGTAATCAGGCGAGCACTGGCTGAGGAAATGTTCAGCAACAGACAGACGATGTACGTGGAGGATGTTGGTATAGAGGGAGGTGGCATCAATGGTGACAAGCAAGGTGTGTTGTGGTGGGAGTGGAATGGGCATGGATTTCAGATGAACTAGGAAATGGTTGGTATCTTTGATATAGGAGGGAAGTCTTTGTACTTTGTATGTGCTGATCAACTAGGATGGATTGGGTTTGTGGACCTTAGGAAGGGGGGGGGGGGGCAAATTATAACCTTCTTTTACGTCTGAAAGCTTGCCTAATTATAACCTTCTCTTATATGTGTGTTCTGCGGCTGATTGGTGAGTAGTTCTTTATCTATCCGATTACAGTATAGTGTCAAAAATTGATTGTTTTTGTTTTTATATGAGCTTAGTTATTGATTCATGATTGTCTTCTCAGCTATACGAGTCCAGCGAAGGCTGTCTGCTTGCTGTTCATTTCTGGCAGCAGTGCCCCTGCTTTACTCACATCCTTCATGACGCTGTCATCTGACTGAAGACTGACAAAATGAGCGTTTAGAATATTAGGAGGAATTAGTATCTGGTAAACTTAAAAATCACAGTCTATTTCTGTTTTAATAATTTCCCATGCAGCTTTGCATGTATTCACTGAGTTCAGTACATAAATATCATTGTTTTGCACTTTGTTGCCTTGGTTTCAGACCTGTAAATCTTTTTCACTTTCACATACATTTCCTTGTCAGCATTATTATGCCTAGACCTACTGTGATAGGTAGTATTATGATTCTCATTCTCCTTAGACGTGGGGTGTACCAGTTTATTATTATTATTATTTTTTTTTTTATTAGATCTTGCAGTTTGGTACAGCGAGTCTGCTTAGATATTTTCTTGTAGCGTTTAGGACAATATGCTTCAAAATGTTTGGTTAACAGTTCAAAAAATTTGTTCGTAGATTCATTTGCTTCTGCAGTGATTATTATTTTATCCCATTGTATTAAATTCAATTTACTTATTAGGTTTTTTAGCTTTGATTCATTAATTGGTCTAATGTTTTTTATATATTCAGTGGAAGTTTCAGTTATTTTACTGTTAAGGGTTTGTCTGAGGCATTAGTCCCTCATGATCAGAAATGCATAGTTTGATTGTGCCAATTTCTTTTTTGTTTGCATGGAGATTACATATTATATTATCTAGACATGCTTCCTGCCTTGTGGGTTTGTCATTTATGTGACAAAAAATAATGAATCTTAATGTATTTAGCAAATGATCAACATTTCTATTCTTAAACCTAATGTCTATATTGATATCACCAAACATTTGTATTCTGTAAACTTTGTATTTGAGTAGCAAGAGTATTAGTTTCTCCAGAAGCTCGCCAAACACATCTTTAGTGTGATTTGGAAGACAATAAACTGAAACTACTATGGTTTCATGTTTTGGCAACATTATGGCAGCTTCAAATTTTGCATCTATACACAGTATACTTACATCTATAACTTCATAGACTAGGTTTACACTGTTTTTAGCATATGCAGATACCTCACCATGTTTAATATTTGTTTTACATGCCAGAGATTAAGCCACCCTTTAGTTCTTTCTCACATGTGTTAGGTTTATTTATGGTTTTTGTTCTGAGTGTTCTTATCAGACAATTAACGTGGTTTGCATATTCACTTGTATTTCAGTGTTTCATGTCTAATTTGTAAATTATTGACAGTGAAAAGTCCCAGAAGCTCTCAGAAACATGAAGATGAATGTCAATATTTTTGCCAAAGGGAAGGTACAGACTAAAATGTAATTCCACCCATTCTTACAAGGCTGTGTAGTTTAGCCACTGTGCCAGAGTGACAATGTATACCTTCCAATTAATCACTGTGTCATATGCCTTCTAAAACCTTTAAATGGTGATAACTCATTATTTGACATTGGGTATCAATAAATTGCACCTTTTTGAGACATCCTCAATGCGATAGTGTTTTGGAATGGCATTTATTTTTGGAAAACAAGTTATAATGTGGGGATAATATAAAACACACCAAATACAAGGTTGACAAAATCCAATATGGTCTCACCAAGATGCTTCAGCCAAAGAATATCTTTGAAAGGAGCATGGCCACATTACCTCACATAATATATATATAAATAATGGCATGTCCATCATTGTTTGAGTGTACTTCAATGGCAGAATTATACCACTACCTTGTAGGGCCAGAGGGTACTTGCACTTATTTCTCGAGCAACAAAATCTTTCTGAGCAGCAAAGTTTATCACTGTTGCAACCAGTCAAAGAGAAGTGACACTCGATCCTGGCTGGTTGCGTGTCAGTATCTGTGACTGAATGGTTGCTGATAGGCTACCGTTCAATGCGACATAAATATAAGAAGGACATTCATGATTTTGACACAGAATTTGCCGGCCAGAGTGGCCGAGCGGTTCTAGGCGCTACAGTCTGGAACCACGCGACTGCTGCAGTCACAGGTTCGAATCCTGCCTCGGGCATTGATGTGTGTGCTGTCCTCAGGTTAGGTTTAAGTAGTTCTAAGTTCTAGGGGACTGATGACCTCAGAAGTTAAGTCCCATAGAGCTCAGAGCCATTTGAACCGTATTTTTACATAGAATTGAGGTTTGGAACCCCTCTAACTCTCATGAGTAAGGACTGCCTGGGCTGCTTGCAGGATTTAAAATCCATTAGGGAAAGGTTTCCAGTCATCTTCTTCATCACCTTCCCTGCCAGTCCTCACTACCTGTGACAGCATTCGCTGCCAGTCATCATCTTCACACCCAGACCACACCCTCATCACTGGTCATCACCAGCTCACCTCATCACTGACAGTTTTTGCCTCCATTAGTATCCAACCATTTCCCATTTCATCGCCTGTTTATCAACTCCATCCATTTATTGTCACCACATCATGCCTGACATAGCTGCTTCCATCACTGTCTCGTTGGAGACTTCCCCACCATTCACAACTTCACAACTAGTCACCATGATTCCAGCACAGCTTAGGCACCCCATCACCACAGTCAACACCATTTATCACTCTCCGCCATCATGGACCGTCCTGCTGCCTCAGCCATCTACACCTCTCCATCTCATGCTCCCACTGTCGTCCTCTAACTCAACCCCTTTCATCTATCCCTGTTTCCCTACCGTATCTCATCCTATGACAACAGTTACACATGCATCTCTCTCTGTCCCCAGGTCCCCCTAGCCACGACTCGCCAAAAATCTCCACCACAGCTGCATGTTGCACAGCCCATCAAACAAAAGTTGCAACAGATAATGTCACAACCATCACCTCAATGAGCTTCACTGCACCGAATAGTGCAAGCTGTGCTGAAGGACCTGCAGAACTCCCAGGTAACTATCAACAATGTCCTATTCCGCTGACACCCTATCCCATAACCACCTTTCTCTCTAACAGCTGTTAAGAAACCTACAAAATGTAAGAACTCTGACATCTTTCCCATTCTGACATCTAAAAACCTGCAAAGTGAATCTGGCAACACTCAGCATATGTATATAATCACTCCTCCTCTAACTTCTTCTCCTAACGTCCGACCCTCTTCCTGTTCAACCTGACCCAAAGTTCCTTAAACCCAAATTCCTCACACTCGAAATGAAAAATTGTCTGCCAAGCCTCCACATCCAACGAATTGTCCTACTGACTTCCACTCCAAATTTCATCACATTATCTTTGGTCCCAAAGCCTCCTTAACACATTTCACCATCACACCAAGGACCAAACAACCCCAAGCTCTCCACTGTCCTCCCACCCTCACCTCAGTGATCACAAAGCTCGAACCTTGGCTCCTCTCACCTCGTCCATATCTTCTCTGAATCTGACACCACCATAGACCTTCTCCTTAAAAATGGAGTCCTATATACCACTACCACCACAAGGTCGAATATTTGATATCCCATCTTCAGTCCTACCATTTACAAAAATGTCTCCATTACTGCAGATTACAAAAACCCATCTACCTGTACATAACCTAGCATCCCCTCTTACCTGCAACACGCAATGATTCCCACCCCAACAGCTCTACAAAATGCCAAACTAAACCACAAACTACCAAACTTGAGCTCACTGTTCAATCTGTCCCTTTGATAACACTTCTCAACCCAACAGTTCCCTTCATCCATCCACCACTGTTCATCCTCCAAAATGTCCATCCATTCCATCATCCACACACCCTCCAACAGATCTTTCTTGTTACACGCTCCATCTTCTGTCTCAACAGCCAAGCTACCTACTCCCACAACCAGGTCCACTTCATATAAGACAAGCCCTTATGATGGCGCAACAGCACTACAGAATCATGTATCACAACATCCACTATTTCCTCACCAGTAAACATCGCTTAATGCATATGTTATCCACCACAATGTGCGTACCTTTATCCTTAATGAAATATTCCTCCACCCTGTCACACCATCTGAACATCTCCATGTATCCTCCCACACACAGATAACTCGCTTCCTCTAGCCAGAGGCAAAGTTGCAGTTGGCTACAACAAGAACATCCCTGTTTGGCCGTAATCCTTATACAATACTCTCAATGAACACCTTATCCTTATCTACTTTCTCCAAACCCTAACTGTTACCTGTGCCACCATCTACATCTAATATAATCACCCATCCCCTACGACTTTGTTACCCACATAGATCGTACCTTTCCCACTTATATTATTGGTGCTGACCTCAACATTTGTAGTAGATCCTGAACAGAACTCCAACAGTAGCATCAGTGTACTAACTCCCAGCAAAGTGACATTGTTCCCATCCCATCCCACACCACACTCGTCCTGAAAGCAACAACACTCCCGATGTCATCCATGCGTCTCCCAACCTCCAAGGACAGCTCACTGCAGAATCCTCAGTCCAATTGGAAGTGACCACCTATCAGTACTCCTCATCATCCTCTACACAAACCTCATCCCCATGCTCCCCATCCCAATCTCTATCCAAGAGATATCCAAGACTACTTTGGCACCAACTGGAATGTGGCACAGTGGTTAGCACACTGGACTCGCATTCAGGAGGACAACGGTTCAATCCCGTGTCTGGCCATCCTGATTTAGGTTTTCCGTGATTTCCCTAAATCACTTGAGGCAAATGCCGGGATGGTTCCTATGAAAGGGCACGGCTGACTTCCTTCCCCATTCTTACCTAATCCGATGAGACCGATGACCTCGCAGTTTGGTCTCTTCCCCCAAACCCAACCAACCAACTGGAATGCATATCGAGAATCCATAGAAACCCAGGTTGGAAGCCACTCCTTGATCTTCCAGCAATCTGGCAGTATCCCTAATGCCACATCCTTCCTGGAGCACACCTTGTCAGTCATTATATCCAACCATATTCCTGCGAAGACCATATATTCTCCTCCGAGAATCCCGATGCGTGTACTGCTCCTTCTTGCAGACTCATAACCAAGATACATTCAAGACACCACCCGCAAATACAGAGACATATCAGGGGGGAAAAAAGGGGGGGGGGGGTTACTGGTGCCAGGCATGCACCAGCCTCGACACTACCCTCCCCATTACCTATTCCAGGTACTGGAATACGTTCCGTCAGATTACTGGCAGTAACCCGATACCTCACTACCTGCTTCTCCATGATAACCACCATTATCTGAAAGTCTGAGCAAAGCTAACCATTTTGCATCCTATGTTTCTGACGTCTTCTCCATCCCTGATGACTCTCAGTTTGATTACTCCCTGTTCCCTACTGTGGTGTGTGTACTGTAAGACCTTCGGTACACACACCATCAGATTATTTGACTTGTCGCTCTAACGAAGTAGGCGAGTGTCAGCAATGTGTCTCGTGGTCTTATCACGGTGTGTTTATCTTCTGCCGTTATGTCAGACAATAGAAATGCCACTTGCACGCTTAGAGTAGCAGATTGACGGTGACCAACTTTAAACAGAACTTGATTAATTTTCGCACACATTTATTAAAATAATAAAAAGCATAGATGTTACGTAACTTGATTCTGGATGCTGTTTACAATTGACAATCTGAAGTTCCTTTGATCTTGGTACGTTAATCTTATTCTCACATATCTCTGATACTTGACAAAGTGTCTATTCATTTATCTTCATGGTTGTTGTTGTTGTGGTCTTCAGCCCTGAGACTGGTTTGATGCAGCTCTTCATGCTACTCTATCCTGTGCAAGCTTCTTCATCTCCCAGTACCTACTGCAACCTACATCCTTCTGAATCTGTTTAGTGTATTCATCTCTTGGTCTCTCTCTACGATTTTTACCCTCCATGCTGCCCTCCAATACTAAATTGGTGATCCCTCGATGTCTCAGAACATGTCCTACCAACCGATCCCTTCTTCTAGTCAAGTTGTGCCACAAGCTCCTCTTCTCCCCAATTCTATTCAATACCTCCTCATTAGTTATGTGATCAACCCATCTAATCTTCAGCATTCTTCTGTAGCACCACATTTCGAAAGTTTCTATTCTCTTCTTGTCTAAGCTATTTATTGTCCATGTTTCACTTCCACACATGGCTACACTCCATACAAATACTTTGAGAAACGACTTCCTGACACTTAAATCAATACTCGATGTTAACAAATTTCTCTTATTAAGAAACGCTTTCCTTGCCATTGCCAGTCTACATTTTATATCCTCTCTACTTCGACCATCATCAGTTATTTTGCTCCCCAAATAGCAAAACTCCTTTACTACTTTAAGCGTCTCATTTCCTAATCTAATTCCCTCAGCATCACCCGATTTAATTCGACTACATTCCATTATCCTCGTTTTCCTTTTGTTGATGTTCATCTTATACCCTCCTTTCAAGACACTGTCCATTCTGTTCAACTGCTCTTCCAAGTCCTTTGCTGTCTCTGACAGAATTACAATGTCATCGGCGAACCTCAAAGTTTTTATTTCTTCTCCATGGATTTTAATACCTATTCCAAACTTTTCTTTTGTTTCCTTTATTGCTTGCTCAATATACAGATTGAATAACATCAGAGATAGGCTACAACCCTGTCTCATTCCCTTCCCAACCACTGCTTCCCTTTCATACCCCTCGACTCTTATAACTGCCATCTGCTTTCTGTACAAATTGTAAATAGCCTTTCGCTCTCTGTATTTTACCCCTGCCATCTTTAGAATTTGAAAGAGAGTATTCCAATCAGCATTGTCAAAAGCTTTCTCTAAGTCTACAAATGCTAGAAACGTAGGTTTGCCTTTCCTTAATCTTTCTTCTAAGATAAGTCGTAGGGTCAGTTTTGCCTCACGTGTTCCAACATTTCTACGGAATCAAAACTGATCTTCCCCGAGGTCGGCTTCTAGCAGTTTTTCCATTCGTCTGTAAAGAATTCGCGTTAGTATTTTGCAGCTGTGACTTATTAAACTGATAGTTCGGTAATTTTCACATCTGTCAACACCTGCTTTCTTTGGGATTGGGATTATTATATTCTTCTTGAAGTCTGAGGGTATTTCGCCTGTCTGATACATCTTGCTCACCAGATGGTAGAGTTTTGTCAGGACTGGCTCTCCTAAGGTTGTCAGTAGTTCTAATGGAATGTTGTCTACCCTGGGGGCCTTGTTTCGATTCAGGTCTTTCAGTGCTCTGTCAAACTCTTCACGCAATATCATATCTCCCATTTCATCTTCATCCTCTTCCATTTCCATAATATTGTCCTCAAGTACATCACCCCTGTATAGGCCCTCTATATACTCCTTACACCTTTCTGCTTTCCCTTCTTTGCTTAGAACTGGGTTTACATCAAAGCTCTTGATATTCATGCAAGTGGTTCTCCTTTCTCCAAAGGTCTCTTTAATTTTCCTGTAGGCAGTATCTATCTTACCCCTAGTGAGATAACCTCTACATCCTTACATTTGTCCTCTAGCCATCCCTGCTTAGCCATTTTGCACTTCCTGTCGATATCATTTTTGAGACGTGTGTATTCCTTTTTGCCTGCTTCATTTACTGCATTTTTATATTTTCTCCTTTCATCAATTAAATTCAATATTTCTTCTGTTACCCAAGGGTTTCTACTAGCCCTCGTCTTTTTACCTATTTGATCCTCTGCTGCCTTCACTATTCCATCCCTCAAAGCTACCCATTCTTCTACTACTGTATTTCTTTCCCCCATTCCTGTGAATTGTTCCCTTATGCTCTCCCTGAAACTCTGTACAATCTCTGGTTCTTTCAGTTTATCCAGGTCCCATCTCCTTAAATTCCCACCTTTTTGCAGTTTCTTCAGTTTTAATCTACAGTTCATAACCAATAGATTGTGGTCAGAGTCCACAGCTGCCCCTGGAAATGTCTTACAATTTAAAACCTGGTTCCTAAATCCCTGTCTTACCATTAAATAATCTATCTGATACCATCTAGTATCTCCAGGATTCTTCCATGTATACAACCTTCTTTCGCGATTCTTGAACCAAGTGTTAGCTATGATTAAGTTATGCTCTGTGCAAAATTCTACCAGATGGCTCCCTCTGTCATTTCTTAGCCACAATCCATATTCACATACTATGTTTCCTTCTCTCCCTTTTCCTACTGATGAATTCCAGTCACCCATGACTATTAAATTTTCGTCTCCCTTCACTACCTGAATAATTTCATTTATCTCATCATACATTTCATCAATTTCTTTGTCATCTGCAGAGCTAGTTGGCATATAAACTTGTACTACTGTAGTAGGTGTGGGCTTCGTGTCTGTCTTGGCCACAATAATGCGTTCACTGTGGTGTTTGTAGTAGCTTACCCGTACACCTATTTTTTTATTCATTATTAAACCTACTCCTGCATTACCCCTATTTGATTTTGTATTTGTAACCCTGTATTCACCTGACCAGAAGTCTTGTTCCTCCTGCCACCGAATTTCATTAATTCGCACTATATCTAACTGTAACCTATGCATTTCCCTTTTTAAATTTTCTAACCTACCTGCCCGACTAAGGGATCTGACATTCCACGCTCTGATCCGTAGAACGCCAGTTTTCTTTCTCCTGATAACGACGTCCTCTTGAGTAGTCCCTGCCCGGAGATCCGAATGGGGGACTATTTTACCTCCGGAATATTTTACCCAAGAGGACGCCATCATCATTTAATCATACGGTAAAGCTGCATGCCCTCGGGAAAAATTACGGCTGTAGTTTCCCCTTGCTTTCAGCCGTTCGCAGTACCAGAACAGCAAGGCCATTTTGGCTAATGTTACAAGGCCAGATCAGTCAATCATCCAGACTGTTGCCCCTGCAACTACTGAAAAGGCTGCTGCCCCTCTTCAGGAACCACACGTTTGTCTGGCCTCTCAACAGACATCCCTCCGTTGTGGTTGCACGTACGGTACGGCTATCTGTATCGTTGAGGCACTCAAGCCTCCCCACTGACGGCAAGGTCCATGGTTCATGGGGGGGGCTATGTACAGGAATATGGTAATCTTATTAGGCGCAGACTGAAACTTGACTATAGACTGGTACAGACAAATGCAGACTGGTGCAGACAAATGCAGACTGACTAGTCGGAGGTCTGTACACTCGTTATAATACCTCGCGCATTCAGGTATCACTGCGCGAGTGTGATCCGCGAGGAGAAAAGGTTCTACGTTAGCAGCAACCTCATTGGCTGCGTTACATATTAATACACGTATTGGCAGAAGCAGAATTTGGTCCGTCTATAAGGCAGCACCTCTCATAGTGCGGAGACGGACGAGCACTGCGCCTGCGCTGTTGTGCTAAGCGGGGCGCGCTCTAGTGGGAAAGTTGTGTATGCGCTGACTACGCGGAACTATGTACACAACACCTACCATCTACAAACATACTAAAACTGCTGTCCTGTCCCTGGCTCCCAGCTTCCAGTGCTTGGACAACATACCACAAACAGAATTAAATACGCCTATTACAGCATGTGACATAAAACATGTACTTTACAGAAAATGCAACACTTTCCCTGGTCGTGGTTGCGTTACTTATTGTCACCGCAAAGAGTGTCCCCTCTCCTTTCTCATCTCCCTTGCAACCCTTTACACCACTGTCCTCTCCACAGGTGACTATCCTCAACTATGGAAACCATCAAAAATCTTACTTTTCCTCAAATCTAATACTGATACCTCCTCCCACCTCCCCTTCTGCCTCACCTCGGCTTTTAGCAAGATTTTCGAATCCGTCCTCTCCCGACACATCGGTTGACACTTAAACCGACACCACCTTATTCCTATTAACCAGCATGTGCCCTAATTTCTCCTGTGATGACCAGCACCTGCACATCATTCATCTCCTGTCCCACCAACTCACCTCCCATAAATCTGCTATTCTTGTCTCCCTTGACCTAAAAAAAGCTCACACCCATGTTTGACATTTCTGTCTCTTTTTCAAATTCCAGACGTATTCACTTGCAGTTGACTGTTTCCACTTTATTGCAGCCTTCCTATGTACTTGTCCATCCCTTGTCACTCTTAACAGTACCAATTCTTGTACCTTCCATCGCACAACAGGAGTACCCCAAGGCTCTGTCCATTCTCCTCTCCTTTATCTCCTCTACGCTGTTGATACATCCAAACCACAACCATTAGTCCACCTCCTTCAGTATGCTGATGACACCACATTCTTCACCTTTGCCGGTGACTAAAGGGCGCACTTTGATGACATCAGCTTTGTAGTACTTCGTCCAAAACACAGCCCTCTAGTAACCCAGCTGTGCGTTCACAAAATCTCGCATATTTGTCGTTTCTGCATCACAAAATTACAAATGGTGTTACTGTTTGTCACTTGTTATTTGCTCTTGATACTAAAAGAATACCACTCCAAGCAATATTATTATCTTTAAATTACTTCATACCTTTGGCCTCAAGAGATTGGTTAATGCAGTTTAACAACACACTGTACTGTTTCAACTTTTTATAAAAAGAAAAGACATGACACTCACTCACAATGATACTCATAAATGTTTAATGCTTCACTGCAGTGTTATGTTTCTCAAATAGTGCCGTTCAGTCTCGCCATTAAATTTGACACACACAGATATTTGCAAAGACTGTTTTGTACTTTACTAAAGTATGTTTCAAGTCAATCACTGTACTTCAAATTTGGGTGTCCACTACAGAATATACTTTTCTGTTTCATCGCTAAATCACATACACAGAGTATTGAAGAGCTCATCCCAAAATATTAAATGAAGAATACCCAAAACCTCTGCACACATAAAAACCTTAAAGCGAAATCCCTTTGCTTTCCTTAGCAAATTCTTCAAAATCTACTGTTAAATGGTTGTACCAAATGGCAGGGAGGGGGACGGTGAAAGATAGTAGTTACGCGCAATATGTCTTATTTGCTTTCAATAAGTCTCCTACCCGTTCTCTCTCTCTCTCTCTCTCTCTCTCTCTCTCTCTCTCTCTCTCTCTCTCTCTCCCGCCATAAATCAGAGAGAGAGAGAGAGAGAGAGAGAGAGAGAGAGAGAGGGGGGGGGGGGGGGGAGGGAGAGAGAGAGAGAGAGAGAGAGAGAGAGAGCATGTTAGATAAGAAAATGTTCATAAACTTTTTTTTGTTTTATATCTCACTTATAACATATTTAATGTGAAACAGTGTATTTACATTCTCTCACACCACTAAATTTCACTCATACATGGAGGAAGTGGAATGTTCAGCTCCAAATATTAAGTGAACTACCCCCCAGAAATGTACAAATCAAACATACAACCCTTTAAGTGGAATCTTCTGTCTTTCCTTAGCAGACACTTCATCAAAATTTGAGTTAAAAAAGGGTAAGTAAATTATTTTTTAAAAGACATGTATTTAGTATATACATAGTAATTTATTGAAAAATTACACATACCACAATTTTTAAAGTAGTATAATAAATGTACACCTCATGATTTTTAAAGTAGTATAATACTTTATTTACGTCTGTCATTGACATTTTGCCACGTTGTATGTTCAGCATTACCTTTCTAATTACAAAATTTATTTTGTGGTACGTAGTATAGTGACTGTGGTAGAAAATAGTATTTATTTTGCCACATATTAATTAACAGTAGACACTTCTCCAGTGATACAGTGAGTTAAGAAACTAAGAAAATTGTGCACAAAAATATTCTGCATTGTTCTCAGTCTGTTTAAATGCCTACTACATTTATTACTGCTTTGAGAATGAACTGACTTTTAGTGAGATTGTTATCATTACTTTACAGTATCAGAGGTTAATATTTTGCAGTATGTTCCATTTGTCTGAGACTGTGTCATTTCAGGAAGCAGGAAATCATGAAGGATGTACCTGAAATGTACACCAGACTTGAAGGAAAATGTGATTAATACTGTGGAAGGCAACCACTGTGTCTGTACAAGGCAGTTGGCCTGCCAGTACATAGTAAGCCAGACAACCATGAGGAGCATTCTCCATGACAGTTGTTACTATCTTTATCACTTGTAGCGTCAGTCCCCGGTAGCTGAGTGGTCAGCATGACAGAACGTCAATCCTAAGGGCCCGGGTTAGATTCCCGGCTGGGTCGGAGATTTTCTCCAGTCAGGGACTGGGTGTTGTGTTCTCCTAATCATCATCATTTCATCCCGATCGAGGCACAAGTCGCCGATGTGGAGTCAAATCGAAAGACTTGCACCCAGCGAACGGTCTACCCGACGGGAGGCCCTAGTCACATGACATTTACATTTATCACTTACAGCATGTGCAGGGCATGCTAGCGACAGACTTTCCACATCAGGAGCACTTTGTCACTGGTTTCTTCACCAGGCAGCCATGATTCCAGGATTTGTGTCATTCATCCTACTCACAGATGAGGTCATCTTTATGTGAAGGGGTATCTTCAACTTTCATAACAGTCAGCTGTGGGATAGTATGTGGAAGCCCCATGGTATGTTGTCAGCAGATGATCAGCATTGGTGCAGCCAGAATGTGTGGGCTGGCATAATTGGCAATTGTACTTAGTGACCAGTTGCTACGTCGCCTAACAGGCCGGAACTATTGGCGTTTCTTGCGGGTGACTTTACCTTCCCTGCTGGCAGAAGTGCCGCTGATGATTCGAAGGGTTATGTGGCTGCTACATGATGGTGCTCTAGCTCTCTTCACCATTAACGTCTGGATGCATCTCAATTGTGTTTTTCCTGGTCAGTGGATTGGACAAGGGGGTCCAGTTGCATGGCCTGCTCATTCACGAGATCTCAACCCATCTGATTTCTGATTATGTGACCATCTCATAAGTATTGAGCATGTAGAGCTGATTCCAGATGTGGGGACATTGGAGCATTGTATTCATGCTGCCTTTGACACTGTTCGGATGTGGCCTAGCTTATGTGAGCGTGTGAGACAGAACATGCTACGGTACGTACATACATGCATTGAGGCACACGGAAACAGTTTTCAGCACATACAGTAACTGCGGCTGCATAGTACAGTGCATATTAGACCGCAATTTCTGTAACAATATATGATTCAATAAATGGTCTCTAGCATGCAAACCATGCATTTCCGGACATAAGTTCATTAGACCTATTTTGTTCTGTATCCTCTCATCGACCAGTCTCTAGAGTCTGTACACGGTGGAAAAAATCACCGTGTATAATTGAGCAATGTAGGTTGACATATCAAGTAATACAGTTTAGGTGAACAATGGAACCAAATACACTGGAGAGCCAAGAGAAATAAAGGGATCTGGAAGAACAGGGATTATAGGAAATAGAGATTTGCAATGGGATGACTTACAAGTAAAAAATTTGGACTGTTGTAGGGTTCCAGGACAGAATCATCGTGGACAGAAGAGCAAAGAAGCTAAAAATAAATAAAAACAGTCTGGATCGCATTTTCAGATCTTGAAATGCGGCCAAGACTGTTTTGTATTTCATTTTTAGCCTTTTATACTGACTGCTGCTTTGCTTCAATTACAGAATGCTTTCTATAAATTTTAAGAGCAAAGAAGATTGCAAAGTTATGGGAATAAAAGAACACTGGGCAGGAATGAAGATCAGAATAAACTAAGCTGACCTACAGAGTAATGAAGTCCTGATATTGCCAAAACAAAAAGAAGAAGAGATGACCATCATGATGAACCACGACACACAAAGTAAGGCAACATTTAAATGGTGAGGCAAAGACTGAACAGAGGTCATGACAGGGTGAAAAATACGGGTACCCAACTCTTCAACAAATTACCCTTATCCATAGGAAAAAAAACAATACTTTTGGGCATAGTGTGAAGAAAATGCCAAGTAAATGCACTATTTAATCTGTAGATGAGTGTCTGAAGGCAAACTTGCATTAACAACATGACCCTATCCTCATCTCTCCTCTCTTCTCTCTCTCTCTCTCTCTCTCTCTCTTTCTCTCTCTCTCTCACACACACACACACACACACCACATACTTCATTACCGACTCTTTCAACAAATTATTTCTATATTGGAGTATGGCTGAATGTAGCCTAGAAAATTAGGAGAGCATGCTGAAAGGAAAGTTGCTATCTGATGGAAAATCTCTGTCTGGTCGAGGCAGATTGACAGAAACTGCACTGCACCTCTGAATGATGTTACAGCAATGAGAAAAGCTGTATGGGTCACCTACTTTCATAAGTTGTCCACAGATGACCACCCTGTTCACGGACTTTGCCTAAAGGAGCAGATTCTTGGCGTGGTTACCAAAATGAAGTGGTCAAATATACCATCATAAGCATTCTCTTCCTGAGCCTGTTATGAATGGAATAAAACCAATTTTTACAGACCTGAGTGACCCTGTTTTGCTTAGTAAATCTCTTCATGGGGGCACTCGAATACAAATCAAAGTTTCAACCATTGCATATGGGAAAGATTACCCAAGAATGTTTCTGTAGGACTAAATACATTAAAAGTTGGTGTACTAGATGCAGTGATATGTTTCAATGATGGAGTGGTAGAAAGGTTGGAAGTCCTGAGAAATTTAGGCATAAAATATGGCTCTAATATGGAAGATTAAATTGCATGTGTGACAGACAATGGGTGCATGAAGCTGAAAGATTCACTCTTCAAGTTACCAAAGAAGCAAGGAGTGCTAAAAGGAATGCCAAAAGGAAGCTTGAAGATGAAGAAATGCTGCAGGATGAAGACTATGCTTCAGGAATGTTCTGAGGCATAGTTTAATTGGACTCATATCTTCATTCACAATTTCCCGCAAGTTGTATTTTTCAGAATTTATGTACAAATATTTCTTAAAGTGTATAAAGCATTACTCTAATTTTTTTCTGTAACTTGCAATAGTCCATACTTACGTAGTAGATCTAAGCTTTATTGCAGAATCAACTAAATTATAGAAAAAAATAGCATTTTTATTAGGAAAAAAATTATAAAAATTAAAATGTAAGAATGATATTTTTTATCCTTGTAATATACATAATGGGTGGAATTAAATAGGTCTGGTACCTCAGCCATCATGTCATTCATATCTGGTAAAAATTTGGTCTCCTTCAAATGTATAACATTGGATTAAATGATGCCTCAATTTGAGGAAGCATTTCGGAAAAAAATTGCATCAATTTCTTTGTAATTTTTTAATAACCCTAATCAGGTTCAAAAATATTTAAAATACTTCTAATTCATTTAGAAAGTGTGCTGCATTACCTGATATAACGAAAAATCTGTAAAACATATACATTATAAACAGTGACTGAAAGAAATAGGTGTTAATTTTCGCTTAATATTGAGCTGGAAAAGTGCTCTGTATCCTTAAAAAGCTTTAAGACAGCTCACATAAAAAAATTGAAGGCTGTACATTTCAGCACACCCTTGTGGAAAGAAAGCCATGACTTTGAGAACTGAAGCTTCTTCCTCAGTTCCATGAAACAGCTTCTTTCCATTTTGAAAAGGAACACTTTCTTGTTCTCAAAGGTCTTAGTCAAATTTGACATCAGTGGCAAAGCTCACATTTACCATGCTGGAATAGTTTTAGAAAATACTGAACAAGATATAACTCTGAAGTTCTTTAGGAAGCAAAGGAATCATTTTCTATTCCCTAATGTTGAGGACATCAGCACTGTTGAGTGCAGTAATACAGAGTGTTACAAAAAGGTACGGCCAAACTTTCAGGAAACATTCCTCACACACAAAGAAAGAAAATATGTTACGTGGACATGTGTCCGGAAACGCTTACTTTCCATGTTAAAGCTCACTTTATTACTTCTCTTCAAATCACATTAATCATGGAATGGAAACACACAGCAACAGAATGTACCAGCCTGACTTCAAACACTTTGTTACAGGAAATGTTCAAAATGTCCTCTATTAGCGAGGATACACGCATCCACCCTCCAGCGCATGGAATCCCTGATGCGCTGATGCAGCCCTGGAGAATGGCGTATTGTATCACAGCCGTCCACAATACGAGCACAAAGAGTCTCTACATTTGGTACCGGGGTTGCGTAGACAAGAGCTTTCAAATGCCCCCATAAATGAAAGTCAAGAGGGTTGAGGTCAGGAGAGCGTGGAGGCCATGGAATTGGTCTGCCTCTACCAATCCATCGGTCACCGAATCTGTTGTTGAGAAGCGTACGAACACTTCGACTGAAATGTGCAGGAGCTCCATCGTGCATGAACCACATGTTGTGTCGTACTTGTAAAGGCACATGTTCTAGCAGCACAGGTAGAGTATCCCATATGAAATCATGATAACGTGCTCCATTGAGCATAGGTGGAAGAACATGGGGCCCAATCAAGACATCACCAACAATGCCTGCCCAAACGTTCACAGAAAATCTGTGTTGATGACGTGATTGCACAATTGTGTGCGGATTCTCGCCAGCCCACACATGTTGATTGTGAAAATTTACAATTTGATCACGTTGGAATGAAGCCTCATCCGTAAGGAGAACATTTGCACTGAAATGAGGATTGACACACTGTCGGTTGAACCATTCGCAGAAGTGTACCCGTGGAGGCCAATCAGCTGCTGATAGTGCCTGACCGTGCTGTACATGGTACAGAAACAATTGGTTCTCCCGTAGCACTCTCCATACAGTGACGTGGTCAATGTTACCTTGTACAGCAGCAACTTCTCTGACGCTGACATTAGGGTTATCGTCAACTGCACGAAAAATTGCCTCGTCCATTGCAGATGTCCTCGTCGTTCTAGGTCTTCCTCAGTCGCTAGTCATAGGCTGGAATGTTCCGTGCTCCCTAAGACGCCCATCAATTGCTTCGAACGTCTTCCTGTCAGGACACCTTCGTTCTGGAAATCTGTCTCGATACAAACTTACCACGCCACGGCTATTGCCCCGTGCTAATCCATACATCAAATGGGCATCTGCCAACTCCGCATTTGTAAACATTGCACTGACTGGAAAACCATGTTCGTGATGCACACTAACCTGTTGATGCTACGTAATGATGTGCTTGATGCTAGTACTGTAGAGCAATGAGTCGCATGTCAACACAAGCACTGAAGTCAACATTACCTTCCTTCAAATGGGCCAACTGGCAGTGAATCAAGGAAGTACAGTACATACTGACGAAACTAAAATGAGTGCTAACATGGAAATTAAGCGTTTCTGGACAAATGTCCACATAACATCTTTTCTTTATTTGTGTGTGAGGAATGTTTCCTGAAAGTTTGGCCGTACCTTTTTGTAACACCCTGTATAGTGAAGGAACTACCGGTTTCAGTGGTATGTTTCATTTGTTCAGTATTTTATTCCCACAACCTCTTGTTTTAAGGTAAAATTACTTTTATATTTAGACGTAGTAAAAAAACATGTACTACCTAATTTCAATAAGATTTTCTCATTCGTAAAAGTAAGAAATTGAAAAATATTATCCTGTCCATAGGTAGAACCACCACTGCTGCAAGCTGAAACCATAGGTTGTAACTTGGGACATGTATCACAGAAGTCTTCATCAGTGAATAATGACGTAATTATTGGAGCTAGCCTAAACTGCTGTTCATTCAACATTACTTAAATTGCTGCCTGTGATGGTGTTAATTTTTGCATTTCTTGTGAAAATGTATAGCATCAAAAAATAAAAATGTGAAAATCGTCCCAAGGTACGACCCTTTCCCCTACCGTTACCGATTACACAAATCACCTTCAATTTAAGTTTGCTAGCACCATAGACTGTGATGAGGCATCATAGGCCAGACAGTGTTCTGGGTTTGTGATGGCAGGGTGGGAGGGAGACATTGTGCAAGCTTGTGAATTTCCGCAACTCGTGTTCATCACATCGGTGCACTACTGCTGCCAATTGAATCCAGTCTTGCCAGATGGAGATAGGTTTCCCGTAGTATCAAAGACTGGCAGGAATTTTCAATCAAACACTGGACATTTTTATATTAATTTCAATTAAAAGTGGCCAGTCTGGGGTTTGCATCCCCTCCTGGTAAATTGATCAGTATGCCCAAACTCAATTACAGTGGTCTCTTCGAGGAAAAGAGTTAGCTCTGGCAGAAGACACACCGGTTCATTTCCCATGCACTGGTGACTGTCATGTGGCTCACTGTTACATCCCACATAGCTAACAAGATTTTTCAGTCCTTGAACCTAGGTAAGTGGAGAATTTTTAAGAGTGTCTAATGAGGAAGACTGTAAGTAGGCTGTTTATGTTTTCTTATTGGCAACGATACGTAGCGCTCTGTATGAAAATCACTGGCTGTGCTGTGTGCACTCTGTGGCTGGTTTGCATTGTTGTTGGAATATCTGCCATTGTAGTGTTGGGCAGTTGGCTGTTAACAGCGCGTAGCGTTACGCAGTTGGAGGTGAGCCGCCAGCAGTGGTGGATGTGGGGAGAGAAATGGCGGAGTTTTGAAATTTGTAAGACTGGATGTCATGAACTGCTATGTATATTATGACTTTTCAACACTATTAAGGTAAATACATTGTTTGTTCTCTATCAAAATCTTTCATTTGCTATCTATGCCTATCAGTAGTTAGTGCCTTCCGTAGTTTGAATCTTTTATTTAGCTGGCAGTAGTGGCGCTCGCTGTATTGCAGTAGTTCGAGTAACGAAGATTTTTGTGAGGTAAGTGATTTGTGAAAGGTATAGGTTAATGTTAATCAGGGCCATTCTTTTGCAGGGATTATTGAAAGTCAGATTACGTTGCGCTAAAAATATTGTGTGTCAGTTTAAGCACAGTCCTGTACAATTTTTCAAAAGGGGACGTTTCAAGACAAGTAATTTTCTTCTCAACTGGTTGAAGTTTCCAGTTTCTTGCTGTGTACTAGAAGGAAGGTTGTTACTGTCTTTTTAACTAGAGTATGTGACATAGAATCAAAGCCTACAGGAAAATTATTTTTGTGTCTTGTATTGTGATTCTGCATTTTATTACGAGTAATAAATATCACTAAGGCCATACTAGTTGTAAGTTATATTATTGTATGTCATATTTAGAAAGTGCTCTGTGTACACATGTATTATTCCACCAGTTTTGTCATCTTTAGGATTATGTACAACAGTTAATTGCATTGCTTGACCATTGTGTCAGTTCGTGATAGAATGTTTTATACATTATGAATGAAACACACACAGCACTGGTGTAATACTCTGCAACATGTATTGTTTGTTACATGTCCCAGTTTTTAGCTGTTGTACCATGTATGTGGTGCAGTGAAATTTTGTTGGATCAAAGATTTTAAACTAGTACGTGTATAGAGTATCTCCATTTCCAGAGATGAATAATAGTAATGTTAGAATTAGGAATAAAACTAGCTGGATTATTTCAGTGTAAGTGCGTTGCAAGATTATTTAACAGATAAATTATGTGACACATTTACTAGAGAACTACAGACAAATTACAACAGCTGTCATAATTGAACAATGAACTTTGATGATGTATTCCAAAGACGTGGCTGAACAAAATAATTTTGTCTTTAATACATCCTAAATTACGAACAAATAAGATACAGTAGTGGTAATAAGCTGGTGACTGAAGCAGCTGTGATTATACAAAGTAAAAATATTTTAATGCAGTGGAGAAATTATTGTAAGTGAAATAAAGGAAATGGAGCATATGAGTAAAAGGGGTACTTCACAACATGGTCTGAATGGGACTATGAGTAGTATCTGCAGTTATAGGTGGCAAGTAGGGGAACTGTGTCTAGCCATTCAGTACTAAGCTCAGTTTGATGGAGATGTGTTTATTAATTTCCATTGTTTCAAGGCAGTTCATCTTCCGTCCTTTATGGATGTGATGTAATACTTCATGTTTCACCTTGTAACTATGGCCTTCATTAAGCAGGTGTTCTGGAGAAGTAGGGTCTCCTTTTGTAAGTTTCCAACTTCTTTGGTATTTGTTCAAGCTGGTACATATTGCCCTGCCAGACTGACCTGTTGACCTCTATAGAATTTATTACAGTTACAAGTAATTTTATATATTCCACTCTTTTCCGTAGCTGGAGTGCTGTCTTCACCATTGGGCATAAAGTATCCAACAGTATTGTGCACATTGGTGGCTTTAAGATTTCTGGTTACATCCAGTGAGACTTTTCCTAAGTATGGAATTGTGTACCATTTATTGCATTCTTGAGGAGGGGGGGGGGGGGTCAAGGACAGCGTAAAGAAGAGCATACACTGTTGTTTCTGCTTTTTATGCATTAAGGAGTCCACTAAGGTAGGAGGATAACCATTGTTTGATGTTATTTGTTTCACTGCATTTAATTCCATATGGAAGTGTTCTTCACTCATGAGTAGGAATATTAGATGATGTATCACAGAATGAAAGACAGCGTATTTATGGGTCACAGAGTGTTGAGAACTATTTCTGTGGTGGCAGATTTCATTAAAATCTTGAAAGTATGAATACAATTACTGATGCCTACTGTTAGATCTAAGTAATTTATGGAGTTACCACCAGTACTTTGTACTGTTGTGTCTAGAATTTAGTTGCTTGTGTAATGTTTGAAGTTGTGTGGTAGGGGGGCATCTCATGGCTAGACTATCCAACTGTTTGCATATCCTATCATTGAAATGGAAATAATTTATGTTAGACGAGTTCCTGTAGCTGACCTTATGTCATCTATGACAAGTAGGTTAACTCCTGATGTATCTAGTAATTCTCTGTGAATATGTAGGCACTCCTTAACAGATATATTAGTGGATAAGTTGCTAACATCAAAAGATATCAGTTTGGCACAAGGGAGGACTTGCATGTCTTTTAACTTGTTCACTAAGTCAACTGAATTAAGGATCCGTTGACTAGGTATGAACTTTGTTTTGATCTTTATTACGTCATTTAATTCTCTGGATAATTTGTAATATTTCATTTATAATAATACAGCAGTTAAGTCGTAGCTTTCAAAAATTCTGGCATTTTTAAAATTCTAATGCTTTTAAAAATTTTGCTGATTTCCCAATTAAGCTTTTTTATCATTATCTTTAGCTGAGGAGAGAAACTGAATTTATTTAGCTGACATATTTCCTTTCTCCTTCTTCCAATGCCCCTTAATCTTCTTGCCGAAGTTATTTTCTCGCCCCGGCTAAATCAGTTCCCATTCTCACCATGTACACAAATTGGTGATCCTCGACAAGGCACCCGAATACGGGTCTATCCCATACTGTGTCGTGGCTCCTGTGAATACTATCTCCTCTACAGGAAGCACAGCAGGACCTATCGCCACTTCTCCACTCGACTGCAGATGATGTTTTGACAGGGAGACAGAGACCTGGGAGAACTCATAACAAATAACGGTACCTTTTGGGAAAATGGCAATGAGAGATGAGAAAGACAGCGAAGCATCCCTTTGCACAGCCACTGTCCCCACTACTGTCCATGTTGCACTCAACGAGGTGGAGCCTGCTTCCCCCTCCCACCCGCTCTCATTCGACATCTTGAAGAGGCTGTTCTGACAGCCATCGTGGGAACGGGGTGGGGTGCAACCGACTGCAGACTGCGGCACATGCTGGAGCGAGCGAGGCCAGTCGTGTGGTCTTTGATGTCGTACTCAGATCGCTTCAGCTACCGGTTGAAAAGTCTGAGAAGGGCAGCTTCGCTCACAGAGTTTCGACAGAGCTCAAAACTAACATTCTGCAGCACTGTCCCCAGAAGTAGCCGTAACCTCTGCGCTTCGAAGTCATGTGGAGGGTTCAAACCAGACACTCTGTGACAATTTCTGCTGCAACTTGCACTGTAGGATTGAGAACTCTAGGGCCCCCTTCATGGTCAGTGTGCACTGCACATAGGAGGCTGTTAAACTGAGTAGCTACTGTTTGTGGTGATCACAAAATGGTTTTTCATATTATACAACTCTCTGGCTGGTCCACATAATGAAGCTATAGGAAATGTGGAAGTATGAATGTGAGATCAAAAGGTATGTTTCCCACAGGTGAGAGTATTAAAATCCTAGGGCTTAACTGCTGACGTATTCACAAAAAAGTGCCAGACTTGGAAGCACCCATAAAAAGGCAATGGAGTTCCCATTACAATAGGTACAAAAATATGGTTAAAACCCAAAACTGATTGCAGTGAGGTTTCTGGGGAAAATCGGTCTGTATACTGAAGGGATAAGCTAGTGGGAAACTGAAGGCATAAGCTAGCAGGTTGTTGTGGTCGTCAGTCATGAGACTGGTTTGATGCAGCTTTCCATGCTACTCTATCCTGTGCAAGCTTCTTCATCTCTCAGTACCTACTGCAACCAATATCCTTCTGAATCTGCTTAGTGTATTCATCTCTTGGTCTCCCAATACGATTTTTACCCTCTACACTACCCTCCAATACTAAATTGGTGATCCCTTGATGCCTCAGAAAATGTCCTACCAACCGATCCCTTCTCCCCAATTCTATTCAATACCTCCTCATTAGGTATGTGATCTACCCATCTAATCTTCAGCATTCTTCTGTAGCACCACACTTCGAAAGCTTCTATTCTCGTTTTGTCTAAACTATTTATCGTCCATGTTTCACTTCCATACATGGCTACACTCCATACAAATACTTTCAGAAAAAACTTCCTGACACTTAAATCTATACTAGATGTTAACAAATATCTCTTCTTCAGAAATGCTTTCCTTGCCATTGCCAGTCTACATTTTATATCCTCTCTACTTCGACCATCATCAGTTATTTTGCTCCCCAAATACCAAAACTCATTTACTACTTTAAGCGTCTCATTTCCTAATCTAATTCCCTCAGCATCGCCCGACTTAATTCGACTACATTCCATTATCCTCATTTTGCTTTTGTTTATGTTCATCTTATATCCTCCTTTCGAGACACTGTCCATTCGATTCAGCTGCTCTTCCAGGTCCTATACTGTCTCTGACAGAATTACAATGTCATCGGCGAACCTCAAAGTTTTTATTTCTTCTCCGTTGATTTTAATAATTACTCCGAACTTTTCTTTTGTTTCCTTTACTGCTTGCTCAATATACAGATTCAATAACATCGGGGAGAGGCTACAACCCTGTCTCACTCCCTTCCCAACCACTCCTCCCTTTCGTGCCCCTCAACTCTTATAACTGCCATGTGGTTTCTGTACAAATTGTAAATAGCCTTTCGCTCCCTGTATTTGACCCCTGCCACCTTCAGAATTTGAAAGAGAGTATTCCAGTCAACATTGTCAAAAGCTTTCTCTAAGTCTACAAATGCTAGAAACTTAGGTTTGCCTTTCCTTAATCTTTCTTCTAAGATAAGTCATAGGGTCAGTATTGCCTCACGTGTTCCAACATTTCTACGGAATGCAACCTGATCTTCCCCGAGGTCGGCTTCTACCAGTTTTTCCATTCGTCTGTAACTGAACAAGAATGGGAAATGTTTTCGAGAAACACAAATATATATGCATTACAGTCTTGTTATACAAATTTCAAACCAACTAACCCAGATGAAATAAAAGCACTCATTGGCCCATATATAGCGATAGGAAACTTGAAATTTCCTCGAGTGAGACTTGACTGGGACAAGTTTGTCGGAATAGGTTTATTCTTAGAGTCCAATCCAGAAATGCTCTGCATATTGTCAACAATTTGGAATGCCCTGCAAACTCAAGTGACAAATTGTATGAAGTTCAACCTTTGTACAATGCCATCAGAAGAAGATGTTTAGAACTCTCCCTTGAAGAATCTTTGTATATTGATCAACAGATGGTTCCATTCAAAGGTCAGCTTTCGGTGTGTAAGGCGTTTCCTTGGGGAATTAAAATATTTGTTTTGGCTGGAAGATTTGATGTTGCTTATGACTTCCTAATATATCAGGGTAGTGCGACTGAGCTTGATGAACAGAACAAGAAACTATTCGGTTTAGGTGTGTCTGTTCTCCATTTGTGTGACAGAATAAAAAGTGAAGGACACAAGCTATATTTTTACAATTACTTCTCTTCTTATCATCTTCTTCAAGTACTAAAACACAGAAAAATTTTTGCTGCTGGAACAGTTCATGTAAACAGGTTTCTTTTCTCCTATGTTCATAAATGACAAAGATATCAGAAAGAAGGAGAGAGGATTTTCTGACCAGGTTGTCAGTAGAGACAATAATATAGTCGCCACATAGTTGCATGATAACATAACTGTGGTATTGGGTTCAAATTTTGTTGGAATAGGTAAAGAAGACACTGTTGAACAATGGGACAAAACCTCAAGATCATACGTAAAAATCAGGCACCCTGAAGTTGTTAAATTGTACAATGAATCAATGGCTGGAGTAGACTTGTTTGTACGGCCAATTGGACTGTACAGAATCTTTATTACATCCAAAAAATTGACTCTAAGAATGCTGCCTCATGCTGTTGGTTTTACTTTGGTCAACAGCTGGTTAGAATATCGAAAACACTGTTCAGTGAAAAAAATTCAAGACAACAAAGTACTTGACTTACTGCATTTTCGAATGAGTGTAGCTGAAAGTCTTGTGAGAGCAGGTACAAACACAAAGAGAAGAAGAGGTAGGCCAAGCAGTGAAGAAGCTGGAAAAGAGACTCAACAGAAAAGATCCAGAGTAGAGAGACGACCTCAATCAAATGTACAATACGATGGTATTAACCATCTCCCAGTGGTAGATCAACGCAAAGATGGAGGTAGATGCAAAAACACATCATGTCAAGGGAAATTAAAAATAATCTGTTCAAAATGTGATGTTCATCTTTGCATAAAAAGATGCAAATTGCTTTGTGGCCTTTCATACAAAATGAATGTAAAGAGAACAGTCTTCTGTAAGTGTTCAACTTATTAACTGTTCTGTAAATCATAACATCAGTAGTTAAAATTGTAAATATAACGTATAGATTCCTGCATCTTGTAAAAAAAGAAATTTCACTCTTGAAAACATTTTGCACAATAAATATTGCTGTATAATATGTAACTGCTGACTTCTTAATTCACATTACCAACACCTCCGAGACCCAATGTCCAATTTATTGCACAGCTTTTCATTTTTTAAACCAAGTATGAATTTTCTGCAGTGTGCTTCATTCAGTGTTCAACCTTCAGTTCCTACTTGTAGTGCTAAAAAGTAATTGTTGATCTTTAAAACTTCATAATATTAACCTTCGTGTAAATAATTTAGTAGCAAAGGTAACAACTCACCAAACAGTTGAGGTAGCCAGCCGTGACGAGCGCATAAATAAGAGTCAAAATTTGCTAGCTTTCAGATGAATCCTTTTTCGAGTTGGAGTATTTACATGTATCTGGGCACATGTGCACATACACATGCGCACACACACACACACACACACACACACACACACACACACACAACTTGTACACCTTGATTGTGCTGACTTAAAGCAAAAAATAACTTTTCATGAAATTAAGACTCAAACTGGTTGCTGTGCAGCCCTGTTCAGCTATCACCTGAGCTGTTCTGCCATGTTAGAGTTCGGACACTTTATTAGTATGCTCGTGTCATCAGTGAACATTACAGTTTTTGAACTGTTCTTTGAAGTCATTAGAAGATATTTACATAGGTCAGAAATGAGAGAGGACCCAGTTCCCACCACTGTGCCAGCCAATCAACCTGTTACATTCCCCTCAGTCTAAGGTTACTTCCATGCATGAGACACAGTCTATTAGTGAGACCCCTGCCTTCCGTCACAGAGATAAGGCTCTACCCATACAAGATGCTGTCAGTGCCGTAGCACTTGTTCCCTAAGTAGAAACACGGTCAAAAGCTTTAGCACAGTCACAGAATATATCAACAAGATAATTTTCCTGCTTAGCTCTCCAAGCACTTCGTTTTTGTGGTCTTACTTTCTGTGTTGAGAATTCTTTACAAAAACCACAACGAGAGACATTTAATGATTTCTACTCAGTTAAATGAGTCAGTATTATATTGTAGGCAGATTGTTCAAACAGTTTTGAACAGATTGGAAGGAGTGATACATGTCTGTAATTAGATGTGGCTTGTGTCTCTCCAGTTTTGTACATGGGTGTTTAAATCTGTCAACAAATATTCGTATATTCAGAGTTAATGATTCATTACTGAAATAGCTTAAGGATAATCCTATCAAGTTGGCACAACATTTTAAGGTTGTGCTTCAAAAACAGTCATAACCCATTCAATTACTACTTTTTAATGATCTGATGAATTCTGTTGTCTCCTTAGCCATTGTATTTTTGAAACTGCTTCTTTCAGTGAAGGATGCAGTGTCTACACAAATAAATCTAACTCGTCTGTATTTAAATGTGTATTACCGTTGCTCACGTCCGTAGGTTTAACCTTTAAATACCCTACATGTGCCTCCTGGGTGGCGCTAATTGAGTAACAGTGATTACAGGCAGCCAGACTATCCATAGGATCTCCTGGCAATGACATATCAACTAAACAGCAGAAACAGTTCTTTCCAGAGCTGATTAACAAGGATCATTGGACCAACTATCAGACTCCTTCAACTGAATATCGAAAGCATTAGCAGGGCAAAGTGTGACTACCTGTAAAAATTTTTGCTGGACAACAATATCGATGTCGTCGCCATTGAGGAAACTCATGTTTCCAGCGAAGAAATATTCTGAAGCTGAGGTCGAATTCATGGATAATCTGCACTTGGTGTAACTTACCACGAGGTGTATGGAATTGCTGCATATGTCCGTAACAGCATAAACGAAGCTTCACTGATTTCTGTAAGTGTGGAGTCAGATATACATACAGTTGTCATACAATTGCACAGCATTGCTATTACAAATGGTACAAACCACCCAAAACAACATGGCCCGATTTTGTCCTACACACAATTGAACATCCTGCAATTTACGTAGGAGACTTCAATAGTTACCACGAACTTTGGAAGTACTCTCAAAATGATGAAAATGGGAGCATGCTTGCAGAATGGGTCGAAGAGAATAATCTTCATCTAGTGTTTGACGCCAAAGATCAAGGCACTTTCAGGTCAGCTGCTTGGGACAAGGATTCAAATCCTGACTTATGCTTTGTTAGCTGCAACGAAACTGGCTTTCCCATCAACACCACAAGGAAAGTGATAGATGCCTTTCTTCACAGCCAACACAGACCTGTAATAATACAAATTGGCTGCACGGTTCCTGTCATACGATCAACTCCGCATGCTGGATGGAATTTCCAGAAAGGTGACTGGATGAAGTTTTCAACGGAACTGGATAAGACCATTCGATGGATACCTCCATCACATAATAACTATCAATGCTTCATTGGTGCAGTAAAAGCAACAGCTAAAAAGTGTATGCCAAGAGGATACCGAAAAGAATATGTTCCAGGATGGAATGATGTAAGTGAAACATTGTACCAACACTTCCAGCAAAGTGGTGACCCAGAGATAGCTACAGAACTATTTGGACATGTCTCGGAGGCAGAAATGGGCAGGAACAGTCGAAAATATGGACTTTACCCACTCGAGCAGGAAAGCTTGGAGTCTTCTGAGAAAACTGGGAGGGAGTGCGCCAGCATGCAGAAAAAATTCCGAAGTAACACCAGACCAAATTGCTTCCCACATCATTACTACCTCAAGAGTACCTCCTGACAAGAAACATACAAGGCATATCAGACGACAGCTTCGTGACCTGAAAAAGAAGGCATCTCTCTCATCTGAGTATACCTATCCCTTCACAGTTTCAGACATTGACTCTGGACTGAAGGACCTCAAACCTCTTAAGGCGCCTGGATTCAATGGTATCCATCCAGAATTCCTGATCCATATGGGAGGAAAAGCTAAGAAATGGCTGGCAGAATTCTTCACTGACATCCTGCTGACTGGTCAACTTCCATTGGAGTTTAAAAAGATCGAAGATAATATCTGGCAAACCCAGCAACAAGGTAGAAAGCTATCGTCCCATTGCCCTACTTAGCTGCTGCTACAAGCTTTTTGAAAGGCTAATATGTAACAGAATAAGAAGCGCTATCGTAGAGAACATTCCAGTTGATCAGGCAGGCTTCAGACCAAGACGTAGTTGCTGCGACCAAGTATTGTCTCTCACATCCTTCATAGAGTCAGGATACTAAATGAAGCAGAAAACATCTGCGGCATTTGTTGATCTGCCGCCTTCGACACTGTGTGGAGGGAAGGCCTTATCTACAAATTCCTCTGCATCATACCCTGCAGAACAATGGCTCGACTGATTAACAGCATGCTAAGCGATCGGAAGTTCCAGGTAATCACTGGAAGCAACATAAGTAAGGAGAGGAAGCTGAACAACGGATTGCCTCAAGGATCAGTTCTCTCACCCTTACTGTTCAATCTATATCTATCTGATCTACCTGACACTTCGTCCAGAAAATACTGCTATGCCGATGACCTGGCTCTAGCCGTAAAACACCAGGAAATGGAGATAACAGAAGAGATTCTAGCCAATGACCTGTCTGCATTAGATAATTACTTCAAAATCTGGAGACTTCAACCCAGCGTGAGTAAAACAGCAGTGTGTTGCTTCCATCCAAATAACCGGTTGGCGAATGTAAAACTGGAAGTAAGTTTCAGAGGCAGAATTCTTTGTCATAATTGGAACCAAAATATCTTGGTGTCATCCTGGATCGTGCACTATGCTTCAAACAACACCTTCTCAACTTAGCTCAAAAGTTGAGGACTCGAAACAACATCCTCCATACGCTATGCGGAACTACCTGGGAATCTTCAGCAACCACCCTGCAATCTTCAGCTCTGGGCTTGGTGTACTCAAGTGCTGAGTACTGTGCACCTGTTTGGACGAACAGTCATCATTCAAGGCTTGTTGATATCCAGCTGAATACGACAATGCGCATAATATCTGGTGCAATCAGATCTACTCCAGTTTATTGGCTTCCACTGTTAACTGGTATAATGCCTCCTGATCTACACAGATGTACTGCCCTTATGAGAGAACTCCACAATATCTCCAGGAATTCTAACTTACCCGTGCATAGCGATCTGCCACTTTTAAATCGTAAGAGACTGAAATCACGCCATCCAGCTCTGTGCAATGCTGCTGACATGGTTGCTGAGGATTTCAAACCTCTTGAAGAATGGAAAGGTCGGTGGGAAGCAGTGACAGATGTGCACCTGCATAACATCTTCTCAGGTACTAAACTTCCAAGAGGATTCGACCTACCACGCAAGACCTGTACTACTCTCAATAGAATCCGTACCAGCCATGGGCGATGCAGGGATGCTCTCTTTAAGTTGAAGAAGCTGCCTGATCCAGCCTGTGAGTGCAGGGCTCCATACCAGACTGTTCGCCACATTGTCAGTGAATGCAGGATTCGAGCCTATCACGGCGCCAAAGAGGACTTCCTGCTAGCAACTCCAGATGCAGTGCGCTGGATTGAAGGACTGGATATTCAGTTGTAAAAACAAACTTAAGTTTCTTGTGTGTCAATATGTTCATATGTATATGTAATTTAATTTCATGATATGTCTGTATTAGCCATACGCTAAATAATAATGTGTATTACTGGGTACAATGTTTGCAGCCACTATCAAGAAGTGGTCATCGGACTTGTTGGCCAGTGATTTGAAGGTGTCAATGTTTCTGTCGGTACTATTTTCCGTGGGCCATATTGTATTTGGATTACTAGTTTTGTTTGTTTCTACAAGGTGAAAAACTTTGCTTCTCCTGTTTTTTCCCCAACATTTGAGGCTTTAATGAAACAAATTGGTTACACATGTATCATTCAAAATATTTTCCATTGATGGCCACTACATTCCCCCATCTTCCAGGCAGTGTACAAATCCCGCATTGAAAAAATTGTTCATCTTTTGAATCAATCCAATTTGTAACTTCTTCATGGGATCAGAAGTGTTGGTCAGCCAGGCCATGCGCCATCGATCTGAACAGGTGATAGTCAGAGGGAACAATGTCTGGAGAATATGGCGGGTGTGGTAGGACTTCCCATTTTAATGTTTCCAAGTACCTTTTGAACTCGTTTGCAATGTGGGGTCGAGCATTGTTGTGCTGCAAAATCACTTTATCATGCCTCTCGCTGTGTTGTAGCCATTTGTCTTTTAATGCTCTGCTCAAACACATTAATTGCATTCGATAACGAGCACCTGTGATTGTTTCACTTGGTTTTAACACCTCATAGTACATGACGTCGATCTGGTCCCACCAAATGTAGAGCATGATCTTGGAGCCGTGAATATTCGGTTTGGCCATCAATGTGGAAGCATGGCCAGGATATCCCCATGATTTTTTTGCATTTAGGGTTATTGTAACGAACGCATTTTTCGTCCCCGGTCACAATGCGATGCAGAAATCCCATCCGTTTTTGCCTCTGAAGCAACTGTTCACAAACACACAAACGCCATTCAATGTCTCTTAGTTTCAGCGCATGTGGGACCCAAGTTCCTTCTTTCTGAATCATGCCCATGGCCTGGAGACGTTTTGAAATGGCTTCCTGTATCACTCCCACTAATCGTGCAAATTCTTCTTCAGTTTCACTCAGCAATGTCTCCAATTCTGCATCTTTGAAAACATTCTCTCTTCCACCACTATGCCGGTCTTCGATGTTAAAATCATAATTCTTGAAGCGCTGTAACTACTCATGACACGTTCTGTCACTAATAGCGTCCTTACCATATGTACTTGAGAGCGTGAGACTCAGACGCTGCGTTCTTCATACTGAAACAAAACAGTAACACCTCCCGCAAATGACGAGAATTAGGCTCGTAAACTGACATTTTCAATCAAGAACAACTTTATGGTGCAGACACAAATAGACTAATGTTTAATGAGGTTATGTTGACTGAGGGCCAAGCTAACTGACCGATGTCTGCGATCAGTTTCTTTCGACCGCTACTTACCATTGTTGTCACCTATCCGCTACTTACCATTGTTGCCACCTATCGGCAAACGGAAGAAGCAAAGTTGTACACCTTGTACTATAATCTGTATCCAACTGGACAGTAAATTTTAGCATTAACATTTGACCATCTCAAGTCAGATAAGTCTTTGTACAATTAAATCACTGGGCCTAAGAACCAATCAATTGTCAGCAGCTGTGTTGCACTATGTCTTCTATCCGTGTAGCGAATTTCCCTGTGGGAGATAATCCGAACCTGGACATCAACACTTCTAGGTGTCCAAACTGTGTCTAGCTGCTTTATCAAACTTGAGACACTTCCTGCCAGTGGCCTGTGACCTGTCAGCACTACAAGCTTGTGTGTTTCATGATCCACTATTGTGGAATGGCATTCAAAAAGCTGTCGAACATAATATTTTTTGGAAAGCACTAAATCAGTGGTCGTCAGACTGTGGCCTCAAGTGTTCGTGCAGCCTGTGGTTCTCAGATGCATTTTATAATAATATGCATCTAACAGCTAACAGCGAATCGAGAAATGTAGACTAACATTAAGGGCTTCTTAAGATTGGCATTTTCCTGCTCAGTAACAACAAAAACAATATTTACTGGGGGAGTACATTTTAAGATGTACTTAATTTTAGCTAATGTTGTAGTGTCGAAACTGTGGGGCTAGAAGAGGAGAGAAAGGTTATTACTGTGAGTCTTCATCTACATCTATATTATACTGTGCAAGTCACCTAATGGTGTGTGGCGGAGGGTACATTTTGTACCACTAACTGAGCTCTCCAACCCTATTCCACACACAAACAGTGCATGGGAAGAGCGTGGTCATTACACGAGGCGTATGTGGGACCATGGACCTTGCCATTGGTGGGGAGGCCTGCGTGCCTCAACAATACAGATAGCCGTACCGTAGGTACAACCACAACGGAGGGGTATCTGTTGAGAGGCCAGACAAACGTGTGGTTCCTGAAGAGGGGCAGCAGCCTTTTCAGTAGTTGCAGGGGCAACAGTCTGGATGATTGACTGAACTGGCCTTGTAATGCTAACCAAAACGGCCTTGCTGTTGTGGTACTGCGAATGGCTGAAAGCATGGGGAAACTAAAGCCGTAATTTTTCCCGAGGGCATGCAGCTTTACTGTATGATTAAATGATGATGGCATTTTCTTGGGTAAAATATTCCGGAGGTAAAATAGTCCCCCATTTGGATCTCTGGGCGGAGACTACTCAAGAGGACGTCGTTATCAGGAGAAAGAAAACTGGGGTTCTATGGATCAGAGCATGGAATGTCAGATCCCTTAATCGGGCAGTTACGTTAGAAAATTTAAAAAGGGAAATGGATAGGTTAAAGTTAGATATAGTGGGAATTAGTGAAGTTCAGTGGCAGGAGGAACAAGACTTTTGGTCAGGTGAATACAGGGTTATAAATACAAAATCAAATAGGGATAAATGCAGGAGTAGGTTTAATAATGAATAAAAAAAAATAGGAGTGCGGGTAAGCTACTACAAACAGCATAGTGAACCCATTATTGTGGCCAAGATAGACACGAAGCCCACGCCTACTACAGTAGTACAAGTTTATATGCCAACTAGATCTGCAGATGATGAAGAAATTGATGAAATGTATGATGAGATAAAATAAATTATTCAGGTAATGAAGGGAGGCGAAAATTTAATAGCCATGGGTGACTGCAATTCAACAGTAGGAAAAGGAAGAGAAGGAAACCTAGTAGGTGAATATGGCTTAGGGCTAAGAAATGAAAGAGGAAGCTGCCTTGTAGAATTTTGCACAGAGCATAACTTAATCATAGCTAACACTTGGTTCTAGAATCATGAAAGAAGGTTGTATACATGGAAGAACCCTGGAGGTACTACAAGGTTTCAGATAGATTATTTAATGGTAAGACAGAGATTTAGGAACCAGATTTTAAATTGTAAGACATTTCCAGGGGCATATGTGGACTCTGACTACAATCTATTAGTTATGAACTGTAGATTAAAACTGAAGAAAGTGCAAAAAGGTGGGAATTTAAGGAGGTGGGACCTGGATAAACTGAAAGAACCAGAGGTTGTACAGAGTTTCAGGGAGAGCATAAGGGAACAATTCACAGGAATGGGGGAAAGAAATACAGTAGAAGAAGAATGGGTAGCTTTGAGGGATGGAATAGTGAAGGCAGCCGAGGATGAAATAGGTAAAAAGACGAGGGCTAGTAGAAACCCTTGGGTAACAGAAGAAATATTGAATTTAATTGATGAGAGGAGAAAATATAAAAACGCAGTAAATGAAGCAGGCAAAAAGGAATACACACGTCTCAAAAATGAGATCGACAGGAAGTGCAAAATGGCTAAGCAGGGATGGCTAGAGGAAAAATGTAAGGATGAAGAGGCTTATCTCACTAGGGGTAAGATAGATACTGCCTACAGGAAAATTAAAGAGACCTTTGGAGAAAGGAGAACCACTTGCATGAATATCAAGACCTCAGATGGAAACCCAGTTCTAAGCAAAGAAGGGAAACCAGAAAGGTGGAAGGAATATATAGAGGGTCTATACAGGGGCGATGTTCTTGAGGACTATATTATGGAAATGGAAGAGGATGTAGATGAAGATGAAATGGGAGACATGATACTGCGTGAAGAGTTTTACAGAGCACTGAAAGACCTAAGTCGAAACAAGGCCCTGGCAGGAGATAACATTCCATTAGAACATCGACAGCCTTGGGAGAGCCAGTCGTGACAAAACTCTACCATCTGGTGAACAAGATGTATTAGACAGGCGAAATTCCCTCAGACTTCAAGAAGAATATAATAATTCCAATCCCAAAGAAAGCAGGTGTTGACAGATGTAAAAATTATCGAACTATCAGTTTAATAAGTCACAGCTGCAAAATACTAACGCGAATTCTTTACAGACGAATGGAAAAACTGGTAGAAGCTGACCTCAGGGAAGATCAGTTTGGATTCCGTAGAAACGTTGGAACACGTGAGGCAATACTGACCCTACGACTTATCTTAGAAGAAAGATTAAGGAAAGGCAAAACTACATTTCTAGCATTTGTAGACTTAGAGAAAGCTTTTGACAATGTTGACTGGAATACTCTCTTTCAAATTCTGAAGGTGGCAAGGGTAAAATACAGGGAGCGAAAGGCTATTTACAATTTGTAGAGAAAGCAGATGGCAGTTATAAAGAGTCGAGGGACATGAAAAGGAAGCAGCGGTTGGGAAGGGAGTGAGACAGGGTTGTAGCCTCTCCCCGATGTTATGCAATCTGTATATTGAGCAAGCAGTTAAGGAAACAAAAGAAAAATTCGGAGTAGGTATTAAAATCCATGGAGAAGAAATAAAAACTTTGAGGTTTGTCGATGACATTGTAATTTTGTCAGAGACAGCAAAGGACTTGGAAGAGCAGTTGAACGGAATGGACAGTGTCTTGAAAGGAGGGTATAAGACCAAAATCAACAAAAGCAAAATGAGGATAATGGAATGTAGTCAAATTAAGTCGGGTGATGCTGAGGGAATTAGATTAGGAAATGAGACACTTATAGTAATAAAGGAGTTTTGCTATTTGGGGAGCAAAATAACTGATGATGGTTGAAGCAGAGAGGATATAAAATGTAGACTGGCAATGCAAGGAAAGCGTTTCTGAAGAAGAGAAATTTGTTTACATTGAGTATTGATTTAAGTGTCAGGAAGTCGTCTCTGAAAGTATTTGTATGGAGTGTAGCCATGTATGGAAGTGAAACATGGGCGATAGACAAGAAGAGAATAGAAGCTTTCGAAATGTGGTGCTACAGAAGAATGCTGAAGATTAGAGGGGTAGATCACACAAGTAATGAGGAGGTATTGAATAGAATTGGGGAGAAGAGGAGTTTGTGGCACAACTTGACTAGAAGAAGGGATCGGTTGGTAGGACATGTTCTGAGGCATCAAGGGATCACCAATTTAGTACTGGAGGGAAGTGTGGAAGGGTAAAAGTCATAGTGGGAGACCAAGAGATGAATATACTAAGCAGATTCAGAAGGATGTAGGTTGCAGTAGGTACTGGGAGATGAAGAAGCTTGCACAGGATAGAGTAGCATGGAGAGCTGCATCAAACCAGTCTCAGGACTGAAGACCAAAACAACAACAACATGTGAGGAAAACTAATATTTTGTCTGATTCTTGCTGGGAAGTGCTCTTTTGAAATTTCAAAAGTAAATCTCTTTATTGCACAATGCCTCTCTTTTAATGTCTGCCAGTGGAATTTGTTGAACATCTCCATAATCCTTTCACACTGACTACGGGATCCTGTGATGAACCATGTCACTCTATGTTGGATCTTTCTCTCTCTATCAGTCTTACTCGGTAGGGATCCCAAATAGATGAACAATACTCAAGAATTGGTTGAACAAGAACCTGACAAGCCACTTCCTTCGTGGATGAGTTACATTTCCGTAAGATTCTTCCTATGAATCAGAATCTGACATCTGCTTTTCTCACTATTTGTCTTATGTGGTCAATCCATTTAAGGCCACCGTGGATACTTACTCCTAGATATTATGTGGTAGATACTGTTTCCAGCAGATTGTCATCAATAGTGTGGCTATACAGTCATGAATTTCTTCTGCTACGTATGCTTCCAAGACTGACTACACACAGGTGTGCGTGTCTCATTCCAATCAGTCATTAATTTCAAAGGGGAGTGGCATGGATTAGTTATTAATTTTAAAGGGGGGTGACACAGATTTAGTGAATATGCATTATAGATGGTCACCTCTAAATGTGGTGCATATTTTTCGCAAGTAATATGACATTAAATTAAGATTGTTATAATATAATGTAATGGGTAGAAGAAAACTGACACTAAAAACATTTAGTAAACGTTTTTGATTGTGTCTCAGACTGTAGAATGTATTTAAATACAAATAAAATTGCTAATATTAATCAGTTAATCTCCATTCACACAGACAACAGTACTTCATCAGGCAATTACAGTCTCGCAGTCTTGGGGTTGCTGAAGATGGCGGCTATCTGAAACACAGAACAGTAGACAGAAAGTGTTCCAAGTGTAGTGACATGTACCTTGCCAACTGATAATAAGATCGGTACATACAGTGGCGGTCAAAATAATAGAGCCACCTGGCAAAGGTTTGGAATAAAGTGCACATTTATTACTAGACATGTTTGAACTATGATGGAAACCATTACAACCGAGTCACATTGTACTATAGTCAGTTATATCGATAACACAACACAAACTAATCAGTAATAATCAATAATATTCAAAAGAATACCAGACCACAGGGTCAAAAAAATAGAGCCAATTGAAACAAATATATTGTACTTGATCTCAGTCTTATGAAACGTACAGGAACAGTCTTTTTTGCATAGGACTGCATTAGTACTTCGTGGGGTAACCCTTATTTTTGAGGATTGCCCTGCACCTCTTACCCATAGAGTCTACTAAACGCCTGCATTCGTCACTACTGATCGCATACCAGGCTCTCTGGATTTCTTCCCACAGTTTTTCTGAAGATGTAGCTTTTGAGCGGTCAATTCTCTTGTCTAAGATCTCCCATAAGTTCTCAATGGGTGATGCGTCAGGGGACTGAGGTGGCCACTCTAATACTTCGATATTGTGCTCTTGAACAAACTGCCTTATGATCCTTGCAGTATGCTTTGGATCGTTATCGTGCTGAAATTTCCATTTCAGCGGCATTTCCTCTTCAGCATAAGGCAGCATCACATTTGCCAAGATGTCTTTGTACATTTCTGCGTTCATTATGCCGTTGATACGGTGTATTGGACCAATGCCGTACCACGAAAAACATCCCCATACCATAACACTTGCGCCACCGTATTTCACAGTTTTTAAAGTGTACTTGGGATTAAATTCCTGGTTTGGTGGGCGGCGCACATAGACTTTTCCGTCTGAGGCAAACCTATTAAACTTGGATTCATCGGACCAAAGGATGTTCCTCCACCAAGTATTAGGTTTTTGTTTATTTCTCCGGGCAAAGGCTAACCTTTTCCGAACATTAGCTTGTGAAACATGTGGCTTCTTTCTTGCAATGCGCCCATTCAATTTTGCAGATCTCAGTCGTCTTTGAATCGTTGAGGTTGATGGTTGAACATCATGTTCGTCGCTAAACAAAATGGCTTTCAGTCGTGGTGTTGACAAAAATGGGTCTTTCTTCACTTCCCTAGTGATGAGTCTGTCTACGCGAGGAGTAGTTACACGAGGTCGCCCCCTGTTCTCCACCTGCGGCTTTGTTTGTTTTGACCGTCTCATGGCGTTCTGGACTCGTTTTCGCGAAACGTGCAAGACATTGGCTATTTTATTCATGGACATCCCACTTTTGAACATCCGGAACATTACTATACGCTCATCTTCACTGGTATGCTTTGCTCTGCCCATCTAGACGAATGTAAACAAAACCACACGTCAATTTACATACAAAACAACTGCATAAAAATCAATTTAAAGGCACATGTGTAAAGCGGCTCTATTATTTTGACCCATAAGATTCTTACCTTTATGCCTCTTTTCACACGTCTAGCTCAAACGCTTCCTTTCGGACGACTAAAGATAGCAGCAACGTCTTCCCTGATGTTGTCTACAAGGGACTGACAACACGGCACTCGTGGCGATTTCGCGAACTAATAGATATCCTAGTTCTTAATCTCGTCAATAGAGGTGGCTCTATTATTTCGACCGCCACTGTATGTGGCCTGTGATGCCACCGCACAATGCCAGTATTGGCTCTCGAACAAAAGAGTTGTGCGACCGCTACACTAAATACATGTTTTTTAATATCTTTGGTTTTGTCCAAAGTGAAGTGTTTTCTTGTACTATTAGTAGTTTCAAGTACAATTTTATTTGTTCTGCAGCTCTGTCTTTTGTGTGAATTTACCTTGAAAGGTCTAATGAACACACTGGGATATCACAGCTACTACTATGCCTGGACTGGATGGATCTGGCAATCAATCCTGTAAGTAACCCCTCTCGAATGCAAACTGCGTCATGTACAATGCGATCAATTGAGGGGCGATGTGATAGCCACCCTCCCATGACTCATTCTTCATGCTCTACGGTCTACATTAGGAACGTTATTATTTTTAAAAATATCAGGGATCCGATATATCAATATTTAAAAAAACATCGTTACCACCCCTCAGTGTATTGAAAAAGTATTGATATATCGACAGAAAAAATATCAACATACCTGCCTATAATAATAGTAGCTGCACATTGTAAAAACTGCCAGTTTTAGAGCTGTATACTTCAGTACTGATTTATTATTACGTACTCTGTACAGCAAATTTGAAAGGAAATCAATGCCCATTCAAGTTTGGTGATAACCACTTTGCTAACGATGGTAACTGGATGTAAATGGCACAGTAAAAGGTGCCCGATGGGTCCGTCGTTGTTTCATCATACATCAAATTTGTTCGGAATACTTCTTGTTGACTTCCCTATTTTTTTCATTTCTGCCAATGCAAGCACCCTGGCAGTTGTAGTCTCAAAATAATACGGTGAAATTAAACGTTGCCATTTTTGTCGGTATCGAGCACTGATTGCGTCAGTATTCCTCATCATGTGTCTAGGTCCACTGTGAAGACCAGTCTTTTCATTTAGATTTTTGTTCATCATTTTCAACAACTGTTTTTGAAGAATGAAGATGTGAAGAAAGAGCACTCCAGTTGCATTAAAAATTGTTTTTAACACCACTGGTGTGCTATTTTTCCACCATTTACATCACCACCGACCCCCCTCCCCCCCCCCCCCCCCCCTGCAAATACAACCAAGAGCTCTTCTTCTTTTGAGTCACATATACTTGCTCCACACAGTCGAAGTGAAATATTGGACATGACAAAAGCTCAAAAAGTAGTAAGAATCCTGCACAGAGCGAAAGTAAAATTATGTTTTCCTGCAATTTCAAAAGAACAACTGCAAATATTTACTGAAAATTGTGTAAAAAAAAAATGAAATTAGAATATTGGCACTCAATATTGTCATTTTGATATCAATAAAAATCAGAGGAAAAAGTATCACTGATGTTTATTGGTATTTTACAGACAGCCCTAGTCTACATTAACACATCCCACCAAATGCTTTATCTTGGGCTTATTGTCCCACTGGTAGGTCATCTTGATGTTCAGTCTAGTGAGAGAGGCATTCTCAGCAATGTGTCTGATGTTATCCTCAGCTATTTTTTAATCAAGCTTCCAGTTCAAATTGTTATCTGTACCATTACCACGCGATCTTCTTTCCCAAGATCCTTCCCCGAATGGCCTAAGCCACAGGTGACATCACAGAGTCTTTTGCTCAGTTTAAAAGTACTGCCCGTCTGCTAATCGCTTCCCAAAGAGGTCTGAACCACTTCTGACATTCTCCTATCATACGACTACAACCAAGCTATAAGATGGAACTTACCTTCACATTCTCAGCTTGCACGTTATACGCTGTACTGTCAGACTGCTTCAGAACCTCTCAAGTTGTCTGAATGCTTTTTCCCCAGTCTCCAAAGAACTGAAGCACTTGGAGACTGCTAGACCCGAGTAATCTCAAATCAGACTTGCAATATGTCCTGGATGTTCCACCGATTTGGGAAGCTCAGCTGTAATGCTGCATTACTACTGCAGACTGCAGCATGCAATACTGCTAACTCTTGTTGCATCACTGCCAAATCAACTCAAAGTTCTGAGATAAACTGCTCTCTTTCCAGTAGACGTGCTGGCAGTGACGACCACTGAATCTCCTGTAGCGACCAGAATCATTCCTCGGGTAGGTTGTATTACAAATCCCACATAAAATAATATTGACATTCCTCAAGCTGTTTGCTCTTTCTAACTTATTCACTACGATAGTCAAAAGCACCAAAAAGTTTTGCTCAAAGAAAGATATCACTTAACGGATTTCTGAAATTGATTTTCTGATAACATGTTCAAAAAAAGGGAACTGTTCAGCAACAACTGTGTTACGTAACTTAAATGCACAAATCTTACAAGGTTCAACACTTTGTGTAACACATTTTACTTGCAAAAGAAAATGAAAATTATTCATGTAAGATAACTTTATTTATAAAGGAATATAAATTATATGCAAAATGTTACATTCACATCATTAAGCGACATCAAATTATTCGCTCTTAAGTGTCAGTTGCTGAAGATTTTGAGAGAGATGGTATGTTTACTGACACAGAAACAGAAGTTAGGTTACTTCACAGCCATTACATGATATAGATAAAGGGTAATAACTGTCAAGTGATACTGTATTTATGAAATACTGCCATCACAAAACTAATAATCACACAAATTTAGTGACTTTTTTTACAACTAAATATTATAACTCACCTTTGATGTAATATGATGTTGTAATGTATTATCTCCTAAGTACAGATATGCCAATATTGCTGTAGTCATGAATGAGCTAAAATTAAACTTTTGTAACCATGATACTGTAAAACTGCAGTGTCGAAACTATTAATTTAGCTAATCTGGACAGCAGTTAAATTGTCATTTTTATGATTCTACTGTTCTTTTAACACAGACTGTAGGAGTACAGCAGTGACATGTAAGCTCATAGTCAATACTGACTACATGTTGCCGTTGCAGTCATTGGATCCGAGAGACTGTTCATGAATTTTGATAAACTAATATGTGAACAAGACATTGAGTTCTATAGTTGTAAGCATCACTTTCTGCTTGTTGGTAAATCCTATTATCTTTAGAACAGGACATACAGTAGCAATTAATTCAGTCATGGAGGCACCCACATTAAAAAGAGCAACAGAACTGTACCCAATGACAAAGCATTTAATTGCTGTCAGATAACACTCCCCGTTTAAAATTTCACAGTTACTAAATCTACTCAAGCTACAAAAGTTTAATTACAGCTGAGAATCTCTGATGTACTCTTGTTTTTGAGCATGTGACGACTGTGTTTTTGTCCTTTTACCAGGTCTGCAAATTGCTCAGTTGCAAGTTTCAAGCCTTTTTTAAATGCGTGCATAAAGAGATGAAAGTTTGAAAAATGAGATGAACTACATATCATATACTACAGTGATGAACCATTGACATTTGTTCTAGGGATGTCTCACTTACACGTCTTGTTCTATCCATTCACAATCTGCCAGAATATGCTTCGGTTAGTCATTTTCTAAAAGCAGCTCATTAACACCTGTAGCGTAAAAATTTAAAGCAAGGGCATTGAGTAAAACCACTATCTTTTTCATCATTTACTACAGTCCTTTGTCGATGCTCCTTTCCTTCTTGTGGCACAAAATATCTCATACAAACACAAACCATTTCTGCTTCTGATTCAAATTAAATTTTAGGTCATCCACATAAAATAAACAACCAGAAAAGCCTCACAATTAAACCCAGTGAAATGTGAATTAAAATTACTCCCCATCCAGACACTGACACTCCTACGTTAATTACTTCCACAGCCTAACACAGTATGCTACATTCATTTCCTGAGGCAAGACCTAAGCCAGAGTGTGCACAGCCGTATATTCCGGAGACATGTGAATTATTTAGCAAAATTTTATGCCTGTCACAAACAATTACTTTGGTTGCCTGAGATTCTAACTGTGCCCAGACGCAAAACTGCCATATTAACTTCTCAGTTTGACAAAATGTTTAATCTTTCAACACGTCTGCAACATTCTGTGGCAATACAATAAACTGAACTGTTCTAGACCATAGCAAGGAAGTTGTAAATTGATTGTGGGTTAGTTGGATGAAATACAATGGAGTGAAGTTGTTATAAAACTTTTATTTTGCACTTTTAACCACATTGACCAGTCTGATTACTAATAAAACATGCATTTGTTCAAAGATTGCACAGAATAAAACCAGTGATTAAAAATGCTAATAGACATAAAGAAGATTGTACATGCATTGTACCATGTAAATAAAAAGGTCTTGATTGCTAAACACTGTCAGACAGTGATCTTTCTCAAAAGTTAGAAGACAATGTACATCATCAGTATTTACAATACCAAGCCACTACAAATACTTGCCTGGCAAGAAAAGTAACTTAAAAATTGGTAAGGTATCAATGGGACACTTTACATTGTGCCTATTATGGCTACTCATTTATATTATTTCCAACACATGGAATCTTACACATTAGAAACAATGCTAAAACCGTATTTGGGAAATTCAGTAATGTGATGTTAATAATGCACAAGTAATGCTGTCTCCCTTACACTTCACACAGCTCCTGAGTCAATCACATCAACTACAGGAAGAAAATAAGAATACCAACAAAAATGCTGAAGAGCCAAAAACTTTCCCCCAAAACTTTCCAAGTGCTTGTTGTTCCTTTAATCCCAAAAGAACTGTGTTCCTCTAGTCAGTCTTTTCAACAATACACAAAATTTGTACTGATACATGTTTACCTTCATCCTGCAGTGTAAATCACCTTCACTTATTGCAACTTACATACTGTGCACTACTTACAATTGACAACTCACTTATTCCTGCTCTTAAATTACTTACAATATCAGATGTTACAAAATCAAGTTAATGATGACAGTTTTACTCGCTATGCATACAGCAATACTTAAGTATCTCTCGCCGCTCGTATACCAGTGAATGTTACAACACACAGAGACTACACAAACTAATCCCAGTTTTCCTCAGAACACAGAGTCCCAATCATCAGATCCACGTGTATGACTGTCAGCCAGATGGTAACCACCGGTACTGAAACGTCGGTGGCATATACCCGGAAACAGTCCATTAATTCCTCCCAAACAGTTCTCACTGCCCACCCGTTCCGAAACGCCTTCACCGATCTGATTCTCCTGCGACCCCACCGACACAAACTCCATCAGCAGACGATACAAATGGCACCCTGCCCGGGGCCCTTTAGAAATACACCTCATTCTGCCCTCTGCCCACCTGCAGGCGGACAGGCGCAGCTCAGTCCTCGGTCCGCGTCTCCGCCTCCGCGGTGCTCCGCCTGCTGGCAGACGTCGACACTGCCGCGACAAGCGCCTTACGCAGGGCGTCCACCAGCCTCTCCAGCTCCTCCGCACGGACCTTCAGCCGGGCATTCTCCCTCTCCAACCTCTCACGTTGCTCCTGCATCTCGGCTTCACGCATCTTGCGGTTTTCGCGAGACCTCCGTGACGCTTCGTTGTTCTTGTCTCTCAGTTCCCGGTACCGGCGACAGATCGGGACGTCGTCAGCCGACGAAGTCGAGACCGTCCGCCTCCTCTGCCTGGGAGGCTCGTGCCGCGTCTTCTCCCGGCGAGTCCCGCGGGGCGCCCGCCGCTTCCTCCCGGTCGTCCGCCGACCATCGCCCGACTCCCGTTCGAGCTCGTCTCCATACTCGCTGTCGTCCGGCAAGTATTCTTCTTCTTCGTAGTCGTCTTGCAGCTCTTCTTTGATAGCCTCGAGGACTCGCCTCGAAGCCGCCCTCTGTGGCCTCTGGACAACGGCGTACGATGGACTTTCGTGGCCGTCCGGGCTGTCGGTCTTACGGATGACCAGCTGCAGCTTCTCCCGCTGCCGGTCCGTGTCCCGCAAATTGCCCGTGTCGTGCTGCCGGTCGGTCTCCACTGTCCTGTCGTCCCGTCGTTTGTCGGCACTGAGGGGTAAGTCGTCCTTTACGTCGGGTAAGTCGTCCTTTACGTCTGAAGGGGCAGTTTTCTTGCCGGCGGGCGCAACACGAGCTGAGCTCGAGTTGGGCACCCACCCGTCCCTGCACAGGGCTGCCAACGGATCCGGCACTTCCTCGGGCATTCCGTCCTGTAACAATAATCGAATTGGGTCAATATCAAGAGCAGAAATGTGAGAAATTATCACTAATCTCCACACAATTTAAGTTGTGCAATCATCTGAGAAAATTTATACTTTATCCTGAATGTACAATTAAATAGCAATTTCCAGCAAGTACAGAAATGAAGAAACAAGCATGTGCCCCACAGTGTCAGTAAACTGCTACAGTTATCGCCATTTCCATCTTAGCAAGTGAACAGCAGTATTGCACGCAACATGAGGTTAAGGGAAGGGACATAACAGACTCCAGTGAAGGAAACACTGAACTGCAGACAGAGTGGTGTGCAAAGAGAAAGCCGGCAGTAGGTTCACTTAAGATACTGTTAAGAACTATGCTGCTGTCTGACAGTTCAGTCAGTTGCAAAAATTTCATGATGCACAGTAAACATTTGGCATAATTTTTTAATTAGGGTGATTAATGTTATAGCGACAGAGCCAGTATGTGTACTCTATGGAGCAAGAGTACCCATCCAATAGTTGGTGGGATGGGAGGGCAAACCAGACAGTACGAAGACAAAAGGTAACTCGTAAGTAGCCATAATAAAGTTCCAGTTCCAAGCGCATCGAAAACCTGTGGAATACAGACTTTTAAATCATTTTTAAAACAAAAACACCCGACTATACATTTTATTTCTTTCCTTGAGAAGTAGGGGGGAGAGGGCGCAGCCCCCTTTAGCCCCGGGTACGGGCACCCTTACCGTGGATGACAGGAAAGAAATGCACTAAGTATTACACAAACAAATAAAATGCACAGAGTGTAGTACCATTTTAGTAGAGAATGAGCAGAAGAGGATAACGCAAACAAATGGAGTGGGGAAGGCAGAAAACACGAAGGTGACACCAGCTCCATGTTTCTCGGCCTCTCTCCAGTACAGTACGCCACACGCGTGCCTCTGCCCGTGCACACCACATTTGTGTCCAGCAACTGATATCAACAGTTACACGGTAGACAAGAAGAATTTGCTAGAAGAGTATGCTTGCTCACCTCCAGGAGGAACTTCATGAGATCGAAGTCCTGCGGCACCGACTGGAACAGGTCTCCCGAAGCAGTGCCCGGAGTGACCTGCAGAGCAACCGCAGAGACACTCGGCACCGGCAACTCGACTTTGAGTCCGCGCCGCCGGCGAGCCGGTGCGGAGTGTCTCGGTCCGGCAGGGTCGTCCGGTACGGGACTCGGCTCGGACTCGATGACGTGGCCCGTCTGCTGCGGCCACCCTTCGTTCTTCACTATCACTTCTTCGGCAACTGGCGGAACCACTTCTTCGCGGTCGACCACGAGAAACACTTCGTCACCTGTCATCGCAGTAGTGGTAGTAGTGTACGTCTCTGTGCCTGCGAGTTCCGACTTCGTGAATAATGGCATAGCAGCATTGCCGAATGTCACATCGTGAGAGTAACGGGCAGGATCGAGTTGGTTATATTCACTGGCTGTGTAGTCTCTTCCCACATTAATGTTATTGTTGTCATCATCATTATTATTATTATTGTTGTTGTCACTAATCATTATATCCATTTCTTCTGCAGGGGCATCTGACTCCTCTGTCTCCTTCCACCCCTCAATGCTGTAGTTATCATTTAATCCCATAGTATCATTTAGTCTCCACGAGTAGTCGACAGAGTCATTTCCAGGGACCGTCCTAGACGGTATGTCGAAGTTTGGTTCCTTGGTAAGGTCTGAAAAAGAATATAGTAATTAATTCCATACTACCATATCTTATGTAAAATAATTGATTAGTATTTTGCTGTGCACCATACATACTTCATACATGACAAGTGTGAGAATTAGAACTTTTACAAATGGTATGATAAAAATAGTGATTTTTTTCGAAGGATATCCCAACATATATCGCATTTAGCAGCGCACATAAACATGCAATGTGTGCTGCTACTGCCTGTATCAAGAGGCCGACAACTGACTACACCGACAGGACGCCAGCCGGACGCCACGACTGGCGCAAAAAGTAGTCGATAGACACGCAAAGTCACAGAAAGACCTTTCCTCGCATTGGCCATTGTCCACACCGGGCACGACACGAGTTGTCTCTAATGTGTCACCAGTTTTCACAGATAGATCTGCCCGAAAGAGCACACATTACCTCAGCACTGGTAACCTACGACCACAGGGTGTCAATACAGACACAGTTCATCATTGTTTTCTTCTCAGGTCACTATAAATTTATTTACCAATCTCCCTCTCACAATAATAATGGTTTTACCTTCATTTGTTCAGGCTCACTTTAAGCTGCTTTATGTTCATAGCAGCTACCTCTGTAGTGAAATTCTATAGGCAACAAACTGGTAAACTGTATAAGACACAATACTTCGGTCTGGGAGGAATAGGATTTAAATAGCAACTGCTCACTGTGATATAGATTTTTGTAGTTCCCTAAATCACCTCGTGTGATATTTTTCCTTAAATGAATGTCATAATCTGTTCCTTTCCCTGTACCTGTCTGATCAGAGTTAGAGCCCAGTTTCCGTAGACCTTTTGGAGACAAACTCTTAACCTTCATATTCTTTTTCTCTCTTCTTTTGCTGTTCCATTTTTCGTTAACATTGATCTACATCTTAGAATTCTAAAAGAGCTTGGGATATAGTATGTGTGAGTCTCACCTATGATTGGGGTGTTGAGTTCACCCTCTGGTTGTTCTGTGAAGGCTGATGTGTTGCAGTACTGCTTCAGGTCCATGAAGCTTTCCATGCAACTGGCTGCCGTCACGAGGTCTGGAGGCTGCTCGCCCCAGCAAGAGATCACTTCCGAATCCTCTGGAGTACCCACGTACTCTCCCATTTGAGGAGCGACTGCGGAGCTTGCGAAGAACATGGACGCTGACATCGGCGATGTCACTGTGGGAGAGAGGACACCGTAAATTACAACCGACTCCAAAGACTTGAGAACCTGGTGTTTGTTCTAAACTTGAGAACCACTAAGTCAGAGAAGTAATTCTGCATACTGTATATTTTACTTTTTTATCTGAATTCCAACCAGAAAAACATTTACACCAAAAGTGTAATGACGAAATTCACACCTAACAATGTCCGAATTTTCACCTTCAACTAACTGTAATCTAATTGCTCGTTCACTGTCACTACCTGATAAAATATGTTCAGCAGTAGCAAATTTTTTGATTGTGTATTAGTAACATTAAATTTATCTCTGTTTCAGAGGTTCAACAGTACACAGATATTGTGTTGGAACAGGATTAATTCAGCATTTTTTAAAACATCCAATGCAACAAATAGGTTTCTCCTTTTGTTATTTGGAGCAGCCTTATAGTATGCCTACAACAAATAAAGTTGCCCCACGTCACTCACAGAACTTAGTTAATAGGCTCCTTTATGCCCTAGTCACTTAAATCTATTGAGAATGCACAACTCATGAACTCGACTTAATGTATCTCATACAATGGAATAAAGAAAGACAATTACTCATCTACAATGGAGACTTCAAATGGTCAATATGCACATTAACACGAAATGTGACAAAGGAGTTCAGGGAATGTTGTTCTGCAGAACACTTCAAATATACAACCTATTGCTGACTGGGATGAGTCGTCATCTTGAGTGGAGTGAGTGAGTTGAATACAGGACAGGGACGAGTGTGAACTTTGGATAGATGAGGGGAGGCAACAGGAATGAGTGTGGAAGGTGTGAAGGGAGGAGACTGGAGTGGACCAGGGACGAGAATGAATGTGAGTGAATGTGAAAGGGGAGAGGAATGGGGGAGGGATGGTAATTAATGTGGAAGCAGTGATGGAGAGGGGAGGGGAAGTATGGTGATGACTGTGGGAGGGTGAGGGGAAGGGGGGATGGTAGCGATTGTGGGAGGGATGGGAGAGAGGGGAAGGGAGGGATAGTAGTGATTGTGGGAGGGGTGGGGGAGAGGGGAAGGGAGAGATGGTAATGACTGTGGGAGGGGTTGGGGAGAGGGGAAGGGAGGGAGGGTAGTGATTGTGTGAGGGAGAGGGGTAGGGAGGGATGGTAGTGGTTGGGGGGGGGGTGGTAAGGGGATGCATGGTAGTGAATGTAGGAAAGGGAGGGTTGGTAGGGACTGAAGGGCGGCCGAGGGGAAGAAAAAGATGTGGAAGGTAGGTAGTCAATGTGGCATGGCAATGGTGATGGAAGTGGTTAGCAGAAATGATGGCGGTGAATGTGAATGGGTGAGGGGAAGGTGTGGTAGCACAGTTGTCTGCAAAAGGGGCGAGGGGGGCCCTTGCACTCCTGGTATAAGTGCAGAGCTTTTATTCACCACAGGATTTTCATGCATTCTAAAAGTGAGTGGATGGCCATCAGTTGTCTAGGACAGGTAAGTTTTTTGTGTCACCTCTAATAATTAGCTCTTGTGGCACTGCACATCACGAAATTGACCCCAACTGAAATATCGAAAACAGCAATTTCAGTTTCTCCCCCTCCCCTGTGGATAAATCTCTGCTGAAACCCGCAAATAGTAGGCAGTAAAGAAGGGGAAGAGGCCGCTTATGGAAGTGAATAAGATGGGAGAAACAGAGAGGTGTGAATCTAGCAGAGAAAAGGAGAATCTTTGTCGCCTGTGAGAGAGAACATAACAATTCTATACTCACGAGTCTCCGGCGAAGCCGCCCAGCTCGCCGACGAGGGTGGCGAGGGCGTGAGAGTGGGTACGGTGTCCACGGGTCGCGGCAAAGGTGACGGCTGAGCCCGCTTCGAGGCACGGTGGGTTCCTACCCCACTGGGAAGCCCATTCCTCCTGCCGAGGGGTGGCTTCTCTCCGTTGAGGGCAGGCGGCGAGGACCACGCAGGTGCTGGCTTGAGCGGGTGACATCTTGCAGACGATTGCTATTAGAAATAAAAAGAAAAGCACAAAATGAGTATTCTGAAAAAACAAGAGGGTAACAATCTCTCTCTCTCTCTCTCTCTCTCTCTCTCTCTCTCTCTGTCTGTCTGTGTTTGTTTGTTTTTTGTGTTGGGGGGGAGGGGGGGGTGCTTTCATAATAGCACATCTACAATTGAGTTCCTGGTGCAAAACCTGAAAGTAATTTGCTGGCCACATCCATGCTCAGTAATATGAAACAACTTTCCACCTCCTGGAAACGTACACTGTTGTGATTTTGACCACTTTGTTCATGTATAGCTTTACATAGCACTATTTAGGAGAAGGAACAGGCGGAAGTAAAAGTTCAGTGGTAGTGTTGACAGCAGAAATTCTGAGACAGGCCAAGTGTGTGCTGTATGTGTGAAAATGTAGTGTAGCGTGAGATGTCATTAAATCAACAACTAACAATAGAAAGTAGCATTCTCTGAACTGGAAATGAAGCTTTATGTACTTTCCAAATGGTAGTAGTAGTAGTAGTAGTAGTAGTATTTACACTTCACGTTCCTAATTCAGTTTTACTTCAGAATAATTCTACCCATGTATTTCTGTCAACATCATCATTTCGGGAATTCCATCAAACATTCCAGCAGTTGATAGCACAATGGACTCACATTCGGGAGGACGACAGTTCAATACTGTGTCCGAACATTCTGATTTAAGTTTTTCCATGCTATCCCTAAATCATTCCAGGCAAATGCTGGGATGGTTGCTTTGAAAGGGCACGGCTGACTTGCTTCCCCATCCTTCCCTAATCCAATGACCTCACTGTCTCCTCCCACAAAACCACCCCCCTCCCAGCAGTACGAGAAAAGTGAAGAGGAGACCACGATTTGTAAAATCAGTATGCCAGTGGCAGATGATGTGAAATATCCCAATTATGGTAGAACAAAATGTTATTGACAACATCTGTTAGTTCTCTTCTGTTGCCACACCACACCCAGTATGAGTAATGAAACCTCTACTCTATTCAACGCCATCCTAACACTATCATCAAACTGCAATCAACTAATATTTGTAATGATAATTTTAGTAATTAATGAAAAATCTGAAAACAAGTTCATTTCCAGTTCATTTCTCACACACTGCTTTAAACTATGCTTCACCTGCATTTCTTTAACAGAAACATAATTTCCAAATTAAGTCAACTATGACCACAATTTCACTATTTTTCAACAAAACGGTGAAGCTGAATAATGCAGTGTTCCACATTAAATAAAATGATCAGTCAGTTCAGCCTGTTTGCATTCCCTACATACTTTCTTCACTAATGTGATTGTTCTCAAGAATTACTGAAAGTTACAGTTTGTTCCAAATGTCAGCACAAAATATGGCAGACTGTACAGTGCAATTGCAGCAGCACTCATAAATAACAGAGGCCAAGGGTCTGCTGCCTACAACTGTGTTCAAGTACTGCCACAGAATAAAGTACTATTGAAGTGGAGGGAGTCTGCATTATCTACTAACACGAGATAGCCAATGAAACTGGCTATGCCCGGTTATTCTGCAGAGAGGTTGAACTTAACTCGAGATGATCATTATGGCGAGAAGGCAGCAGCAGACAGGCGAGAGATTCTGGTGAAGCACGCTTCTCTCCAGAGCTTTTGCGACTCTCTCACTGACTCGCTCACTCACACACTCAACTCATTCACTCACTCACTCTCTCTCCTAACCCAACCATCACTGTTCAAAGCTCTGGACAGTGTCGTCGCAATACCAGGTCGTCTCTCCCCTGACTGCCCCCCTCCTCCCGTCAAAAAATTAATATAAAAGATTAGAAAGTTCAAAAAATGTTACCAGATAGTCCACAGGTGTGCTAAGATTGGACCACATTGGGAAAGAATGGGTTAACCGAGGTGACGTGAATGCTTAAGACTCGAGTCTCGTCTCGAGCACCACAACTTTCTAGGAGTTGACTTTGTAGGGTGCGTACTGCTGCTGCCCAAATATAGGCACCTTTAAAAAAGAAGCCAGCAATGTTAGCAACACGAGAGGAGACAAACACAAACAGTGCTGTCGGGGGTAGGCGCAGGCGGGCGGACACCCGGCTGGCGCGGCCTCCGGAGGCGAGCCGAACCGTGCGACCGCCGCACCACGCCTACCCCGCCCTTAGGAACAATAATATCTAGCAGCCTGGTCACTACCACATATATATTTGGGCAACAATTTGCAGTTGCATCTTACAATGTACTACCATCGCAGTATGATTTATTTCACATGGGCGATGTTGGTCACTGCAAAAGCTGCACATAAAACACGATGTGCAACCTAATTTCATCAAGTGTGCTCCTGCTTGCCTCTCTCTCTCTCTCTCTCTCTCTCTCTCTCTCTCTCTCTCTCTCTCTCTCTCTCTCTCTCACACACACACACACACACACACACACACACACACACACACACACACACACACACACTCACTAATACAGGAGCAACACAAATCTGGTATTTTAAAGATAACTTTGAAAATGTGATCGGGCCACTGACATAGTTTTACCAACCTCTGACAAAACACTTCTGCTCAGAGACAAGAAGTACAACAAGAGGATGGGAAGTGAAGGTGGGTTCAAAACATCACAATGCGTTACTCAGTAACCAACACAGTCCAGTGGAAAAAAATCATGCTCTCTAATGCAAGTATATTACATCAGCAAAAAAATGTACAAATGCACGGAAGATCTTTTTGTGGACAGGTCTGAGGAAAATAAAGTTTTTTTTTTGCTTTTGTATGAACAGAACCTCGTTTAAGAAATTAGTGGTAGTACAATGTTCACTTTTATCGATACAGTTTCAACTACACAGTACTTACTCCTTAGGACAATTAACAAGGAAGTTAACTGAAAAATCCAGAACAGAAAATTTATCCCTTCTACTGCAGAAAGAAAAAAACTGTTAAAACAACATAAATAGAAATACTGATAGGCAAGTGAAGAAAACAAATTAATTTCACTAGCTAGGTAGCAAATCAGAAATGAGTTGCTTTACTTACCTTTAGTCTGTCAGGATGTGCACAACGAATGGTGGCGACTTGCGCTTGCTTTTTTAAAGGGATAGTTGAGTCTTTCTCAACCTGTAACAGAAAAAAGACGCCCATGTTGGTGGAATGCTTTAACACCTCAGACAGAGACATCGTACCTGCAAAATCAAACACTTGCCACTAAGTATCAAAGAAAAACTTCAGATCGTCAAAAATGAACACACAGTCATTCACATCAATATTACTTAATGATTTGCTTTACATCTGAAAACAATCACCTCATATAAGACCCTAAAGTCAAGGGTACGTCTTAGATTGTCACAGCATTGCTCTATACATTACTGGGGACGAAGTGGAGAAACTATTCGAATGTGGGCAACAGTGCGATAGTGGACCTCCACTGAAACCATAGCTGTAGTGATAAGATTGATATGTCCCATTGCCCAAGCTTTATGTTATGCCCTAAGATGATAATTTTGTGATGAGTTGGGAAGCCGACGAATGCGAATGTGAAATAAAGTTTGTAATAGAAGGTTGCTCTGTAACATCGCCCAGTGACTCCATTCGGTGCTTATTTCACAAACTTTTCGTTATATAACGTTAAACTACAGAGATAAATTTATGATAATGGACAAGTTTCCGACGAGTATTGTGAAGCAAATAAGAGAAACGAAAAGAGTGGTGCACTGCGCTGCTTTTACCCCGATTTGTACTACACGTATTATGAAGAATGATGCAAATGAAGTATGACGTGATTCGCTAGTAGCTGTGTCACATTATCTTGCTCAAAAATCTACGTGGAAGAGATGATCCACTGCACACCGTCTGGATGCTCCGTAAGCAGTTTTACAGTCTTATTACAGGGAAAATACGGACTACAGCAACGAGTCTGCAGTGGAGCAGAATATAAACTTGTGGAGCAGAAGTGTCGCAGCGGCTGACCACTCTCAGATGACTCAATTTGCGCCTATCGTCATTTAATCCTGTCCCCTCCGACTACAAGATACCTTATACTCGAAGTTAGTTATTGTCTGCTTGGCTGTGAACACTCGCTTACCCGGCCGTTACAGGAATCAAAAGTGAAATTTCAGCTCCCTGGACGATTCTTCCACTACACGGCAGCAACTACAACACAGAATGTTTGAAGGAAGCCGCCCTGTGCTTTGAAGTAGAAACACGCGTTATCACCGGCTGCGCCCAGGCGATTGCGCGTTACGTAACGGCAGCGCGCTGCGCTCTGATCTAGAAATTCCGACCCATTCTATGCCGGCCGCCGTCTTTCTATTCTGTCTTTCACAGAAAGGAAAAGAATTCTTCGCTCTCGCAATGTTCTAAGACGCAAAACGCACAGCCGGTGTAAACCTGAACTGCAGCTATCAAACACCGTGACGTTCGGTTTACAAATACCACAACGGTGGCATCAGCATTACACTTCGATACAGAAGAGAATGAATTAACACTTACGACGCGCGGTCATTTCTTGTTGAAAACTCAATCAAGATAAGTACAAATAGAAACGCAAATGCTCCAAGCTATAAATCGCATACGTACGTTCGTCGGTAAAGGTAAAACTTGTCGCTTCCAGTAACAAACGCGCCTTCCACTACACTTTCGTCTTTGAAATTCAAAATTACACGATTTGCCATCACTAATGAAATACAGCATATTAAAATAAACAACGTGGAGTATACGGCGAAAGAACTGTGTTTAGAGAACTGCCGAAATAGCGGAGTACGGTGAGACGACCTGCGTCAGAACAGAACATTGCCACTCATGTTAAGCCGATTTCCATCAGAAGACAAATTCTCGGTAATTCCCGTCCTCTTATTTCAATTACGTGAACTAGTAATGCGTAAGGCTTAATTACGGCAACATCCACGTGACTTGCAGAATTTTGCAAGTATTGCGCAATGTTGCGCAATCCCCTAAAACATGTCACATGTCTGTCCACTTTGAATCTGACATTCGACATAACTCGAATAATACACGCTACGGTGGTTTTCTTCCCCGCGGTGAGCTATTTCTTCTATTTACTGCTGGCAGGTAACTTGTTATACCATCCAAGGTTAAGGACAAGAGTCATAAGTGTCTAGCGGCGAACTTACCTTCCCTGTCTGTGACAGTGCGGTGTCGGTCGGCTACGGTGTTACTGCTGCTCTGGTGCGGCTGTGTGGTGTTCGGAACAACGCAGGCAGGTGGAACACTGATCGCAATTGGACGCAGCTGTCGTGCACGGTCACTCGTGAGTACGTTGACAGCAGTCGAAAATACATCCACTCGCAACGAAACACCACCTCTCTCTGCCTCGTGCGCGAACAATCTCGCTCTTTTATCAGACATCCGGCACGGCTGAAAATAGCTCCTTGACGTCAGGGCCAGCCAATAGCATCGCGAGGAGGGGGGGAACCATAGCGTGGCCGCGGTGGGAGGCTCTGTCAGGACCTTTCCTCGAAATTCGCTGTGAGGTGGGGGTCCCGTCAAGTCGCAGCTTGTCTTGCCTGCCTGTGTAGTGTGTGTGTCTTGTGCGCCCGCTCTACTGCGGGCGCTAGCGAAATCCGTTCTGTCTCAGAACTGCGCTGACACGCTTCCCGTGCAGATGTGCACAATTTCAACGTTTCGTTAATATATGCTACATTATTTCCCGTAGGCTACTTGCTTCACTGTCGAACTTCTTTCTCCTCTTACATGTCCTCTGATAAAAGAAGTAACTGTCGACATTGCGGAATATTTGAAGCAATAAACTTCATACGGATATACGCCACATTCCGAATGGTTTTCGTGATAGAACACGTTTAATGTCACTATTATACGTATTTCTTCAATGACTCGAAAACCGCGGCGTACAGCAAAAGTATATCTCAGTACAAAGTTAAATACAAATAAGGCCCTATTCATTTTTCTTGTATGACTGACAGTTTGCCGGCCGCTCTGCCCGAGCGCTTCGAGGCGCTACACTCTGGAACCACGCTGCTGCTACGGTCGCAGGTTCGAATCCTGCCTCGGGCATGGATGTGTGTGATGTCTTTAGGTTAGTTAGGTTTAAATAGTTCTAAGTCTAGGGCACTGATGACTTCAGATGTTAAGTTCCATAGTGCTTAGAGCCATTTGAACTGATAGTTTGCGCGAAGAGAAACAGGTGGTACTGAAAATCTCGCGCAACGCCCGTGCGCTGTAGCTCAGGCAGGTTTTGAAGGTCAATTTGATATAGTTTCTCCACTTGACAGACCACAAGTGTCCCGTATCAAATTGCTCGTCTCAAGTTCCTCCACACTACTGTGATACGTTCCAAACAGTGACAACGTAGTGAACCATACAGAAAATAGTTACATGTTCCGTAGATCATTTGGACGATTCTTTTATCGAAATGATGTGGAACAAGTCAGCTTACAGTACATGTAAACATGGTTAATGTTAACATTAATGAAAACAATTTTTGGTCCTACGCAACTACACTTAAATACTGAGCATTTCTCCTGCGTAATTTCTGCCTCTGGTTACACATACTGGTATCTAAGCAGTTAATCCCGTTCACGGCACACGTTTTCAATTGCAGGTTGCCTATCTTACCGGCTTCCAGGGGCAACAAAATCTTGATTATCGCCGGCCGTTGTGACCGAGCGGTTCTATGCGCTTCAGTCCGGAACCGCACTGCTGCTACGGTCGCAGGTTCGAGTACAGCCTCGAGCTTGTATGTGTGTATTGTCCTTGGGTTAGTTAGGTTTAAGTAGTTCTAAGTCTAGGGGACTGATGACCTCAGATGTTAAGCCCCATAGTGCTCAGAGCCATTTGAACCATTTTGACTATCAGCTATTTCATATACAGGGTGACTCAAAAATAATACCACAACTTTAGGAATTTAAAACTCTGCAACGACAAAAGGCAGAGCTAAGCACTATCTGTCGGCGAATTAAGGGAGCTATAAAGTTTCATTTAGTTGAACATTTGTTCGCTTGAGGCGCTGTTGACTAGGCGTCAGCGTCAGTTGATGCTAAGATGGCGACCGATCAACAGAAAGCTTTTTGTGTTATTGAGTACGGCAGAAGTGAATCGACGACAGTTGTTCAGTGTGCATTTCGAACGAAGTATGGTGTTAAACCTCCTGATAGGTGGTGTATTAAACGTTGGTATAAACAGTTTACAGAGAATGGGTGTTTGTGCAAAGGGAAAAGTTCTGGACGGCCGAGAACGAGTGATGAAAATGTAGCACGCATCCAGCAAGCATTTGTTCGCAGCCCAGGAAAATCGACTCGCAGAGCTAGCAGAGAGCTGCAAATTCCACAATCAACTGTATGGAGAGTCCTACGAAAAAGGTTAGTTATGAAACCTGAACGTCAACTACCCGAGGCGATGGATCGGCCGCCAGGCAGCCCGTGACAGAGCACTTCATCACTGGCCTCCAAGAAGCCCTGATCTTACCCCCTGCGATTTTTTCTTATGGAGGTATTTTAAGGATATGGTGTTTCGGCCACCTCTCCCAGCCACCATTGATGATTTGAAACGAGAAATAACAGCAGCTATCCAAACTGTTACGCCTGATATGCTACAGAGAGTGTGGAACGAGTTGGAGTATCGGGTTGATATTGCTCGTGTGTCTGGAGGGGGCCATATTGAACATCTCTGAACTTGTTTTTGAGTGAAAAAAAAAAACCTTTTTAAATACTCTTTGTAATGATGTATAACAGAAGGTTATATTATGTTTCTTTCATTAAATACACTTTTTTAAAGTTGTGGTATTCTTTTTGAATCACCCTGTATAACTATGATTCCAATTTAAATGTTTTTAGTGTTCGTTAAGAGGTACATGGAAATAAGCGTATGGCATCGTTGGCCGGGAGGCCCCTATTCGGGGAACTTCGGCCGCCAAGGCGCCAGTTTTATTTCATTCGACGCCACATTAGGAGACTTGCGCACCGGTGATGACGATGAAATGATGGAGAGGACAACACAACACAACACCCACTCCTCGAGCGGAGAAAATCGCCGACCCAGCCGGGTATCCAACCCGTGCCTACATTCATGGTAGGCGAGCACGTTACCACCCAGCTAAGCAGGCGGACTCATTAAAAGGTATATTCTCACGTTACAGCTTTAACACCAGCGGCGTAACCCAACGCGCGCAAATACGCAGACCATCTTCATCCAGTACTTGAGAATGAATGTACTTAGCGACTTGCATCTTACAATTTCAAACCTTTTCGAAGCTAAATCTCCCTAACGTCCCTCACAAAATGATGTAAGGGAAAAAAGTTTATCGGTTGTAATATTTTAGTTTCATTTTGCCGCCTCCGGCGTAGGAAAGACATTTTCCTTACGATGTATTTTAAGTACGCTGTCCTCTGCCACTTCTGGTAAGGTAGCGATAGCGATTTGCACTTTGTACTCTGTGGATTTTCAAATGTTTCCCTCTCTGCGGCGACGCAGATAATAGCAGAGATAAGTTTTTAGTTCTGGTTTATTAGTAGAGTAAGCTAAAGCTCCGATTGTGCATTTAGCCACCATTTTATGGATGCATAGTTTGATGATGATTACAAGCATGGACCATAGATAACATAGACTGCACGCGACGTCATTACGCTGAAACATCAAAGTCACATGACTTGGTGCAGGACGCCGACTTTGTTATTACGAATTGCGTGAAGTGGAGATGTCACTTCCAGTTTTTTTTTCATTTGAGCTGGAATCAAGCATTGGTTTTAACAAGAAAATAACGCTATGTAGTAGTGCAGTTAACCAGATTCCTCCGAAATTCCTAACATTAATGCGATGGTTATTGTTTATACATGTGACCAGGTGAAACGTACTGACAGTTCTGTTTACAAGCAACAAAATTACAGTTCTTGAGTGAATACTTGTATTTATTGGGGGTCAACTGAAGAACGGGATACAACCCGTCGGGCCGGTCGAAGTGGCCGCGCGGTTCTGGCGCTGCAGTCTGGAACCGCGAGACTGCTACGGTCGCAGGTTCGAATCCTGCCTCGGGCATGGATGTGTGTGATGTCCTTAGGTTAGTTAGGTTTAACTAGTTCTAAGTTCTAGGGGACTAATGACCTCAGCAGTTGAGTCCCATAGTGCTCAGAGCCATTTGAACAACCCGTCGGCTCTGTCCAATGACGTCATGGGTTACTCAATCATATTCAGGTCTTTACTTTAGAGCCATAGATAATAAATCGGTTATCTGCTGTGGATAAGCGCCATCATTGTAAACTGAAATAAATGAGTGTGTTTTTATAAGACAGCACCAGACATGGCATAACATTTTTTCGTTTCAATTGGCGTAAATAATTCCATTCTTAGTGAGTTTGAGATAATTTGGGAGGATAGGCTTTCATTTAGAATATTTTTTTGTTTTTGATTTTCGTTTGTAGGTATGAATTTATCTGTTCCCATAAATATGGAAGACTTAAAGCAGGCTTTGTGCGTAGATATGATGGTAACCATTCGATTTTTGCAAATGTCTGATCTTCTTGCTGATTACGTTCGATGTCGTGAGTGCGGCAAACATATGCGCATGATAAATTTGTCTGTTCGTCGTACTCACGACTTATTAATATGGAGATGTAGCAAGAATCGACTATGACGCTCAATTAGACGAGGAACATCGTTTGAGAAATCGAAGCTGGCCTTGAGGGATGTAATAAAAATTACATACTGTTGGTGGTTGAAGTATCCTGTGTGATTGTGTGTGCATGAATGCCGTGTGAGTGAGTGTACAGTTTTAGACTGGTATTCGTTTCGTAGGGAAGTTTGTGGGGAATATATAAAGCATAGGCGAGCTTTGGGGGGGGGGGGGGGGGGGCTGCGTGTTATAGTCGAAATCGATGAGTCTCATTTTGGCAAAACCAAGTACAACAGAGAGGAACCTACTATGGGATTATGGATTTGGTGGGCTGTAATTTCAGGCCCACAATATGATGATGTAGTTTTTGAAGTAGTTCCAAATCGAACGAGGAAAGTTTTGATGAAATTAATTGAAAATCATGTTGCAGAGGGATCTGTAATTATTTCCGATGTTTTTCTTCATATACGGATTTGGGGAATAGGGGTTTTCACCATCTTGTCGTCAATCATAACAATGAATTCAGATCTTTATGAACTGGGGACTGTACTAATAGTATAGCAGGCTATTGATCAGCCATAAAATATGTTGTAGGGAGGGGGGAAAAGACGCATTTCGAGTTTACAGAGCCATTGAGATGAATATTCATGGAGGCGTAGATTACCCGATACATATGGCTCATTTAAGTGTTTCCTTAAACGTGTTGGGCAAAGGTGTCCTCCAAAATTTGTTAGTTAATTTCAGGTTGCGATTGGGGGGGGGGGGGGGGGGAGGTAACTGATAATTAAGAAAAAGCGTGAATTTGTCGGGATGGTTAAAATACTGATTTGGATTTTTTGGGGTTGATCCATCATTCTTTATTTTCTTCTGTGGATAGTTTTTAAATTATTTTACCTCATTTCGTTGATGTGAACTTCTGGGGTTATATACTTGTATGTATGTGTGTTTTTTTGTGATGTTGTGTTTCTTGCGTATGTGGGTATGTGATTTTTCTCAACATCTTTCAAGGCGAGTTTTGGATTTTTGGCGGAGAAGTTTGCGTAAGATAAGTTTAGTCTTCCGGTGCTATCTAGACGAAAAAATCGACATATGTAGCACTGCTATCACTTACCTATATAGATCAAGTGAAGAATAGGACACTATTGCTAACGAAAACGAAGAAAGCGACGTACGTTACATTCGCATCCCGTACTGCAGTTGACCTATACAGATCAAAATGGTTCAAATGGCTCTAAGCACTAAGGACATCCATCACACACATCCATGCCCGAGGCAGGATTCGAACCTGCGACCGTAGCAGCAGCGCGGTTCCAGACTGAAGCGCCTAGAACCGCTCGTCCACAACGGCCGGCCTATACAGATCGACTGAAGTTCGAGATACAGCTCATATATATATATGTCAACTGAGGTATTCCATGCTAACGTTACTTCTATCCCTTTTTTCTTTATTTTTTACACAAGTACTAGGACTCAAACAAGCGACATTCATAACGTCATCATCATCATCATCATTTAAGACTGATTATGCCTTTCAGCGTTCAGTCTGGAGCATAGCCCCCCTTATACAGTTCCTCCATGATCCCCTATTCAGTGTTAAACCGATTACTTCAAAATCATTCTTAACCGAATCCAGGTACCTTCTCCTCGGTCTGCCCCCACTCCTCCTACCCTCTACTGCTGAACCCATGTGTCTCTTGGGTAACGTTGCTTCTCCCATGCGTGTAACATGACCCCACCATCTAAGCCTGTTCGCCCTGACTGCTACGTCTATAGAGTTCATTCCCAGTTTTTCTTTGATTTCCTCATTGTGGACACCCTCCTGCCATTGTTCCCATCTACTAGTACCTGCAATCATCCTAGCTACTTTCATATCCGTAACCTCAACCTTGTTGATAAGGTAACCTGAATCCACCCAGCTTTCGCTCCCATACAACAAAGTTGGTCGAAAGATTGAACGGTGCACAGATAACTTAGTCTTGGCACTGACTTCCTTCTTGCAGAAGAGAGTAGATCGTAGCTGAGCGCTCACTGCATTAGCTTTGCTACACCTCGCTTCCAGTTCTTTCACTATGTTGCCATCCTGTGAGAATATGCATCCTAAGTACTTGAAACCGTCCACCTGTTCTAACTTTGTTCCTCCTATCTGGCACTCAATCCGTTTATATTTCTTTCCCACTGACATTACTTTCGTTTTGGAGATGCTAATCTTCATACCATAGTCCTTACATTTCTGATCTAGCTCTGAAATATTACTTTGCAAACTTTCAATCGAATCTGCCATCACAACTAAGTCATCCGCATATGCGAGACTGCTTATTTTGTGTTCACATATCTTAATCTCACCCAGCCAGTTATGTTTTCAACATATGATCCATAAATAATATGATCAACACTGGAGACAGGTTGCAGCCTTGTCTTACCCCTGAAACTACTCTGAACCATGAACTCAGTTGACCGTCAACTCTAACTGCTGCCTGACTATCCATGTAAAGACCTTTAATTGCTTGCAAAAGTTTGCCTCCTATTCCATAATCTTGTAGAACAGACAATAACTTCCCCCTAGGAACTCGGTCATATGCGTTTTCTAGATCTATAAAGCATATATACAATTCCCTGTTCCACTCATAACACTTCTCCATTATTTGCCGTAAGCTAAAGATCTGGTCCTGAAAACCTCTAAGAGGCCTAAACCCACACTGATTTTCATCCAATTGGTCCTCAACTAATACTCGCACTTTCCTTTCAACAATACCTGAGAAGACTTTACCCACAACGCTGGTTAAAGAGATACCTCTGTAGTTGTTACAATCTTTTCTGTTATGTTCAAAATATTAATGTACGTGATATTTGTCTACCATCTGTTTTCTCTCTCCTGCATTCCTTTTTTTATGAAGCCTTGCTGTTAAATCTGCGTAATAAATCATCTCTGGCAAATTTTGACGCCATTGGTGAAAGCCGGCGGGTTGTACCCCTTTCTTCAGTAGTCCCCGTTGTTGCACTGTGAGTCTTTTAGTCCGCCGTTTCTACAGGAGTAGAACGCAAAATATCAGTTTGGCAGGCTACATTACTTTTCTGACGATTCATCAACAAAACGTGTCAATGTTTTGCAATGCTTTTACAAGAAATTAAATACATTTATAATCAGAAGGTTCGGTTTTGACGCAAAATAATAGTTTATATTTTATGACCTTTGCCACTTAATGATGCTGGTATGTAAAGCAAGTAAAAGACTGCCAGTTTATGTTGGAAAAATCTCCTGGGTGAAGGTAAATGGCTCACTCAACAAGAACAGATTTTATCGGTATATTTAACAGTCAACATTCATCTTTAGTTGTATATGGAGCTGCCAGAGGCAGATCTGCACCACGAAGCACTTTCGTACTGGCGTATAAGCTCACTCAAGGCCTGCTGGAAGTGTTTTTTTTAAGGCTGTGATAAGTCATGGAGGGGCAGAACATCAGTCCAGCAGTCTGAAGCTGCTCCCAAGAGATTTTTGGTACACATTCAGATTGGTACACCTACTAGTGCTAATTGCTCTGCCGTTGTAATAAATAACGACTCTGATTACATACCTAATCTAGTTTCTTAGACTTTGTGATTTGATCCATTATAAATGGTTTTTGAAAGCCGGCGACTGTAGAAACAATAGGTTTGTTTATAAATAAATAAATCTCCTGATACCAGTCACGATTTTTCTTTATTTTAGTATTCGCACGACGCGTTTCGAGAAATAATTCCCATTTTCAAGTGCGTTTTTTGCCTGTATTAAGCCATTTCTTTTGATGTTGTTAGTGTGTGTGAGTCTGCTTCATTTTGTTGACTTTTACTGTAATACATACGAAAGACGCGATTCTTTAGTTGGGTATCAATTCTTTTTGTGAGGTTAGTGGCTAACATTTAGAAGAATTTGTACTTACAGTTTTTTAAGGGTCCAATTGTGTAGAATCTCACACACACTTAACATCACACACAACTTGTTGTACACATTACACATCGGAAATATCTTATATAAACAAAACAGTTACAAAGATCTTCTTACAGGTAGTCCACAGAGATAACGTTAAAGGTCTTCCACAGATTATGATATGCTTTTGTACAGAGGTTATTTATCTTAACAATTTGGCTCATGAATTACTTATATTGATTTTACAATTGATTTAACAATTTGGCTCATGAATTACTTATATTGATTTTACAATTGTGCTTATTTCTATGTTTTACTATTTTTATTTAAGTATATTATCGAAACATCTGAAGAAATTCACTGATTCACTTTCAAGTTTTTCATTTAATATTTTATCTTCATATTTTCTGTAATGTGAATATACCTCCAGTTCTTCAAGCAAATCCATTTTATGTCCTTTATTTAGTCGGTGGAGTACTTTGACATTTTGCTCTAATCTTCCAAATGGGTGTCCTGTATTATGTATGTATGTTGCTATGGCTGATGTAGTGTGTTTGTTGTGTGTGTATGCTCTAATGTGCTCTGTGTACCTGGTGTTGATATTTCGGCCTGTTTGTCCTAGGTAGAACTTGGAGCATTCCTGGCATGTTACCTTGTATATTACAGAGTCTGAATATGGATCATGATTACACTTTATATTATGTATTATAAACTGCACCACAGAAGAACCTGTACAGGCAGCATACATGTCAATGCTGCATACAGCAACAAAAATACCATTGAACCAAGAAAATATGCAACAAGAACTAAACACAGTGAAAAAGATTGCAGTTGCCAATGGATACAATACTTCCATGGTTGACACAATCTTAGACAAAGTGATGAAAAACCCAGGTACAAACTGCACCACAGAAGAAAAAGAGAAAAACAAATGTATATCTAGCATTCCATACATAGGCAATGTATCACAGAAGACTGAAAATATTTTCAAAAATCACAGAGTAAATTTGGGTTTTCTACATCTAATAAACTACAGCAAAAACTAATACATAATATAAAGTGTAATCATGATCCATATTCAGACTCTGGAATATACAAGGTAACATGCCAGGAATGCTCCAAGTTCTACATAGGACAAACAGGCCGAAATATCAACACCAGGTACACAGAGCACATTAGAGCATACACACACAACAAACACACTACATCAGCCATAGCAACATACATACATAATACAGGACACCCATTTGGAAGATTAGAGCAAAATGTCAAAGTACTCCACCGACTAAATAAAGGACATAAAATGGATTTGCTTGAAGAACGGGAGGTATATTCACATTACAGAAAATATGAAGATAAAATATTAAATGAAAAACTTGAAAGTGAATCAGTGAATTTCTTCAGATGTTTTGATAATATACTTAAATAAAAATAGTAAAACATAGAAATAAGCACAATTGTAAAATCAATATAAGTAATTCATGAGCCAAATTGTTAAGATAAATAACCTCTGTACAAAAGCATATCATAATCTGTGGAAGACCTTTAATGTTATCTCTGTGGACTACCTGTAAGAAGATCTTTGTAACTGTTTTGTTTATATAAGATATTTCCGATGTGTAATGTGTACAACAAGTTGTGTGTGATGTTAAGTGTGTGTGTGTGAGACTCTACACAATTGGACCATTAGAAAACTGTAAGTACAAATCCTTCTAAATTTTAGCCACTAACCTCACAAAAAGAATTGATACCCAACTAAAGAATCGCGTCTTTCGTATGTATTACAGTAAAAGTCAACAAAATGAAGCAGAGTCACACACACTAACAACATCAAAAGAAATGGCTTAATACAGACAAAAAACGCACTTGAAAATGGGAATTATTTCTCGAAACGCGTCGTGCGAATACTAAAATAAAGAAAAATCGTGACTGGTAGCAGAAGATTTATTTATTTATAAACAAACCTATTATCTATTCTTAGACTTTGTACGGGGGGCGTTTAGAAAGTCCGTGCAAAGTCTGGGAGATTGGACCACCGGCGCGCATCGAGGTCATGTTTAGCATCTTTGGAAAGAACGCATGCGAAGTTTCAGCCATATTGGCATATTTCTTTGTGTTTGGCATTCGTGTGAATCAAGGAAGTCGAGTGATTGTCAAAAAATGGGTGAAAAAGAATTTTGTACGGTGATTAAACATTACTTTATGAAAGGCAAAACGCCTCAGGAGACTAAAGAGAAGCTTGATAAACATTACGGTGACTCTGCACCTTCGATTATAAGAGTTTGTAAGAGTTAAGGTGCGTGAGATTGCTAGTGCTGTGGCCATCTCGAATGAACGGGTACATAATATTTTGTATAAACATTTGAACATGAGAAATCTATCCGCAAAATGGGTTCCGCTTAACCAAACACGGAATCGCGTGAAGTGCTGCAAGGATGGTTTGCAGCTGTTCAGGAAGAATCCGCAGGACTTTAAGCGTCGTTCCGTCACTGTGGATGAAGCATGGATACATTACTATACTCCTGAGACCAAACAACAACCTAAAACAATGAGTAACCAAGGGAGAATCTGCACCAAAAAAGGCGAAGACCATTCCTTCGGCCGGAAAGGTTATGCCGACTGTCTTTTGTGATTCGCAAGGGATAATTCTCATCAGACTACCTGGAATAGGGTAAAACTATTACAGGTACATATTATTCATCGTTACTGGACCGTCTGAAAACCGAGCTGCAAGAAAAACGCCGGCGATTGGACCGCAAAAAAGTCCTTCTCCATCACGACAATGCACCAGCACACACCTCAGCAGTTCTGGTCGCAAAATTAATGGAAATAGGATTCCAGCTCGTTTCACATCTCCCCTATTCTCCAGACTTGACCTCAGCAGTTGTGGTCGCAAAATTAATGGAAATAGGATTGCAGCCCGTTTCACATCTCCCCTATTCCCCAGACTTGACCCTCCAATCTGAAGAAATGGCTCGTAGGATAAAGATTTTATTCAAACAAGGAGGTGATTGCAGCAACGAATAGCTATTTTGCAGACTTTGACGATTCCTACTATACGGATGGGATCAAAAAATTAGAACAGCGTTGGACGAAGTGTATAAGTCTAAAAGGAGACTATGTTCAAAAATAAAAAAAGGTTGACCCCAAACACGTAAGTAGTTCTTAGTTTTGCACGGACTTTTCAAACGCCCCTCGTATTTGGCTCGGAAACAGAATAAATAAAACTAGAGTGCCACCTGTGGCCAATTTCATCGTTTTCTAAAATTTCTAGTACTGGTATCTTGAACAGAAAAAACAGAGTTGGCTTATCTCTCATGTCCGATTATCATGAATACGTGTGTAAAATGGGCCAGAAAGTATTGAACAAATGCGCATTTTTAATTTGTAAAACCCTTTTCAGAAATTAGTTACCTCAGCTTTGCAGGACCTGAGGAGTAATGTTTTCCTTAGCTGAATAAACATGTTTGAAACAGTACCCCCTTGATAATCACATTCTTCAACTGCAAAAGAGCTATAATCTTTGAGTATAGCAAAATAAATCTACATGATGAAATGAGAGTTTTGTGGTGGCGTTTGTAGGGACAAACAATTCGCTGTAGAAACGGCTTACGAAGTCACCGCCACACTTTTAATAGCGGGCCGACCGGTCCGCTGGAACAGTGAACAGAAAGATGAAAACCCAAACACTCTGATTAAATAAAAGTCGGTACTTATCTTTATTAACGATGATACAGAAAACACCGTAGTGGACTCCGTGTCTACAGAAATCTGTCTAGTTCCAGTCGGAGCGGCTAGGTCAGCGTCGGCTGACGACCAACAACAACTCTGCTGCGATGAACACACAACTGACTAGCAAGTACACAATTCGGTGGCGAGTATACAACTGAGCGGCGAATACAAAACTGTCCTAGCGCTCGCGACTCCAGCGCTTAAGAAACCAGAAGCCAGCGGTGGCGCGCGCAGACTTGCGGCGATTTCCTGTCTCGCTGGCGCTGCTTATGCGGACGGCGTCCGGACTTTGATGCTGCCAACCTTTTGGCAGCGGGCTCGGGTGGCATTCCTGGCTAGGATATAACAGAGAGTCCGTAGGAAGACACTACACCATGCTCTGATTAGAAGTGTTCGCACAAAAATAGCTTTGTTTACTAATCAGTGATTTTATGATTTTTTGAAAATAGAATTACATAACATGTGGTGGCAGCTGCAGAGATCAAGTTGCCTATTTTTTGTTTACATGAACGTTCTCTGTATCTTTTTTTAAAACTCTGTCGCTAACAAGTGAGAAATTAACACTTTATATTTGTTCCAATGTGTAATTCAGAATATCAGTTTCCAAATTTATATGCCTTAAAACTGTGTTATCATCTTAATTTTTAAGAAGACTGGACTACATTTTTCTCTTCTTCCACTGCAGCAAAAATTGGATTAAATAAAGTTCACTCTAAAAGATTTGTGTTAAGCGATACAGTAATAAATTTCCACAGTACAAGGATACAAATTCTGCACTAGCGCTGTTTTTCTGTCGTAAATTAAGTGGTTGTATTATTACCACCAGTACTTTTATTTTTATTTTTATTCCTGATTTTAGAATTCGGTGCAGGTTTTTGGCACGAGGTCAGAAAGTGAAAATGTACTCACATTAGAAATGTACTACCCCTGAACTTTACCAGAAAAAGCTGCAACCTTAACCACATAATATAGCCTGTTGCTGATCCTAAAAAAATTATGACACTGATAATGATCCTGTTTAAAAAAAGGCTGTTTACCTTATTCCTCCGAGAGAGCACTTCATTATGTAACGAAATTTACGATAATATTAAGACAAACAAGCTTGACTGATGTCTGTATGAAGTGTTAGGGTGTACATTGTTGTCCATGTAAATGATGATTTTTTTTGGGGGGGTGGGGGGGGGGGGGGTTGTGTGGGCATTGGTGTTGGCTTATTTTCACTCTGCTGTAATTCAGTCCTCTGCGGCAGGTCATTTTAAGTACATTAAGTGTTTGGCCATGTGTAGTAAACAGTATCTGTTCGCCAGAAGTGAGCAGCAAGATTGGTGTGTAAGGCAGATAACCACACACTGTGCAGAATGCTTTTTTAGGCTCTTGGAATTCTTGCTCCACAATACCTGTACTCCATTATAGTTTTTCTTGTTACAACAAAAACAATTTTCAGCTGAGCTGTGATGCACTTAACACAATACAAGGCAATCAAAATAATTTTCATGTGTGCTTCGCATTGTTGCATAGTGTTCCGAGAGGAGTAATGAATCCTTCTGCAAAGGTATATTATTCAGCAAGCTTCCCTCTAACATAGAGCAAGAAATTGGAAATTTCTACTATTTCAAAAGAAAACTATACTTAAATTACCCACCCTATATTACATGAAGATCTAGATTCGGTAATTAAAAAGTTCTGTTGTTTACTTGGTAGGCACAGATTTAAGTTGTAAAGCTATATGTTAAATAGTAATGCACTGCAAGCAAGACTCAGTTTTTGCCGCCACAAGTAACTATTTAGCTAACAAAATTCGAATGTAATTAAGTTAGTACTGAGCTATCAATGGGAGGCAAACAGCAAGTATTTAGTATAACTATGGATGTAGCAGTTGTTTTCAGAGTGGCAGCATTCTTTTTACTGTAATTAATTAGCTGCTGCAAGTATGAATATAACTATGTAGTACAGAGATGGGTACATTAATGCTAATACAGAATGTCTACAATTTGCTTATTGTTACTGTAGGTCTTCACTCATCCCACATCCCTGAGGGTTCTCAATCTACAGTGTAATTTTGTTACAGATCAAATTTTGTGCTTTGTAATAGCAACATAGTTAATGACCTTCATATAAGCCTACAGAAGTCTTCTTTTGACACTACACACTTCACAAACAGATGAAAATCTCAATTGTAAAAGGGAACTATTTGAAAATCCTTGCAGAAGTATTTCCACAAGTTGAAAGTTAGGATGGGCGTTGGCCCTTGGATGTAAAATTGATGAATGACTAATATTTTGAGACGACATATCGTTAATCTCTAGCTCACTACACAAACATAATCAACAGTTTATAATATATTATGCTTTCTATCTTGATATCTTTTCGGTATTTGTACTGGATTAGGCAAAAACCAGAAATATGCGCTTATCTTGTGTAAATACCTGACATTATGCGCATAAACGAATTTCCTTTCTTACTAAATCATATTAAAACGTTTCACACTTTTTCTTGCGGAATCGTGCGAAATTCTTATTTTGTGTTCGACTCCCGAAGCGGTGAACTACAATAATTCGCAGCGAAACAAAAAAGAAAGTATTCACTAAAGAACAGTCATTCTGTTACTTATTAAAAAGAACCATCAGTACATTTCAACTTGACCCCCAAGTAACAACGATGCCCATTTATTATCAGGACTTTCGGAGAAACTAGGTTAACCGCACTCCTACATGTGTAACTGTTGTAGTACAGTTCGATGAATTGTCAAAATCAACACTTGATTTTAGCTAGATATGAGAGAAACTATGTCAGCTCCACTAACCACAACGCGTAATGACCGGAACTCTGCTTTCTAACACCGAGTCACGTGACTTTGTTGTTGGTTTCAAGCCTTTAACACGGCAGAGATACGGAAATGTTATATATGCTCTATAACTACAAGTATGGCTTTATGTGATTTATGTCTACGATCTCTGTTTCCTGTCCTACAGTTCTTGGTCATTTCCAAGAATGTTTGCCTATCGAAACTGCGGGCTCCAAACGACAGGTTTCGAACGTGCGATTTTAGATCGATCACGCGACTATGATGCCGGACGTTATGATAAATCATTTGTGAGTTTCTAGGGAAACCTAAAGGATTTACATCGGTAGTGAGTGGGATGTCTGGTATTGTAGACGTTTCTTCAGCCGATAGCCTCACGTGGAAGAATCTAATTCCATGTTTACGCGATTTAGAAAATTGTTTGAATTTTTGTCGGAAATATGGGCTAATACCGGACGACGAAAGGAGGGACGGTGTACGGTGGGGCGAACGAAGCCTGTAAAAGTTCGTAAGAAGAGTACTGATAGTGAAATAGCTTTACAATTTCATTGCGGAAACCGTGGTAAACGAATGACTGTCAAGAAGAATATATGGTGCGACTATTTCAAATTATCGAAACATACCATCATAATTCTTGTACACTCCTGGAAATGGAAAAAAGAACACATTGACACCGGTGTGTCAGACCCACCATATTTGCTCCGGACACTGCGAGAGGGCTGTACAAGCAATGATCACACGCACGGCACAGCGGACACACCAGGAACGGCGGTGTTGGCCGTCGAATGGCGCTAGCTGCGCAGCATTTGTGCACCGCCGCCGTCAGTGTCAGCCAGTTTGCCGTGGCATACGGAGCTCCATCGCAGTCTTTAACACTGGTAGCATGCCGCGACAGCGTGGACGTGAACCGTATGTGCAGTTGACGGACTTTGAGCGAGGGCGTATAGTGGGCATGCGGGAGGCCGGGTGGACGTACCGCCGAATTGCTCAACCCGTGGGGCGTGAGGTCTCCACAGTACATCGATGTTGTCGCCAGTGGTCGGCGGAAGGTGCACGTGCCCGTCGACCTGGGACCGGACCGCAACGACGCACGGATGCACGCCAAGACCGTAGGATCCTACGCAGTGCCGTAGGGGACCGCACCGCCACTTCCCAGCAAATTAGGGACACTGTTGCTCCTGGGGTATCGGCGAGGACCATTCGCAACCGTCTCCATGAAGCTGGGCTACGGTCCCGCACACCGTTAGGCCGTCTTCCGCTCACGCCCCAACATCGTGCAGCCCGCCTCCAGTGGTGTCGCGACAGGCGTGAATGGAGGGACGAATGGAGACGTGTCGTCTTCAGCGATGAGAGTCGCTTCTGCCTTGGTGCCAATGATGGTCGTATGCGTGTTTGGCGCCGTGCAGGTGAGCGCCACAATCAGGACTGCATACGACCGAGGCACACAGGGCCAACACCCGGCATCATGGTGTGGGGAGCGATCTCCTACACTGGCCGAACACCACTGGTGATCGTCGAGGGGACACTGAATAGTGCACGGTACATCCAAACCGTCATCGAACCCATCGTTCTACCATTCCTAGACCGGCAAGGGAACCTGCTGTTCCAACAGGACAATGCACGTCCGCATGTATCCCGTGCCACCCAACGTGCTCTAGAAGGTGTAAGTCAACTACCCTGGCCAGCAAGATCTCCGGATCTGTCCCCCATTGAGCATGTTTGGGACTGGATGAAGCGTCGTCTCACGCGGTCTGCACGTCCAGCACGAACGCTGGTCCAACTGAGGCGCCAGGTGGAAATGGCATGGCAAGCCGTTCCACAGGACTACATCCAGCATCTCTACGATCGTCTCCATGGGAGAATAGCAGCCTGCATTGCTGCGAAAGGTGGATATACACTGTACTAGTGCCGACATTGTGCATGCTCTGTTGCCTGTGTCTATGTGCCTGTGGTTCTGTCAGTGTGATCATGTGATGTATCTGACCCCAGGAATGTGTCAATAAAGTTTCCCCTTCCTGGGACAATGAATTCACGGTGTTCTTATTTCAATTTCCAGGAGTGTATGTTGCTGAATTAGGGTCAGCACCCTGCAAGCAACAGCACCGGAAATTGATTTATCTACCAATACCGTGTGCGACTATTTCGGGTTTTGCAGAGAAGTTTGTTATGTAATAGTGATGAATGACATTGTACCAATCGGTGGACCAAATAAAGTTGCATATTTGTGGTTAAAATCTTATGGGACCAAACTGCTAAGGTCATCGGTCCCTAAGCTTACGCACTATTTAATCTAACTTGAACTAACTTACGATAAGGGCAACACACACATCCATGCCCGAGGGAGGACTCGAACCTCCGACGGTGAGAGCCGCGCTGACCGTGACAAGGTGCCTCAGACCGAAATAAAGTGGACGAATCGTACATAGCAAGAAGGAAAAACCAGAAAGGACGACCTTTAAAGAATGAAATCAAACATACTTGGGTATTCTACGACAGTCCCGGAAGTGCTTTGTGATAAGAGTGTTCTCCAGAGACAAGGTAACTTTAGTCGGTTTGATAAAGCGCTTTATACTGCCCGGTAACAAAGCAATTACAGACGGCTTTCAGTCCTACAAGACACTGACAGCACAAGGATTCAACCACGAGTTCGTCAACCAGTCTGTAGAGTTCGTGTCTTCCGATGACCCCAGTGTGCACACGCAGAACATCGAGTGGCTGTGGAAATCAGTGGTTCAAATGGCTCACGACTATGGGACTTAACATCTGAGGTCATCAGTCCCCTAGACTTAGAACTACTTACACCTAACAAACCGTAGGACATACCGTACACCCATGCCCGAGGCAGGATTCGAACCTGCGACCATAGGAGCAGCGCCGTTCCGGACTGAAGCGCGCAGAACCGCTCGGCCACAGCGGCCGGCGGAAATGAGTGAAATCTTCCAATAAAAGGGAAGGGCGTCCAAGAGAAAGAGACCAACTCAACTTGTTTCAGTATCTGTATTTCCATAACTTGAGGTTGCAAGGAAAAGTTGACGAATGTGACACTATCGATATTTTTGCGTGTCATTGGCAGAGTCTACTCAGGTTACGGCAAAAAGGGAATGCTTCCTGTAACATACACATCAAATGGAGCTTCTCATGACGACAACGTCACGTCGGGTGAGGTAAGTCGTTTCGTTTGTAATTTTAGTGACTCTTGTTTTATCGTAGCTTTAGTGACCACTATAAACATACATAGTCGCGTGATCGGTTTAGATTCGCACGTTCGATATCTATCGTTTGGTTCCCGCGGCTTCCATAGGCAAACATTCTTCTTTTTTTTCTGAACATTTATTTATGCTTTCAACTGTTTGTGTATGAGTTATCTATGACGTCACTGGTCAAATCTGATGAGCTGTATCCCATTCTTCAATATTGCCACCAATCCTTTTGAAATTTATGTTCGCGGAGCTAATTGCCGAGCAGCGATGGAAGATCGAAGGTAAATCAATTGTTTTCGTCTCTTGCGTGGTGCCCACAAAGGACAAAATGTTAATTAGTGTGAATTTACGGCTTATGAAGATTATATAAAAATAATCTTTCTCGATGAGATATGAAAATGTTAAGTACATTTTCGCTTTTCATGCAAATGTCAGCATCAAGCACGATGTTTTAAATTATTACTTTTTTACTGTTAATATGCCTACTATTCGCAACACACTGCGTAGGGGAAGTGTCGTGCGCATACAATGCACCTGCGACATCCCACTATCCCATGACATTTTCTGAGTCAGTGTATACCACTCAATGTGCCTGCAAAATTATATCGTTCTACGAAGCAATGTGACGTCATTAACTTGAGGTGCGAGAGAAACAGAGCGCCAGTTTGCTAGACCATATTCGGCAAGCGTGATAATGAGATTCTGTAATGATGTGGGACGTGTGCAGTTGGAGTGATATGGGACCCCTGATACGTCTAGATACGACTCTGACGGGTGACACCTACGTAAGCATCCTGTCTGATCACCTTCATTCATTCATGTCCGTTATGCATTCTGACGTACTCGGGCAATTCCTCCAGAACGACACTCCACACGTCCAGAATGGCTCCAGGAACACTCTTGTGAGTTTAAACACCTTCGATGGCTACCAAACTCCCCACACATGAACATTATTGAGCATATGTGGGATGCCTTGCAACGTAATGTTCAGAAGAGATTTCCTCGTACTCTTGCGGATTTATGGACAGCTCTGAAGGATGGTGGGGTAATTTCCAATAATGATTGCCCTATCGAAGTCGCGGGATCCAAACGACATATATCGAACTTGCGATTCTAAATCGATCATACGAGTCTCGTGGCGGGCGCTATGATCAATTACTTGTGATCGTCATTTTTATCTGTTTCCCGTGTTTCATTTACTTGCTCTTTTCTCCGGGTCTGATAAAGCACTTCATACTCCCTGGTACTAAAGTCATTAAAGACAGGTTTCAGTCGTACAAGACTCTGAAAGCTGAAGGATTCGACCACGAATTCGTGAACCACCCTGTGTCTTCGGATGACTCCAGTGCCCACACACAGAATATCGAGCGGCTATGGAAATAGTTTGGACAAGAAGAGAATGGAAGCTTTCGAAATGTGGTGTTACAGAAGAATGCTGAAGATTAGATGGGTAGATCACATAGCTAATGAGGAGGTAATGAATAGAATTTGGGAGAAGAGGAGTTTGTGGCACAACTTGACTAGAAGAAGGGATCGGTTGGTAGGACATGTTCTGAGGCATCAAGGGGTCACCAATTTAGTATTGGAGGGCAGCGTGGAGGGTAAAAATCGCAGAGGGAGACCAAGAGATGAATACACTAAGCAGTACGTAGTGGGAGATGATGCAGCTTGCACAGGATAGAGTAGCATGGAGAGCTGCATCAAACCAGTCTCAGGGCTGAAGACCACAACATGTAAATCTGTGAAGTCTTCCATTAAAAGGGAAGGGCATCCAGGACAACGAGACGAACTGTACTTGTTTCAGTACCTCTACTTTCACAACTTGCGTTTGCAGGGAAAAGTCAACGCATGTGACACTCTGCCGATATTCTTGCGTGATATTGGCAGAGTTTACCCAGGCCATGGGAACAAGGGAATTGTCCCTGTAGCGCACACATCACATGGACTTTCACGTGACGATAACACCGACGACGAATAAGGTAAGTCGTGTCCTTTGTAAATGCAAGTATTTTTTTAACGCTCTTCTTTTGTCGTTGCTGTAGTGACCGCCGTCAACATAACTCTTACCGCCCGCTACGAGACTCGCATGATCGATTTACAATCGCACGTTCGATATGTGTCGTTTTGACCCTGCGCCTTCGATAGGCAATCATTCTTGGAAATTACCGATGGTTGTGTCAATCCCCTCCAGCATTACTTCAGACGTTAGTCTAGTCCATGCCACATCGTGTTGCGGCACTTCTGCGTTTTCTCGGGGGCCTTAGACGGTATTAGGGAGGTGTACCAGTTTCTTTGGCTCTTCAGTGTACTATACATTGGTTATAGATTATGAGTCGTGGTATGAATACGTTACCGTCGCAAATAAATGTGATGAATAGTGAGAGCAGGCGAGATATCACATGGACGTGTCAGAAATGAAAGCAACAAATGAACTAGTGAGAACTATGTTACAACAATGGAATTCAAGAGTCAAAACGTCCAAAACGGAACGCAACTGCAAAAACGATAAAAACATAGTGTTTAGACAGTATAAGAGAAACTGTGTGATTGTGAAACTGTTGCGTTCATTTGTTGCAGCTTATGTGACAAAGTATTATGTTTACATGATTTCCTTAGAAGCGATAACATTCGTACGAAGAACTACATCGGGCAAGCAGGCAAATCTCACTCGCTTACCAGTCGTAGAAATTACACTGCTGGCCGTTAAAATTGCTACTCCACGAAGATGACGTGCTACAGACGCAAAATTTAACCGACAGGAGGAAGATGCTGTGATATGCAAATGATTAGCGTTTCAGAGCATTCACACAAGGTTGGCACCGGTGGCGACACCTACAACGTGCTGACATAAGGAAAGTTTCCAACCGATTTCGCCGGCCGGTGTGACCGTGCGGTTCTAAGCGCGTCAGTTTGGAACCGCGTGACCGCTACGGTCGCAGGTTCGAATCCTGCCTCGGGGATGGATGTGTGTGATGTCCTTAGGTTAGTTAGGTTTAAGTAGTTCTAAATTCTAGGGGACTGATGACCTCAGTAGTTAAGTCCCATAGTGCTCAGAGCCATTTGAACCAACCGATTTCTCATACACAAACAGCAGTTGACCGGCGTTGCCTGGTGAAACGTTGTTGTGATGCTTCGTGTAAGGAGGACAAATACGTACCATCACGTTTCCGACTTTGATAAAGGTCGGATTGTAGGGTATCACGATGCGGTATATGGTATCGCGATATTGCTAGTCGCGTTGGTCGAGATCCAATGACTGTTGCCGGCCGAAGTGGCCGTGCGGTTAAAGGCGCTGCAGTCTGGAACCGCAAGACCGCTACGGTCGCAGGTTCGAATCCTGCCTCGGGCATGGATGTTTGTAATGTCCTTAGGTTAGTTAGGTTTAACTAGTTCTAAGTTCTAGGGGACTAATGACCTCAGCAGTTGAGTCCCATAGTGCTCAGAGCCATACTTTTAAGTAGTAGTAGCAATGACTGTTAGCAGAATATGGAATCGGTGGGTTCAGGAGGGTAATACGGAACGCCGTGCTGGATCCCAATGGCCTCGTATCACTAGCAGTCGAGACGACAGGCATCTTATCCGTATCGCTGTAACGGATCGTGCAGCCACGTCTCGATCCCTGATTCAACAGATGGGGACGATTGCAAGACAGCAACCATCTGCACGAACAGTTCGACGACGTTTGCAGCAGCACGGACTATCAGCTCGGAGACCACGGCTGCGGTTACCCTTGACAATGCATCACAGACAGGAGCGCCTGCGATGGTGTACTCAACGACGGACCTGGGTGCAACAATGGCAAAACGTCATTTTTCGGATGAATCCAGGTTCTGTTTACAGCATCATGATGGTCGTATCCGTGTTTCGCGACATCGCGTTGAACGCACATTGGAAGCGTGTATTCGTCATCGCCATACTGGCGTATCACCCGACATGATGGCATGGGGTGCCATTGGTTACACGTGTCGGTCACCTCTTGTTCACATTGACGGCACTTTGAACAGTGGACGTTACATTTCAGATGTGTTACGACCCGTGGCTCTGCCCTTCATTCGATCCCTGCGAAACCCTACATTTCAGCAGGATAATGCACGACCGCATGTTGCAGGTCCTATACGGGCCTTTCTGGATACAGAAAACGTTCGACTGCTGCCCTGGCGAGCACATTCCTCAGATCTCTCACCAACTGAAAACGTCTGGTCAATGGTGGCCGAGCAACTGTCTCGTCACAGTACGCCAGTCACTACTCTTGATGAACTGTGCTATCGTGTTGAAGCTGCATGGGCAGCTGAACACGCCATCCAAGCTCTGTTTGACTCAATGCCCAGGCGTATCGAGGCCGTTATTACGGCCAGAGGTGGTTGTTCTGGTTATTGATTTCTCAGGATCTATGCACCCAAATTGCGTGAAAACGTAATCACAGTATAATATATTCGTCCTATGAATACCCGTTTATCATCTGCATTTCTTCTTGGTGTAGCAATTTTAATGGCCAGTAGGTAGGTGGGTCGATAAGAGATTCCTATCATACGACACCACGCACTGTCACTAATGCCGTGCATGAGACATCAGACGTGGTTCCCGGTGGAGGATTCGGTTTACTTGTCGGCTACCATCAAAGATTTGGGTTCCTATGGGAAAGCCACTTCCTTACGCCTGTTAATAGTGTAATTGTGTTTTACTAACGTACGTTACACCATGATACAGACACAAATCAGAATTACGCGAATAGTGGAAAAAAAATAAAATAAAATTTAGCGATAGGGAAATTTGAACACGACTCGTCCGCGTGGAATTCCAAGAACGTAGCCACTTAACCGTAACGCCATTTTTCTTCATGCCTGTTCCATATTGCGCTTCTTTTTCTAATACCGTTCACTGCTTTTATTTTGCTTTTTTTCACAGTCCAGTACAGCTTTTTTCTATCTTGTTTTAACAGCCTGTGCACTGGCCCATGTTACCACTAAACGTGTGGGCGGGGGGGGGGGGGGGGGGGGGTGTTGCACCAGTTGCTGCTCACATCGGAAAGCTTGTAATCTCTATTTAAAAATCATATTCCTTTTATTTAATTAGTTTTATGTATTTAGCATATGATTACTTGTCTAAAATACCGAAAATAACCGTAGATTACTAACTAATGTCTAGGCCACGAAGGTAATCTATCAATCCCCCCTCATCACCAGAGCTGTGTCGGATAGCGACGGAAAGCTCTCAGAAGACATTCTCCAACTACTTGCTGAATAGTCTGCTTTCCAGCGCCGGAACAACTTGGAGAAACTATTTTGTTCCACTCGTGCTGAGAATCGGCACACTGTCAGTGTGGTTCTAATTCGGTTAAGAAACGATCAGATCTTGCGCGCGAATTCAGATTCGCGTGGCTCTGACGATATGCAGGGGATCTTATGCTGCTCCGTCGTGGCATTACTCTGCTATCTGTGTCTCCAGCATGCATAGATATTAAAGCCGTTGCTTTAACATCCTTTAAGATTCCACAGTGGATGACGAGACCGAAGCCTTCCTTTACTTTTAAAACTAACTGAGCACGATAGTCAAATTTCCTTTCGCCGCTTTTCTTCCCGATCAGTGCAGTACTCTGGTGCATACATGGATTTCAGAAGATACAAACGCCATATACTTGTACACTTTCTACATCTATATCTACAGCTACGGGATTACTCTGCTATTCACAATAAAGTGCCTGGCAGAGGGTTCAATGAACCACCTTCATGCTGTCTCTACCGTTGCACTCTCGAACGGCACGCGGGAAAAACGAGCACTTCAATTTTTCTGTGCGAGCCCTGATTTCTCTTATTTTATCGTGATGATCATTTCTCCCTATGTAGGTGGGTGCCAACAGAATGTTTTCGTAATCGGAGGAGAAAACTGGTGATTGAAATTTCATGAGAAGATCCCGTCGCAACGAAAAACGCCTTTGTTTTATTGATTGCCACTCTAATTCACGTACCATGTTTGTGACACTATCTGTGCTATTTCGCGATAATACAAAACGAGGTGCCCTTCTTTGTACTTTTTCGGTGTCATCCGTCAGTCCCACCTGATGCAGATCCCACACCGCACAGCAATACTCCAGAATAGGGCGGACGAGCGTGGTGTAAGCAGTCTCTTTGGTAGACCTGTTGCACCTTCAAAGTGTTCTGTCAATGAATCGCAGTCTTTGGTTTCCTCTACCCACAATATTATCTATGTGATCGTTCCAATTTAGGTTATTTGTAATTGTAATCCCTAAGTATTTAGTTGAATTTACAGCCCTCATATTTGTGTGACTTATCGCGTAATCGAAATTTAGCTCATTTCTTTTAGTACTCATGTGAATAACTTCACAGTTTTCTTTATTCGGAGTCAATTGCCACTTTTCGCACCATGAAGATATCCTATCTAAATCATTTTTCAAGTCGTTTTGTTCATCTGATAATTTTAAAAGACGGTAAATGACAGCATCATCTGCAAACAATCTAAGACGGCTACTCAGATTGTCTCCTATGTTGTTAATATAGATCAGGAACAATAGAGGGCCTATAACACTTCCTTGGGGAACACCGGATATTACTTCTGTTTTATTCGATGATATTCCGTCTATTACTACGAACTGTGACCTGTCTGACGGGAAATCACGAACCCAGTCGCACAACTGAGACGATACACCGTAGGGACGCAGTCGAAACAGCATATCCAGACACTCTGGGATGATGATGATGGCATTGAAACAGAGGATGACACGCGTAAAGCTGAAATACTAAACACCTTTTTCCAAAGCTGTTTCACAGAGGAAGACCGCGCTGCAGTTCCTTCTCTAAATCCTCACACAAACGAAAAAATGGTTGACATCGAAATAAGCGTCCAAGGAATAGAAAAGCAACTGAAATCACTCAACAGAGGAAAATCCACTGGACCTGACGGGATACCAATTCGATTCTACACTGAGCACGCGAAAGAACTTGCCCCCCTTCTAACAGCCGTGTACCGCAAGTCTCTAGAGGAACGGAAGGTTCCAAATGACTGGAAAAGAGCACAGGTAGTCCCAGTCTTCAAGAAGGGTCGTCGAGCAGATGCGCAAAACTATAGACCTATATCTCTGACGTCGATCTGTTGTAGTATTTTAGAACATGTTTTTTGCTCGCATATCATGTCATTTCTGGAAACCCAGCATCTACTCTGTAGCAATCAACATGGATTCCGGAAACAGTGATCGTGTGAGACCCAACTCACTTTATTTGTTCATGAGACCTAGAAAATATTAGATACAGGCTCCGAGGTAGATGACATTTTCCTTGACTTCCTGAAGGCGTTCGATACAGTTCCGCACTGTCGCCTGATAAACAGAGTAAGAGCCTACGGAATATCAGACTAGGTGTGTAGCTGGATTGAAGAGTTTTTAGCCAACAGATCACAGCATGTTGCTCTCAATGGAGAGACGTCTACAGACGTTAAAGTCACCTCTGGGAGTGTTATGGGACCATTGCTTTTCACAATATATATAAATGACCTAGTAGATAGTGTCGGAAGTTCCATGAGGCTTTTCGCGGATGATGCTGTAGTATACAGAGAAGTTGCAGCATTAGAAAATTTCAGCGAAATGCAGGAAGACCTGCAGCGGATAGGCACTTGGTGCAGGGAGTGGCAACTGACCCTTAACATAGACAAATGTAATGTATTGCGAATACATAGAACGAAGGATCCTTTATTGTATGATTATATGATAACGGAACAAACACTGGTAGCAGTTACTTCTGTAAAATATCTGGGAGTATGCGTGCGGAACGATTTGAAGTGGAATGATCATATAAAATTAATTGTTGGTAAGGCGGTTGCCAGGTTGAGATTCATTGGGAGAGTCCTTAGAAAATGTAGTCCATCAACAAATGAGGTGGCTTACAAAATACTCGTTCGACCTATACTTGAGTATTGCTCATCAGTGTGGGATCCGTACCAGGTCGGGTTGACAGAGGAGATAGAGAAGATCCAAAGAAGAGCGGCGCGTTTCCCCACAGGGTTATTTGGTAAGCGTGACAGCGTTACGGAGATGTTTAGCAAATTCAAGTGGCAGACTCTGCAAGAGAGGCGCTCTGCATAGCGGTGTAGCTTGCTGTCCGTGTTGCGAGAGGGTGTATTTCTGGATGAGGTATCTAATATATTGCTTCCCCCTACTTATACCTCCCGAGGAGATCACGGATGTAAATTTAGAGAGAATCGAGCGCGCACGAGGGCTTTCCGGCAGTCGTTCTTCCCGCGAACCATACGCGACTGGAACAGGAAAGGGAGGTAATGACAGTGGCACGTAAAGTGCCTTCCGCCACACACCGTTGGGTGGCTTGCGGAGTTAAAATGGTTCAAATGGCTCTGAGCACTATGGGACTTAACATCTGTGGTCATCAATCCCCTAGAACAGAACTACTTAAACCTAACTAACCTAAGGACATCACACACATCCATGCCCGAGGCAGGATTCGAACCTGCGACCGTAGCGGAGTATAAATGTAGATGTAGAGATGTAGATGTCTGTGTCTGCAACCTCCGGTTGCAGGTCGCCTGTTACATCTGATAAGAATTTTTACAGCTGCAAACGTCTCGCCCATGTCGGATAAGTGCAGCTCTGCTATCTGAGACAAGAGCAACGGCAGGCCGGTGCGTGACGCCGAACTGCCAGCGTGGCAACAGTCACGTGGCATGGCTTCCGCCCTGCCAGCTGCGCTGACTTCCGGTCCGTTTCAGGAACAGTTGCAACCGTTGGAAGCACGCGAACGCGTTCGACCAGGCATTCTCCCAGCTCGCTGAAAGCCGTCCGAGACACGGACAACTAGTACCATATGTACCTCGGTGTCACCCTTGACTGCACCCTTTTATATAAAAAAAAAAAAAATCTTAAAAAAAAAACCGCTCCGCGCGGTCTAGGTAGCCTTGTTACGGTTCGGAGGTTCGAGCCCTCCGTCGGGCATGAGTGTGTGTGTTGTCCAAACCCTTAACTCACGAAGTGTGATCTTCTCAGACCACGCGAAAATTTTAGGACTCGCTCTCCAAGGCCAGTTGTGGTGGAATGCTTCTATACTCCCCGTACGCTTCTTGAATTGCCAAGCCTACGATGTTTTGTTGTCGGTTGCGTTATCGCCTTATGTTTAAGGTTGACACGTGTTCTTGATAGGTGTTGGAGCCTCGTGTACTACGTACCTGTTTTCTTCAGTACGGTACCAATAGCCGGCCGCTGTGGCCGAGTGGCTCAAGGCGCTGCAGTCCAAAACCGCGCTGCTGCTACGGTCGCAGGTTCGAATCCTGCCTTGGGCATGGGTGTGTGTGATGTCCTTAGGTTAGTTAGGTTTAAGTAGTTCTAAGTCTAGGGGACTGATGACCTTACATGCTAAGTCCCATAGTGCTTAGAGCCATTTGAACCATTTGGTACCCTATAGCTCAAAATGCTTTCGCATGGATGTGTAAGTTTTTAAACTTTCTCGAATTGGATGAAATTGTTAGTCGGTCTATGGAGGAAGGTGTCAGTGGTACAGATCAAGAAATAAACGAAAAAGACGACGATTTGCTTTCGAACAACAGTATCATTCAGAGGAAAATCTTCAGGAGCGTTGTGATTTCTTCAATGAAATACTTAAAGTGTCTGTTAAAATCGAATGTGTTCTGAGTGCTGATAAGAAAAATGTAGTTCCCAGCAATGAATGTCAATTTGACAGACTTCGTGTACCTTTCGTGTGGAATTTCTATGCGCAAATTTAAACCCTGGAATTTAGTTATACAAGGTCAGATCAGTCAACCATCCAGACTGTTGCCCCTGCAACTACTGAAAAGGCTGCTGCCCCTCTTCAGAACCACACGTTTGTCTGGCCTCTCAACAGATACCCCTCCGTTGTGGTTGTACCTACGGTACGGCTATCTGTATAACTGAGGCACGCAAGCCTCCCCACCAACGGTGATGTCCACGGTTCATGGTACGGAACTTAACTGCGAGAAAAATTGTTACTGGCCCAGTCTGACTAAAATACGTGACTACGTGATCAAAAGTATCCGGACACCTAACTGATAATGACTTAGAAGTTCGTGGTACCCTCCATCGGTAATGCTGGAATTTACCCTTAGGCTTGATGACAGCTTCCACTCTCGCAGGCATACGTTCAGTCAGGAGCTGGAAGGTTTCTTGGGGAAATGCCAGCCCATTCTTCACGGAGTGCTGCACTGAGGAGAGGTATCGATATCGGTCGGTGAGGCCTGGCACGAAGTCGGCGTTCCAAAACATCCCGAAGGTGTACTATAAGATACAGGTCACGACTCTGTGCAGGCCACTCCATTACAGGAACGTTATTGTCGTGTAACTACTCACCCACAGGACGTGCGTTATGAACAGGTGCTCGATCGTGTTGAAAGATGCAGTCGCCATCTCCAAATTGCTCTTCAACAGTAGGAAGCAAGAAGGTGCTTAAAACATCAATGTAGGCTTGGGCTGCGATAGTGGCAAGCAAAACAACAAGGGGTGCAAGCCCCCTCCATGAAAAACACGACCACACCATAACACCACCGCCAACGAGTTTTACTGTTGGCACTACACACGCTGGCAGATGACGTTAACCTGGAATTCGCCATACCCACACCCTGCCATCAGATCACCACAATGCGTACCGTGATTCGTCACTCCACATAACATTTTTCCACTGTTCAATCGTCAAATGTTTACGCTCCTTACACCAAGCGAGGCGTCGTTTGGCATTTACCCCCGTGATGTGTGGCTTTTAAGCAACCGCTTGACCATGAAATCCAAGTTTTCTCACGTCCCTCCTAACTGTCATAGTACTTGCAGTGGATCCTGGTGCAGTTTGGAATTCCTGTTTGATGGTCTGGATAGACGTCTGCCTATTACACATTACGACCCTCTTCAACTGTCGGCGGTCTCTGTCAGTCAACAGACGAGGTCGGCGTGTACGCTTTTGTGCTGTACGTGTCCCTTCACGTTTCCACTTCACTATCACATCGGGGGCTGTGGACCTAGGGATGTTTAGGAGTGTGGAGATATCGCGTACAAACGTATGATACAAGTGACACCCAATCACGTGACCACGTTCGAAGCCCGTGAGTTCCGCAGAGCGCCCCATTCTGCTCTCCCACGATGTCTAATGACTACTGAGGTTGCTGATATGGAGTACCTGGCAGTAAGTGGCAGCACAATGCACCTAACATGAAAAACCTGTGTTTTTGGAGGTGTCCGGATACTTTTGATCACATAGTGTATGTCACAACCTGGTGTTGGAAAGAAATGGCAGGAATAAAAATTGTAGTGGTGGGACAACGCACAGACACAGGGAACAGGTGAATGTAGACTGCGGTAGTTATCCAGTGGCAGCGTGGGGAGCTGCATCAAACCAGTCCTGAGTTCGGACTCAAGTCCACAAGGAAAAAAAATGGCTCTGAGCACTATGGGACTGAACTTCTGAGGTCATCAGTCCCCTAGAACTTAGAACTACTTAAACCTAACTAACCTAAGGCCATCACACACATCCATGCCCGAGGCAGGATTCGAACCTGCGACCGTAGCGGTCGTGCGGCTCCTGACTGAGGCGCCTTGAACCGTTCGCCCACACCGGCCGGCTCCACAAGGAAAATATACAGGGTGAAATGTATTTAAACTGATAAACTCTGGGAGATTGTAGGGGACATCAAAACAAATGTTTTCCCCTAATGTCATTTTTTCCTATGAGGAGTATTTAAACCGGTAGAGGAAGATTTCTCTGGCGGCAAATTAATTAAACCAACAAACACTTTTCCATTTTGTTATGATCAAGAGACAACACGTTAACACAACCCAATTTCAATTACAATAGATTTTCAAAAGTGCCTCCATTTACACGTAAACAAAGGTTACACCGTCGGATCATGTTCTGTCTGACACGGGCAAAAACCCCAGGAGTATCCTGAACTGTTCCTGCTGCTGCTACTATCCGGGCAACCAGATCCTCTTCTGTTGCAACAGGAGTTGCAGAAACAAGGTAGGCGCTCCAGTCTGGAACCGCAAGACCGCTACGGTCGCAGGTTCGAATCCTGCCTCGGGCATGGATGTTTGTGATGTCCTTAGGTTAGTTAGGTTTAACTAGTTCTAAGTTCTAGGGGACTAATGACCTCAGCAGTTGAGTCCCATAGTGCTCAGAGCCATTTGAACCATTTTAGAAACAAGGTAGCGCATCTCTCCCCACAGAAAAAAGTCTAGAGGGGATCGAGCAGGCCAAGGTACAGGATCACCTCTGCCAATGCACGTTTCTGGGAACCGTCGGTCCAGGAATCGACGCACACGACGACTGAAATGTGCCGATGCCCCGTCATGTTGGAACCACATGCGTTGTCTTGTAGGGAGCGGGACGTCTTCCAGGAATTCTAGTAATGCTCTGGCGAGAAAATTGTAATAGTGTCTGCCATTGAATGCCCTAGGTAGCCGATACGGCCCAATTAAACAGTCCCCAACAACACCGACCCACACACTAACGAAGAACGACACTTGATGAGCGATAGTAACTGGCATGCGGGTTATCCTCACTCCATACATGCGAATTGTGCATGTTGAAGACTCCATCACGCCTGAACGTTGATTCATCGGTAAATAACACAGAGGATGGAAATGTAGGATGCATTTCATACTGTTCCAGGTACCACTGAAAAAACTGTGCTCTGGGGGGATAATCAACTGGTTCCAGGTTGTGGACAGGCTCTAAGTGCAATGGACGTAACAATTGCTCTCGAAGGACTGTTCTTACATTCGTCTGATTCGTGCTGATTGAAGGATCCCGCTCCACATGCTGCAGGACAACTTCCTCAAATTGCAGCGTTCTTACCGTGCGACTGCGTCCCTGTCCAGGTAATCTGCTAAATGAGCCGGTCTGACGCAGACGTTGGTACACAGCAGCAAAGGTCGTATGATGCGGGATACGGTGATTAGGATATTTTTGTTGATAAACCCGCTGTGCAGCTCGTCCGTTGTGGTGCGCTACGTAGTACGCACCAACCGTATCAGTGTACTCACTCCAGGTGTATCGCTCCATTAGTAAACAGATACAATGCACTGCTACACTGGTGGACAGCAGTTACCTACACCTGAAGAGTGTAATACGCCCTCTAACAACTGAAGATCGTAATATGGCCTCTAAGGACTGAAGAGAGTAATACGGCCTCCACCAGTTTAAATGGTCCTCATAGGAAAAAATGACACTAGGGAAAAATATTTGTTTTGATGTCCCCTACAACCTCCCAGAGTTTGTCGGTTTAAATACTTTTCACCCTGTATATTGACTTTGTCACATTTAAAAGTTATGGTATTTATTATTCTTTAATTCTTTATTTTACTTTTTCTTGGGCAGCTGGACTGGTTATCGATCGCCTATTTTGATATTTCAAGACGATGGCGGAAGATAACGGCCTTTTATAATATTCAGCATCGTCCTACTGCTACCACCGCTAATAGCTCGTATTACATTTATTATAAGAGACCTCTGCTAGCATCGTCTGATCACAGCCTCGTTTCCACTGCATTACGTGCCCTTTCACACGTCGCTAAGAACCTTCAGATACAACACATGTCTAAAGCTACAGATACAGCTGAGGGTCGTGATGGATGAGAAGCAACGTCGGCAGCGCAGGCTCTGGGAATGCCACGCAGATAACCCACCTCTTGATACGAGCACAGAAACTGCAAGTCACGCGGCGTGACAGGATGTTTGAACGGCTGTTCATCCGTGACGTCACAACCGAGAATAGCCCACAGCCCTCCCGCAGCCGAAGCATCCCAAGACGTAACTCGTTACTGTTCCTACCGCTGGTAACGCCGCTATTGCACTGCCATATTTCTATGTCAACGTTGGCAAATATTTATTTCTTTAAAGTCAGTACCGCCATTAGACTGTTTTTTATTTGCAGTGTTACATTTTCACGATCATGATTTCGGCTTTAAAGTGCCATTATCAGTGTTTTAATTTTTTTCTCGCATATCATGTCATTTCTGGAAACCCAGAATCTACTCTGAAGGAGTCAACATGATTTCCGGAAACAGCGATCGCGTGAGACCCAACTCGCATTATTTGTTCATGAGACCCAGAAAATACTAGATACAGGCTCCCAGGTAGATGCCATTTTCCTTGACATCCGGAAGGCGTTCGATACAGTTCCGCACCGTCGCCTGATAAACAACGTAAGAGCGTACGGAATATCAGACCAGCTGTGTGGCTGGATTGAAGAGTTTTTAGCAAACAGGACACAGCATGTTGTACTCAATGGAGAGACGTCTACAGACGTTAAAGTAACCTATGGCGTACCAGGGGGAGTGTTATGGAACCATTGCTTTTCACAATATATACTGTATAAATGACCTAGTAGATAGTGTCGGAAGTCCCGTGCGGCTTTTCGCGGATGATGCTGTAGTATACAGAGAAGTTGCAGTGAAATGCAGGAAGATCTGCAGCGGATAGGCACTTGGTGCAGGGAGTGGCAACTGACCCTTAACATAGACAAATCTAATGTATTGCGAATACATAGAAAGAAGGATCCTTTATTGTACGATTATATGATAGCGGAACAAACACTGGTAGCAGTTACTTGTGTAAAATATCTGGGAGTATGCGTACGGAACGATTTGGAGTGGAATGATTACACAAAATTAGTTGTTGGTAAGGCGGGTGCCAGGTTGAGATTCATTGGGAGAGTCATTAGAAAATGTAGTCCATCAACAAAGGAGGTGGCTTACAAAACACTCGTTCGACCTATACTTGAGTATTGCTCAACAGTGTGGGATCCGTACCAGGTCGGGTTGACAGAGGAGATAGAGAAGATCCAAAGAAGAGCGGCGCGTTTCGCCACAGGGTTATTTGGTAAGCGTGACAGCGTTACGGAGATGTTTAGCAAATCAAGTGGCAGACTCTGCAAGAGAGGCGCTCTGCATTGGGGTGTAGCTTGCTGTCCGGGTTTCGAGAGGGTGTATTTCTGGATGAAGTATCGAATATATTGCTTCCGCCTACTTATACCCCCCGAGGAGATCACGGATGTAAAATTAGAGAGAATCGAGCGCGCACGGAGGCTTTCCGGCAGTCGTCCTTCCCGCGAACCATACGCGATTGGAACAGGAAAGGGACGTAATGACAGTGGCACATAAAGTGCCCTCCGCCACACACCGTTGGGTGGCTTGCGGAGTTGAAATGGTTCAAATGGCTCTGAGCACTATGGGACTTAACATCTGTGGTCATCAGTCCCCTAGAACTTAGAACTACTTAAACCTAACTAACCTAAGGACATCACACACATCCATGCCCGAGGCAGGATTCGAACCTGCGACCGTAGCGGTCTTGCGGTTCCAGACTGCAGCGCCTTTAACCGCACGGCCACTTCGGCCGGCCAACTTTCCTAGCCGGCCGCTGTGGCCGAGCGGTTCTAGGCGCTTCAGTCCGGAACCGCGCTGCTGCTATGGTCGCAGGTTCGAATCCTGCCCCGGGCATGGATGTGTGTGGTCCTTAAGTTTGGAACCGCGCGAACGCAACGGTCGCAGGTTCGAATCGTGCCTTGGGCATGGATGTGTGTGATGCCCTTGGGTTAGTTAGGTTTAAGCAGTTCTAAGTCTAGGGGACTGATGACCTCAGACGTTAAGTCCCATAGTGCTTAGAACCATTTTGAACAACTTTCCAAACGATCAAGAAGCCTGGTTTCAACTGGACGGAGCGACATCACACACTGCTCGGTAATCAATGGTCTGCGAGAACTGTTTGCGAACCGTGTGATCTCACGATTCGGTAACATTCCCTGCCCCCCTAGATCTCCAGATTTATCCGTTTGCGATTTTTTTTCTTGTGGGGCTACCTCAAGAGCAAAGTCTGCACGACTCGACCAAGAACCCTAGAGTAGTTAAAACAGCGAATTCGGGATGCAATTCTCAGTGCCCCAGCTGAGATGTTGTAGCGGTCAATGTCGAATCTCAACAGCAGATTTCACGAATGTATTCGTACAGGAGGACGTCATCTAAAGGCCATCAATGTTTCGTAAATGGCAAAGCTGTAAGGTTTCAATAACTATGAATGCAATTTCCTTCCTTCACCACTTCTAGTTTGATTTGATTGTGGAAATTTTCCTGTTTTTCTCTGTCACCCTGTGCGGAGTGATCAAAAAGTCAGTATAAATTTGAAAACTGAATAAATCACGGAATAATGTAGATAGAGAGGTAAAAATTGACACACATGCTTGGAATGACATGGGGTTTTATTAGAACAAAAAAAAGTATTGCTAGACGCGTGAAAGACCTCTTGCGCGCGTCGTTTGGTGATGATCGTGTGCTCAGCCGCCACTTTCGTCACGCTTGGCCTCCCAGGTCCCCAGACCTCAGTCTGTGCGATTATTGGCTTTGGGGTTACCTGAAGTCGCAAGTGTATCGTGATCGACTGACATCTCTAGGGATGCTGAAAGACAACCTCCGACGCCAATGCCTTACCGTAACTCCGGACATGCTTTACAGTGCTGTTCACAACATTATTCCTCGACTACAGCTATTGTTGAGGAATGATGGTGGACATATTGAGCATTTCCTGTAAAGAACATCATCTTTGCTTTGTCTTTCTTTGTTATGCTAATTATTGCTATTTGTGATCAGATGAAGCGCCATCTGTCGGACATTTTTTGAACTTTTGTATTTTTTGGTTCTAATAAAACCCCATGTCATTCCAAGCATGTGTGTCAATTTGTACCTCTCTATCTACATTATTCCGTGATTTATTCAGTTTTCAAATTTATACTGACTTTTTGATCACCCGGTATTTATTCTATGTATTTTTTATTCTAGGAGTACTGTAGTGAAATTGGAAAAGAACTGTGAATTTTTGAAGTCTGTCATTTCATTCAGTATCTCGTTATTCCCCATGTGGCCATGGATGAATATTTCTATTTCTTCCAAGATGGCCATTTTCCAGCTCTTTTCTAAATTATGTAGTACTTTGAGAACGTTGTCTATTGTAACACTGTGTCCCAATTCATTTATATTTTTCGCTATAGTTGATTTATTCGGTTGGCCAAGACTGAAACAGTCAATGTGTTCTTTATAATTTCTTCCCATTTGACCAATGTAATATTTGTGGCAATGACTGCATGTAATTTTATAAATTCCTGCTTTGTTAAGTTTCTCTGTGGGATATGATATTTCATGTATCAGTTTCTTTTTTAAGTTGTTGTTGGTGGCAAATTTGATCCTGATGTCTGTTTTTTTAAACAGTTTGGCTGTTTTGTCTGATATGACACCTAAATATGGTAACGTTATATAATTGGGTTTTTTGATGTTGTATGAGGAAGCTGTGTCACATTGCTTGTTGTTATTTTTAGCTGTGCGTTGTGATAATGTGTCTATTTCATGTTCGTGATAGCCACTGTTATGTGCAATGTATTCGATAGTGTTCATTTCTGTCTCACAGTCGGCAGCATTAAGTGGTAATTTCTGTGCTCTGTTTAAGAAGGATCTGAAAACAGCTTCTTTATGTGAGTTGGGATGTGTGGAAGACTTATCAATGACTGTGTCTGTTGGTTTTCTGTATACATTGATATTTTGGGTTTGGTCTGTGTTACTTGTTGTCATGTCTAGAAAATTAATTTTGTTATCTTTCTCATGCTCTGTTGTGAACTGGATGTTGTTGTGTAAATTATTGAATCTGTTTAATAGAGTTTCTATTTCTTCATCAGTTCCTTCTGTAATACGATAACAAGACGCGCAGAAGACATGTAAACATCCGACACCACATAGATCGACAAATCGATAGTCAAATCGAAACCAGCTGTCTTTCGTCCACCATCTTGTCCAATGCACTACAGAACTGTTGGTGATCGTGTTTCCAAGTTCCTGCTATGTTAGTGACAATTTGTGAACGGTGACCAAGAGCCACGGAAATGGAAACACCTCATCGCATCACTAAGACACTGCCACGCCAGAAGAACAAAGTGAGTGACCGTTACAAAACATTTTCGTGCAAACATCAGTTCAGCTTCCAAAGTGACATCACCTCCTACTAAGTTATCTCTTCTTCCACAGCATGACCACAGCATTTAAGAAAAGAGTATGTAACATCAGTATGACCTTATTGTAAAGTTGATTTTGTAATGCCATTTAGCCTGAAGATGAGGTATTCCCTCGAAATACACTCCTGGAAATGGAAAAAAGAACACATTGACACCGGTGTGTCAGACCCACCATACTTGCTCCGGACACTGCGAGAGGGCTGTACAAGCAATGATCGCACGCACGGCACAGCGGACACACCAGGAACCGCGGTGTTGGCCGTCGAATGGCGCTAGCTGCGCAGCATTTGTGCACCGCCGCCGTCAGTGTCAGCCAGTTTGCCGTGGCATACGGAGCTCCACCGCAGTCTTTAACACTGGTAGCATGCCGCGACAGCGTGGACGTGAACCGTATGTGCAGTTGACGGACTTTGAGCGAGGGCGTATAGTGGGCATGCGGGAGGCCGGGTGGACGTACCGCCGAATTGCTCAACACGTGGGGCGTGATGTCTCCACAGTACATCGATGTTGTCGCCAGTGGTCGGCGGAAGGTGCACGTGCCCGTCGACCTGGGACCGGACCGCAGCGACGCACGGATGCACGCCAAGACCGTAGGATCCTACGCAGTGCCGTAGGGGACCGCACCGCCACTTCCCAGCAAATTAGGGACACTGTTGCTCCTGGGGTATCGGCGAGGACCATTCGCAACCGTCTCCATGAAGCTGGGCTACGGTCCCGCACACCGTTAGGCCGTCTTCCGCTCACGCCCCAACATCGTGCAGCCCGCCTCCAGTGGTGTCGCGACAGGCGTGAATGGAGGGACGAATGGAGACGTGTCGTCTTCAGCGATGAGAGTCGCTTCTGCCTTGGTGCCAATGATGGTCGTATGCGTGTTTGGCGCCGTGCAGGTGAGCGCCACAATCAGGACTGCGTACGACCGAGGCACACAGGGCCAACACCCGGCATCATGGTGTGGGGAGCGATCTCCTACACTGGCCGTACACCACTGGTGATCGTCGAGGGGACACTGAATAGTGCATGGTACATCCAAACCGTCATCGAACCCATCGTTCTACCATTCCTAGACCGGCAAGGGAACTTGCTGTTCCAACAGGACAATGCACGTCCGCATGTATCCCGTGCCACCCAACGTGCTCTAGAAGGTGTAAGTCAACTACCCTGGCCAGCAAGATCTCCGGATCTGTCCCCCATTGAACATGTTTGGGACTGGATGAAGCGTCGTCTCACGCGGTCTGCACGTCCATCACGAACGCTGGTCCAACTGAGGCGCCAGGTGGAAATGGCATGGCAAGCCGTTCCACAGGACTACATCCAGCATCTCTACGATCGTCTCCATGAGAGAATAGCAACCTGCATTGCTGCGAAAGGTGGATATACACTGTACTAGTGCCGACATTGTGCATGCTCTGTTGCCTGTGTCTATGTGCCTGTGGTTCTGTCAGTGTGATCATGTGATGTATCTGACCCCAGGAATGTGTCAATCAAGTTTCCCCTTCCTGGGACAATGAATTCACGGTGTTCTTATTTCAATTTCCAGGAGTGTATGTCGCTAAATAAATAAGTAATACAATAGTTGACAAAGTTTGTTACTGGTAGTGGTAATTTAAAAAAAAAAACTTTTACATATTTGAGACAGTCATGGTGGAAAAATAGTCGAAATGGCTTCAAACACTTCGGAATACATTTTCGTTGCTCGAATGTCAAACGTGCTCCAGCCATTCTCAATACCGAGATGAAAGTACTAACATCCGTGGAGCCAAAGACCATACCACAACACACTCATAACTCAGATCTACGACAATATCGTTATTTTGATAAAGCCTGACAAAGAGTGTAACCATTTTTATGGCGGACTCAGAATATGCAGTTTAAAACCGAAAATCGAATGAAAATGCAATTGAGTTAACGACTACCTGGTAGCTTCTACTAGCACGAATCTCCGGTCGCTGTATAGCACTACGTATCGTTCCTCTAGCAACAACTCGCTGTTGAAGTCGTCGACGAGTCCAGAATCTTCTTCGCGATTTTCTCCGTTCTTCATCGACAATTACACGCGCGCCCATTTTCGAAAGGAAACTGTGTGGTTTTAGAGCCAAATAAAGCCGACAACTGCCGCCGGGGACAGCTGACGGCGCAGATCACGCCAGCCAGATGAAAGTACCAACATCTGTGGAGCCAAAGATCATACTACAACACACTTCTAACTCAAATCAAATGACAATACCGATATCTCGATAGAGCCGGAGAAAGAGGTATACATTTTTATAGCGGACTCAGTATATTCAGTTTAAAACCGAAAATCGAATGAAAATGCAGTTGAGTTAACGACTACCTGGTAGCTTCTACTAGCACGGATCTCCGGTCACTGTAGCGTTCCTCTAGCAACAACTCGCTGTTGAAGTCGTCGACGAGTCCAGAATCTTCTTCGCGATTTTCTCCGTTCTTCTTCGACAATTACACGCGCGCCCATTTTCGAAAGGAAACTGTGTGGTTCTCGAGCCAAATAAAGCCGACAACTGCCGCCGGGGAGAGCTGAGAGCGCAGATCACTCCAGCCAGGTCTTACCGTGAGCCTGCGCGAAGGCGCTGCCTTCTCGTGGGCTCCCTGTCCGCGTCCGCAACGTTAGCTGTCTCGTCCCGTGTGAGGACGGCTGCTCCGCTACGCTTCCACGTCACTGTAGCCAGCCTCGCTCTGAGCCGCCAGACGGTTTTCAGCTTCTCGGCTCACGGCCCTGACAATTTGAAGTCCGACCGCTGGACTGCAAATGTCCACCACCAACAGTTCGCCGCACCAGCTCCAAATTGCCACTGTCGTCAGACATTACCGTCGCGAAAAAAGCAGCAAACACAGTTTAAAGTCAACAAGCAAAAGGACACTCGGAAATACCACGCTCCAATTAGCACGGAAACAAATCAAATTTATTTGTACCGATGTAACGCTACCCGAGTCTGTGACTTGTGTTCAGTGACAACTCTGCCTCGCTAATGCTTCCATCCTCTGTTTTTTTTTCTTTATTGTTATTTTAATACCTTACACAAAAGGTGGGCCGGCAGCGGCAATATTACGCCGCTCTTCGGCCACAGATAGAACAAGTAGACACAAGGAAGACACAGAAAAACAAAACATAATGGTGGACAAAAAACAGTAGATACTTGAGTAAAAAAACATGGAGCCGTTCACAGGTGGGGCATAATAAAAAAATAACGTTCAGCACTTGTACACGGACACTGATGACTGAAACGACACACGTGAACGATGGAGCGTGGGCGGTGAAAACACTAAAGCACTAACATTATGACACACGATGGGGACGATCTCCAGTGTGCGAATGTTCACTTGACGTGTGCAAGTCTGGGGACCTGCCAAAAGGGAAAAAGTTGGGGGAGGAGGGAGAGGGGAGGGTGTAGTTGCCAGTGGCAGAGGAGATGGGAGGGGGAGGAAAGAAAGTACGGGGGTAGGGGAAGCCCAGGGGGAGGAGGGAAGGAGGGAGAGAAGGGAGAGAGGGTGCCCTAAGGAAACACAGAGTGTGGAAGGGGAGGATCGAAGTCGTTAGGAGGGGTAGATGGAGGGGATGAGGGCATCATCAGGGAGGGGTAGTTGGTGGAAGCGATCTTGGGCGATGGTATGGAGAGTGGAGAGGAGAGCAGGTGGGACGTGGGAATACAGGCGCAGCAGTGGACGGGGGTGGGAGAGTATGGGAGAGACAAGCGGGTGAGGGGGATCAAGTTTACGGGAGGTGTAGAGGATCCGTATCCGTTTGAGGAAAAGGAGGAGGTGCGGGAACAGAATAAGGTCATATAGGATCCACGTGGGGGAGGGGAGACGGATGCGATAGGCGAGGCGGAGCACATGGGGTTCTAGGATTTGAAGGGATTTGTAAATGGTAGGAGGGGCGGAGATCCATGCAGGATGGGCGTAGCAGAGGATACGGCGGATGAGGAATTTATAGGTGTGGAGGATGGCGGAGAGGTCCAGAACCCATGTGTGGCCAGAAAGGTGCTCAAGGAGGTGGAGGCGGAAGTGTGCCTTGGCTTGGATCGTCCGGAGATGGGGGGTCCAGGAGAGGCGACGGTCGAGGGTGACGCCAAGGTACTTGAAGGTGGAGGTGAGGGTGGCAGGACAACCATAAACGGTGTTAGAGAAATCGAGGAGACGGAGGGAAGGGGTGGTTTTGCCTACAATGATCGCCTGGGTCTTGGAAGGATTGACCTTGAGCAACCACTGGTTGCACCCGGTCAAGATGGGATTGGAGAAGGTGTTGGCAGCGTTGTAGGGTCAGGGCGAGGGCAAGGAAGGCGGTGTCATCGGCAAACTGGAGAAGGTGAACGGGGGGTGACGGCGGCAGCATGTCCGCCATATACAAAAGGTACAGAAGAGGGAAGAGGACGGAACCTTGGGGCACACCGGCGGAGGGGTAGAAGGTGTAGGACTCTGTGTTATTGATAGTGGCATAGGAAGGACGTTGGGAAAGAAAGGACCCGATCAGACAGACGTAGTTGATAGGAAGGGCGAAGGTTTGGAGCTTGAAGAGGAGACCGGAATGCCATACACGGTCGTAAGCACGCTCAAGGTCGAGGGAGAGCAAGATGGCGGATCGACGGAAGCTGTTTGGAGAGATGAGTGAGGTGAAGGAGGTCATCGGCAGAGAAGGACGGTCGAAAGCCACACTGGGTAGCGGGAAGGAGGCGGTGTTGGCGGAGCTGCTGGTGGACGCGTCGGCTAAGGATGGATTCCAGTCCCACCCTCTACTCTGAGACTTGCTTTTACCGAAACACTGCACACTTGCTAACGGGCGGAGAACAGTACCAAAGGCGCCAGCAGTGTTGAGCGCCGGTGCACAGAAACGCTGCTTCAGACGCTGCGTCGTAAGGGTGGGCAAGAACTCGCGTCTCTTATAAATCACAGTGACTGACAAGTCACAGATATCACAATAACAACTCTGGCTGCGATTTCAGTCACAACTAGGACTCGCAAGTAGCCTTTAACATTCAACACTGTGTGCCATCTGTTGGCCGAATTTGGTACTTCTTCCTGTGACCCTGCTGTCTAGCTGCGATTTCAGTGACAAGTCGCAAGTAGCAGCTAAATAGAGCAGTTAACATTTCAACGCAGCGTGCCATCTGCTGGCCAAATTTTGTACTCCTTCCTCTTCAGTGAGAAGTCGCATGTAGCAACTAAAAAGCGCAGTTAACATTAGATACCGTACGCGAACTGTTGTCCTACGTCTGTAATTCGTTCTGAGAACCTTGTGTCTAACGATATGGATGTATTACATGCTTATGGTCGAAGAAATGAACCAAGAAGCTAATTTGCAGCTCTGAGAAAAATTTTATACTCGGTTGAGAATTGGTGCAGCCGACAAACGTGAAGACCGAATAAAGGTTGTGCGAACAGACAAACGTATAGCGTAGCCTGGAATTTTCGTGACATATTTCAGCACACTCTTCATCCGCTAAAACTGAAGGGTAATTTCAAAAACAGATAACGGATAAGTCTCCAATGTGTATTGTGATGCATATATATCGCACATAAACTACAAAAAATGCAATCTGGTGTCCACTATACAACTTTTACTAAATGGTTAACAGCTGTATTCACAAGACATTTTTTTCCGACAGTACAATACGCAGTTAAACTTTTCCCTGTATTTTAAAATGCTGCATCAGTACTATTCCCAATGTCAGCTTGCAACTGTAAGGTCAGTGCCTTCCACTGTTTCCACTTGCACGTCATCAATCTTAAAACACCAAAACTTACAGTCTAACCTAGACCTTGGGCTGCGCTACAGGCCAGTCTGTCATCACAGCCGACATGACTTCAATGACACGCTGTACCAATACTCATATTGCACATTTATGTTATCAGTTGTAGCTCTTTTACACTGCGAATTCTTCGAGAATCGTTTTCAATCTTCATGATTATCTGTTCTGGATACGAATGCGTACATAGAGAAACCAGTTATAGAAATGGGAACTGCGTCTCGAAAATCACGAGGATTTTTAAAGTTTTGTATTGCTACTAATTACTAGCAATATAATTCGCATTATACAACTGCTAATACTTTTGCTACTGAAAGCACTTGAGTGGTGGGAGGTTTCTCACTTTGCATAAACGATGCCCTTACGTTCATTCACTCACTTCTGACGAAGACGGTATAAAGACGCTGTGGCCACTTTCCACTTCTGCTGTCACTTATTTTGAACAATCGCTGTGTCGAGTGACTGACGTGTGGCAGAGCACTTGCCCACGAAAGGCAAAGTTCCCGAGTTCGAGTCTCAATGCGGCACCCAGTTTTAATCTGCCACGAAGTTTCATATCGGCGCACACTCCGCTGCAGAGTGAAAATCTCATTCTGGAAACATCCCCCAGGCTGTGGCTAAGCCATGTCTCCACAATATCCTTTCTTTCAGGAGTGCTAGTTCTGCAAGGTTCGCAGGAGAGCTTCTGTAAAGTTTGGAAGGTAGGAGACGAGGTACTGGCAGAAGTAAAGCTGTGAGTACCGGGCGTGAGTCGTGCTTGGGTAGCTCAGTTGGTAGAGCACTTGCCCGCCAATGGCAAAGGTCCCGAGTTCGAGTCTCGGTCCGGCACACAGTTTTAATCTGCCAGGAAGCTTCACCTTTGGGATGTTTTGTAACACCGACTTCGTGCCACGCCTCACCGACCGACATCGATACCTCTCCTCAATGCAGCACTCCGTGTAGAATGGGCTGCCATTCCCCAAGAAACCCTCGTATGCCTGCGTGAGTGGAAGCTGTCATCAGGTGGACCAACAAGATACTGAATTTCAGCATTACCGATGGAGGGCGCCACGAACCTGTAAGTCATTTTCAGCCAGGTGTCCGGATACTTTTGATCACGTAGAGTACTTAATACTGATTGTTTTACTGAGAGAAATTTTGTCTTTGGGCAACCGTATCTTTCCTATATCGTGTAACAACTGAGGAAGATTGGTTGGTAACTTTTTGTCAGTTGGGTTACTGATACGTTACGTTAGCCCCTCACAAATAATCGCCTATACCGGCGGGAAAATATTTCTGGGTTGCATTGAGACAGCTCTTGTAACAGCTACGATAATAAATCGTAGAAATCGCATAAAGCGCAGAAGCCACACAAATCGCAAGTCTCAGAAATGGCAGGAGTGGCAAAAATCGCAGAAATAGCGCAGCGATACAAGTTGTGAATTCGTTAACTGCGACAAATCGCAGTTACCGAAAAGTAGCATTCACAGAAATCACTGATATCGGAAAATCGCAGTTTAGCGCATCCCTGGTAGTGTAGTGTCGGTAGCGCAGCCAGCTGTTGGCCCTGTTCCTGAGAGCACGTGGTGGACACGTGCGCAGGCGTGGCTGCAGCCGTAGCCCGCTCAGCCAACGGCGCCCGCCCACGCTCTCTTGTTTGACCTTGACCGCCGTCCGCCGGCGGCAGCACCGCTGCGTCTTGTTGTGTTCCGTGCCGGCACGCCACGGCACAAACACACAGGCGCTCCGCGCGTGAAAGGAACAGGAAGTGACCCTGGAACTGGTATTGTAGGACATAACGTCTGCCGTGCACCTCACGGTGGTTTGCAGAGGCGGCGGTCGGCACGCACATTACAGAGCGGAGTTTTCCTCTCTGCCCTGCCCTGCCTCTAGACCGAATGTCCGCTCAAGGACAGCTGCAGTAGGCCGGCGTTGACGCTTCTCCCGCCTGCCGCTCAACAGTATAGTGCACTACTGGCCATTAAAATATATTATACTAGAACTGACATGTGATTACGTATTCACGCAATTTGGGTGCATAGATCCTGAGAAATCAGTACCCAGAACAACCCCCTCTGGCCGTAATAACAGCCTTGATACACCTGGACATTGAGTCAAACAGAGCTCGGATAGCGTGTACGATACCACAGTTCATCAAGAGTAGTGACTGGCGTATTGTGATGAGTCAGTTGTTCCGCCACCGTTGACCAGGCGTTTTCAATAGGTCAGAGATCTGGAGAATGTGCTGGCCAGGGCAGCAGTCGAACATTTTCTGTATCCAGAAAGGCCAGTAGAGGACCTGCAACATGCGGTCGTGCATTATCCTGCTGAAATGTAGGGTTTCGCAGGGATCGAATGAAGGGTAGAGCCACGGGTCGTAACACGTCTGAAATGTAACGTCCACTGTTCACAGTGCCGTCAATGCCAACATGAGCTGACCGAGACGTGTAACCAATGGCACCCCATACCAACACGTCGGGTGATACGTCAGTATGTGCGTTCACTGCGATGTCGCCAAACACGGATGCGACCATCATGATGCTGTAAACAATACCTGGATTCATCCGAAAAAATGACTTTTTGCCATTCGTGCACCCAGGTTCGTCGTCGAGTACACCATCGCAGGCGCTCCTGTCCGTGGTGCAGCGTCAAGAGTAACCGCAGCCACGGTCTCCGAGCTGATAGTCCATGCTGCTGTAAACGTAGTCGAACTGTTCGTGCAGATGGTTGTTGTCTTGCAAACGTTCCCATCTGTTGACTCAGGGATCGAGACGTGGCTGCACGATCCGTTACAGCCATGCGGATAAGATGCCTGTCATCTCGACTGCTAGTGATACGAGGCCGTTGGGATTCAGCACGGCGTTCCGTATTACCCTCCTGAATACACCGATTCGATATTCCGCTAACAGTCATTGGACCTCGGCCAACGCGAGCAGTAATGCCGCGTTACGATAAACCGCAATCGCGATAGGCTACAATCCGACCTTTATCAAAGTCGTAAACGTGATGGTACGCATTCCTCCTCCTTACACGAGGCATCATAACAACGTTTCACCAGGCGACGCTGGTCAAATGCTGTTTGTGTATGAGAAATCGGTTGGGAACTTTCCTCATGTCAGCACGTTGTAGGTGTCGCCACCGTCTCCAACCTTGTGTGAATGCTCTGAAAAGCTAATCATTTGCATATCACAGCATCTTCTTCCTGTCGGTTAAATTTCGCGTCTGTAGCACGTCATCTTCGTGGTGCCGCAATTTTAATGGCCAGTAGTGTATATTGTAGCAGTATGCGACGTGTCTGCTAATCAGCTCCGCTCATTTCTATTTCAACATCGTTCCTCGACTTTAATCCACCCCGAAGCAGCGCGTTTTTAATAAATGACGAATTTTTAGAACGGCGTAAAAAAGAAACAAACAGACACACTTAACCCATTAAAGGTACCTTCACACCGAAAACCAACTCCAACAAACAGAAACGTACAACAGTTGCAAGTTTGGCAAACTTGCAACTGTTGGAGAGTTTGCCAAACTTACAACCGTTGGAAAAATGTTGACAACAGTTTCGAACTCTTGTAAACACACGTTCGGACTTTTTTTGTTACAGAAAAACAATGGAAATGGATTCTCATTGTGAAGATTTGCGATTTGTTGTGGTGGGAGATGATGCTTTTGCTCTTTCATAGAACATGATGAACCCATACGCAGGATGGTAACATAAAGGCAGCCAGGAAAGGATGTTTAAATGGTTCAAATGGCTCTGACCACTATGGGACATAACTTCTGAGGTCATCAGTCCCCTAGAACTTAGAACTACTTAAACCTAACTAACCTAAGGACATCACACACATCCATGCCCGAGGCAGGATTCGAACCTGCGACCGTAGCGGGTGCGGGGTTCCAGACTGTAGCGCCTAGAACCGCTCAGCCACCCCGGCTGGCTAAAGAATGTTTAATTATCGAATATCTCGCGCTAGAAGAATTGTGGATAATTTTTTTTGACGCATTGTAGGAAGTTTTTCGGTGACTTAGAACAACTATGCACATAAGTCATGAAAAAGTAACTTTAGTGACTTCTGCAACTGTGTCTTAGAAGCAATAAAGAAAATGCCACAGTTTACTCACCTCACGGCAGTTTTGATGTGGAAGATCCAGAAAGAGGCAGGGTTTCGGATGGCAGTTGGAGGATGTCTCCGCAAAATAAATGTCTTCAGTGAAAGGGAGGCAATGCGGGAAGAACCGCAAAGAATACAAGCGATGAATTTGCAACCTGCTTTATATCGGATGTTGGCAAAGTAAAATGGCAATAGGAATATGAATAAACAAATATCGAGTGAAAAGAGAAATGCCGGCCGTTGTGGCCGTGCGGTTCTAGGCGCTTCAGTCTGGAACCGCGTGACCGCTACGGTCGCAGGTTCGAATCCTGCCTAGGGCATAGATGTATGTATGTCCTTAGGTTAGTTAGGTTTAAGTAGTTCTATGTTCTAGGGCACTGATGACCACAGATGTTAAGTCCCATAGTGCTCAGAGCCATGATGACCTGAGAAGTTAAGTCCCATAGTGCTCAGCCATTTGACCCCTTTTTTGAAAAGGCAAATGTAATTAAAAACTTCCGAACAAAACCCTTGCAGCTTTAGCTGTTATAATAATGTAAACCATTGATCTGCAAACTACTTTGCATCATATATGGACAAAACGACATGACAAGAGAAATAAATAAATTTCCGGTGAAAATACAGCTGTAATTACAAAATTCCGACCAAAGGTTACGCTAGTGAATGACATTTTACTTACGACCTACTATTTTTCTCCCTGACTTGTTCACGTCTTCCAACTACTTCATATGCTCGTAAAATATACATCTCGGAACGTAGATCTCAGTTGCCACAGATCCACTTTTAGTTTTGACCATTTTACAATGCTCACGATTGTACTGTGTTTTCATATTTGTCCATTTCCCACGAGCGGTACACCAATTTTATCCGGCGAGAATCACTGTACAGACTACACCTGGACTCGTCCGTGAACGTAACCTGGGACCACTGTACCAATGACCATGTACTGTGTTCTTGACACCAGGCTATACGGGCTCTCCTGTGACCAGGGGTCAGTGGAATGCACCTTGCAGGTCTCAGGGCGAATAAACCGTGTCTTTTCAGTCGTCTGTAGACTGTGTGTCTGGAGACAACTGTTCCAGTTGCTGCAGTAAGGTCCCGAGCAAGGCTACCTGCAGTACTCCGTGGCCGTCTGCGGGCACTGATGGTGAGATACCGGTCTTCTTGTGGTGTTGTACACTGTGAACATCCCGTACTGTAGTGCCTGGACACGTTTCCTGTCTGCTGGAATCGTTGTCATAATCTTGAGCTCACACTTTGTGGCACACGGAGGGCCCGTGCTACGACCTCCTGTGTTTGACCAGCCTCCAGTCGCCCTAGTATTCTAATCCTCATAACGTCATCAATAGTCACCATTAGTACGTCTGAAAACGTCTGCACACTTACTGGCTGCACCGTACTCTGACATGCACCAAAACACCTATGCAAATGTGGACCGCTGCCAGCGCCACCGTGCGACGACCGCAGGTCAAATGCACCGCATGGTCATACCAAAAATGTTCAAATATGTGAGAAGTTTTATGGGACTTAACTGCTAACGTCATCAGTCCCTAAACTTGCACACTATTTAACCTAAATTGTCCTAAGGACAAACACACACACCCATGCCCGAGGGAGAACTAGAACCTCCACCGGGACCAGCCGCACAGTCCATGACTGCAGCGCCTGAGACCGCTCGGCTAATCCCGCGCGGCAGGGTCATACCCCGAGGCGATGTAAACCCGAAAACCTCCCACCAGAGCCTTGTTTCACAATGTATCAGCATTATCCTTAATTTATGAGCATGAGTGTAGTAATCATTTCCAGCAAAATTCAAAATCAACGTCGCTATACGAGGTGCATTCAAGTTCTAAGGCCTCCGATTTTTTTCTCCAGACTGGAAAGAGATAGAAACATGCGCATTGTTTTAAAATGAGGCCGCGTTCATTGTCAATACGTCCCAGAGATGGCAGCACCGTACAGCAGATGGAATTTTACCGCCAGCGGCGAGAATGAGAACTGTTTTAAATACTTAAAATGGCGACGCTTTCCTTACTTGAACAGTGTACAATCATTCGTTTTCTGAATTTGCGTGGTGTGAAACCAATTGAAATTTATCGACAGTTGAAGGAGACATGTGGTGATGGAGTTACGGATGCGTCGAAAGTGCGTTCGTGGGTGCGACAGTTTAATGAAGGCAGAACATCGTGTGACAACAAACCGAAACAACCTCGGGCTCGCACAAGCCAGTCTGGCGACACGATCGAGAAAGTGGAGAGAACTGTTTTGGGGGATCGCCGAATGACTGTTGAACAGATCGCCTCCAGAGTTGGCATTTCTGTGGGTTCTGTGGACACAATCCTGCATGACGACCTGAAAATGCGGAAAGTGTCATCCAGGTGGGTGCCACGAATGCTGACGGACGACCACGCGGCTGCCCGTCTGGCATGTTGCCAAGCAATGTTGACACGCAACAACAGCACGAACGGGACTTTCTTTTCGTCAGTTGTGACAATGGATGAGACGTGGATGCCATTTTTCAATACAGAAACAAAGCGCCAGTCAGCTCAATGGAAGCACACAGATTCACCGCCACCAAAAAAATTTCTGGTAACTGCCAGTGCTGAAAAAATGATGGTGTCCATGTTCTGGGACAGCGAGGGCGTAATCCTTACCCATTGCGTTCCAAAGGGCACTACGGTAACAGGTGCATCCTACGAAAATGTTTTGAAGAACAAATTCCTTCCTGCACTGCAACAATAACGTCCGGGAAGGGCTGCGCGTGTGCTGTTTCACCAAGACAACGCACCCGCACATCGAGCTAACGTTACGCAACAGTTTCTTCGTAATAACAAGTTTGAAGTGATTCCTCATGCTCCCTACTCACCTGACCTGGCTCCTAGTGACTTTTGACTTTTTCCAACAATGAAAGACACTCTCCGTGGCCGCACATTCACCAGCCATGCTGCTATTGCCTCAGCGATTTTCCAGTGGTCAAAACATACTCCTCAAGAAGCTGTCGCCGCTGCCATGGAATCATGGCGTCAGCGTTGTGAAAAATGTGTTCGTCTGCAGGGCGATTACGTCGAGAAGTAACGCCAGTTTCATCGATTTCGGGTGAGTAGTTAGGTAGAAAAAAATTGGCGGCCTTAGAACTTGAATGCACCACGTATTGTCTAGTACCGAATGCATCAATGCGCCACTTAAATCCCTAACTAGAACTCAATATCAATACAATATTGAAGAAGGAATTTAGAATTATAGCGTGGCGCTGCGTAGATTAGTGTATATCCAAACCCAACATGTATTTTTCTGAAGTTCAGTCTTCGGCAGTGCTCTGTGATGCCCGACCGTCGACTACTCGCTATTTGCCGCTCCTAAGACTGATAGCAGTGGCCAGTGACGCAAATCCTGCTTTCCGCAACACATTTTTCACAATCATCTATTCATTCTCTCGGCGACCACGCCGAAGTGGAAGATAACAGAAGTCCGAAATACTGAATTCGATCTTCCGAAGTTGTTTCACCGCGGAGGATCGTAACACTTTCCCTCATTTCAATCGTTGTACGAACGTCGAAATGGTAGATACTGAGATAACCGATCGCGGAACTGAAAAGCAGCTACAATCGCTTAGTAGTGGAAAGGCCTGAGGACCAGATGAGATACCTATAAGATTCTATCAAGATTGCCCGCCGGGGTGGCCGAGCGGTTCTAGGCGCTACAGTCTGGAGCCGCCCGACCGTTACGGTCGCAGGTTCGAATTCTACCTCGGGCATGGATGTGTGTGATGTCCTTAGGTTAGTTAGGTTTAAGTAGTTCTAGGTTCTAGGGGACTGATGACCTCAGCAGATAAGTCCCATAGTGCTCAGAGCCTTACTATAAAGATTATGCGAAAGAGCTTGCTACCCCTAGCAGTAATTTATCGTCGATCGCTTGAGGAACGAAAGGTACGTAACGATTGGAAAAAGCGCAGGTCATTCCCGTTTTTGAGGAAGGGCGTAAGACAGATCCACACAATTATACACCTATACCGTTGACGTCAATCTGTCGTAAAATTATGGAACATGTTTTACGCTCAGAATTATGACGGTTAATTTTAATGTTAAAAAATCAACAGCCTCAGTTGCAAAGTTCACCTAGTTTTACCTAGGCTTCAGTTGGGATAACCCAACCTTCTTCAGAATAAAAGTAACTACTGTTTGTCCATAGTGAACATCGTCAAGCTAAAACTACAAATCCATAAATTATCGTCAGACTGTAAAAACTTTTATTCTGAAGAAGGTTGGATTATCCCGACTGAAACCGAGGTAAATCTAGGTAATCTTTGCAAGTGAGGATGTTGGTTTTTAAAATTAAAATTAATATTTATATAGTTGCTGACAGGGCCGCGAAATGTTGAAAATATTTAAGTTATGACGGTCTTGGAAAATGAACATCTCCTCTATAAAAATTAACACGGATTCCGCAAACAGAGATCCTAGGAACCTCAGCTCGCTCTGTTCCACAATGAGATCCACAGCGCAGTGGACAACGGCACTCAGGTCGATGCCGTGTTCCTTGAGTTCAGTAAGGCATGTGACACCGTCCCGCATTGTCATTTAATGAAAAAAAAATGAGCTTACGGAGTATCGGAGCAGACCTGCGATTGGATTCAAGACTTTCTTGCAGATACAACTCAACACGTCGTTCGTAACGGAACTAAATCGACAGTTTGATCTAGTGGAAAGCGTCGGATGCTCTTTAAGGCTATTCGCACATGATGCAGTTGTTTATATCAAAGTAGCAATGCCAGGCCGACCGGAGTGGCCGTGCGGTTCTAGGCGCTACAGTCTGGACGCGAGCGACCGCAACGGTCGCAGGTTCGAATCGTGCCTCGGGCGCCGGCCGGAGTGGTCGTGCGGTTCTAGGCGCTACAGTCTGGAGCCGAGCGACCGCTACGGTCGCAGGTTCGAATCCTGCCTCGGGCATGGATGTGTGTGATGTCCTTAGGTTAGTTAGGTTTAATTAGGTCGAAGTTCTAGGCGATTGATGACCTCAGAAGTTAAGTCGCGTAGTGCTCAGAGCCATTTGAACCTGCCTCGGGAATATGATGTCGTTAGGTTAGTTAGGTTCAATTAGTTCTAAGTTCTAGGCGACTGATGACCTCACAAGTTAAGTCGCATAGTGCTCAGAGCCATTTTTGAGCAACGCCAGGAGATAGTAAGAATTAGCGGAACGATCTGCAGAGAATTGATGAATGGTGCAGGCTCTGACCGTTCAACTTGGAAGTAAATAAATGTGACATATTGCTCATACATAGGAAAAGAAATCCACTACTGTACAGCTACACTATTGATAACAAACAGCTGGAGACAGCGTCTGCCGTAAAATATCTAGGTGTAACTGTCCAGACCGATCTTAAATGGAATGACCACATAAAACAGGTAGTAGGAAAAGCAGACACCAGACTCAGATTCATCAGAAGAATCTTAAGGAAACGTAACTCATCCACGAAAGGAGTGGCTTGTAAGGCGCTTTTATGCCCGATTCTTGAGTATTGTTCATCTATCTGGGATCCCTATCAGGTAGGACTGATAGAGAAGATCCAACGAAGAGCAGCGCGTTTCGTCTCAGGATCGTTTAGCTGGCGGGAGAGCGTTACGGAGATGCTGAACAAACTCCACTGGCAGACGTTACAAGAGAGGCGTTGTGCATCACGGACAGATTTACTATAGAAATTTCGGGACAGCAATTTTCAGGAGTCACACAACATATTACTTCGCCCCACATTTATCTCGCATATTGACTACGAGGAGAAAATTTGTGAAATTAGAGCCAATACAGAGGCTTGTCGATAATCATTCTTCCCACGCGTTATTCGCGAGTGGAACAGGATTGGAGGGATTAGATAGTGGTACCGAAAGTACTCCCCCCCGCCACACACTATTGCGGAGTATGAAGTAGATGTAGATGTAATGTAGAGTCTGCCGTGGCAGGCGCGCGAGCTGGTGGGGGTCAGCGCTCGCTCTCGGACTTCCGCTGTTTACTGGCAAACAAATGGTTCAAATGGCTCTGACCACTATGGGACTTAACATCTGTGGTCATCAGTCCCCTAGAACTTAGAACTACTTAAACCTAACTAACCTAAGGACATCACACACATCCATGGCCGAGGCAGAATTCGAATCTGCGACCGTAGCGGTCACGCAGTTCCAGACTGAAGCGCCTAGAACCGCACACGGGCAAATAACTTGTGTACGAAGGGCACTCCGTTCGAAACAGTTTTTGAGCTAGTAATGGTTGAGGTCAATTTTCGGTATTTAAGAGCCACCAACAGATTTTTTTTCAATACCGGGAAGTTTGCAGTGCCTTAATAATGCGAGAGAAATATTAACGGAATATAATATTTGTTCATTATCTGGGATCATTTTCAAGGTATAACTGTCTCTAAGCTGGTCGTGGGTTGTGTTTCAAAAATGAACAGCATAGAGACAGAAGTGATGACACTTTCTGCAGGACCTGACCATCATTTTGCAGGACAATGCTCAAGCACGTACAGTGCAAGCCGTTACTGATGTGTTTGAGTGATGGGGCTGCTAAGTGCTGCCGGCCGGAATGACCGAGCGGTTCTAGGCACTGCAGTCTGGGACCGCTCCTCCGCTACAGTCGCAGGTTCGAACCCTGCCTCGGGCATGGATGTGTTTGATGTCCTTAGGTTAGCTAGGTTTAAGTAGTTCTAAGTTCTAGGGGACTGATGACCTCTCAGAAGTTAAGTCCCATATTGCTCAGAGCCATTTGAACAATTTCTTTTTATTAATAGGTGGCTCATGTCATTATGAATTATCTTTATGTGGAAGAAACAATTGAGATGGTGTACATTTATGGAGAAAGTGCAGCTACTGTTTGTGGAGAAAACAATCAAGTGGCAGTCCTAGCTGCTGTGGCTCATAATCCACATGTGAGCACAAAAGAAATATCAAGGCAATCAGGAATTTCACATATGAGTGTTTGGAAAATCCTGAAGCTCCACAAATTTCATCCATACCATGTATCCATGCATCAGGAAATACATGCCGATGACTTCCAAAACCGTTAACGTTTTGTCACTGGCCGGCCGCTGTGGTCGGGCGGTTCTAGGCGCTTCAGTCCGGAACAGCGCGACTGCTACGGTCGCAGGTTCGAACCCTGCCTCGGGCATGAATGTGTGTGATGTCCTTAGGTTGGTTAGGTTTATAGTTCTAAGTTCTAGGGGACTGATGACCTCAGATGTTATGTCCCGTAGTGCTCAGAGCCATTTCAACCATTTCTTCGTTTTGTCACTGGGCAGTTCAACGTATGCAAACAAACCAAAACTTAGAATGAGATTTTCACTCTGCAGCGGAGTGTGCGCTGATATGAAACTTCCTGGCAGATTAAAACTGTGTGCCCGACCGAGACTCGAACTCGGGACCTTTGCCACTCGCGGGCAAGTGCTGTACCATCTGAGCTACCGAAGCACGACTCACGCCCGGTACTCACAGCTTTACTTCTGCCAGTACCTCGTCTCCTACCTTCCAAACTTTACAGAAGCTTTACTCTTCGCAGAAGAGCTTCTGTAAAGTTTGGAAGGTAGGAGACGAGGTACTGGCAGAAGTAAAGCTGTGAGTACCGGGCGTAAGTCGTGCTTCGGTAGCTCAGATGGTAGAGCACTTGCCCGCGGAAGGCAAAGGTCCCGAGTTCGAGTCTCGGTCGGGCACACAGTTTTAATCTGCCAGGAAGTTTCAAACCAAAACTTTTTTGCCAGAATACTTTTCTCCGATGAGACATCATCCACAAACCACGGCGAAGTTAATCGCCATTACGTGCATTACTGGAGTGAACAGAACCCACACTGGTCAGTTAATGTTTGGTGTGGTATAATTGGCGATAAACTGATCGGTCCATATTTTATCGACGGTAATTTGAATGGCAACAGATATCGAAACATACTTGAAAATAAACTGCCAGGTCTACTTGAAGACCTGAGCATCGAACTTCGACCAAACATGTGGTTGCAACATGATGGTTCAAAAATGGTTCAAATGGCTCTGAGCACTATGGGACTTAACATCAATGGTCATCAGTCCCCTAGAACTTAGAACTACTTAAACCTAACTAACCTAAGGACATCACACAACACCCAGCCATCACGAGGCAGAGAAAATCCCTGACCCCGCCGGGAATCGAACCCGGGAACCCGGGCGTGGGAAGCGAAAACGCTACCGCACGACCACGGGATGCGGGCAACATGATGGTTGTCCAGCGCATTATTCATTAGTATCGCGCGATGTACTAGATCGACTTTACCATGGTCGTTGGGTCGGCTGGGCAGGGGGGTTGGGGGTTGTTTGGGGAAGGAGACCAGACAGCGAGGTCATCGGTCTCATCGGATTAGGGAAGGATGGGGAAGGAAGTCGGCCGTGCCCTTTCAGAGGAACCATCCCAGCATTTGCCTGGAGTGATTTAGGGAAATCACGGAAAACCTAAATCAGGATGGCCGGACGCGGGATTGAACCGTCGTCCTCCCGAATGCGAGTCCAGTGTCTAACCACTGCGCCACCTCGCTCGGTGGCAGGGCAGGTCCTGTGAATTGGACAGCAAGATCGCCTGACCATACTTCGCCAGATTTTTTCTCATGAGGTTATCTAAAAGATATCGTTTATCAGGAAAGAGATGCGCTGCAATTACACCGGACATGTTATCAAGATGTGAGCAGGGATTTACAGCATGAGTCAATAAATGCATCGGAGTTGGTCATCACTTTGAACATTTGATTTCATAAAACGGTGAGATGCAAGGGATTTACGGACAACAAGCAGGCCGAAAGTGAGAGGCCAGGGGACTCACTGAAAACAAGCATCCCGAAATTCATTTACTTGCAAGTATTTGCAAATAATCAACAATAAAATGAAACCAATCGCTCCTTTTCAAGACCACCAAATCTTAAACGGGAATACGTTCATCTTTAGTTAGCGAGTGGCTTAGTCTCTACCTCAGTCTTTTACTTTGTTTACTCTATGAGTTAATGAGTTCACTCGGTAGTAAGTAGGATGTTTGGTTAGTTAGTTAGCTAGTCAGATGATTTGTTTGATAATTAAAAGTTGTGTGGCCTCAAGACCACGAAACAAACAAAACTTATCCGAATCTGAGGAAAAAATTAATATTTGGGTCAACATTTGTAAAACTCTCTCTCAAACCCCACCCTATGGGGAGAGAGTTTTAGTTTTAGCGAATCAAAATGTGCGAAGCAAATAAGTATTTTTTATTTATCCATAATAATTTTCCACGCAAAAATGAGAACATGGATTATCTTGAATTACAACACCAACTACCAAGAATAAAAACAAATGTTTAAGACAAAATGTACGTAGTTTTTTTATGTAGAATCTGATTCTGCAATAAAAAATGGGGGTTCCCATTTGAAATTTTAAAGTTGCCTCCCGCCCCACCCCCAATAGGGCTGGGGTGGTGGGCTAATTTTAGCATCAGCAGATGTACCCCTCGAATATAATCAACTTTGGATTCTACACATTTTTTCGTGTGAAGCTTATTTTTCGAGTTATTCTGGTTTGTCAACTTAAAATTTACACCCTGTATACCAAGTTTCGCTGCTGTACAATTACAGTCCAAACCGGACCTGTGCAAGTAGCTGCATTTTAATTAGGACCACGCGGTACATACAGCAGACCGATCGCCCCAGTATTGGTTGGGCCGCCTGACGCCCACTAAGTTATCGATCCACACAGTTCCACGCCAAGCAACACAGGATATACGTCATAACACCGGTGAGTATGCTCGCGGATGCGCACTGACCAGTTTTCGTCGAAAGCGCTGGGCGAGTTCATTCGTTTGTCCGGAGGGGGAGGCCGGTAAGTGTTTCCCACCTTTCGGCCTGTCACAGACAACAGAATCGAGGGGCACTTCCTGCAACATTTTTCAAATCATTTTACAGCAGCTATTCGGTAAAAAAAAATCAGTTTTGCTTCACTTATAGATTTATACGTTAGGTTCATGATGATGTGTCCATCATTTCGTTAATGGTCATGGTTATTGTGATATTTACGTGAAGGTAAAACACTGCACGAAATACGGAGAAGTGTGCAATGGAAAATAGAGGTCGCTATGATTTTGCGTATGGTGTAAAGTACATTATATGTTGTTGTGTATGAAATTTAACTGTTGTTGTGGTCTTCAGTTCAGAGACTGGTTTGATGCAGCTCACCATGCTACTCTATCCTGTGCAAGCCTCTTCATCTCCCAGTACCTACTGCAACCTACATCCTTCTGAATCTGCCTAGTGTATTCATCTCTTGGTCTCCCTCTACGATTTTTACCCTCCACGCTGCCCTCCAATACTAAACTGGTGATCCCTTGATGCCTCAGAATATGTCCGACAAACCGACCCCTTCTTCTGGTCAAGTTGTGCCACAAATTTCTCTTCTCCCCAATTCTATTCAATACCTCCTCATTCGTTACGTGATCTACCCATCTAATCTTCAGCATTCTTCTGTAGCACCACATTTCGGAAGCTTCTATTCTCTTTTTGTCTAAACTATTTATCGTCCACGTTTCACTTCCATACATGGCAACACTCCATACAAACACTTTCAGAAAAGACTTCCTGACACTTAAATCTATACTCGATGTTAACAAATTTCTCTTCTTCAGAAACGCTTTCGTTGCCATTGCCAGTCTACATTTTATATCCTCTCTACTTCGACCATCATTAGTTATTTTTCTCCCCAAATAGCAAAACTCCTTTACTACTTTAAGTGTCTCATTTCCTGATCTAGTACCCTCAGCATCACCCGACCTAATTCGACTACATTCCATTATCCTCGTTTTGCTTTTGTTGATGTTCATGTTATATCCTCCTTTCAAGACACTGTCCATTCCGTTCAACTGCTTCTGCAAGTCCTTTGCTGTCTCTGACAGAATTACAATGTCATCGGCGAACCTCAAAGTTTTTATTTCTTCTCCATGGATTTTAATTCCTACTCCGGATTTTTCTTTTGTTTCCTTTACTGCTTGCTCAATATACAGATTGAACAAAATTGGGGAGAGGCTACAACCCTGCCTTACTCCCTTCCCAACCACTGCTTCCCTTTCATGTCCCTCGAATAACTGCCATCTGGTTTCTGTACAAATTGTAAATAGCCTTTCGCTCCCTGTATTTTACCCCTGCTACCTCCAGAAATTGAAAGAGAGTATTCCAGTCAACACGGTCAAAAGCTTTTTCTAAGTCTACAAATGCAAGAAACGTAGGTTTGCCTTTCCTTAATCTATTTTCTACGATAAGTCGTAGGGTCAGTATTGTCTCCCGTGTTCCTACATTTCTACAGAATCCAAATTGATCTTCCCCAAGGTCAGCTTCTATCAGTCCCATTCGTCTGTAAAGAATTCGTGTTAGTATTTTGGAAATTTAACTAACAACTGACATAGATACCTCTACACAAGTCTAAAGAAAAATTCAATAAATTTAACTAACATATTGAATTTTTCTTTAGAGGTATCTATCTATCAGCAATCGGAAACTGATCTAATGTACACGCATTTGCTATCGCGCCATGCCAGCGAGAAAGCCAGAGTGAAATATACTATAGACTTTTTCGATTAAAGAATGTAAATTTTAATGGCCTCGATAGCTGGTGAAACGAATAATGCTGTGGGTTTTGGAAGAACATATGTGAAGGCATTACAGTTTTTTGTATCGAGGATGTGCTTTTTCATAAGGATATAGGCAGGGATGGCTAGAGGACAAATGTAAGGATGTAGAGGCCTATCTCACTAGGGGTAAGATAGATACTGCCTACAGGAAAATTAAAGAGACCTTTGGAGATAAGAGAACGACTTGTATGAATATCAAGAGCTCAGATGGAAACCCATTTCCAAGCAAAGAAGGGAAAGCAGAAAGGTGGAAGGAGTATATAGCGGGTCTATACAAGGGCGATGTACTTGAGGACAATATTATGGAAATGGAAGAGGATGTAGATGAAGATGAAATGGGAGATATGATACTGCGTGAAGAGTTTGACAGAGCACTGAAAGACCTGAGTCGAAACAAGGCCCCCGGAGTAGACAACATTCCATTGGAACTACTGACGGCCTTGGGAAAGCCAGTCCTGACAAAACTCTACCATCTGATGAGCAAGATGTATGAGACAGGCGAAATACCCTCAGACTTCAAGAAGAATATAATAATTCCAATCCCAAAGAAAGCAGGTGTTGACAGATGTGAAAATTACCGAACTATCAGTTTAATAAGTCATAGCTGCAAAATACTAACACGAATTCTTTACAGACGAATGGAAAAACTAGTAGAATCCAACCTCGGGGAAGATCAGTTTGGATTCCGTAGAAACACTGGAACACGTGAGGCAATACTGACCTTACGACTTATCTTAGAAGAAAGATTAAGGAAAGGCAAACCTACGTTTCTAGCATTTGTAGACTTAGAGAAAGCTTTTGACAATGTTGACTGGAATACTCTCTTTCAAATTCTAAAGGTGGCAGGGGTAAAATACAGGGAGCGAAAGGCTATTTACAATTTGTACGGAAACCAGATGGCAGTTATAAGAGTCGAGGGACATGAAAGGGAAGCAGTGGTTGGGAAGGGAGTAAGACAGGGTTGTAGCCTCTCCCCGATGTTGTTCAATCTGTATATTGAGCAAGCAGTAAAGGAAACAAAAGAAAAATTCGGAGTAGGTATTAAAATTTATGGAGACGAAATAAAAACTGTCAGAGACAGCAAAGGACTTGGAAGAGCAGTTGAATGGAATGGACAGTGTCTTGAAAGGAGGATATAAGATGAACATCAACAAAAGCAAAGCGATGCTAATGGGATGTAGTCGAATTAAGTAGGGTGGTGCTGAGGGAATTAGATTAGGAAATGAGGCACTTAAAGTAGTAAAGGAGTTTTGCTATTTGGGGAGCAAAATAACTGATGATGGTCGAAGTAGAGAGGATATAAAATGTAGGCTGGCAATGGCAAGGAGAGCGTTTCTGAAGAAGAGAAATTTGTTAACATCGAGTATTGATTTAAGTGTCAGGAAGTCATTTCTGAAAGTATTTTATGGAGTGTAGCTATGTATGGAAGTGAAACATGGACGATAAATAGTTTGGACAAGAAGAGAATAGAAGATTTCGAAATGTGGTGCTACAGAAGAATGCTGAAGATTAGATGGGTAGATCACATAACTAATAAGGAAGTATTGAGTAGGATTGGGGAGAAGAGAAGTTTGTGGCACAACTTGACCAGAAGAAGGGATCGGTTGGTGGTACATGCTCTGAGGCATCAAGGGATCACCAATTTAGTATTGGAGGGCAGCATGGAGGGTAAAAATCGTAGAGGGAGACCAAGAGATGAATACACCAAGCAGATTCAGAAGGATATAGGTTGCAGTAGGTACTGGGAGATGAAAAAGCTTGCACAGGATAGAGTAGCATGGAGAGCTGCATCAAACCAGTCTCAGGACTGAAGACCACAACAACAACAACTGACTTTACGTTTCCCCAGTTCCTCACTTAAAAAACTTAGTACACAACTGTTTCAGTATTCTCTCGTAATTGTGCCTGCACAGCTTGTTAATGAGGTGAGGCAGTCAAACTCCGCTGTGTTTTGGCGAGAGAATCAAATTTTGACATGGCAATCAGAGAAATGTGTAGGTTTTAGTCAAAATTCACCACTCGTGACGCTTCTCGGAAAGTTAGAAATGGTTAACAAGCCAGGCGAAAATAAATCGCCGCATTTTCGACGGAATTCGTATTAGATACTAACGAAAGCAGGGGTGACAGTTGACCTTTTTTAACGGTCAGCGTGCAAGTGTGGGCGTGGAGGGGTGACACAGAATAATTGGAATGTTTGAAATGAGTTGTAGCAGCCGTGGGCAGGTGGCAGCACTGCAGGTTCGTGACAGCGAGTAAACAGTCCGCCATTTTTGTAATCATGGATCGGTGGAACCATGGAGGTAAAAATAAGAGAAGTTGTCATGACGTCACAGACTTGAAGCCGACCCAAGTGAAGATCCGCCATGTTAGCTGCCCCAAAACATTCGCTTCTGGTGGTTTGATTCCGTGTAGTCGTGAAGTGTTTTGATAAAAAATGCCGGCTTCCGTCGCATACGGGTGTACTAATCGTTCTGATTTCATTCCTAAGTGGACTTATTTAAGCACTATTTTCTTATATATATTTGAAATTCTGATGCACTGTAAAGTATTACAGTATGGTTTTTTTTCTGTGACTTGACTTTTGTTTTCCAATCAATCCAACGTGAAGAGCTCTCTGTAGGTGAGCAATGCACTTGGTTTTCAGTGTTTGGTTATTCCCAAGTAACTGAAAAGTCCTGGCAAGAAATATCCTGCAAAAGGGGAGTACTGTTTTGAAACCCGATAATTTAATATAAAAGTACTGTAACTGCATGTAGTTAATTAAATCTTCAGTACAATGTGTGGAACACCTGTTACGGTGGTAAAATTATAAGTACTTAAAGGGTTACATATTTGTTAAAGCAAAGTTCCGTATCTAAGTCCAAGCTATTTAGATTATCACTGTGTTGTAGTACCCTGTAAATTGCTGTTATTTGCCACAATGAATGTCACTTGGTAGGCACAATTTAAAAACAAAGCAGATGTGTAAACTACAATGGCCCTGACAATCTTAAATTCTGTTCTTTTCCTTCGTAATTTAACGAATCTTTCACTTTATTGACATGACAGCTGGCTTGTTTATATCGTCCCTGCATACACCTATGGGGCACCAAAGGAAATAAGGAAAGTTTCTTGCAAACTTGAACATTTAAAATTTGCATTTGACTTGAAAATGCAACGAATACAAATCGGTGCCTCTAAACTATCAATCATTGCTTTTGGAGTTCTTGCTTTATCAATTATCGACACAAACACAATGAGAGTGAATAGAAATGGAAAACGAAAGCACGCTTTTCATAGCACACACTTCTCTTCTCTGTTCTTCGAAGTGTATAAACAAAAAGGAATTACAGTACTGAGGCCAGAAGCGTCATATTTTCGTGTCGTATTACTGTATCGAATACGCATTTAAGACCACAAAAACGTTTGAAGTTGCGTTCCTTATGCTGTGTTGTTCACTAAAACAGTGAAACATTTACTATATAAAATAAACATCGCGTGCACACGACAGAAATAACGAACAAGAAGCAAATTGTAAACACTCGTCTGCTAATGTTTTGGGGGATCCAAGATGGCGGCAGGCCCCGCCCACTGGCTTAAAAACAACGTACAGCGTACGTCTGTAGTGCCATCTCCCCTTATTCTGCCTCCGTGGGTGAACGGACAGCGTTCGTTAGCAATAAAAATGTTTTATAAAATCAGTGATAGTTTGGTAGCAGCGCAGAAGGAGTTTCGACGTTTTAGTAATTAGGACGTCATAATGCCGTTCCGTCGAAACAGGTGATAAAATGAGTTCGAGTCGCGGTCCGGCACACAGTTTTAATCTTCCAGGAAGTTTCATATCAGCGCACACTCCGCTGCAGAGGGAAAATCTCATTCAGGTGATAAAATGTTGGATCAATAACTTTGAAGAGACTCTGATCTGTCCTCAAGAAGAAACTAACAGGACGACCAAGAAGTGTGCGTTTTCTTGCGTACATTGTAGAGAGGGGCAAACTGAAACACGTAACTGTTTCGAAACTAATGAAACAGTACGATGCAATGTTTCGATACACTGTTTCGAAACAGTGAAACAGTTTGTGTTTTGTAATCTAATAAATCTACACATTTTATCATCTTGAATGTCTACTGTATAAGTATGTCCACATAAACATAAATGAGGTGCGAGAGCGCTAATCATATCGTAGAAAGTATGAAACTACACTCCTGGAAATTGAAATAAGAACACCGTGAATTCATTGTCCCAGGAAGGGGAAACTTTATTAACACATTCCTGGGGTCAGATACATCACATGATCACACTGGCAGAACCACAGGCACATAATAGACACAGGCAACAGAGCATGCACAATGTCGGCACTAGTACAGTATATATCCACCTTTCGCAGCAATGCAGGCTGCTATTCTCCCATGGAGACGATCGTAGAGATGCTGGATGTAGTCCTGTGGAACGGCTTGCCATGCCATTTCCACCTGGCGCCTCAGTTGGACCAGCGTTCGTGCTGGACGTGCAGACCGCGTGAGACGACGCTTCATCCAGTCCCAAACATGCTCAATGGGGGACAGATCCGGAGATCTTGCTGGCCAGGGTAGTTGACTTACACCTTCTAGAGCACGTTGGGTGGCACGGGATACATGCGGACGTGCATTGTCCTGTTGGAACAGCAAGTTCCCTTGCCGGTCTAGGAATGGTAGAACGATGGGTTCGATGACGGTTTGGATGTACCGTGCACTATTCAGTGTCCCCTCGACGATCACCAGTGGTGTACGGCCAGTGTAGGAGATCGCTCCCCACACCATGATGCCGGGTGTTGGCCCTGTGTGCCTCGGTCGTATGCAGTCCTGATTGTGGCGTTCACCTGCACGGCGCCAAACACGCATACGACCATCATTGGCACCAAGTCAGAAGCGACTCTCATCGCTGAAGACGACACGTCTCCATTCGTCCCTCCATTCACGCCTGTCGCGACACCACTGGAGGCGGGCTGCACCATGTTGGGGCGTGAGCGGAAGACGGCCTAACGGTGTGCGGGACCGTAGCCCAGCTTCATGAAGACGGTTGCGAATGGTCCTCGCCGATACCCCAGGAGCAACAGTGTCCCTAATTTGCTGGGAAGTGGCGGTGCGGTCCCCTACGGCACTGCGTAGGATCCTACGGTCTTGGCGTGCATCCGTGCGTCGCTGCGGTCCGGTCCCAGGTCGACGGGCACGTGCACCTTCCGCCGACCACTGGCGACAACATCGATGTACTGTGGAGACCTCACGCCCCACGTGTTGAGCAGTTCGGCGGTACGTCCACCCGGCCTCCCGCATGCCCACTATACGCCCTCGCTCAAAGTCCGTCAACTGCACATACGGTTCACGTCCACGCTGTCGCGGCATGCTACCAGTGTTAAAGACTGCGATGGAGCTCCGTATGCCACGACAAACTGGCTGACACTGACGGCGGCGGTGCACAAATGCTGCGCAGCTAGCGCCATTCGACGGCCAACACCGCGGTTCCTGGTGTGTCCGCTGTGCTGTGCGTGTGATCATTGCTTGTACAGCCCTCTCGCAGTGTCCGGAGCAAGTATGGTGGGTCTGACACACCGATGTCAATGTGTTCTTTTTTCCATTTCCAGGAGTGTATCACTTAGTCGTCTTGGCAGTTTCGTGTTTCCTGCAGCAAATGCGCTGCTTTCGTGTCGTGTGACTTTCACACTTTTTAATTGGCTGAGAACAGCCATAGCTGAAGACAGAAGAACCACCACGAACGGAACTGGAGGTGGGAGCAAACTGCAGAAACAACGGATATGCTACTGGGATTCGCACATTCCATTGGTATGGCTAATATACCCATCCTGCTAATTTCCATGCACACAAAAGGAATCATTGTGGATAATAGACACAGTGACTATAGACTCACAAATAACACCAAATAATTCGAATAAATAACAAAATATAACAGAAAAAAAATTTTGTGTTTCAAGGTGTCTCGAACCGTTACTTCCCGTTCACCATTACACTATCAGTGATGTGTCAAACAGATTGCTTGCAATTATACCTGCATCAAATTTATGTACATGTCTAATAACTGTCACTCTACGCCTTTTTTTATTTAAAATGTTGTAGTCTTACTTGCGTTTCTTAATATGATTTCTGTACATGACCAGAGAAGCGTATGTTATAAAAAAAGTGTAATTTAACTGAATGATTTTCACATATTTATTATTTTGAATGTGAATAGTATGCGTTGTTTTATTGTTTGGTTAGTGTTTATAAAGCAGATGTTACGCCATTTCGGAATAGGACAGTCAGCTAGAAACGAAGCTTTATTTTCGGATATCTTAAGCTTCATGGTATTGCTTGTCAAAAGATTTCGACACTCTTGAAAGTGTTTCATGAAGTGGTATGTTGTGTTTCAGTACCTATGCCGAGCCCGAATCTCGTCCGACACAGAGCGGAATGAAACATCACTGTTTCGATACAGTGAACCATAGCCGTTCCGAAACACTGAAACAGTTCCAGGTATCGATACACTGTATCGAAACATAGAAACAGTGGCCAAGTCTAGTACATTGATGTTGTAGCGAGTCAGTCTTACGGAGCCCACGGCGTTCAATTCGTAAGCAAGCAGCAGTGGTTGGAATGTCTCGGGAGAATGTTCGCAGAATTCTTCATCTCGATTTAAAATTTCATCCGTACAAACTACAAATGGCGCAACAATTGAAGGACAACGATTGCCGGTTACGATTAGATTCTGTCAACAAACGATGACAAAAATAAACAATAAATTTCCAAACAGGTGGTGACTGTCAGATGGGGCACATTTTCATCTCACAGGTTATGTGAATAAACAGGACTACTGTTACTGGGCAAACTTAAATCCTATTGACGTTCATGAGCGCCCTTTTCACGGCAGTAGAGTGACGCCGGCCGGAGTTGCCGAGCGGTTAAAGGCGCTACAGTCTGGAACCGCACGACCGCTATGGTCGCAGGTTCGAATCCTGCCTCGGGCATGGATTGTGTGATGTCCTTAGGTTAGTTAGGTTTAAGTAGTTCTAAGTTCTAGGGGACTTACGACCACAGCAGTTGAGTCCCATAGTGCTCAAAGCCATTTGAACCATTTTTAGTAGAGTGACAGTATGGCGTGGTGTTTCATGACATGGGATTATCGGACTGTACCTTTCCGCAAATGAACAGGGAAACACAGTAATTGTCAGTGCTGGTCGTTACGTGGAGATGTTACGAACTTTCGTCACACCTCCATTGAACAACTTTCCTAGCCGGCCGCTGTGGCCGAGCGGTTCTAGGCGCTTCGGTCCGGAACCGCGCTGCTGCTGTGGTCGCAGGTTCGAATCCTGCCTCGGGCATGGATGTGTGTGATGTCCTTAAGTTTGGAACCGCGCGAACGCTACGGTCGCGGGTTCGAACCGTGCCTTGGGCATGGATGTGTGTGATGCCCTTGGGTTAGTTAGGTTTAAGCAGTTCTAAGTCTAGGGGACTGATGACCTCAGACGTTAAGTCCCATAGTGCTTAGAACCATTTTGAACAACTTTCCAAACGTTCAAGAAGCCTGGTTTCAACTGGACGGAGCGACATCACACACTGCTCGGTAATCAATGGTCTGCGAGAATTGTTTGCGAACTGTGTGATCTCACGATTCGGTAACATTCCCTGCCCCCCTAGATCTCCAGATTTATTCGTTTGCGATTTATTCTTGTGGGGCTACCTCAAGAGCAAAGTCTACACGACTCGACCAAGATCCCTAGATTAGTTAAAACAGTGAATTCGGGATGCAATTCTCAGTACCCCAGCTGAAATGTTGCAGCGGTCAATGACGAATCTCAACAGCAGATTTCACGAATGTATTCGTACAGGAGGACGTCATCTAAAGGCCATCAATGTTTCGTAAATGGCAAAGCTGTAATGTTTCAATAACTATGAATGCAATTTCCTTCCTTTATCACTTCTAGTTTGATTTGATTGTGGAAATTTTCCTGTTTTTCTCTGTCACCCCCTGTACGGAGTGATCAAAAAGTCAGTATAAATTTGAAAACTGAATAAATCACGGAATAATGTAGATAGAGAGGTACAAATTGACACACAAGCTTGGAATGACAAGGGGTTTTATTAGAACCAAAAAATACAAAAGTCCAAAAAATGTCCGACAGATGGCGCTTCATCTGATCAGAATAACAATAATTAGTATAACAAAGTAAGACAAAGCAAAGATGATGTTCTATACAGGAAATGCTCAATATGTCCACCATCATTCCTCAATAATGTTTTGAACAGCACTGTAAAGCATGTCCGGAGTTATGGTGAGGCTTTGGCGTCGGATGTTGTCTTTCAGCATCCCTAGAGATGTCGGTCGATCACGATACACTTGCGACTTCAGGTAACCGCAAAGCCAATAATCGCACGGACTGAGGTCTGGGGACCTGGGAGGCCAAGCATGACGGAAGTGGCGGCTGAGCACACGATCATCACCAAACGACGCGCGCAAGAGATCTTTCACACGTCTAGCAATATGGGGTGGAGCGCCATCCTGCATAAACATCGTACGTTCCAGTAGCTGTTTATCAGCCAGGCTGGGGATGATGTGTTTCTGTAACGTATCTCTGACCCGTCACGGTAGCAGTTACAAAACCAGGATCACGCATTTCCTCGAAGAAAAAAGGCCCGATAACGGTAGATGTGGTAAATACAACCCATACCATGACTTTCTCGTCGTGCAATGGAGTTTCCACGACAGTTCTAGTATTTTCGGTAGCCCAAATTCTGCAGTTGTGGGCGTTGACAGACCCTCGGAGCGTGAAATGAGCTTCGACGGTCCACAACACGTTACTTAACCAATCGTCATCTTCCGCCATCTTTTGAAACGCCCACACCGCAAATGCCCTCCGCTTCACTAAACTGCCAGGTAACAGTTCATGATGCCAGTGGATTTTGTACGGATAGCATCGGAGGGTACGCCTAAGGGCCAACCAAACAGTAGTGTATGGAATTCCGGTGCGACGTGCGACTGCACGAGCGCTGACTTCCCCGTGCATAGACGAACCCGCTACAGTCTCCATTTCTTCCTGAACTGTCTCAGAAGCATTACGCCTTGTGCTCGGCCGGCCACTACGGGGTCTATCGTCTAAACAACCTGTGGCTTCGAACTTCACAATCATTCTCGCCACAGCTACATTTGTCAACGGACCTTTACCCGTTCGAATCCCCTTCCTATGGCGATGGGGTCGTAAGGCTGAACTAGCACATTCCCCATTCTGATAATAGAGATTCACTAAAAGCGCCTTTTCAGGTAACGTCAACATGCTGCGACTGCTGGCGCATCTGATTCTCTCTCTCATTACAGCTCCTTTTATACACGATTGTCACGAGCAGTCACTGACTCTCCCATTCGAGATATTTGAATTAAACAAGGCTATTAAGGAGAGCAAAACTGGTAAAGCATCCGCTCTAGATGACATCCGTATGGAGCAAATCAAGAATTTCGGCCCAGAAACAAGAAAGTGGATCCTGCAGCTTTTCAACAACTGCATGAACCAGTGCCAAATACCAAAGATCTGGCGAAAGAGCAGGGTGATAGCTCTTCCGAAACCTGGAAAGGAAGCGTCCCAAGAATTTCAGACCAGTTAGCCTTTTGAGTCACCTTTATAAACTGTTCGAACTTATGATTCTGAATAGAATCCTACCAGTAATAGACCCTCTTCTCATACCCGAACAAGCAGGATTTCGACCAAACAGAAGCTGCACAGGACAAGTTTTGAATCTCACTCAGTTTGTAGAGGATGGTTTTGAAACCCGTCAAGTAACGGGCGTGGTCTTCGTGGATCTCACAGCAGCGTATGATACTGTCCATCATCGGTTACCCCATGCAAAACTATACAATATGATCAACAACGCCCACCTCGTTAGACTACTCAACACCCTCCTCCAAAACCGCAGGTTTTTTGTTGAATTTCAAGGACAACGCAGCCGCTGGAGAGCCCAGAAAAATGGGCTACCTCAGGGAACCGTCTTGGCTCCACTTCTCTTCAACATCTATACCAACGACCAGCCATTGACCCCAGGGACAAGGAGATTCTTATAGGCAGATGACCTAGCCCTTGCTACGCAGAGCTCATGCTTTGAAAGAGTGGAAAGAAACCTGACAACATCACTTAGAACACTGTCAAGCTACTACAATCGGAAACAACTCAGACCAAACCCTTCGAAGAGACAAGTGTGTGCCTTTCATTTAAGGAACAGGGAAGCTAATCGTGAGCTACATGTTGCATGGTCAAGCATCCAACTCCAGCATCATCACGCACATAAATACTTGGGAGTCACTCTCGATAGAACTCTGACATTCAAAATGAAAATCTCCGCTCGAAACAACCTAATTCGCAAACTAGCGGGGACATGGTGGGGATCACATCCACAAACTATTCGCTGTTCTGCAATGCCACTGTGCTTTTCTACTGCTGAATATGCTTCTCCAGTCTGGTACAGGTCATCTCATGCCAGACAAGTAGACATTGCTCTCAACGAAACCTGCAGGTTGATCACAGATTGCTTAAGACATGCCCCAACTGATAAGCTCTACTGCCTGGCTGGAATAGCGCCACCATGGATACGCAGAACAGTGGCTGCCAACAAGGAGAGACTGAAAGTGGAACAGGACAGTGCCCATCCACTGCACGGACATAATCCACCACAGCAACGGCTGAGATCGCGAAAGAGCTTCCTGAGAACATCCGAGAAGCTCACCATTTCACCAGAGAAGGCAAGGCTGGAGCTAGGGAAGAAGTCGACGCCTCACCTGCAGACGCCATAAGCTGAAGAACTACCAGCTGGACACAACGAGAGCTGGTTGGTGTGGAAATCTAAACAGATTACGATCAGGAGTTGGACGATCCAGAGACAACCTGAAGAGATGGGGCTTCACAACAGAAGATACGTCCTGTGATTATGGTCAAGAACAAACCACAAGCCACATGCTCCAGTGCCTTTTGTGCCCTACATCCTGCACGAAGATTGATCTCCTGCAAGCCACTCCAAGCGCCTTGGAGGTTGCAAAGTACTGGGCACATGTAATATAAATACAATTTGTGTATATACAGGGTTATTACAAATGATTGAAGCGATTTCACAGCTCTACAATAACTTTATTATTTGAGATATTTTCAAAATGCTTTGCACACACATACAAAAACTCAAAAAGTGTTTTTAGGCATTCACAAATGTTCGATATGTGCCCCTTTAGTGATTCGGCAGACATCAAGCCGATAATCAAGTTCCTCCCACACTAGGCGCAGCATGTCCCCATCAGTGAGTTCGAAAGCATCGTTGATGCGAGCTCGCAGTTCTGGCACGTTTCTTGGTAGAGGAGGTTTAAACACTGAATCTTTCACATAACCCCACAGAAAGAAATCGCATGGGGTTAAGTTGGGAGAGCATGGAGGCCATGACATGAATTGCTGATCATGATCTCCACCATGACAGATCCATCGGTTTTCCAATCTCCTGTTTAAGAAATGCCGAACATCGTGGTGGAAGTGCGGTGGAGCACCATCCTGTTGAAAGATGAAGTCGGCGCTGTCGGTCTTCAGTTGTGGCATGAGCCAATTTTCCGCGGGCTACGCGTGAAACTTGCCCGCACGCGTTCAACCGTTTCTTCGCTCACTGCAGGCCGACCCGTTGATTTCCCCTTACAGAGGCATCCAGAAGCTTTAAACTGCGCATACCATCGCCGAATGGAGTTAGCAGTTGGTGGATCTTTATTGAACTTCGTCCTGAAGTGTCGTTGCACTGTTATGACTGACTGATGTGAGTGCATTTCAAGCACGACATACGCTTTCTCGGCTCCTGTCGCCATTTTGTCTCACTGCGCTCTCGAGCGCTCTGGCGGCAGAAACCTGAAGTGCGGCTTCAGCCGAACAAAACTTTATGAGTTTTTCTACGTATCTGTAGTGTGTCTGACCATATGTCAATGAATGGAGCTACAGTGAATTTATGAAATCGCTTCAATCATTTGTAATAGCCCTGTATATGTACATATTTATTGATGTGTATGGCTACTGTAAATTTGTATGTTTCTGATTCGAGAATATACTGACGTTTTGCTGTCCAGCGCCATCTGTCGGACATTTTTTGAAATTTTGTATTTTTTTTTTTTTTTTGTTGTAATAAAATCCCATGTCATTCCAAGCATGTGTGTCAATTTTTACCTCTCTATCTACATTATTCCGTGGTTTATTAAGTTTTCAAATTTATTCTGACTTTTTGATCACCCGGTATTTATGAAAAATGTGAGCATAGCCTTCAGCTTGGAATGGCACTTCCCCTACAGCGCTGTGAGCGATTCCCCCCACCGCTGCCGCTCCTCCCACTCCTCTCCGGCCGACTGCGTACTATACTGTCTACGAGAACTTGCTTCCGCGACGAGTACGTACGCTGTACAGGGAGATAGGAGAGACCGCTACCTTGCGGCGCGACTGCATGCTTCGCGCCCAGAACAGCCTCGTGATCGATAAGGGCGGCGTGGCCATGCTGACTCACACACGAGCTGCTGCGCGGCCGAGGTCATGGCAGCTGTGTCTGCCTGTACTGCGCGCACGGCTGTCCCTTCCAAGGCCACGCCGAACGGCGCGACCGCTGAATGGCCGCCGCCGCCTACGTCCGTGTTACCGACTTTCACCGACCTGCGACCGTAGCGGTCACGCGTTTCCAGACTGAAGCGCCTAGAACCGCAAGGCCACACCGGCCGGCGACATGAAAGGGAAGCAGTGGTTGGGAAGGGAGTGAGGGTTGTAGCCTCTTCCCGATGCTATTCAATTTGTACACTGAGCAAGCAGTAAAGGAAACAAAAGAAAAATTCGGAGTAGGTATTAAAATCCATGGAGCAGAAATAAAAACTTTAAGGTTCGCCGATGACATTGTAATTCCGTCAGAGACAGCAAAGGACTTGGAAGAGCAATTGAACGCAATGGACAGTGTCTTGAAAGGAGGCTATAAGGTGAACATCAACAAAAGCAAAACGAGGATAATGGAATGTAGTCGAGTTACGTGATGATGAGGGAATTAGATTAGGAAATGAGGCACTTAAAGTAGTAAAGGAGTTTTGCTATAACTGATGATGGTCGAAATGGAGAGGATATGAAATGTAGACTGGCAATGGCAAGGAAAGGGTTTCTGAAGAAGTTTATCACCACGATAAAATAAGGGAAATCAACAGTTCGAACGGAAAGATACAGGTGTTCATTTTTTCCGCGCGCTATACGGGATTGGAATAATAGAAAATTGCGAAGGTAGTTCGATGAACCCTCTGCCAGGCACTTAAATGTGATTTGCAGAGTATCCATGTAGATGTAGATGTACTGCATCCTCTAGGTGGTTCGTGATACTAAAGACTTTGCCAGTAGAATAAATCTGTTTCAAATTTCCGAAGATGTACGAATGCTCATCGCTCTTAACATAAGTGTATTCGAATCAAAGTTTACTGGACATGTCTGTCCTGTTTAGGTCCATTGTACGAGCTCTCCAAATACTTGATACTTCTTTTAATACCCTGCCTAGGCCGGTACATACACAAACACATCAGTTAATATTTATAGATTGTACACCTTATCGGTTCTGCCTTTTTCCTATGTAGCGATTAACGTCAGAAACAACCCAATTTCAGTTCTTCAGTCGAGTTAACTGTTTCCCTGCAAAAACATTATTTTACATTAATTGTTTCATCAACTTTTGTTTTTATTTGTAAACAATGTCGGATTATTCTCTGATTAGCTATCGTACAGCCTACTTATTTTTCGCTTTCAGAACGCTCATTGCAAAAATAATATAGAATTCGTCAAGGAACGTTTGCAGCGTGTCACAAAAACAAACCAAAATGCATAAATAAAGACTACGAAGACCCAAAAAGTACGAAATCCACTACTATATAGACGACAGAGCGCTCCGAAAATAGATTGGCTTGCGATGTTGGCAGATCTTGCCCTCCTTCTCCCTACCCCGCCCCACACCAATGTCGGAACTTTCTTCGCGACAAACCTTGACCTTACACGAACGTTCGTGGAAGCGGTGTTGGTAAATCTGTTTGCGATACGGATTTGAGAGCCTTACGTAAACCTGGTTTCTGACAACTCAGCGCCTATGAGCACCATGCACGTAATTTTATGTTGCTTTCAATGTTGGAATGAATGCCACTCCTGTGACATTTCAGGCGTAGTACCATGCCCGTAATACAGAGGGGCCCAAACAAATGTATCCACTGTTTAAAAGTCCATAACTTGCAAACTAATTGACGGAGTTGTTCATTTTTGGTGAAAGTGTAGCTTAAAGACTAACTTAAAGATATCACTGTAGGTGTTCGAAATGGTCACCATTAACATCCACACACAAACTATGCCGCCGAACTGCAGCACGAACTGCAACGTGTTCAGTTAGATATTTGCACATGAATGTACGATTAATTCTCGAAGTTCATCCAATGTACGTGGCTTTTGTCGATAAACGACGTCCTTTAGTGTTCCCCACAGGTAAAAGTCCAGAGGATTTAGGTCTGGGGAACGTGGTGGGTACTCCACAGCACCTCTACGGCCTATCCATCTTCCTGGTAGATTTTCGTCTGGATACGCCCTAACACGATTTTGGTAGTGGGCTGGGGCACCATCTTGTTGAAAGTAAACTCTTCCGTATCCATACAAGTCTCGGATGGCAGGTAAAATGGATGTCTGAAACTTCTGAAGCTACACCTCACCGGTAACTGTGCCGTCAAAGAAGAATGGCCCAATCAAGCCCCGGTAAGACAACCCACACCACACATTTACTCCTGGCAAATTCACGGCTTTGTCTACATCGACGTTCGTATTTTCGGCGGCCCAGTAGATGCAATTGTGGCGATTTACTGTACCATTGAGTTTGAACTGCGCAGTCATCTCTGCAAACTCTTGATCGTTGCGCACCATCTTAGTAAATCACCTGCAGTACTCCATTCTACTGGGTCGTCCTCGTTCATTGCGTGTAGCAATCGTGGGATGTAGCACTTTGCTCTCTTCAAAATTCGCCGAACACTTGAGCGACTCACTCCAGTTTCACGGGCACACTGTCTCACAGACTTCTGTGGTGTGCGAGTGAATTGTTGTAACACACGACGGGAGTTACCTGGACTTATTACTGTTACAGGTCGTCCAGATCGTTGTTTATGTACATCTTTAACACAGCCTTCGGTTTCAAATTTGTCTCGAATGAGACGAATCGTTAAACGTGCCGGTGGCTCTGTTTGATATTTCGCCATTGCCGTTGAACCTCATTAATGTTTTCGAACTTAAAATACCACTTCAAAACTGACTTCCTTTCATCGAATGTAAGCCTTGCGCCAGCCATATTTACTCGAGTAACTAGGTGCAACTAAGAAGAAAACACTGACTATTTGGCGACTGTCATCTGACAAAACAAAACACCGCACTACAACGCTTGTGTGGCGATTGCCGGAACTACAAACTATTACACTTCCGAAGATAGACAAGTCCGTCAATTACTTTGCCAGTAATGGACTTTTAAACAGTGGATACATTTTTTTGGACCCCCTCTGCAGTATGGGAGTGTTAGTTCTCGCTGAGATGTGCCAGAAATTTTTACGCACTCTTTCCAACACTGAAAGCAACGTAACACGGGCGTGGCACTGGAAGTGTTGAGTGTGTGATCCGGTTGCCCGCTTGATCTGCGCCTAACTGCTGCCCCCTGCGCTTATTTCAGCCTGGTTCCCGCGCTAAAGTCTTCGTCTCCGACTACGATATTCTACCATTCCACACTCCCCTGCATTACCAAATTAACTGTACCTTGACGTCGCATGATGCGTCCTCTCAATCTGTACAATCTTTCAGTCAATTTGAATGGAATGATGTTGTTGTTGTTGTGGTCTTCAGTCCTGAGACTGGTTTGACGCAGCTCTCCATGCTACTCTATCCTGTGCAAGCTTCTTCATCTCCCAGTACCTACTGCAACCTACATCCTTCTGAATCTGCTTAGTGTATTGATCTCTTGGTCTCCCTCTACGATTTTTACCCTCCACGCTGCCCTCCAATGCTAAATTTGTGATCCCTTGATGCCTCAAAACATGTCCTACCAACCGATCCCTTCTTCTAGTCAAGTTGTGCCACAAACTTCTCTTCTCCCCAATCCTATTCAATACCTACTCATTAGTTACGTGATCTACCCACCTTATCTTCAGCATTCTTCTGTAGCACCACATTTCGAAAGCTTCTATTCTCTTCTTGTCCAAACTGGTTATCGTCCATGTTTCACTTCCATACATGGCTACACTCCATACAAATACTTTCAGAAACGACTCCCTGACACTTAAATCTATACTCGATGTTAACAAATTTCTCTTCTTCAGAAACGATTTCCTTGCCATTGCCAGTCTACATTTTATATCCTCTCTACTTCGACCATCATCAGTTATTTTACTCCCTAAATAGCAAAACTCCTTTACTACTTTAAGTGTCTCATTTCCTAATCTAATCCCCTCAGCATCTCCCGATTTAATTTGACTACATTCCATTATCCTCGTTTTGCTTTTGTTGATGTTCATCTTATATCCTCCTTTCAAGACACTGTCCATTCCGTTCAATTGCTCTTCCAAGTCCTTTGCTGTCTCTGACAGAATTACAATGTCATCGGCGAACCTCAAAGTTTTTATTTCTTCTCCATGAATTTTAATACCTACTCCGAATTTTTCTTTTGTTTCCTTTACTGCTTGCTCAATATAGAGATTGAATAACATCGGGGAGAGGCTACAGCCCTGTCTCACTCCCTTCCCAACCACTGCTTCCCTTTCATGCAATGATAAATTAAAAAAAAAAGAAAAACATTTACAGCGCGTCTATTCATGAATGAAATGTGATCAACTAACAATCGTAAGCTGCCTCGGCAGTTACATGCACGTGAGTTGCCTAACTTCTTCATAGGAAACCGTCTTTGGCTCAAAGCGGTGACCTCACGGTGCATTATTGTTAAAATAAATACCTCCCAACTAGAACATATCGCCGGCCGCGGTGGTCTCGTGGCTCTAGGCGCGCAGTCCGGAACCGTGCGACTGCTACGGTCCCAGGTTCGAATCCTGCCTCGGGCATGGATGTGTGTGATGTCCTTAGGATAGTTAGGTTTAGGTAGTTCTGAGTTGTAGGGGACTGATGACCACAGTAGTTAAGTCCCATAGTGCTCAGAGCCATTTTTTTAGTAGTGTGCAAATACGGAACAGTTTGGACAATACTAGCCAAATTCTCGTGATAGACGAGCTAGAGATTTTGTGGTCTTTGTTGTTCAAAATGGTTCAAATGGCTCTGAGCACTATGGGACTTAACATCTGAGGTCATCAGTCCCCTAGAACTTAGAACTACTTAAACTTAACTAACCTAAGGACATCACACACATCCATGTCCGAGGTAGGATTCGAACCTGCGAGGTCTTTGTTGTTTGACGTTACTGACGAGTGGAAATTTGACTGAAGTCATTCTGTACACTGAACTTGCACCTACTTCGCACAAAACTGCGTTTAGAAGGGCGGAAGCTTAGCTTCCACCCTCTTGTTTTGAGTGTAATAACAAACGGACGGCTATATATTTAATACGCAATTAAGATGCTGGCATTGTTAAAGTGCATTCGTGATCTGTGTATCAGTTGCTAAAACGGTGGGATACAGTCACATATCCAGCTCAAAAATGTTAAAGTTTATGTCTTTTTGTGTGTTCTGCCGTTAATAGACGTGACTAGGTAGCCATAAATCTTTACATCAAGTTTGGACATTGTTTTAATAATTATTAAGATTGTCACCGCCATCTTACAGCAGATCAGCGGTCTTCGAAACAGCAGAGCGTCTGATCGCGAGAGAGAATAAATAATCCCTGACTTCAAACCTGACTCCATCTTTGTTTGTATTACGTAACAAAAGAATCGTTATCCTAATAAAAGGTGTACATCGACGAATGTATAGACAGTGAAAGTAATTCTTTTAAGAAGTAAGCAACGGTGTTATATGTTAATCCGAAGATCAGTTGCGTTGTTAATTTATTTATTTACACATCAAGTTCCGTAGGACCAAATTTTCCCTCACAGTGAGAACCATCGGATGATATAATCCGAGTTGTGTATTACCTCAGAGTTTACAGAGCGAGTAATATCTTCTTTCTTTTGTGCCACACCTCGATGCTATGAGAATTATTTTTGAAAAACGATTTGTGTGAGCTACAGATGAGATTATAGCAACTGCCTCAGATAAACAGAATTAAAGGTGGGTCTTGTTCAAATGGCTCGTAAGCACTATGGGACTTGGGCCGGTATTACACTATCAAATTTCTTTGTCAAATATTTGATCAAAGATGTGATCCAATATTCCGTCCAATATATTTGACAAAGATCTATGACGTAGCGCTACAAGGGGTATTACACTGTCATCAAATGTTTCGTCAAAGTTCAAGATGGCTGACAACAACTTGTTATTTAACCGCAGCAGTTCTGCGTACTCCAATTGCATTGTGTGCACATGCGGAAAAGAAGTGGGGGAAAAAAATGGAACCATACATACGAGGTTGACAGTCTTAAAAGTCCTGGGATTACAACTTGATAATAAATTCAGTTGGGAGGAGCACACCACAGAACAGCAGAAAGGCCTTAACAAATCTGTATTTGCAATTCGAGTGTTAGCAGACAAAGGCAACATAAAAATGAAAAAGCTTGCATACTTTCATTCCATAATGTCATATGGGATAATATTTTGGGGTAAATCTTGAAGTCAAACAAAAGTTTTCAAGGTCCAAAAGCGTGTAATACGTATTATTTGTGGAGTAAATTCACGGACCTCCTGCAGAAACCTCTTCAAAGAACTGGGTATACTAACTACTGCCTCTCAGTATATTTACTTCTTAATGAAATTTGTCGTAAATAATATATCTCTTTTTCCAACAAACAACTCAGTTCATACATACAATACCAGGAACAAAAATGATCTGCACAAGGACTTAAAAGCACTTACTTTAGTTCAAAAAGGGGTCCACTACTCAGGAACACTCATCTTCAATAATTTGCCAGGAAACAAAAAATTTAGTTAGCAATAAAGATCAGTTTAAGAGGAGCCTGAAAGACTTACTACTGGCCAACTCCTTCTACTCCATTGGCGAAATTTTTAATAGAAACAAATGATGTATTTATTCATACTATTAGTATTGTTATTTCAGCTTAAAAAAATCGACATGTTCCACATCCACGAGGATCTCCTCAGCACGGATCTATGGAACGAAAAAGTAATCTAATCTGGGTGAAACCGTGGGTTTTACGACGACACGATAAAAGAATTCAACAAAACTTGTTACGTGAGCTTACAGTGGAAGACGTCAAGTCGTACATCAATTACTTAAGAATGGATGAGCATACATTTCTGTATGCGCTCAATGAAGTGTATCCTCATATCACAAAGCACAATATTCACTTAAGAACTGCTACATCTTTAGAAGACAGGCTCACTATAACACTCCGATTCCTTGCTACAGGAGAGGGTTATGTTAGGTTAGGTTAGGTTAGGTCAGGTTAGGTCTCCAATCTTCTTAATCTATTTTTGTATTCAGGGTGCCTCACGTTGTAAAGCGCCTCATCAGCTTCAGACATCTCTATTAATTTTGTAGTTGTCGGCACACACCAATTGTATTTACCGGCAATGTTTATAAAAACACTACAGACGCTGCAGCGATGCTAGCGCTCCATGTGATAACATGTCACATTGCAGTGAACAGAAGACAAGCGGTTTCTTTGATCAAATATACAGCGAGGCCCTAGATTTGATCAAATATTGGAAGACATTTGACAAAGTCCCTATTACACTATCAAATATCTTTGACAAAGGTATTGGACAAAGATATTGGACAAAGAAATTTGATAGTGTAATACCGGCCTTAACATCTGAGGTCATCAGTCACCTAGACTAAGAACTACTTAAACCTAACTAACCTAAGGGCATCATCACACACATCCATGCCCGAGGCAGGATTCGAACCTATGACCGTAGCAACAGCTCGGTTCCGGACTGAAGCGCCTAGAACCGCTCGGCCAAAGCGGCTGTCCTAGGTCTTGTTTCGAAGAGTAACGGACAACTTTCGTATGGTTGCCAGCTGTTCAAGTTGAGATCACTTAGAGATGCCACTAACTCTCACTATGTTTATGTATTAGTATTACGATTAATCTAACTACTGTTAGGATTTAGATCGCCATATGCGACTCACACTAATACTTCGTTATTACGATTGATCGCAACTTTTGCTACATTGACCTGCCAACACATCTAAGTAAAACTATTCTGTTCACTTATTCTCTGTGTAACCATTCCGGAAAACGTGTTTGAGAAATTCTCCTATAAATCTAGTTTTCACACCTTACTCTTAATTGACAGTAATTATCCCTACAGCAGTGTATTTTATCTCTCATATGATTTATTGTAGTCTTTGTTTTCCAAGTGTGGGTGTGATTGAATCTGTGTGTCGTGTGATCATATCAGCCAGTGAAAATGCAAAAACTAGCAGCCAGGTATCTGAATGAATACATTCGCTCGGGTTCGAAGTTTTACTTATTAACTGATATTAACAGAAGGTAACTGGCGTCTTGTGATATATGAAGGGCTTATTTCAATAGTGGTACAAGTCCATTACCTCCACTTTCCTGTTTATAACTCTTTTGAAATTAATCCAAACAAACAGAAAGAAAGGTTCATCTCTAGCAAGAAGCCATATGCTTGAATATTTCTGGTATCGCAACTGCAGATTTTTCAGCGCTCATTTAACTTTAGGAATCTCAGAATGAACAAAAACGGACTTGTACCACTATTGAAATAAGCCCTTCATATTCAGTCAACAAGGTACTGTGGTAGCCACGTCGTAACGCCAGTCATCAAGTATGTGCGACAGCACTGCATATCTGAATTTAAATGTACAGCGTGACGAGAAGATATTGATTTAGGTCATATCAAGTTTCCGACAGAGCTACCGAAGAGCACGCTAAGTGGTTACAAACTCTACGAACTTTCATGAATCTGTCCTAATAAATATATGGAAACAGCCACGGTGACTGCTCTGTCAACATTCAGGGAAGTGAGATGCAGTTAGGACAATTATATTACCTCTGCAGAATGGCACGTGGCTGTCTTAATCGAGATAGCTATTTGTTTGCCGTTTTACTCCTTACAAAGAAATTCTTTTCCAATATTCACTTGAGCCTACAGTAAACATACATTGACAACAAACAAATAACACTAATTTTTAGAGAGGACAAAGGAAATGCGTGAAATCAAATTGTGCAAATGGCTCTAGGCACTATGGGACTTAATATTTAAGGTCGTCAGTCCCCTAGACTTAGAACTACTTAAACCTAACTAACCTAAGGACATCACACACATCCATGCCCGAGGCAGGATTCGAACCTGCGACCGTAGCAGCAGGGCGGTTCCGGACTGAAGCGCCTAGAATCGCTCGGTCACAGCTGCCGGCGCGCAAAATCACATGCGTATTATGCTTCCCCTCAAAACCTTTCTCTAATACGTTGAAGCCGAGATTACCATAGGTAAAAAACCTTGACTTCTCTGGGCGAAAACCGAGCAGACGCAATAACCCAAGGCAGACAATATCTGCGTAATTAGTATCAAAGCAGACCTTACACATAATAGTCACTATTATGTAGAGAGAAAGGACAATACACATTGAGGCAACACCATTATCAAACTGTCATAGTAAAGACTAACACGAAATATCAAGAATTCGTATGTCTTCATGGCATGAGAGATGAGGAAAACGGGTGAGGTAACCATAGAAAAACGCAAGAGACTATTAAATATAGGTGAGGTATTCGCATCAGTATAGAGGTAGTATGCTTGGTAAACAGACGAGTTGCTGGTTTTGTGGTGTCACCGCCAGACACCACACTTGCTAGGTGGTAGCTTTAAATCGGCCGCGGTCCATTAGTACATGTCGGACCCGCGTGTCGCCACTGTGTGATCGCAGGCCGAGCGCCACCACAAGGCAGGTCTCGAGATACGGACGAGCACTCGCCCCAGTTGTACGGACGACTTTGCTAGCGACTACATGGACGAAGCCTCGCTCCTTTGCCGAGCAGATAGTTAGAATAGCCTTCAACTAAGTCAATGGCTACGACCTAGCAAGGCGCCATTAGTAACATTGCATGTATCTAAAGAGTCTCACTTGTATCGCCACAATCTCCAGATGTACCAAAGGGATGGATTAAAGTTAAGTATTCCAGAAGCTACGTACTTTCCTTTATAGCATTCATTACGTATCCTGTTTCAGACCTCACGCCCATCTGCGTGAGCGTAGCGCGTGCCTTTCGGCTTCCTCTCTTTGTGTCTAGGCTGTCTTGTCTAGACACAACATGTTTGATAGGTGACAATGTTATCAAAAAGCTTCATAAAATCTGTTCCGCGAAGTGTTATGGTCGTGAACACTTTCCGTCTTGTGCTGACATACGCACGTATAAACACTCGCCTACGTGGTGGAAACGCTAGTGACATACTCATCCCTGTCTAACAGACTTACTATTCCAAGCGATGAATGTAAACATGGAAGAGGACAGCATATGAAGATGCAGGCTATCTGAAATCGCATTCGCTGCTTTTAGCAGTTAATTTCTTCGCGAGTAAGGCCGTATTATTCCGACAAGTCCCTCTACTTATTGTTCTGGCCTTCGATCTTTCGAATGCTGCCGCGGCGTATCTGGTTCGTATAAACGAGTTTTCCTCAACAGTAGTTTAAGCTAGCATTGGTGACAGCAGGTGTGCGAAACGGTAATTACGATAAGTGCACAGAATAATAGGAGGAACGTTCTGAATTCCTCGTCCGAGATTTCAATGCTTGCTTATGGCTGTAGGGTTAAGACGTTTCTAATCTAGTACTGGCTGTATTAGCCCTTTGATCTGATTTCGGTTTGAGGCAGCCTCGATGTTGCATAGAATGCAGTCATGTCGTCCTGTTTCATTACTTCCTGCACGTTCCGGTCGAAGCAACGATTATATCCACTATTTTGTACGCGCCCCTGTCGTAGTGGAAATATGTGGTAAGGACTATGGGACCAAACTGCTGAGGTCATCGGTCCCTAGGCTTACGCACTACTTAATCTAACTTACGCTAAGGACAACACACACACCCACGCCCGAGAGAGGTCTCGAACCTCCGACGGGGGGGGGGGGGGGGGGGGGGGACATGTCGTAGTGCGCTTTTGTATAACTACCCACAAAAGAAACGTACGTGTTATTCCATACAAAAGATTCTGAAAGAAGTATGTACTAAATATCAACATTGTAGGTAATAAATGGTGAAATTTTCTAAACCTTTCGTAGTAACTTGCGCTTTAGATAATTATTTCGGGAAACTAGCTATACGGACGTGCTTCGCGACGGAAGTTAAAGAAGGGCCATAGCATACCACAGATTTCTAGGTTTCCATACCACAGTGGGTAAAAACGAAACACTTATGGCACCACTTTTTCAATAAATTCGTTTTTCCTAACAAGGAAGCCAAATATAAATGAAACCTTTCGAACAAGCAAAGCAATTTCGTCTAGCTTGTAACACAGGAAGCGAATTCAGTAAATTTCTATACCCTAGCAAAATAAATTCAATGTCAGTTTGTAATCGCAAGCATAAACTTCGGAAAACACTTCTGTCACTGACGTAAAGGAAACTAACAGCGCCATCTAATAGTTCTTTGGGGTACCATGCCATGACTGAGGTAACATGCGAGCTACTAAGTTGAGCATTTTGTATTACATTTTTCCCCTCAATCCGCTTTTGTTGAAATAAAGCCTGTATGTTGGCCCAACCTACGCTCAAGTAACCTGTGAAACCCTCATGGAAATTCGTCTAATAATTTTGGACATTGGAGAGTTCACAGACAGGACAGTTTCATAGTTTTATTTTTAGGTGAAAGAAAATCAGCAGCTTTCTGGAGGAAAGCCATCCACTTTTTAACGAATTCCGACAGAACTCTCTCAACTTTTGCGACGCTTTGCTGAGTCATCTAGCTTCTGCTTCAGATTAGATGCGCGTTTAGGATGTTGAATGTCTGCAAGGAGAGACAAAGAGAGATTTGTTTAAAACGTAGCGGGCCGGGGTGGCCGAGCGGTTCTAGGCGCTACAGTCCGGAACCTCGAGACTGCTACGGTCGCAGGTTCGAATCCTGCCTCGGGCATGGATGTGTGTGATGTCCTTAGGTTAGTTAGGTTTAAGTAGTTCTAAGTTCTAGGGGACTGATGACCTCAGAAGTTAAGTCCCATAGTGCTCAGAGCCATTTGATTTTAAAAGGTACGTCGGATTGTACCCATGTGGAGTGACAATAGAAACTGCCCGCCCGTTTGGCCGTGCGGTCTAAGGCACGCCTTTCCCGGCGGGAAGGAGCGCCTGGTCCCTGGCACGAATCCGCCCGGCGGATTTGTGTCGAGGTCCGGAGAGCCGGCCAGTCTGCGGATGATTTTTAGGCGGTTTTCGATCTGCCTCGGCGAATGCGGGCTGGTTACCCTTATTCCGCCTCAGCTACACTATGTCGGCGATTGCTGCGCAAACAAGTTCTCCAGGTACGCGTACACCACCATTACTCTACCACGCAAACATAGGGGGTTACACTCGTCTGGTGTGAGACTTTCCCTGGGGGGTCCACTACGCACAAAAGAAACGTGCGTGTTATTTCATACAACGGATTCTTTGGTGTACCATGCCCTGAATGAGTTAACATGCGAGCTACTAAGCTGAGCATTTTATATTACCTTTAAATAAGAACATTTTTAGGTTAGGCTTTACCGTGACTGTTACTGACATTAAATGAAACAACAAGTTCACTGTTACCAGTCACCGTTTTATTTATTTCCACGACGCGTTTCGAAGGTTTAAACCTCCATCATCAGGTGGATTTACATTAGTAAGTATTACATTTGTGTGTGTGTCTTGTGTTACGACACACACACAAATGTAATACTTACTAATGTAAATCCACCCGATGATGGAGGTTTAAACCTTCGAAACGAGTCGTGGAAATAAATAAAACGGTGACTGGTAACAGTGAACTTGTTGTTTCATTTAATTTTATATTACATTTTTCCCCTCAATCCGCTTTTGATGAAATAAAGCCTGTATATTGGCCCAACCTACGCTCAAGTAACCTGTGAAGCCCTCATGGAAATTCGTCTAATAACTTTGGATATTAGAGAGTTCACAGACAGGACAGTTTTATAGTTTTATTTTTAGGTAAAAGAAAATCAGCAGGTTTCTGGAGGAAACCGTGGGTTCGGTGTGGCGCAGGGGAGGGGTGGACTGAGGTAGTCGTCGTGGGCTTGTGGACCACTGCGGCTGCGGCGGGGACGGAGTCTCTCCGTCGTTTCTAGGTCCCCGGTTAACATAACATAACAATAGAAACTGAACGCTGAGGAGCAAGTCACGTGTTGACTGGTAATGAGTAAACAAGGACCGTATTATTATCGTAGCGGCACGGCTCGAATCCCACAGACAACACAGCGTGAGGCAAGGGGGCGAAGCGGTAGCCGCCGCAGTTTCTCAAGGTCAGTTCTCAGTGTGTGAGCGCGGTCGCGCCTGCCGGTTGCCCACACGCGGAAATAAACACACGCCGCTGGCAGCGTGCCCGGCTCGAAAGTGACGGCGCCCGTGTTTAGGTGGCGTGACTTTGCCAGCGAGAGAGCGGCTACGCCGTGCTAGTGCGAGCCGGGGCGGGCGCCTCACGCCGTGCTGTCCGTGAGAGGGAGACTGGCCAGCGCGAGTACTGACCAGCGAGGCGTCCGCCGACGGGGGCGCGCTGGCTAACAGCAGGTGCAGCAGGGCCATGGCGAGAGCCACGCGCCGGTCGCTCATAGTACGGCGTAGACTGGCCACCTGGCTGCACTCTCGGGCGCGACGTCTGCTCTCGGCCGCAGTCGAGGCTAGACTGCCGCCGCTCGCGCGCGCTCCCAGCCACCCCCGAGCGCGTCCCGTGACGTGGCAGCGCGCCATTGGCCGGCGGACGGGCGAGTGCGGGCTGGCTGATGCAACGACGGACCGGGGTGTGTGTATTATTGTGCGTAGCCCGCCTTCCACGTCGCACTTGTGACGTCACGCCGGGACCGGACCCCCACAACGCTGATGCAAGAGGTCTCAGGAGTAAAGCTCGTGCATACGACAGGAGCGCCCATTTCTAGCAAAAAACCTCGTAGGGGGGCATGCCCTGTTGCTAACAGTTTCCTAGATACACTGTGTGATCAAAGGTTCCGGACACCTGGCTGAAAATGACAAATGTTGTTGATGTTAAGACAGCAACCAGCCACAAATTTACTTTCAGTTCCTTTATTTATTCAAAGGAAACCGTTACCGGTTTCGAATCGTTGTGATTCATCCTCAGACGGTTTACACGCTTTCTTTATGACATTTGGTGTGTTTTTATGGATTAATTGTCCTAAAATATAAATAAAACATAATTATAAACACGCCACACACAGATGGTTGCGTTACAGATTTTCGTTCCATGTGACTTACGTGAAACGTCGGTTTCGTGTGTTTGTTTTCATAACATTCGTCCAACCGATGTAAATACATTCCCACTGCATCTTCGTTGTTGCACACATAAATAATTCTCACTCTACACTTCAGATTTGTCGCTGAGATCATTTCAACCACGCACCACATGTTTTGATACATACAAAGAGCTTAGAAACATATGAGTATCACAGATGCTATGATATATCGTAACATTTGACGTGTGCAACAACGATGATGCAGTGGGAATGCATTTACATTGGTTGGACGAATGTTATGAAAACAAACACTCGAAACCGACGTTTCACGTAAGTCACATGGAACGAAAATCTGTAACGCAACCATCTGTGTGTGGCGTGTTTATAATTATGTTTTATTTATATTTTAGGGCAATTAATCTATAAAAACACACCAAATGTCATAAAGAAAGCGTGTAAACCGTCTGAGGATGAATCACAACGATTCGAAACCGGTAACGGTTTCCTTTGAATAAATAAAGGAACTGAAAGTAAATTTGTGGCTGGTTGCTGTCCTAACACCATCAACATTTGTCTTCAAACAACAGCCACGGTCTCCAGCATGTCATCATATGTCAAAATTGCATGAAAATGACAAGTTCGTGGCGCCCTCCATCGGTAACGCTGCAATTCAATATGGTGTTGGCCCACCCTTAGCCTTGATAGCTGTTTCCACTCTCGCAGGCATACGTTCAATCAGGTGCTGGAAGTTTTCTTGGAGAATGGCAGTGCAGTCTGCACTGAGGAGAGGTATCGATATCGGACGGTGAGGCCTGGCACGAAGTCGGCGTTTCAAAACATCCTAAAGGTGTTATAAAGGATTCAGCTCAGGACTCTGTGAAGGCCAGTCTATTACAGGGCCGTCCATTATGGTGCTCGATCGTGCTGAAAGATGCAGTCTCCATCCCTGAAAAGTGGGAAAAAAGAGGGAGCTTAAAATATCAGTATAGCTTGTCTTGTGACAGTGCCACGCAAAACAACAAGGGTTGCAAGCCACTCCATCAAAAACACAACCACATCATAACACCACCGACTCCGAATTTTCAAATAGTTCAAATGCCTCTGAGCACTATGGGACTTAACTTCCCCTAGAACTTAAACCTAACTAACCTAAGGACATCACACACATCCATGCCCGAGGCAGGATTCGAATGTGCGACCGTAGCGGTCGCGCGGCTCCAGACTGTAGCGCCTAGAACCGCTCGGTCGGCTATCTACTGTTCAATCGTCCATTGTTTACGCTCCTTACAACAATCAAGGCGACGTTTGGCATTTACAGGCGTGAAGTGTGGCTTATGAGCAGCCGCTCGACCATGAAATCCAAGTTTTCTCACCTCCCACCTAACTGTTATAGTACTTGCAGTGGATCCTGATGCAGTTTAGAATTCCTGTGTGATGGCCTGGATGGACGTCTGCCTATTACACATTACGACCCTGTTCAACTGTTGGCGGTCTGTCAGTCAACAGACTAGGTCGGCCTGTACGCTTTTGTGCTGTACGTTTCCCTTCACGTTTCCACTTCAGTATCACATCGGAAATAGTGGACCTAGGGATGTTAAGGAGTGTGGAAATCTCGCGTACACACGTGTGACACAAGTGAAACCCAATCAGCTGACCACGTTCGAAGTCCGTGAGTGCGCCGGCCTGAGTGGCCGATCGCAGTCTGGAACCGCGCGACCGCTACGATCGCAGGTTCCAATCCTGCCTCGGGCATGGATGTGTAGGATGTCCTTGGGTTAGTGAGGTTTAAGTAGTTCTAAGTTCTAGGGGACTGATGACCTCAGAAGTTAAGTCCCATAGTGCTCAGAGCCATTTGAACTATTTTTTTTTTTTTTTTTTTTTTTAAGTCCGTGAGTTCGGCCGAGCGCCCCATTCTGCTCTCTCACGACGTCTAATGACCACTGAGGTCACTGATATGGAGTACCTGGCAGTAGGTGGCAGCACAATGGACCTAATACGAAAAACGTATGTTTTTTGAGGTGTCCGAATACTTTTGTACATATAGCGTAAGAATCGGTAAATGACATTTAGCAACAGGAGTACTGACACACAAAATGTTCAAATGGTTCAAATGGCTCTGAACTCTATGGGACTTAACTGCTGTGGTCATAAGTCCCCTAGAACCTAGAACTACTTAAACCTAACTAACCTAAGGACATCACACACATCCGTGCCCGAGGCAGGATTCGAACCTGCGACCGTAGCAGTCGCACGGTTCCGGACTGTGCGCCTAGAACCGCGAGACCACCGCGGCCGGCACACAAAATGTAAACTTATTTCTGTAACCAGATGTATCTCTGTAGTTAATAAAAATTACACACGTGTGACACGGAGCGAAGTTAGTCTAGACTATCACTTTGTAAAATGCTTACTATTGCTCTTGAACTACCATGTGTTTTGCTGTCGAACTGTTCAAATATGTTCGTTTAACACCTGGTTAAAATTACGATGCTGCCTCCGGTGTATCAGACGTACTGAAACATTCCCTTAGAAAAATTAATGAATTACTGTGCTGGAAAACCTCTACGTTATTTAATTTTCAAACAGCTGAGCAGAACTGAACGTACTCAGACACTTCGCTCTTTACTTATTCTGATCAAAACTAAACTGATACACAATATTTTTAGCGCAACGCAATCTGACTTTCAATAATCCCTACAAAACAATGGCCCTGACTAACAATAACCTATACCTTTCATGAATCACTTACCTCACAAAAATCTTCGTTACTCAAACTACTGCGATACAGCGCCAATACTGCCAGCTAAATAAAAGATTCAAACTACTGAAGGCACTAACTACTGATAGGCATAGTTAGCAAATGAAAGATTTTGGTAAAGAACAAACAATGTATTTACCTTTATAGTGTTCAAAAGTCATCATGTATATATATATCGATTCATGATATCCAATATTACAGATTTACCCTTTCTGATGGACACACGTCCAGATCGTCCGCTCTCAAGATTCTGCCATCTCTCTCCCCACATCCACCACTGCTGGCGGCTCGCCTCCAACTGCGCAAAGCTACGCGCTGTTCACATCCAACTGCCCAACACTACAATAGCAAATATTCCAACAATGCAAACCAACCACAGACTTCACACAGCACAGTCAGTGATTTTCATACAGAGCGCTATGTGGCGTTACCAACATAAAAACCTAAACAACCTACTTACTGTACAGGCTGTCACTGTATCGAATTCCACGACTATTTCAATTTCCACGCTTGAATGGGAAGTACAAGAGGCGAGTACTGAGAGAGCCCTGAAGGGGTGAGACGTGTGTAAAGACACTCGCAGGCGGTAAAAAGGAAAATTAAGTGATTTTAAAAAGCGAGAGAGGCAGCCGTTACTCCTTGCTGTACTGCGCCGTCAGGGTGATCCTGAGTCTATAATCCAGGGCGGTCATTAAGTCACGGCCCATTTCTCAAAAATAATGAATGCATTTACGTAATACGCTCGTAAGATTATTGTCAATGTTTGTATGTATTTTCATCGCACTTCGACACTGCTTCCGACGATTTCCAAGCATTACTCGCGGACCTAAATACACTACTGGCCATTAAAATTGCTACACCAAGAAGAAATGCAGATGATAAACGGGTATTCATTGGACAAACATATTACACTAGAACTGACATGTGATTACATTTTCAAGCAAATTCGGTGCATGGATCCTGAGAAATCAGTACCCAGAACAACCACCTCTGGCCTTAATAACGGCCTTGATATGCCTAGGCATTGAGTCAAACAGAGCTTGGATGGCGTGTACAGGTACAGCTGCCCATGCAACTTCAACACGATACCACAGGTCATCAAGAGTAGTGACTGCCGTATTGTGACTAGATGTTTTCAATTGGTGACAGATCTGGAGAAAGTGCTGGCCAGGGCAGCAGTCGAACATTTTCTGTATCTAGAAAGGCCCGTACAGGACCTGCAACATGCGGTTGTGCATTATCCTGCTGAAATGTAGGGTTTCACAGCGATCGAATGAAGGGGAGAGCCATGGGCCGTAACACATCTGAAATGTAACGTCCACTGTTCAAAGTGCCGTCAGTGCGAACAAGAGGTGACCGAGACGTGTAACCAATGACACCCCATACCATCACGCCGGGTGATACGCCAGTATGGCGATGACGAATACACTCTTCCAATGTGGGTTCACCGCGATGTCGCCAAACACGGATGCGACCATCATGAAGCTGTAAACAGAACCTGGATTCATCCGAAAAAATTACGTTTTGCCATTCGTGCACTCAGGTTCGTCGTTGAGTTCACCATCGCAGGCGCTCCTATCTGTGATGCGGCGTCAAGGGTAACCGCAACCATGCTCTCTTAGCTGATAGTCCGTGCTGCTGCAAACGTCGTCGAACTGTTCGTGCAGATGGTTGTTGTCTTGCAAACGTCCCCATCTGTTGACTCAGGGATCGAGACGTGGCTGCACGATCCGTTACAGCCATGCGGATAAGATGCCTGTCATCTCGAGTGCTAGTGATACGAGGCCGTTGGGTTCCAGCACGGCGTTCCCTATTACCCTCCTGAACCCACCGATTCTATATTCTGCTAAAGGTCATTGGATCTCGACCAACGCGACCAGCAATACAATCCGACCTTTATCAAAGTCAGAAACGTGATGGTACGCATTTCTCCTCCTTACACGAGTCATCACAACAACGTTTCACCGGGTAACGCTGGTCAACTGCTGTTTGTGTATGAGAAACCAGTTGGAAATTTTCCTCATGTCGGCACGTTGTAGGTGTCGCTACCGGCGCCAACCTTGTGTGAATTCTCTGAAAAGCTAATCATTTGCTTATCACAGCATCTTCTTCCTGTCGGTTAAATTTCGCGTCTGTAGCACGTCATCTTCGTGGTGTAGCAATTTTAATGGCCTGTGGTGTACGTTCAGAAGCATAGTCTGTCTCGTGAAATAGCCGAAGTTTCATCCTGACAGTCTCTTATCTTTATTCTGTACCCCTTCACTTTATGTACACTCACGTGGAAACTCCAAGGGTGAGGTATCAGGTGAGCGCTACGGCCACAGCCTGCTACCCCCCTACTGACGCATCTAGCAGTTTAGGTACTTTTTCACTGTGGGGACAGAACGAGAGGGCGCTCCTCCCAGATGGAATATAACAGTGTCAGCAGCGCGCTGTTGTTGGAACTCTAGTTCCAGTAATTGCTCTTTAGCATTTCGTCGCAGCGTGAGGTGGCACGCGACTCCTTAATAGAAAGCTGTATTTCGCGTAAATTTTCCAGTGATTTTTAATGTGACTTCATAAGTAAACAAATTGTGACGTATAAGGTTCAAATGGCTCTGAGCACTATGGGACTTAACTGCTGTGGGGATTTTCTCTGCCTCGTGATGACTGGGTGTTGTGTGATGTCCTTAGGTTAGTTAGGTTTAAGTAGTTCTAACTTCTAGGGGACTGATGACCTTAGATGTTAAGTCCCATAATGCTCAGAGCCATTTGAACCTACTTAAACCTAACTAATCTAAGGACATCACACACATCCATGCCCGAGGCAGGATTCGAACCTGCGACGCATAAGGCGTCGGTTGTGTATCGTAAGCTACACCTCGCTGACTTGCGTAATCTTTGCGGTCTAATGTACAGAGCACTCGATTGTCGTACACTTTCTTCTTTAGTGCAAAAAGTTTTATAATCATGTTAACTAAATCTTCCGACAGTTCTTGTAGCCTTGTCAAGAAACTGTTATGTAGGCATGCCGTTCCTATTTTGTTTTTAAGTTTTTCCTGTCTACTTCGTTTGTACGAGGGTTGGAACTTAAATAGTGGCAACTATTTGTTCACAACCGATACAAAAGAGTTACACGTTTGCACCTGCTACTGTCCTTCAAAGTAGTCACCTGCGTTGTGTAGAATCCGTTGCCAGCGATGTGGAAGGCTAGTATACCGTTAGCAGAGCCTGTTCCGTTGATGGTGCGAATGGAGCGGTCTACTGCCCGTCGAATGTCTGGAACAGTTCTGAAGCGAATGCCACGAAGTGGTTCCTTCATCTTCGGAATCAAATCAAAGTCACAAGGACCTAAGTCCGGGGAGTATGGTGGATGGTACAGTACTTCCCAGTCCCATCGACCGAACAGAGCAGCCACAGCTTGCGCTGTATGCGACCGCGCATTGTCGTGCAAAATGATGGGTGGGTTGCGCAGAAAGTGTCGCCGCTTCTTTCGCAAAGCTGGTCGCAGGTGATGCTCCAAAAACGAACAGTAGTAGTGTGCATTGACGGTCTGCTATGAATGAACGTAATGCATTTGGATAACACCATCACAGTCGTACACGAGAATCACCATAACTTCAGACCGCTCCATTCGCACCATCTACAGAACAGGCTCTGCTAACGGTATATTACGCCTTCCACATCGCTGACAATGGGTTCTACACAACGCTGGTTACTACTTTGAACGTCAGTAACAGGTGCAAACATGTAACTCTTTTGTATCGGTTGAGAATAAATAGTTGCCATTATTTAAGTTCCAACCCTCGTACAAACGGAGTAGACAGGAAAAACTTGTATCAGTTGTGAATAAATAGTCACCACTATTTAAGTTCCAACCCTCGTATTTATTTACTGTTGAATTTTTTACTTTTTACATTGCATTACCACCACACTGTCAAAGATGTTACTTATTGTCTGTTCCCGCTTCAATCTAGACATGTAACTTGTCTTCCAACGTTGTTTACAAACAGTGTAACTTCTTTGGTGAGAATAGTCCGTAAATGTCTGAAGATGGCCTTGTAACCCGAAAACCAGTTAACACAGTAAAAGTAATACTGTAGAACAAAAGCGAACTAGTACTTTTATAATCGTTGATTTTGGTACGTCTGACTTGTTTAATCGACGCGTCGATGCAGTCAGGCTGAACAACATCTCGTGGTGGTGTATGAGATTTCCCTGCGCGTGGTTCATCGGCAACGTTTCCAGCTATTTGGAACTCACTAACAAGTAAGCGGATATATGCTCTTGTCGGTGCTCGTCTTTGAAGTTTCCGAGTGGCTTCCTGTTGTATCTTCACATAAGAAAAATCACGCAGCCACAAACTAGCAACAAATTCAAATGGCTCTGAGCACTATGGGACTTAACATCTGAGATCATCAGTCCCCTAGACGTAGAACTACTTAAGCCTAAGGCCGGTATTACATCATCAAATTTCTTTGTCAAAGATTTGATCAAAGATGTGATCAAATATTCCGTCAAATACATTTGACAAAGATCTTTCACGTAGCGCTACACTGTCAACATATTTTTCGTCGAAGTCCAAGATGGCTGACAACAACAACTTGTTAACCGCAGCAGTTGCATGTACCACTATTACACTGCGTGCATATGCGGAAGAGAAGCGGGGAAAAAAAGGAAACAAACCTAGGTGAAGCCGTGGGTTTTACGACGACACGATAAAAGCATTCAACAAAACTTGTTACGTGAGCATGTAGTGGAGGACGTCAAGTCGTACATCAATTACTTAAGAATGGATGAGCATACATTTCTGTATGTGCTCAATGAAGTGTATACTCATATCACAAAGCACAATATTCACTTAAGAACTGCTATATCTGCAGAAGACAGGCTCACTGTAACTCTCCGATTCCTTGCTACAGGAGAGAGAGAGGTTAGGTTAGGTCTCCAATCTTCTTAATCTATTTTTGTATTCAGTGTGCCTCACGTTGTATAGCGCCTCATCAGCTTCATACATCTCTATTACTTTTGTAGCTGTCGGCACACACCAATTGTATTTACCCGCAATGTTTATAAAAAAACACTACAGACGACAGAAAGCAGCAATGCTAGCGCTCCATGTGGCAACATGACACATTGCAGTGAACAGAAGACAAACGACTTCTTTGATATCAAATCTACAGCGAGGCCCTAGATTTGATCAGATATTGGACGACATTTGACAAAGTTCCCTATTACACCTATTGACAAAGATATTGGACAAAGAAATTTTATAGTGTAATACCGGCCTAACTAACCAAAGGACATCACACACTTCCATGCCCGAGGCAGGATTCGAACCTCCGACCGTAGTAGCAGCGCGGATCCGGAGTGAAGCGCCTAGAACCGCTCGGCCACAACGGCCGTCAAACTAGCAACAACCACACGTTCTTATATCGTAAGCATTTTTTCTGATTGCCTGAAAAAAAAAACAGGGCCAACGTTATTACACGAATGTGTTACAGTGATGCGTTATATAAATCCATCCATCATTATTTGAAATGGATCGGATACTTTATGACCACCCTGTACAGTATAGAAAAACTCAGACGGTTTGGCCTCGAGAAACGGCAATGGAACACTTGTTTGTAACGTCCCAGGGTGGCCGTTAAAAGCCGTTTCGATGGGTGAGCGGTTGAGACGGGTGAGGGAAGGAGCGGCGAGGAGGGGGGCAGCTGCGGAGAGCCACAACAGACCGAGTAGTACACCCCCCTCCCTCATTCCCCCCCACCCCGTCACACACACACACACACACACACACACACACGACACCAGCTGGCAGCCACCTTTCCTAACGTCTTCCTGTGTGCGGCATTGTGCTCGATGTGTCTTCCCCGCTCTTGCTCTCGTGAAGGAGGAAACACCGAGAAACGTAAACGTCGCTGTCTGCACAAATGTCTGTAAACAGTCGTTTTCATTTTTCGATTCCCCCGACGTTTATCTCGATCACAAGGCGTCTTCAAAGCAACGCCAGTGTATCGTACACCTCGTCGCACTTGCAGCCTCCGAGGAATGGTTCACTGGAGATTTCCGGACTACAGGCAGCTCTGTTCCGTGCTAGCCCCTTACCCTCCGTACGACTACTGCGACCTTCATCCATCCGACTCTCCTGCTCATTCAAGTTTCGAGCCCCATACCTTACCCTCCCTCCCCCCCCCCCCCCTCTCACCCCCCACACACATTACCAAACTGACCATTTCTTCGTGCGTCAGGTCGTGTCCCGTTAACTAAGACCTTACACTCAAGCTTTGCCATAAATTTTTTTCTCCAATTCGATTCAGCACCTCCTCATTTGTTATTCTATCTACAAGTGGTTCAAATGACTCTGAGCACTATGGGACTTAACATCTGAGGTCATCAGACCCCCAGAACTACTTAAACCTAACTAACCTAAGGACATCACATACATCCATGCCCGAGGCAGGATTCGAACCTGCGACCGTAGCAGCAGCGCCTAGAACCGCTGGGCCACTGCGGCCTTCTATTCGATCTACATGTCTAATCTTCACGACTCTTCACTAGCTCCACATTTCAAACCTTCTAATTTGAGCTCTTTAGCGTCCACATTTTATAAGCGTGCAAAGCTACTCTCCAGAGTAATACCTTCAAAAATCACTTCACAACATTTAGATTAACGCCGGCCGCAGTGGTCGAGCGGTTCTAGGCGCTTCAGTCGCTACGGTCGCAGGTTCAAATCCTGCCTCGGGCATGGATATGTGCGATGCTCTTAGGGTAGTTAGGTTTAAGTAGTTTTAAGTTCTAGGGGACTGATGACTTCAGATGTTAAGTCCCATAGTGCTCAGAGGTATTTGACCCATTTTGAACTCAGATTAACGATAGTTATTAACAATTTTCTCTCTTTCAGGAGCTCTTTCCTTGCTAGTCCAGTCATCTTTAATTGAGCCATCATCAGTTATTTTGCTCCCCAAGTAAAAAAGCTCATTGACTTTTTCACTTCCTTTCCGTTTGCAAGAGGCAAGCTAAAAGACGACGATCGCATGCAGCCACCACATGATTCTCTTTAGACCCAATGATCTGCGAGGTATTCTTCCAGAAATTTAGAACTCTTAAAATGTAGCTACCATTTAAAAAGATTCAGATACACTTTCAATGTCGTTAGCATATGTAATTAAAAAATGCCTCCACCTAATATGTATCACAGAAACTGGAGGTAAGGAAACTTTTTCGTTGTCACATTCGTTTTTCTCGACCCAAAATTAGTGAGAATTGTCTCATGAAATGCAGGAAACATTGAAAAATAATTTTTTGTTGGCCACTGTAATTTGTCTATTATTCAAATAATCACTATCAATTGTCTGCTTCGATACATCGGTCTTCTTTGTGAAGATTAATATTTAATTTAACTGCGTTGCATATTGAAGTTTGTGAATTTCTGAGCATTTTGTGGGTAGTTAAGGTTCCACATTTTTAGTTTCACGCTAGCTTTTTCTTAGTTTACCATTCTTACAACGAATACTATTTCTGTATGAATATCATTGACCTCATGTTATATTGTATATTATATGTCAACGAAAGGAATTAGATTAATTGAAAGTGATCTATATATGAGGGTTATTTGGAAAGTAAGGAACAGTTGGTCGCGAAATGGAAAATACAGTGAAAATCTGATGCAGCTTTGCACACATACGTTGGGCACTGTGTCTGCTACTCACAGCGATCGCATCATGTCGCTGTTCTCAGTTCTGAGCTCACTGTGAGAATTAGCGTCTCCCGCCAAGTATGAGGGCCTGGCGAAAGATTTCGCCTGAAGCTATGCAATCCACATAACATAACTGTCTTGCAATTCGTTCTACACGACAATTTTCGGTCGCACTCTGCAGGGGCAAAGAAGATGCTACTGCAGTGTTCTCGATAGGAAGTGTTTGATCACCCACAATACATCCCGTAATTGGCCACCCCTGAGGTTCATCGCTGCTCAGATAAACCGCTGGCTATGAAGACAATATTTTGACACAGACAATGAACTGCAGTCCAGAGTAGAAAATTGTCGAAAAGCACTGGCGGCTGTCATCTATAACAAGGAAATTGAAAAGTTGGTAGAACGCTACGACAGATGTTTAAGTCTGAGCGGCGACTGTGTAGAGAAGTAGCTGGGAGGTGTAGCTAACCATTGCAAATAAAACAGTTTTGATTTTCACTGTGGTTTCCATTTTGCGACCTATCGTTCCTTACTTTCTGAATAGCCTTCATAATTTTTTAGGTCAATTTCGAGACTTTGTTTGGATGACACTTGGTTATCCTATAATCCTTATCGACTGCAGGTCACCGAAGTGGTGTCAAATTGAAAGACCAGCACCCGGCGAACGGTCTGCCCGATGGGGGGCCCTAGCCATATGGTAAAAAAAAATCAAAAATTTTGAAAATATGTTCAAATTTGTTTATTTTAATCTGTGATTTTATTGTGCCAGCTATCCTTTGCAATAAAGGTAACGCCACTGAGATAAATTTGAGAACTTGTAAGTGAAAAGATTTGATTGTTATATTATGCAGACACCTCGTTAATTTTTTTGAAGATGTGAAATCACTGGGAGAGTTTTCCCCAAAAATTTGGGTGTGACTGTCGATAGATACCTGATATTTTCGAAACACTTACTTCTACGTGATACTGCAGCGCCTGTGTTTGTAAGGCGTACAGTGCAATGTTCCTTCGGACTTGCAAGCATGCCTGAAGGAATGGGCACACCAGCGACTACAGCCATTGCAAAATACAGGAAATGCATATGCAGTTGCGAATGCGGGTAACCTCCAACAGTGGAATAGAGTGACGACACTGAAAATTATTTCCAGTCCGGGACTCGAGCCCGGATTTCCCATTTTGCGCAAGCGGTCGCCTTAACTATTCAGTTATCTGTGCACGTTCGACAGCCGTGTCCGAAAGAGCACTGCACCGACTTTTTACAGTCGCAGGCACTGTAACATAGCACTTATCCGCTGATACCAGGCTGGCGACTTTCGATTAAATTTCTACACTGTACGGGAATTGCAGTAAGCGTGCAAGTGCAGGCTAATGACACGTGGACAGCGACATATGGAAATCTGGAGCTGGCCGTGAAGCGTGCACGGGTAGCCGAAATGGTTAAGGCGACCACTCGCCACAAGCGGGAAACCCAGGTTCGAGTCCCGCTCCGGCACCAATTTTCAATGCCGTCATTCCATTCTACAGTTCGAGGTTGGTAGTATTCACAACTGGGAGTGCATTTGTTGCACTTACCTCCGTGACTGAAGAAGAGAATTTGTTGGCGATCCACAGCTGTATGAAATACACTACTGGCCATTAAAATAGCTACACCACGCAGATGACGCGCTACAGAAGCGAAATTTAATCGACCGGAAGAAGATGCTATGATATTTTGGTTTTGTGTGGATCAAAACAAAATGTCCAGACACTCTATGACCAAAATGGTACTGAAACAGAGGATGACAGACTAAAGGCTGAAATACTAAATGTCTTTTTCCAAAGCTGTTTCACAAAGGAAGACTGCACTGTAGTGCCTTCTCTAGATTGTCGCACAGATGACAAAATGGTAGATATCGAAGTAGATGACAGAGAGAAACAATTAAAATCTCTCAAAAGAGGAAAGGCCGCTGGACCTGTTGGGATACCAGTTCGATTTTACACAGAGTACGCGAAGCAACTTGCCCCCCTTCTTGCAGCGGTGTACCGTAGGTCTCTAGAAGAGCGCAGCGTTCCAAAGGATTGCAAAAGGGCACAGGTCATCCCCGTTTTCAAGAAGGGACGTCGATCAGTTGTAGAATTTTGGAACACGTATTATGTTCGAGTATAATGACTTTTCTGGAGACAAGAAATCTACTCTGTAGGAATCAGCATGGGTTTCGAAAAAGACGATCGTGTGAAACCCAGCTCGCGCTATTCGTCCACGAGACTCAGAGGGCCATAGACATGGGTTCGCAGGTAGATGCTGTGTTTCCTGATTCCGCAAGGAGTTTGATACAGTACCCACAGTCGATTAATGAACAAATTACGAGCATATGGACTACCAGACCAATTGTGTGATTGGTTAAAGACTTCCTAGATAATAGAACGCAGCATGCCATTCTCAATGGAGAGAAGTCTTCAGAAGTAAGAGTGATTTCAGGTGTGCCGCAGGGGAGTGTCGTAGGACCGTTGCTGTTCACAATATACATAAATGACCTTGTGGATAACATCTAAAGTTCACTGAGTCTTTTGCGGATGATGCTGTAGTATATCGAGAGGTTGAAACAATCGAAAATTGTACTGAAATGCAGGAGGATCTGCAACGAATTAACGCATGGTGCAGGGAATGGAAAATTGAATCTCAATGTAGACAAGTGTAATGTGCTGCGAATACACAGAAAGATAGATCCCTTATCATTTAGCTACAATATAGCAGGTCAGCAACTGGAAGCAGTTAATTCCATAAATTACCTGGGAGTAGGCATTAGGAGTGATTTAAAATGGAATGACCATATAAAGTAGATCGTCGGTACAGGAGATGCCAGACTGAGATTCATTTGAAGAATCCTAAGGAAATGCAATCCGAAAACAAAGGAAGTAGGTTACAGTACGCTTGTTCGCCCACTGCTTGAATACTGCTCACCGGTGTGGGATCTGTACCAAAATGGTTCAAATGGCTCTGAGGACTATGGGACTTAACTTCTGAGGTCATCAGTCCCCTAGAACTTAGAGCTACTTAAACCTAACTAACCTAAGGACATCACACACATCCATGCCCGAGGCAGGATTCGAACCTGCGACCGTAGCAGTCACGCGGTTCCAGACTGTAGCGCCTAGAACCGCTGGGCCACTCCGGTCGGCGATCCGTACCAGATGGGGTTGATAGAGGAGATACAGAAAATCCAACGGAGAGCAGCGCGCTTCGTTACAGGATTATTTAGTAATCGCGAAAGCGTTACGGAGGTGATAGATAAACTCCAGTGCAAGACTCTGCAGGACAGACGCTCAGTAGCTCGGTACGGTCGTTTGTTGAAGTTTCAAGAACATACCTTCACCGAGGAGTCACGCAGTATATTGCTCCCTCTTACGTACATCTCGCGAAGAGACCATGAGGATAAAATCAGAGAGATTAGAGCCCACACAGAGGCATATCGACAATCTTTCTTTCCGCGAACAATACGAGACTGGAATAGAAAGGAGAACCGATAGAGGTAATCAAGGTACCCTCCGCCACACACCGTCAGGTGGCTTGCGGAGTATGGATGTAGATGTAGATGTCGATAGCTTTTTACTAAGGAAAATCGCCAAAAAGCCGTATACGGCCGTTTGGCAATTTTACTTGGTAACTATTTAACCGGTTGGTGTCCCATACCCACAATGGATCAACTGAGATTGGAAGACGATCGCAGTTGCTCCGGTCTTTGATAGCTGCGTGGTACGCCAGGATGACGTCACGTGCGCACCAAGTCTTGCGAAGACACCAGACCTGCGGCACGCGTCTGCTGCGAACGCAAGGCAGCCAGGGGGTGGCGGACACACCCTCTACTCTGAATGGACGCTCTGATCGATACCGGGCGTGGTGAGGGGCGGCTGTCGCGCGCGCACGCACAGAGAGAGACAGAGAGGGACGCTCCCAGTTGTAGTGCAGTCGATGTAACCTTGCGCAACCGATTCCTTTCCCAACAGTCCAGTCAACGAAGGAAAACTGGCGAAAACATACGTGTAGCTGCAGATCTTTGTGCAGTGGTAGTGCGGCAGCGTCCTGATCGACGTCCTAATACTCACGCCCTTGAGAGGGGGGGGGGCACTTTCAAAAGTCACTTTTTTACGTTTTTCTTAAATAACTCGAAAACCGCTGCTTCGAGCGAAATACGAGGATCGTTCAACAAGTAATGCCCCCCCCCCCTTTTTTTTTTAAACCCATTAGTGTATATACAGAAACGTCATTGTTGGTGCTCCTTATCTGATGTTGACATAAGACCAAAATATCTTAGGATTTTCTGCCAAGTCAGTACATAGGACTTTACTTTCGAATTCATTGAACGCCTCTCGCATAGCCCTCCTCACACTACATTTCGCTTCGCGTAATTTTTGTTTGTCTGCAAGGATTTGGCTATGTTTATGTTTGCTTCGTTAGCGTTACACGTGGGGAGATATCATGATATGGACACAATACTGAATTCCGTAACTGCTGGTTTTCGTATCGTAACTTGCCTATTTTAAGGCAATTATAAATTGATTACTTATAAAAGCATGTGTTCTTGGTTGTTGTTGTTGTTGTTGTTGTCGTCGTCAGTCCAGAGATGCAGCTCTCCACGCTGCTCTGTCCTATGCAAGTCTCATCTCCGAGTAACTATTGCAACCTACATCCTCCTGAATCTGTTTAGTGTATTCATGCCTCGGTCATCCTCTACGATTTTTCCCCTTCACGCTGCCCTCCAATAGTACATTGGTGGTCTCTTGATGCCACAGAACGTGTCCTAACAACCGATCGATTCTTCTAAGCTAGTTGTGCTACGAATTCCTCTTCTCCCCAATTCTGTTCAGTGCCTCCTCATTAGCTACCTGATCTACCCACCTATTCTTCAGCATTCTTCTGTGGTACCACATTTCGAAAGCTTCTATTCTCTTCTTGTCTAAACTATTTATCCTCCATGTTTCACTTCCATACATGGCTACACTCCACTTTCAGAAAAAGACTTTCTGGCACTTAAATCTGTATTCGATGTTAACAAATTTCTCCTCTTGAGAAACGGTTTTCTTTCCACAGTCAGTCTGCATTTTATATCCTCCCTACTTCGACAGTCATCAGTTATTTTGTTTCCCAAATAGCAAAACTCATCTACTACTCTGTCTCATTTCCTAATGTAATTTCCTCAGCATCACCTCATTTAATTCCACTACATTCCATTATCCTCGTTTTGCTTTTGTTGATGTTCATCTTATATTCTCATTTCAAGACACTGTCTATTCCATTCAACTGCTCTTCCAAGTCCTTGTCGTCGACAAACCTCTAAATTTTTATTTCTTCTCTATGGATCTTAATTTCTACTCCAAATTTTTCTTTTGTTTCCTTTACTGCTTGCTCAATATACAGATTGAATAAAATAGGGGATAGGTTACAACCCTGTCTCACTGCCTCCCCCACCACTGCTTCCCTTTCGTGCCCCTCGACTCTTGTAACTGTCATCTGGTTTCTGTAAAAATTGTAAATAGCCTTTCGCTCCCTGTATTTGACCCCTGCCACCTTCAGTATTTGAAAGAGAGTATTCCAGTCATCTTGGTACGATTTGCTGTAATCGAAAGTCAGGTAATGACGTATTGGCGGTTAAAGCGTTCATGAGGTCAAAGTACCGTATACATCAGAAGGCCAAAGCTTCCGTTAAGTTTATCGTCGTACCGCGACTATAAGCCTGCAGTAAGTAACACGTTCGCGTCTTGCCATGTCCGAATTTTCTTTTTTCGTCTTCTGCGACTTGCTTATTCGGTGTTACATACTCTTTCAGGAGTGAGTTGTCTTTGTCAACAATTTACAAATTAAGCGTGGAACGTGCATATACGAAAAAGTTCAACAATGTATGAGAAGATGGATGGCTGCTTACCGTAAAGACATTGTGTGTACAGTGTCATTTGTTTCTGTAAGTGTTGCCAATGTTCTCAAGTTTTGCTTTCCACTGTTTTTCCTGTAACTATATGCGCGCTAGTCTAAGTTTTGTGTGTGTGTGTGTGTGCTTTTCTTTTCTTTTTTTTATTTGTTTATATTGTTGGGACGGAAGTTAGATTTTGTGATCAGCCAATCGATGTAAACAGTGAGCAATTTGTCCTTTAGTAGTGTTGCCCTTTCAACTTTTGTTTTGTATAGGTCGTAATTTCATGGTAGTGTTAATACATGTCTTTTTTATTTACTCTATTTTCATACCTCTCCTACTAATAGTAGGTTTATGATTATTTTCTCTTAAATGTTTTGCAAAAGTTGAGTGGTATGACTGAAGTTTAAATGGTTTGGTTCGAGCCCCCACGTGCTACGGCAAAAAAATACACTACTGGCCATTAAAATTGCTACACCACGAAGATGACGCGCAACAAACGCGAAATTTAACCGACAGGAAGAAGATGCTGTGATATGCAAATAATTAGGTTTTTAGAGCATTCACACAAGGTTGGCGCCGGTGGCGACACCTACAACGTGCTGACATGAGGAAAGTTTCCAACCGATTTCTCACACACAAACAGCAGTTGATGGGCGTTTCCTGGTGAAACGTTGTTGTGGTGCCTCTTGTAAGGAGGACAAATGCGTACCATTACGTTTCCGACTTTGATAAAGGTCGGGTTGTAGTCTATCGCGATTGCGGTTTATCCTATCGCGACATTGCTGCTCGCGTTGGTCGAGATCCAATGACTGTTAGCAGAATATGGAATCGGTGGGTTCAGGAGGGTAATACGGAACGCCGTGCCGGATCCCAACGGCCTCGTATCACTAGCAGTCGAGATGACAGGCATCTTATGCGCGTGGCTGTAACGGATCGACGACGTTTGCAGCAGCACGAACTGTCAGCTCGGAGACCACGGCTGCGGTTACCCTTGTCGCTGCATCACAGACAGGAGCGCCTGCGATGGTGTACTCAAAGACGAACATAGGTGCACGAATGGCAAAACGTCATTTTATCGGATGAATCCAGGTTCTGCTTAAAGCACCATGATGGTCGCATCCGTGTTTGGCCACATCGCGGTGAACGCACATTGGAAGCATGTATTCGTCATCGCCATACTGGCGTATCACCCGGCGTTATGGTATGGGGTGCCATTGGTTACACGTCCCGGTCACCTCTTGTTTGCATTGACGGCACTTTGAACAGTGGACGTTACATTTCAGATGTGTTACGACCCGTGGCTCTACCCTTCACTCGATCCCTGCGAAAACCTACATTTCAGCAGAATAATGCACGACCGCATGTTGCAGGTCCTGTACGGCATTTTTGGATACAGAAAATGTTAGACTGCTGCCCTGGCCAGCACATTCTCCAGATCTCTTACCAATTGAAAACGTCTGGTCAATGGTGGCCGAGCAACTGGCTCGTCACAATACGCCAGTCACTACTCTTGATGAATTCGGGTATCGTGTTGAAGCTCCATAGGCTGCTGTACCTGTACACGCCATCCAAGCTCTGTTTGACTCAATGCCCAGGCGTATCAAGGCCGTTATTACGGCCAGAGGTGGTTGTTGTGGGTATTGATTTCTCAGGATCTATGCACCCAAATTGCGTGAAAATGTAATCACATGTCAGTTCTAGTACAATATATTTGTCCAATGAATACCTGTTTATCATCTGTATTTCTTCTTGGTGTAGCAATTTTAATGGCCAGTAGTGTATATATATGTTCGCTACACTTAGCTTCATTGAGCGGCCCAGAGATGTGGCTGGTCTCAATGCTTGGCTACGTTTTTCGTCATACGGCGCCAGCTCACACCTGTCGTAAACATAATTTTTAATGCTGAAATAAAATGTAAAAAAACAATGCAGGCAGGTATTGCGGTGAAATTTAAAATATTGAGTCATTCACGTTGATTTATAATTTGAACAAGTAGTTTATTTTTCTTCAACATATTAAAATGCAGTCTGAGGGGCTTTTACGTAAGGGCGGCCTTTAACAACTGATGCTATAACACTTCACTATAAAATTCATATGTCGTGATCATGGCATCTACATCTACATGGTTACTCTGCAATTCGCACTTAGGTGCCTGGCAGAGTGTTCATCGAACCATTTTCACACTACTTCTCTATCATTCCACTGTCGAATGGCGCGTGGGAGAAAGGAACACTTAAATCTTTCCGTTCGAGCTCTGATTTCTGTTATTTTATTATGATGATCATTTCTCTCTGCGTAGGTGGGTGTCAACACAATATTTTCGCATTCGGAAGTAAAGGTTGGTGATTGAAATTTCGTAGATTTCGCCACAAAGGAAACCGCCTTTGTTTCAGTGACTGCCACCCCAACTCGCGTACCATATCAGTGACACTCTCACCACTATTGCGCGATAACACGAAACGAGCTGCCCTTCTTTGCACTTTTGCGATGTTCTCCCTTCAATCCCACCTGGTAAGGATCCCATACCACGCAGCAATATTCCAGCAGAGGACGGACAAGCGTAATGTAGGCTGTCTCTTGAGTGGGTTTGTCGCATGTTGTAAGTATTCTGCCAACAAAGCGCAGTCTTTGTTTCGCCTTCCCCACAATGTTATGAGCATTCGACAGTCTGTTCACAATTCACTAAATACACTCTTGTCTGCTGTTCTAAATCACTATATTGCGCTCCGCTTGATGGTTTTCGAACATCGCTACATACATCCTTGTCCACGAACGTGGCTACTAACCCAGTACTACCACCAAATGCGCGGCACATCCGGCTCTTAGCGTTGCTCAGAACCAACTGTCCTCAAAGATAGCCGCCCTATCCACTCTTGAAACGACTTCATAACTCAAAACAATGTTTGACAAAAATAACGAATATTTTAAAACTGAACACAAAAACATATATGATATACTGAAAAATATGGAAATTTTCCGGGAAATAACAATTTAAAGTCCAATTTTTTTGTATCTGCTACCGTTTTTTCACAAATAATGTTCTCGTGGTGTGATTTTGCTTTTCCCGGATTTTTGATACTAAACATAAATAAACAAATAAAAATACATGCTTAATTACTGCTCTACCTCTTTAAACATTAGAATGCTGCCGCCAGTTTCGTCTCTTTAAATTTATTTATTACCAAAAACACAGTTTCTCTCAGTCTAATCCCACATTCCGACCTCTCATTCAAAAATGGTACACACTATGCTAAATCCGCTATGATTGCTCGATGCAGCTCTACTAGCTTTGTTCATATTAATCGGCCAAAGCATTGCCGAGATATTAGCTTTTGAATTTTCATAAATTTTCAATTTTTAAGACGACAATAACTTTTAAACCATCATATATTTTTGTGGCGTGTCTAGATGATTTAGCTTTACATATTTTTCTGTCCATGAGTAGCAACTCACACCTCCGTGTCACTCTTAGTTTTGTTTTTTCTCCAAGCCCGCAAACACGACCATATGCGCCCCTGCCTAGCGTCCATTCGGGTTTTCCCAAGGCCGCGTAGGCGCTAGCCGCTCGCCACGGCCCCGTAGCAGCAGCCAGCCACGTGCTCTGCGGCGGGAAACTGCCGCTCTAAACTCCCGCCACAGTTTGTACGTTCACAGTGGCTTGTTCCATATTTCCTTGCTCTGATCTACATCTGAATCTACATCATACTCCGCAAGCCACCTAATGGTGTGTGCCGGAGGGTGCTCTCGGTACCACTATCTGATCCCTCCAACCCTATTCCATTCGCGAATAGTGCGTGAGAAGAATTATTGTCGGTAAGGCTCTGTATTGGCTCTAATTTCTCAAATTTTCTCCTCGTGGTCAGTACGCGAGATGTATATTGGGGGAAGTAATATTTTGTCCGACTCCTCCTGAAAAGTACTCTCTCAAAATCTCAACAGTAAACTCTCCGTGACCGAGCGACCGCTACGGTCGCAGGTTCGAATCCTGCCTCGGGCATGGATGTGTGTGATGTCCTTAGGTTAGTTGGGTTTAAATAGTTCTAAGTTCTAGGGGACTGATGACCTCAGATGTTAAGTCCCATAGTGCTCAGAGGCATTTGAACTCTCCGTGATGCACAACGAATCCCTTGTAACGTCTGCCAGTGGAGTTCGTTTAGCATCTTCGTAACGCTGTCTCGCCAGCTAAGCTATCCCGTGACGAAACGTGCCGCTCTTTGTTGGATCTTCTCTATCTTCTCTATCAGTCCTACCTGATAGGGATCCACGATAGATGAACAATACCCAAGAGTCGAGCGAACAAGCCCGTTATAAGCCACTGCTTTCGTGGATGAGTTACATTTCTTTAAGATTCTTCCGATGAATCTTACTCTTGTGTGTGCTTTTCCCACTATCTGTTTGATGTGGTCATTCCATTTAAGGTCGCTCCGGCTACGTCTAGATATTTTACGGCAGGCGGTGTATCCAGCTGTTTGTCATCAATAGTGTAGCTGTACAGTAGTGGGTTTCTTTTCCTATGTATGCGCAATATGTTACATTTATTCCTGTTCAGGGTCAACTGCTAGAGCCTGCACCATTCATCAATTCTCTGCAAGCCGTTCTGCAAGTTCTTACTATCTTCTGGCGTTGCTACTTTGATATAAACAACTGCATCATATGCGAATAGCCTTAAAGAGCATCCGACGCTTTCCACTAGATCTCATATATATATATATATATATATATATATATATATATATATATATATATATATATATATATATATTAAACAGCAACGGTTCTATCAGACTTCCCCCTGTGGTACTCTGGAAATTACCTTTACCACTGTCGATTTAGTTATGTTAAGAGCGACGTGCTGAGTTATATCTGCAATAGTCTTGAATCCAATCGCATGTCTGCTCCGATACTCCTTGAGCTCTTTTTTTTTTTTTTTTTTTTTTCATTTAACGGCAGTGCGGGACGGTGAAATGCCTTACTGATATGAAGGAACTCGGCATCAGCCTGATCGCCGTTGTCCACTTCACTGTGGCTCTCATGGGGGAACAGAGCGAGCTGAGGTTACCAGGATCTGTTTGCGGAATCCATGTTGATTTTTGTAGAGGAGAGTTCATTTTTCAAAAACGTCATATTTCATGAGCATAAAACATGTTCCATAATTCTACAACAGATTGACGTCAACGATATAGGTCTATAATTGTGTGGATCTGTCTCACAGCCTTTATTAAAAACGGGACTGACCTGCGCTTTTTTCCAGTTGTTTGGTATCTTTCGCCCCTCAGGCGATCTACGACAAATTACTGCTAGAATGGGAGCAAGCTCTTTCGCATAATCTTTACAGAACCTTAGAGGTATCTCATCTGGTCCTGAAGTCTTTCCGCTATTAAGGGGAGTCGGAGGTGGTCAAATCCAAAAAATTGCGATTTTTTTTTTTTGCTACCGAAAATTAATTGGAACATTTCTCTTTAATGTAAACTTTGAATTATTGTTCTACTCGCCCTAGAAGTGGAGTTATTATCATTTTCCCCCACGCCTGCAGAGGAAATGGGCGGCCGCTGAATGCATCTAACACCCTCTCGTGACTTCCTGGCGAACTGCTTGGGATTTTCTCGGCCTGTTGCGCATACAGCGCCTCATGTTACGCATACAGCGAGTGTGCAAGGATTGGCTACATTGTTTTCTGTGACAAATGAGGCGCTAAGAGGCTCAAACAAACTTTGGGTTCAAGTAAGCTCAGTGATGGAAAGACAGTAGGAGGGAGAGGCAGGCTTACTGATGAGGTGATTGAACGTCTACAGAGATACTATGGGTATGCTATAAGGCAAAATACTAGTAATGTTAGTCACATGCGAAAAGCAGTGTGGGCATTGTTACTTCATACTGCCTCTTCCAATGATTACCCTCAACACAGCCTGTGCCCAAAAGATTCCTGGTGCAAATATAATGCAAAAGTGGACTATAATCACAAACATGGTTTGCCAGCAGCTGTGATAAATGCAATAAAACCAATTTTTCATTACTTAGCACTGCCAGAATTGTTACACAAATGTCTACACGGAAAGACGCAGAATCCTAATGAGAGCGTAAACAATTTGATTTGGAAAGTGATTCCTAAAAGGGTGTTTGTAAGCATAAAAACACTGCACTTTGGCATTTATGATGCAATAGCAACCTACAACCAAGGGAACAGTGTGAAGTGTGAAGTTCTGAAGGCATTAGGATTTACAGCTGGGGTGAACACTGTCCGAGCACTAAGAAATATTGACAGAGAAAGGATAAGAGGAGCAGAAAGAAGAGAAAGGCATATGAAGTATGATGGAACAACAGGCCAGAAAAGAAGACAGAAGAGGAAGCTTTTGGAGGATGAAGAAGAAGACCCTGATAATCCATCCTATAGTGCAGCAACGTATTTAGAAACTTCGATAGCCATTTCCCGTAAATTAGAATTTTTCTAGTATAAGGAACATTTTCTCAAAATCCACTCAAGCTAGAGAGATGAAATTTTTATACGGCACTCCTAGTGGTCAAACTTACATTGTAACACAGCCATTTGGCAATATGTTCAGTAGTTTCATTTCAGTTTTATTATAAAGCAATTATTTGTAAAAAAATTTGGGTCATTAATAAAAAAAATTATTGGAAGAAGACTAGAAAAGATACTCCAAAATCCCTCTGTCATAACTGCAATACTAAACCACTCTATATGTAAAAAAAATTCAAATTTTTTTATTTGGTAGTTTATTCATCCCCCCCATGAACCATGGACCTTGCCGTTGGTGGGGAGGCTTGCGTGCCTCAGCGATACAGATAGCCGTACCGTAGGTGCAACCACAACGGAGGGGTATCTGTTGAGAGGCCAGACAAACATGTGGTTCCTGAAGAGGGGCAGCAGCCTTTTCAGTAGTTGCAAGGGCAACAGTCTGGATGATTGACTGATCTGGCCTTGTAACAATAACCAAAACGGCCATGCTGTGCTGGTACTGCGAACGGCTGAAAGCAAGGGGAAACTACAGCCGTAATTTTTCCCGAGGGCATGCAGCTTTACTGTAGCCTCTCCCCGATGTTGTTCAATTTGTATATTGAGCAAGCAGTAAAGGAAACAAAAGAAAAATTCGGAGTAGGTATTAAAATTCATGGAGAAGAAATAAAAACTTTGAGGTTCGCCGATGACACTGTAATTCTGTCAGAGACAGCAAAGGACTTGGAAGAGCAGTTGAATGGAATGGACAGTGTCTTGAAAGGAGGATATAAGATGAACATCAACAAAAGCAAAACAAGGATAATGGAATGCTGAGGGAATTAGATTAGGAAATGAGGCACTTAAAGTAGTAAAGGAATTTTGCTATTTGGGGAGCAAAATAACTGATGATGGTCGAAGTAGAGAGGATATAAAATGTAGGCTGGCAATGGCAAGGAAAGCGTTTCTGAAGAAGAGAAATTTGTTAGCATCGAGTGTTGATTTAAGTGTCAGGAAGTCATTTCTGAAAGTATTTGTATGGAGTGTATGGAAGTGAAACATGGACGATAAATAGTTTGGACAAGAAGAGAATAGAAGCTTTCGAAATGTGGTGCTACAGAAGAATGCTGAAGATTAGATGGGTAGATCACATAACTAATGAGTAAGTATTGAATAGGATTGGGGAGAAGAGAAGTTTGTGGCACAACTTGACCAGAAGAAGGGATCGGTTGGTAGGACATGTTCTGAGGCATCAAGGGATCACCAATGTAGTATTGGAGGGCAGTGTGGAGGGTAAAAATCGTAGAGGGAGACCAAGAGATGAATACACTAAGCAGATTCAGAAGGATGTAGGTTGCAGTAGGTACTGGGAGATGAAAAAGCTTGCACAGGATAGAGTAGCATGGAGAGCTGCATCAAACCAGTCTCAGGACTGAAGACCACAACAACAACAACAGTTTATTCATAAATGTTCCTCAAACTTAGTGATTTTAACATGGGCAGCATAGGCACCTCCGGCTCCCCTTAAGCGATTGTAGCTGCATTTCAGTTCCGCGATCGGTTATCTCAATATCTGCCATTTCGACATTCGTACGACGATTGAAAGAAGGGACAGTTGTACGATCTTCTGATATTCTTTTCCGTTTTGAATGCTATGTTTATGCCTTGTCTTTTGACAATGGTTGTTGTTTTACGTGTAAATTTATGTAGGTCACTGTGTCAGGTACACTAGCCAACATTTTCATAAACCATGTACAAAACATGACTTTTTAAAAAATGGTTCAAATGGCTCTGAGCACTATGGGACTTAACATCTGTGGTCATCAGTCCCCTAGAACTTAGAACTAGTTAAACCTAACTAACCTAAGGACATCACACACATTCATGCCCGAGGCAGGATTCGAACCTGCGACCGTAGCGGTCTCGCGGTTCCAGACTGAAGCGCCTAGAACCGCACGGCCACACCGGCCGGCGACTTTTTAAAACATTAATAAATATAATTACAACATTCTTTATTAGATCACATTCAGGAATGATATATTCTGTTTAACTGATGAAACTCCGGCAAAATTTGATCAGTTGCATACAGATATAAACACAATACATGAAAAGATAACATTCGCAATCGAAGAAGAACATGACAACCAAATAAGCTTCTTAGATATAACGATAAAAAAAGTCAGCATAGCTTTGAAATGCACTTTAAATCTCAAACAACAGGCCCTACCATACATCAGACTTCAAATCATCCACACTCACAGAAAACTACCAAAAAGAACCGGACATCGTCTCACAAACAGCAACAAGCAATAGGTACAGTAGTAATCTAGTCATAAAGTTAAATAAAAAATTAAACGACAAATACAGTCAATAAATATGACACTCAATCAAACACAACAGCATAACAAAACACCATACAAACAAGCATACACAACAGAACAACAATGGTACAAAGAATATATGAAAACAAGAAAGAAGATTCATGATGGTACCCAACTACCTACAAGGGCAAACTCACACATAAAGTGATACACATTGTCAAAAGACAAGGCATAAACATGGCACTGAAAAGAAAGGTACATTCCAAAAATAGCAAAAGACACAGTCACCTACCAGATAGCAGGAATACACCTACTACAATGCAACACATGTCTGAACAATCGCAGGATGGGCTATCAGGAATCTTCCACTTGTGCTTCCAAAACTGTCATCTGCCGTGTTGGGTTCGTATACGGTTAAGTCATATCCAGATTTTCCTGGGTTGGTTGAAACCAGGAGTTTGCTTGGTTGGATGTCATCCAGATCAGTCTGGGTTTGAAGACAGCCTGTCGCTGCGCCAAGCTTTACTTTCTCTAAACTGATCTTGGGCCAGTTTCCTTCCTATAATCCAAGAAGGGTTCCGAGATTTCAGCCTGAGATCTTTTGAGGAAGATGTATGAAACAGGCGAAATACCCTCAGACCTCAAGAAGAATATAATAATTCCAATCCCAAAGAAAGCAGGTGTTGACAGATGTAAAAATTACCGAACTATCAGTTTCATAAGTCACAGCTGCAAAATACACTCCTGGAAATGGAAAAAAGAACACATTGACACCGGTGTGTCAGACCCACCATACTTGCTCCGGACACTGCGAGAGGGCTGCACAAGCAATGATCACACGCACGGCACAGCGGACACACCAGGAACCGCGGTGTTGGCCGTCGAATGGCGCTAGCTGCGCAGCATTTGTGCACCGCCGCCGTCAGTGTCAGCCAGTTTGTCGTGGCATACGGAGCTCCATCGCAGTCTTTAACACTGGCAGCATGCCGCGACAGCGTGGACGTGAACCGTATGTGCAGTTGACGGACTTTGAGCGAGGGCGTATAGTGGGCATGCGGGAGGCCGGGTGGACGTACCGCCGAATTGCTCAACACGTGGGGCGTCAGGTGTCCACAGTACATCGATGTTGTCGCCAGTGGTCGGCGGAAGGTGCACGTGCCCGTCGACCTGGGACCGGACCGCAGCGACGCACGGATGCACGCCAAGACCGTAGGATCCTACGCAGTGCCGTAGGGGACCGCACCGCCACTTCCCAGCAAATTAGGGACACTGTTGCTCCTGGGGTATCGGCGAGGACCATTCGCAACCGTCTCCATGAAGCTGGGCTACGGTCCCGCACACCGTTACGCCGTCTTCCGCTCACGCCCCAACATCGTGCAGCCCGCCTCCAGTGGTGTCGCGACAGGTGTGTATGGAGGGACGAATGGAGACGTGTCGTCTTCAGCGATGAGAGTCGCTTCTGCCTTGGTGCCAATGATGGTCGTATGCGTGTTTGGCGCCGTGCAGGTGAGCGCCACAATCAGGACTGCATACGACCGAGGCACACAGGGCCAACACCCGGCATCATGGTGTGGGGAGCCATCTTCTACACTGGCCGTACACCACTGGTGATCGTCGAGGGGACACTGAATAGTGCACGGTACATCCAAACCGTCATCGAACCCATCGTTCTACCATTCCTAGACCGGCAAGGGAACTTGTTGTTCCAACAGGACAATGCACGTCCGCATGTATCCCGTGCCACCCACCGTGCTCTAGAAGGTGTAAGTCAATACCCTGGCCAGCAAGAGCTCCGGATCTGTCCCCCATTGAGCATGTTTGGGACTGGATGAAGCGTCGTCTCACTCGGTCTGCACGTCCAGCACGAACGCTGGTCCAACTGAGGTGCCAGGTGGAAATGGCATGGCAAGCCGTTCCACAGGACTACATCCAGCATCTCTACGATCGTCTCCATGGGAGAATAGCAGCCTGCATTGCTGCGAAGGGTGGATATACACTGTACTAGTGCCGACATTGTGCATGCTCTGTTGCCTGTGTCTATGTGCCTGTGGTTCTGTCAGTGTGATCATGTGATGTATCTGACCCCAGGAATGTGTCAATAAAGTTTCCCCTTCCTGGGACAATGAATTCACGGTGTTCTTATTTCAATTTCCAGGAGTGTACTAACACGAATTCTTTACAGAAGAATGGAAAAACTAGTAGAAGCCAACCTCGGGGAAGATCAGTTTGGATTCCGTAGAAACACTGGAACACGTGAGGCAATACTGACCTTACGACTTATCTCAGAAGAAAGATTAAGGAAAGGCAAACCTACGTTTCTAGCATTTGTAGACTTGGAGAAAGCTTTTGAAAATGTTGACTGGAATATTCTCTTTCAAATTCTAAAGGTGGCAGGGGTAAAATACAGGGAGCGAAAGGCTATTTACAATTTGTACAGAAACCAGATGGCAGTTATAAGAGTCGAGGGACATGAAAGGGAAGCAGTGGTTGGGAAGGGAGTAAGACAGGGTTGTAGCCTCTCCCCGATGTTGTTCAATCTGTATATTGAGCAAGCAGTAAAGGAAACAAAAGAAAAATTCGGAGTAGGTATTAAAATTCATGGAGAAGAAATAAAAACTTTGAGGTTCGCCGATGACATTGTAATTCTGTCAGAGACAGCAAAGGACTTGGAAGAGCAGTTGAATGGAATGGACAGTGTCTTGAAAGGAGGATATAAGATGAACATCAACAAAAGCAAAACAAGGATAATGGAATGTAGTCTAATTAAGTCGGGTGATGCTGAGGGAATTAGATTAGGAAATGAGGCACTTAAAGTAGTAAAGGAGTTTTGCTATTTGGGGAGCAAAATAACTGATGATTGTCGAAGTAGAGAGGATATAAAATGTAGGCTGGCAATGGCAAGGAAAGCGTTTATGAAGAAGAGAACTTTGTTAACATCGAGTATTGATTTAAGTGTCAGGAAGTCATTTCTGAAAGTATTCGTATGGAGTGTAGCCATGTATGGAAGTGAAACATGGACGATAACTAGTTTGGACAAGAAGAGAATAGAAGCTTTCGAAATGTGGTACTACAGAAGAATGTTGAAGATTAGATGGGTAGATCACATAACTAATGAGGAAGTATTGAATAGGATCGGGGAAAAGAGAAGTTTGTGGCACAACTTGACCAGAAGAAGGGATCGGTTGGTAGGACATGTTCTGAGGCATCAAGGGATCACCAATTTAGTATTGGAGGGCAGCGTGGAGGGTAAAAATCGTAGGGGGAGACCAAGAGATGAATACACTAAGCAGATTCAGAAGGATGTAGGTTGCAGTATGTACTGGGAGATGAAAAAGCTTGCACAGGATAGAGTAGCATGGAGAGCTGCATCAAACCAGTCTCAGGACTGAAGACCACAACAACAACAACAACATCTTTATGTAGACAGTCTTCATGTACTGGTAAGAGAGGACTGTCACAGCACTTATGCCATTCTTTCTTCAGTGTTAATGCTCTTTGGAGATGAGGAGATGGGATGTCAGAGAGCACCAGTAGCCACTTCTGAGGAGTAGACTGGACGGTGCCTGGTATAATCCTCATTGTGTCATTCAGCTGGTCGTCTACCTTCTACCTTCTTTGTACAGGCACTGTTAAGCCATACTGGGCTGTAGTATTCAGCTACTTGGTTTACTAGGGCAAGTGCTGTAGTTCTGAGAGTAGACGCAGTGGGGTCCCAGCCTGTTCCTGAGAGTTTGTGTAGAATGTTGTTACGGATTTTGATTTCAGCAGACGTTTTGTTTACATGTGCGCTGTAGGTCAAGGTAAAACGTGAAATCTTATGGGACTTAACTGCTAAGGCCATCAGTCCCTAAGCTTACCAACTACTTAACCTAAATTATCCTAAGGACAACACACACACCATGTCCGAGGGAGGACTCGAACCTCCTCCGGGACCAGCCGCACAGTCCATGACTGCAGCGCCTGAGACGGCTCGGCTAATTCCACGCGGCCCAAGATGACTCCTAGATATTTAGGGTGAGGACTGAACTTCAGCATGTGGCCACGATATTGAACCTGAGGAATATAGTTGGCTTGTCTGTTGCTCAGAGGGAAGCTGCTGATCTCTTTTTTCGTTATGTTTGGAGTCAGTATCCAGGTTTTGAAGAACTCGACAAGTCTCTGAAGGTCTTCTGTGACCGCGGTTTCTGCTGCTGCGAAGTCATTGGACTGGGCTGTCAGTCCAACGTTGTCAGCGTATATAAACTTTCTAGCAGTAGTAGCTGGTAAATCCGCAGTGAAGAGGGTGTCCCACTCAAACCTCCCTGATTTCACGGACCCATGAGAGAAAAACCACAGTACATACGACAACGAAAAATGTACCACATTGTAGAGCATCTCAAACAGTTTATATTCCAGCGTCAGAAGGGCCAAGTATCGTCTCCAGAGTGCAGCATGGTCGCATGAAGTGAAAATGGCGACGACGTGTGGAGTGGTTGCACGGTTAGAGGCGCCATGTCACTGACTGTGTGGCCCTTCCTGCAGGAGGTTCGAATACTCCCTAGGGCATGGGTGTGTGTGTTGTTGTTAGCAAAGGTTAGTTTATGTAGTGTGTAAGTCTAGGGACCGATGAACTCTGCAGTTTGGTCCCTTAAGAGCTCACACACATTTTAAAATGGTGACTCCACAGCAGCATGCGCAAGCAGTAGTGTGGTCTGCAGAAACAAAATCGCCGATTACTGTGCAAAGAAATTATCGTCGTGTGTATGAATGTGATCCATCTGATGTGAATGGTAAAAGAAGTTTCTGGCAACAGAAAGTGTTCTGAAACATTCTGGCAGTGCACATTACAGAGTTTCAGGGACCGTGGAGGACATCAGACAATGATTTCTCAGAAGCCCACATAAGTCAATTCGTCAAGCATCTAGGCAACTTGATGTACCTGGATCAACATTGCATCGTGTAGCTCACCAGCGTCTTCGTATGCATGCTTACAAAGTGCAAAATCTGCAACATCTGACGCCGAACGACAAACCACGCTGACAACAATTTGCTGTGGATATGCTGAAGCGTATTGATATGGATGCCAGCTTCCTAGAAAGATGTTTCTTTTCAGATGAGGCAACCTTTCATCTATCATGAAGGGTTAATAGGCATAATGTTCGGATTTGGGGTTCGCAAAATCTGCATGTTGTCATTGAACATGTTCGTGGTAGCCCTAAACTAAACGTCTGGTGTGGGCTAATGCACGACAGGATTGTTGGACCATTCTTCCTTGCAGAACAAACAGTAAATGGGTCAGGGTATCTGGACATGTTGGAGCAGTTTGTGTACCCTCAGGTACATGACTTGCAACCCAACATCATTTTTCAACAAGATGGAACTCCGCCGCATTGGTGAACGGCTGTTCATAAGTTCCTGGATAGGAAATTTCCCAATCATTGGATTGGACGCAGAGGACCCATTGCCTGGCTACACGTTCACCCGACATTACGCCGCTTGGTTTCTTTATGTGGCGATTCATGAAGAACCTTGTGTATGTGACCAAAGTGGATGATATTCCTACATTGCAACATTGTATCACTAATACGATTGCAACAATAACAGAGGAAATGTTACAAAGAACTTGGCAAGAAACTGAATATAGACTCCATATTCTTCGTGTTACAAATGGTTCACATGTGGAGGTGTATTGACGATAAATAAATAAAGTCTTTGAGATGCTCTACAATGTGGTGTATTTTTCATTGTTGTATCTACTGTGTGTTTTTTTCCTGGGTCTTTGAAATCAGGGTGGTTTGAGTGGGACACCCTCTATGTGTTGAACAGCAATGGGGCAAGAATCGATCCTTGTGGTAATCCATCATTCAGTTTGTAAGGTCTGTTTACGTTGCCATTTAACTGAACTTCAATCGCTCTGCTGACCAACATGTTGTTCACAACACACTGTACCTTCAAGCCATACGAAATACACTCATGCTCATAAATTAGGGATAATGCTGATACATGGTGAAACAACGCTCTGGTGGGCGGTTTGCATGTTTAGATCACCTCGGGGTATGACCATGCGGTGCATTTGACCTGCGGTCGTCGCACTGTGGTGCTGGCAGCAGTCCACATATGCAGAGGTGTGTTGGTGCATGTCAAGAGGACGGTGCAGCGAGTAAATGTGCAGACGTTTTCAGACGTGCTAATGGTGACTATGTGTTGAAAATGGCTCAAAGAACAAAGAGGGGTTCAATACAAGGGCGACTGGAGGCTGGCCAAACACAGCAGGTCGTAGCACGGGCCCTCCATATGCCACAAAGAGTGATCTCAAGATTATGGCAACGATTCCAGCACACAGGAAACGTATCCAGGCGCTACAGTATGGGGCGTCCACAGTGTACAACACCACCTGAAGACAGATATTTCACCATAAGTGCCCACAGACGGCCACTGAAGGGAGCCTTGTTTGGGATCGTACCACAGCCACTGAACAGCTGTCTCCAGACACACAGTCCACAGACGACTGAACAGACATGGTTTATTCGCCCGGAGACCTGCAAGGTGCATTCCACTGACCCCTGGTCACAGGAGAGCCTGAAAAGCCTGGTGTCAAGAACACAGTACATGGTCATTGGTCCCAGGTTATGTTCACAGACGAGTCCAGGTTAGTCTGAACAGTGATTCTCGCCGGGTTTTCATCTGGCATGAACCAGGAACCAGATACCAACCCCTTAATGTCCTTAAAAGGGACCTGTATGGAGGTCGTGGTTTGATGGTGTGGGGTGGGATTATGATTGGTGTACGTACACCCCTGCATGTCTTTGATGGAGGAACAGTAACAGGGATGTCATATAGCACCAGTATGTCCGCCTTTCCAGGGATGCAGTGGGTCCCACCTTCCTGCTGATGGATGATAACACACGGCCCCACCGAGCTCCCATCATGGAGCACCTTATAACAGAAGATATCAGGCGAATGGAGTGGCCTGCCTGTTCTCCAGAATGCCGCGTGGGATTAGCTGAGTCATGCAGCCATGGTCTGTGCGGCTGGTCCCAGCGGGGGTTTGAGTCCTCCCTCGGGCATGGGTGTGTGTGTTTGTCCTTAGGATAATTTAGGTTAAGTAGTATGTAAGCTTAGGGACTGATGACCTTACCAGTTTTAAGTCCCATAAGATTTCACACACATTTGATTTGTTCTCCACAACTTAACCCCATCGAGCACGTCTGGGTTGCTCTCGGTAGATATATCGCTGCATGTCTTCAAACCCCTACCACACTTCAGGAGCTCATACAGGCACTGATGCAGGAATGGGAGGCCATGTCCCAGCAGCTACTCGACCACCTGATCCAGAGAATGCCAACCCGTTTTGCGGCCTGTGTACGTGTGCATGGTGATCATATCCCATACTGATGTCGGGGTACATGCACAGGAAACAGTGGCGTTTTGTAGCACATGTTTCCGGACGGTTTTCTCAACTTATCACCAATACCGTGGACTTACAGATTTGTGTCGTGTGTGTTCCCTATGTGCCTATGCTATTAGCATAGTGCCACGTTGTGTGGCAGCACCTTCTGCAATTATCCTTAATTTATGAGCATGAGTGTATATACTGTAATGAGGACCCATAGAGAGGCGCCAGCCGACTATATCCGAAGTTACGGACTAGAAGTGTGAAGGAAAGCTCAATCCACAGCTCGGCATCGGATGCACTACCTGCTCGAGTCTCAAGTACACGTTCAAGTACAACTTCAAACACCTGTGTACTTCTTTCGCTACGCGTCCAAAACGATTTTCTCTGAAAACGAGCGTTTCGTATCGCGGCTCTGATTTTGTCGTATCCTTGTCAGCGCTGTAGAGTGCAGACGTGTTCTCACTGACTCATCGCTCAAGCCGTTGCGTCAGCGTAATGTTTACGTGGCGTTCGTGGGTTCGGCAGGCGGTGCTCGTTCTCTCGTCTACTCTTCCTGCCGTGTAGACGCTCTTTGACAGGTTCAGGGAATGACACTGACCGCAGGCTAATTGTTTGCGAATGCCTGTTCCCACGTGTTCGCTTCCATTCACCGTGAACGAGCCGTAATACGCCGTGATTCTAACGCGAGCGCTACACGCCTCGTTTGTTTCGTTTCGACAGTTATCAGTAGAGGCACCTGTGTGTGGTGAAAATTTTTGCCCGATTTCGTCATTTTTAAAAAGCTATTTCGGTATATTTTTCGCTAGTTTTTTTCCATTTCCTCAATAATTTCGTTAAATTTTATTTCCACTTTTCAGCAGTAAAAGGTACAGGGAATACATTTATGGCACATTTGCAGTGTGTACGAGGCCTGTTCAGAAAGTAAGCTCCGATTGATTGCCAAATTGAAACCACAGTGAACATCAGATATGTTTTACTTGTAACAATTAGCTACACCTTTCAGCTACTTCTCTACGTAGGCGCCGTATTTCTATCATATTTCATCAACAATGTAGCCCTGTATTTCTGCTGAATGTGTATCACTATTAACCTCAGTTTTTGGTACTCTTGTTGCTGTAATTTTGTTGAACGCATATTTCGATACCACTGTTGTATAATAACTGCACTACTTTTTTGTTCCAAAAATGATGTTCGTTCCTTTCTCATTAAATGAACAGCTCTAATCCAACACTGTATTTTCATAGCAGCAGCCTTTTGTACCTGAAAAGCAGCCTTGTGTTGCTTCATTGCTCTGTTGGCTCTAAATCTCTGCTGAACTAATCGAACAGTCAATTTCAGTTTTTGATATTCATGTTGTTGTAATTTTGTAGAATACATATTTCGATACCATTGTTGAATAATAATTGCACTTCGTTTTTGCTCTAGAAATGATGTACGTTCCTTTCTCGCTGCAGTCTGGAACCGCAAGGCCGCTACGGTCGCAGGTTCGAATCCTGCCTCGGGCATGGATGTTTGTGATGTCCTTAGGTTAGTTAGGTTTAACTAGTTCTAAGTTCTAGGGGACTAATGACCTCAGCAGTTGAGTCCCATAGTGCTCAGAACCATTTGAACCATTTTTTACGTTCCTTTCTCATTAAATAAACAGCTCTAATCCAACACTGTATTTTGCAGGCAGCAGCCCTTTGGAACTAGTTTGCATTGTTGTCTGCCATTGTAGTGTTGGGCAGCGGCGGCTGGATGTGAATAGCGCGTAGCGTTGCGCAGTTGGAGGTGAGCCGCCAGCAGTGGTGGATATGGGGAGAGAGATGGCGGAGTTTTGTAATTTGTCATGAACTGCTATATATATTATGACTATTGAGGTAAATACATTGGTTGTCCTCTATCAAAATCTTTCATTTGCTAACTATGCCTATCAGTAGTTAGTGCCTTCAGTAGTTTGAATCTTTTATTTAGCTGGCAGCAGTGGCGCTCGCTGTATTGCAGTAGCTTGAGTAGCGAAGATTTTTGTGAGGTAAGTGATTTGGGAAAGGTATAGTTTAATGTTAGTCAGGGCCCATTCTTTTGTAGGGATTATTGAAAGTCAGATTGCGTTGCACGAACAAAATATTGTGTGTCAGTTTAAGCACAGTCTCGTATATTTGTTCAAAGGGGACGTTTCAAGTGAAAAATCTTTTATTTTACATAAATTGAAAAAAGCATAAAACTTATAAATCATGAAAGTTTGGAAAAGATTTATCCTGTCCTAGTCTATAGACACAACACACAAGCCAGCCCGAGAAAGCCATGGATACCATGACTTCCATATTACTGGGAGTCAGAGCTGTTCTCCTGTCATACATTATGTTGCAGTATCTAGAAAATGATCTCTCGCTATCAACATTACTGACTGGGATCCACAAAGCCTCCACTACAGCTTTACATAAATCTGGTATGTATTTGTTCATCCATTCTCTCAGCTTCGGATGATCAACTTTGTCCATCGGAATGTTAGCCTCAATGAAAGCTCGAGTAGTCGATAAAATGAATTCTTCTTTATCATTTTTCGCTCGTTTTGCCCCTGCAGTGACTTCCGTGAGCGTAGCTTGTCTTTTTATACCAGTAGTTGTTAGGGCCTTCTCCTTGTTCTTCTTGTGGGAAGAACTGTTATTAATGTGTTTCAGGCACGTGTCCCTCCTCTGCCACTCAATACGCACATTGCAGTATTTGCACATAAGTATCTTCCTAGCCGGCCGTTGTGGCCGTGCGGTTCTAGGCGCTGCTACGGTCGCAGGTTCGAATCCTGCCTCGGGCACGGATGTGTGTGATGTCCTTAGGTTAGTTAGGTTTAAGTAGTTCTAGGGGACTGATGACCTCAGATGTTAAGTCCCATAGTGCTCAGAGACAGCCAGTATCTTCCTACTTTTGTCGAAAACATAAAATCCTTCGGACGAAAATTCCTTTTCTCGGTCGAAAACTGTCACTACCATATTAATCATCTGCAGCACGACAACACAACACAAAATACCACACTCAATGCACCGGCGATCCACAACGAATTCCAACACGCAATACTGAATATGTGCTGTCACCGCCAGACGCCACACTTGCTAGGTGGTAGCCTTTAAATCGGCCGCGGTCCATTAGTATACGCCGGACCCGCGTGTCGCCACTGTCAGTGATTGCAGACCGAGCGCCGCCACACGGCAGGTCTAGAGAGACTTCCTAGCACTCGGCCCAGTTGTACAGCCGACGTTCATAGCAATGGTTCACTGACAACCACGCTCTCATTTGCCGAGACGATAGTTAGCATAGCCTTCAGCTACGTCATTTGCTACGACCTAGCAAGGCGCGATAGCATTTGATATTGAGATTATTACATGTACCGTCAACAGCGATGTACAACAAGTGTGGATTAAAGTTAAGTATTATATCAACTACGTACTTTATTTGTTACTATTAATTCCCTTAACTGTTCCAGACCTCGGGCCAGTCAGCGTGTAATTAAACGCGTGCATTTCGGCCTCCTCTAGCAACACAGTGTTGGCTCTTCTGCCAACACTTCAGAATACACCGCCAGAACATACAGAACATTGTAGAATGTCTTTCGAATACTCGATATATTATACATATCGAAATGGTGTACAATCGATATCCAGACTGTATTACCATAACTCCAATCGAATTTCCGCAGTTAAGTTCAAATGACGAGATTTTGCAAAGTTTCGTCAATTATTTCCCGATTTGGCTTAAAAGTAAATAGTTTCGCGTTTTCAGCAAAATGTGTAAAATTTCGTGAAAATTTCGCGATTCCGCGCTTTGCGAAAAACAGGTGCCTCTAGTTATCAGTGATGAGTGTAGAAAGAAAGTAACGGAAGCGCGTGACGTACGGCACTTAGAACCTGAAGTGTGCTTACAGCGCACATCTCTCAATCCCAATGAGACAAGTGACACTAAATCACCTGACCACGTTCGAAGTCCGTGAGTTCCGTGGAGCGCCCCATTCTGCTCTCTCACGATGTCTAATGACTACTGAGTACCTGCCAATAGGTGGCAGCAGAATGCACGTAATAGGAAAAACGTATGTTTTTGGGGGCGTCCGGATACTTTTGATCACGTAGTGTGTCTCAGGTTGTATCGGCTTTCAAGTGAAGAACTATCATTCTGGTGGAATTCTTATGGGGAATAACTCGTTTCGTTGATGTAAAATTTTCATCTCCTTTTCCTCTTTCAGTTAGTACTATAGATTCGGAGACTTGAGTAGTGGAGCAACGTTCGGCAGGCTAATACCTCGAGTACGCGACAACCACAAAAAAATGGTTCAAATGACTCTGAGCACTATGGGACTTAACATCTGAGGTCATCAGTCCTCTAGAACTTAGAACTACTTAAACCAAACTAACCTGAGGACATCACATACATCCATGCCCGAGGCAGGATTCGAACCTGCGACCGTAGCGGTAGCGCCGTTCCAGGCTGAAGCGCCTAGAACCGCTCGGTCGCTGCGGCCGGCCGACAACCACAATTTCAGTGCTTCAACGAGAATGTTAGTATGGAATTCGATTCTGATTCCCGTGCTGCTTTACGGATCTGAATCCTGGGCAGTTTACAGGCGGCACCTTAGAACGCTGGCACGATGCCCGAGGAGGATTCTGCATATAACACGACGAGATAGGCGCGCAAATGCGAGCGTGCCCCGGCAGGCAGTACTGTGGCGCCAGATTTGACGGGCGGAAAACGCAGTCCGCATGACCACTATAGTAGTCGTAAGGTCAAACGAGTGTTGCTCCGACTTATCTAGTGGGCGAACGACGTGTGCGAGGTCATATGAAACTATTTAAGAGAGTCTACCTGAAAACGTGTCACGATGATGTTAACGCCTGAGAGAAATCAGCGCTCGCCCGTGGTCCTAACCGCCGTGTCGCGAATGCCTGTCACGTGAGGAGACGAGATTTATGGCGTCTTATGATCTTCCGCAGATAAAATGTTTAGAACATTACAGAATTATCGCCAAATAAGTTCTAGAGTAGTTGCATTTCGAAGGAATCGCCCGTCATTATTCGTGATTATGTGCATAATAATACAGGGTGATTCAAAAAGAATACCACAACTTTAAAAATGTATATTTAATGAAAGAAACATAATATAACCTTCTATTATACATCATTACAAAGAGTATTTAAAAAGTTTTTTTTCACTCAAAAACAAGTTCAGAGATGTTCAATATGGCCCCCTCCAGACACTCGAGCAATATCAACCTGATACTCCAACTCGTTCCACACTCTCTGTAGCATTCAGGCGTAACAGTTTGGATAGCTGCTGTTATTTCTCGCTTCAAATCATCAATGGTGGCTGGGAGAGGTGGCCGAAACACCATATCCTTAACATACCCCCATAAGAAAAAATCGCAGGGGGTAAGATCAGGGCTTCTTGGAGGCCAGTGATGAAGTGCTCTGTCACGGGCTGCCTGGCAGCCGATCCATCGCCTCTGGTAGTTGACGTTCAGGTAGTTACGGACAGATACTGTAAGTGCCAATGTGGTGGCGCTCCATCCTGCTGAAATTGTGGAATTTGCAGCTCTCTGCTAGCTCTGCGAGTCGATTTTCCTGGGCTGCGAACAAATGCTTGCTGGATGCGTGCTACATTTTCACCACTCGTTCTCGGCCGTTCAGAACTTTTCCCTTTGCACAAACACCCATTCTCTGTAAACTGTTTATACCAACGTTTAATACACCACCTATCAGGAGGTTTAACACCATACTTCGTTCGAAATGCACGCTGAACAACTGTCGTCGATTCACTTCTGCCGTACTCAATAACACAAAAAGCTTTCTGTTGAGCGGTCACCATCTTAGCATCAACTGACGCTGACGCCTAGTCAACAGCGCCTCAAGCGAACAAATGTACAACTAAATGAAACTTTATAGCTCCCTTAATTCGCCGACAGATAGTGCTTAGCTCTGCCTTTTGTCGTTGCAGAGTTTTAAATTCCTAAAGTTGTGGTATTCTTTTTGAATCACCCTGTACAATGAAGCGCCAAAGAAACTGGTACAGGCATGCGTATTCAAATACAGAGATATGGAAACAGGTAGAATGCGTCAATGGTTCAAAAATGGCTCTGTGCACTATGGGACTCAACTTCTGTGGTCATCAGTCTCCTAGAACTTAGGACGACTTAAACCTAAGGACATCACACACATCCATGCCCGAGGCAGGATTCGAACCTGCGACCGTAGCGGTCGCGCCGTTCCAGACTGTAGCGCCTAGAGCCGCTGAGCCACCCCGGTCGGCAATGCGTCAATGCAGTCGGCAACACCTATATAATACAACTAGTGTCTGGCTCAGTTGTTAGATCGGGTACTGCCGCTACAATGACAGGTTATCAAGTATAAGTGAGATTGAACGTGGTGTTATAGTCACCCGCACGAGGGATGGGAGATAGCACCTCTGAGGTAACGATGAAGTGCGAATTTTCCCGTACGACCATTACACGAGTGTACCGCGAATATCAGAAAATCGGTAGAACATCAAATCTCCGACATCGTTGCGGCGGGGAAAAGAACCTTTAAGTTTTCAGCGTGACAGAAGTGCAAAACTTCCGCAAATTGCTGCAGATTTCAATGCTTGGCCATCAACAAGTCAGCATGCGAACCATTCAACGAAACATTATCGGTATGGGCTTTCAGAACCGAAGGCCCACTCGTGTACCCTTGATAACTGCACGATTCAAAGCTTTAAGCCTCGCCTGCGACTGTCGACACCGACATTGATGACTGCAAACATGATGCCTGGTCGGACGAGTCTCGTTTCAGACTGTATCGAGCGGATGCAGATGTACAGGTATGGAGAGAACCTCATGAATGTATGGACCCTGCATGTGAGCAGGGAATTGTTCAAGCTGGTGGAGGCTCTGTAATGGTGTGGTGCGTGTGCAAATGCAGTGATATGGGCCTTCCGATGCGTCTAGATACGACTCTGACAGGTGACACGTACGTAAGGACCCTGTCTGATCACCTGCATCCATTCGTGTCCATTGTGCATTCCGACAGACTTGGGCAACTCCAGCAGGACAATGCGACACTCCACACGTCCAGAATTGCTACATAGCGGCAACACTTCCACTGACATGGACACTGTTGAGCATGCCTGGGATGCCTTGCAACGTGCTGTTCAGAAGAGATCTCCACCCCCTCGTACTCTTACGGATTTATGGAAGGTCCTGCAGCATTCATGGTGTCAGTTCCCTCCAGCACTACTTGAGACTTCAGTCGAGTCCATGCGACGTCGTGTTGCTGCACTTCTGCGTGCTCGCGGGGGTCCTACACGATATTAGGCAGGTGTACCAGGTTCTTTGCCTCTGCAGTGTATATAGGCGTTAGGGAACACAGCGCCTATTCCTATTATACAAATAGACTTTGTACTTTCGTGTCTTCTTCATCCGTATGCAGTTTGTTTTCTTTTCGTGGCACACTGAAAAGTTGCATAGTGTTCTCCTACAAGGGAGACAGTACATCTGAAAGAAAATGTTTACCTTTTTTAGAGAAAAAATTACACCATCCAGAAATAAGAAAGTGAGTAGATAAATGTGTTATAATGAAAATTATTTCAACAGTCTAAAAGTCGGATTTTTTGAGGAGAAGAATAATTTTCGATGTTATTTGGCAATTAGCAAGATAATGAGATAGAAATAAAATAATGCAAATGTCGTGTGACTACGGCCTCCCGTCGCGTAGACCGTTCGCCGGGTGCAAGTCTTTCGATTGGACGCCACTTCGGTGATTTGCACGTCGATTTGGATGCAATGATGATGATAAGGACAACACAACACCCAGTCCCTGAGCAGAGAAAATCTCCGACCCAGCCGGGAATCGAACCGGGCCTTTAAGATGGACATTTTGCCGCGCTGACCATTTTTTTTTTTTTTTGCATTTTTGTTCGTTGTTGATCGTTGGGATCCTTGTGGACGTCACATGACATCCGTTTAAAGTTCGTTTGTTGATCCTTCCACTCTGTTTTCTTCTTACAGAGGCCAACCAACTCTCTGACCGAACACGCTGAGCTACCGTGCTGACACGACTCAGCTGCCGGGGACGGACGAGGCAGAAATGACAACGGAAGAAGGCGTTATTTACTGCGTCCTATATCTTCAAAATGGTTCAAATGGCTCTGAGCACTATGGGACTTAAATTCTGAGGTCATCAGTCCCCTAGAACTTGGAACTACTTAAACCTAACTAACCTAAGTACATCACACACATCCATGCCCGAGGCAGGATTCGAACCTGCGACCGTAACGGTAGCGCGGCTCCAGACTGCAGCGCCCAGAACCGCTCGGCCACCCCTATATCTTCCTCGATGTATTTGATAGTATATATTTTCTGGAGCAAAATAAATGTGCATCTTCTACGATGTCTCAACTAAAACTTAACTCCTCCCGAGCAGGCCATGAATGCCCAACGGTACCGACCGGCCGCCATGTCATCCTCAGGCCACGGGCGTCACTGGATGCGGATATGGAGGGGCATGTGGTCAGCACACCGCCCTCCCGGCCGTGTGTCAGTTTACAAGACCGGAGCCGCTACTCCTCAATCAAGTGGCTCCTCAGTTTGCCTCACAAGGGCTGAGTGCACCCCGCTTGCCAACAGCGCTCGGCAGACCAGATGGTCACCCATCCGAGCGCTAGCCCAGACCGACAGCGCTTAACTTCGGTGATCTGACGGGAACCGGTGTTACCACTGCGGCAAGGCCGTTGGCACTCTGAAATGTCTGAATGACTCCTTTCCTGTTCTTTCAGTTTGCAGGAGTGTGAGCAATTTACCATGCGACGTTTGACAAGTTCCACTATGAATTCTGTTTTTGTCACTGCTTGTTGCTTCATTTTGTTACTATATTTCTATTTTTTCGTAAAGACAACGGTCTGTCACAACCTCACTTTCACCATTCAGATGTCAAAACTGCACGGCTAGTTAGTTAGTTAGTTACGTGTTCTATTGATCAATAGCAAGGAAAACTGTTATGATGTGGAAAGTGTCAAATGCACAAGAAATGCGCACAGGAAACAAGTTTTTTTCTTTTTTTCTGTTTCTTTTTTTGTTTACATTATAGTATTATACCTAAATATTTCTATTGTCTATTCCATTCCCTTAAATGGCACAAAATGCGTATATTATATCTCCAGATTTATTTACTCATATTCAAGAATTAATCTATGGTATAGAAGGAGTTGTCAAGGATGTATGATTTCAATTTGTTTTTGAAACTATTACTGCTGTCAGTCAGACATTTTATCTCATCTGGTAATTTATCAAAAAGTTTTATAGCAGCATATTTTACCACTTTCTGTGCCAAAGATAGGTTAAGTAAAGGATAGTGTGCGTCTTTCTATTTTCTGGTATTGTAATCATGAATGTCGCTGTTGACTTTAAACTGGTCCATGTTGTTGAGAAAAAATTTCATTGCTGAGTAAGTGTACTGTGAAGCAGTTGTAAGAATTCCTAACCTTTTAAACAGATGCCTAGAAGATGTGCGACTATGAACCCCACACATTATTCTAACTACTTTGTTTTGAGCAGTGAATACCTTTTGCCTAAGTGTTGACTTGCCCCAGAATATTATTCCATATGGCATCACAGAGTGGAAGTAGGCAAAGTATGTTAGCTTACTAATTTCTACATCCTCAAAATTGGCAATTATTCTGATTGCAAAAGTTGGTGAACCTAGTCGCTTTAGCACTCACTCCGTCTGCAGGCCACAAGTAGCCCACCGGGACCATCCGACCGCCGTGTCATCCTCAGTGAGGACGGGGATAGGAGGGTCGTGTGGTCAGCACACCGCTCTCCCGGTCGTTATGATGATTTTTCTTTGACCAGAGCCGCTTCTACTCGGTAGAGTAGCTCCTCAATTGGCATCACGAGGCTAAGTGCACCCCGAAAAATCGCAACAGCGCACGACGGCTCGGATGGTCACCCATCCAAGTGCCGACCACGGCCGACAGCGCTTAACTGCGGTGATCTCACGGGAACCGGTGTATCCACTGCGGCAAGGCCGTTGCCTTAATCGCGTTAGGAGGTCCAAAATATGAATTTTCCAGTTAAGATTCTCATCTACGTGTACACCCAAAAACTTAGTATGCTCTACCCTGGCTACTGACTTCTTTTGATGTGTTATGTTTATTGAAGGAATTATACTTTTTGCAGCAGAAAATTGGATGTACTGTGTTTTTTCAAAGTTCAGAGCAAACCCATTCGCAGAAAACCAATTAATAACTATTCCCAAGACCTTACTTGTATAATTTTCTATAGGACTTTCTTTTACTGGATTAATAATTATGCTTGTATCACCAGCAAACAGTGTCAGTGTTAGTTCAGTGTGAGTTCGACAGACGGCGCTGACGTGTAAGCGAAAACGACTACACAGAACAGACAAGACTAACAAGGGGAGGCCGCCAATTGTGAAATTCAGATTCGATTCATACTGCGCATAATAAAAGCTCATGGCCAGAGGTGTAATGTGGCAAAGCACCAAGATGCACTTCTCAGCCGTTGTCGAGAAAATCGACAGTTAAAAGAAACCGTTGCAGTGAAATACTCTCGACGATTAGTAATTTTCTACAGTGTCGTGGCGCAGCGGTAAGCGCTCGGGTTCGTAATGCGAAAGTCGCCGGATCGACTCTCGCGCCATGCAAATAGTTTTTAATTATTAGTTTTTTGTAATATATATATATATATATATATATATATATATATATAGTATTAATGAATTGCTTATGCATGTTGGTGAAGGCGGATCGCTCTCCAATTGTACCGCCTCCATTTTTCCGTTTTTTTTTAACAGGGTGTACCAAAGCTCTCCCGTCCGCACTGATTTTCGACAATGTTATAAGTTGCGCTAGGGACCGCATCTACCTTCTTTCGAAGTTAGCAGGCAACTACGCTGTTATGCGGCGGCTCGTTTCGGCCCATTCAACATCTGTCCTTCAAGTCTAACGAGCGAGTAACGGAGTTTATGTTTCATACCTGCCACAGCAAATTTGTGTTCGTAGGGTCTCTATTCTAATTCGAACGTTTGACTTACGCTATACGTATTCGTTTCGGAATATCGTTTCTACGTCTTCCGTTAACTATGCGTGGTTAACATTATGAAGACAATTAATAACATTTGTGAAATACAACTTTGTTTGCGGAAAACATAATGATCTTCGAAGTCGCCAGTTTTTCCACGACAAACGGCTTTCAACAACTTATTATATGCATAATTGTTGCAACTGATTGCCGGGAATTATATATACACTCCTGGAAATGGAAAAAAGAACACATTGACACCGGTGTGTCAGACCCACCATACTTGCTCCGGACACTGCGAGAGGGCTGTACAAGCAATGATCACACACACGGCACAGCGGACACACCAGGAACCGCGGTGTTGGCCGTCGAATGGCGCTAGCTGCGCAGCATTTGTGCACCGCCGCCGTCAGTGTCAGCCAGTTTGCCGTGGCATACGGAGCTCCATCGCAGTCTTTAACACTGGTAGCATGCCGCGACAGCGTGGACGTGAACCGTATGTGCAGTTGACGGACTTTGAGCGAGGGCGTATAGTGGGCATGCGGGAGGCCGGGTGGACGTACCGCCGAATTGCTCAACACGTGGGGCGTGAGGTCTCCACAGTACATCGATGATGTCGCCAGTGGTCGGCGGAAGGTGCACGTGCCCGTCGACCTGGGACCGGACCGCAGCGACGCACGGATGCACGCCAAGACCGTAGGATCCTACGCAGTGCCGTAGGGGACCGCATCGCCACTTCCCAGCAAATTAGGGACACTGTTGCTCCTGGGGTATCGGCGAGGACCATTCGCAACCGTCTCCATGAAGCTGGGCTACGGTCCCGCACACCGTTAGGCCGTCTTCCGCTCACGCCCCAACATCGTGCAGCCCGCCTCCAGTGGTGTCGCGACAGGCGTGAATGGAGGGACGAATGGAGACGTGTCGTCTTCAGCGATGAGAGTCGCTTCTGCCTTGGTGCCAATGATGGTCGTATGCGTGTTTGGCGCCGTGCAGGTGAGCGCCACAATCAGGACTGCATACGACCGAGGCACACAGGGCCAACACCCGGCATCGTGGTGTGGGGAGCGATCTCCTACACTGGCCGTACACCACTGGTGATCGTCGAGGGGACACTGAATAGTGCACGGTACATCCAAACCGTCATCGAACCCATCGTTCTACCATTCCTAGACTGGCAAGGGAACTTGCTGTTCCAACAGGACAATGCACGTCCGCATGTATCCCGTGCCACCCAACGTGCTCTAGAAGGTGTAAGTCAACTACCCTGGCCAGCAAGATCTCCGGATCTGTCCCCCATTGAGCATGTTTGGGACTGGATGAAGCGTCGTCTCACGCGGTCTGCACGTCCAGCACGAACGCTGGTCCAACTGAGGCGCCAGGTGGAAATGGCATGGCAAGCCGTTCCACAGGACTACATCCAGCATCTCTACGATCGTCTCCATGGGAGAATAGCAGCCTGCATTGCTGCGAAAGGTGGATATACACTGTACTAGTGCCGACATTGTGCATGCCCTGTTGCCTGTGTCTATGTGCCTGTGGTTCTGTCAGTGTGATCATGTGATGTATCTGACCCAAGGAATGTGTCAATAAAGTTTCCCCTTCCTGGGACAATGAATTCACGGTGTTCTTATTTCAATTTCCAGGAGTGTATATTTGAATTATAAAAAACAAATACTAAAAAAAAAAGGTTACATAGCGCGAGATTCGATCCGGCGCCCTTCGGATTACGAACCAGGGCGCTTACCGCTGCGCCACGACGCTGTAGGAAGTTGTTAATCGTAGAGAGTATTTCACGGCAACGGTTTCTTTTAACTCGATTTTCTCGACAACGGCTGAGAAGTGCGTCTTGGTGCTTTGCCACATTACGCCTCCGGCCATGAGGTTTTATTATGCGCAGTATGAATCGAATCTGAATTTCACAATTGGCGGCCTCCCCTTGTAAGTCAGGGAATAAAAAGCCAGGGGCGCTGCAGTAGACGTACGTGTCTGGAGCGGCCAGTTGGGACGAGAAAGTCGGTGTTGTAAAACCGATTGTTTGCTGCAATGACGGCGATCGTGAGAGTGCCGACTACAACGGAAAAAATGACGTGGGCAATATGTTTTCGGTTCCCATTGGAGAGGCACGTCCTTTCGTCTACTAATCACACGGTTTTGCGGTGCGGTCGCAAAACACAGACACTAAACTTATTACTGTGAACAGAGACGTCAATGAACGAACGGACAGATCATAACTTTGCGAAAACGAAGAAAGTAAACTTTTCACTCGAGGTAGGAGTTGAACCGAGGACGTCTCCTGCCGCAGCTGCTCACCCTAACCGCGGGACCACGGCACTCCTGAGCTTCCACTGTCCTTGATGTTGCATATCTTTCGCATGGACTACTCAGTTTCTATATTTTGCTTATTTTTTCATAGTTCCACACAACTTTTTCCTGTTTTCTCGATTTATCTGTGTTCTGTTTTTCAAGGCCTATCCACTGTGCCAACTTATAACTAAATCTGAGCGGGGTGCGATGGGGAGGTTCCCTTGTTAGTATGGGGTCGACCGTGGCATGGTGTTTGCGGAAGCCAGCCTGTGTTTTAGGTATTAACTGCTTCGTTTCGGCGAAGGTTAGTATTCTTTTATATATAACCGATTCGAGTATCTTTCCGATTACGGAGAGTAGTGTGATTGGTCGGTAAGATTATGGATTGTTTGGGGCTTTCCCCGGCTTTAGGATCATTATAATGTTTGCCTCTTTCCATTTGTTTGTAATCTGAAGGCGGCATTGTGGAGGGTGCTGAGGCAGTCGATTAGCTGTTTTCTTGGGGCTAGTCGCAGTTGTCGTCGTGTTTGCTGCCTAGGTCTGGTGCAGGGCGTTCGATACAGTTCCCCACAGTCGTTTAATGAACAAAGTAAGAACATATCGACTATCAGATTGGATTGACGAGTTCCTATATAACAGAACGCAGCATGTCATCCGCAATGGAGAGAAGTCTTCCGAAGTAAGATTGAATTCAGGTGTGCCGCAGGGGAGTGTCGTAGGACCGTTGCTATTCACAATATACATAAATGACCTTGTGGATAACATCGGAAGTTAACTGAGGCTTTTTTGCGGATGATGGTCTAGTATATCGAGAGGTTGTAACAATGGAAAATTGTACTGAAATGCAGGAGGATCTGCAGCGAATTGACGCATGGTGCAGGCAATGGCAATTGAATCTCAATGTAGACAGGTGTAATGTGCTGCGAATACATAGAAAGAAAGATCCTGTATCATTGAGCTACAATATAGCAGGTCAGCAACTGGAAGCAGTTAAGTTCATAAATTATCTGGGAGTACGCATTAGGAGTGATTTAAAATGGAATGATCATATGAAGTTGATCGTCGGTAAAGCAGATGCCGTACTGAGATTCATTGGAAGAACCCTAAGGAAATGCAATCCGAAAACGAAGGAAGTAGGTTACAGTACACTTGTTCGCCCACTGCTTGAATACTGCTCAGCAGTGTAGGAGCAGTACCAGATACGATTGATAGAAGAGATAGAGAAGATCCAACGGAGAGCAGCGTGCTTCGTTACAGGATCATTTAGTAATCGCGAAAGCGTTACGGAGGATAGATAAACTCCAGTGGAAGACTCTGCAGGAGAGACGCTCAGTAGCTCGGTACGGGCTTTTGTTGAAGTTTCGAGAACATACCTTCACCGAGGAGTCAAGCAGTATATTGCTCCCTCCTACGTATATCTCGTGAAGAGACCATGAGGATAAAATCAGAGAGAGTAGAGCCCACACAGAGGCATACCGCCAATCCTTCTTTCCACGAACAATACTAGACTGGAATAGAAGGGAGAACTGATAGAGGTACTGAAGGTACCCTTCGCCACACACCGTCTGGTGGCTTGCGGAGTATGGATGTAGATGCGTTGTTGGGACCTTTTTGTAAGGATTGTTCTATCTTCTCTGGTGTGATGACATTCGTAAGTTTGGCCTCTTCTTCTGTTGGGACTTTTGGTGTCATGAGCGTTGCGGCTATGTTTTTGTTTACGTGTTCCTCGTGGGCTGCGTCGAAGTATGCGTTTGTTGGGTGCTGATATGTCTCTTCTAGGACTGATTTGAAAATATCTGCCTTTTCCTTGTCATTTGTGATGATGGTGTGTTTGTAAAGTAGAGGGGGCTCGGCCGTGTGTGTAAGGCCGCCAATCCGTTTGAAAGTTTGCCAGAACTTAGTGCCTTGTGTGTAAGTGAGGTGTCGGCAAGCTTCTGTCCACCTTTCCGATCTGTATTCTTGGAGCTGAAGTTTGATTAGGGCGTTCAGTTGATTCCATTCTTGTTTGTATTGGCTACAGCCTGTTCTCTTGAATAATTTGTACATCTGCCTCTTGTCCTTGATGGTATTTAGTATCCTTTGTGGGATTCTTTCGGTGTGTGGCTTGATGATTTTCGTTGGGGCGTTATCTTTGACTGCCACTGAATGTGAGCGCGCCCGGAACTGCTGGGTATTTATAGGCGAGCGGAGACGCGCTCACGGCCAAGGTCAGGGTCAAGGTCACAGCGAGGGCGCAGGGAGGGGCCGCGCCGCGTCCATAGTCGATACCGCCTGGCTGCCTGCCTGCGTGTTGGCGGGCGGACGCCGCTGCACTGCGCATGCGCGCACCCTCCGCGCTGCGCCACGTCACGCCGCGCTACGTCACGCGCCGCTGATTGGCTGGCGCGTCGAGTGCAGGCGCGCCAGCGAGACGCAGCTGCGTCACGCGTCAACCGCAAACGGAATGGGCGTAGTGAGCACGTGCCCTCCACTCCTCTTCTCAAACAGCTAAATGTCTGTAACACCGAATACTGCAAGTATTCTGAAATAAACAGCCAGATATTCATTTCACTCTTCGTTTTCTAATCAGATGATCAGGGTGTACATAATTTAAGTCCCAGTTTCAAAACTCTGTAAAAAGAGAACCGTTCCTCAGAATGACGTCACATCTGAACGGCATATTACTGATACAAGGGGAAATGTCATGAAATATTAACTAAAATGTTACCTACAGATGGCGGTGTAATCCTCTTAATGTACACAGGGTCGGCTACAAATCACAAATATAGCGCAATACGACGGCTGTGGTTTGAGTTGCATACTACTCCATCCGTACCGTTCAGTATGCATGACTGTACAAGTTCGGAGTCAACAATTGTGGCACTGTTAGCTAGTTAAGGCCGGTATCACACTAACAAATTTCTTTGTCCAACATTTGATCAAAGATGTGATCAAATATTCCTCAAATATATTTCACAAAGACCTTTGACGACCGGCTGGAGTGGCCGAGCGCTTCTAGGCGCTACAGTCTGGAACCGCGCGACCGCTACGGCCTCAGGTTCGAGTCCTGCTTCGGCCATGGATGTGTGTGATGTCCTTAGGTTAGTTACGTTTAAGTAGTTCGAAGTTCTAGGGAACTGATGACCTCAGAATATAAGTCCCATAGTTCTCAGAGCCATTTTTTTTTTATCTTTGACGTGGCGCTAAAAAGGGGTATTACACTGTCATAATATTTTTCGTCAACAACTTGTTGTCAACAGCAGCTGCATGTACCACAATTGTAAAAAAAATGGCTCTGAGCACTATGGGACTCAACATCTATGGTCATAAGTCCCCTAGAACGTAGAACTACTTAAACCTAACTAACCTAAGGACAGCCGGCCGAAGTGGCCGTGCGGTTAAAGGCGCTGCAGTCTGGAACCGCAAGACCGCTACGGTCGCAGGTTCGAATCCTGCCTCGGGCATTGGATGTTTGTGATGTCCTTAGGTTAGTTAGGTTTAACTAGTTCTAAGTTCTAGGGGACTAATGACCTCAGCAGTTGAGTCCCATAGTGCTCAGAGCCATTTGAACCATTTAACCTAGGGACATCACACAACACCCAGTCATCACGAGGCAGAGAAAATCCCACCACAATTTTACTGTGTGCACATGCGGAAGAGAAGCGGAGGGGGGTGGGGAGGAGGTGGAGGGGGGGAAAGGAGACGTACCTGGGTGGGCCGCGCGGGATTAGCCGAGCGGTCTCAGGCGCTGCAGTCATCGACTGTGTGCCTGGTCCCGACGGAGGTTCGACTCCTCCCTCGGGCATGGGTGTGTGTGTTTGTCCTTAGGAAAATTTAGGTTAAGCAGTGTGTAAGCTTAGGGACTGATGACCTTAGCAGTTAAGTCCCACATGATTTCACACACATTTGAACTTTTTTTTTTTTTTTTTTTTTTTTTTTTTTACCTGGGTGAAGCCGTGTGTTTTACGACGACACGATAAAAGTATTCAACAAAACGTGTTACGTGAGCTTCTAGTGGAGGACGTCAAGTCGTACATCAATAACTTAAGAATGGATGAGCATACATTTCAGTATGTGCTCAGTGAAGTGTATCCTCATATAAAGCACAATACTCACTTAAGAACTGCTACATCTGCAGAAGACAGGCTCACTGTAACTCTCCGATTCCTTGCTACAGGAGAGAGAGAGGTTAGGTTAGGTCTCCAACCTTCGTAATCTATTTTTGAATTCAGGGTGCCTCACGTTGTAAAGCGCCTCATCAGCTTCATACATCTCTATTAATTTTGTAGCTGTCGGTACACACCAGTTGTATTTATCGGTAATGTTTATAAAAACACTACAGACGACAGAACGCTGCAGCGATGCTAGCGCTGCACGTGGTAACATGTCACACTGCAGTGAACAGAAGACAAGCGACTCCTTTGATCAAATCTACAGCGAGGCCCTAGATTTGATCAAATATTTGACATTTGTCAAAAAAGTTCCCTATTTTACCATCAAATTTCTTTGACAAAGATTTTGGACTAAGATATTGGACAAAGTAATTTGATAGTGTAATACCGGTGTAAGCCTATCCACCACAGCAAGGACGTACGACTGAGGCTTGGTAACATAGGTTTTTAATTGCCCGGGGGAAAAAACCGATAAAAAGCAACTTGACATCGCTTTCTAAATGTCTCGACACTGGCGCAAGACGTGTTCACTATGCTCTCCACTGTTTTCTGCCTCAAGCTGATGGTTGAAATGGCTCTGAGCACTATGGTACTTAACATCTGAAGTCATCAGTCCCCCAGTACTTAGAACTACTTAAACCTAACTAACCCAAGGACATCACACACACCCATGCCTGAGGCAGGATTCGAACCTGCGACCGTAGCGGTCACGCGGTTCCTCAAGCTGAAAGTGAGAAATGGCACCTTCCATAATTGATAGGAGCGTCTCGTAGACGACGTGGAACAATTGCGTGAGACGCCTTCCAGCGTATACTTCAACAGCTGGTTGTGGCTCAACTGCACCAAGCCTGGTTTAAGTCATTTGAGATGGATTATGGTCATGACAGACATCGACATATTGTGGAATACTATTTCACAATTCGCCACGAACTATCAGGCCATGCCTCCTTTGTTCAACTACTGGTTAGACTTTAACAGATTAAAACACTCCATCTACAGGCCACAAGTGGCCAATCGGGACCATCCGACCACCGTGTCATCCTCATGGATGCGGATACGAGGGGCGTGGGGTCAGCACATCGCTCTCCCGGTCATTATGATGGTATTCTTGACCGACGCCGCTACTGTTCGGTCGAGTAGCTCCTCAATTGGCATCACGAGGCCGAGCGCACCTCGAAAAATGACAACAGCGCGTGGCGGCTCGGATGGTCACCCATCCAAGTGCCGACCACGCCCGACAGCGCTTAACTTCGGTGATCTCACGGGAAACAGTGTAGCCACCGCGGCAACGCCGTTGCCCGTTTACGGAAGATAATTTCGCTTATGCATCACCGCCTTGAGGGCACAATAGTATGGGCAAGATGTCGATTGGGTACTGCGAGGACCTTTGTCCACGTGTCATATTATACGAAAGAAGTAGCGGTCTCGCCATGCCAGGTGATCGCCCAGAATGATATTGCAGACGCCTGTGTGGATCACTACGAACCGTTCTATGCAGCAGAGGACCAGAATACCAGAGGCATTCGTTGACAGCAACCCCTGATGAGGCTGCCGCGGAGATTCTCACTGCGCCGATTACGGCTGATGACGTCGCTGGTGCTCGTATATGTGCGAGGCAAACGAAGTCCCAGGTCCTGACGACTTTCCGCTGAAGTTTTACTGCACATTCCACGACATCATGGCTTCAGGCTGGACTGCGATGTATGAAGAACTGATGAAACTCGGCCCGGTCCCCAAACCATCGGGACGTCGGGGAGTTGGACATTATCAGCTGCTGACCATGTTAAATTGCGACTTTTCGGGATTTTTACCCGGATTCTTGCCGCTCGCCTTCGGCGCCTCGTCCCTCAGACCACCTCTGTGGATCAAATGCACTTTGGTGTTGAGAGTAACACTGAGACAGCGCTTAGCGATTACCGTGCTCTGGCTGCAACCTGACTCAGTCACGGTGCTTTAGCGACAGCGATCATGCGTTTGATAGAGTCATGACTTTCTGGAAAATGTAATCCGGCAGATGGCCTGCCGCACCCATTTACACACGTCGTCTTACGACTCACCTGAGATGCCACATCGCGAGTGCTGGTCAATGGCCGTTTTTTTCTTTGGTCATCAGTCTACTGACTGGTTTGATGCGGCCCGCCACAAATTCCTTTCCTGTGCTAACCTCTTCATCTCAGAGTAGCACTTGCAACCTACGTCCTCAATTATTTGCTTGACGTATTCCAATCTCTGTCTTCCTCTACAGTTTTTGCCCTCTACAGCTCCCTCTAGTACCATGGAAGTCATTCCCTCATGTCTTAGCAGATGTCCTATCATCCTGTCCCTTCTCCTTGTCAGTGTTTTCCACATATTCCTTTCCTCTCCTATTCTGCGTAGAACCTCCTCATTCCTTACCTTATTAGTCCACCTAATTTTCAACATTCGTCTATAGCACCACATCTCAAATGCTTCGATTCTCTTCTGTTCCGGTTTTCCCACAGTCCATGTTTCACTACCATTCAATGCTGTACTTCAGACGTACATCCTCAGAAATTTCTTCCTCAAATTAAGGCCGGTATTTGATATTAGTAGACTTCTCTTGGCCAGAAATGCCTTTTTTGCCATAGCGAGTCTGCTTTTGATGTCCTCCTTGCTCCGTCCGTCATTGGTTATTTTACTGCCTAGGTAGCAGAGTTACTTAACTTCATTGACTTCGTGACCATCAATCCTGATGTTAAGTTTCTCGCTGTTCTCATTTCTACTACTTCTCATTACCTTCGTCTTTCTCCGATTTACTCTCAAAGCATACTGTGTACTCATTAGACTGTTCATTCCGTCCAGCAGATCATTTAATTCTTCTTCACTTTCACTCAGGATAGCAATGTCATCAGCGAATCGTATCATTGATATTCTTTCACCTTGTATTTTAATTCCACTCCTGAACCTTTCTTTTATATCCATCATTGCTTCCTCGATGTACAGATTGAAGAGTAGGGGCGAAAGGCTACAGCCTTGTCTTTCACCCTTCTTAATACGAGCATTTCGTTCTTGATCGTCCACTCTTATTATTCCCTCTTGGTTGTTGTACATATTGTATATGACCCGTCTCTCCCTATAGCTTACCCCTACTTTTTTCAGCATCTCGAACAGCTTGCACCATTTTATATTTGGAACGCTTTTTCCAGGTCGACAAATCCTATGAAAGTCTCTTTATTTTTCTTTAGCCTTGCTTCCATTATTAGCCGTAACGTCAGAATTGCCTCTCTCGTCCCTTTACTTTTCCTAAAGCCAATCTGATCGTCACCTAGCGCATTCTCAATTTTCTTTTCCATTCTTCTGTAAGCAGCTTCGATGCATGAGCTGTTAAGCTGATTGTGCGATAATTCTCACACTTGTCAGCTCTTGCCGTCTTCGGAATTGTGTGGATGATGCTTTTACGAAAGTCAGATGGTATGTCGCCAGACTCATATATTCTACACACCAACGTGAATAGTCGTTTTGTTGCCACTTCCCCCAATGATTTTAGAAATTCTGATGGAATGTTATCTGTCCCTTCTGCCTTATTTGACCGTAAGTCCTCCAAAGCTCTTTTAAATTCCGATTCTAATAGTGGATCCCCTATCTCTTCTAAATCGACTCCTGTTTCTTCTTCTATCACATCAGACAAATCTTCACCCTCATAGAGGCTTTCAATGTATTCTTTCCACGTATCTGCTCTCTCCTCTGCATTTAACAGTGGAATTCCCGTTGCACTCTTAATGTTACCACCGTTGCTTTTAATGTCACCAAAGGTTGTTTTGACTTTCCTGTATGGTGAACCTGTCCTTCCGACAATCGTATCTTTTTCGATGTCTTCACATTTTTCCTGCAGCCATTTCGTCTTAGCTTCCCTGCGCTTCCTATTTATTTCATTCCTCAGCGACTTGTATTTCTGTATTCCTGATTTTCCCGGAACATGTTTGTACTTCCTCCTTTCATCAGTCAACTGACGTATTTCTTCTGTTACCCATGGTTTCTTCGCAGCTACCTTCTTTGTACCTACGTTTTCCTTCCCAACTTCTGTGATGGCCCTTTTTAGAGGTGCCCATTCCTCTTCAACTGTACTGCCTACTGCGCTATTCGTTATTGCTGTATCTATAGCGTTAGAGAACTTCAAACGTATCTCGTCATTCCTTAGTACTTCCGTATGCCACTTCTTTGCGTATTGATTCTTCCTGACTAATGTCTTGAACTTCAGCCTACTCTTCATCACTACTATATTGTGATCTGAGTCTATATCTGATCCTGGGTACGCCTTACAATCCAGTATCTGATTTCGGAATCTCTGTCTGACCATGATGTAATCTAATTGAAATCTTCCCGTATCTCCCGGCCTTTTGCAAGTATACCTCCTCCTCTTGTGATTCTTGAACAGGGTATTCGCTATTGCTAGCTGAAACTTGTTACAGAACTGCCGGCCGCTGTGGCCGTGCGGTTAAAGGCGCTTCAGTCTGGAATCGCGTGACCGCTACGTTCGCAGGTTCGAATCCTGCCTCGGGCATGGATGTGTGTGATGTCCTTAGGTTTAATTAGTTCTAAGTTCTAGGCGACTGATGACCTCAGAAGTTAAGTCGCATAGTGCTCAGAGCCATTTGAACCATTTTTTTGTTACAGAACTCAATTAGTCTTTCTCCTCTTTCATTCCTTGTCCCAAGCCCATATTCTCCTGTAACCTTTTCTTCTACTCCTTCCCCTAGAACTGCATTCCAGTCACCCATGACTATTAGATTTTCGTCCCCCTTTACATGCTGCATTACCCTTTCAATATCCTCATACACTTTCTCTATCTGTTCATCTTCAGCTTGCGACGTCGGCATGTATACCTGAACTATCATTGTCGGTGTTGGTCTGTTGTCGATTCTGATTAGAACAACCCGGTCACTGAACTGTTCACAGTAACACACCCTCTGCCCTACCTTCCTATTCATAACGAATCCTACACCTGTTATACCATTTTCTGCTGCTGTTGATATTACCCGATACTCATCTGACCAGAAATCCTTGTCTTCCTTCCACTTCACTTCACTGACCCTTACTATATCTAGATTGAGCCTTTGCATTTCCCTTTTCAGATTTTCTAGTTTCCCTACCACGCTCAAGCTTCTGACATTCCACGCCCCGACTCGTAGAACGTTATCCTTTCGTAGATTATTCAATTTTTTTCTCATGGTAACCGCCCCCTTGGCAGTCCCCTCCCGGAGGTCCGAATGGGGGACTATTCCGGAATCTTTTGCCAATGGAGAGATCATCATGACAGTTCTTCAATTACAGGCCACATGTCCTGTGGATACACGTTACGTGTCTTTAATGCAGTGGTTTCCATTGCCTTCTGCATCCTCATGTCGTTGATCATTGCTGATTCTTCCGCCTTTAGGGGCAATTTCCCACCCCTAGGACAAGAGAGTGCCCTGAAACGATCCGCTCCTCCGCCCTCTTTGAGAAGGCCCTTGGCAGAATGAGGCTGACTTCTTATGCCGGAAGTCTTCGGCCGCCAATGCTGATTATTTATAAAAATTTAGGCAGTGGCGGGGATCAAACACGGGACCGGAGACGTTTTGATTGTGAATCAAAGACGCTACCCCCATTTTTTTTTTTTTAATTTCATTTTATTCGTTTTCGTTCGTTTTATCTGATCGGGGCGGACGTCGTAAGACACCCTTTTAAGTTCGTTGTTGATTTATTAACTCAGTTTCTTTATTACAGAGGGCGGCTAACCCTCCGACCAAGCACGCTGAGCTACCGTGCCGGCAAAAAGGTTGCATGGCGCGGGATTCGATCCGGCGACCTTCGAATTACGAACCCGAGCGCTTACCGCTGCGCCACGACGCTCTGACCCCTAGACCACAGGTACAAGCATGGTCATATGGCGGGCCATATTAATATCATGCGAACAGTCCATCAGGGATGACCAATGTCGATGCTCCTTCACGCCATCGCTGTTGAGACGCTGCTACACAGTTTGAGGAGCCGGCTCACAGGGATAACAATGAGGGGGAATGCTTTCTGCTGTCCATATGCAGATGACGCGGTGTTTTCGGTTCTATCGGAGGATGGAGTGCGAGGGGCACTGGCATGGATCAACCAGTACGGGACTGCTGCGGGAAGCCATGTGAACCTGACGAAATCTGGTGCTATGTTCGTCAGTAGAGGTCTTCCAGCAGAAAGTGTGGCTCCATTGCCATTAGTGGACAAGCTCAAATGTCTGGGGATCACCTTCACGCGTGAGACACAGCGCACGATCTCATTTAACTACAAACGCCCGCTTCAAGCTATCTGCAAGAGCGTTCGTGGCGACCTCTTGAGGGCATTAGACATGTTACAAAGGTTGGATTTTCTTAACAGTCTCCTGGCTCCGCCACTACACCATTTGGCACAGATTTTACCGATGCCAATCAGCTATTTTGTAAGCGCGAATCTTCAAAGTCTGGCACTTCCTCCTCGAGATGGCAGCCTCGGCCTCGTCCAAGCGAGAGCAGCTGCCCTTTATGTAAGTAGGATGGTTAAATGGTGGACCTGCCGCCGGACCGGATTATCGGAAAGCCTGATTGACGAACTGGCCCCTCCCTCTCCAGTGGCACCTATTGCAGTAGCCCATATTTGTTCCTCTCTCTCCTATGTCAGGACCTTTTTCATCGAATACAGTTACGTCCATGCCAACTTGCCTAGTACCAGAAACGCTACCGCACGTGATGTTTACCGCCTAATGATGAGAAATCATACTAGGAATCAGTATGAGATTTTCACTCAGCAGCGGAGTGTGCGCTGATATGAAACTTCCTGGCAGATTAAAACTGTGTGCCGGACCGAGACTCGAACTCGGGACCTTTGCCTTTCGCGGGCAAGTGCTCTACCAACCAAGCTACCCTAGCACGACTCACGTCCCGTCCTCACAGCTTTACTTCTGCCAGTACCTCACCTCCTACCTTCCAAACTGGCAAGGTACTGGCAGATGAAAAGCTGTGAGGACGGGGCGTGAGTCGTGCTTGGGTAGCTAAGTTGGTAGAGCACTTGCCCGCGAAAGGCAAAGGTCCCGAGTTCGAGTCTCGGTCCGGCACACAGTTTTAATCTGCCAGGAAGTTTCATATCCGCGCACACTCCGCTGCAGAGTGAAAATCTCATTCTGGAAACTTCCCCCAGGCTGTGGCTAAGCCATGTCTCCGCAATATCCTTTCTTTCAGGAGTGCTAGTTCTGCAAGGTTCGCAGGAGAGCTGCTGTAAAGTTTGGAAGGTAGGAGGCGAGGTACTGGCAGAAGTAAAGCTGTGAGGACGGGGCGTGAGTCGTGCTTGGGTAGCTCAGTTGGTAGAGCACTTGCCCGCGAAAGGCAAAGGTCCCGATTTCGAGTCTCGGTCCGGTACACAGTTTTAATCTGCCAGGAAGTTTCATATCATACGCGGAATGTTGTGGAAAGCCGGCATTCTACGATCGCATGGCCCGTGGTTTGACGTTCGGTGCACCATCTCCTCCACGACACGAGCGCTCGTGCGACCTGGTATCTGGTCGTTAATGGAAAATACATGACACAACTTCGTCTACATGCCGTAAAAATGACAGATTCGCCGCTGTGTCCTCGTTGTCACACGCTTGATACGGAAGAACATCACTGATGTGTGGATCTTCTGCAGAGGTGTGGCAGCTGACTCAGAAGATACTAACCTTTGTTCTCCGTACGTCTGCCCATGCCGTTTCACCGAAATGTCTTCTGTTCCCAGATGAAACATACACTCCTGGAAATAGAAAAAAGAACACATTGACACCGGTGTGTCAGACCCACCATACTTGCTCCGGACACTGCGAGAGGGCTGTACAAGCAATGATCACACGCACGGCACAGCGGACACACCAGGAACCGCGGTGTTGGCCGTCGAATGGCGCTAGCTGCGCAGCATTTGTGCACCGCCGCCGTCAGTGTCAGCCAGTTTGCCGTGGCATACGGAGCTCCATCGCAGTCTTTAACACTGGTAGCATGCCGCGACAGCGTGGACGTGAACCGTATGTGCAGTTGACGGACTTTGAGCGAGGGCGTATAGTGGGCATGCGGGAGGCAGGGTGGACGTACCGCCGAATTGCTCATCACGTGGGGCGTGAGGTCTCCACAGTACATCGATGTTGTTGCCAGTGGTCGGCGGAAGGTGCACGTGCCCGTCGACCAGGGACCGGACCGCAGCGACGCACGGATGCACGCCAAGACCGTAGGATCCTACGCAGTGCCGTAGGGGACCGCACCGCCACTTCCCAGCAAATTAGGGACACTGTTGCTCCTGGGGTATCGGCGAGGATCATTCGCAACCGTCTCCATGAAGCTGGGCTACGGTCCCGCACACCGTTAGGCCGTCTTCCGCTCACGCCCCAACATCGTGCAGCCCGCCTCCAGTGGTGTCGCGACAGGCGTGAATGGAGGGACGAATGGAGACGTGTCGTCTTCAGCGATGAGAGTCGCTTCTGCCTTGGTGCCAATGATGGTCGTATGCGTGTTTGGCGCCGTGCAGGTGAGCGCCACAATCAGGACTGCATACGACCGAGGCACACAGGGCCAACACCCGGCATCATGGTGTGGGGAGCGATCTCCTACACTGGCCGTACACCACTGGTGATCGTCGAGGGGACACTGAATAGTGCACGGTACATCCAAACCGTCATCGAACCCATCGTTCTACCAATCCTAGACCGGCAAGGGAACTTGCTGTTCCAACAGGACAATGCACGTCCGCATGTATCCCGTGCCACCAAACGTGCTCTAGAAGGTGTAAGTCAACTACCCTGGCCAGCAAGATCTCCGGATCTGTCCCCCATTGAGCATGTTTGGGACTGGATGAAGCGACGTCTCACGCGGTCTGCACGTCCAGCACGAACGCTGGTCCAACTGAGGCGCCAGGTGGAAATGGCATGGCAAGCCGTTCCACAGGACTACATCCAGCATCTCTACGATCGTCTCCATGGGAGAATAGCAGCCTGCATTGCTGCGAAAGGTGGATATACACAGTACTAGTGCCGACATTGTGCATGCTCTGTTGCCTGTGTCTATGTGCCTGTGGTTCTGTCAGTGTGATCATGTGATGTATCTGACCCCAGGAATGTGTCAATAAAGTTTCCCCTTCCTGGGACAATGAATTCACGGTGTTCTTATTTCAATTTCCAGGAGTGTATTTCCCACGTACGAAGACCAACGCTGTGATCTGGATAAAAGGCCTCTCGATCTCTTATTTGTGCCATGAAGGTTATAAGAGTGTTCTTGATTTTTGGACGTTCCTGCAAGATCGCTTTGCGTTTCTCGTGGTCCATCCGCGATACCGTCAGTGCTATGCGAACTTTTTGGGTAGTGTCTTTTTCGTTCCGCCCTGCAGCTGGGGTGCCCCAGGTATGAGATGGTGATTTCAGTGAGATTGTGTAATACCAGGACTCAGTCCAATGTCCAGGCAAAATACAATTTTCTTCGTGAAGACGTGCCTGAAGCATGCCTGACTGCCTTGGGATTCTGTGTGTGTCTACCTTCGAGCTGGCGGGACGTGGATGCCGTTTTGTTTGTTCTTCCAGGAGAGTGTTTTTAATTCCATTTATGTTTTGTCATCAATGGTAATTGCATATCATTATTTTTCGCCTGGAGGGCGTCCTATGTGATCTTAACAAATAATAAAAAAAATAAAACTAATTAGGATGCTACATGATCTGAACAAAACTAGATATGGAAAAAGATTACCTATTTGTAAAAAAATAAAGAAAACTGGCTAGCATCGCTGCCTCTGGATCACGGGATCCTGGGTTCGATTCCCGGCTGGGTTCGAGATTTTCTCTGTCTGGGGACTGGGTGTTTGTGTTGTCCTCATCATTTTATCATCATCATGGTCATTTGTGCAGTGGATAGAGTGGACTGTGAAAAAATTGGACTGTGTGACAATAGGGCATCCATATGGTGTGCTCAATGCCGTGAGAGAGACTGTTTTTCATGTCTCTAGTACACATTTAGTTTTTCATTTCTGCCTTAAAAAATTAAATTGTTATGTTTTCTTAATTTAAACAACCTTTATTAAACTGTGTTTCATAAAATATCGGTCGCGTGCAATATGTACAATTCTGGCCATTAAAATTGCTACACCAGGCCGGCCGGAGTGGCCGTGCGGTTCTGGGCGCTACAGTCTGGAGCCTAGCGACCGCTACGGTCGCAGATTCGAATCCTGCCTCGGGCATGGATGTATGTGATGTCCTTAGGTTAGTTAGGTTTAAGTAGTTCTAAGCTCTAGGCTACTGATGACCTCCGAAGTTAAGTCGCATAGTCCTCAGAGCCATTTGAACCATTTTTTTTTTTTTTTTGCTACATCAAGAAGAAATGCAGATTATAAACGGGTATTCATTGGAGAGATATATTATACTAGAACTGAGATGTGGTTACATTTTCACGCAATTTGGGTGCATAGATATTGAGAAATCAGTACCCAGAACAACCACCTCTGGCCGTAATAACGGCGTTCATACGCCTGGGCATTGAGTCAAACAGAGCTTGGATGGCGTGTACAGGTACAGCTGCCCATGCAGATTCAACACGATACCACAGTTCATCGAGAGCAGTTGATTGGCGTATTGTGACGAGCCAGTTGCTCGGCCACCATTGACCAGACGTTCTCAGTTGGTGAGAGATCTGGAAAATGTGCTGGCCAGTGGAGCAGTCGAACGTTTTCTGTATCCAGAAAGGCCCGTACAGGACCTGCAACATGCGGTCATGCATTATCCTGCTGAAAGGTAAGGTTTCGCAGGGATCGAATGAAGAGTAGAGCCACGGATCGTAACACATCTGAAACGTAACGTCCACTGTTCAAAGTGCCGTCAATGCGAACAAGAGGTGACCGAGACGTGTAACCAGGGGCACCCCATACCATGACGCCGAGTGATACGAAAGTGCGGCGATGATGAATACACGCTTCCAATGTGCGTTCACCGTGATGTCGCCAAACACGGATGCGACCATCACGATGCTGCAGACAGAACCTGGATTCATCCGAAAAAATGAAGTTTTGCCATTCGTGCACCCAGGTTCGTCGTCGAGTACACCATCGCAGGTGCTTCTGTCTGTGATGCAGCGTCAGGGGTAACCGCAGCCACGGTCTCCGAGCTGATAGTCCGTGCTGCTGCAAACGTCGTCGAACTGTTCGTGCAGATGGTTGTTGTCTTGCAGACGTCGCCATCTGTTGACTGAGGGATCGAGACGTGGCTGCGCGACCCGTTACAGCCGTGCGGATAAGATGCCTGTCATCTCGACTGCCAGTTGGGATCCAGCACGGCGTCCGTATTACCCCCCTGAAACAACCGATTCCATGTTCTGCTAAGAGTCGTTGGATCTCGACCAACGCGAACAGCAATGTCGCGATACGATTAACCGCAATAGCGATAGGCTGCAATCCGACCGTTATCAAAGTCGGAAACGCGATGGTACGCATTTCTCCTCCTTACACGAGGCATCACAACAACGTTTCACCAGGCAACGCCGGTCAACTGCTGTTTGTGTATGAGAAATCGGTTGGAAACTTTCCTCATGTCAGCACGTTGTAGGTGTCGCCACCGGCGCCAGCCTTGTATGAATGCTCTGAAAAGCTAATCATTTGCATATCGCAGTATCTTCTTCCTGTGGGTTTAATTTAGCGTCTGTAGCACGTCATCTTCGTTGAGTAGCAATTTTAATGGCTAGTAGTGTAATTGGAAATAAGAAGACGAGCACTATTCATAAAAAAAATGATGGTGAATTTTACGCTTAGGAGATGTAGGAAATACAAATTGAACGAGAACGAAACTGCCTCGGCCGAGAATCGAACTAGTGGACCGTGTATTACGAAACTATTACGGTACCATTGCCATTATACACAAATGTGCACATAAGGCTGAACGGTATCTGATACAGTCGCTCGGCTTTTTTTAACCGTGCTCCACACGCTTGTTTCACTACGGAACAGGAAGTTGCCTCAGCCATATTGCGCATTTACAGCGCGACAATCAGAGCACATCGCTACAGAGGCTGTGACTGTACACGATGTTTGAAATAAAAACTACATAGCTAAACCGTGATTAAGAAACACGCTGATGGTTGTTAATACATTTAAATATCTTAAAGTTTCGTTTAACAGAACTTACTAATAATATATCTCATACGTAAGTAGGACCTACTTCCAAGAGCGTAACAACACCACTGTACGTGTCCTACGGCTTCTGACCAATCACCGTGTTAGCTTTTGTTTGCATCAGGTTTATTCTTATGGTGACCGGAATACAGAAGCAGAAATGAATTGGTTCGCCAAGCTGCTGCGGCAACACGCAGTGTCCCACTCCCTATCCAGCGTGACGTGCCCCCCACTCCGGAGCGCGGCACAGCTGCGTGTGGCTACAGCCGAGGGGTGGAAAAAAACCGACCGGCTACAGCCGATACCGGTATTTACTTCTGAATAACCGCTATTCTTCGCCATTTGTTTGGTCTCCGGCACAAAAGGTGCTTTTTTAAAAATGTTTTACTAGCCACTGGGCAACGGCCTTGCCACAGTGGATACACCGGTTCCGTGAGATCACCGAAGTTAAGCGCTGTCGGTCGTGGTCGGCACTTGGATGGGTGACCATCCAGGCCGCCATGCACTGTTGCCATTTTTCGGGGTGCACTGAACCTGGTGATGCCAATTGAGGAGCTACTCGACCGAATAATAGTGGCTTCGGTCAAGAATACCATCATAACGGCCGGGAGAGCGGTGTGCCGACCCCACGCCCCTCCTATCCGCATCCTCCACTGAGGATGACACGGTGGTCGGATGGTCCCGGTACGCCACTCGTGACCTGAAGACGGAGTGCTACTAGCAACTGGGTACAAAAGCCGAAATATCAAGTAGCCGTAGCAGCAGTGATAAAAGTTTTCGCTTTTAAACAAACCTTTTCAAGAGAGGAGTAATTTTTATTAGCAAAATTTGCATTAGTTCGAAACGTTGCGTTATGGTAGAGAATTGGAAAAGCAAACAGTGCTATACTGATATCAGTGCCAACAGAAAAGAGTTACAAACACGTGGCACAAGAACAGGTACAGCCAGGGGCGATTCTAGAAGTCGGTCAAGGGGAGGGGGGCTAATGGAGGGGGGGAGGGGGTTTGAGGGACTGGAATATCGCTTAAAAAAAGGAGAGCTTGGGTCCTCTACCGACAAATTGGTAACTGATTTGGAGTTCAAGGTAAAAAATGTGTTTTAATAAATAATAAGAAGCCTATTTTAAGGTAAAGGATATTTATTGGTTTAGGTAGTAAACTATTTTCCACTCTTATTTTTTTGTTAAAATGTGTTTGAAATACATTGTAACCTGTATCGCTACATAACTATTAAAAAAAAAGATAGAATCTGTTGGAGTAATATATTCGCTGATTTTTGAAGTAATTTTATCCAGTGTACTATGATACTGGCAATGGCCTTACCGCCGTGGATACACCGGTTCCCGTAAGATCACTGAAGTTAAGCGCCGTTGGGTGTGGCCGGCACCTGGATGGGTGACCATCTGGGCCGCCATGCGCTGTTGCCATTTTTCGGGGTGCACTCAGCCTCGTGATACCAATTGAGGAGCTACTCGACCGAATAGTAGCGGCTCCAGTCACAGAATACCATCATAACGACCGGGAGAGCGGTGTGCTGACCACACGCCCCTCCTATCTGCATCCTCAATTGAGGATGACACGGCGGTCGGATGGTCCCGATGGGCCACTTGTGGTCTGACGACGGAGTGCTGCTTTAATATAATACTCCATTGGGGGGGGGGGATATAGCGCCCATAGCCTCCCCCCCCCCTCCTTTGCCAGCTCTAATCCGGAAATATATTTATTTGCGAAGTAACGTAGCAATGAAAAAGGAAGTACAATGCTTCATTGGCTTTGAAAGGTAAAGATTTGTCTGTCACTCCTATGGATTAATAAGTGAGGCAGGAAATTGTGGTAACAGTAATAAATTAAAAACTTAACAAGAACTCATTCAAAGTACGCAATCAACAGAGAAAGTAGCTGACGTGCTACCTGGGTTTACGGAATACGCCTTTATCTGTTTGCAGCCCTTCAAAAAGGACAAATCAACACCAAAAACAGAAGTTTTGCAGCCTCAGTTTTCACACTTCAGCACTCACTACTTGTAATGCCCAAGTAGTGATACGACAGCGACTACAACTTGATTTCTGAGTAGGCTATAAATAAATTAGTATCAATAGGAGGATATGGACGATTTTTAGCAGCATTCAACAATTTATCACTTTTCGAGAAAAGTAGTGAACGGTAGACATTTACATACATTAATCCTTGTTCCACAGATCTTGAATACGACATTTCGTAATGATGTGGAACGTGTCACTTAAGTTTTCTGTACACAATTTAATTAATTAATTAATTAATTTTTTTAGTTACTACTTGATATCTAAGAATTCATCTATTGAGTAGAAGGAGTTGTCATTCAGAAATTCTTTTAATTTGCTTTTAAATGTTGGTTGGCTATCTGTCAGACCTTTAATACTATTTGGCAAATGACCAAAGATTTTTGTGGCAGCATAATTCACCCCTTTCTGCGCCAAAGTGAGATTTAATCCACAATAGTGAATATCATCCTTTCTTCTAGTGTTGTAGCTATACACTTCGCTGTTATTTTTGAATTGGTATGAGTTATTAATGACAAATTTCATAAGTGAATATATGTATTGCGAAGGTACTGTGAATATCCCGAGTTCCTTAGATTTTGATCCTGTGTGTCTTGAAATTTTTCAGTCTTTGTTCGATTTGTACGCTTATTACAGCGAATAATAGCTAGGAGCGAAAATCGGTTATCTGAGAAACTCGTTAATTTGAGCGGTTTGGTAGTCAGATCCAAATGAGGTTGAAAAAAAAAAAGATACAGCCGAAATCGGTTGTTTGAGTGATAACCGGGATCCCTAGTGGTCCTTCACCTGCCACATCGCGTCGTGCGTAGCTGCGCCGCGCTGGTGCGTGCGTGGGGCAGGCGCCTCACGCAACGGCCACGTGGCCAAGGTCACATCGACCGCCATTCAAGGGCACTAGGACACGTGGCGCCTCTCGTGGAAAGTTCCAGCCACGCTCGGGCTCTGAGCTGTTTATCCGGCCCACCGCTGTCCCTCCCTCATTCTCTCTCATTCTCTCTCTCTCTCTACCCTGCCACGTGCCGAATGTCGCGGCCAGAGCCGTATTTAGGGTGTATGACGGCCGTGTGCAGCAATTTGTTCCACACCCTCCGTTCCTACACTTCAGCACTGCTATTCGTTCACGGACTACCAAAAATGAAGATCCATATCATTAACTTCCATCCCAAATATTACTAAAGTACTTACATGACATACAACGCAAAGCACATGCGCAAATGAAATATTCAAAGATAATAAAACAATTACTACAGTTCAAAAGCGCCCTTTCCTTCAACAATTTCCACAGAAACATAGAATTTGGACGCAATATATGGTAAAAATATAAAGAAAATCATTACAATTTAATAACCTATACCAAAATTACTTCATTTAAATGTGAAATTTACTCAGACCCACATGCATCATACAAATCGATTTGATCTTTTCCAAAATACACCGACCTATGCTATTCAATCTGTATGTTGAGCAAGCAGTAAATGAAACAAAAACGAAAGTCCGGAGTAGGGATTAAAATCCATGGAGAAGAAATAAAAACTTTGGGGTTCGCTTATGACAATGTAATTCTGTCAGAGACAGCAAAGGACTCGGAAGAGCAGTTGAGATAATGGAATTTAGTCGAATCAAGTCGGGTGATGCCGAGGGAATTAGATGAGGAAATGAGTCACTTAAAGTAGTAAAGGAGTTTTGCTATTTGGGGAGCAAAATAACTGATGATGGTCGAAGTAGAGAGGGTATAAAATGTAGACTGGCAATGGCAAGGATAGCATTTCTGAAGAAGAAAAATTTGTTAACATCGAGTATAGATTTAAATGTGAGGAAGTCGTTTCTCAAAGTATTTGTATGGAGTGTAGCCATGTATGGAAGTGAAACGTGGACGATAAATAGTATAGACAAGAAGAGAATAGAAGCTTTCGAAATGTGGTGCTACAGAAGAATGCTGAAGATTAGATGGGTAGAGGTATTGAATAGAATTGGGGAGAAGAGGAGTTTGTGGCACAACTTGACTAGACGAAGGGATCAGTTGGTAGGGCATATTCTGATGCATCAAGGTATCACCAATTTAGTATTGGAGGGCAGCGTGGAGGGTAAAAATCGTAGAGGGAGACCAAGAGATGAATACACTAAACAGATTCAAAAGGATGTAGGTTGCAGTAAGTACTGGGAGATGAAGAAGCTTGCACAGGATAGAGTAGCATGGAGAGCTGCATCAAACCAGTCTCAGGACTGAAGACCACAACAACAACAACATTCGTTTACGGACTACCAAAAATGAAGCTGTGTAGTCATTAACTTCAATCCCAAACATTACTGAAGTACTTACATGACATACAACGCAAAGCACACGCGCAAATGAAATATTCAAAGAGAATAAAACAATTACTACAGTTCAAAAGCACCCTTTCCTTCAACAATTTCCACAGAAACATAAAATTTGGACGCAATATATGGTAAAAATATAAAAAAATCCTTACAGTTTAATAGCCTATACCAAAATTACTTCATTTAAATGTGAAATTTACTCATTCGCACATGCATCATACAATACGATTTGAATGATCTTTTGCAAAATATACCGACCTTAGAGAAATCAGTTTTGTATTTGCGACTTCATTTATCAGTTCCTGAAAATCCAGACTGACTGTCTTGCCTGATTCTACGGCTAGTAATCCAAGATTGATCACTCGTTCTTGATTTTCTGTCGTCCGTAGGTAGTCCTTAATCTGTTTTAAAGCAGAAAAGGACCTTCCAGCTGAACAGTTTGTTGCTGGAGCACAGTTGTAAATCTTGACTGCTGCGTTAACATTTGCATGGGCATCACCAATTTTTTTGAAACCAACATTCTACAGACAAATGTAAGAGAGGACATCTTGTCACAACCACAGACAACAGACAACTTTGAAACTTATACATTCTTCACCAAAGTTGTTCTCTGTGTGAGCATTATAAATGGCTTTAAGTTTCTCTGCAGCATCATAAATTTGAACAGATCGCAGTCTGGTGATACCTGACAGAAATGAAAATCTTAAGTTATATTATCTGGAGATATTAGCTCTGTTCTGGAACTCACCCTCAAATTTTATTCTTCTCCAGATTTCAACGCAATCTGATCCCGTTTCTTCTTCAGTACATTTGTGTTAGTCTTCTGGGGCAGATAATTTATCAAAGAATCTCTTGCGTTTAATTTCACGTTTCCGTTTTTGTATCTCAGCAGCTGAAGGAGGTGCAACAGATTGGGTCAAATGGCTCTGAGCACCATGGGACTTAACATCTGTGGTCATCAGTCCCGTAGAACTTAGAACTACTTAAACCTAACTAACCTAAGGATATCACACACATCCATGCTCGAGGCAGGATTCGAACCTGCGACCATAGCGGTCACGCGGTTTCAGATTGAAGCGCCTAGAATCGCACGGCCACACCGGCCGGCTGGAACAGATTCCGAACTCTTGATCTCTAGAAGTTTCTTTTCTGTGGAATCTTTGTGAATTGAAAAAGATACCTGAAGCTCAGCTAAAAACATTACAAGAGAGTCATACATTTTATTTATTTTTTTATTTACACTCCGTAGGACCAAACTGAGGAGCAAATCTCCAAGGTCATGGAACGTGTCAGCACATAAAATTACAACATAAAAGTAATAACAGATAAAAATACGTGATTATGAAGCAGAAAAAAGTCAGTCCGTAAGTACAAGTAAAGGCAATCAACAACACAACAAGAACCAGCTCAATTTTTCAAGGAACTCGTCGACATAATAGAAGGAGTGACCCATGCGGGCGCTCTTCAGTTTCGGTTTGAAAGCGCGGATCACTGCAAAGATTTTCGAGTTCGAGTGGCAGCTTATTGAAAGTGGATGCAGCAGTATACTGCCCACTAGAGATGGGCAAGCTGAAACACGTAATTGTTTCGAAACAAATGAAAAAGTACAATGTAATGTTCCGATACGCTGTTTCGAAACAGTGAAACAGTTTGTGTTTTGTATTCTAATAAACCTACACATTTTATCAGCTTGAATGTCTACAGTATAAGTGTGTCCATATAAACACAAATGAGGTGCGAGAGCGCTAATCATGTCGCAGAAAGTATGAAACTCTCACTTAGGCGTCTTGGCAGTTTCGTATTTCCTGCAGCAAATGCGCTGCTTTCTTGTCGTGTGACTTTCATACTTTCCAGTTGGCTGAGGACAGCCATAGTTGAAGACTATCCTGCTAATTTCCATCTACACAAAGGGAATCATTGTGGATAAATGGCACAGTGACTATAGACTCACAAATAACGCCAAATAATTCGAATAAATAACAAAATACAACAGAAAATTTTTTTGTCTTTCAAGGTGTTTCGAACCGTTACTATAAAGTCACCATGCTTCCCAGCCCTTCCCGTACACCATTACACTATCAGTGATTTGTCAAACAGATTGCTTGCAATTATACCTACATCAAATTTATGTATATGTCTAATAACTTTCACTCTATGCCTTTTTTTTATTCAAAATGTTGTAGGCTTACTTGCGTTTCTTAATATGGTTACTGTACATGAACAGAGAAGCGTATGTTATAAAAAAAGTGTAATTTAACTGAATGATTTTCACATATTTATTATTTTGAGTGTGAATACTATGCGTTGTTTTATTGTTTGGTTAGTGTTTATAAAGCAGATGTTACGTCATTTCGAAACAGGACAGTCAGCTAGAAACGAAGCTTTATTTTCGGATATCTTAAGCTTCATGCTATTGCTTGTCAAAAAGATTTCGACACTCTTGAAAGAGTTTCATGAAGTGGTATGTTGTGTTTCAGTACCTGTGCCGAGCCCGAATCTCGTCCGACACAGAGTGGAATGAAACATCACTGTTTCGATACAATTAGTCCGTTCCAGCCACAGGTGGACTGAAACAGCCTTATTTTGAAACAACGATACAGTTTCTGTGTCTGGCTCGAGATCGAATCTGGTCCGAGACAGGGGCGGAATGAAACACCAATGTTTCGGAACAGTGAACCACAGCCGTTCCGAAACACTGAAACAGTTCCACGTATCGATACACTGTATCGAAACATGGAAACAGTGGCCAAGTCTACTGCACACCTTTGTGCACAAGAGTTAAGGAAGTCCGATCCAAATACAGGTTCGATTTCTACCAAGTATTAACTGAGTGAAAACTGCTTGTTCTTGGGAATAAGCTAATATTGTTCACAAGAAATGACAGTAAGGAATATGTATATTGAGAGGCCAATGTCAGAATACCCAGACTAGTGAACAGGGGTGAACAAGAAGTTCGTGAACTTACACCTCTTACTGCCAGAACCGCCCGTTTCTGAGCCAAAAATATCCTTTCAGAATGGATGGAGTTACTCCAAAATATAACACTATGCGACATATGCGAACGAAAATCAGCAAAGTAGACTAATTTTCGTGTCGAACGATCACTCATTTCAGATACCGTTCGAATAGCAAAAATGGCAGCATTAAGTCTTTGAACAAGATCCTGAACGTGGGCTTTCCACGACAGTTGAACACCTAGAACTTTGAACTGTTCAGTTTCACTAATCATATGCCCATTCCTTGAAAGTAAAACGTCAGGTTTTGTTAAATTGTGTATTAGAAAATGTAGAAACTGAGTCTTACTGTGATTTAGGGTTGGTTTATTTTCTACAAGCCATGAACTTAGGTCATGAACTGCACTACTTGAAACTGAGCCAATGTTGCACACAACATCCTTTACTACCAAGCTAGCGTCATCAGCAAACAGAAATTTTTAGAGTTACCTGTCTTTGAAGAAGATCCTGAACGTGGGCTTTCCACGACAGTTGAAAACCTAGAACTTTGAACTGTTCAGTTTCACTAATCATATGCCCATTCCTTGAAATTAAAACGTCAGGTTTTGTTAAATTGTGTGTTAGAAAATGTAGAAACTGAGTCTTACTGTGATTTAGGGTTAGTTTATTTTCTACAAGCCATGAACTTAGGTCATGATCTGCACTACTTGAAACTGAGCCAATGTTGCACACAACATCCTTTACTACCAAGCTAGCGACATCAGCAAACAGAAATTTTTAGAGTTACCTGTCTTTGAACAAGATCCTGAACGTGGGCTTTCCACGACAGTTGAACACCTAGAACTTTGAACTGTTCAGTTTCACTAATCATATGCCCATTCCTTGAAATTAAAACGTCAGGTTTTGTTAAATTGTGTGTTAGAAAATGTAGAAACTGAGTCTTACTGTGATTTAGGGTTAGTTTATTTTCTACAAGCCATGAACTTAGGTCATGATCTGCACTACTTGAAACTGAGCCAATGTTGCACACAACATCCTTTACTACCAAGCTAGCGACATCAGCAAACAGAAATTTTTAGAGTTACCTGTCTTTGAACAAGATCCTGAACGTGGGCTTTCCACGACAGTTGAACACCTAGAACTTTGAACTGTTCAGTTTCACTAATCATATGCCCATTCCTTGAAATTAAAACGTCAGGTTTTGTTAAATTGTGTGTTAGAAAATGTAGAAACTGAGTCTTACTGTGATTTAGGGTTAGTTTATTTTCTACAAGCCATGAACTTAGGTCATGAACTGCACTACTTGAAACTGAGCCAATGTTGCACACAACATCCTTTACTACCAAGCTAGGGTCATCAGCAAACAGAAATATTTTAGAGTTACCCGTAATACTAGAGGGCATATCACTTATGTAAATAAGGAACTGGAGCGGCCCCAACGCTGATCCCTGGGGCACCCCCCACTTGACAGTACCCCACTCAGACCCCACATTACAGACGTTATCAACACTATGAATAAATGACCTTTTGCTGTCTGTTGCTAAAGTAGGAGGTGAACCAGTTGTGAGCTACTCCCCATATTCCGTAATGGTCTAACTTCTGTAACAATATTTTGTGATCGACACAATCAAACGCCTTAGTTAAATAAAAAAAATACGCCTAGCGTTCGAAACCTTTTGTTTAACTCATCAAGTACCTCACACAGAAAAGGGAATACAACATTTTCAGTTGTTACACGACTTCTAAAGCCGAACTGTATATTTGATAGCAAATCGTGTGCTATAAAATGATCAATTATCCTTCAATAAAGAGAAATAGGTCTAAAATTATCTGCATTACCCCTTTCTCCCTTCTTATAAAGTGGTTGTTCTACTGAGTACTTTAATCGTTCAGAAAACTGACTATTCCTAAAAGAAAAGTTACAAATATGGCTAAATACAGGGCTAACATGTGCAGCACAGTAGTTTAATATTTTGCTAGGCACTCCATCATAACAATGAGAGTCCTTAGTCTTCAGCGATTTACTTATTAACTCAATCTCCCTCTTGTATGTATCACAGAGGTGTATTGCAGACATCAAACGTGTAAAGGCATTTGCGAACAAAGTTATGATTCCAGAATGAGATTTTCACTCTGCAGCGGAGTGTGCGCTGTTATGAAACTTCCTGGCAGATTAAAACTGTGTGCCCGCCCGAGACTCGAACTCGGGACCTTTGCCTTTCGCGGGCAAGTGCTCTATCATCTGAGCTACCCAAGCACGACTGACGCCCCGTCCTCACAGTTTTGCTTCTGCCAGTACCTCGTCTCCTACCTTCCAAACTTAACAGAAGCTCTCCTGCGAACCTTGCAGAACTAGCACTCCTGAAAGAAAGGATATTGCGGAGACATGGCTTAGCCACAGCCTGGGGGAGGTTTCTAGAATGTGAGGACGGGGCGTGAGTCGTGCTTCGGTAGCTCAGACGGTAGACCACTTGCCCGCGAAAGGCAAAGGTTCCGAGTTCGAGTCTCGGTCGGGTACACAGTTTTAATCTGCCAGGAAGTTTCATATCATCGCACACTCCACTGCAGAGTGAAAATCTCATTCCGGAAACATCCCCCAGGCTGTGGCTAAGCCATGTCTCCGCAGTATCCTTTCTTTCAGGAGTGCTAGTTCTGCAAGGTTCGCAGGAGAGCTTTTGTAAAGTTTGGAAGATAGGAGACGAGATACTAGCAGAAGTAAAGCTGTGAGTACCGGGCGTGAGTCGTGCTGCGGTAGTTCAGATGGTAGAGCACTTGCCCGCGAAAGGCAAAGGTCCCGAGTTCGAGTGTCGGTCGGGCACACAGTTTTAATCTGCCAAGAAGTTTCAAAGTTATGATTCGCTGTAGAAACTAATTTTTTTATTAATTCACCAGCAATGCCCAGAAAATCATTGTTAAATTATATGATTTATCAGTAATAGAAATATTTTTACTGTGATCTGACTTTATATCGTCGACCTTGTGCTACTGACCAGACACTTCACAACTGACCATATGGTTTTAAGTTTATCCTGTGAATTAACTGTTCTATTTTCATACCACATACTCTTTGTCTTCCTAATAACATTTTTAGGAAGGAAAAGAGTATGTGGTATGCAAATACATGTCATGTCAAGATCCTCAGCATCTTTGTGAAATTGTTGCAGAATAAAACCGCACACTGATGTCATGAGAGCTACCTCGATACAACTGAACTTGCTTAGAAGGCATTCAGCTTCACTTCCAACTCTACTACTCTCATCCTCTGAAACTGTTCTTAACCCAGAAAACGCTGCTTTCAAAAAAAAAAAAATGGTTCAAATGGCTCTGAGCACTATGGGACTTAACATCGATGGTCATCAGTCCCCTAGAACTTAGAACTACTTAAACCTAACTAACCTAAGGACAGCACACAACACCCGGCCATCACGAGGCAGAGAAAATCCCTGACCCCGCCGGGAATCGAACCCGGGAACCCGGGCGTGGGAAGCGAGAACGCTACCGCACGACCACGAGATGCGGGCACTGCTTTCAAATCTGCATTCTCTCTACAAGCATTCTCAAGTGCACAGCATGGTGTTGTAGACAATGATTTCCTTCTCATACCAGGAGAATCAAAACATGGTTCCTAGATGGACCATCTGCCTATAGAATCTGTAAAGAAGTTTATAAACCGTGTATTAACTCAAAAAACCCGTGCTGCAGCTGTACAACATTGCACAGCTCGTCAACCAGCTAGATTCAGCGAGTGAGCCTAATATGGAATGAAGAAAATTTCTGAGTTTCGTTCTTTGAGTCTTGTTTGCTAACCGGAATACGGACCTGACATGTTGGCTGCGTTATTATATGACGGACCTCTACAGTTGTCAAATGTCAGTCCATGTAGTTCTAAAGAACTCAAAACGGCTTCAGACAGCATCTGTTCATTATAGGATATATCCGGTGAAGAATCTACTATGACTGAAAAACATTATAGCAAATCATTACATACACTACTGGCCATTAAAATTGCTACACCACGAAAATGACGTGCTACAGACGCGAAATTTAACCGACAGGAAGAAGATGCTGTGATACGCAAATGATTAGCTTTTCAGAGCATTCATACAAGGTTGGCGCCGGTGGCGACACCTATAACGTGATGACATGAGGAAAGTTTCCAACTGATTTCTCATACACAAACAGCAGTTGACCGGCGTTGCCTGGTGAAACGTTGTTGTGATGCCTCGTGTAAGGAGGAGAAATGATTACCATCACGTTTACGACTTTGATAAATGTCGGATAGTAGCCTATCGCGATTGCGGCTTATCGTATCGCGACATTGCTGCTCGCGTTGGTCGAGATCCAACGACTGTTAGCAGAACGTGGAATCGGTTGTTTCAGGAGGGTAATACGGAACGCCGTGCTGGATCCGAACGGCCTCGTATCACTAGCAGTCGAGATGACAGGCATCTTATCCGCACGGCTATAACGGATCGTGCAGCCACGTCTCGATCCATGAGTCAACAGACGTGGACGTTTGTAAGACGACAACCATCTGCACGAACAGTTCGACGGCGTTTGAAGCAGCATGGACTATCAGCTCGGAGACCACAGCTGCGGTTACCCTTGACGTTGGATCACAGACAGGAGCGCCTGCGATGGTATACTCAACAACGAACCTGGCTTCACGAATGGCAAAACGTAATTTTTTCGGATGAATCCAGTTTCTGTTTACAGCATCATGCTGCTCGCATCCGTGTTTGGCGACATCGCGGTGAACGCACATTGGAAGCGTGTATTCGTCATCGCCATACTGGCGTATCATTCGGCGTGATGGCATGGGGTGCCATTGGTTACACGTCTCGGCCACCTCTTGTTCGCATTGACGGCACTTTGAACAGTGGACGTTACATTTCAGATGTGTTACGAACCGTGGCTCTACCCTTCATTCGATCCCTGCGAAACCCTACATTTCAGCAGCATAATGGACGACCGCATGTTGCAGGTCCTGTACGGTCCTTTCTGGATACAGAAAATGTTCGACTGCTGCCTTGGCCAGCACATTCTCCAGGTCTCTCACCAATTGAAAACGTCTGGTCAATGGTGGCCGAGCAACTGGCTCTTCACAATACGCTAGTCACTACTCTTGATGAACTGTGGCATCGTGTCGAAGCTGCATGGGCAGCTGTACCTGTACACGGCATCGAAGCCCTGTTTGGCTCAATGCCCAGGCGTATCTAGGCCGTTATTACGGCCAGAGGTTGTTGTTCTGGGTACTGATTTCTCAGGATCTATGCACCCAAATTGCGTGAAAATGTAATCACATGTTAGTTCTAGTATAATATATTTGTCCAATGAATACCCGTTTATCATCTGCATTTCTTCTTGGTGTAGCAATTTTAATGGCCAGCAGTGTATATTGTAAGTCACTGACTTTACCATAAGACTTATAAAGTGTTCATAAGTTGCTGGTGACAAGTATGAAGTAAATCCTCTTCGCCGGCCAGAGTGGCCGAGCGGTTCTAGGCGCTACAGCCTGGAACCGCGCCACCGCTAAGGTTGCAGGTTCGAATCCCGCCTCGGGCATGGATGTGTGTGATGGCTTTAGGTTAGTTAGTTTTAAGTAGTTCTAAGTTCTAGGGGAGGACGCTCTCGGGCGCCACTAAAATTAAAACAGAAGACAAAGCCATACAAACTGAATTTCCAACAATGGACATAGGAATACAAACTAATCTCCCCCTCATGGCCGAAACTCTCTCCTCTGGAAGCCGGGGAACAAAGCCGAAATTACACCAACAACGGCAAGGGCATCCTGTGGCTGTGGCAACTACTAAAGACGATCACATAAACAAACAACCTATTCAAGAAAACATAGGGACAAGCTCAAGCACGAGCCCCACTATACAAAGCACATCAATAGTGGGACTACCACCGGTCGATCCGGTAAGTGTGCACCCCAACTTGGAGTAAACCATGCAACTATCTAGACTGGAGTAGCCGGCTACCCTGACCACTGCCTTACGACATGTGGTCCGTGTAGGACATGAAGACGGCAGGAAGATAGCCTTCTCGGTTATGGAGGCTGTTGACAGAATCCAGGTAAAATGAGTGAATCTCCCCACCGACTTCGGAGCAACACTCATAACAGCAGATTCGTAATGCAGGTGCTCCGAAGGGAGGTGGAGGAGAGGAGACTAGATGTACTCTGTCTACAGGAGCCATACTCCCTGGCTGGGAAAATAGCTTTTGCTGCCGCAAGCTGGCAAATAGTCAGCAGAGGGAATGACCCGAAGGCGGCGATTATAATCACAAACTTTTGAGAGTCACCACACTCTCACAGTTTACAACTAGCCACTGTAACGTCGTGGAGCTGCAATCCCCTATGGGAATCATTACTGTCATAAACATGTATTTCCAGTATGGTGATAACCTAGTGAGAGTTACCACGGCGTTGCGGGGAAGAAAAGTTGTAATAACAGCCGACATTAATGCTAAATCCCCCCTGTGGTACAGTGGCACAAGAGATGCAAATGGTGAAAAAGTCGAGGAACTCATTATGGGATCACAACTTGTGGTAGCCAACAGACCTGGCAATCCTCCTACCTACGCTGCAGGAGGAGGACAGGGCACAAATATTGATGTCACTCTTGTAACACCAAACACAGCCAATAATATTCAAAACTGGAGAGTTACAGATAACGCCACCACAAGCGACCACAATTTGATAACTTTCACCTTAGGAGAAAGAGAGTGCCGCTGGGCCACGGGGTGGGAAGTACAACTAAATTACAGAAGAGCCGACTGGGAACGCCTAGCGAGGGAGTGTGACATTCCTCCATCACCGGAAGGTGACATGCATCTGGACATGGACATAGACCAGAGAGTGGAGGAACTGGTGAATGCAGTGACAAGAGCGGTGAGGGCAGCCGTACCAACAAGGAGGAGGGCCATGGCGGCCTCTCCGTCACCATGGTCTGCTGAACTAGGAGAACTGCGTCAGTCTGTCAGAAGGCTGAGGAGGCACTACCAGCGCAGTGTCATCTGGCAGGAACGACAAAGGTGGCAGATGCTATATAGGGAGGAAAAGCGGAGGTTCCAAAAGGAACTGCGCGAAGTTAGGATGAGAAGCTGGGAAAACTTTGTGCTCAACCAGCTAGTCACGGACCCATGGGGGCTTCCATATAAGTTGGTGAGGGAAAAAATCCGCTCTCCTCTGGAGCTATCAACAGTCAGGTACGGGAACAGGATGACGGAGTCCTGGCAGGAGACTGCGGGGGTTCTCCTCCGGTCCCTGTTGCCTGACGATAATGTGGATGGGGAGACAGAGGGGCAGAAGCAACTCAGAGATGAAGACCAAGAAGAATACATTAATGAGACGGCTGTCTACCCCTTCTCAGAGAGGAGGTAGCAACCCATATAAGATCACTGCAAAGAGGAAAAGCACGTGCGCCAGACAGCATTGTGGCGGAGGTGGTGCAGTTTCTGGCGCCTCAGCTGACTGCGCCACTTACACATCTATACAACGAACGCCATAGACAAAGAAAGTTCCCAAAGAAATGGAAAATGGCAAATGTAGTCATTATAAAGAAAGGACCAGACAAGGACCCCGCAGAAGTGAAATCATACAGGCCGATTTGCTTGCTGGATTTATTCGGTAAAATACTGGAGAAATTGCTGGCTGACAGATTGGCAGCACACCGAGTGCTGTGCGGGATGAGCAACCCAGGCAGTTCGGGTTCAGGCCGGGGCAGTCGGCATCTGATGCAATCGCCGTGGCGGACGAGGTCTGCGACTCGACCCCGCGCAAATACGTGGTTGGCATCATGGTTGACATCAGTGGCGCCTTCGACAACCTGTGGTGGCCTTCGCTCTTCTCCTGCTTGCGGGAGAAAGAGTGTCCAGGGCCGCTATACGGTTGCCTGAGGAGCTATTGCAAGGATCGGGAGGTCTGGCTATCATCCCCTAGCGAAAGAGTTGGAAAGACAATCACTGAAGAAGGATGTCCCCAAGGTTCCGTCTTAGGACCCCTCTTCTGGGACATCCATATGGAGCCTTTATTAGATAGACTACAACAAAGTGATGAGGTGCTAGAGGTGATAGCCTACGCGGATGACCTCCTCCTGTTGGTTGGCGGCCGTAGCCGCGAAGACATTGAACCGAAAATAGAAACAGCTTTAGACAAACTCCAACAGTGGTGCCATACGACTAAAATGACGATATCGCCCAGCAAATCCACTTACCTGTTGCTAAAAGGACATCTTATCAGAAATCCGACTGTCAGAATAGACGGTTCACCAGTTCTCCGACGACGTGAGACACGCTATCTAGGAGTTGTCATTAATGAGAGGTGGAGTTTCGGAAAACACATTGATACCGTTACCCAGAGAGCTCTTCAGATATTAAATAACCTCATTTCAATAGGCCATAAAAGATTCCATCTCCCTCCACATCTAATTAGACTCTATCATAATAGTATCCTAACCTCAGTTGTGGGTTACGGCTCGCGAGTCTGCGCGCACAGGCTCACGAGGGTTGTGCCCGCCATGGCAGTGAGAAGGGTCCAGAGAAGCATGGTATTAAGAGCTGTGGGAGCCTACAGAACATCTACAGGGGGGGGGGCCCTATTAGTCATAATGGGGCTCTGCCCTCTGGACATAAAGATAAGAGAACAGGCGGCTTGGTACTGGGCCAAGAAGGGAAACTATGAGAAGATTACTGATATTATGGGTACTAGAGTGGGGGATAAAAGAGAGATAAGGAAAAGAGGGGAGGAGCTCTGGCAGGAGTCTTGGGAGGTAGAAGAGGCTGGACGCAGAACTTTCCAGTTTATACCTGATGTAAGGGAACGTCTGGAATTGAAATACTTTGTGCCAACACGAGGTTTGATACACTTTCTCACTGGCCATGGACCCTACCCGACGTACTTATGCCGATTTGGGAAGAGGGCTACACCAGTGTGTGACTGTGGCGATCCGGAGGGTACACCCGAACATGTAGTTTACGAATGTCCCCTCTTCAATGATGTCGCAAACACACTACGAGACAGAATACCCAACTATGACACATATCAACTACTCAGACGAGAGGAAACTTTTCAGACCTTAAACACATTGGCTATCGAGGTATCTCGAAAAGTTCTAACTGAATACTTAAGAGAGATACACTAAATAATAACGACAATAACCACCGATTGCGTCAAGAGCCCCGTTCCCATGCCGCCTGTGCGTGGACCGGCCGACTTCATCTCAGCTGGAATCCGCCACGTGCAGGACTAGGGGGAGTAGGGATCAACACCACCGATTGTGACACACACCCGATATGACGTAGGATGAGTTAGTTTGTAGGACTTAGTTATAGGAAGTTACGATAGGGACTGCAGCGAATTTAACATCGAGGCCTGCCCAGTGCCAGGGGCATTATCTTCGGGATTAGCTCGAAGAGCAAGGCATATTAAAGTAGGTTTATATCTTTCACTGGCACACATGTGACGCTGCAGAATATATATAAATTAGTTATAGGAATCAGGTATAAACAGTAGATGTTAGATAACTAATGAATTAAGGTAGTGGGTTAACTTTTATAATTATAATGGTTTTTAACCGGGGGACTGCTGGGGAGTGTCAAAGACGACCTGGGGTTACGAAAACCAGGGATTTACAATATACCTTGTCAATGTGGCATGTCCTACATTGGCCAGACGACAAGAACGGTGGAGATCAGGTGCAAAGAACATCAGAGGCACACTAGATTAAGACAGGTGACTAAGTCAGCCATTGCTGAACACTGTCTAGAACCAGATCATGCCATGAAGTATGAGGATACCAAGATTCTAGCACAAACACCCAGATTTTGGGACAGTGTTATAAGAGAATCGTTTGAGATTAAAATGGCTGACGATCTTATGAATCGTGACACAGGGTACCAGCTAAGCAGAGCCTGGGATCCGGCTCTGGAATTGTTAAAGGAGCAACGGGGCCAGCTGCAACACTACACAAGCAGAAGAACCAGAGACATGGAGATGGTAAACGAGCCCCTGACGGACTTCCAGGAGCACCAGACCGAAGATGGAACACCCAGAAGTGGGACTGGTGGGCGCGGACCGCAGAGGGAACATCCAGAGCCGCAGCAGACGAAAAACGGAGCGGCAATGCTCCAACAGGTCGTGGTGAGCGGGCGCGGACCGCAGGGGGAACGCCTGGTACCCCAGACCGTAGATGAAACCCCCAGGAGCGGGTTTGGTGGGCGCGGACCGCAGAGGGAACACCTAGAACCGCAGCGGATGGAAAACGGAGCAGCAACGCTCCAGCAGGTCACAGGGAATGGGCGCGGACCACAGAGGAAGCGCCTGCAGCCGTTGGTGGAGGGGGAAGGCCATAGGCATAAATACTGGACCAGGTCCACTCGAGGAGCAGTCTCAGGTCGCACCTGATGAAGGTCTCGAGCTACGTGACCGAAATATCGTGCAAGTACGACGCTGATATCCGGCAGAACACCCGACAACCCAAGATGTCATTAGATCGCCGGGAAAGCCTGAAGAGTTACATAATGGTTTTTTCTAATAAAGAATTTAAAAAAAAAAAGTTCTAGGGGACTGATGACGTCAGAAGTGAAGTCCCACAGAGCTCAGAGCCATATGCCAAATCCTCTTCTAGAATTAAAATCCTTGCTGTATGCTCAACCAAAAAAGAACCGCACATTACAGTTAATTCCAGACATATCATGAAATCTCCGTTTTCGACAGAGCCTAACAACTCTCTGTCTCATCGAAATGCTAGACCCCCAGAAGCTAGATTCTTAGCTAAAGAAACAACTCTTCTTAGCACATTTCTGCAATATGTATCTTGATGTTCACGCTGGGTAAGCAGCCATTAGTAGTAGGGTAAAGCCAATATGAGTATATTTTGTCAGCGCAGGCTGCACAAATCAGGGACAAGCATACATTCACGATTCACTTGTGACACCCTTGGCATTAATTGATTTATGACTGCCTTCAATCGTTCTGAGAAACTCTTTGATCTCGCCGATGGCCTTCCTCTCTGGTCAACAAAAAAAATCCTTTACACTACATCCCCTCCCCTCGATTTATGATCTCCTCCCATCCTACTTACCTTCAATGAGTATATTGAGAAAGCAGTAAAGGAAACAAAAGACAAATTTGGAGTAGTAATTAAAATCCGTGATAAATATAAAAAAACTCTGAAGTTTGCCAGTGACATTGTAATTCTGTCAGAGACAGCAAAGGACCTGGAAGAGCAGTTGAACGCAATGGACAGCATGTTGAAAGGAGGATTGAGATGAACATCAAGAAATGTAAAACGAGGCTAATGGAATGCGGCGTAATTAAATCAGATGATGCTGAGGGAATTAGATTAGGAAATAAGATACTTAAAGTAGTAGATGACTTGTGGTATTTGGGGAGCAAAATAACTGATGATGGTCGAAGTAGATGATGATGATGATGATGTTTGGTTTGTGGGGTGCTCAACTGCACAGTTATCAGTGCCCATACATATTCCCAACCTTTACTCAGTCCAGTCTCGCTACTTTCATGAATGATGGTGAAACGATGAGAACAACACAAACACCCAGTCATCTCGAGGCAGATGAAAATCCCTGGCCCAGCCGGGAATCGACCCCGGGACCCCATGGTCGGGTAGGGAGAACGCGACCGCAAGACCACGAGCTGTGGACATGGAAGAAAGGATATAAAATGTAGACAGGCAATGGCAAGGAAAGCATTTCTGAAGAAGAGAAATTTATTAACATCGAGTATAGATTTAAACTTCAGGAAGTCGTTCCTCAAAGTATTTCTGTGGAGTGTAGGCACGTATGGGAGTGAAACATGGAGAATAAATAATTTACATAAGAATAGAGTAGAAGCTTTCGAAATGTGGTGCTACAGAAGAATGGTGAAGATTAGAAGGGTAGATCACGTAACTGATTAGGAGGTACTGAATAGAATTTGGGAGAAGAGGAATTTGTGGCACAACTTGACTAGAACAAAGGATCGGTTGGTAGGGCACGTTCTGAGGCATCAAAGGCTCACTAATTTATTATTAGAGGGAAGCACTTAGGGTAAAAATCGTAGAGGGTGACGAAGAGATGAATGTGCTAAGCAGATTCAGAAGGATGTTGGTTGCAATAGTTACTCAGAGATGGGAAGCTTGCACAGGATACAGTAGCATGGAGAGCAGCGTCAAATGAGTCTCTAGACTGAAAACAACAACAACCATCGTTCTGTGAAACACTTTGATCTTGGTGATGGCCTCCCTCCATGCATCGCTTACAGTACATTTGCGCTACTACCACATCCCCTCCCCTTGATTCGTGACAAACCTTCTGTGGTGTCACGGCCAGACACCACACTTGCTAGGTGGTAGCCTTTAAATCGGCCGCGGTCCGTTAGTATACGTCGGACCCGCGTGTCGCCACTATCAGTGATTGCAGACCGAGCGCCGCCACACGGCAGGTCTAGAGAGACTCCCTAGCACTCGCCCCAGTTGTACAGCCGACTTTGCTAGCGATGGTACACTGTCTACATACGCTCTCAATTGCCGAGGCGATAGTTAGCATAGCCTTCAGCTACGTCATTTGCTAAACCTAGCAAAGCGCCATTACCAGTTACTATTGATACTGAATCATGTACAGTCAAGAGCGACACTCATCATTAATGGATTAAAGTTAAGTATTCCACCAGCTACGTCCGTTTTTCTAAAGTCTAATTTCCTTGCCCTGTTCCAGACCTCACGCCAGCCTGCGTGAGCTGAAACGCGTGCCTTTCGGCTTCCTCTATTAATACGGTGTTGGCTCTCCTGCCAACCTACAACACCTTCCTTCTGAGGAATCTTCACCATTTACTCGATCCCCATCCTCCCTCGCTCCTTGCACAACTTACAGTTCAATTGTGCTATTCAGAAATCTTCTCGACAGCTCGTTTTGACCTATTGTTCTGTTTTTGCAGCTTTCCTCCTTGCACGATTTACAACTCAGTTGTGATATTAATATCCAAACGGTTTTTTTGTATCATCCCCACCCCCTTCTGGACGCGCTTTTAAACAATTTGATCGTATCTTCAAAACGCACACACGCCATCTGCTGAACTGCGCCACATGCCGGTGCCCACCGCAGCTGAGAGACATTCACACGCTGTCCACTGGAAGTCGCTGCACGCCCGGGCTCTCGACATCGCTCTGCGTGGAACCGCCAGCCACCTATCGTTAAGCGCACACCTGGTATTAGCATACTGACCGTACAGAGTCTGTAGATCAATACTGAAATTGCATGGTGCCTACTGAGCTCCCAGAGAGCTCCGCTGCCCGCGACAGTGGATCCAGATACACTACTGGCCATTAAAATTGCTACACCAAGAAGAAATGCAGATGATAAACGGGTTTTCATTGGACAAATATACACTCCTGGAAATGGAAAAAAGAACACATTGGCACCGGTGTGTCAGACCCACCATACTTGCTCCGGACACCGCGAGAGGGCTGTACAGCAATGATCACACGCACGGCACAGCGGACACACCAGGGACCGCGGTGTTGGCCGTCGAATGGCGCTATCTGCGCAGCATTTGTGCACCGCCGCCGTCAGTGTCAGCCAGTTTGCCGAGGCATACGGAGCTCCATCGCAGTCTTTAACACTGGTAGCATGCCGCGACAGCGTGGACGTGAACCGTATGTGCAGTTGACGGACTTTGAGCGAGGGCGTATAGTGGGCATGCGGGAGGCCGGGTGGACGTACCGCCGAATTGCTCAACACGTGGGGCGTGAGGTCTCCACAGTACATCGATGTTGTCGCCAGTGGTCGGCGGAAGGTGCACGTGCCCGTCGACCTGGGACCGGACCGCAGCGACGCACGGATGCACGCCAAGACCTTAGGATCCTACGCAGTGCCGTAGGGGACCGCACCGCCACTTCCCAGCAAATTAGGGACACTGTTGCTCCTGGGGTATTGGCGAGGACCATTCGCAACCGTCTCCATGAAGCTGGGCTACGGTCCCGCACACCGTTAGGCCGTCTTCCGCTCACGCCCCAACATCGTGCAGCCCGCCTCCAGTGGTGTCGCGACAGGCGTGAATGGAGGGACGAATGGAGACGTGTCGTCTTCAGCGATGAGAGTCGCTTCTGCCTTGGTGCCAATGATGGTCGTATGCGTGTTTGGCGCCGTGCAGGTGAGCGCCACAATCAGGACTGCATACGACCGAGGCACACAGGGCCAACACCCGGCATCATGGTGTTGGGAGCGATCTCCTACACTGGCCGTACACCACTGGTGATCGTCGAGGGGACACTGAATAGTGTACGGTACATCCAAACCGTCATCGAACCCATCGTTCTACCATTCCTAGACCGGCAAGGGAACTTGCTTTTCCAACAGGACAATGCACGTCGGCATGTATCCCGTGCCACCCAACGTGCTCTAGAAGGTGTAAGTCAACTACCCTGGCCAGCAAGATCTCCGGATCTGTCCCCCATCGAGCATGTTTGGGACTGGATGAAGCGTCGTCTCACGCGGTCTGCACGTCCAGCACGAACGCTGGTCCAACTGAGGCCCCAGGTGGAAATGGCATGGCAAGCCGTTCCACAGGACTACATCCAGCATCTCTACGATCGTCTCCATGGGAGAATAGCAGCCTGCATTGCTGCGAAAGGTGGATATACACTGTACTAGTGCTGACATTGTGCATGCTCTGTTGCCTGTGTCTATGTGCCTGTGGTTCTGTCAGTGTGATCATGTGATGTATCTGACCCCAGGAATGTGTCAATAAAGTTTCCCCTTCCTGTGACAATGAATTCACGGTGTTCTTATTTCAATTTCCAGGAGTGTATTATACTAGAACTGACATGTGAGTACATTTTCACGCAATTTGGGTGAATACATCCTGAGAAATCAGTACCTCTGGCCGTAATAACGGCCTTGATACGCCTGGGCATTGAGTCAAACAGAGCTTGGATGGTGTGTACACGTACAGCTGTCCATGCAGCTTCAACACGATACCACACTTCATCGAGAGTAGTGACTGGCGTATTGTGACGAGCCAGTTGCTCGGCCACCATTGACCAGACGTTTTCAATTGGTGAGAGATCTGGAGAATGTGCTGGCCAGGGCAGCAGTCGAACATTTTCTGTATCCAGAAATGCCCGTACAGGACCTGGATCTGGGATTGTGCATTATCCTGCTGAAATATAGGGTTTTGCAAGGATCGAATGAAGGGTAGAGCCACGGTTCGGAACACATCTGAAATGTAACGTCCACTGTTCAAAGTGCCTTCAATGCGAACAACAGGTGTCCGAGACGTGTAACCGATGGCACCCCATACCATCACGCCAGGTGATACGCCAGTATGGCGATGACGAATACATGCTTCCAATGTGCGTTTACCGCGATGTCGCCAAACACGGATGCGACCATCATGATGCTGTAAACAGTACCTGGATTCATCCGAGAAAATGACGTTTTGGCCTTCGTGTACTCAGGTTCGTCGTTGAGTACACCATCGCAGGCGCTGCTGTCTGTGATGCGGCGTCAAGGGTAACCACAGCCACGGTCTCCGAGCTGATAGTCCGTGCTGCTGCAAACGTCGTCGAACTGTTCGTGCAGATGGCTGTCTTGCAAACGACGCCCTCTGTTGACTCAGAGGTGGAGACGTGGCTACACGATCCGTTACAGCCATGCGGATAAGATGCCTGTCATCTCGACTGCTAGTGATACCAGGCCGTTGGGATCCAGCACGGCGTTCCGTATTACCCTCCTGAACTCACCGATTCCATATTCTGCTAACAGTCATTGGATCTCGACCAACGCGAGCAGCAATGTCGCGATACGATAAACCGCAATCGAGATAGGCTACAATCCGACCTGTATCAAAGTCGGAAACGTGATGGTACGCATTTCTCCTCCTTACAAGAATGTTTCACCAGGCAACGCCGGTCGACTGCTGTTTGTGTATGAGAAATCGGTTGGAAACTTTCCTCATGTCAGCACGTTGTAGGTGTCGCCACCGGCGCCAACCTTGTGTGAATGCTCTGAAAAGCTAATCATTTGCATATCACAGCATCTTCTTCCTGTCGGTTAAATTTCGCGTCTGGAGCACGTCATCTTCGTGGTGTAGCAGTTTTAATGGCCAGTAGTCTATATTTTTTGTGACCGTCTGGAAGCCAGGTTCCACAGGTGCGGTCCCCATTGTCCTTCACGGTGGCGTCCTTTGCTGGGGAACTCCCAGCTCAAGTGGCTGCTTCCGGTTGTAGCCTCTGCAACTTAAGCCAGCAGACCAAGTTGCCCCAGAATACTACGCTCCTATTCACTTAAGGTGGGGTAGGACGTCAAACGGGCAGACTTGGAGCGGGAGAGGCACCACAGGACATTTTAATTCCCACTGTCTATACTTTTACAAATAAATTCGTAAAACTTTGGCAGCAGGACCTGGTAGGATTCAGTATTCACACTCATAGCAATGGAACTTTAGATACATAACAAAATAATGTTTCTTACAAGTGAAATTTCATCATTTCTTCGCTTACTATTGGCTGCATTTGTTTTTATAAATACACTTTTCTTCATAAGTAAGACACATTCTTCGATGAATTTTGCACAGCATACAAACCACAGGTGTATGAAACTCTAGAATTTTGCAAATCTATTAAAAACTGTGGTAAAAACTGAGATAATAAAAAAATTGTTCAAATGGATCTGAGCACTATGGGACTTTATCTGAGGTCATTAGTCCTCTAGAACGTAGAACTACTTAAACCTAACTAACCTAAGGACATCACACACATCGATGTCCGAGGCAGGATTCCAGACTGAAGCGCCTAGAACCGCTCGTCCACAGCGGCCAGCTGAGATAATTTACTGTAAAATTCGAGTTTTTTTCTAAACATGAAGTTTAGAATGTAACAGCTCATTCATCCTTTTATAAATTAAATAAATTTTTGATTTTCATACACCTGTAAGCAAATGCAGGCAATAGTAATGTGAAAAAATTATGAAATTTCACATGTAAAAAGATTTTATTTTGTTAAATATCTGACCTTCCACTGCTATGAGTGTGAATCCTGAATCATTCCTGGTCCTGCTGACGAAGTTTTATGAATTTATTTGTAAAAGTGTACACATTGGAAATTAAAATGTCCTGTGGTACCTCTCCTGCTCCAAGTCGGCCTGTTTGTCGTCCTATACCGCCTTAAATATTACAATTGCAGCGACAATCTGCTGACATTCAATAGTGAGTTAAGTATAGGAAATACTTCTTCCTCACAACACCTTCGTTTCTAGGACGAATGTCACATTGAAATATGAACATCTATATCACCCCTATGACTGGACATAATTTTCCATCTAAAATCTTTAATGCCCTCACGACTGGACATGCACATTGATGCATTGGAATCATATTTTTATTCGCCATGTAAGGTCAAAGAATCTATACCATCCTTACGAGTAAATCACCCTCTCATCCATGTCATTTTCAATACACATATGAGAACACAGACTGCTACACATTAAGATTTTACCACGTCTCTTCCAGTATATCAAAGCAATTCTCTTTATGAGACTGACGAATCGCAAATCATAGAACTGCCAATTGTTTCTAGTAATAATGTTTTCAAAGACATACCGCATCAAAACGCTTACATCAACTGCCTCTGTAGGATCTCTAAATGGTGACAGATATCATGTATACAGCAGTCAGTGAAAGAATCAAAGTAAGCTCTTACCTTGTGGTATTTGCTAGGAACTCGTAAACAATTCAGGTATAAACATTACATATTTATCACATTTTTACTACTTCCTGTTTGTGCATGAACCAATGTCTCCAAACATGAAGGCAGAGTTTTTCATCCCTCCTCAGAATACTGTGTTACTGTTGGAGTTTGGAATTTGTGCTAGTGCATTTGAGCCTTATGTCATGTTTACACGCATAACTGTTGTAGATCTAACCCAGATCATGCAACCAGAATGAGATTTTCAAATGGTTCAAGTGCCTCTGAGCACTATGGGACTTAACTTCTGAGGTTATCAGTCCCCTAACTAACTTAAGGACATCACACACATCCAGGCCCGAGGCAGGATTCGATCCTGCGACCGTATCAGCCTGAGATTTTCACTCTGCAGCAGAGTGTGCGCTGATATGAAACTTCCTGGCAGATTAAAAATGTGTGCTGGACCGAGACTCGAATTCGGGACTGGCAGAATTGAAGCTGTGACAGCGGCTTGCTAGTCCTGCTTGGGTAGCTTAGTCGGTACAGCACTTGCCCGCGAAAGGCAACTCGGTCCAGCACGCAGTTTTAATCTGCCAGGAAATTCCTCAATCAAGACATCGTTGCAAGTGCAGTACACAAGAGTACGTCCATTTGCAGTTAATTTTCAAGAGTCATGCAAATGTGTAGAAAAACGTTAGCATACCATAATGTTATCACAGAACTCTTCTGTGTCGAATCCAAGCACATTTTAAGTTCCTTCTGCTAAGCATCATACCTGGAGCAATACTCCGAGATGTGTTGCAGCTAGAAAAATTGAGTTTGTTAAGAAAAAAACAAGTTGTTAAAGCATCATACAAAAATATTGTTTGTTAAATGTGCGCCGGCCAGAGTGCCCGAGGAGGTTCTAGGCGCTACAGTCTGGAACCGCGCGACCGCTACGGTCGCAGGTTAGAATCCTCCCTCGGGCATGGATGTGTGTGATGTCCTTAGGTTAGTTAGGTTTAAGTAGTTCTAAGTTCTAGGGGACTGATGACCTCAGATGTTAAGTCCCATAGTGCTCAGAGCCATTTGAACTATTTTTTTTGTTAAATGTGTGAGAAATAGTGTCTTAATGATACATATTAAACATGTGCCTGTTTAGATCCTACAACTTGTGTGTGGATGCTGTTTTTAGAACAAAGTAAAGAATCACGTTTTGCGATCGATATAACCAAATTGCCCCTATCTTGCCTCATTAAATGCAGATTGTGTTCAGCCCCACTGAAAAGAATAATCCGAAGGATGCAGGAAGAGATTGCAGGAGGAATAGGTAAAGCGTTAATGGAACAAGTCAATAGTAGCTTAATTATGGTCATGAAAAAACAAAAGCTTACCACCCTCTGTATAGAACCTCTTGATTCGATCTATCGATGTATAGTTAGCGTTATGCGTTGCATTGTTAAACTGATTAGAGTTTCAGGTTCCACGTAGAACCAGTAAAGGTGTAGTTGAAGTTGGGCCAACATTAAAATAAATAAAAAGAAAATAAAAAACTGTACCAAGAACCACAATAAAAGGTTGAGATTTGGATAGCATACACCAGAGAGCAGTGAAAGGTTGGGTAAAAATTGTAGTGGCATGAACACAGAGAAAATTACGACAGAACAGGAGACTAAATGCAATTCAAGTACCATAGTTCCATTAAACCCTACCGACCGTAACCTTGCAAGACACAGAGGAAACACACAGCACTTACGTCACGATCTTGAAGCTGGAAGAAATCGCGCTGATACAAGAGGCTACCAAAGAGCCTTTGTTCTTTAACATCCCCTTTCAAAAAATAAATAAATGAAAAGAACTGTGTTTCATGTATATCATTTGTATAAAAATGATATCTGGTATATATGGATATATATCTAGCATTCCATACATAGGCAATGTATCACAGAAGACTGCAAATATTTTCAAAAATCACAGAGTGAAAATTGGGTTTTCTACATCCAATAAACTACACCAAAAACTAATACATGATATAAAGTGTAATCATGATCCATATTTAGGCTCTGGAATATACAAGATAACATGCCAGGAATGCTCCAAGTTCTACGTAGGACAAATGGGCTGAAATATCAACACCAGATACACAGAGCACATTAGAGCATACACACACAACAAACACACTACATCAGCAATAGCAACACACATACATAATACAGGACATCCATTTGGAAAAATAGAGCAAAATGTCAAAGTACTCCACCGACTAAATAAAGGGCATAAAATGGATTTGCTTGAAGAACTGGAAATATATTCACATTACAGAAAATATGAAGATAAAATATTAAATGAAAAACTTGAAAGTGAATCAGTGAATTTCTTCAGATGTTTCGATAATATACTTAAATAAAAATAGTAAAACATAGAAATAAGCACAATTGTAAAATCAATATAAATAATTCATGAGCCAAACTGTTAAGATAAATAACCTCTGTACAAAAGCATATCATAAGCTGTGGAAGACCTATAATGTTATCTCTGTGAACTACCTGTAAGAAGATCTTTGTAACTGTTTTGTTTATATAAGATATTTTCGATGTGTAAAGTGTACAAGTTGTGTGTGATGTTAAGTGTGTGTGAGACTCTACACAAATGGACCATTAGAAAACTGTAAGTACAAATTGTTCTCAAACCTTAGCCACTAACCTCACAGAAAGAATTGATACCCAACTAAAAATCGCGTTTCTTATGTAATACAGTAAAAGCCAACAAAATGAAGCAGACTCACACACACTGACAACATCAAAAGAAATGGCTTAACACACATCAAAGAAACGCACTTGAAAATGAGAATTATTTCTCGAAACGCGTCGTACGAATAGTAAAATAAAAATCGTGACTGGTAGCAGAAGATTTATTATTTATAAACAAACCTATTGTATCTACAGTCGCAGGCTTTCAAAAACCATTTATAATGAATCAAATCAGATTAATTATAACACCTGGTGGTTACTGTAAATATACGTGTACGATGTGTTAAGAAAAAGAAAATACACTCGTGGAAATTGAAATAAGAACACCGTGAATTCATTGTCCCAGGAAGGGGAAAATTTATTGACACATTCCTCGCATTCCTCGGGTCAGATACATCACATGATCACACTGACAGAACCACAGGCACATAGACACAGGCAACAGAGCATGCACAATGTCGGCACTAGTACAGTGTATATCCACCTTTCGCAGCAATGCAGGCTGCTATTCTCCCATGGAGACGATCGTAGAGATGCTGGATGTAGTCCTGTGGAACGGCTTGCCATGCCATTTCCACCTGGCGCCTCAGTTGGACCAGCGTTCGTGCTGGACGTGCAGACCGCGTGAGACGACGCTTCATCCAGTCCCAAACATGCTCAATGGGGGACAGATCCGGAGATCTTGCTGGCCAGGGTAGTTGACTTACACCTTCGAGAGCACGTTGGGTGGCACGGGATACATGCGGACGTGCATTGTCCTGTTCGAACAGCAAGTTCGCTTGCCGGTCTAGGAATGGTAGAACGATGGGTTCGATGACGGTTTGGATGTACCGTGCACTATTCAGTGTCCCCTCGACGATCACCAGTGGTGTACGGCCAGTGTAGGAGATCGCTCCCCACACCATGATGCCGGGTGTTGGCCCTGTGTGCCTCGGTCGTATGCAGTCCTGATTGTGGCGCTCACCTGCACGGCGCCAAACACGCATACGACCATCATTGGCACCAAGGCAGAAGCGACTCTCATCGCTGAAGACGACACGTCTCCATTCGTCCCACTATTCACGCCTGTCGCGACACCACTGGAGGCGGGCTGCACGATGTTGGGGCGTGAGCGGAAGACGGCCTAACGGTGTGCGGGACCGTAGCCCAGCTTCATGGAGACGGTTGCGAATGGTCCTCGCCGATACCCCAGGAGCAACAGTGTCCCTAATTTGCTGGGAAGTGGCGGTGCGGTCCCCTACGGCACTGCGTAGGATCCTACGGTCTTGGCGTGCATCTGTGCGTCGCTGCGGTCCGGTCCCAGGTCGACGGGCACGTGCACCTTCCGCCGACCACTGGCGACAACATCGATGTACTGTGGAGACCTCACGCCCCACGTGTTGAGGAATTCGGCGGTACGTCCACCCGGCCTCCCGCATGCCCACTATACGCCCTCGCTCAAAGTCCGTCAACTGCACATACGGTTCACGTCCACGCTGTCGCGGCATGCTACCAGTGTTAAAGACTGCGATGGAGCTCCGTATGCCACGGCAAACTGGCTGACACTGACGGCGGCGGTGCACAAATGCTGCGCAGCTAGCGCCATTCGACGGCCAACACCGCGGTTCCTGGTGTGTCCGCTGTGCCGTGCGTGTGATCATTGCCTGTACATCCCTCTCGCAGTGTCCGGAGCAAGTATGGTGGGTCTGACACACCGGTGTCATTGTGTCTGTCTGTTATTTTTCTGTTTATTGTGTATTTTATTAGCATAATCAACCCTTTGTTTTATGTTTTAGGTTCCACAATTTTCCGCCATTTTACAATTTAAGTCACCGATTTTATCGCCAGCTTTTATTATTTATTATCTTCATCTTTTTAAAAGAAATTCTGTAGGCTGAAGAGCGCAGTACTAAGCTGCTGCCAGCCTGTCCCCTTCGGGGGGGGGATCGAAACTCAATAAAGAAAAAAAAAGGAAAAAAAAGCCGCGCTGAGGTGCTCAGTCTTGGCTTGGCAGCCGTTGAGAATGGAGCTCCCGTTGGATGTTACCGCCAAGTGCGAATTGCGAGCAGTTATTCGGTTTTTGAACGCAAAGGGCACTGCGCCGATTGAAATCCATCGCCAATTGACGGAAGTGTATGGTGAGTCGTACATGGATGCCAAAAATGAGTTTGCAGCTAGTCGGACCGAAATTCACGAGCGGGAGACCGTCAATTTCTGAGGAGACAATATTGAAGGTTGAGCAAAGTATGCGTGAAGATCGGCGGATCACCCTGGATGATGACTCACAGGTACTGTGAGACTCTGGAAAAACTCAAACGGGCAATTAAGAACCGGAGAAGAGGAATGTTGAGCAAGGGCGTACACATTCTCCGTGACAACGCTCGCCCACACATCGCTCGGCAAACCGTTGCTCTCCTGCAACAGTTTCAGTGGAACGTAATCACCCACCCACCCTATAGTCCTGACTTGGCGCCCAGTGACTATCGCCGGTTCCTTAGGTTAAAAAGAACATTTGGCCGGAAAGTGATTCAGCTCCGACGACGAGGTGACAGAAGAGGTTCAGAACTTTCAGAATGGCATGGCGGCGAGCTGGTACGACATGGGCATACAAACACTGCCACAGCGTCTACAAAAATGCATCGACAGAAATGGTGATTATGTCGAAAAATAGCTATATGTTCAAGCTGTAAACTGAAGTAAACCATTGTAGATATAAACAGGTCTATGTACTTATTAAAAGAAGGGGACCTTACTTTTAGGATTACCCTCCTATTTTCGCACGTCCTGCGTGTTTGGTTTTTTTTTTTTTTTTTTTTTTTTTTTTTTTTTTTTTTTTAAATGGCTCAGATGGCTCCCTAAGGACATTACACACATCCATGCCCGAGGCAGGATTTGAACCTGCGACCGTAGCGGTCGCGTGGTTCCAGACTGAAGCGCCTAGAACCGCTCGGCCACTCCGGCCGGTCCTGCGTGTTTGGGTCTTTTGTCCATCTCCCACGACGCTAGCTGAAGTTGCACGAAGTATACACGTTTCCCTGTCGCCACGCCGAACGGTGCCCATGAGAGAATGTCTTCCTGCGCTTCTACACGGCTCGTAAACACAGGAAAAGGCCGCCCAGCTGGAAAACACGGGATTGCGCTCACATTTCGGCATTAATGTAATGCGTCACTTAAACAGCTGTAAACAGTTCCTGGGAGACTTCTTTATTTACCACAAAGGTCTGTCCCATCGCCGTAAAGCGGGAGCGGGCGACGTTTTCTCTGTTGTGTACACTCACGGTCAAAGCAGATAGTTGGACACGAACGAAGCCTGTCCTAAATGCGGCATCGGGTAAGCCGTTCTCCTTCCAAACCCAAGTGCGAAATTGCTCACAGCGAAAATAGCGTGGTACGCTCTGAAACTTTGTCGCCGTTTTCACAGTTGCTAACCAGCCACAAATAATCGAATGTCAACTATTATTATCTGTTAAATGGTTATTAATGGGTGAATGTTTATCTGGAAAACGATTTGTGGACAGAAACTAGGGAAAGTTGGTTACTGTCGAAATCTGCGGTCTGCTGTAAGTTTAGTGTGCCACAAAATTTTGCTGAGTCGTCACCAGATTTAATTAAAATTGGGAAGATTTAATGTAAAATCTGAAATAATCACTAAACTGGTAAGCATTACTAGCGTGTTAACGTTAATACAACATCCAGATGAAGAGATGCAATGAGCATATGCGAACGATTTAATACACATGTCAAGCAATTCAGAGCAAGCAGGAGCTTAGCCCTCAACAAGGAGAATAAGATAATCAGACAAAAATCTTTAAATACACTGAAGAGCCAAAGAAATTGGTACATCTGTCAAATATCGTGTCGGGCCTTCGCGAGCACGCAGAAGTGCCGCAACACGACGTAGCATGGACTCGACTAACGTCTGAGGTAAGACTACGACGACGTAGAGATCTCTTCTGAACAATACGTTGCAAGGCATCCCAGATGTGCACAATAATGCTTATGTCTGGGGAGTTTGGTGGCCAGCAGAAGTGTTTAATAGGGAGCACATTGTGCTCATGTGGGACGATCTAGATGGTTGTAAAACAATTAACTGGTAGCCAAGATAGCACGAATTATTTTTATTCCATGATTACCGGTTATGGCGAAACTAAAGGCGCCACATCGGATCTTAGAACACATACAGGTTACAACACATGGCAAACAATGGTGATATTAATATCATTGCTCTAATTTTTTTCTGTGACTTGGAATAGTCCATACTTATGTAGCAGACCTAAGCTTTATTGCAGAATCAACTACATTATAGAAAAATACATTTTATTAGGAAAAATATTATAAAAATGGAAATGTAAGATGTGATATTTTTTCCTTGTAATATACATAACAGGTCAAATTAAATAGGTCTATTACCTCAGCCATCATGTCACGCATATCTGGTAAAAACTTGGTCTCCTTCAAATGTATAACATTGGATTAAATGGTACTTCAATTTGAGGATGCATTTTGGAAAGAAAATTGCATCAATTTCTTTGTAATTTTTAATAAACCTAAGCAGGTTCAAAAATATTCAAAATACTTCTAATTTGTTTAGAAAGTGTGCTGCATTACCTGGTACAACAAAAAAAACTGCAAAACATATACATTACAAATAGTTCCTACAAGAAATAGGTGTTGATATTTACATAATATTGAGCCGGAAACGTACTCTGTATCCTTAACTTGTATCTCGTCTTGTGTATAGAAATACACTAAAGTACGAATTTTCGCAGTAAGCACCTAATACTATGTGTGTTACTTACATTTTGTGCTTCTAAATTTCCTTCCTCTCTTTATTCTCTATGTGAATGAGTGAGTGAGTGCGTATGTTGAATCTGTCTTATACACTACGTGATAAAAAGTATCCGGACACCCCCAAAAACATAAAACGTTTTTCATATTAGGTGCATTGTCAGAGGCACAAAGGGTATAAGCATGGGCCAAGGAAAGAACAAATTTGAAGTAAAATGTTTAGCCTTTGCAGATGATATGGCATTGATAACTGAAAACCGAACAGACGCAACAGTTATGCTTGATATGTTACACGAGATTGCTGAAAAGACTGGGCTAAAAATATCCTACGAAAAAACCGAGTATATAGAACACAAACATAATACAGAAAAGTTTATGAAAACAAAGTATGGAAAAATTAAAAGAGTTGATAGATTCAAATACCTGGGGGAGTGGATCCAAGCCAATGGACTGGATAACACAACAAATAAAGAAAGAATAAAAAAGTTGGAATTTGCGTATAAATTAACACAAAACTACTACAATAAGAAATCAATATCAATACAAGGAAAGATTAAACATTATAATTCAGTTATTAGGACACAAGCAACATATGGATCAGAGTGCCTAACATTGAATAAGAAAGGCGAATTAAGAGAACTAGAAAAAAGAGAGACAAAAATATTAAGAAAAATTCTAGGTCCTGAGAAAAACAAGGAAAACAGGTGGATTAAAAGGAGAAATGAAGACCTATACAAAAATACAGAAAAGATCACAGATACAATGAGGAAGAGACGGCTAAAATTTTATGGACATTTAAAAAGAATGGAAGAAACACGAATTACAAAGAAAATTTTTAATTACGTTAGTAAGCTGAAAAACACCGCAGGATGGATAGAAGCAGTAAAGAAAAACGCCAACAAAATAGGTGCTACAGAAGAAATAATGCTTGACAGGAGTAACTTTAGGCTACTTATAGAAAACGCAAACTATGAAGAAGATGCGACAAAACCTCGGCCCAAAGAGAGTGTGGACAGATGAGCAGAGACGAGCAGTTGGCGAGAAAATGAAGAAGTACTGGGAAGAACGGAAGAAAAAGAAACACCATAAGTCTTAAGTTGTATGCGGTCCATAGCTGGCCAAATTCATAATTTAAAAAAAAATTAGGTGCATTGCGTTGCCACTTACTATCAGGTACCCCATACCAGTGACCTCAGTAGTCATTCCTGAGAGAGCAGAATGGGGTGCTCCGCGGAGCTCACGGACTTCGAACGTGGTCAGGTGATAGGGTGTCATTTGTGTCATACGTCTGTACGCGAGACTTCCACACTCCTAAACATCCCTAGGTCCACTGTTTCCTACGTGATAGTGAAGTGGAAACGTGAAGCGACACATACAGCACAAAAGCGTACAGGCCGCCCTCGTCCTTTGACTGACAGAGAGGATCGTAAAGTGTAATAGGCAGACATCTATCAAGACTATCACAATGGAATTCCAGACTGCATCAGGATCCACTGCAAGTACTATGACACTTAGGCGTGAGGTGAGAAAACTTGGATTTCATCGTGGAGCGACTGCTCGTAAGCCACACATCACGCCGGTAAATGCCAAACGACGCCTCACTTGGTGTAAGGAGCGTAAACACTGGACGATTGAACAGTGGAAAAACGTTGTGTGGACTAACGATTCCGAGTACAGAATGTTGCGATCCGATGGCAGAGTGAGGGTTTGGTGAATGCCCGGTGAACGTCATCTCCCAGCGTGTTTAGTGCCAACAGTGAAATTCGGAAGCGGTGGTGTTATGGTGTGGTCTGTGTTTTTCATGGAGGGGGCTTGGACCCCTTGTTGTTTTGCGTGGCACTATCACAGTGTAGGCCTACATTGATGTTTTAAGCACCTTCTTGCTCCCCACTGTTGAAGAGCAATTCGGGGATGGCGATTGCATCTTTCAACACGATCGAGCAACTGTTTATTATGCACGGCCTGTGGCGGAGTGATTACGCGACAATAACATTCCTGTAATGGACTGGCCTGTACAGAGCCCTGACCTGAATCCTGTAGAACACCTCTGGGATGTTTCGAAACGTCGACTTCATGCCAGGCTTCACCGATCGACATGGATACCTCAGTGCAGCACTCCTTGAAGAATGGGCTGCCATTCCCCAAGAAACCTTCCAGCACCTGACTGAAGGTATGCCTGCGAGAGTGGAAGCTGTCATCAAGGCTAAGGGTGGGCCAAAACCGTATTGCATGCCAGCATTACCGATGGAGGGCGCCACGAACTTGTAAGTCATTTTCAGCCAGTTGTCTGGATACTTTTGATCACATTGCGTATATCGTCTTTACTGGAGTCCATGTAGTTAATAGGTAGATCCCTAAAACTAAATGAAGATGGAACACAGATGATAAACTTTGCTCGGCCTGGAGTATCTGGAAGACTTACCTGTACACCTGTCAATTTTCAAAAACTGTTCAAATATGTGTGAATTCTTATGGGACTTAACTGCTAAGGTCATCAGTCCCTAAGCTTACACGCTACTTAACCTAAATTATCCTAAGGTCAAATACACACACCCATGCCCGAGGGAGAACTCGAGCCTCCACCAGGACCAGCTGCACAGTCCATGACTGCAGCGCCTTACACTGCTTGGCTAATCCTGCGCAGCAGTGTTCCAGAACACAAACTGCAGAATGTTACTAAACACAACACAACAGTTGTTCTGTACGTTATCCGTTTACTGGCGCCACATGGAAGCAAGTAGCCCAGAGTGTGAGACAGTGCCGGCATATTAGCGAGGATGTGTAGTACAGCACTGTACTGGGACACGTTTGTTTGGACGTGCTGCTACACCACAGTGTTCGTACAGTCGAGGCAGCTTGGCATAAGGGGTAAGCTGGCACACAGTCCGCCCACGGGCGCTGAGTGGTCAGCGCGACAGGATGTCAATCCTAAGCGCCCAGGTTCCATTCTCGGCTGGGTCGGTCATTTTCTCCGCTCAGGGACTGGGTGTTGCGCTGTTCTAATCATCATCATCATTTAATCCCCATCGAGGCGCAAGTCGTCGAAGTGGCGTCAAATCGACAGAGTTGCACCTGGAGAACGGTCTACGCGACGGGAGGTCCTAGTCACACGACATATACATTTACTAGCTGGCACACAGATTCTTTCTTCTACCGCTGTGAGGACTGAGCGCTAGTATCGAAACAGCGAAACACAGTTTCATCCATTGTTGTTTCAGTCTGATGAGAACTCCCAGAGAGGAGAACTCTGAGAGGGGGAGGCCCTGTTTCTTGTTCTTGAGACAAGTAAGTGTCAACAAGAATTGTATTCAAATCCTGAACTGCTTCGTAGATCTTTTTTGTGTAACTGTGAGGCAGCCCTCTGGTCTAAAATGTGTTGCTGGGGCAGCCTGTCTAAGGGGCATGTTGACATTGAGAACGTGGCGTATTATATCTTACTCCTCACTCACATTTCTTGCACATGAGTATCTTCTGACGTTTTCAACTACTTTCTGGTACATACCGTTGAAGGTTTGTCGTGAGGAATTACAAGACAAAATACCGAACGATCAAAGCATCCTGCTCAGCACGCAAAAACTGCCGTACCTGCTCGCATTAGTTGCTGAAAGAGAACAGACCCGTTACGACCATCGCACTCGCGAAACCGCCGATGATTAAATCAAAAGTCTTCCCTTCCGAAAAAGGGAAAAGTCATGGCTCACTGCCAGTCACGAACAAAATTCCAGTTGATGTTGCACATGGATTAAAAAAAATACGCGAACTGACTGTAATCAACCCTGCCAGTGGGGTAGAAAAGAGTTTGGCACCTGCAATAATTTAATTTGATAAATAAGTTAAATAAAGGAAGGTTTCATTAACGTAGTGAGAAATGATAGGGTTGCTCTACCGATTAACAGAATGAAAGTTCTGTCCAAAATAACAATATGATTTATTAAGACTAAACACAAAATAATAAACAAAAACACATGAAACATTTACAATACATCAAATTGGCTCAAATTGGATACTCAAACAAACGCTGTGAAGGTGAAGTTGTCCCTAAACTAGATTGTGAGGATTATGACGAAGTGGTATGTGGAGCCAATTCCTTGCCACTCAAATCTTAAGAGAGACACACACCTAACCCAACATTAATTGCTGCTACATTAGTGAGAACTCAGACGATGAACACCCGAGACAGAACAAAGTTAGAGAAAGACGAACAGGCGCGCTCTGCTTAGCTCTGATTATCACCTAGGAAAATCCCTATCTGCCTGTGCTGTGGACATACATTACCAAGCTATCTTCTTAATTGCAAGAACACGATCTGGCGTACCGGAGGCGATGGCTGGTTGCTTCGACGTCCCGTCGTGGTGATGATAATGTCGCGAGTATAGCCCGAAACTAATTGTCCTGGTCTGGTTGTTCCAGACTAAAGACTTCCTAGCAATACAAATGGTACTCTGAGGGAGACGCAGAAGGCTCGCCACACAATCACTGATGGTACAGTGATTGATTTTAACAAGCGAAGTCACACTGTAACTCCGATACAGTCAACTTTAGCCAAAACTGCTCAAGACAGACAACGTAGGCCGCTTGTACGCAGGACGCTCAATTGCCAACTGTACTCGGATAGTTACGTTGAAGTAGAAACTTCAGCAACTTCGTCAAACAGTTACAATCAAATAAAAGCATATTAGACAGCCAACGGAAGGCCGGCTGTCCAGAGCGGCGAGGGCTCAGTCTTGTAACCTACTCCGACCGAAAGGCGAGAGCCGACTACTCACAAGAGCACCCGTACAAAACCGAACACAGAACATTCCCGCCCCCACGACAGTGGCGGTGGTTAACCGTTCCAATCAGCAACTCGAAAACCAGCGGAAAATTCCACTCTATTGCTGGAGCACTACCATTCCACCAATGGAGATTCTTGGCGCCAATTTCTGCGCCGATTTTGCTACGTCACGGAGCTATGCCCTGAGCAAGCCAATCACAGTTACTATACGGCAGAAAACGCGGGAATTTGCGCGCCAAGGCTGCTTGGGAACACAAGTCATTCCCACGCCGCGCTGGTAGCCCGCCAGAAAGTGTTTTCGCTAAGTTTCTGCGAAGTAACGGAACCTCTAGCCCAGCCGCTACTTCAGACCCCTCCGGGCGTGTCTTTTGACAATGTCGGCGTCTGGAAAGCATTCACTCGACTCCCTCACACCCGCCGGCTTACACTTTCAAGATCGGCAGAGCCCGCCTGTCACCGGACCACCTAGGTGATGAGAGAGGCTGCGTGGGAAGTCCGCGTGTGAAGGAGTAGCAACTTTTCACCGCATGCAATTAGAGAGGAAAATGGTAAGATAGAAATATGAGAGGGGGCTCATGCCACCTCTCAATGTGCTGGAAGTTGCTTGCCACTTCCTAAACAGGTCATAGAGAGTTCGAATGAAATAACTATCAGCTATTCACTGAATGTATTTGTTGATGACGCTTTTCCCAGTTCCCATACTAAAGTGCTTAAAACAAAGAAGGCTCCGATTTTAAGAGATAGAGAAGATGCTATGAAGAGCGGTGCGTTTCTATATGGGATCATTTCATCTGTACAAGAGCACCTTTGATATGCTCAACAAATCCCAGTGACACACGCTACAAGAGAGGCGTTGTGTATCACGGACAGGTTTACTGTTGAAATTGCGAGAGAGTAGTTACGGCAAATCGGAAAAGAGAGTAGGTGATGGAGATAAAAGCTCCTGGAAAATGAAAAAAGAGCACCATGAGTTCGTCGACCCAGAAGAAGAAAATATTGACACTCTTGGGGACGTATACACGATCACAAAGAGCCATATCCACGTGAGTAAAGTCAACAAAGCGTGCGCAAAGTCGGCACTACCCTCTTTTTGCAAAAATGCAGGCTGCATGAGCCGTGGTAAAATTTGTTGTTTTGAAGAACTCGCCGCAGCGCGTAGTGTAAAGCAGTCGCCCTCCGTTTCTGGGGGTGGCGCCGCTGTGGCAATCGCAGCTTTGGTGTCTCCCTCTGGTGGGAAAGAGGAAAGGTTGCCTGTTCACGTGCATTTAAGGGGCGCTGCAGTCGGTCAGTCTGTCAGTCTCGGAGGAGTCTGTCGATCAAGGAGTACTGGGGAGAACAGCTAGTGCAACTTGTTCAGTATTTATCAGAGTTTATTCTTGTGAGCCCTTTAATCCCTTATACAAAGCCCAGTGCACACGAACGCAGAACCTAACACATTTCTAGACGGCGCAGCTTGGAGATTAACGTTTTATGCAGTAAAGAGAAAGCATATCATCATCATCTACATGGATACTTTGTAAATAACATTTAAGTACCTGGCAGAGCCTTCGTCAAACGACCTTCACACTAATTCCATATTATTCCAATCCCGTACAATACGCGGAAAATACCAACACTTTTATCTTCCGTGCAATCTCTCACTTCCCTTATTTTATTATCATGATCGTTTCTCTCTATGTAGGTCGACATAAACAAAATATTTTCGCATTCGGAGGAGAAATTTCATGAAAAGACTCGATCGCAACGAAAAACGCCATTGTTTTAATGACGTCCACCCCAAATTCTGTATCATTTCAGTGACACTTTCTGCCCCATTTCACGATAATAGAAAACGTGCTGCCCATCTTTGGACTTTTTCAATGTACACCGCCACTCCTATCTGGTAAGGATCCCACACCGCGCACCAGTATTCTAAAAGAGGACGGACAAGCGTAGTGTAGGCAGTCTCCTTAGTAGGTCTGTTACATTTTCTAAGTGTCCTGCCAATAAAACGCAGTCTTTGGTTAGCCTTCCTCACAACGTTTTCTATGTGTTCCTTCCAATTTAAGTTGTTCGTGATTGTAATTCGTAGGTATTTAGTCGAATTTACGGCCTTCAGATTTGACTGATTTATCGTGTAATCGAACTTTAACGGATTCCTTTTAGCACTCATGTGGATGACCTCACACTTTTTCTTTATTTAGGGGCAATTGCCAATTTTCGCACCATACGTATATCTTTTATAAATCATTTGTCAATTTGGTTTGATCTTCTGATGACTTAACTTGTCGATAAACGACAGCGTTATCTGCAACCTAAGACGGCTGGTCAGATTGTCTCCTAAATCGTTTACATGAATAAGGAACAGCGAAGGGACTGTAACACTACCTTGCGGAACGCCAGAAATCACTTCCGTCTTACTCGATGACTTTCCGTCAGTTACTGCGAACTGTGAGCCGGCCGAGGTGGCGGAGCTGTTCTAGGCGCTTCAGTCCAGAACCACGCGACTGCTACGGTCGCAGGTTCGAATCCTGCCTCGGGAATGGATGTGTGTGATGTCCTTAGGTTAGTTAGGTTTAAGTAGTTCTAAGCTCTAGGGGAGTAATGACCTCAGATGTTTAAGTCCCATAGTGCTCAGAGCCATTTGAATCATTTTTGAACTACAAACTGTGACCTCTTCGGCAGGAAATCACGAATCCAGTTACATAACTGAGAAGATATTCCATAACCACGCAATTTCACTACAAGCCGCTTGTGCGGTACAGTGTCAAAAGCCTTCTAGAAATATAGAATCAATTTGTCAGCCCTTCTCAATAGTACTCGACAGTTCGTGTGAGTAAAGAGCTAGTTGTGTTTCACAAGAACGATGTTTTCTAAATCCGTGCTGACTGTGTGTCAGTAGATCGTTCTCTTCGAGGCAATACAAAACGTTGGAATACAATATATGTTCCAAAATCTTGCTGCATATCGACATTGATGATACGGGCCTGTAATTTTGTGGATCACTGCTACCACTTATCTTAAATATTGGTGTGATCTGTGCACTTTCCAGTCTTTGGATACGGATTTTTCGTGGAACGATCGGTTGTGTATGATTGTTAAGTATGGAGCTATTGTATCAGCACACTCTGAAATAACCCGCAGTTCTCTCTGGTCGAGGTGAATGTTAATGCAAAGTTTTAAACATGGCTGCTTTGTTCAGGGACCGTTTATAAATTAAGGTTGAATAAATGAGCCCTCAGTCACAATTTTTAGTCTTATTAACCAGGTTTCAACACTTCTAAGAGTGCCTCCATCACATTTTGAATGTTTAAAGTGACCTATAAGATAATTACAAATTTATGGGAAAAGAAAATTTTGTGTATAAAAGTGTAAGTACTGACTAACAATACAAGACAGAGACAGTACATCCATAGACGCTCGCATTCATGCATTCTTTTAAAAAAAATTATGACTAAAGCCCTTGTGGCCTGTTATTTATTTTATACGTGACATGTAAGTACTGTCTCTGTCTTGTATTGTCAGTCAGTACTTACACTTTTATATAAAAATTTTTCTTTTCCCATAAATTTGTAGTTATCTTATAGGCCACTTTAAACATTTATATTCTGATGAAGACACTCTTAGAAGTGTTGAAACCTGGTTAATAAGACTAAAAATTGTGACCGAGGGCTCATTTGTCTCAACTTACGAGGTGCATTCAAGTTCTAAGGCCTCCGATTTTTTTTCTCCGGACTGGAAAGAGATAGAAACATGCACATTGTTTTAAAATGAGACCGCGTTCATTGTCGATACGTCCCAGAGATGGCAGCACCGTACGGCAGATGGAATTTTACCGCCAGCGGCGAGAATTAGAACTGTTTTAAATACTTAAAATGGTGACGTTTTCCTTACTTGAACAGCGTGCAATCATTCGTTTTCTGAATTTGCGTGGTATGAAACCAATTGAAATTAATCGACAGTTGAAGGAGACATGTGGTGATGGAGTTATGGATGTGTCGAAAGTGCGTTCGTGGGTGCGACAGTTTAATGAAGGCAGAACATCGTGTGACAACAAACCGAAACAACCTCGGGCTCGCACGAGCCGGTCTGACGACACGATCGAGAAAGTGGAGAGAATTGTTTTGGGGGATCGCCGAATGACTGTTGAACAGATCGCCTCCAGAGTTGGCATTTCTGTGGGTTCTGTGCACACAATACTGCATGACGACCTGAAAATGCGAAAAGTGTCATCCAGGAGGGTGCCACGAATGCTGACGGACGACCACACGGCTGCCCGTGTGGCACGTTGCCGAGCAATGTTGACGCGCAATGACAGCACGAATGGGACTTTCTTTTCGTCGGTTGTGACAACGGATGAGACGTGGATGCCATTTTTCAATCCAGAAACAAAGCGCCAGTCAGCTCAATGGAAGCACACAGATTCACCGCCACCAAAAAGATTTCGGGTAACCGCCAGTGCTGAAAAAATGATTGTGTCCACGTTCTGGGACAGCGAGGACGTAATCCTTACCCATTGTGTTCCAAAGGGCGCTACGGTAACAGGTGCATCCTACGAAAATGTTTTGAAGAACAAATTCCTTCCTGCACTGCAACAAAAACGCCCGGGAAAGGCTGCGCGTGTGCTGTTTCACCAAGACAACGCACCCGCACATCGAGCTAACGTTACGCAACAGTTTCTTCGTGATAACAACTTTGAAGTGATTCCTCATGCTCCCTACTCACCTGACCTGGCTCCTAATGACTTTTGGCTTTTTCCAACAATGAAAGACACTCTCCGTGGCCGCACATTCACCAGCCGTGCTGCTATTGCCTCAGCGATTTTCCAGTGGTCAAAACAGACTCCTAAAGAAGCCTTCGCCGCTGCCATGGAATCAGGGCGTCAGCGTTGTGAAAAATGTGTACGTCTACAGGGCGATTACGTCGAGAAGTAACGCCAGTTTCATCGATTTCGGGTGAGTAGTTAATTAGAAAAAAAATCGGAGGGTGGCCTTAGAAGTTGAATGCAGCTCGTATAGTGGATGTGATGGTTGTGAACGTCATGTTCGCATGGCGTGTTGTGAACCGAAGAGTGAGGTCGATAGACAGCTCTTTTCGTCTTTGATAAACGCTGAGAAGCGTTTGAGCCGAGTCTCGTACGCTGTGCGTTGGCCCGACACGCCGGCGAGCGCCCACCGGCAGCTCCTCCTGCCGAAGTAAACAGGGTAGGGCGGGGCGACGTTAACCGCTTGTTTACGTCGCCGTCCGCGGCCGGGCAGCAGCGGCTGTGGTATTTAGAGGGCGGCGCGGCGCGCTGTGTGTGTGTGCCGCTGTATGCATGCGTGTGTGCGTGCGTCTGCCTGCTGCGTATCTGACCGACGCAGCGGTTCCGCCTGCCGTAAACAGCGATAATTACGGTGCCCGTGTTGTGAACAGCCTAACTGTAACATGCGTATTGCCTTTGGTGGTAAATAATGGAACACAATATGGTTTGAGAGTAAATCGGAGAAAGACGAAGGCAATGAGAAGTAGTAGAAATGAGAACAGCGAGAAACTTAACATCAGGATTGATGGTCACGAAGTCAATGAAGTTAAGGAATTCTGCTACCTAGGCAATAAAATAACCAATGACGGACGGAGCAAGGAGGACATCAAAAGCAGACTCGGTATGGCAAAAAAGGCATTTCTGGCCAAGAGAAGTCTACTAATATCAAATACCGGCCTTAATTTGAGGAAGAAATTTCTGAGGATGTACGTCTGGAGTACAGCATTGTATGGTAGTGAAACATGGACTGTGGGAAAACCAGAACAGAAGAGAATCGAAGCATTTGAGATGTGGTGCTATAGACGAATGTTGAAAATTTGGTGGACTGATAAGGTAAGGAATGAGGAGGTTCTACACAGAATCGGAGAGGAAAGGAATATGTGGAAAACACTGATACGGAGAAGGGACAGGATGATAGGACATCTGCTAGCTAAGACATGAGGGAATGACTTCCATGGTACTAGAGGGAGCTGTAGAGGGCAAAAACTGTAGAGGAAGACAGAGATTGGAATACGTCAAGCAAATAATTGAGGAGGTAGGTTGCAAGTGCTACTCTGAGATGAAGAGGTTAGCACAGGAAAGGAATTCGTGGCGGGCCAAATCAAACCAGTCATGAGACTGATCAAAGAAAAAAAAAAAAGAAAAGGAACACGTAAGGATATGGCAGTACAGTACTTGCTGTAAGTCGACACATGAAATGACTCAAATGACTCTTCCCACACCTGTAGCGTCCAGTTCCAGCTGTCTGTAGGCCTATTCAGTGCTACAGCTACGCAGGTTAGAGGGTCGTCTACTAAGTAATGCCCCAATGATGAGGATTACCAACACAACCACAGCCACCCGGCGTATTACCAGAACCACCAGGCAGTAAACCAAAATCGTACTAAGCCAAAGCCGACTTTTAAAATGACGAGACCTCGCCCGGGCCGGACAACAGACCAAATGCCGGGAAATCCATAAGAAACCTCAGCCAACTTAATACCAAAACAACAATTTGTGAACAATATGCAAAAAACAAGACCTCTCACAAGGGAACCTCCGCATCGCACCCCCCTCAGATTTAGTTATAAGTTGGCACAGTGAAAAACTGAACACAGATCAATCGAGAAAACAGGAAGAAGTTGTGTGGAACTATGAAAAAAATAAGCAAAATATACAAACTGAGTAGTCGATGCGCAAAATAGGCAACATCAAGGTTCGTGTGAGCTTAGGCGCGCCGTGGTCCCGTGGTTAGCGAGAGCAGCTGCGGAGCGAGAGGTCCTTGGTTCAAGTCTTCCCTCGAGTGAAAAGTTAACTTTTTTTATTTTGGCAAAGTTATGATCTATCCGCTGGTTCATTGACGCCTCTGTTCACTGTAATAAGTTTAGTGTCTGTATTTTGCGACCGCACCGCAAAACCGTGCGACTAGTAGACGAAAGGACGTGCCTCTCCAGTGGGAACCGAAAACATTTGATCGCAAATAGGTCAACCGATTCCTCCACAGGTAAACACGTCTGATAAACCAGAATGAGATTTTCACTCTGCAGCGGAGTGTGCGCTGATATGAAACTTCCTGGCAGATTAAAACTGTGTGCCCGACCGAGACTCGAACTCGGGACCTTTGCCTTTCGCGGGCAAGTGCTCTACCAACTGAGCTACCGAAGCACGACTCACGCCCGGTACTCACAGCTTTACTTCTGCCAGTACCTCGTCTCCTACCTTCCAAACTTTACAGAAGCTCTCCTGCGAACCTTGCAGAACTAGCACTCCTGAAAGAAAGGATATTGCGGAGACATGGCTTAGCCACAGCCTGGAAGGTAGGAGACGAGGTACTGGCAGAAGTAAAGCTGTGAGTACCGGGCGTGAGTCGTGCTTCGGCAGCTCAGTTGGTAGAGCACTTGCCCGCGAAAGGCAAAGGTCCCGAGTTCGAGTCTCGGTCGGGCACACAGTTTTAATCTGCCAGGAAGTTTCACGTCTGATATATTCTATACGACACTGGTGACGGCATGTGCGTTACATGACAGGAATATGTTGTCGACCCACCTAACTTGTACACTTGCCGAATGGGTAAAAACATTCATCTACCTTGCCTGATTTAGGTTTTCTTGTGGATGTGATAATCACTTCCATAAAAGTGATGAAAACATAAGAGTTTGTCAGATAATAACTGTCTGAAAATAAAAAATTAAACTTTTCACTTGAGGGAAGACTTGAACCAAGGACCTCTCGTTCCGCAGCTGCTCACGCTAACCACGGGACCACGGCGCTCCTCAGCTCACACTCTCCTTGATGTTGCTTATCTTGCCATGCACTACTCAGTTTGTATATTTTGCTTTTTTTTTTCATAGTTCCACACAACTTCTTCCTGTTTACTCGATTGATGTGTGTTCAGTTTTTCAAGGCCTAGCCACTGTGCCAACTTATAACTAAATCTGAGGGGGGTTGCGATGGGGAGGTTCCTTTGTCAGTCCAAGGGCTTCCGTTCAGTCGCGAATGTGGCTCCGACCCACCTGCTGAGGTGCCAAGCGTCGTACGGAGTGCCGAATCAAGCTTAACCTTCATTACGGAAAGCGGAAGCACAAAAGACAAAATAAACTCCAATCTAACTGCTCAAGGTAAACTCTAAGGACTGCCACTCGAAGACTATACACTTGAAGATCAAACCTAAAGCACCCAGACTAACGTGCCGCTGAACGACGCACTTCCATCACCAGCGTCTAGTAGAGTACGGAGAGCAGCGTACCCCATCGATATACGTCCATGGGACGGTAAACGAGGATAGCAATCCCAGCAACGGAGAGGAAGGAGGACGAAATGGCATCCCGCCGCACATAGAAGGTATTTCAAACTCAGGCTCGACAAACTGCAACAGGCGAGATTTTGCTCCTCTTGCGAATCAAGTTGAACGGCACCCCACGCCGCTGTCCACACAATGAAACGTCCCCGTAGAAAAATTATACATGACTGTGCTTAAACTGAAACACAATATTTTAGCGCAACGCAATCTGACTTTCAATAATCCCTACAAAAGAATGGCCCTGACTAACATTAACCTATACCTTTCACAAACCACTTACCTCACTAAAATCTTCGTTACTCGAACTACTGCAATACAGCGAGCGCCAATACTGCCACCTAAATAAAAGATTCAAACTACGGAAGGCACTAACTACTGATAGGCATAGTTAGAAAATGAAAGATTTTGATAGAGAACAAACAATGTATTTACCTTAATAGTCGTAATATATATAGCAGTTCATGACAACCATTCTTACAAATGTACTGTTTCTGATGGACACACCTCCAGATTATCCATTCTCAAAAATCCGCCATCTCACTTCCCCACATCCACCACTGCTGGCGGCTCACCTCCAACTGCGCAGCGCTACGCGCTGTCAACATCCAGCTGCCCAACACTACAATGGCTGACAACAATGCAAACCAGCCACAGTCTGCACACAACACACCCAGTGATTTTCATACAGAGCGCTACGTGGCGTTACCAATAAGAAAACTTAAACAGCCTACTTACATAGCCCCCATGCTCCCCACAAAAAATTTTACAAATTGTTTTGGGCAGTGGCCAATACAGATTTGAAAAAATTTTTCATAATTACAAGAACAAAGATATCAAATGCACACACTTATTGATACAATGTTGGTCAAAAGCTAAAATTTTCCCACAGTCCATAAAGACAGTCCCGATCATTCATCACAGTAAAATTGCAGAGTTTTTTTTTTCTCAAAGTCGGAGCAGTAAAAGAAAATGCACACGGAAGTAGTGGATTTCCATGCAGTCTTGAAGAAGTAGTGTTGTCCTTCCAACGGAAAGACAGTGCTGACTCTTGACATGCAGACAGGTAATGGTGAAAGGTCTCTGTTGGATTCCTTTCGTGTTCATTTCTTAAATCTGTTGTCATTTGCGGCATAAATTCCTCTTCTAAATTTACTGTGGCGTTTCTGACTATCTGGGAGGAGACTGAGTAGTGGAACGTGTTACTTTTACACATAAACAAGAACGATCTGTCACACTACTACACTTTAAAACACAGTTTATATGTAATTCATGTCATACAATCTCATACGGAACCTACATCCGCTTTCTTTTATATACTGTATATGATAAGATACTGTCATCCCCCTTCCCTTCTGTGTGAAAGAATGAATGAGCAAATGTATTTCTAGTTGCATGCTGGATGGTAGCAGACAAGCCTGTCTGCTAGAGAACAGTAGGACCAACGTCGGAACAGGTAGCTACGCTTTCTAAAAGCAAAGAGGTTTCTATCCTTAGTATGGTCCTGTCCATCCCTTGTCATGTTGGTATAGGAAGCTGCCTCTCTGGTCACTTCCGTTTGTATTGGTGAGGCACCCCTCAGGTAGGAGCCCAGGTCATTCTGTCGGCGGCGAGCGTCTGAAGTGGTATCTCCGGCTAAGCGCGTGTCTGCTAAGCCCATAGGACAATGGATTTCTCAAGTTCAGCCTAACTGAAAATTTAATCACCTTTATTTCAGGTTTAGCTCTAAAATATCTAATGTTATCTTAAATTGCAACGCAGTGTAATTCGAGTGTGAAGTTCAGAATATATTCCGGTAGTTGCTTTGTCACTACTTTGTGAGTAAAGTGGAACCACGTGTTGATCAGTAACTCTAACTAGCATCATCAATCATCGTTGCGATTGTGCGTGAGATTGTAACGTCTCGTCTTGACAATATTTTTCAATATAGCAACTTTTCTCTATGTTCAACGCATGTGGGGTGTACTTTTTGAGACCAGTACCACGTGCTTACACAATTGTTTGACCCATCAGGTTAATAGTAAGACGTTAGTAACCAGTTCGAGGTTTTTCTTTTGTAAATTGCGTTTCGATGTAATTTATTTTAATTATCAAAATTATTGTGGAGTTACACTCTTTGTGTAAACCAAGTTGACCACGTGAAGCATGTGGTGTAATCATCAAAGTAGCCCTCAGCTATTCTTTTCGGGAAGATTTCACAGAGAGTTAGTATGAATTTAGTGTACCAGTGTGTGGTAATTACATGACGGACAGGATTGCGCTGCGAACGTAACTTCTTTGGGGGAAAATTGAATCGGTTGGTTATGGTTAATTTCCTCTTGCATATGTTTCAATGTTCTTCGTGTGTTATTTTATGAATGCAGTGTTATATGTAGTCTCCCAATCTTGGCTCCCTATTTGATGTGTTCCGTAAGATTACAAACTCACATTTACACAATCCTAAATAAGGCACCAGCTTAGTTATGACTCAAGTTTAATATGCTGAAATTTCAATGATCAATGTTAAAATAAATTTCCAAATATAAACTGATTTATTTCTTTTTATTTAAATTCTATTTTATATATATAGCACTGGTTGTCGTATGACTATTACAAGATTATAATTGATGTTAGTCTGGTTGGGAATTTGGTAAGCTAGACTGGATACCTGGTGAAACAGTTGCTCAGTAATGCAAGGTTAACTTCCCCAGACAGCTCCCAGCTTTTAACCCGCTTTTATTGTCTATCAGTACCGCTTTCATAGCAAATTAAAGCAACAACGTTACACATGGCGACCCTGTTCTGTGATTCTGCTAGACTCTGGAATCTCTGAAACGTTAGATTGCGAGCATTGTATAATCTTAATTTTTTTTCCCTGCAGCGCGCAAACAACTTCTGCGTTGTTTCTGAGCAGACTTTTAAAAGATTCACGACGTTGTTGAGCGGTGTTGTGTTGTTTGTCTTGTTTTGTTTTCTATATTTGTGTGTTTTATATGTATGTGTTTTTTTGTTCTCGCTTGTAAGTTGCACTGACTTCGGTCAAAGATATAAATTTGATGTGCGTGTGAAAAAGTGCGTACTAAGTTGGGTACCTTTCGTGTGACTGTCGTAATTTTGGGGGGATACATTTATTCTGATTAGTGTGTTGCGTACCGGGTATAAATTGAACTAATGCAGACACGTAACCAAGCTAAAAGTAGGCGGTTCAATAACTTAAGCATCATGGACCAAGGGAATAATCTGATTTCGAATATTAACGCGTCGGAAGGTTCCGAAAATGCATTGGGGAACACTTCAGAGGAAATGCAAAACAGGACGAACGGGCTCAGATCAGAACCAGAAATTAATTTGCCTCCAACTAACCAAATTGATTTGGCAGAACTCATGAAAGCCTTATTGCAACAAAATAAAGAAAACGCAGAGAAATCGGAAAAATCGATCCGAGAGCTAGGCGATCAAATGACGCAAAAATCTGAAAAATCGTTCCGAGAACAAAATGAATCATCTGAAAAATCGATGCGTGAGCTAGGCGAACAAATGACGCAGAAATCTGAAAAATCGATCCGCGAGCTAGGCCAACAAATAGACGAAAAACTAATCCAGCAGACAAATAAAGTCGACAACTCGATGCAGAGAGTGTCTGATGATATCTCACAAAGAATAAACAATCTGGCAAGTGAAATAAAAAGTGATATTATGAAAGAATTAGGCCGTACATTTGAACAAATCGATGACCGTCTGCAAGCCTTAGAACAGGGCAAGCAGAGTCGCGATGCGGAATCTGAAGAGAGCGAAGAACAGCTACTTAGGAATTTCCAAGCGCTGAGAGAAGAATGCCAAAGAGAACACCAGCAGGTACTCTCGAGGGTCCAAGAGGCAGAAACGCATTGTCCCATGTCCGTTAGCAACACAGTAGCGGACAACAGTCAAGCGTTTCACGCACTGGAACAGCAAGTAGAACAATTGAAGCAGACTGGGGCGGAGGACAACAGACAAATACATGATAAGATTGCGGCATTAGCGGACATCGTAGGCACGATGAAGGTGACGGAAAGCGAGAACAATACTACACCGGTAGCGGCCGCAGAGACCGAAGAAGTGCGTTCGCTTCTTAGATTTCAGAAGGGACAGTTCGAAGTGAACAGGCGGCACAAAGCTGTAACAGGCGAATTACAAGAACGCGTGGCGCACCTGGAAAACCGCACGGCGTGTGATTACAAACTCGCCAATAGCACTAAAAATAGCCGTACGAACAGTGCAGAGAGGGACTCCGGCCACGAGGGAGATTTTGACGACAGGGAAGAAGGTATTTTGAGGGGCAGACATGAGAAAAATAGAAACATTCAAGGGCCTCGCCAGGAGGAAATGCGGGGATTTGATTTCAAACATTTCCTTACGGTGAGAAAGTTTGAGATATTTCGAAATTCGTAAAAAGGAATACATCTACGAGCATGGCTCGAGCAATTTGAGTTCTGTCTTCCCCCCCGACTGGGCAAGTTCACATAAGATAGAATATATGTGTGGCTATTTGGAAGGCGAACCGGCGATTCGCATGAGGTCGGCAGCGCGTCACTGCAACTCCACTCGGGAGTTTCGACAAGCCTTTCTCTCCGCCTATTGGTCGGAAGTGGCACAAGATAGGGTCAAGCATGGCATAATTATGCTGCCAAATTTGAACCAGTCTGGTTTCGGCAGCCCAGCACGCCTATTCGACCACATGCTGCAGGTGAATCAATTTCTATACGATCCATACGGACCTGCGGAACTAATTAGGATATGCATCACCAAATTGCCTATGCACTTGCGCCACGTCATTCTTGTGGGACGATGCAAAGAGGACGTGGAAACGTTTAAAACACTTCTCCAAGAGTTGGAATATAATACAGCAGAATGCCCGCCTAATCAGGCACAAAGTTATTACGGGGCACAGCAGCGCGACCGCAGTCGTGGCCGTAGTACTAATCAACGGCGTGACTGGTCGTCGCGACGCGAGCGGAACAATAATCGGGACTGGCCGTATAGAAACTGGGGTGACAGTCGCGAACACAAGTGGAACAACGGAGATGATCGAGGAAGTGGACAGGATCGTGAACGCAACAGGTACGGCAACCAGAATCGATACTACGGTGAACACGGTGGGAATAGGACTGTAGGCGGAGCACCTCATGATGTTGAAATTCGGCCGGCTAACCCTAGACATAATCCAGCAAATGGAAATGAACAAAACCGGCAATGACAAACGATCAGCGCAGAAGGCGCCCAATCGGAACAAATGAGCGGCATGGCAAATGAGTGCATACGGTATATAGAGAGGGAAGATATTAGGGAGGATTTGTTGCAAGAAACTACGAGTGCTAAAATTTCAGGAATAAATCCAGTCGTGACAGTTGCAGTAAACGAAATATGTTTTAAGTGTGTCATTGACACTGAAAGCCCTTTCTCCATAGTGAGCGAGGCAGCATTTCAAAAATGCGAAGGGACTGGGACGTGGCCCGTTTTTCAAGTGCGAGGAATAAAGGTGAAGGGCGCAATCTGCGGTAAGAGCGTAGAAATCCGGAGGCAGACACGGCTTAATTTTACCTGCCAGGGAAGAGAGTTTGAGTATAACTTCTTTGTGCTCCCAATGCTGAATGTGGCAATGATTTTAGGAAATGACTTCATGAATGCCCACCATGCAGTAATTGACATGGGTGGAGGAGTAATGACAGTTCAAGTTGGGGATCAGCCAATGAATTTAGTATTTGATGAATGCATATTACGTGCCGAGTCAGAAATTAGTTGCCGGCCGGTGTGGCCGTGCGGTTAAAGGCGTTTCAGTCTGGAACCGCGTGACCGCTACGGTCGCAGGTTCGAATCCTGCCTCAGGCATGGATGTGTGTGATGTCCTTAGGTTAGTTAGGTTGAAGTAGTTCTAAGTTCTAGGGGACTTATGACCACAGATGTTGAGTCCCATAGTGCTCAGAGCCATTTGAACCATTCAGAAATTAGTTGCCTAAAATTTCAAGCTCAAACCGAGTCGCAACCCAGACTGGAGCTACTCGTGAACTATGTAAGTGAGTCGTGCTCTACGTCTTGTGAGCACGGGAAAGATGTTGTTTTTGCTGATGCACTGAGAAAGAGCATCGCGGGTGTCAGAACCACGGACAGGGGAAAGGAGAAATTGTATTGCCTACTTAGGAATCATGAACGGGTATTTTCTGAAACTCCGGGGGCGATTAAGGGTTTTACTTACCAATTCAGAGTACCTGACCATCAGAAGTTTTCTGTTAGACCATACCCTATTCCCGTGGCATATAAAGCCCAGGTGGAGAAGGAAATAAACAAGATGTTAGAACAAGGAATAATTGAGCGGGCAGTAAGCTCGTACAACTCACCCTTGCTTCTCGTACCAAAACGCGACAACTCGGTTCGTTTGGTGCTAGACTCGAGACAGATAAACACAATTATTATGTCGGAAACGGACAGGCCTGAGAGCCTTGAGGAACTCTTACAACGTTTCCACGGGGTAAAGGTACTATCATCTGTCGACCTCCGTTCGAGTTTTTGGCAAATCGTGCTACACCCATCTTGCAGATTATATACAGCGTTCCTGTGTTACGGAAATTGTTTCCAATTCCGGCGTCTCCCGTTCGGACTAAACGTCTCATCAGCTGCTTTTATAAGGGGATTAAATAGCATTTTGCCTGATGATTTGAAACAGGAGCGACAATTTACGTGGATGACATATTAATTGCGGAAAAGTCGTGGGAGGATCATAATGACGTTCTGAACAGACTACTGGATGTTTTTGAGAAGGCAGGTGTAACAGTCAACTTAGATAAGTCACAGTTCGGACGAGAGAACATAAAATTCTTAGGCCATATTGTCTCAGCAAATGGAATACAACCTGACCCGGAGAAAATTGCGGCGATAGCGGAGTGTGCAGTGCCGACAAATAAAAAACAGTTGCGAGCATTCTTAGGACTGTGTAATTTTTATAAGCGATTTATAAATTTTAGTGTACTTGGTACACCCCGTCTATGTGGACTAACAGGGAAGAACGCTTTGTGGGTCTGGGATCAAGAGGCACAGGATGAATTTTATAAACTGAAAAAGGCTTTGGTAGAGGCTCCCATCCTCGTGCATCCCGACCTGACAAAGGGATTGTGTTTAATGACGGACAGTTCCTTGTCAGGATTAGGTGCGGTACTGTTTCAAAGCGAAGGAAATGATGATGTTGCAACTTGGAAAACAATCTCGTTTGGGAGCAGGGTGCTCTCTCGATGTGAAAAAAATTATTCAGTGGCAGAACTCGAAGCACTCGCGATAGTTTGGGCATTCTCGAAATTTAGGTATTTCTTATTTGGGAGGACCACCAGGGTATACACTGACCATCGTGCACTCCAATTTCTTATGAGCACAAAAATCACGCATGGGAGACTAGGACGCTGGGCACTATACCTACAGGAATATAATTTCACTGTAGAATACATTCCGGGACAGAAAAATGTAATTGCTGACGCTTTATCGCGCATTCCTGTAGGTTTGGTTCACACAGAAGAAGGGGAACTCGGTGAAAATAATTTTAGCGTCCTATACTTACAGAATGTTGCGTTCGAGAACTTTGTTACCACCTCTTTAGGGAGTATAGCGGACGAACAGGATAAGGACGCAATATTGAAAGATATAAAGAAGAAGTGGGAGGACAAGGAGAATGTAGGAACACGCCAGTACTACCTAGTGCGCAATAGAATACTATTCAAGAAACGAGCCCCGGACGACTCCAGATGGGTGTTGGTGATTCCGGAGGAACTCGTAAAAAAAATTATATGATACATACATTTGAGTTGTGGTCACTTCGGAGCACAGAAATGTTGTGAAAAACTAAAGTAGACATGCTATTTTAATAACATGCTACGGCGTATTCGTTGTGTACTTAGAGTGTGCGGATCTTGTCAGCGAGCAAAGGCGGCCACAGTGACGTATGCTGCATCATTGCACCCGATAATACCAAGCAAACTTTGTGACCTCGCGGCCGTGGATCTATTTGGGCCACTAATACGATCTAAAGCAGGTTTTGCATATGTTTTCGTAGCAGTGGAGCTAACCTCCAAGTTTGTGTGTCTGACTCCGTTGAGGCGAGCCACAGGAAGGGCAGTGGCAACTGCATTTGCAAAGCAGTTTCTGCATGAAGTTGGGTGTGTGAAAAGGGTTATCTCGGATAATGGACCACAATTTAGATCGCAATACTGGCAGCGGATGCTTCGAAGAAGAAGAATTAAACCTATATATATATATCTCTATTTCACCCCAGCTCGAACCCCAGTGAGCGTATTATGCGTGAATTAGGAAAATTATGTAGGTTATACTGCAGTCGTGATCACCGATCGTGGTCATACACCAAAAAGGATTTCAGAACATAATTAATGAGTTGCCTAATACGTCAACAAAGCTTCCGCCAATCACTGTGCTAAAAAACATGGAGCCCCCGAGCAAAATCAAAGGGTGGTGCCTTGGCCACAAGAGCCGAGACTACGCCGGAACGCAATTGCTGACTTAGCTTTACGCAACATCAAGCGTGCAGCAGAAGCCAGAGTCAAGGCGTATAAGAAAAACGTGAGAAAAACAGTGTTTCATGTAGGACAAAAAGTTCTTATCCGATCACACAAGCTAACAAACGGTCAGGTGTCTGCAAGAAATTTTTTAATCTCTTTAACGGCCCGTATCGGATAAGGAAGATTCCCCATGAAAACGCCATAGAAGTTGCAACTCTTCGATCGAAGAAATCAAAAGGGCTACACCATGTGTCAAACGTAAAACCATACATTGAGTAGAAAGGACAGTGAGGAGTAGAGAGGACGGTGAAGAGAAACAATTGATTCGCTTACATTTGTGACATATGCATTTTGAATAATATGTTGGTAAAAATAATGATAAAGATGTTTCTATGTGATTCATTGAAGTGATGTTTGTTTTTTTTCTTTCCTTGTGCAATTAGGATTTAGGTTGGTTCAAATGTGAGGATAAAAGGTTTCTTTGTGAACGAGTGAAATGCTGTTTATGTTTTTTTTTTTGTGTAAATTGAAAAGAGTAGCTCCTGAGAGAGGCAAGATCTGTGTTGAATTAATGCAAAACTCAGGGGAATATCCGATCTGTGGGTATTATGGGTCTGGCAAACCCAGGTCCCCAGCTGTTAGTAGCTTTGTTTCCGATTTTCTGCTTTCAGTGCTACTATCTATCTATCACTATTCTATATCTGTCAGTATAAATGAGTATCTCTTACTATAGTATGCGTGCTGTATGTGTATTTTAAGATAGGAGAACTCTGAGAAAGGAATGAGTAAGCTTGGAATCTTGAAAATAGGATGCGATAATACGATTGTTTAACCAATGGCTTTCCAATATGCGCTAATATGTTAATATTGATGATATATCTTTTTTTGTTCTTTATAGCTGAGTCGTCAAGCGCTGTCTGTGGATTTCGTAAGTAGATTGATTCCCTTCAAGGTGAAAGAAGAATTGTGGTTTGTGTAATTTACGTGGCACTGAAATGTTATTGTGGTAGTCAAACGACGAGCAGTTTTCCAGCAAATGGAGAATGGAATAGAAATACGGATCCTTTTTGTAGTGTTGATTGATGTTGAGCCAGAGCCTGAAAAATTATTCTGCGTTAAAACTTGTCCTAGAAAAGTGACGTTTATGTGTTTTGCTGATGCTGTGAGCATTACAGCTAACTGTTTTCGCTGGTGCGGGATGCACTGTAGCCTATATGATTTGTACTGAGGAAATTTCCCTCTTGAAGGTAGAGGAAGATTAAATAATTTTGATTGTGGGACCGAAGGAAAGCTTGGTTTAAGGTAATAAGGATGAAGCAAAATATTTGTCATTTAAACTGCAGGAGGATTCGGATCTTTTGTGTCTGTTGTAAGTTCAATATGTTAAGATGAAACTGTTTTACAGGATAGAGGAGACCACAATTTTGCCATTCATGAGAAATGAATCCAGAATAACCACCACATGCGAAATAACTGATTTGGAAGTGAAAGGTAACTTAAAGAAGGAACGAAATGGGTAAGAAAATTAGTATAACCTGTATAAGGAAAATATTTTTACCCCGCTCAGAGTCATCTGTTTGATTAATTCTTGTGATATCGTAATTTTAGATGAAATTGTCTTACTGTTTTATGTGTGAATATATGAGTATGATAAATGTATAACTGCGAGTCTCTTATCAGGTGTGTTAACTGGTATAAATGTTTTGGCGTGTAAATAACCATTGTTCTTCTTACTGTGTATGTTTAAGGAAAGTTTCTCCATATTTATCATGTGACAAGACATGTGCCGCGAGCGTCAAGAAGAGGACGAATTAGAACAATGTTGTAGTGGTATAAACACTGTGTTGAAGTAGCATTGAAGTAGCTTGTTGGATTAGCTAGTAGTGGATTGAAGTAGAATTTTGAGTAATACATGTTTATGGGTAGTTAGTTTGTAGTGTAGACAACAGATGTGCATGTGTGTGTGTGTGTGTGTGTGTAAATAACATGTGAACCCTATGCTGCCCTGACCTATTGACCTATACTTGCACAAGGCATAATCCTATTCATTTTAGTGAGTTAATAAGTTGCATTTGATTTATAAAAACGCAAGTGAATCACATTAGTGGTGTGGATTTAGGTATTATATTGTCAGTTCATTTAATTTTTATTTTTATACTGTCAATTCATTTCACTTTTATTTTTTTATATTGTCAAGTCATTTAACTTTTATTTTTATATTGTCGATTCATGTAACTTTTTTATTGAAAAAAAAAGAATAAGTCTCACTTTTGTTCTTAAAAATTGTGAAAGACAATACTAAGTGGTATTATGTATGACATATTGTAATCACATAACTATGATAAGCAATTTCTGTGAATGCAGTTGAGAACGTGAAAGCGAACCGGCTAAACTCTTACGAGACAGCGGGAGCAGCGAGGAGGAGGACTAGTTGTAAACAGGCGGGTTTCCCAGCAGGACACTCTGTCAACCGGGCCACTTCGGGAGCGCGGTCGGCCACAAAAGAAGGGCACGCGACAAACACTTTCCCTTGCACCTAGAGCTAATGGCCGGCCGCACCAGTCCGACCCTTCGTGGAGGCGATGACCTGAGATGGCCGAGCGGTCTACCGCGCGGAAATCCATCTGCTGGCAACGCACCACACGCACGAGACCGTGACGAGACGGCCGCGGTGAAACGACAGAAGACAGGGGATAAAGGGGCGTGGAGCCTATTGACACGTACTGTCCAGAGAAATTGGCAGACTTCAACGACGTCTATCAACATTTCCAGACGGACGCCCACTGTCAAGCGACAGTAAATCAAGGTTCGATGTTCTCTGGTCGCTAAGGGTGGCACAAAGAAGAGCCATTAAGTGTCATCCTTGCCCAGGAATATCAAACCGGCGAGCCAATTGAGGATAACTCAAGAATGTAACAACACAAGGGGCGTAGAGCCTTTTGACACATACTGTCCAGAGAAACTGGCAGACTTCAGCGACGCCTATCAACATTTCCTGGCGGATGCCCACTGTCAAGCGACAGGAAATCATGGTTCGGTGTTCTCTGGTTGCTAAGGGTGGCACAAAGAAGAGCCATTAAGTGTCATCCTTGCCCAGGAATATCAACCTGGCGTGTCAAACGAGGACACCGCACGAATTTGACAACACAAACATGGAACCAAATAGAGATGTACGTGACACGGGCCACCAAGAGAAACTTCATGAGAGGGCGGAGACGGCGGGATTGCACGCAACAGATGGACAAAAAATCCCTACTGACAGCTACGGCGACGAACCCCCCCCCTCCCTCCCCCCCTCGTATATTGTGCCTCGGAACAGTGGAACTACTGAGTGTGTCAGTGAACAGTGATTATACGGTTCTTAGTCCAATGCATATGCATGTGTTTCTGTCAGAGAAACTTTGACTCGTGTGTTTTGCAGGGGTTCGATTTATGGGTGTTTATTAGACTGACTCTTGCATTTTGCAGGTGTTCTATTTATTGTTTTTTTTTTAGACTTTGACTCGTGTATTTTGCAGGTGTTTTATTTATTGGTGTTTTTTTTTTGGATGTTGACTATTGTACTTCCAGAGCTGTTTTACTGATCAATGTTTGTTCTTGTGTGATGTATTAGATTTGTGATATTTTGTTTCGTAAATTCATTCCTGTGACATTGCTTCGTTTATCAGTCAGATAGCTATTCATTCTCATTGGACTGTGATCGATTAGCCTTTGCATGGGGCATATTTATAGTGAGGAACCCCATAAGGGTAACAATCACATAATTAATTGTAGTTTCAGTATAATGACACAGTGGTCATTGTTTGCTAACTAACTGAAATATAGTAGAGTGATTAAATTAGTGCCACAAAGTTATTTTAATTCTACAAATTATTAGTTTTATAAGATATAGAATTTTTTTTGCGATAACCACTTCGTAAAACATGTTTTTTCTCTTATCTTTTTTTGCTTTTGCGGATTGTGCATTGTAATGTTCTGCTTTATAATACTGATGTTATTTTCATGTTTTCATAAATTTTACTTGTTAATAAACAGTCATAAATTTTCCTGTGATCAGTTATCTCTTGCAATGAGCAAATACTGGTGAACTCCATAAGGGTAACAACCAGAAATTGTTTTCATATTAATGACACAGGAACCATTGTTTTTACTTGCTGACCGAATTAGGTCTACACTATCTTTTAAATAGGTGTCACAGATTGTTTTTTTTTTCTCTTTGAAATTGGTACATTCTAAAGATGTGTTGAAATTATTGTGTTTTAGCAAGTAGCTGGTGACGTTTTGCCTTTTCTTTACACTTTTGGTTTAAGTAGGGTGTGAGAAACCTGCTTGGGAATGTCCTAGCATGGCCAGAAAATTCCCTGCACAGTCTTTTCCCGGAGCGTTGGGGTTGTGAAAGGTCTCTGTTGGATTCCTTTCATGTTTGATTTCTTAAATCTGTTGTCATTTACGGCATAAATTCCTCTTCTAAATTTACTGTGGCGTTTCTGACTATCTGGGAGGAGACTGAGTAGTGGAACGTGTTACTTTTATACATAAACAAGAACGATCTGTCACACTACTACACTTTAAAACACAGTTTATATGTAATTCATGTCACACAGTCTCATACGGAACCTACATCCGCTTTCTTTTATATACTGTATATGATAAGATACTGTCATCCCCCTTCCCTTCTGTGTGAAAGAATGAATGAGCAAATGTATTTCTAGTTGCATGCTGGATGGTAGCAGGCAAGCCTGTCTGCTAGAGAACAGTAGGACCAACGTCGGAACAGGTAGCTACGCTTTCTAAAAGCAAAGAGGTTTCAATCCTTAGTATGGTCCTGTCTGTCCCTTGTCATGTTGGTATAGGAAGCTGCCTCTCTGGCCACTTCCGTTTGTATTTGTGAGCACGCCTCAGGTAGGAGCCCAGGTCATTCTGTCCGCGGCGAGCGTCTGAAGTGGTATCTCCGGCTAAGCGCGTGTCTGCTAAGCCCATAGGACAATGGATTTCTCAAGTTCAGCCTAACTGAAAATTTAATCACCTTTATTTCAGGTTTAGCTCTAAAATATCTAATGTTATCTTAATTTGCAACGCAGTGTAATTCGAGTGTGAAGTTCAGAATATATTCCGGTAGTTGCTTTCTCACTACTTTATGAGTAAAGTGGAGCCACGTGTTGATCAGTAACTCTAACTAGCATCATCAATCTTAAATACGAATCTGCGTGAGATTGTAACGTCTCGTCTTGACAATATTTTTCAATATAGCAACTTTTCTCTATGTTCAACGCATGTGGGGTGTACTTTTTGAGACCAGTACCACGTGCTTACACAATTGTTTGACCCATCAGGTTAATAGTAAGACGTTAGTAACCAGTTCGAGGTTTTTCTTTTGTAAATTGCGTTTCGATGTAATTTATTTTAATTATCAAAATTGTTGTGGAGTTACACTCTTTGTGTAAACCAAGTTGACCACGTGAAGCATGTGGTGTAATCATCAAAGTAGCCCTCAGCTATTCTTTTCGGGAAGATTTCACAGAGAGTTAGTATGAATTTAGTGTACCAGTGTGTGGTAATTACATGACGGACAGGATTGCGCTGCGAACGTAACTTCTTTGGGGGAAAATTGAATCGGTTGGTTATGGTTAATTTCCTCTTGCATATGTTTCAATGTTCTTCGTGTGTTATTTTATGAATGCAGTGTTGTATGTAGTCTCCCAATCTTGGCTCCCTATTTGATGTGTTCCGTAAGATTACAAACTCACATTTACACAATCCTAAATAAGGCACCAGCTTAGTTATGACTCAAGTTTAATATGCTGAAATTTCAATGATCAATGTTAAAATAAATTTCCAAATAAAAACTGATTTATTTCTTTTTATTTAAATTCTATTTTATATATATAGCACTGGTTGTCGTATGACTATTAAAAGATTATAATTAATGTTAGTCTGGTTGGGAATTTGGTATGCTAGACTGGATACCTGGTGAAACAGTTGCTCAATAATGCAAGGTTAACTTCCCCAGACAGCTCACAGCTTTTAACCCGCTTTTATTGTCTATCAGTACCGCTTTCATAGCAAATTAAAGCAACAACGTTATAATGGGCCACACCAGAGCAAACCCACCACAGAGTCAGTCGAAATTTTGAAGAATATTGGTAGGTAGGTCGTCACAGAGCAGACCCACTGTAGTCCTGGTAGAGATTGCGGTATTGGTGGGCCACCAGAGGTTCAGACCCACTGCAGTCCTTGTAGAAATAATGGTATTCGTGGGCCATCAAAGATGCAGATCCACTGTAGTCCTTGTAGAGATGGCTAGCAGCCATCCGTTGCGACTGTGCAGGTGCACAATCACCATCGAAGAGTCTTGCGGAGAATATAGCAAGTCCATAAACCACCACTTGTGCACCACAAAGTTTTTTCTAATTGTCCTTAGAACCAGCAATGCTGTTAACCAGTCCCTTGCTGAATTATTAACACACGTCCAAACAATAACAGTCCCAACTGCTCACATACTGTGCATATATTATGACCAACAGAAAAGTCTGCAGTGAAATGATACTTAATTTGAAGAACTGGTGTCTATACAATTATAAATTTACAACATAAAAATACAATTACAAAGGTACAAAATACATCATTAAAGAACATAACAATACAGATAACATTTGTAGTAATAGGTGCTTTACAAAAGAATATTCTCAAAAATGCGCCATCTCACTTCCCAACATCCACCACTGCTGGCGGCTCACCTCCAACTGCGCAACGGTACGCGCTGTTAACATCCAGCTGCCCAACACTACAATAGCAAACAACAATGCAAACCAGCCACAGACTGCACACAGCACAGCCAGTGATTTTCATACAGAGCGCTACGTGGCGTTACCAATAAGAAAACCTAAACAGCCTACTTACAACTATTAACCGTAAAATGACGGTCCGGTCTTCCCATCGGGCCCCACTCGGCGTCCAGACGCAAACAACCCCAGCCGAGCCGAACTGTCTCCACGCCAAGGCGGCCAGCGACCACACACGGAAACAACCACCTAACGCCAAAACGCCGTCTGAGTGAAAACTCAGCACTATGATCGATACGGACTTCGAAATAAGCGAGCACCGTAACCCAGATTTTTTCCTCAGAACATATTTACTGTCAAAAGTCAGAATTTCGTGACAATATACATCAACAGGTTGTCGATGTCCCATATTTCTACGTAGTCTCCGTCACCTTCTATGGTCCTACGCCAACCTTGTGGAAGAGCATGTATTCCATGCTGTTTAAAGCTCTTGTCCTGTAGGCGTAGCCATGTTTTCACTGCATGACTGACACTCTCGTCATCTTCAGAGTGTGTTCCCTGTAGAGAATCTTTTAGCGGCCCAAAGAGATGGAAGTATGAGGGTACCAGGTCTGGACTGTAGGACGGATGAGGGAATGATGTCCAACCCAATTTGGCGATGTGTTCCCAGGTTCTCAGACTTGTGTGTGGGCGTGCATTATCGTGTTGGAGCATGATTTCTGCTGGATTCTTGTTGGGAACGGTTCTTCAGTTTATTCAAATCAAATGGTTCTGAGCACTATGGGACTTAACATCTGAGGACTTAGAACTACTTAAACCTAACTGACCTAAGGACATCACACACATCCATGCCCGAGGCAGATTCCAACCTGCGATCGTAGCGGTCGCGCGGTTCCAGATTAAAGCGCCTAGAACGCTCGGCCACTGCGGCCGGCCTGAGTTTATTCAGAGTCTTCAATTATGCCTCTGAATTGATGGTTGACGCTCTTGGCATCACAATCACGAAAATGACGCCATCTCAATCCCAGAAGACTGCCGCCATGTCTTTTCCGGGAGAGGGGTTTGTCTCGAATTTCTTCTTCTGTGGTGAATGAGGATGATGCCACTCCGTGGGCAGCCCTTTTGTTTCCGTCCTCCATAACGATCCGTGACAGAAAGGCCTCTCGTTGGTCTCAAAACACCCCAACAATTAAGATGAAATGGCCTTTCTTTGAATCTTGAGGTCCGCTGTGAGCATTCGTGGAACCAATCGTGGGCACCTCTTTGAATATCCGAGAGTCTCGGTCATTGCAGACGCATTCCCAATGCTGACCGACAACTGCAGATCCAATTGTCGGCATGGATAATGGCATCCGTACGATTCAGCATGTCTGGAGCAGTGGCTGTGAGAGGACGTCCCGAGCGTGGCTGATCATGGAGCTCTGTTTCTGCATTTCCTGAAGCTCTAACTTTCTTTACCCGTCTCCAAACTGTACTCCTATCAACTGCAGCTTCGCCATACATTGGACACAGACGTTTAAGGATGCTCAACACTGTTTCTTTTTCTGCACACAAGAATTCAATAACAGCACGGTGCTTGTAACGTGAGTCGTATGTAGACGCCATTTTGACGCTGTACTACAGCTCTGCCATCTGGCAGAACGGTTCAAAACTTCACCGGCGCACAAACAAACATCAAATGTGAAGCACCAACAATGACGTTTGTCTGTGTATATTAATGGATTTTTTTTTTAAAGAAAAAAGTGGGGCTTTATTTACTGAACGACCCTCGTACTCTCCTGTCCTAAGTGTCAAAGTGCAACTCACGCCTTAAATAAGGCTGGCATATGTCTCATGTACTGGAATACTCTCTTCCAAATTCTGAAGGTGGCAGGGGTAAAATACAGGGAGCGAAAGGCTATTTACAATTTGTACAGAAACCAGATGGCAGTTATAAGAGTCGAGGGACATGAAAGGGAAGCAGTGGTTGGGAAGGGAGTAAGACAGGGTTGTAGCCTCTCCCCGATGTTGTTCAATCCGTATATTTAGCAAGCAGTAAAGGAAACAAAAGAAAAATTCGGAGTAGGTATTAAAATTCATGGAGAAGAAATAAAAACTTTGAGGTTCGCCGATGACATTGTAATTCTGTCAGAGACAGCAAAGGACTTGGAAGAGCAGTTGAATGGAATGGACAGTGTCTTGAAAGGAAGATATAAGATGAACATCAACAAAAGCAAAACAAGGATAATGGAATGTAGTCTAATTAAGTCGGGTGATGCTGAGGGAACTAGATTAGGAAATGAGGCACTTAAAGTGGTAAAGGAGTTTTGCTATTTGGGGAGCAGAATAACTGATGATGGTCGAAGTAGAGAGGATATAAAATGCAGGCTGGCAATGGCAAGGAAAGCGTTTCTGAAGAAGAGAAATTTGTTGACATCCAGTATTGATTTAAGTGTCAGGAAGTCACTTCTGAAAGTATTTGTATGGAGTGTATGGAAGTGAAACATGGACGATAAATAGTTTGGACAAGAAGAGAATAGAAGCTTTCGAAATGTGGTGCTACAGAAGAATGCTGAAGATTAGATGGGTAGATCACATAACTAATGAGGAAGTATTGAATAGGATTGGGGAGAAGAGAAGTTTGTGGCACAACTTGACCAGAAGAAGGGATCGGTTGGTAGGACATGTTCTGAGGCATCAAAGGATCACCAATTTAGTATTGGAGGGCAGCGTGGAGGGTAAAAATCGTAGAGGGAGACCAAGAGATGAATACACTAAGCAGATTCAGAAGGATGTAGGTTGCAGTAGGTACTGGGAGATGAAAAAGCTTGCACAGGATAGAGTAGCATGGAGAGCTGCATCAAACCAGTCTCAGGACTGAAGACCACAACAACAACAACATGTCTCATGTCCTTCAGCAAACCTTAAGCTGACGTCACACTCAAACATTGTCGGGATTGTCGGCAAGGTCTTTGTGTGGGCTCTTATCAAATCCCAAACATAATTATCAATTGCACGAGAGGCCTATTTACTTACCCTCTTTTGTCTCCATTCGTAATTGTCTGTTGGAGACTTTTTACTCGCATCTGCTCCTAACAAAATATTACAGAAAGTCTTTAAAAAAGTCGTAGCCTGTCTTCTGTTCTGTTCTCCTCGATTGTCTATTCACAGGCTCACCTATACCGATGTATTTCAGAAGAACTAATGTCTGTTCGTCATATGATAGTTGGTAGAAATGGTTCAAATGGCTCTGAGCGCTATGGGACTCAACTGCTGAGGTCATTAGTCCCCTAGAAATTAGAACTAGTTAAACCTAACTAACCTAAGGACATCACAAACATCCATGCCCGAGGCAGGATTCGAACCTGCGACCGTAGCGGTCTTGCGGTTCCAGACTGCAGCGCCTTTAACCGCACGGCCACTTCGGCCGGCATAGTTGGTAGAATTTGTAACACAAATCAGTTACAAAATCCATATTGGCCTAGGGACAGATGACCTCAGCAGTTTGGTCACATAGGAACTTACCCAAATTTCCACAATGAAGTTCTTGCTGTCTTTTCTACACGATGCATTACAGGCTGCGGCCTGGAACAGAGGAAGACGACAGCTGCTCTGAAGAGCCAAAGAAACTAGTATACCTGCCTGATCTCATGTAGGGTCTCCGCGAGCACGCGGAAGTGCCGCAATACGACGTAGCATGGACTCGACTAATGTCTGAAGTAGAGCTGGAGGGAACTGACACCATAGGAGACATGTTCCGAACAGCACATTGCAAGGCATCCCAGATATGCTCAATAATGTTCATTTCTTGGGAGTTTGGTGGCCAGCGGAAGTGTTTAAACTCAGAAGAGCGTTCCCGGAGCCACTCTGTAGCTATTTTGAACGTATGGGGTGTCGCATTGTCCTGCTGGAATTGCCCAAGTCCGTTGGATTGCGCAGGACATGAATGGATGCAGGTCATCTCACAGGGTACTTACGCACATGTCACATGTCAGAGTCGTATCTAGACGTATCAGGGATCCCACGTCACTGCAGCTGCACACATCCCACACCATTACAGTGCCTCCACCAGCCTGAACAGTTCAATGCTGACATGCAGGGTCCATGGATTCATGAGGATGTCTCCATACCCGCACAGATCCATCCGCTCGATACCATTTGAAACGAGACTCGTCCAAATAGCCAACATCTATCCAGTCATCAACAGTCCAGTGTTGGTATTGACCGGTCGAGGCAAGAGTGTAAAATGGCTATAATTTCGCACCTTACAAGCACTCATCTACATACTTTGCCGTGATTCACAACCGGAATTGAGTATCATTCATAGGTTGTACATCATGGATATGAATATTTAAAGAAAGCTGACATTGTCACGTACACCTTGTAAATAGTTGTTAACGCTTATTGCATGAAAGGTCATGTAGTGTCTTTGTTAACAGAACGACGTAATGAATGATTTCTTATACTAGTAGAGGTTGGAACGCCAGTGGAAATGAAACGGCAGGCATAACTCAGGCACTGGGTGGAAAAGCCTGCACAGGTCTGTTGGTCCTGCTTGACACAGGAAGGAGCCAAGATGGACGGTCGGGGCACCTGAGTGCTGAAGCACAATACAGCGGCGACTGGCAAGTTTGGAGTGGGGCCGGAAGGATAACCGGATAATACTTCGGAAACTGTGAAAATCTTGGACAGAGCAGAAACGAACGAGGAAGCGCTGCTTCGGAAATCACGCAGGCTGTGTTATTTCTGAGGTGTTCACTCTGAGAAGCGTACCATTGTATGTATTCCTAATTAACGGGAACAGGTATTTCCTCGCAAACTTTCCGCGCTGAACGACAAAAGACTGAAATATGGTTCGTCGGCGTTCAGAAGAATCTGTATAGACGGAGTACATTCCGGGGTTTCGAGAATATGATTCGCTTTCTGCAGTTACGAGGGAGGGAAGCCGAGCTTTGCTGGGAAGCCAGCGGTGGAGAGAAAGTAGTCTTCCGTGTTAAGCACCCATGTTTGACGGTCGCTCAGTATCAGCTTTTGTTGGTCCTGACACACTTGCTGTCTTTGCTCTCTGGAGATTTTATAGTTGGAACGGTTCGGCACTGTACTGTTGCGAACTTCTACGATTCTGGACTTCGCCTCCGGTTAGGGAGTCGTCATTGAGTGCGCAGCGTTCAGTGATTGAGAGCACTTCTTCTACCTATACTCTCGTAGAGACGTTATCTGAATTCCGTCCTTGTGGCTGGGAGTTTCTCGTCTGTAGAACACAGAGAGGAGAAGACAGTATAAGATTATACTAGTCAGAGGACCGCCTGCCGCCGTCCTAGTGTTTGAAAGAGTTTATTTGTGGCTGGAGTTCTTCCATCACCGCAGACGTGTACGAGAACCATCACTCCAACGCACCGGACGCAGTGCATACGGTGGAATTGCTAATTCCTTCGGCATATTAGGGCTATAAGGCTAAACAGCTGTGATCACGTAAGTTTTATTTCCGCTGAGGTTGCACACCATTGTAAATCATCTTTGAAAGTAGTGCCTTCTAGTGTTTGGTACGTAGATGATGCTAGTCGTCTCGCGTTGTTTATGTTAGATCGCTTAGCCATAATAAAGGGGCAGATTTGGGCAACTGATCAATCATATTATTTAAGAAATTCCCAGTGGATATTGATATATAAACATTTCTAATATATAAAGGGGTTTTAATCTACAATAAATGTATCAGCAGAGACAGCATTTATCATTTTGTAGTTACTAGTTCCCTTAATCACTCTTTTATTTTTTGTTGTTGTAATTTATATGTTAAATAGCAAGAAGGAGGAGATAATAACACCATTAAGAGATCCTAAGATCTGCTTCAGGGGGTAGTCAGACTGGGCCAAAACTTCATTTTCCCGTTCAGCATATTCCGCTGCGCACATTCATTTTACACCTGCCTGGAGTAGCATCTTGGAAGACATAAAGATTTGTGTCGTGCAGTCATCAAGCGTACACGAGTGGGCCTTCGGCTCCGAAAGCCCATACCGATGATGTGTCGATGAATGGCTCCCACACTGACACTTGATGGCCCAGCATTGAAATCTGCATTAATTTGCGGAAGGGTTGCACTTCCGTCGCGTTGAGCGATTCTCTTCAGTCGTCGTTGGGCCCGTTCTTGCAGGATCTTTTTCCGGCCGCAGCGATGTCGGAGATTTGATGTTTTACCGGATTCTTGATATTCACGGTACGCTCGTGAAATAGTCGTACAGGAAAATCCCCGCTTCATCGCTAGCTCGGAGATGCTATATCCCGTCGCTCGTGCGCCGACTACAGCACCGCGTTCAAACTCACTTAAATCTTGATAACCTGCCATTGTTGCAGCAGCAACCTATCTAACAACTACGACAGACACTTGTCTTTCATAGGCGTTGCCGACCGCTGCGTCGTATTCTGCCTGTTTACATATCTCTGTATTTGAATACGAATGCCTATACCAGTTTCTTTGGCGCTTTACTGAACAAGACTCTTTTCAGATATGTACAATTCAGAAGCATACGATTTAAATCTACGACGGTTCTGAAAAACTTTAATACTTCTATACATAAATACTGTAGTATCGAAATACAATAAAAATGTCATGCAGGAGTACTTATATTGGCTGCTGCAGACTTGGTAGGAATTTCCTTTCCCTGTCTGTTGACACAGGACTTCTCACACTTAAAGTAGTAGATGAGTTTTGCAATTTGGGGAGCAAAATAACTGATGATGTTCGAAGTAGGGACGATATAAAATGTAGACTGGCAATAGCAAGGAAAGCGTTTGTTAGCTTCGAGAATAGATTTAAGTGTCAGGAGGTCCGTTGTGAAAGCATTTGTATGGAGTGTAGCCATGTATGGAAGTGAAACTTGGACCATGAACAGTTTATCTAAAAAGAGAAGCTTGCGGTGCTACAGAAGAATGCTGAAGATTATATGGGTTGATCACGTAACTAATGAAGAGGTAATGAATAGAATTAGTGAGAAAAGGAATTTGTGGCACAACTTGACTAGAAGAAGGGATTGCTTGGTTGGATATTTCTGAGGCATCACCAGTTTAGTACCGGAGGGGAGCGTGGAGGGTAAAAATCGTGGAGGGAGACCAAGAGATGAACACATTAAGCAGATTCAGAAGGATGTAGGTTGCAGTAGGTACTGGGAGATGATGAAGCTTGTACAGGATAGAGCTGCACCCAACCAGTCTCTGGACTAAAGACCACAATAACGACATATTAAAAAACAATCGCAAGGACCTTGTTATTGTCGCCCTACACAATAAGCAGTCTCGGTTCTACAGGCACACACAAGTATCGCTAACGATATACATATTAGAAATTATACATGCTTTATAAATGGTGGTATGGTTTTGGTTCCGAATGAAGTGGTCTTCCACACAAATACCGCGACATTGAATATAGACGGTGATCCCTGGGTGTGTATTAACAGACCGAAAATGTGGGTACAAGTCGCTATTGGTATAACCACGTAATAAAATCGCCCTTACCATCTAAATTAGAAAGTAATTCGATTAAGGAACGTGGTATTAAGCCGATATTTGCAACTCGCTCTTGCCGCTGCTAGGTATTTCCCACGCTAACAGATAGTACTGGTAACGCATTCACCCTTGACACCAAGTATATAGTGTAACAGAGGTTCCGTGATATATTGGCGGGATTATAGGCGAGGGACGAGGATGGCTAACTGAGAATGATCACAACAAGTAGATAGTGTGCTATTTAATAATGTAAGTGTAGACCAGATGTGGCTTGAATTCAGAGAAATAATATCGGCAGCAATTGAGAGACTTACACCAAATATATTAACAAACGACGGAGCTGATCCCCCTTTGTGCACAAAACGGGATAGAACACTGTTGCAGAAACATTGAAACAAACACGCCAAATTTAAACAGACGTAAAATCCCCCAACTTCGGCGATATTTTACACAAGCTCGAAATTTAGGGCGGACTTAAATGCGAGATGCCTATAACAGTTTCCACAACGAAACTTTGTGTCGGAACCTGACAGAAAATCCAAAGAAATTCTGGTCGTATGTGAAGTACGTTAGCGACAAGAAACAATCAATGCCTTCTCTGCGCGATAGCAATGGAGATACTATCGAAGACAGTGCTGCCAAAGCAGAGTTACTAAACACAGCCTTCCGTAATGCCTTCACAAAAGAAGACGAATTAAATATTCCAGAATTCGAATCGAGAACAGCTGCCAGCATGAGTAACGTAGAAGTAAATATCCTCGGAGTAGTGAAGCGACTTAAATCACTTAATAAAAGCAAGCCTTCTTGTCCAGACAGTATACCAATTACGTTGCTTTTGGAGTATGCTGATGCCTTAGCTCCATAATTAACAATCATATACAACCATTCGCTCGACGAAACATCCGTACTGAAAGACTGGAAAGTTGCACAGGTCACACCAATATTCAAGGAAGGTAGTAGGAGTAATCCAATAAATTACAGGCCCATATCGTTAACGTCTATATGCAGCAGGATTTTGGAACATATATTGTGTTGAAACATTATGAATTACCTCGAAGAAAACTGTCTATTGACACACAGTCAACATGGGTTTAGAAAACATCGATCTTGTGAAACACAACTAGCTCTTTACTCACATGAAACGTTGAGTGCTATTGACAAGGGATTTCCAAAAGGCTTTAGACACTGTACCACACAAGCGGCTTGTAGTGAAATTGCGTGCTTGTGGGATGTCGTCTGATATGTGACTGGATTTGTGATTTTCTGTCAAAGAGGTCACAGTTCGTAGTAATTGACGGAAAGTCATCGAGTAAAACAGAAGTGATTTCTGGCGTTCCCCGAGGTACTGTTACAGTCCCTTTGCTGTTCCTTATCTATATAAACGATATGGGAGACAATTTGAGCAGCCGTCATAGGTTGTTTGCAGATGACGCTGTCGTTTATCGACTAATAAAGTCATCAGAAGATCTAACCAACTTGCAAAACGGTTTAGAAAAGATATCTGAATGGTGCGAAAATTGGCAGTTGACCCTAAATAACTAAAATTGTGTGGTCATCGACATGAGTGCTAAGAGGAATTCGTTAAACTTCGGTTACACAATAGATCACTCTAATCTAAAGGCCGTAAATTCAACTGATTACCTAGGAATTACAATTAAGAAAAACTTACATTGGTAGGGACACATAGAAAATGTTGTGGGGAAGGCTAACCAAAGACGGCCTTTTACTGGCAGGACAGAAAATGTAGCAGATCTACTAGAGAGATTGCCTACACTACGCTCGTCCGTCCTCTTTTAGAATACTGCTGGGCGGTGTGGTATCCTTACCAGATAGGACTGACGGAGTACGTCGAAAAAGTTCAAAGAAGGGCAGCACGTTTTGCATTATCGTGGAATATGTCAGAGAGTGTCACAGAAATGATACAGGATTTGGGCTGGACATCATTGAAAGAAAGGCGTTTTTCGTTGCGACGGAATCTTCTCACGAAGTTCCAATCACCAACTTTCTCCTCCAAATGCGAAAATATTTTGTTGACACCGACCTACATAGGGAGGAACGTTCACCACGATAAAATAAGGGAAATCAGACCTCGTACGGAAAGATACAGGTGTTCGTTCCTTCCGCGCGCTATACGAAATTGGAATAATAGAGAATTGTGAAGGTGGTTCGATGAACCCTCTGCCAGGCACTTAAGTGTGACTCACAGAGTATCCATGTAGATGGAGAGGAATCACTCTAAAAACGCAACGCTAGACTGAGGTCATAAGAAATGTACAAAATCCTATGAGCGACACACCAGCTTTTCACATCTGTAGTGTTACGCTTTCTGGTAAAAATGCTGTCTGCGATGCGTAATCAAGTCTCTCCACTGAAACACGTACTTGCGTTGGATCCTACTGAGATGTCTTTTAAGGGCTCAAAATCATGAAAAGTTCAATTTTTACTTTTTTGCGTTTTCTGAATCTGCAGACTATTACCTTTTAATAGATATATAATTTATTCAATTCCGAAGACTACAACTATTTTTAATTTTTTTTTGAAATGTGTTCTACATGGGCGTGACCCACTGTGGCGCTGTTAAACTGCTGTCAAATGGTGTTATTATCAACGTCCGTGTTCATCAGGTACATTTTAGTGATGTGAGATAAAGTATGTGTTGTGGCTAACCTGTGATGGTTCAATATATATCGCTGGTGTGATTGTCGATTGTTTCATGTTTATTTACTCTGTCGTTATCTCGAAAATATTCGTAATTAATTCTGTTTCTTGAGTCTCTGTTTTGTTGAAGTATAATAATGGGTAAAAGTAAAGTTATTAGAAATCCTCTGAAGGCTTTTAAGAAAAGGAGAAATGTTGGAAACCCAAAGGTATGTGTTATTACTGTAAACAATAAAGACGATAACCAAGTGAGTGAACCTAACCTCTCAAGTACACCTGCCCATAGCAGTCAAAGTGGGAAAGAAAATACTTCACAGAAGAAGCTTGGTTCAATGAGTGAAAACTATGAATGTTTTATGGGCGAATCGGATGCGAATGAAATATTTGATATGTCGGTTCTCAAAGGAATTTTTTCAAACTGTGTAAGATGTATTCATTGTAGTGAAGTTGGTCTGGAACTCTCCGAAATAAAGCACGTGGGACTTGCTAGTGAAATACAACTGAAATGTGATAAGTGTTCATACATGACCACCTTTTGGAACAGTGTTGCAGTAACTGCAACTGAAGAAAATGGTAGCAAAATCTACGAACACAACAACGAGCGATGCTTGCTTTAGACAAGGAACGCCTTCGGGCTGCAGACAGGGCTTTAAACCCTAATGACATCACACACATCCATGCCCGAGGCAGGATTCGAACCTGCGACCGTAGCGGCCGCGCGGTTCCAGACTGGAGCGCCTAGAACCGCTCGGCCACACCGGCCGGCATGATTGTTTGAGAAGGGTTGTAACGAGGAATGATTTAACGGCAGACTGATGATGCATTCTAGAGAGAGGGAGATGTTGATGCAGGTAATTTATCACGCATTTAACCATTTTTTCTGTTATTCTCTCGGGGTGTATTGGTTGTGTGGTATAACCTGCAGTAGACTCGTATACAATTGTATATTCTGTCTGACTTACACCACTATCTACCTGCAATCGTTAATAGGAATCTTCTCTGTACAACAGTCAACAGAGAACTTTCAACTCATGTGTGATGAAAAATGACCATGAATGGGAAACTATTTCAGCAGCCTCCTCTAGACGAACGAAGATCTATCCGAAGTACTCCATTTCTCTGCCACATCTTGTCATAAGTCATGAGTTTCATAACTGAAGTGATTCTCTGTTAGTGACAGATGTTTATGAGGTCCTGCAAACCCCATGTATACATCTGCTTGAAAGTTGTCCTGTTTACCGAGTTAGTGCAGCATGGGCCGGGCGGTGTGGCCGAGCGGTTCTAGGCGCTACAGTCTGGAACCGCACTGCTGCTACGGTCGCAGGTTCGAATCCTGCCTCGGGCATGCATGTGTGTCATGTCCTTAGGCTAGTTAGGTTTAAGTAGTTCTAAGTTCTAGCGGACTGATGACCTCCGATGTCAAGTCCCATAGAGCTCAGAGCCATTTTTTTTAGTGCAGTGTGGCGTGTAATTTCACGTGTCAGTCAGCGTTGCTACGCGTTTGTCTATTTCCTTGTAAGAGGCATTTTCTGTTGCTAACGATCATTTTATAGGACTGGCGCGAGAATAGTAAAATTTCTGAACCATAAATCGGATGCGAACGGTGGTCACAATACAGTCCAGAAAGCTATACTGTGTATGTGTCAGAAAGAATCTGTGTGTTTCTTTGGTGCAGAAGGTAGTTTGTGACAGTAGTGAGTAGGAGAGAAAACTTGCAGGGTGGATGTATATATGATGTTGGAGATATATATCCTGCATTAGAGTATTAAGAGCGTTGCCCTCCTCGTGACTAATGTGAAGGGTATGGGAAAGACAATGGTAACCTTCAAATTTGAATTTTTCAAACGAAGTACAGTAAGACAGTGGTAACCCTGATCTATGCTAGGTGGTGTAATGAGTTGACCGTATTGATGATAGATGCCAGCACAGAGTTGATTTGTTTCTGTGGAAACCCACATACGCTGGTGGGAAACAATGGTAACCCACAAATTCAAAATGGAGGCACCAGCAGATTTGCACTGAGGGAAGTTGTGATATTTTTGTAACTTTAAGAGAATTGTGTGGCGATTCCAGTGATTATGGCTGTTTTGATGATGACATTAATGAGATTTCAGTTTAAACGAGGTGATGGAAGATCCTACTTATAATAATTCTACTGCAAGTCAAGTAAGTTTTGTTTTCCACAACATGTTGTTATTTGCTGGTTACCACTATCTTGGGGTAGCTAGTTAGGCTACGTATTTTATTTCCATATTCAACTTTTTTACAAGACATTGATACGAAGATAGTGTGAACACATCTTTTAATGCAACTACATTATCCTCTGTAAATCATGGGATGTTTACAAAGAGACATATTCTCGTATGAGTGGGTTACCATTTTATTGATCTTATCATTGATGAGGTTACCATTTTATTGGTTAACAGAACTTTTTTATTATAACGGTATCCATACAAAAAATTTTTTTAATAGAATGAAAAGGGTCGCAACAGAACTGGCCCTGGGAATAAAGACGTCACAATGAAAACATCGAGAAACAGAAAAAAGCTAGTGAACAAACAACAACAGAACAAACTGTCAAGGCATAGTGGAGTTGAATATACTTCGAAAGAAGGTACAGTGATCCAGGTGATAAGTTTAGTTGGATTTTCCTGTAAATGTTATAAAAGTGTTTTGAATGGATTGAGGAGAAGCTTATACAGAGTATAAACAAGTCATTCTGGAACATTGGGGACTTCAATAGACAAAATGCTTATTTGTTTGGTTCCATGCGGGTAGAACCCATAAAAAGAAGATATACGAGCAATGAAATTAGCAAGCGTAACAATACTGTACGATACAGTGTTATAAAAGATGGCAGAACCACTGACGTCTGTAAAGTTAATGGTGAAAAATTCTGTGTGTGGATGGAATATGCCATACAAAGTTGCTACAACCATTATAAAGGTGAATATTGTCCTGATATCAAAGTGAAGCCTGTATCTTTTGATAAGTATCATTACATTTTCATTCAAGATTTCAATATTTCACTGAAACTGCCAAAATCAGTTACTTACCCTACATGCGACTCAAATGAAATTCAACTGATAGAAGCAGAAAACGACCTGGAAAAATTAAGAGAAATAAATATACAGAATGAGTTACATCTCAGAAAAGGCCAGGCAGGTCAAGATAACACAAAAGTGCAAACACAGAAGGCAGTTGCTGATAAAGGCATTCATGTAATAACTTTCGACCTACAACAGGTATTGTTTTTACTCTGCAATTCACACTTAAGTGCCTGGCAGAGGGTTCATCGAACCGTTTTCATACTACTTCTCTACCATTCCACTCTCGAATGGCGCGTGGGAAAAAGGAACACCTAAATCTTTCCGTTCGAGCTCTGATTTGTCTTATTTTGTTATGATGATCATTTCTCCCTACGTAGGTGGCAGTCAACAAAATATTTTCGCATTCGGAAGAGGAAGTTGGTGATTCAATCCTACCTGGTAAGGATCCCACACCTAGTAGTAATATTCCAGCAGATTACGGACAAGTGTAATGTAAACTTCCTGGCAGATTAAAACTGTGTGCCCGACCGAGACTCGAACTCGGGACCTTTGCCTTTCGCGGGCAAGTGCTCTACCATCTGAGCTACCGAAGCACGACTCACGCCCGGTCCTCACAGTTTTACTTCTGCCAGTACCTCGTCTCCTACCTTCCAAACTTTACGGAAGCTCTCCTGCGAACCTTGCAGAACTAGCACTCCTGAAAGAAAGGATATTGCGGAGACATGGCTTAGCCACAGCCTGGGGGATGTTTCCAGAATGAGATTTTCACTCTGCTGTACAGTTAATGGTGAAAAATTCTATGTGTGGATGGAATATGCCATACAAAGTTGCTACAACAATTATAAAGGTGAATATTGTCCTGATATCAAAGTGAAGCCTGTATCTTTTGATAAGTATCATTACATTTTCATTCAAGATTTCAATATTTCACTGAAACTGCCAAAATCAGTTACTTACCCTACATGCGATTCAAATGAAACTCTGCAGCAGAGTGTGCGCTGATATGAAACTTCCTGGCAGTTTTAATCTGCCAGGAAGTTTCATATCAGCGCACACTCTGCTGCAGAGTGAAAATCTCATTCTGGAAGTGTAATGTAGACTGTCTCATTAGTGGGTTTGTCGCATCTTATAATTGTTCTGCCAACAAAGTACAGTCTTTGTTTCTCCTTCCCCACAATATTATCTATTGCTCTTTCCAATTTAAGTTGCTCGTAATTGTAATTCCTAGGTATTTAGTCGAATTGACAGCCCTTAGATTGTGCGATTTATCGTATACCCAAAATATATCGGATTTCTTTTAGTAGATGACCTCGCACGTTTCTTTGTTTAGTGCCAATTGCCACTTTTCGCACCATACAGAAATTCTCTCTCGATCATTTTGGAATTGGAATTGATCGTCCGATGATTTTACTAGACGGTAAATTAAGCGTCATCTGCAAACAATCTGAGGGAGCTGCTCAGATTCTCTCCTATATCAGTTGTGTAAATCAGGACAGCAGAGGGGCTATGACACTACCTTGCGGAACGCCAGATATCACTTCTGTTGTACTTGATGATTTACCGTCTATCACTACGAACTGTGACCTCGCTGAGTGAAAATCACGAATCCAGCCACACAACTGAGACGATACTCCATATGCACGCAGTTTGATTAATAGTCACTTGTTAGAAACCGTATCAAAAGCCTTCTTGAAGTCAAGGAATATTGAATCGATCTGAGATCCCTTGTCGACAGCACTCATTACTTCATGGGAATAAAGAGCTAGCTGTGTTGTACAACAACGATATTTTCTGAATCCGTGTTGGTTATGTATCAATGAGTAATTAAAGGTGATTCATAATGTTCGAGTGCAGTATATGCTCCAAAATACTACTGCAAATTGAGGACAGTGATATGAGTCTGTGATTCAATGGATTAGTCCTATTTCCTTGATTGAATATTGGTGTGACCTGTGCTACTTTCCAGTCTTTAGGAACAGACCTTTCGTCAAGTGAGCGGTTGTATATGTTTGCTATAAAAGGCGCTATTGTGTCTGCATACTCTGAGAGGAACCTGATTGGTATACCATCTGGACAGGAAGACTTGCCTTTCTTAAGTGATTTGAGTTGTTTCGCAACACCTAAGATATCTACTTTTATGTCACTCATGCTAACAGCTGTTCTGGTTTCGAATTCTGGAATATTTACTTCGTCTTCTTTCGTGAAGGAATTACGGAAAACTGTATATAGTAACTCCGCTTTAGTGGCGCCATCATCGGTAACATTTCCATCGCTATCGCGCAGGGACGGTATTGACTGTTTTTTGCCACTGGTGTACTTTACATACGACCAGAAACCCTTCGCGTTTTCCGCCAGGTTTCGTTGTGGTAACTATTAAGGGGCCCTGGAAAGGCTCAAAATCATGAAAATTTCAATTTTTACTATTTTGCGTTTTCTGAATCTGCAGACTATTACCTTTTAATAGATATATAATTTATACAATTCCGAAGACTACAACTATTTTTAAATTTTTTTGAAATGTGTTCTACATGGGCGTGACCCACTGTGGCGCTGTTAAACTGCTGTCAAATGGTGTTATTATTAACGTCCGTGTTCATCAGGTACATTTTAGTGATGTGAGATAAAGTATGTGTTGTGGCTAACCTGTGATGGTTATCTCTGGTGTGATTGTCGATTGTTTCATGTTTATTTACTCTGTCGTTATCTCGAAAATATTCGTAATTAATTCTGTTTCTTGAGTCTCTGTTTTGTTGAAGTATAATAATGAGTAAAAGTAAAGTTATTAGAAATCCTCTGAAGGCTTTTAAGAAAAGGAGAAATGTTGGAAACCCAAAGGTATGTGTTATTACTGTAAACAATAAAGACGATAACCAAGTGAGTGAACCTAACCTCTCAAGTACACCTGCCATAGCAGCCAAAGTGGGAAAGAAAATACTTCACAGAAGAAGCTTGGTTCAATGAGTGAAAACTATGAATGTTTTATGGGCGAATCGGATGTGAATGAAATATTTGATATGTCGGTTCTCAAAGGAATTTTTTCAAACTGTGTAAGATGTATTCATTGTAGTGAAGTTGGTCTGGAACTCTCCATAATAAAGCACGTAGGACTTGCTAGTGAAATACAACTGAAATGTGATAAGTGTTCATACATGACCACCTTTTGGAACAGTGTTGCAGTAACTGCAACTGAAGAAAATGGTAGCAAAATCTACGAACACAACAACGAGCGATGCTTGCTTTAGACAAGGAACGCCTTCGGGCTGCAGACAGGGCTGTAAAGAGTCTAGAAATACAAGCAAGAGTAAACAGGAGGAGGAACAAGAGGAAGCTGGAGGAGGAGTTTGCAGAGGATGAAGATAATCCATCCTATGGACCTGGAATGCACTAAAAAGTTAATCCAATCTTTGTCGCTCGATTCCCAAAACTTTTGTTTTCTCATACTAATTACATGTTTTCTAAGGATCTTCCAAACATATTTGTTTCAAACTTTCAGTAAATGTTACAAAGTACCTTCTGCATAATTTAACACAGCCTTTTTCCAAAAAACTGTATATTTTTGAATATATAAATAAAAAATTGCAAAAAATGTTGTGAATTTTCATTACAATTGAAAAAAATAATCTTTAATAACTGAACTAAAATTTTGTAAAATCCCTGTGTTAAGTTGTAGCCCATATTCCAATAAATAAGCTGTAAAAAGTTCAACTTACTACATCAAATACTTTGTGAGGAAAGATGTAATTTATAAGCGTTATTTTAACATTGCAAGTATAGGGCGTTCCGGAGCCCCTTAAAAGCATCTCGCATTGATGTCCGCGCTAAATTTCGAGCTTCCGTGAAACTTAGGCAGTCTTGCGGATTTTGCTTTCTTCTGAATGTGGCACAGTGTTTTCGTTGCTTCTGCAACAGTGTTATGACGTGTTTTGTGTACCGTAGTGTATCAGTCCCGTCTCTTATTAACTTATGCGGTATGAATCTATCTATATACTCTGAATTCGATCCATATCTGGTCTACATAATTAACTTGGAAGGAATGGAGACTTAGGAAGGCATGAAGCGAATTTTTATGTGCTGTTTTAAATAGATGTATTTTGCGTTTATTTTTAGTGGTTTTGGTTGATATGGTTTTGAGCCTCGCTACAATGACCTTGTGTTCACTAATCCCTGTATCCGTTATGAGTTTCTCTATTAGATCAGGATTATTTGTGGCTAAGTGTGTTTTCGCAACCATTTACAATTCGTGTGGGCTCATGAACTAATTGTTCCACGTAATTCTCAGAGAAAGCATTTAGCTCTATAAGAGGAAACTGTGGACATATAACTTCAGCATTCATATCTGTAATTCGTCATCGGGTCATTTCTTTGTTTGGGATGAAACGGTAGCATCAAGGACCGCAGAGGAAATAGGCAGTTGCTTACTGAAGTATGTTGAAGATCACAATACACGAGGGAATAAGTTGGTTGCCATTTCAGACAACTGCTCTGGGCAAAACAAAAACTGGAACATTGTGTTTGTTTGGATGCTGCTTATAGGAAAAGGAAGATTTTCCACCACTGAGCACCACTTCCCACTTCTTGGACAATCCATGTTGCCAAGCGATCGAAATTTCGCTGTTGTGGAGCAGTATGTTCGTCGACATGTGCAGTTTGTATATGCCCATCAGGACTGGGTGGACATCTCGAAGAAGTGCGGCCAAAAGTGACCATTTTGTGTCCATGTTATGTCATAAGAAGATTTTGTATGCATCAGTGACATGAGATCTACATTTACTCAAAAGAATATCTCAGTAGAAGGGCGCAAGGCGTAACTACGAGACGCTGTACGGCTTCTCATCGATGCAGATGACCCAGGAACTTTGTTCGTATCGAATACATTTCGTGGGGAAGACTGGCAGAAAGTCAGTTCACACAAACGAGGTTGCCCTACAACCTTAGAAGGAAACAGTCTTGAAAAGAAGTGTTTCGGTTCAGTTCGAATTGACTCGAAGAGCCGGCGGCTGTGGCCGAGCGGTTCTAGGCGCTTCAGTCCGGAACCATGCGGCTGCTACGGTTGCAGGTTCGAATTCTGCCTCGGGCATGGATGTGTGTGCTGTCCTCAGGTTAGGCTTAAGTAGTTCTAAGTCTAGGGGACTGATGACCACAGCAGTTAAGTCCCATAGTGCTCAGAGCCACTTGAACCGTTTTTTGACTCGAAGAAGAAATAAACCTCGTATCTGCACTGAACTGGATAACACCTATTCATCACAAATTCTACAAAGCAATAAAAACTAAGAAGACATCTACGAATGAGGATGAGTATGTAGATGCATCTGCAGAGGAAATGTGAGAATTTTCGGCTGTCCTGTGTTTGTTGCAGGAAAATAATGGTATGCCACATAATATGTTCGCCACAGCTAAGAAAATGTAGAGTTGTGGACATTATTAAGTCAAAATTTGTATTTTTTCCACTGATTTGTGTGCTTAAGATGTTGTATAGTGACTACCAGTTGCATAAATAATAAAATATTTATAACTTACGTATGAAATATTTTTTTTAATACTTTTCCAATTGAATATATCAATTCATAGCTAATGTGGGTTATCATTATATATCCCCATACCCATCATATATCGGAAACCACACTGCTTTAACATTATGGCACATTTGGGTACAGAACCATGCAGCCTTAGAAATGGATGTTTTTATGTTCTACCATCATTTCTGCCTTCCCGGTACCTTGTTGGTACTGACATGAATTCTAGAACAATACTTTACGAGGTGCATTCAAGTTCTAAGGCCTCCGATTTTTTTTCTCCAGACTGGAAAGAGATAGAAACATGCACATTGTTTTAAAATGAGGCCGCGTTCATTGTCAATACGTCCCAGAGATGGCACCACCGTACGGCAGATGGAATTTTAGCACCAGCGGCGAGAATGAGAACTGTTTTAAATACTTAAAATGGCGACGTTTTCCTTACTTGAACAGCGTGCAATCATTCCTTTTCTGAATTTGCGTGGTGTGAAACCAATTGAAATTCGTTGACAGTTGAAGGAGACATGTGGTGATGGAATTATGGATGTGTCGAAAGTGCGTTCGTGGGTGCGACGGTTTAATAAAGGCAGAACATCGTGTGACAACAAACCGAAACAACCTCAGGCTCACACAAGCCGGTCTGACAACACGATCGAGAAAGTGGAGAGAATTGTTTTGGGGGATCGCCGAATGACTGTTGGACAGATCGCCTCCAGAGTTGGCATTTCTGTGGGTTCTGTGCACACAATCCTGCATGACGACCTGAAAATGCGAAAAGTGTCATCCAGGTAGGTGCCACGAATGCTGACGGACGACCACACGGCTGCCCGTGTGGCATGTTGCCGAGCAATGTTGACGCGCAACGACAGCACGAATGGGACTTTCTTTTCGTCGGTTGTGACAATGGATGAGACGTGGATGCCATTTTTCAATCCAGAAACAAAGCGCCAGTCAGCTCAATGGAAGCACACAGATTCACCGCCACCAAAAAAATTTGGGGTAACTGCCAGTGCTGAAAAAATGATGGTGTCCATGTTCTGGGACAGTGAGGGCGTAATCCTTACCCATTGTGTTCCAAAGGGCGCTACGGTAACAGGTGCATCCTACGAAAATGTTTTGAAGAACAAATTCCTTCCTGCACTGCAACAAAAACGTCCGGGAAGGGCTGCGCGTTGACGAAGACAACGCACCCGCACATCGAGCTAGCGTTACGCAACAGTTTCTTCGTGATAACAAGTTTGAAGTGATTCCTCATGCTCCCTACTCACCTGACCTGGCTCCTAGTGACTTTTGGCTTTTTCCAACAATGAAAGACACTCTCCGTGGCCGCACATTCACCAGCCGTGCTGCTATTGCCTCAGCGATTTTCCAGTGGTCAAAACAGACTCTTAAAGAAGCCTTCGCCGCTGCCATGGAATCATGGCGTCAGCGTTGTGAAAAATGTGTACGTCTGCAGGGCGATTACGTCGAGAAGCAACGCCAGTTTCATCGATTTCGGGTGAGTAGTTAATTAGAAAAAAAATCGGAGGCCTTAGAACTTGAATGCACCTCGTAGAACTGATTTCCAAATTCATTTACGTAAAATGAATGAACTGTGTCCGTCTGGAGCTCCATCTCATCCACACTTCGGCACTTCTTGCGACGCCTATGTGATGGAGGTCACCTGTGCCGCTCCCAGCGTTGCGGTTGCGACGTTTTCCTTTGGGTGGTCGAGGAAGTCATCCACAGGGAGGGAGCGCCTGTGCCGGGGAGCCGCTCTGCGGCGAATCGTTCAGTCGGTTGTCACGTTCTGTCACCGCTGTGATTCACCAAGGAAGGATTCCGCCACTTGACATTTCACGTAATCTCGTCCCGGGGCGTCATTAGCGTATAGATTAAGCGTCGACTGATGATAACGGCGTCTGCACACTCGGTCACGTTAATTATTGTGCAACTTTAGTGTGGAACTTGACCAATTCCAGATCTGTGGCGTGGCCCCAGAGTTGTCAGCCTGACGCTTAGCACAGTGTGCAGTATTTGAGACAAGGCACTTCCTGTTGTTGTGACCAGAGGACAGTACTTCCGTCCAGATGTAAAAGTGGGTTCTTTGACCGCTCTTGGAGAAGGCTCGTCAGACTAGAAGACTTCGTAAATCAATAAAAAATTCGCTTAACTTCGACAACTTATTTTCCAACACTCACATTGCTGTCTCGGAAAAATGACTGTTTTCCTAGTTTCCAGTGCTTCCATGTCAACTTTCTCTCCTATATATATATGTATATAATGTAAGTAGGCTGTTTACGTTTTTATGTTGGTAACGCCACTTAGCGCTCTATATGAAAACCACTAACTGTGCTGTGTGTAGGCTGTGGCTGGTTGGCATTGTTGGAATAGTAGCTATTGTAGTGTTGGGCAGTTGGATGTGAACAGCGCGTAGCGTTGGGCAGTTGGAGGTGAGCCGCCAGCAGTGGTGGATGTGGGGAGTGAGGTGGCGGAGTTTTGAGAGCGGATGGTCTGGACGTCTGTCCATTAGAGACACTAAATGTGTAAGACTGGATGTCATGAACTGATATATATATTATGACGTTTGAACACTGTTAAGGTAAATACATTGTTTGTTCTCTATCAAAATCTTTCATTCGCTAACTACGCCTATCAGTAGTTAGTGCCTTCAGTAGTTAGAATCTTTTATTTAGCTGGCAGTAGTGGCGCTCGCTGTATTGCAGTAGTTCGAGTAACGAAGATTTTTGTGAGGTAAGTAATCCATGAAAGGTATAGGTTATTATTAGTCAGGGTCATTCTTTTGTAGGGATTATTGAAAGTCAGATTGCGTTGCGCTAAAAATATTATGTGTCAGTTTAGTGTGGATCAGAATAAGTAAAGAGAGTAATGTCTGAGTACGTTCAGTTTTGCTCAGCTGTTTGAAAAGCAAATAATGTAAGAGGTTTATCAGCACAGTCATTCATAAATTTTTCTAAGGGGATGTTTCAATATATTCGATACCCGGAAAAATGGCACAAGTTCCCCTTTAAGTATTGGCCCATTAAAGTGTTGTAAATTGCAGTGCATATATCCAAATCCCTTCCCCCCCCCCCATCCCCCCATGAACCATGGACCTTGCCGTTGGTGGGGAGGCTTGTGTGCCTCAGCGATACAGATGGCCGTACCGTAGGTGCAACCACAACGGAGGGGTATCTGTTGAGGGGCCAGTCAAACATGTGGTTCCTGAAGAGGGGCAGCAGCCTTTTCAGTAGTTGCAAGGCCAACAGTCTGGATGATTTACTGATCTGGCCTTGTAATATTAACCAAAACGGTCTTGCTGTGCTGGTACTGCGAACGGCTGAAAGCAAGGGGAAACTACAGCCGTAATTTTTCCCGAGGGCATGCAGCTTTACTGTATGGTTGATGATGATGGCGTCCTCTTGGGTAAAACATTCCGGAGGTAAAATAGTCCCCCATTCGGATCTCCGGGCGGGGACTACTCAAGAGGACGTCGTTATCAGGAGAAAGAAAACTGGCATTCTACGGATCAGAGCGTGGAATGTCAGATCACTTAATCGGGCAGGTAGGTTAGAAAATTTAAAAAGGGAAATTGATAGGTTAAAGTTAGACATAGTGGGGATTAGTGAAGTCCGGTGGCAGGAGGAACAAGACTTTTGGTCAGGCGAATACAGGGTTATAAATACAAAGTCAAGTAGGGGTAATGCAGGAGTAGGTTTAATAATGAGTAAAAACACAGGAATGCGGGTAAGCTACTACAAACAGCATAGTGAACGCATTATTGTGGCCAAGATAGACACGAAGCCCACGCCTAGTACAGTAGTACAAGTTTATATGCCAACTAGCTCTGCAGATGACGAAGAAATTGAAGAAATGTGTGATGAAATAAAAGAAATTATTCAGATAGTGAAGGGAGACGAAAATTTAATAGTCATGGGTAACTGGAATTCGGTAGTAGGAAAAGGGAGAGAAGGTAACGTAGTAGGTGAATATGGATTGGGGGTAAGAAATGAAAGAGGATGCCGCCTGGTAGAATTTTGTGCAGAGCATAACTTAATCATAGCTAACACTTGGTTCAAGAATCATGAAAGAAGGTTGTATACATGGAAGAACCCTGGAGATATAATGGTAAGACAGAGATTTAGGAACCAGGTTTTAAATTGTAAGACATTTCCAGGGGCAGATGTGGACTCTGACCACAATCTATTGGTTATGAACTGCAGATTAAAACTGAAGCAACTGCAAAAAGGTGGGAATTTAAGGAGATGGGACCTGGATAAACTGACTAAACCAGAGGTTGTACAGAGTTTCAGGGAGAGCGTAAGGGAACAAATGGCAGGAATGGGGGAAAGAAATACAGTAGAAGAAGAATGGGTAACTTTGAGGGATGAAATAGTGAAGGCAGCAGACGATTAAGTAGGTAAAAAGACGAGGGCTAGTAGAAATCCTTGGATAACAGAAGAAATATTGAATTTAATTGATGAAAGGAGAAAATATAAAAATGCAGTAAATGAAGCAGGCAAAAAGGAATACAAAGGTCTCAAAAATGAGATCGACAGGAAGTGCAAAACTGCTAAGCAGGGATGGCTAGAGGATAAATGTAAGAATGTAGAGGTTTATCTCACTAGGGGTAAGATAGATACTGCCTACAGGAAAATTAAAGATACCTTTGGAGAAAAGAGAGCCACTTGTATGAATATGAAGAGCTCAGATGGAAAGCCAGTTTTAAGCAAGGAAGGGAAAGCAGAAAGGTGGAAGGAGTATATAGAGGGTCTATACAAGGGCGATGTACTTGAGGACAATATTATGGAAATGGAAGAGGATGTAGATGAAGATGAAATGGGAGATATGATACTGCGTGAAGTGTTCGACAGAGCACTGAAAGACCTGAGTCGAAACAAGGCCCCCGGAGTAGACAACATTCCATTAGAACTACTGACAGCCTTGGGAGAGCCAGTCCTGACAAAACTCTACCATCTGGTGAGCAAGATGTATGCGACAGGCGAAATACCCTCAGACTTCAAGAAGAATATAATAATTCCAATCCCAAAGAAAGCAGGTGTTGACAGATGTGAAAATTACCGAACTATCAGTTTAATAAGTCACGGCTGCAAAATACTAACGCGAATTCTTTACAGACGAATGGAAAAACTAGTTGAAGCCGACCTTGGGGAAGATCAGTTTGGATTCCGTAGAAATATTGGAACACGTGAGGCAATACTGACCCTACAGCTTATCTTAGAAGCTAGATTAAGGAAAGGCAAACCTACGTTTCTAGCATTTGTAGACTTAGAGAAAGCTTTTGACAATGTTGACTGGAATACTCTCTTTCAAATTCTGAAGGTGGCAGGGGTAAAATATAGGGAGCGAAAGGCTATTTACAATTTGTATAGAAACCAAATGGCAGTTATAAGAGTTGAGGGGCATGAAAGGGAAGCAGTGGTTGGGAAGGGAGTGGGGCAGGGTTGTAGCCTCTCCCCGATGTTATTCAATCTGTATATTGAGCAAGCAGTGAAGGAAACAAAAGAAAAGTTCGGAGTAGGTATTAAAATCCATGGAGAAGAAATAAAAACTTTGAGGTTCGCCGATGACATTGTAATTCTGTCAGAGACAGCAAAGGACTTGGAAGAGCAGTTGAACGGAATGGATGGTGTCTTGCAGGGAGGATATAACATGAACATCAACAAAAGCAAAACGAGGATAATGGAATGTTGTCGAATTAAGTCGGGTGATACTGAGGAAATGAGATTAGGAAATGAGACACTTAAAGTAGTAAAGGAGTTTTGCTATTTGGGGAGCAAAATAACTGATGATGGTCGAAGTAGAGAGGATATAAAATGTAGACTGGCAAAGGCAAGGAAAGCGTTTCTGAAGAAGAGAAATTTGTTAAAATCGAGTATAGATTTAAGTGTCAGGAAGTCGTTTCTGAAAGTATTTGTATGGAGCGTAGCCATAAATGGAAGTGAAACATGGACGATAAATAGTTTGGACAAGAAGAGAATGGAAGCTTTTGAAATGTGATGCTACAGACGAATGCTGAAGATAAGGTGGGTAGATCACGTAACTAATGAGGAGGTATTGAATAGGATTGGGGAGAAGAGGAGCTTGTAGCACAACTTGACTAGAAGAAGGGATCGGTTGGCAGGACATGTTCTGAGGCATCGAGGGATCACCAATTTAGTATTGGAGGGCAGCGTGGAGGGTAAAAATCGTAGAGGGAGACCAAGAGATGAATACATCAAACAGATTCAGAAGGATGTAGGCTGCAGTAGGTACTGGGAGATGAAGAAGCTTGCACAGGATAGAGTAGCATGGAGAGCTGCATCATACCATTCTCAGGACTGAAGACCACAACAGCAACAACTACGTAAATGAATAAAAAATTCGCTTAACTTCGACAACTTCTTTTCCAACAGTCACATTGCTGTCTCGGAAAAATGACTGTTTTCCTAGTATACGTATATATTAGAAACTCGGAAAAATAACACAAGTGCACCTTTAAGTATTGGCCCATTAAAGTTTTGTAAATTGCGGTGTATATAGGCTGTGCTATCCTGTGGCTAAAAGCGAGACTCTTAAAACATTCCACAGTCGCCAGGAAACGTAATGTTACAACCAGCCTGTGCAACGTAACAGGGCTTTTCGCGGTATCTTATTCGTGATCCAGGCTGGTATGATCAGGAAACGTATAAAAATGATTTAATTCTTACTTTCGAGAGAGTGAGATACCCTCCATCGTGACGGCGACCCACTTGTTAATTCCATCATACACAGCAGCTTCTCGAAACAGGCCATGTCCGTCCTCACGAATTTCCGAAATTTTTGGTAATCTTCAGGCCTCAGTTCTTTCATAAGCAGTGAATACAATCCCCCGCCTTTGTCCCTTCTTTTCAGCCAGGGCCGAACTCAAACAACGTCTGGCTTTTCTTTTCCATCGTTGTTCTGCAATAATCCGAAGATTTACCGTCACTGCCGGGGCAGTTTCTCCAAAAACAAGTGGGTCCACAATGTGTAAACTGCTGTATACATGTAAATTTATATACACTTATACCTGTGTAACTGAGAGTCGTAATATAATACTAACTGCTGAAGCTCTAATTCAGGACAGTAGGAATAAGAGAATAACAATTACTTAATAATGATAAAGAAACAATTTCTTATTAAATAGGAACCCCGAGCTCACATAAATAATTTGAACGAATGACGTTCCAATACGTTACACGGTGGTCCCTGTGTTTCACGCGGAAGGACGAACGACTATACAGGCGATCGTTCTTGTGCAACGCAGCTAGCTCTTTATTCGCACGAAGTGATGGCCGCTATCGACAGGGGATCTCAGGTTGATTCCGTATTTATGGATTTCCGGAAAGCTTTTACACCGTTCCTCACAAGCGACTTCTAATCAAGCTGCGGGCCTATGGGGTATCGTCTCAGTTGTGCGACTGGATTCGTGATTTCCTGTCAGGAAGGTCGCAGTTCGTAGTAATAGACGGCAAATCATCGAGTAAAGCTGAAGTGATATCAGGTGTTCCCCAGGGAAGCGTCCTGGGACCTCTGCTGTTGCTGATCTGTATAAATGACCTGGGTGACAATCTGAGCAGTTCTCTTAGGTTTTTCGCAGATGATGCTGTAATTTACCGTCTAGTAAGGTCATCCGAAGACCAGTATCAGTTGCAAAGCGATTTAGAAAAAACTGCTGTATAGTGTAGCAGGTGGCAGTTAACGCTAAATAACGAAAAGTGTGAGGTGATCCACATAAGTTCCAAAAGAAATCCGTTGGAATTCGATTACTCGATAAATAGTACAATTCTCAAGGCTGTCAATTCAACTAAGTACCTGGGTGTTAAAATCACGAACAACTTCAGTTGGAAATACCACATAGATAATATTGTGGGGAAGGCGAGCCAAAGGTTGCGTTTCATTGGCAGGACACTTAGAAGATGCAACAAGTCCACTAAAGAGTCAGCTTACACTACACTCGTTCGTCCTCTGTTAGAATATTGCTGCGCGGTGTGGGATCCTTACCAGGTGGGATTGACGGAGGACATCGAAAGGGCGCAAAAAAGGGCAGCTCGTTTTGTATTATCACGTAATAGTGGAGAGAGTGTGGCAGATATGATACGCGAGTTGGGATGGAAGTCATTAAAGCAAAGACGTTTTTCGTCGCGGCGAGATCTATTTACGAAATTTCAGTCACCAACTTTCTCTTCCGAATGCGAAAATATTTTATTGAGCCCAACCTACATAGGTAGGAATGATCATCAAAATAAAATAAGAGAAATCAGAAAGGTTTAGGTGTTCGTTTTTCCCGCGCGCTGTTCGGGAGTGGAATGGTATGGAGATTGTATGATTGTGGTTCGATGAACCCTCTGCCAAGCACTTAAATGTGAATTGCAGAGTAGTCATGTAGATGTAGATGTAGACAGTCCTATTTGCACCTGCCACCGTAGCCGAGAGCGCTGATGTGCTGCTTCCTGAACTCGGAAACGTGGCCAGCCTGCATGTGGTTTTTAGGCGGTTTTCCACATCCCGATGGGTGAATACCAGGCTGGTTCCCACGTTCCGCCTCAGTTAGACATTTCAAAACACGTTTTCACTATTCCATGGCTTGTACTAGATGCAGAAAGTTGGGGTACACTGATTCCAACCCGGGGGGTACGGAGTGGCGACAGGAAGGGCATCCTGTCACCCTTTAAAATTAACATGCCACGTCCGTTTAACCATAACCATAACATCAGACCCTGCATGTTGGGATTAATGCTTTGAAAGAGAAAGACAGTCCTATTTGCGTTCCGCGCGTTATTAGCGCCTACTGCGCATGTGTGCCGAGTTTATCACGGGTGGACGGTGTAGTAGGCCTAACGTGAACCAGCCTGTAGTTACAGGAAGGCGGCAAACCCGTCAGACAGAGAGGCTCCCCGGTACAGGCGCGTCCGTCCTGCGGATGCAACTCGTAGTCACTATCTTAAGCACAAAAAACAATGGAAAAAATTACAAACTTTGAGTTAATAATGCCTGACGCTCTATCTTTTCCTAGCTGTGGCGAACATATTATGTGGCATACATATTTATATTTTACAGTTGCCGTTCACGATCAAAGCGTGACTTGACGCACGGATTAACAATCTGCTCTCTCGAGGTGCAGTGTTCGACATTTACTGAAGCACAACTTCATCAGTAACTGTTGAATTCCATAACACACTTGCCACTGTAAGAGCCATCCAGCGGCAGTTTGAAAACTCGGCAGGTGAGACTGTCCGGTGTAATGTGCTGCCTTTCGGAAAGCATTGTAACTGTCTGTGTGGAAGCGGACTTCCCAGGTCCTTTGTGCACGCAAGGTAAGCGTAAGTGCCCAGCAGGTAGCCCGGGGTCTAGTGGCTACTGTTGCTGCCTCTAGATCACGGGGTCCTAGGTTCGATTGCCAGCCGGTTTGGGGATTTCCTCTACTGGGTGTTGTCCTCATCATTTCATCATCCTCATCATAATTTCTGACAGTGGTTACTTTGGATTGTGTAAAAAATTGGACTGTGTAAAAACTGGACTTTGTACAAGTGCTGATGACTATGCAGTTGAGGGCCCCACAAACTAAACATCATCATGCCCTCCCGGTTAGCCGAGCGGTCTAAAGCACAGCTCTCCGGACTGGGAAGGAGCGCCTAGTCTCCGGCACGAATCCGCCCGGCAGACTCCTGTCGAGGTCCGGTGAGCCGCCCAGTCTGTGGCTGGTTTTTAGGTGGTTTTCCACCTGCCTCGGTGAATGCGGGCTGGTTCCACTTATTCCACCTCAGCTACACTATGTCGGCGGTTGTTGCACAAACAAGTTCCCCACGTACGCGTACACCACCATTATTCTACCACGCACATAGGGGTTACACTCGTCTGGTGTGACGTTCCCTGGGGGGGGGGGGGGGGGTCCACTAGGGGCCAAACTGCACAATAAGCCTGAAAGAGTGGTTCGGTGCGGGGTGGCGGAGGGGTGAAGTGGACTGCGGTAGTCGTCGTGGGGTTGTGGACCACTGCCGCTGCGGCGGGGGCGGAGCCTCTCCGTCGTTTCTAGGTCCCCGGTTAACATACAATACAGTACAATACAATACAAACATCATCATCATCAGGTGGCCTGGAGATTGTGCAGCGAGCATACAGACGTGTGTCTCGTCCAGCCGAGGGCCGCAGCTTGTGCGCTTGTTAGATATCACTGAATATCAGGTGTATATGCCCAGGGAAAAACCCAGCAATTTTTTCATCCGGGAGAAATCGAGAAAACCAGGGAATTTTTAAGGATTCCGGAAATTTTTTATTGTTTCAGTTTCAAGTTAAATTTTTGTAATTTTCACTGGTAAGTACTGACACTCCAACAACGAATATTACTGTATCTAGTGGCTACTTAAAAATGTGGCTGTAAGCTATATCGGCAATCGCAACAGGCAGTCATATGCTACTAGGAAAGATTTTTCTGGCGCTTCTTAGCTGCCAGATCCTCGCATGGACAGAGCAGTCTTAGTTTGCAGGGGAGAGGGTAGTCTTCATGTGACCCGTGTTAACGATTGGTGATTTAGCCGTTTCCGCTTCGCTTACAGCTCTCATGTCAAATGAACAGAAAACACATTTGGAGGTGTGGCCGGGAGCTATCGAGAGAATTACATTCACATGATTACGGAAGGCTAAAATATATTATTAGTTTCAGTTCTCTTATTTCTACATTTTTGGCAGTCAAGCATTAATCGCCTTGCAGAGCAATGAAGTTATTTTTGTCGCCTTGCTAAAGAAATTTAATTTAATTAATCTTTTCTTTAATTTTTTTAATTTCTTAATCTTTTAATTTTTGATTTTTTAATTTCTTATTCTTTTCTTGAAACAATGTGCTTCAATCCACGGTTAGTTTCAACTGTTTCCTGAATTGCAAGAGCACATTTTCATCTTCTGGAACATAATGCCATTATGCCATAATAAAGAACACAACATGACATAATACAGTATCGGTATTCCTACAAAATTTGGATCACCAAACTGAAAAACTTAATATCAGTTTGGAGCCTGCTTCATTGTGTATCTGGACATACGAAAGTGCACTTTAAAGCGAATTATGCATTTTAATATGGTTTACGAAATTCCGATATTCTCAGAGTATTCTCTGATGTCCTGTTTCTTTTATGATGTAGTGTAAGTTCTCTGAATGGTTTATAAGTACGAACATACGGCCTTCCTACGTCATCGTAGCTGCGCACGTGCTGTAACGCCTATTTTCTGGCGCTCTCTAGCAACTCCTGAAACGAACATATTTCAGACAGGTAGCAGGACAATACTGCGAACGGTGGTTTGAAAAGCGATACTTTCAAAGTAATTTTCCTTTTACACAAGATGAATTCCGTTACGTGTGAGAACGAGCCATGAATTTCTTAAAGCACAGAGCGTCTGACACTCATTTGAAACTTAACACTTTTAGGACCAGCCACTTAGAAGAATTTTGATCCCAGAAGACCAGACGTTTATGCCATTATTAAAATTTTACTGGGACGTTTGTCTGATGTATCTTTAGGTGTACCAAACGCAATAAAGACCAAGATTATAAGTGAAAGCTTAGCATTTCTTGTAGGTACACCATGCATATTAATTTAAATCGTTAACTTTTCGTATTTCTGTGTTCGTGCTAGTTAACAGTGGTGTTGCTGTTGGCTCTCTACATCACGTGCCCTATGCTCTTAATATCTGCTGTCATCGGCTGGCGAGATCACGTGACAAGAGCCACAATTGGCTTACAAAATCGCATTGGAATCTCTATTTCAACGCTTCGGAAACGAATGTGATGTTCTTGGTGGAATTCGAATTTATACGTTCTTAATACGAAAATATGCAGTGTACCTTTTGCTCCATACATGATCATCTTTCAAAAACGTGTTTTTTTTAGGTGCCTGAAAGTTCGATGACGATGTTGTTATTGTGGTCTTCAGTCCTGAGACTGGTTTGTTGCAGCTCTCCATGCTACTCTTTCCTGTGCAAGCATCTTCATCTCCTCGTACCTACTGCAGCCTACATCCTTCTGAATCTGTTTAGTGTATTCATCTCTTGGTCTCCCTTAACGATTTTTACCCCCCACGTTGCCCTCCACTACTAAATTGGTGATCCCTTGATGCCTCAGAACATGTCCTACCAACCGATCCCTTCTTCTTGTCAAGTTGTGCCACAAACTTCTCCCCAATTCTATTCAATACATCCTCATTAGTTATGTGATCTACCCATGTAATCTTCAGCATTCTTCTTTAGCACTACATTTCGAAAGCTTCTATTCTCTTCTTGTCCAAACTATTTATCGCCCATGTTTCACTTCCATGCATGGCTACACTCCATACAAATACTTTTAGAAAAGACTTCCTGACACTTAAATCTATACTCGATGTTAACAAATTTCTCTTCTTCAGAAACGCTTTCCTTGCCATTGCCAGCCTACATTTTATATCCTATCTACTTCGACTATCATCAGTTATTTTGTTCCCCAAATAGCAAAACTCCTTTACTAATTTATGTGTCTCAGTTCCTAATCTAATTCCCTCAGCATCACCCGACTTAATTCGACTACATTCCATTATCTTTGTTTTCCTTTTGTTGATATTCATCTTATATCTTCCTTTCAAGACATTGTCCATTCCGTTCAACTGCTCTTCCAAGTCCTTTGCTGTCTCTGACAGAATTACAATGTCATCGGCGAACCTCAAAGTTTTTATTTCTTCTGCATAGCTTTTAATACCTACTCCGAATTTTTCTTTTGCTTCCTTTACTGCTTGCTCAAATACAGATTGAAAAACATTGGGGGAGGCTATAACCCTGTCTCACTCCCTTGCCAACCACTGCTTCCCTTTCATGCCCCTCGACTCTTATAACTGCTATCTGGTTTATGTACAAATTGTAAATAGCTTTTCGCTCCCTGTATTTTACCCCTGCCACCTTCCAGTCAACATTGTCAAAAGCTTTCTCTAAGTCTACAAATGCTAGAAACGTAAGTTTGCCTTTCCTTAATCTTTCTTCGAAGATATGTCGATGTATAAAACCTTAAACATTCAAAGGGTTGATAAGTTTTACGGCATGAGAGAAAGTATACTGCCACTTAACACGGAAAAAGTGTATTTTCACCCAGATAAAGACTTTATCTCTTATCCGTGAAAAACACGGGAATTTTTCTTCCTTGTCCATGTACACTACCTGTCAATAGCACCTGTAAAGTAACGCCAGATAAAGTGTTTCTATATCAGAAACTTTGTCTTCAGTATAATTGTTGTGAGTGGAAGCAAGGGGAGGACAGTGAGTCCTCTCGCATTACACGTTCAAAACTTAAATGTACTAATGCAGCACCAGAGGTCTGCAAGTGAATTGTATACAGAAACTTTCACAACTCGTCGGTCCTACACTATGACGTCGATTCCATCAGATGAGGTCACGAACCGCACTGCGCTGCTGCACGCTCCACGCTATATTGACCTCAGTGTGAGTGCCCCGCATAGTTGAGAGGGGGGTGTTCTCTCCAAAGCGCCTACCATTGCTTGTTGCGGACTGCAGAGAGCGCCTGCCAAAGTGTCTGCAGTAGCGATCCCCGTTGCCGACTTCAGTGTGGCACCGCCAACTCTGCACGACGCCACACTTGTAACATCGCTCTGCGGTCTGCACGAAGAGTTTCAAGGAAGCCATTTTCCAACTTATTTGACAAGAGTGACATTGATAAACAGGAGGTGGTGTGTTTCAGATCTGCAGGATAACCTCGTACCAAGGTGTACTAATTAATGAGATCGATAGAAAATGCAAAATGGCTAAGCAGGGATGGCTAAAGGACAAATGTAAGGATGTGGAAGCATGTATCACAAGGGGTAAGATAGATACTGCCTACAGGTTAATTATAGAGAGCTTTGGAGAAAAGAGAACCACTTGCATCAATATCAAGAGCTCAGATGGAAAACCAGTCCTAAGCAAAGAAGGGAAACCATAAAGGTGGAAGGAGTATATAGAGGGTCTGTACAATGGCGATGTACACTCCTGGAAATTGAAATAAGGACACTGTGAATTCATTGTCCCAGGAAGGGGAAACTTTATTGACACATTCCTGGGGTCAGATACATCACATGATCACACTGACAGAACCACAGGCACATAGACGCAGGCAACAGCGCATGCACAATGTCGGCACTAGTACAGTGTATGTCCACCTTTCGCAGCAATGCAGGCTGCTATTCTCCCATGGAGACGATCGTAGAGATGCTGGATGTAGTCCTGTGGAACGGCTTGCCATGCCATTTCCACCTGGCGCCTCAGTTGGACCAGCGTTCGTGCTGGACGTGCAGACCGCGTGAGACGACGCTTCATCCAGTCCCAAACATGCTCAATGGGAGACAGATCCGGAGATCTTGCTGGCCAGGGTAGTTGACTTACACCTTCTAGAGCACGTTGGGTGGCACAGGATACATGCGGAAGTGCATTGTCCTGTTGGAACAGCAAGTTCCCTTGCCGGTCTAGGAATGGTTGAACGATGGGTTCGATGACGGTTTGGATGTACCGTGCACTATTCAGTGTCCCCTCGACGATCACCAGTGGTGTACGGCCAGTGTAGGAGATCGCTCCCCACACCATGATGCCGGGTGTTGGCCCTGTGTGCCTCGGTCGTATGCAGTCCTGATTGCGGCGCTCACCCGCACGGCGCCAAACACGCATACGACCATCATTGGCACCAAGGCAGAAGCGACTCTCATCGCTGAAGACGACACGTCTCCATTCGTCCCTCCATTCACGCCTGTCGCGACACCACTGGAGGCGGGCTGCACGATGTTGGGGCGTGAGCGGAAGACGGCCTAACGGCGTGCGGGACCGTAGCCCAGCTTCATGGAGACGGTTGCGAATGGTCCTCGCCGATACCCCAGGAGCAACAGTGTCCCTAATTTGCTGGGAAGTGGCGGTGCGGTCCCCTACGGCACTGCGTAGGATCCTACGGTCTTGGCGTGCATCCGTGCGTCGCTGCGGTCCGGTCCCAGGTCGACGGGCACGTGCACCTTCCGCCGACCACTGGCGACGACATCGATGTACTGTGGAGACCTCACGCCCCACGTGTTGAGCAATTCGGCGGTACGTCCACCCGGCCTCCCGCATGCCCACTATACGCCCTCGCTCAAAGTCCGTCAACTGCACATACGGTTCACGTCCACGGTGTCGCGGCATGCTACCAGTGTTAAAGACTGCGATGGAGCTCCGTATGCCACGGCAAACTGGCTGACACTGAGGGCGGCGGTGCACAAATGCTGCGCAGCTAGCGCCATTCGACGGCCAACACCGCAGTTCCTGGTGTGTCCGCTGTGCCGTGCGTGTGATCATGGCTTGTACAGCCCTCTCGCAGTGTCCGGAGCAAGTATGGTGGGTCTGACACACCGGTGTCAATGTGTTCTTTTTTCCATTTCCAGGAGTGTATTTGAGGGCAATATTATGGAAAAAGGAAGAGGATGCAGAGGAAGAGGAGAAGGATGATGCGTGAAGAATTTGACAGAGCACTGAAAGACGTAAGTCGAAACAAGGCCCCAGGAGTAGACAACTTTTCATTAGAATTACTGACGGCCTTTGAGCAAGATGTATGAGACAGGTGAAATACCCTCAGACTTCAAGAAGAATATGATAATTCCAATCCCAAAGAAAGCAGGTGTTAACAGATGTGAAAATTACCGAACTATCAGTTTAATAAGTCACAACTGCAAAATACTAACGCGAATTCTTTACAGAAGAATGGAAAAACTGATAGAAGCCGACCTCGGGGAAGGTCAGTTTGGATTCCGCAGAAATGTTGGTACACGTGAGGCAATACTGACCCTACAACTTATCTTAGAAGAAAGATCAAGGAAAGGCAAACCTACGTTTCTAGCATTTGTAGACTTAGAGAAAGCTTTTGACAATGTTGATTGGAATACTCTCTTTCAAATTCTGAAATAGTATGCGAAAAATACAGGGAACGAAAGGCTATTTACAATTTCTATAGAAACCAGATGGCAGTTATGAGTCGAGGGGCATGAAAGGGAAGCAGTGGTTGGGAAGGGAGTGAGACAGGGTTGTAGCCTGTCCCCGATGTTATTCAATCTCTACATTGAATAAGCAATAAAGGAAACAAAAGAAAAGTTCGGAGGAGGAATTAAAATCCATGGAGAAGAAATAAAAACTTTGAGGTTCGCCGATGACATTGTAATTCTGTCAGAGACAGCAAAGGACCTGGAAGAGCAGTTGAACGGAATGAATAGTGACTTGAAAGGAGGATATAAGATGAAAACCAACAAAAGCAAAACGGGGATAATGGAATGTAGTCGAATTAAGTCGGGTGATGCTGAGGGAATTAGATTAGGAAATGAGACAATTAAAGTAGTAAATTAGTTTTGCTATTTCGGGAGCAAAATAACTGATGATGGTCGAAGTAGAGAGGATATCAAATGTAGACTGGCAATGGCAAGGAAAGCGTTTCTGAAGAATAGAAATTTGTTAACATCGATTATAGATTTAAGTGTCAGGAAGTCGTTTCTGAAAGTATTTGTATGGAGTGTAGCCATGTATGGAAGTGAAAATGGATGATAAATATTTTGGACAAGAAGAGAATAGAAGCTTTAGAAATGCGGTGCTACAGAAGAATACTGAAGATTAGATGGGTAGATCACGTAACTAATGAGGAGGTACTGAATAGAATTAGGGAGAAGAGGAATTTGTGGTACAACTTGACTAGAAGAAGGGACCGGTTGGTAGGATATGTTCTGAGGCATCAAGGGATCACCAATTTAGTATTGGAGGGCAGCTTGGAGGGTAAAAATCGTAGAGGGAGACCAAGAGATGAATACACTAAACAGATTCAGAAGGATGTAGGCTGCAGTAGGTACTGGGAGATGAAGAAGCTTGCACAGGATAGAGTAGCATGGAGAACTGCATCAAACCAGTCTCAGGACTGAAGACCACAACAACAACAACAAGCTATGGCTGGGGCTAGAGTCAAACAACTGTCATGTTATCTTTTTTTTCTAAGAGTACTGTAGTGAAACTGGAAAAGAAATGTGTATTTTTGAAGTCTGTCATTTCATTCAGGATCTCGTTACTCCCCATGTGGCCATGGATGAATATTTCCATTTCTTCCAAGATGTCCATTTTCCAGCTCTTTTCTAAATGATGTAGTACTTTGATATCGTTATCTACTGTAATACTGGGTCCTGTTTCATTTATATGTTTCAGTATAGCTGGTTTATTCGGTTTGCCATGTCTGAAACAGTCAATGTGTTCTTTAAAGCAGGTTTTAAAGTTTCTTCCCATTTGGCCAATGTAATATTTGTTGCAATGACTGCATGTAATTTTATAAATTCCTGATTTGTTAAGTTTATGTGTGGGATGTGAGATGTCATGTATCAGTTTCCTCTTTAAGTTGTTGTTGATTTCGAAGGTCATCCTGATGTCTGTTTTTTCAAATAGCTTTGCTATTTTGTCTGATATGACACCTAAATATGGTAATGTTATGTACTTGGGTTTTTGGATGTTGTGTGAAAAAGCTGTGTCACATTGTTTGTTGTTATTTTTAGATGTATGTTGTGATAATGTGTCTATTTCATGTTCGTGACAGCCATTATTATGTGCAATGTATTTGATAGTGTTCATTTCTGCTCCATAGTCTACAGCATTAAGAGGGAATTTTGGTGCTCTGTTTAAGAAGGATATGAATGGAGCTTGTTTATATGAGTTTCAATGTATGGAAGATTTATTAATGACTGTGTATGTGTATATTGGTTTTCTGTATACATTGATATTTAGGGATGGTCTGTGTTACTTATTGTCATGTCTAGAAAATTAATTTTGTTATCTTTCTCATGTTCTATGGTGAACTGTATATTGTTGTGTAAATTATTCAATCTGTTTAATAGAGTTTCTATTTCTTCATCAGTTCCACTGTATACAATGTATGTGTCATCAACATATCTGCAGTAGTGTACTATCTGGCAGGTTATTATGTCTTTGTTGTTGAGAAGTTTATTTTCAAGCTGGTTAAGGAAAATTTCTGCAATGATTCCACTTAGAGGACTTCCCATTGCTAGGCCTACATCTTGTTTGTACATTTTACCCTTAAATGTGAAGTAATTGTGTGAAAGATCAAGCTCTAGCAATTCTGTTAACTCAACTACTTCAGCTGTGGACATAGTCTGGCGTTATAAGAAATTATTTTTGATTATATCTATGGATTCTTTGATGGGTATGCTACTATATAAGTTTACTATGTCAAGGGAGATGAGCTTTGCATTGGAAGGGATATGAAAATCTTTAATACTTTGTATTGCTTGGTAGCTATTTTCCACTGAAAAAGAGGTTTTGAATTTATACTGTTTTTGTAAGAATGACTGCAGCTTATGCGTAACTTTGTAGCCTGGAAGATTTATAGAATTGGCAATGGGGATATTAGGTTTATGGATCCTAGGCTGGGCTCTTAACTTTGGGGCTGTTGAGTTCATAATTGTTAATCTTTGTGTTTCATCCCTTGTTAATAAGAAGCATGTTTTATTCAAATGTTTAATTAGTTCAATGTTGAATTTCTTTGTGGGGTCATGAGTGATTTCTTGTATATGGTTATTGTGAAAGAACGCAAGTGTTTTGCTTATATATTCATGTTTGTCCATGATAACTACTGTATTGCCTTTGTCAGATTTTACTGCTAGTGCATTGCCCTAAATGAGCTTCTTGTTGATGTTTTTAAGTAACTGGTTCTCTTCTTTAGCTTCTTTTAGTGGATTATTGTTAAGGTGTTTCTCCATTAACATGTTAGTTTTATGTCCTATTACTGTTTGTTCATTTTTGTTCAGGTTGGCTATATCTGCTGCCATTTTGACTGAGAAAGTGATGTCTTTAATGTTCTGCTGATTGAGTTCTGGTTTTAGGTTATGTTTAAGGCCTTTGTTTAGTAGAAAGATGAGCTGTGACATCACGTTAAATCACATCCCAGATGTGTTTGATCGGTTTCAGATCTGGCAAGTTGGAGGTACAGCACATCAACCGGAATTCGCCACAGCATTCCTTGATGTACTGTGAGATGGGACATTATCTTGTTGAAAAATACCATTTCCATCGTCACGAAGGAGTTGTACATGGCCCGCTTCCAGTGTACGATAGTCCTTGTCCATCATGCTGCCTTGCACGAGCTCCACTGGAGCCACGAATCCCCATGCGAATGTTCCCCAGAACATAATGGAACCAAAGCCAGCTTGTCTCTGTCCCACAATACAGGTATCGAGGTGCTGTTCTCCTGGAAGATGACGGATTCCTGCCCTCGCATCATGATGAAGAAGGTATTGCGAGTCAAATAACTGTGCATCGCTCTGCCACTGTGCAAACGTCCAGTGCTGATGGTCATGAGCCCATTTCAGTTGTCGCCGCCGATGTCATGGTCTTAACATCAGCACATTCATGACTCATCAAATGTGGTTCGCCACCTCTCCTCTTTTACCAGTCTGCCCAACCTATGACATCAGACATCTGTAATGAGGGGTAGCCACCCAACTCCACAACGTCTGGACGTGGTGCTACTTCGGTTTTGCCACGTGTTGAAGACACTCACCACAGAACTCCTTGAACACCTAAAAAGTCATGCAGTTTCCGACATGCTCGTGCCGAGCCTCCAGGTCCTCGGTCAAAATCACATACAGGGTGAGTCACGAGATTTTCCCCCAGTTGCTGGAGGTTACTCCGTAGGTTATTTGGAACAAAAAATGTAAATACAGTAATGTGATCAGATCCATAATTAAAGAGCTGCAACAGAGTTCTGAAACATGCCACAGTGCATGGAGCGCTACACTTGTGTTCACAGGACACACGATCAGTCTTAGGTAGACAAGTGCAGCGAGTGGTACGTTTGCAAAACAACCATGTTGTTGATACTGCAGTTACTATTTACTGTTATTGTCTCCTGTGTACAGTACACTTTGCGATGCTGTACAAGTTTTCATCTTGGGAGTATGGAGAGATGGTGTACATTTAGAGGTTCTGCGATGGTAATGCGAAAGCTGTTGTTGCCGAATATCAACGTCGGAATCCTAATCGTAGGATTCCGGGCGCCAAAATATTTACTGGAACATACTGAACATTGCTAGAAACTGGTACTCCTCCCAGGATTCGTATTCACTCCGAAAGACATCGTGACGTTCAAGAAGAGGAAAACATTCGTAATTCAGTAGAGCGCAGTCCTCGTTCAGGTACAAGATGTCTAGCTACCCGACTGAACGTTTCACAATCTAAGGTATGTAGGATTCTTCACGAGAATGGATTGCATCCTTTTCATGTGCGGAAAGTTCGCCATTTAAGGCCACATAATTGTGCTAACCGTTTGCACTTTTCTAACTGCGTAATCGAAATTGGCAGCTCTGTCGCTTCGTGCAAGGAAAGCGTTTCTGAAGAAGAGAAATTTGTTAACATCGAGTATAGATTTAAGTGTCAGGAAGTCGTTTCTGAAAGTATTTGTATGGAGTGTAGCCATGTATGTAAGTGAAACATGGACGATAAATAGTTTGGACAAGAAGAGAATAGAAGCTTTCGAAATGTGGTGCTACAGAAAAATGCTTAAGATTAGATGGGTAGAACACATAACCAATGAGTAAGTATTGAATAGGATTGAGGAGAAGAGCATTTTGTGGCACAACTTGACTAGAAGAAGGCATCGGTTGGTAGGACATGTGTTGAGGCATTAGGGGATCACCAATTTAGTACTGGAGGGCAGCGTGGAGGGTAAAAGTCGTAGAGGGAGACCAAGAGATGAATACACTAAGCAGATTCAGAAGGATGTAGGTTGCAGTAAGTACTGGGAGATGAAGAAGCTTGCACAGGATAGAGCAGCATGGAGAGCTGCATCTAACCAGTCTCAGGACTGAAGACCACAACAACAACAACATCGCTTCATAATGTTCGGGCAACCTTTACAAGAGATGGCACCAACAACATGCATAACATGCATGTCTGGGCAGACGAAAATCCCCACGCCACGGTAGTATCCCAGTTTCAATGCAGTTTCATCGTCAGTGTCTGGTGTGGTGTTGTGTGTGACCAGTTACTGGGCCGTTTATTCTCCCGGGAAATTTAAATGGTCAAATGTACGGTAAAATTTTACGAGAAACAAGACGCCACATGTACGTCCAACATGACGGAACACCAGCACACTTCCACCATGAGGTAACAGCTGATCTTAATCAGCAATTCCCACATCGGTGGATACTTGTAAGTCACGGGGGTCCTATCAACTGGCCTGCCAGATCCCCAGATGTAACACTACTGGATTACTGCAGCTGGGAGTGGATGAAAGACAGCTTGTATAAAGTTAGGGTGGAAACACGAGAAGAATTGATACAACGCATTTACGATGCCACAACGTCAATAAGGAACGAACATGTAAAGTCACGAAATGCTACTCGACCGGTTCACTCCGGCATGAATCTTTGCCTTGAAATCCAGGGAGGAAATTTTGAACACTTGCTTTAAATCCACTCCGAATCCAAGAGACTCCTACAAAATTGTTTAAATTAATTAGTATGTGCAGTTTTTATAGAGAAATCCAACAATAAAAGTTTTTTCTGCCATTTTCCTGAGTTTTTCAATTACAGTAGGTCCTTGATTATTGATCAGATCCCATTACTGTATTTACATTTTTTGTTCCTAATAATCTAAGGAACACGCTCCAGAAAACGCGGGAAAACCTCGTTATTCGCCCTGTATATCCTGCGTCTTCTCCATTCCACACACGGACAGTACGCTCACTGATACTCCCTGCACCGTGCGTGTGTCTGACTAGCAGTCATCCGTCGCCATATGCTGCTGTCATCGTCTGGACGGGTTTATATCAGTAGAAGGTCTGTGGTCATAATGTTCTGGCTGATCAGCGTATGCTGTGTCTCACAGACGTGACAGTTCAGTCAATGTCGTAATGTGGAAACGGAACCTTTTATCCCACGTGATCACTGGCATTTGGACCAGTGGTGGATGTGGATAAGTTTGTAAACTCTTTGTAGTAGTAGTAGTAGTAGTAGTAGTAGCTTTATTCATCTGTAGATCTCTTTTTACAAGGATATAGGACATGTCAAAGTATTTAAAAATTTAGATCAATTTAAAATAAGCTAATTCGTATACACATACATTTACAGACTTCTAGTTAGAGGCAATCATTAGATTTACTCCTGGTATACAATACCTTTTTTTCAAATAACTTATTAAATAATGCAATGCCACACTGTTCACTCATATCTCACTATCAGTCACTGCACACACTATATACACATTGTTTCATAACACTTCACTCACTACACACACACACACACACACACACACACACACACACACACTGGTGATCTCTGGGCCATTTTCTGTACCACAACTTCCCATTTGCTATCCTGAAAAACTGAGTCAGCATCCCTCCATAATGAGTGAGATGTTGAGCTCAGCAAGAGGAAAAGGCATTAGTATTGTACTATGCATAGCTTGGGGGTAAGTATTTCTAGAAAGGAAAAAAAAGTAGGAAAAAAACATAAGGTGAAGGTGTTATGTGGAATGTTGAATATTTTATAATCATTATTATTATTATTATTTATTTGTATAACATTTTTTTATCAAACCCCTACTCTGTTTTAGCTAAGTAATCCTTCAATGTATAAAATGTACTACATAACAGGTACTTTTTAGCTGCCTTTTTCAATAAGTGTATTTTGGCAATTTCTTTAATCTCTTTTGGTATCTTATTGTACAGTTTTATCCATTGGTAGAAAATGCTGTTTTGAGTTTTATGTTTATTTTTTCTTGGTAAATGTAAGTTGAGTCTATCTCTTGTTGCCCGGTCATGGTCAGAGCTGTTTGTGCAGTAATTACCAATGTTATTTTTGATGTGTACAACTGACTGGTAAATGTATTCACATGGAGCAGCTAAAATCCCCAATGTTCTGAACAGATCTTTACAATGAGCTCGACTAGTATTTTTGGTTATTATTCTTATTGGCTCTTTTCTGGAATTTGAAAATTGTGTTCATATTTTGTGCATCTGTTCCCCAAAAAAGAATTTCATAGCTAAGAATTGAGTGTACATATGAATAATATGTAACTAAAAGACACTACATGTTACACACTGATGATAGGATTCTAAGGGTACAACATGCTGATGTTTGCAAGTACCTTTGTGTGTTCACACCGCTTCAACTGACAATATTCATTCCTAGAAATTTTGCATTTGTTACACAGTCTATACAGGTGCCATCTACACTTAATTTAACATTGCCATTTTTCCTCTTCAAACTGAAATTCATGGCATTAGTTTTCTTTATGTTCAATGTCACTTTGTTTCTTATTGAACAATCATAAACTTGCTTGTGAGTTTCATTTGCTTTCTCGGCAAGGAGTTCTCTTGTTTCCTCAGTGACTATAATATTGCTATTATCAGCGAAGAGGATTTTTTCACCATGAGTAACACTACTGGGAAAGTAATTGATGTGTATCAGGAACAGTATTGGTCCTAATATGCCTCCTTGCGGAACCCCTATATTAATATATTTTGTGTTTTAGTTTAGATCTACAGGGTGGCGCACGAAATGTGTTACCAACTGTTTCTTTAACAATTTACGAAGCACGTTAGATATCCCCCTGGGATCTCTACAGCAGTACCAGCACAGCTTGGAAAAACAAATGAGTTACGAAATGACGTGTAATTCGCGATACTGCCGCTAGGAGACTAGTAAGCAGCAATGGCTGACAATGGAAGACTGACGACACAGCAGCGATCGGCAACTGTGTTACTTTTTCATGAAACGAAAAGCCTTGGTGTGACTCAGAGGCATTGTCGACAACAGTTTAACACGCGATGGGTCCCTTGCTAGAAGACCTTCCACAGGTTGTACGATAAATTTGCACAGGAAGGAACAGTATTGGAAGCGAAGCGACCTCGGCCTAAGCCTGTTTGTTCGCCGGAGAATATTGAAGCAGTACGAGTTGCTGTACAGAGAAGTTCCAGGAAATCATGTAGAAAGGCAGCAGTGCAACTGGGAATATCAAGACGCTCCGTTCAACGCATTCTTAAGTGACTTCCATATGTACCCATACAAGATGACCTGTGCACAGAAGCTCACTGAAGAACACAAGCAGCAGAGACTACTGTTTGCTCAGTGGGCGGAGGATGGGGAAGAAACTCTCAACAGCGTTTGTATTTTCATTTAGACGGTGTGGTTAACAAACAAAATGTACGTTTTTGGTCCATTGAAAACCCACAAGTGCTTCTTGAACGACAACATTATGCTCCGAGGACTACAGCGTGGGCAGCAATTTCCAGTCACGGACTTATTGGACCCTTTTTCTTTGAAGAAACTGTGAACAGCGAGCGTTACTTGAGCATGTTTCGCAATAGCTTCATTCCACAGCTTCTTGCTACTGCCTTGCCCTTCAACACGCAGTGGTTCATACAAGATGGAGCAAGGCTACATGCTGCAAACACTGTGTTGGAGTTTTTACACGAGCATTTCGACATGCGGATAATTTCACTCAGGTTTCCAGGTCGCTTCAATGACGGACAAAATTGGCCCCACAAATTGTCCAGACCTCAATCCATGTGACTTTTTTCTTTGGGGGTACCTAAAGGAAAAAATTTTACCGAAACGTCGACGTGATTTAATGGAGCTCAGAAGACATTCTTCGAGCTTGCAGTGAAGTTACGGAAGACATGTGCCTAGGGTAATCACTAACTTCAATGAAACTTCTTGCAGGTTAAAACTGTGTGCCGGACCGAGACTCGAACCCGGGACCTTTGCCTCGGGACCTTGGCAAAGGTCCCGAGTTCGAGTCTCGGTCCGGCACACAGTTTTAATCTGGCAGGAAGTTTCATATCAGCGCACACTCCGCTGCAGAGTGAAAATCTGATTCTGACTAACTTCAGTGTTCGTTTGAAGGAAATTAGGAAAGGAAATGGTGGACACATCGAGCATGTGCTGAGTTACAACAAATCTCCATGGACGGCTCTTCATTGCAGTATATGTTCCTTTCAGATTGTATTGACAATAAAGTTTATATTCAAAAACAAAGTGGTAACACATTTCGTGCGCAACACTGTATTTGAACTATTTACTCTTTGTACCCTATCTGTTAGGTATGATTGAAACCAGTCGTTAGCTACCCCTCTTATTCCTAATACTTCTAATGTATTTAATAATTGTGTGCCGCCTTGGTTAAAGTACACCGTCGCTGGCAAAATGGCGCTGTCAAGATGTGACGCACCACGGGCCGTAGATGACAGGGCTGAACGACGGCTGCAAGGGCTACCAACAGATTCTCCTCAACGACCATTCAGCGGAAGTTGGTATGCATGGGCCTCCGTTGCAGGCGCGTGGTTCGTGCACCCATGCTGACTGCAGTTCATCGGAGGCTGTGGTTTTTGGAGTTTGCACGCCTTTCCAGGTGAATCACGTTTTATGCTCCATCGGATAGCGTGTACTGTGTGAAACGACTGAAAGCGAACACCCTGCAAGCGTTACTGCCTGGGGAATGTTTTCGTGACATTTTCTAGGTGATCTCGACTTTGTGTAAGCCACAATGGATCAACAGAAGTACGCATTAGGCTACTCGTTAGCTATATGCAATATTGTGAAAGTTAGAATTTTGCTTCTCCGCCTCTCCCTCCCCCCCCCCCCCCTCCCACATTCGATCCAGCTGTCTGAATCGTAAATTTACTTTCAAAACCTTTTCTTAAGAATTTACTTTATTTACTAGCGATTCAAAAGTGGTTCAAATGGCTCTGAGCACTATGGGACTCAACTGCTGAGGTCATCAGTCCCCTAGAACTTAGAACTATTTAAACCTAACTAACCTAAGGACACCACACACATCCATGCCCGAAGCAGGATTCGAACCTGCGACCGTAGCGGTCGCGCGGCTCCAGACTGTAGCGCCTAGAACCGCTCGGCCACCCCGGCCGGCTACTAGCGATTCATCAAGAACATTAACACATTTAATCACACTATGTGAGCGTGGAAGTAGCTGCCAGGGAGTAACTGATGAAATCAAAATGAAATTGCTTTTAACAAATGGGAGTTTTATTCCTAAAGGCCTTTTTTTTAAGAAACAGATTTAAAATCATAAGCAGAAAGCACCCTCTAAATATCATGTTACAATTTATTCAGAGGCAAAAATAAACAAATTGTTGAGTGTATGAGCTTTCCGGCTGAGAACCTTGCCGCTCGCTTTTGACACGGCCACAGTCTTGACCGCTCACAACAACCTCTGAAAGACTACACAGGTGCAAATCTGCAACACACCAGATTACCTTAAAGTAAAAGTTTTAACAATTCACACAAGCACACAAATTATGCACCTAGTAGAAGGAATGGAAATGGTAGAAAAAACTAAAATTAAAGGATTAACTTGCCACCGAAGGTGCAACTTGATTTTAACTTCTAAGAAAAGTCTTACAGTGGAAGGGTCGCAACTTTATATACTAAAATGAATGTTTAAATATAAGCCCACGAAATGCAGTTTTACATAAAGTTATACAAGGTTGGCCAGACATGCTGTACAGTACACATATACCGTCTCTCACGATGATAGGCAAGATAAAAACATATTTCAGGAATTAGGCCGTTACGCTTCAAACAATAAATTCGTTAACACACTTGAAAGTGTTGTTAATAAAAATTCTCTAAACTTGACTGAACTGCATGTGACTGCTTTAGTCTTTAATAAAACTTGCATCTGACTGCGTATTTAACTGAACTGAACTTTATCTGACTGCATGAAAATATTGTTGGAAAATTAATACTCAAAATACACATCTGACTGCATGAAAGTTTAGAAATAAATGAGTCACCAACCTGCATCTGACTGCGTCTGTGGACTTGGCTCGTGCACTCCTTCCCGTTTAGCCGATAATAAAACATATATTCAACTCAGCCGTAGTGCAATGGCATAAAATTGTCATTCTAGATAACTTTACTCATTTTGGCCCTGTTTGTTACTTAATAAAAATTCTGTCCTGATCTGAATAATTTGACAACTGTGCAATGGCATATAGATTATTTTACTCTGATAAATGAAATTATTAGCTTTACTCATGGGAACTTTACTTTAATGTACCTTTCTGTTCAATGCAAGCACAGGATGCGGAGAACGACATAAGGTGTGAGATGAAACTCTAATTTTATCTAAAAAATATTTATTGTTCAAACTTTTAAGGCACATGTGAAAAACTAAAAAAAACTTCTATAGCATGGATTTACGAGAAAGTTTCACAAAACGCTTATTGCATCAACAATGGGATTTCTATCTAGCTTTTAGACATTATTTAACCAAAGAAAACCTATTTTATTAATTATTATTTCTAGTTTCCCCAGGTATGTGCCGAGTTTCGCTCAATATATAGCTTATTATGTGCGTAGCGCCAATTCTTACTTTGATGCCGTCACGACCCGGCTGCCTCCTGCAGGCATCTAGCTCCGACTCGAAACACGTCTGCTGTCTCTGTGCATCTCCTCACCACCACTCAAACTTTTACCGTGTGCACCTAGCTCTGTTAGCTGTCAAAGATCTTACTACTCGAAGATGTACTACTCGTCCAACCTTGCGGTTGGGAACTATCGACATTTTTCACTGGCTCTATCCTGATCGAATCTCAGCACATTCCTTTCACACTGAATCCGACAAACATGACACAGGCAGCTCCGACCGACAGACATACTGGCACTCCGACCGACAATCTGACCGATTTCCAACTGTCAGATCCAACTGCACAAACAACAGAGAATATCGGCCGATGCCGAGTAAACCAAGATACCTACACCTTCTAACTCGGCCTCACCAAGATCAAGGCATCAAACACCACTCAAGACAAGTTTAAAAGAATACAGAAAACACAAGTCACAACTGTCAAATCACGACAGAAGAAGGCTGCGGGTTCTAGACAACAACACACACCACCTGTTATCACACTCGTGAACAGCTGAGGAAACAACAATCCACAAGTGACGAACAAATCGTAACAGTCGAGATTTAAAAAGAAGTAAGTAATCACTCAACTTGAGGATTCTGCTTCGGAAGAAAGCGAAACGTCGCTCTCGCAGCTAGCGCCTCCAAATGCAACAGCGCGTGCCCGCCGCCGAAAGCCCCGGCCTGGCTTCGCGCTGCGGAGACTGCATCGCTGCTCAGTTCCGACGAACTCACAAGGTCCAACCACATCCCGACTCGGAAAATGGTGTTCATCCTGAGGGTCCAAGGCGTCGTCGACAGAGACGACTGGCCAAGCAAACGACCAACGGCAGCCCGCTTTCGCCGACAGCGGTCCCGGCGAATACTAAAGTGCGCGTCATTTATGTTGGCGGCCGAGTTTAGGTTCGTTCTGCGCATCTGACGTCACAAACCACAGTCAGCCAATGAACAGAGAACGACGTTGCCAGATCTCGACTGCAGTGCAGAGCACGGACGAGTGTCTTCAGTTTTAGAAACGTTCAGTCATAAATAAAGTAATAGAACAAAAGCAATGTCTTCTTTTATAGAAAGTTTGGAAAAAGCATTCTTTATACCAATTGCTTCATATTCTATTAATTAATTAAACCAAACGAGCAATAAGACTCCTAATTCAGGCGATAGGAAGGAAAGATGTTTGTATCAATCTCACGAACCGCTTTTTCGCAATAAAGACAGCGGTAATTGTTTATTTCCTATTGTACTTCGACGAAGCGTGAGTAATTCATAGTCATACCAACAGTGTTTGTCAGTATTTTGCGTGACGTGTTATAGTCCTGATGGCGTTATGTACTGACACAAGGTGCGTTAGCGTAATGGTTAAGGTGTTGGGCTGCTACGTGAAACCTTATGTGGTGCATAATATTTTCATTATTTAAAAACAATATCGAAGTGCCTTGCTTCACGAATTATATTCGTTTGAATGCAATTTTTTGATATTTCTAGTGCTTTGTCTCTTCATTTACCCTTTCGCTGCTGCAGACACGTGCTCCCCGCATTCCGCGCTGTGCGCGATTTTGGCATCACTGCACAGCTCGCCTGTGCAGACACACGGTGTTCCCACTACTTTGACACACGAATCATTCGATTTCACAAAAACTATTTGGCCCAAAAATTAGATTTTTACGCGTCTTCTTGACTGATACCTTCCCCCCATAAATGACTTAATTTTGTTTCGATGTTCAACGCAGTTATTATGCAGCATTAAATGTAGTAAACCATTGCACGAAATTTTGAAGAGTTTGCAGAGGTACTTTCCGTATGGTCGATTTCAGTTGCCACAATGTTGAGAATGAAACGTGGACAAGATACCTAAATTTCATATAAAATTTACTGTATAACGATATCTCATTTAGTTTAAGTACGACATAGGTGTCGTATGTAATATTGAGAAATATTCCGTCTTTCGCGACTGTAATAAAAGTTTTATTTACACCGGAGGCGTCTGGCTTTATTTTAAAGCACTTCGATCAATGAAAGGTGTGGCACATACACAATGGTACTCATGTTCTCTTTCTTGCTTTTGTTCCACAGTTGCAGTTTTACCAATGGTACTGAAATATATTCCTCTTCTGCAACTGTAATAAGGGGCTTATTTAGACCAGACGTGTTTCTCTCTTTTGAAGCATCATAAGAGGACTGTATTTTGTGTCCTCCATTGCCAAGTCACCATTCGTAGTTTTGTGCTGCGGTAGCACAATATTCAACGTTTGTGTTGGCTGATCAGTGTTTTAGCAAATAAATGATGTTTGTGTGTGCCACACACAAAAATTGTATTTGACATAGCTCAGAGCACTTCACTGATAGACGGTATATTCAAGTCCTTATGTTTTTTAAGTCCACAGTTTTGTTTAATGTATTTTGTCTACTTCCTTTTGATTGATTGAAGTGCTTTAAAATAAAGCCAAACGTGCTCAGTGTAATTAAAACTTTTGTTACAGTCGCGAAAGACGGAATATTTCTCAATATTACATACGACACCTATGTGGTACTTAAATGAGATATTGTTGTACAGTAAATTTTATATGAAATTTAGGTATCTTGTCCACATTTCGTTCTCAACATTGTGGCAACTAAAATCGACCATACGGAAAGTATACTCTATGGAGTGCAATGGTTTACTATATTTATTGCATAATAACTGCGTTGAACATCGAAACAAAATTAAGTCATTTATGGGGGGAAGGTATCAGTCAAGAAGATGTGTAAAACTCTAATTTTTTGGCCAAATAGTTTTTGTGGAATCGAATGATAAAGAGTGTCAAAGCAGTTGGAACACGATGTGTCTGCACAGGCGAGCAGTGCAGTGATAAAATCGCGCACAGCGCGGAATGCAGGGAGCACGTCTTTGTAGCAGCGAAAGGGTTAATGCGGCCGTGGTGGCTCTACTTCATGAACTGCGCGCTCCCCCCTAAACGTAAGTTTGCGAACTATGCTATACTATGGCGCTGCTTCTATTGGCGCGTGCGTCGTGTGCAACTGGCAACGCAGCAATCACCCGCGTCTGGGTGGACATGCGCGAGCCGCCAAGATAAAAGAATTGAACTATAACACCATGCGGACCTGACTGTTGCTGGCTGCCAACTCTTCCGACAGCGGAGTAACGAAGAACCCGCCTCAGTCCGCAACCCAACGTTTACTGAGACTTACAAGGGGAGGCCGCCAACTGTGAAATTCAGATACCCCATTCTTTGGAATGCCTTCAAGAAAGACCATTGTTAACTGAGCACTTACCGGTAATCGTCTCGCTTTTTCTCCATAGAGAGTTGGTTTTCAAGAAATCCGAGAGTAATGGACCGTACATCATCACGTGCTTCACTGTACCGGTTATGCAAGTATTCTTGCCGAGTTTCAACCAAGTTACTGTAAGCTGAAACTTCCTAGCAGGTTAAAACTGTGTACCCGACCGAGACTCAAACTCGGGACCTTTGCCTTTCGCGGGCAAGTGCTCTACCAACTGAGCTACCCAAGCACGACTCACGCCCGGTACTCACAGCTTTACATCTGCCAGTACCTCGTCTCCTGCCTTCCAAACTTTACAGAAGCTCTCCTGCGAACCTTGCAGAACTAGCACTCCTGAAAGAAAGGATACTGGGGAGACATGGCTTAGCCACAGCCTGGGGGATGTTTCCAGAATGTTATTTTCACTCTGCATTGGAGTGCGCGCCGATATGAAACTTCCTGCCAGATTAAAACTGTGTCTCGGACCGAGCACTTGCGCGCGAAAGACAAAGGTCCCGAGTTCGAGTCTCTGTCCGAGACACAGATAATTTTAGACCTATTTCTATGCCATCAGTGTTTGCTAAAGTTATTGAAAAGGCTGTGTATGTAAGGATAATTGATCATTTTATATCACACCATTTGCTATCAAATGAACAGTTCGGTTTTAGAATTCGTTTAGCAACTGAAAATGCTATATACTCTTTTCCTTGTGAGGTACTGGATGGCTTAAACAAAAGATTTTGAAAGCTAGGCATATTTTTTGATTTAACCAAGGCATTTGATTGTGTTGATCACAAAATGTTGCTCCAGAAGTTGGACCATTATGGAATACGGGCAGTAGCTCACAATTAGTTCACCTCTTACTTTAGCAACAGGCAGCTAAAGGTCATTCATTATTCATAGTGTTGAGAATGGCTCTGATGTGGGGTCTAAGTGGGTTACAGTCCAATGGGGGGTGCCCCAGGGATCAGTGTTGGGACCACTCCTTTTCCTTATTTATAGAAATGATATGCTCTCTAGTATTATGGGTAACTCTGAAATACTTCTGTTTGTTTATGACACTAGCTTGGTAGTAAAGGATGTTGTGTGCAACATTGGCTCAGTTTCAAGTAGTGCAGTTCATGACCTAAGTTCATGGCTTGTAGAAAATAAACTAACGCTAAATCACAGTAAGACTCAGTTTTTACAGTTTCTAACACGCAATTCAACAAAACCTGACGTTTTAATTTCACAGAATGGGCATATGATTAGTGAAACTGAACAGTTCAAATTTCTAGGTGTTCAGCTGTCGTGGAATGCCCACGTTCAGGATCATGTTCAAAGACTTGATGCTGCCATTTTTACTATTCAAGCGGTATCTGAAGTGAGTAGTTAGTCTACTTTGCTTATTTTCATTCGCTTATGTCGTATGGTGTTATATTTTGGGGCAACTCTTCCCATTCTAAACGAATATTTGTGGCTCAGAAACGGGCGGTTCGGGCAATAAATGGTGTAAGCTCACTATGCTCTTGTCGACGCCTGTTCACAAGTTGTGTACTTTGACATTGGCCTCTCAATATTTATATTCCTTACTGTCATTTCTTGTTAACAATAGCAGCTTATTCCCAAGTATAAGCAGCTTTAACTCAGTTAATATTCGGCAGAAATCAAATCTGCATTTGGATCGGACTTGGGTGTAAAAAGGTGTGCAGTATACTGCTGTATCCATTTTCAGTAAGGTACCACTCGAATTCAAAAAGCTTATCAGTAATCCACGCGCTTTCAAATCGAAACTGAGGAGTTTCCTCATGGGTCCCTCCTCCTATTCCGTCGAGGAGTTCCTTGAAAGATTAAGCTGATTCTTGTTGTATTGTTGATTGCGTTTACTTAAACTTATGGACTGACTTTTTCCGGGTTCATTAACATTTATTTTTATCTGTTATTACTTTTATGTTGTAATTTCATGTACTGACACGTTTCATGACTTTGTCGATTTGCTCCTCAATACGGTCCTACGGAATTTGACGTGCAAATAAAAATAAGAAGGGTGGGAGAAGTACAAATACTTACAAAATCTACGCATAGCGGTTCTAGGCGCTCAGTCCGGAACCGCGCGGCTGCTACGGTCGCAGGTTCGAATCCTGCCTCGGGCATGGATGTGTGTGATGTCCTTAGGTTAGTTAGGTTTAACTAGTTCTAAGTTATAGGGGACTAATGACCTCAGAAGTTGAGTCCCATAGTGCTCAGAACCATTTGAACCCAAAATCCACGCAGGTACTGTACAGTTCTGTGAAATCAGTAGTACGGTATTGATGAACAACGGTGAGATCATTCCAGTTAGAATTAATCCGGCTGATTAAGATTATAATGTTAATAAACATAGGAGTGAAGGCCTCCATGCGTAAAAGTATTATACAACTAATTAACAGTTCCATAGCATCTATAAACAAGGTAAATTCTTGAGGAAAGGCAGTGTTATAATTCTACATAAAATGACATAACTAAAGTGAACTAGTAAAATAACATTTTGAACTTACAGAGGCTGCAGTATTTTACATGGAAATTCACTACTTTTAACGAGCGTAACGAACATGCCAGGGAATATGTCGCCAGTAGTTTACTTAATGTTATTGACAATCCAGGGATAGGGTCCTAAACACCCTTGATGTATCATAACGACTGTGACTATACTATGCGATTACGCCTTTCTCTTTGTGTCGCCTAATAAACGTAATCATCAAAAATACTGTATTGTTTTTGTCCCACTGAAGTAAGACGTACACCTGACCACATATACCAGCGATGTATTATAGTGGAAACTTAGGATACGTAAGTAACTTGGGTTATAGAGTATACAAATTTGTGATAGCTTGTAGACAATTGATGTATAACCAATGTCACCATTTTTGGACGTATTATGGGACCTTGAAAATGGTCCAAGGTTGAAATTGGTCGATCGCACCGTCTACCTGGATCATGTTTTCATTCTCAAAAAACGTTGAGGCTTTTGACCCACATAATAAAAAAAAATTTAAATTTTTCGAAATTTGTACATCTGGCATTTACTTGACTCCTATTGCCTACTGTCGTATCACAGCAAAATGCCGGCGTTTCACCAGCTATACCCCACTTACCCACTGCCTGCCAAACAGCCATGGCTTCATCTTCTCCACAAGGTGTTTGGATTTTAGGGACTCCCAGCAGTTGTTTCTCTCCTTGAAAGGTTACTAACACTAAAGCCTATCCACCTTTTCAAAACCTTGTTATGATGTTTATCTTACATCTAGCAATTAACTATCACAATATTTATTTTAATATGAAATATTTATCTTTTACCCTGTTGTTGTTGTTGTGATCTTCGATCCAAAGACTGGTTTTATGCATATCTCCATGCTATTCTATACTGTACAAGCATCTTCATCTACGAGTACCTACTGCAACCTATAGCCTTCGTGAATCTGCTTACTGTGTTCTCCCTCTACGACTTTTACCCCCCACCACAGTGCTTTCCTCAAGTGCTATATTCGTGATCCCTTGATGTATCAGAGTGTGTCCTACCAACCAATCCCTTTGTCTAATCAAGTTGTGCCACAAAGTTCTTTTCTCTCATTTTGTTCAGTATGTCCTCATTAGTTGCGTGATCAATCCATCTGATCTTCACCAATCTCCTGCAGCACCACATTTCGAGAAGTGCCACTCTCTTTTGTCCAAACTGTTCACCGTCCATTTTTCTCTTGCATACATGGCTACATTCTAGAAAAGCACTTTCAGAAACGGTTTCCTATCACTTAAATCAATATTCGATGTTAACAAATTCCTCTTATTCAGAATTGCTTTTCTTGCCATTGCCAGTTTGCATTTTACATCCTCTCTGCTTCGGCAATCATCAGTTACGAGGGCTATTCAGAAAGTAGGGAACGTTTTCGTCTGACGCCGCTAGGCGCGCGCCGATCGCGTATATTTCGGTATGTGCGTGCTCGGCAGCTCAGTCGGCATCCATCCGTGACAGCGGGAACGTCTCTGCGCGTCTGGTTTTCTCGGTACTCGAATTTGAAATGTGCACTGCAATCGAAAATCTCGCCAGTTGTGAGTTGTGGTCTCTGATACGGTTTTCGTTGGCAAAAAACGTAAAACCTATAGAAATTTATCGTGAACTGCGCGAAGTGTACGGAAACAGCGTAGTGAGTGAATGTTCCGTCCAGGAATGGTGCATTCGGTTTAAAAATGGCCGAACCAACATTCATGGTGAAGAGAAGAGTGGACGCCCGAGCATTGTGACTGATGATCTTGTCGCTGAAATGAAATGGAAATGTCGTGGTGACGAGGGCCTCCCGTCGGGTAGACCGCTCGCCTGGTGCAAGTCTTTCGATTTGACGCCACTTCGGCGACTTGCGCTTCGATGGGGATGCAATGATGCTGGTTAGGACAACACAACACCCAGTCCCTGAGCGGAGAAAATCTCCGACCCAGCCGGGTATCGAACCCGTGCCCTTAGAATTGACAGTCTATCGTGCTGAACACTCAGCTACCGGGGGCGGACATCTTGTCGCTAAAGTTGACGAAACGATTAGTGAAAACTGTCGCTTCACGATAACGGAGGTTTTGCTTTCTTTTCCACAAGTTTCACGGATTTTGTTGTTTTAAATTGTCACTCAAAAGCTAAGCTACCACAAATTTTTTGCACATTGGACGCCAAAAATGCTTACAGAACACCATAAAAAACAGCAAATGGGGGCAAGGTTGACATTTCTGGAGTCCTACATAAACGTGGTGATTCATTACTGTATCTAATCCTAACTGATGACGAGACTTGGGTGAAACACGTCAATTGCAAGACAAAATTACAGTCCATGGAGTGGGGGCGCACAAGGTCCCCCCAAAAACCAAGAACATATTTGCAAACCTTGCCAGTAATAAAGTTAATGGCGACAGTGTTTTGGGATAGGCAAGGTGTGCTTCTTATTGATTTTTTCGAACGTGGAGCAACCATAAATTCTGCCCGGTAGTGTCAAACTTTGCACAGCCTTAGAAGAGCAGTTCAAAACAAACGCCGAGAAAAGCTGACGTCCAAAATTGAATTTTTGCACGACAATGCCCGAACTCACACGGGAAACCGCACTAAAGAACTCCTTAATTCATTCAAATGGGAAATTTTCCCTCATCTGTCCTACAGCACCGATCTTGCACCACACGACTTCCACTTGTTTCCCAAGATGAAGAACTGGCTTGCAACGCAGCGTTTTGATGACGATGCGGAACTCCAGGTGGGCGTGACTCACGTCTGAAGTCTCAGGCGGCAGAATTTACGACGAACGTCTTTCAAAGCTTGTCCACCGCTATGATAAGTTCCTCAGTGTGTTGGGTGACTATGCCGAAAAGAAGTGTGTCAGTCGCTCTTTCAGATGTATATAATAAAATGAATTTCTTGTACTTAGTTTTTTTTAATGCCAAAACTTTCCCTGCCTTCTGAATAGCCCAAATAGCACAACTCCTCTGCTACTTTAAGTGTCTTGTTGCCTAATCTGATTACTTTAACATCACCTAATTTAATGCGACTACATCCCATTATCTTTGTTTTGCTTTTGTTGATGTTCATCTTATATCCTCTTTTCAAGGTACTGCCCATTCTGTTCAACTGCTCCTCCAGCCTTTGCTGTTTCTGACAGTATTACAATGTTATTGGCATTCCTCAAAGTTTTTATTTCTGAACTTTAATGCCTACTCCAAATTATTTCTTCGGTTTCGTTTACTGCCTGTTTAATGTTCGTATTGAATAACATCGGGGTAGCTTACAACCTGTCTCACTCCCTTCCCAACCACTTCTTACCTTTCTTGCCCCTCAACGCTTATAACTACCAACTGGTTTCTGTATAAGGTGTAAACAACCGCTCGCTCCTTCTATTTTACTGCTGCTGCCTTCCACAAATGCTATAAATGTAGGTTTGCATTTCCTTAACCTATCTTGTAGGGTCAGTATTGACTTGGGTGTTCCAACATTTCTACGGAATCCAAACTGATCTTCCCTGAGGTCAGCTTCTACAAGTTTTTCCATTCTTCTGTAAAGAATTTGTTTAAGTATTTTGCAACCATGAGTAACTAAACCGATAGGTGAATAATTTTCACACCTGTCAGCAACGGCTTTCTTTGGAATTGGAATTACTACATTCTTCTTGTCTGAGGATATTTCGCCTGTTTCATACATCTTGCGCTCAGACAGAACAATTCTGTCATGGCTAGCTCTCCCAAGACTATCAGTAGATCTGACGGAATATCATCTACCCCCGGGGCCTTCTTTCCACTTAGACCCTTAAGACCTTTGTCAAATTCCTATTACACTATCATATCTTCCATATCATTTTCATCCATGTCCTGTTTCTGTAATATTGCTTTCAAGTCCATCTCTCTTGTACAGACCCTCTATATAGGGTAATCCATTGATAGTGACCAGACCAAATATCTCACGAAATAAGCATCAAACGAAAAAACTACAAAGAACGAAACTCATCTAGCTTGAAGGGGGTAACCAGATGGCGCTATGATTGAATCACAAAGCAATTTGTGTGATCCATCCTCATTACGAGGGTGGGAGGGTTACATTTATCTGTGAGTATTGCGTCGGATACAAGAACCTTGACTCCCAGGAGAACGTACATCTGGTGACCATGGCAGCGTTGTTGCCTTGGAGAGAAGTCGGCTGGAGGCTGATGTATTGAATCGCGACGCCATTTTTGTGTTCCATCCTCATTACGAGGGTTGGAGGGTAACAATTATCTGTCAGTATTGCGTCGGATACAAGAAACGTGACTCCCAAGAGACGTCCAACTGGTGACGCAGGTAGCGTCAGACACCTGGAGAAAAATCGGCTGGCCGGCCGAAGTGGCCGTGCGGTTAAAGGCGCTGCAGTCTGGAACCGCATGACCGCTACGGTCGCAGGTTCGAATCCTGCCTCGGGCATGGATGTTTGTGATGTCCTTAGGTTAGTTAGGTTTAACTAGTTCTAAGTTCTAGGGGACTAATAACCTCAGCAGTTGAGTCCCATAGTGCTCAGAGCCATTTGAACCAAAAATCGGCTGGAGACCGATGTATTGAATCACGACGCAATTTCTGTGTTCCATCATCAATATGAGGATGGGAAGTTTACAATTAACTTTCAGTTTTGCGTCGGATACAAGAAAGTTGACTCCCAGGAGATCGTCTATCTGGTGATCGTGACTGCATTAGACCCTTGAGGAGAAGTCATCTGTAAATAGATGTCTTGAATCACGACTCCATTTTTGTGTTCCATCCTCATTAGGAGGGTGGGAGGGCTACAATTAACTGTCAGTTTTGCGTCGGAAACAAGAAACTTGACTCCCAGGGTAACATCCATTAGCTGACCGTGGCTGCATTAGACCCTTGGGGAGAAGGCGGCTGGAGACTGATGTATTGAATCGCGACACAATTTGTGTGTTTCATCCTCTTTACGAGGGTGGGGGGTTTACAATTAACTGTCAGTTTTGTGTTGGAAACAAGAAACTTGGCTCCTAAGAGAACGTCCATCCCTTGACCTTGGATGCGTTAGACGCTTGGAGACAATTTGGCTGGAGACAGATCCATTGAATCGCGACGCAATTTGTGGGTTCCATCGTTAATACGAGGGTGGGAAGTATGCAATTAACTGTCAGTTTTGCATCGGAAATGTTGTTTGTGGCCTTCAGCAGTGCAATAAGTTAATATTTCTTTAATTAGGCTTTAAACCGTTCTGTTGTAAGTTTAAAAAGAAATTTCTTGGTTGGAAAAATTGTTTATAATGTGATTTAATTATAGTTGTCCTTCAGACCTGTAATATATGCCTTCACCCGCTAATTGTTTTCAATTGCACTTTTTGAAAAAAGACTGAAAAATTTCACCAAAGGTCTAACGCTGCCTTGGTCACCTAATCGATGTTCTACGGGGAGACAAGTTTCTTGTATCCGACGCAAGACTGACAGACGATTGTAGCCCCCCACCCTTGTAAAGAGAATGGAAAACAACAATTGCGTCGCGATTCAATACATCAGTCACCAGCCGACTTCTCCCCAAGGGGCTAACACAGCCAACGTCAGCGGATGGACGTTATTATTTATTCCCAGAAGTACGTCCACCAGGTGACCGTGGCTGCGTTAGTCGCTAGGAGAGAAAGCGGCTGGAGACTGATGTACTGAATCACGACGCAATTTGTGTGTTCCATGGTCAATATGAGGGTTGGATGGTTAGAATTAACTGTCAGTTTTACGTCGGAAACAAGAAACTAGACTCCTTGGAGTATGTCTATCTGGTGTCCGTGACAGTGTTAGACCCTTGGAGAAAAGTCGGCTGGAGACTGATGTATTGAATTGCGACCCAATTTGTGTATTCCATCCTCATTACGAGGGTGGGAGGGTTACAATTATCTGTCAGATTAGCGTCGGAAACAAGAACCTTGATTCCAAGGAGAACGTCCATCCGGTAACCGTGACAGCGTTAGTCCCTTGGAAAAAGTTGACTGGAGGATGATGAATTGAATCGCGACGCATTTTTTGTGCTCTATTCTCATTACGAGGGTGGGAGGATACAATTATCTGTCAGTATTGCGTCGGAAACAAGAAACTTGACTCCCAGGGCAAAATCCATCAGCTTACCGTGGCTGCGTTACACCCATGGGGAGAAGGCTGCTGGAGACTGATGTATTGAATCGCGACGCAATTTGTGTGTTCCATTCTCATTAGGAGAGTTGCAATTAACTGTCAGTTTTCCGTGGGATGCAAGAAACTTGACTCGCAGTAGAACATACATCCGGTGACCGTGCCTGCTTAGACCCTTGGGGAGAAGTCGGTTGGAGACTGATGTATTGAATCGCGACGCAATTTGTGTGTTCCTTGCTCTTTACGAGGATGGGGGGCTACATTTAACTATCAGTTTTGCGTTGGAAACAAGAACTTGACTCCCAAGAGAACGTCCATCCAGTGACAGAGGCAGCATTAGACGCTTGGAGAAAATTCGGCTAGAGACCAATGTATTTAATCGCGGCGCAATTTGAGTGTTCCATCCTCATTAGGAGGGTGGGTGGGTTACAATTAACTGTCAGTTTTCCGTGGCATGCAAGAAACTTGACTCCCAGTAGAACATCCATCCGGTGACCAAGGCAGCGTTAGACCCTTGGAGAAAAGTCGGCTGGAGACCGATGTACTGAACTGCGAGGCAATTTGTGTGTTCCATCGTTAATACGAGGTTGGGAGGTTCACAAATAACTTTCAGTTTTGTGTCGGATACAAAAAACTTGACTCACAGGAGAACGTCCATCCGCTGACGGTGGCTGCGTTAGACCCTAGGGGAGAAGTCGGCTGGTGACTGATTTATTGAATCACGACGCAATTTGTGTGTTCCATCCTCTTAACGAGGGTGGGGGGTTACAATTAACTGTCAGTTTTGCATCGAATACAAGAAACTTGTCTCCCAGTAGAACGTTCATTAGGTTACGAGGCAGCGGTAGATCCTTGGTGAAAAGTTGGTTGGGGCTGATTTATTGTATAGCGACGCAATTTGTGTGTTCCATCGTCAATACGAGTGTAGGGCGGTTAGAATTAACTGCCAGTTTTGCGTCGGAAGCAAGAAACTTGATTCACAGGAGAACGTCCATCCGGTGACCGTGGCTGCGTTAGTCGCTTGGAGATAACTCGGTTGGAGGCTGATGTATTGATTCGCGACGCAATTTGTGTATTGCCTCCTCATTACGAGTGTAGGACGGTTAGAATTAACTGCCAGTGTTGCGTCGGAAACAAGAAATTTGACTCCCACGCGAACGTCCATCCGGTGACCGTGGCTGCCTTAGACTTTTGGGGAGAAGTTGGCTGGAGACTGATGTATTGAATCGCGACGTAATTTGTGTCTTTCATCGTCATTAGGAGAGTGGGAGGGATACAATTAACTGTCAGTTTTGGGTCGGAAACAAGAAACTTGACTCCCAGCAGGATGTCCATCCGCTAACCATGGCTGCGTTAGACCCTTGGGGAGTAGTCGGCTGGAGACTGATGTATTGAATCGCGACGCAATTGTTGTGTTCCAACGTCTTTACGAGGGTGGGGGGTTACAATTAAGTGTCAGTCTTGCGTCGGATACAAGAAACTTGTCTCCCAGTAGAACGTCCATTACGTGTAAAGTTGGCTGGAGCAAGGTTTATTGAATCGCGACGCAATTTGTGTGTTCCATCATCAGTACGAGGGTGGGACCTTTAGAAATAACTGTCAGTTTTACGTCGGAAACAAGAAACCTTAATCCCAGGAGTTCATCCTTTTGGTTACCGTGGCTGCGTTAGTCACTTCAAGAGAATTCGGCTGGAGGCTGATGTATTTAATCGCGACGCAATTTGTGTGTTCCATCCTCATTACGAGGGTGGGAGGGTTACAATTATCTGTCAATATTGCGTCGGAAAGAAGAACCTTGACTCCCAAGAGAACGTCCATCAGGAGACCGAGGCAGTGTTAGACCCTTGGAGAAATGTCGGCTGGAGAGCAATGTATTGATTTGCAACGGAATTTGTGTGTTCCATACACATTATGAGGGTGGGAGGGTTACAATTAACTGTCAGTATTGCGTAGGATACAAGGTGTCTGAGGCAGCGTTAGACCCTTGCTAAAAATTTTCTTTGTTTTTTTAAAAAAATGCATTTGAAAACAGTTATTGGGTGGAGGCCTACACTACACGTCTGAAGGACAACTATAATTAAAGCACATTATAAACAATTTTTCCAACCAAGAAATTTCTTTTTAAACTTAAAACAGAACGGCTTAAAGCCTAATTAAAGAAAGATTAACTTATTGCACGGCTGAAGGCCACAAACAAATTGGAAACCACGGCTGAACGCCTGAACAACAAGTCAGACAAACAATTTAAAATAAACACCTTCCTTCTTATAAAAAATTTTCCTTTAAAGAATACGCATGGCTGAGGGCCTTATTAAAAGGGGTTCATGTAAATCCTCATCAAGAACTGAATTAACAAACGGCCAAAGACCTCGCACAATACTTCAAACTAAAATGAAAATCACAATATAAAACAAACAGAGCAAGTGGTGCTCAGAAGTGTTCCAAGGGTCGGACTGAGAAGTTAACTCAAACGTAAGGTGAGGTGAGACAGGCAGCCAAGAGTTGAAGTTAAATAATCGAATGGCAGCCCAAACTTGGGACAGCCCAAGGACTGACCAACAATTTAACCAATTCCCTCCTGTCCGACCAACGGCACAACGATGGAAAATATCGGCCGAGGACGAGGATACGAACAGCACTACGTCTTCAGAAATTGGCGTCTAATAACAGCCATGGGAATGATAACAAATCTAAGCAAAATATGAACCAAACAACTTAATAAGCTGTCGAACTACATGCCGTGCCGAACAGCATCAACACGACGAAGAAAGGCACACTGCCAGAAAAGTACACTAACGACTAGGGCAGGTAAGTGGAGCATTAACGGCCGCAGGGCAGAAAATACCGCTGGTGCACTTCACTGGTAAGTAACAGTTAGTTTAATAATTAATCATAGCATAGGAAGACGGCTGCAATATTTCACCGACCCCCAACACATCACATGTTCCTGCTAGCCCAAACTTCCCAGGGAGCAACAACCCGCAAATGAACGAAGAGGTGTCACAATAGTTGAGGCTTAGTAAAAGGTTAACTCATCACTCAACGTCAGCGTCCAGGTTCGTTCGGCAACGAACTTTGTCGCTCTCGCAGCTAGCGCCTCACGATCCGACAGTGTGTGTACGCCGCCAGCGCTCTCAGCCTGGTCTCGCGCCACGGAGAGTTCCTCGCTGCTCCGTCCCAACCGACTGACCACCACACACACCACCACCACCCGGAAATACTGGCGGTCACACCAAAGAAAGTACGACAGTACTAGTATCGATATGCGCTGCTGCTGCCACTGAAGGAGGCAAACCAGCAACTTCGTTACGCCAGTAAGTAAGGAAGAAACAAGACGCCACTCGATGTGACAAAATGCCAAAGAACAAACGGCATGAATGCGAGCCGCACACGGCTCAGAGGGTAGTCTTGAAGTTGTCCAATTGAGATAAAACTCTGCCTACATCGTTCCTTTAGTTGTTGGAACTAAAAAAATGATTCAAATGGCTCTAAGCACTATGGGACTTAACACCTTAGGTCATCAGTCCCCTGGACTTAGAACCACTTAAACCTAACTAACCTAAGGACATCACACACATCCATGCTTAAGGCAGAATTCGAACCTGCGACCGTAGCGGCAGCGCGGTTCCGGACTGAAGCGCCTAGAACCGCTCGGTCACAGCGGCCGGTTGGAACTAAATTTTTAGAAATTCGGAAAGTTAGGACTTTAATTCTGCGGCAAAATTGCTTCCGAAACGCCCATGTAATCATTAAAATACACGACATCGACAGCTGCAGAACTTTTAATAATTTTGGACAACTCTTTTAGTGCAACTGGTAAGCTACACATTGTAAATGAGTGTATTGCTCTGGGTACAAAATGGTTTGTTTTTCTTTCCGTGTACCGCAGAAGTTGTTAACTCTTTTATACCTGTGATCCAGGACAACCAAATGATTTCGTTACCGAATTTGCTTCTAAATAAATAATGTTGTTTCTCTAGATGAGAGAAGAAATTCTTTGTTTATTGGTTCTTCGCATGACTCTGTTTGCTTTGCTGACTTTCGCTGTCGGTGATTTTCTGTGCCAAACAGAACTGCTATGGTCTCTCCCATCTCGTGACGTGTGAGGGAGTGCCCCCCCCCCCCCCCCCCAAGGGCCGCAGCTCGTTCTGATAAGACGGAGAGGCACCTCGCACCATTTCATGCAAGTACACACTCGAATCAAACTAAATAGCTTATCTGGAAATTACAAATAAACTTGAAGCAGTATATGGACGAATACTCTTTTTTTAGTCTCATTTTGTTCGTTTTCGTTCGTTGTACACTCCTGGAAATGGAAAAAAGAACACATTGACACCGGTGTGTCAGACCCACCATACTTGCTCCGGACACTGCGAGAGGGCTGTACAAGCAATGATCACACGCACGGCACAGCGGACACACCAGGAACCGCGGTGTTGGCCGTCGAATGGCGCTAGCTGCGCAGCATTTGTGCACCGCCGCCATCAGTGTCAGCCAGTTTGCCGTGGCATACGGAGCTCCATCGCAGTCTTTAACACTGGTAGCATGCCGCGACAGCGTGGACGTGAACCGTATGTGCAGTTGACGGACTTTGAGCGAGGCCGTATAGTGGGCATGCGGGAGGCCGGGTGGACGTACCGCCGAATTGCTCAACACGTGGGGCGTGAGGTCTCCACAGTACATCGATGTTGTCGCCAGTGGTCGGCGGAAGGTGCACGTGCCCGTCGACCTGGGACCGGACCGCAGCGACGCAGGGATGCACGCCAAGACCGTAGGATCCTACGCAGTGCCGTAGGGGACCGCACCGCCACTTCCCAGCAAATTAGGGACACTGTTGCTCCTGGGGTATCGGCGAGGACCATTCGCAACCGTCTCCATGAAGCTGGGCTACGGTCCCGCACACCGTTAGGCCGTCTTCCGCTCATGCCCCAACATCGTGCAGCCCGCCTCCAGTGGTGTCGCGACAGGCGTGAATGGAGGGACGAATGGAGACGTGTCGTCTTCAGCGATGAGAGTCGCTTCTGCCTTGGTGCCAATGATGGTCGTATGCGTGTTTGGCGCCGTGCAGGTGAGCGCCACAATCAGGACTGCGTACGACCGAGGCACACAGGGCCAACACCCGGCATCATGGTGTGGGGAGCGATCTCCTACACTGGCCGTACACCACTGGTGATCGTCGAGGGGACACTGAATAGTGCACGGTACATCCAAACCGTCATCGAACCCATCGTTCTACCATTCCTAGACCGGCAAGGGAACTTGCTGTTCCAACAGGACAATGCACGTCCGCATGTATCCCGTGCCACCAAACGTGCTCTAGAAGGTGTAAGTCAACTACCCTGGCCAGCAAGATCTCCGGATCTGTCCCCCATTGAGCATGTTTGGGACTGGATGAAGCGTCGTCTCACGCGGTCTGCACGTCCAGCACGAACGCTGGTCCAACTGAGGCGCCAGGTGGAAATGGCATGGCAAGCCGTTCCACAGGACTACATCCAGCATCTCTACGATCGTCTCCATGGGAGAATAGCAGCCTGCATTGCTGCGAAAGGCGGATATACACTGTACTAGTGCCGACATTGTGCATGCTCTGTTGCCTGTGTCTATGTGCCTGTGGTTCTGTCAGTGTGATCATGTGATGTATCTGACCCCAGGAATGTGTCAATAAAGTTTCCCCTTCCTGGGACAATGAATTCACGGTGTTCTTATTTCAATTTCCAGGAGTGTATCTGCTCGGTGCGGACGTCGCAAGATTCCCGTGCCAGTTCGGTGTTGATCGATTAACTCAGTTTTTTTCCGCCGGCACGGTAACTCAGCGTGTTCGGTCAGAGGGTCAGAGGGTTAGCTGCCCCCTGCCCCCTGTAAAAAAAAAAAAAAAAAAAAAAAAAAAAACCTAGGTGGGAGTAATATTTTCGTGGGCGTGATCCTCTATTGAGTACACGAGACGCATGAAGCACTTCCAAAATGCACACAGAAATATGGTTTACAAATCAATCATTGTTCACCGTGATTCAGTAAAAATCCACATTCTTCCGACATTTATATCTCATTCATCACGTTATTTATGCCCAGATGTTGCTTGCAGAATCTCAACACCTTTAATCACATAGATTCACACATTCCTTATACCACCTTTTCGCACCATTATGACTAATTGTTAGTCCGTCAATCGTTTAGATCCTTATTCTCTCATACATTCGCCGTCCACAAAATCTCACCCTATTACCACAGTCTACGACAAACCGTGACGTAATTCTATACGGCCATAGACCATAAATAATATAGACTGCGCACGCCCCTGTCTCTTCCGTGTTGAGGTTTGAAACCAACATCTAAGTCACGTGACTCAGGGCAGGAAACATAGTTTCCATCATTACGACCTACGTGGAGTTGACATTTACGCATTTTCTCGTTTATAACTGAAGTCAGGCATTGATTTTAACATGAAAACAACGTGCCTTCTTTGTATCACACATGTAATAATGCGGTTAACCTAACTTCCCGAAATTCCTAATATTAAAGCGGTGTTTTTTTTTATGAATAAATAAATCTTCTGCTACCAGTCACGATTTTTCTTTATTTTACTTTTCGCACCACGCGTTTCGAGAAATAATTCCCATTTTCAAGTGCGTTTTTTGTGTGTATTAAGCCATTTTTTTCGATATTGCCAGTGTGTGTGAGTCTGCTTCATTTCGTGGACTTTTACTGCAATACATAAGAAACACGGGATTTTTTAGTTGGGTATCAATTCTTTTAGTGAAGTTGGCGAAATTTAAAAGAATTTGTACTTACAGTTTTCTAATGGTCCATTTGTGCAGAGTTTCACACACACTAAACACAACATGTTGTACGCTCTACACATCGAAAATATCTTATATAAACAAAACAGTTACAAAGATCTTCTTACAAATAGTCCACAGAGATAACATTATAGGTCTTCCACAGATTATGATATGCTTTGTACAGAGGTTATTAATCTTAACAATTTGGCTTATAAATTAATTATATTGATTTTACAATTGTGCTTATTTCTATGTTATACTATTTTTATTTAAGTATATTATCGAAACATCTGAAGAAATTCACTGATTCTAGTTTTTCATTTAATATTTTATCTTCTATTTTCTGTGATGTGAATATATCTCCAGTTCTTCAAGCAAATCCATTTTATGTCCTTTATTTGGTCGGTGGAGTACTTTGACATTTTGTTCTATTTTTCCAAATGGGTGTCCTGTATCATGTATGTGTGTTGCTATTGCTGATGTAGTGTCTTTGTTGTGTGTGTGTGCTCTAATGTGCTCTGTGTACCTGGTGTTGATACTTCGGCCTGTTTGTCCTATGTAGAACTTGGAGCATTCCTGGCATGTTACCTTGTATATTCCAGAGTCTGAATATGGATCATGATTACACTTCGTATTATGTATTAGTTTCTGCTGTAATTTATTAGATGGGGAAAACCAAATTTTTACTCTATGACTTTTGAAAATATTTGCAATCTTCTGTGATACATTGCCTACGTATAGAATACTAGAAATACATTGTTTTTCTCTTTTTCTTCTGTGGTGCAGTTTGTACCTGGGTTTTTCTTCACTTTGTCTAAGATTGTGTCAACCATGGACGCAGAAGATTTATTTATTCATAAACACACCTATTGTTTCTACAGTCGCAGGCTTTCAAAAACCATTTATAATGGATCAAATCATATTAATGCGGTGGTTATCGTCTTCACATGCGGCCAGGTGAAATGTACTCACAGCTCAGTTTACAAGCAACAGAACTACTGTTCTTCGGTGAATATCTGTTTTGTTGTAGTGTGATTTTTTTAGTTCACCGCTCCCACAGGAGTAAAAAACAAACTGACCACTACTCAACAATGCATGCGAAATGTTTTGTTATGCTTTTTTTAAGAAATGAAATCTTGCTATATCCATAATATTTATTTTTACTCAAAGTGAACATATACCGAAATAGTATACATCGTAATATACTACAAAACGTTGATTATACAGAAAAACGCCTGTGTTGTTCGATATTAACGTTCTGACGTTTTACGTTTAAGGACTATCATACATGCTGACTTTAAACCCATGGTAATGTCTCTACAAGGATTGCGAAATAGTACACTTTTACAACTGACATTTCCTTCTATTTGACTAATCTGTAGGCTGCTAAACAATACTTCTCTGAGTATATATTTAGGCTACCTCTTCCCTTTCTAGGGCAAAATCCAAGATGTTATTCCAGGCGGGTGAAAAATGAATGTGCGCAATGGAAAATACTGAACGCGAAAATTAAGATTTGGCCCTGTCTTACTACCCCCTGAAACAGATCTTAGGATCTCTTAGTTGTGATGCTATTTCCTTCTTCTTGCTCTTTAATATATAATTTACGAACTAAACATAAATGAATGATTAAAGGAACTAGTAACTACTAAACGAAAAATGTTGTTTCTGCTTATACATATATTGTAGATTAAAAACCCCTTTATACAGGATGAAGCGAAATTCACGCACTCGGGCTTCGCATCGCGACTCCGCACAAGCCAGCGATGAAAGAATGTCTCTCACAAAATTTCGTCTGGCGAGCACATCCGTCAGAAAAAGGCCGTCAAAGAACGGCAATCTGGCAACACTGTAACCAAATGTACTGCAACTACCTCTGATAGCACAACCTTGCCGTGCGCTACAGTTGGTGGAATGGATAGAGTTTTGGTTTAGCATGCAGGATGTCGATGGTTCGATCCCGGGTCGAGGCTGTAGTGTTGGCAGAAGAGCCAGCACTGTGTTGCTAGAGAAGGCCGAAATGCACGCGTTTAAACTCACGCACGCTGGCGTGAGGTCTGAAACAGGATACGTAATGAATGCTATAAAGAAAAGTGCGTAGCTTCTGGAATACTTAATTTTAATGCACAATTGTAGAACATCGCTCTTGATTGTACATGCTTCATAATATATCAAATGCTATGGCGCCTTGCTAGGTCGTAGCAATTGACTTAGCTGAAGGCTATGCTAACTATCGTCTCGGCAAATGAGAGTGTCTTCGTCAGTGTAGCATCGCTAGCAAAGTCGGCTGTACAACTGGGGCGAGTGCTAGGAAGTCTCTCTAGACCTGCCGTGTGGTGGCGCTCGGTCTGCAATTACTGACAGTGGCGACACGCGGGTCCGGCGTATACTAACGGACCGCGGCCGATTTAAAGGCTACCACCTAGCAAGTGTGTTGTCTGGCGGTGACACCACAGAGGCCTATGTTGTCTATTTGGTAAATGTAGTCCAGGTGGTATGGTAGCTGACATCTTAATCGTCAACAGCGGTTGCAGTGGGTCCTGTAGGAAACATTTGTACTTACATCCTAAAATCGGAGAAATGGGAAATTGGTCAGCTTTGAAAGAAACTCTTTCCACGTCGTGTGTGTGAATTTCTTCACACCACTTCATCTACTAGATGCGAAACCTGTTTCCTCTGTGCCCTCCTCCAGGGGTCCCATAGATTAGTACCAACTATTATTCTTGCCTTGTTCAGGTCTTTATATTTCGTTAGGGCCTTACGTTACCAGTAGGACTAGCAACATGCTTTGCGAACAAGGTCCAAACTCGGTTACTATTTGTACGTGTTATCATCATGGTCCCAATAAGTATGCCTTTCAACATTGAGTCTGGTAACCGCATGCTATTTCTCATTGCATTGTTATTACTATTATTATCATTATTATTATTATATCTTTGGGATTGTGGAAGCATCACGTCTATTACCATTAGGCAAACAGTGTAATTCGGAACGGGACATTTCACAATTAGCGGTGTCGGGATGAATCATACAGAACAATATCTGTCAGAGGGGTAATGCCTTTAGATGGAACAACGTGCAGGACTGACGGCGTGTTTATACCGTATGCACTGTCCACCAGACACGGACTAGTTGCTAGCGAAGTACGCGCCCGTGACAGATTGAAACGTACATGAGTACACGTGTCGAATTTTCTCATTGTAAACCTCCAAACCAATCTGACAGACGTATAGCATACTGGCCATTAAAATTGCTACACCACAAAGATGACGTGCTACAGACGCAAAATTTAACCCACAGGAAGAAGATGCTATTATATGCAAATGATTAGCTTTTCAGAGCATTCACACAAGGTTGGCGCCGGTGGCGACACCTACAACGTGCTGACATGAGGAAAGTTTCCAACCGATTTCTCATACACAAACAGCAGTTGACCGACGTTGCCTGCTGAAGCGTTGTTGTGATGCCTCATGTAAGGAGGAGAAATGCGTACCATCACGTTTCCGACTTTGATAAAGGTCGGATTGTAGCCTATCGCGATTGCGGTTCATCGGGTTGGTCGAGATCGAATGACTCTTAGCAGAATATGGAACCGGTGGGTTCAGGAGGGTAATACGGAACGCCGTGCTGGATCCCAACGGCCACGTATCACTAGCAGTCGAGATGACAGGCATCTTATCCACATGGCTGTAACGGATCGTGCATCCACATCTCGATCCCTGAGGCAACAAATGGGGACGTTTGCAAGACAACAACCATCTGCACGAACGGTTCGACGACGTGTGCAGCAGCATGGACTATCAGCTCGGAGACCATGGCTGCGGTTACCTTGATGCTGCATCACAGACAGGAGCGCCTGCGACGGTGTACTCGACGACGAACCTGGGTGCACGAATGGCAAAATGTCATTTTTTTCGGATGATGGCCGCATCCGTGTTTGGCGATATCGCGGTGAACGCACATTGGAAGCGTGTATTCGTCATCGCCATACTGGCGTATCACCCGGCGTGACGGTATGGGGTGCCATTGGTTACACATCTCGGTCACCTCTTGTTCGCATTGACGGCACTTTGAACGGTGGACGTTACATTTCAGATGTGTTACGACCCGTGGCTCTACCCTTCACTCGATCCCTGCGAAAACCCACATTTCAGCAGGATAATGCACGACCGCATGTTGCAGGTCCTGTACGGGCCTTTCTGGATACAGAAAATGTTCGACTGCTGCTCTGGCCAGCACATTCTCCAGATCTCTCACCAACTGAAAACGTCTGGTCAATGGTGGCTGAGCAACTGGCTCATCACAATACGCCAGTCACTACTCTTGATGAACTGTGGTATCGTGTTGAAGCTGCATGGGCAGCTGTAGGCTCGTGATGACTGGGTGTTGTGTGATATCCTTAGGTTAGTTAGGTTTTAAGTAGTTCTAAGTTCTAGGGGACTGATGACCATAGCTGTTAAGTCCCATAGTGCTCACAGCCATTTGAACCATTTTTTGAGCAGCTGTACCTGTACACGCCATCCAAGCTCTGTTTGACTTAATGCACAGGCGTATGAAGGCCGTTATTACGGTTAGAGGTGGTTGTTCTGGGCACTGATTTCTCACGTTCTATGCACCCAAATTGCGTGAAAATGTAATCACATGTCAGTTCTAGTAGAATATATTTGTCAGATGAATACCTGTTTATCATCTGCATTTCTTCTTGGCGTAGCAATTTTAATGGCCAGTAGTGTGTATGTGGGTATGATTCTACTCCTTGGTGCATCTGATAACCGGGCTGGTGTTGCCACTCGTGGAAATGCTGCTAGATATCCTCGTTGACGCTATCCAGATGAAAATGTGTTTCGTCATGTGGAGTTGCACCTTCGGGTATCAGATTCTCTCTTTCCACCATCGTGTGACAGAGGTCATGCACAGACTCGCCATACTCCAGCTACTGAGGAAGCTATTCTGAAAGTCATACACCAAGAACCTCAGCGATGTACACGTAGCGTAGCAAGGCAGGTGCGTGTCTCACAATGCACGGTCCTTAACGTGCTGCATGAGAATGGGCTGCACCCCTATCATTATGTTATCACGCAACACCTGCATCCTGCAGATCGCCGTGAATGGATGCAGTTCTGTGAATGGTTCCAAGAACAACAGGAAGCCAACGATGTCTTTGTGAACACCGTAATATGGTCGGATGAAGCAGCATTCACTCGTGAAGGTGTCTTCAATATGCGCAATACCCACCATTGGTGTGAGGTTAACCTGCATGTCACCCGCGACCCAAGATATCAAGTTCGATTTGACATCAACATCTGGCCCGGAATTTTGGGCGATAGGTGTTGACTGGTTGACTGCACGAAGGTATCATGTATTCGTCTCAAACTGTCTGATCCACTGGAAGATGTTCCACCACATGTTCGGCAGAGGATATGGTTCCAATGGTGCATCTACACACTCGGGAGTTAATGTGCGACAGTATTTGGACAGAACACTTCCAGGGAAATGGCTCAGACTTGGAGGTCCAGTTGTATGGCCACCAAGTTTACGTGACCTAAATCCGCTGGGTTTGTTCCTGTGGGGACACCTGAACGGATATGTGTACTCTACTCCGCAAGCGAATGTGGAAGAATTGGTAGGGTGTGTTCATGCTGCTCATCTTACTGTCGACGCAGCTTTGCTGTAAAGGGTCCAGAGCTGTACGATCCGGTGGGATGCGCAATGTTTGGACGTGCAGGGAGGATGCTTTGAGCATATGTTGTTCTGAGGACAACGCGTTCTATTGTGAAGGTCATGCGATCATTTATATGGACATTATTATTGTCTCTGGTTGCTAATGTACGACACCTGAGCGCTCATATTACATGTAGTATAAATTACAAGTAGATGTTGTGTTACTGCATTGTGCTATCATCTTCATCATCTCGAAACTGATAATGATACTGATTTTGTAGTTAATCTGTCGTATGACAGGTTATTTGTTTCAATTGTCTATTTCTTATTTGTCTAACCACGTATTTGTTATGTTCAGTGGTAGAAAGTGTCCTAAATGTAGGATACATGTTATCGAAGAAACGGTGTATATTACAGCAGGAAATGTCAGAATGAAATCAGCAAATAAAAAAAAAGGGCCCCAACGTAGGATCGAACCCTCGACCTCCTGTATGCTGACACAAAACTCTGCATACTGTACCAACTTTACATGACAATTGATGTACGCCGACAGAGATAGTTACCATACATGTGGTTACAGTGTTGCCAGATTGCCACTCTTTAACGTCCTTTTTCTGCCCCATATAGTCGCTGGGCGAAATTTTGTGGGAGACATTTTTTTATCGTTGGCCTGTGAAGAGTCGCGCTGCGAAACCCGAGTGCGGGAATTTCGCTTCACCATGTATTACAAACGTTTATATTTCTTACCCAATATTACTGATCAATTACCCAAATCTGCCCCTTTTTATGGCTACGTGATCTAATATAAATAAGGCGAGGTGACTGACATCATCTACGTACCAAACACGAGAAGGCACTACTTTCAAAGATGATCTACAGTGGTGTGCAACCTCAGTGGAAATAAAACTAACGTGATCACAGCTGTTTAGCCTTATAGCCGTAATAACCTGAAGCAATTAGTAATATCACCATATGTACTGTGTTCGGTGCGTCGCAGTGATGGTTCTCGTACGCATCTGCGACGATGGCAAAACTCCAGCCACAAAATAAGCTCTTTCAAACACTAGGACGGGAGAAGGCGGTACTCTGACTATTGTAATCTAATATTATCTTCTCGTCTCTGTGTTCTACAGACAAGAAACGCGAACTCCCAACCACAAGGACGGAATTCAGATAACATCTCTATGTGAGTATAGACAGAAGAAGTGTTCTCAATCGCTGAACGCTGCGTAATCAACGACGACTCCCTACCCGGAGGCGAAGTCCAGAATCGTATAGTTCTGCAACAGTACAAGTGTCTAACAGTCCTAACTATAAAATCTCCTGAGAGCAAAGACACCCTCTCTACCACCAAAAGCTAATACTGAGCGACCGTCAAACACGGGTGCTCAAAACGGAAGACCTCTTTCTTTTCCCCGTTGGCTTCCCAGCAAAGCTCGGCTCCCCTCCCTCGTAACTCAGAAGCCGAATCATATTCTCGAAACCGTGGAATATTCTCCCTCTCTACAGATTTTTCCGAACGCCGACGAACCATATTTTAGTCTTTTGCCATCCAGCGCGGAAATTTGCGAGAAAATACCTATCCCCATTGGTTGGCTGGTTGGTTGGGGAAGGAGACCAGACAGCGTGGTCATCGGTCTCATCGGATTAGGGAAGGATGGGGAAGGAAGTCGGCCGTGCCCTTTCAGAGGAACCATCCCAGCATTTTCCTGGAGTGATTTAGGGAAATCACACCTATCCCCATTAATTAGCAGTTCATACAATGGCAAGCTCCTCAGAGTAAAAATTCGCAATCAGTATTTTTTATTGCCCGCTAAACTTCATCTACATGTACATCGTACTCCGCAAGCCTCCTAATAGTGTGTGGCGGAGGCTACTTTCGGTACCACTATCTGATCCCTCCAACCCTATTCCACTCGCGAATAGTGCGTGGGAAGAATGATTGTCGGTAAGCCGTTGTTGTTGTGGTCTTCAGTCCTGAGACTGGTTTGATGCAGCTCTCCATGCTACTCTATCCTGTGCAAACGTCTTCATCTCCCAGTACCTACTGCAACCTACATCCTTCTGAATCTGCTTAGAGTATTCATCTCTTGGTCTCCCTCTACGATTTTTACCCTCCACACTGCCCTCCAATACTACATTGGTGATCCCTTGACGCCTCAGAATATGCCCTACCAACCGATCCCTTCTTCTAGTCAAGTTGTGCCACAAACTTCTCTTCTTCCCCAATTCTATTCAATGCCTCCTCATTACTTACGTGATCTACCCACTAATCTACAGCATTCTTCTGTAGCAACACATTTCGAAAGCTTCAATTCTCTTCTAGTCCAAACTATTTATCGTCCACGTTTCACTTCCATACATGGCTATACTCCATACGAATACTTTCAGAAACGACTTCCTGACACTTAAATCTACACTCGATGTTAACAAATTCCTCTCCTTCAGAAACGCTTTCCTTGCCAAAGCCAGTCTACATTTTATATCCTCTCCGATCATCATTGGTTATTTTGCTCCCCAAATAGCAAAACTCCTTTACTACTTTAAGCGTCTCATTTACTAATCTAATTCCCTCAGCATCACCCGACTTAATTGGACTACATTCCATTATCCTCGTTTTGCTTTTGTTGATGTTCATCTTATATCCTCCTTTCAAGACACTGTCCATTCCGTTCAACTGGTCTTCCAAGTCCTTTGCTGTCTCTGACAGAATTACAATGTCATCGGCGAACCTCAAAGTTTTTATTTCTTCTCCATGGATTTTAATACCTACTCCGAACTTTTCTTTTGTTTCCTTTATTGCTTGCTCAATATACAGATTGAATAACATCGGGGACAGGCTACAACCCTGTCTCACTCCCTTCCCAACCACTGCTTCCCTTTCGTGACCCTCGACTCTTAGAACTACCATCTGGTTTCTGTACAAATTGTAAATAGCCTTTCGCTCCCTGTATTTTACCCCTACCCTCTTCAGAATTTGAAACAGAGTATTCCAATCAACATTGTCAAAAGCTTTCTCTAAGTCTACAAATGCTAGAAACGTAGTTTTGCCTTTCCTTAATCTTTCTTCTAAGATAAGTCGTAGGGTCAGTATTGCCTCACGTGTTCCAACATTTCTACAGAATCCAAACTGATCTTCCCCGAGATCGGATTCTATCAGTTTTTCCATTCGTCAGTAAAGAATTCGCGTTAGTATTTTGCAGCTGTGACTTATTAAACTGATAGTTCGGTAATTTTCACATCTGTCAACACCTGCTTTCTTTGGGATTGGAATTATTATATTCTTTTTGAAGTCTGAAGGTATTTTGCCTGTCTCATACATCTTGCTCACCAGATGGTAGAGTTTTGTCAGGACTGGCTCTCGCAAGGCTGTCAGTAGTTCTAATGGAATGTTGTCTACCCCTGGGGCCTTCTTTCGACTCAGGTCTTTGAGTGCTCTGTCAGACTCTTAACTCAGTATCATATCTCCTATTTCATCTTCATCTACATCCTCTTCCATTTTCATAATATTGCCCTCAAGTAGATCGCCCTTGTATATACTCTCTATATATTCCTTCCACCATTCTGCTTTCCCTTCTTAGAATTGGGTTTCCATCTGAGCTCTTGATATTCATGCAAGTGGTTCTCCTTTTTCCAAAGGTCTCTTTAATTCTCCTGTAGGCTGTATCTATCTTACCTCTAGTGAGATAAGCCTCTACATCCTTACATTTGTCCTCTAGCCATCCCTGCTTAGCCATTTTGCACTTCCTGTCGATCTCATTTTTGAGACGTTTGTATTCCTTTTTGCCTGCTTCATTTACTGCATTTTTATATTTTCTCCTTTCATCAATTAAATTCAATATTTCTTCTGTTACCGAAGGATTTCTATTAGCCCTCGTCTTTTTACCTACTTGATCCTCTGCTGCCTTCACTACTTCATCCCTCAGAGCTACCCATTCTTCTTCTACTGTATTTCTTTCCCCCATTCCTGTCAATTGTTCCCTTATGCTCTCCCTGAAACTCTGTACAACCTCTGGTTCTTTCAGTTTATCCACGTCCCATCTCCTTAAATTCCCGCCTTTTTGCAGTTTCTTCAGTTTCAATCTGCAGTTCATAACCAATAGATTGTGGTCAGAATCCACATCTGCCCCTGGAAATGTCTTACAATTTAAAACCTGGTTCCTAAATCTCTGCCTTACCATTATATAATCTATCTGATACCTTTTAGTATCTCCAGGGACGCTATTCATTACGCAAAACCAACAACACACCCCTTGCATCTAATCATATGTTATCCCTGAAATTTAATTATAACAAATTGTACCAAGAACAATGCGTTTTGGGTGGATTTTCAGTGTGTCGCTGCCTTCAAATAGCCTACTCTCATAATACGCAAGTTACAATAATTCTTTTGCCACGAGTATGATGTTTCTCATTATTTTATTGGAACGAATCACACAGTTAACAACGGGTTTTCCAGTGATTCTCAATTTGCTGGCGCTCAGAAACGGCATATACAGGGCGTTACAAAAAGGTACGGCCAAACGTTCAGGAAACATTCCTCACACACAAATAAAGAAAATATGCCATGTGGAGATGTGTCCGGAAACGCTTACTTTTCATGTTAGAGCTCATTTTATTACTTCTCTTCAAATCACATTAATCATGGAATGGAAACACACAGCAACAGAACGTACCAGCGTGACTTCAAACACTTTGTTACAGGAAATGTTCAAAATGTCTTCCGTTAGCGAGGATACATGCATCCATCCTCCATCGCATGGAATCCGATGCGCTGATGCAGCCCTGGAGAATGGCGTATTGTATCACAGCCGTCCACAATACGAGCACGAAGAGTCTCTACATTTGGTACCGGGGTCGCGTAGACAAGAGCTTTCAAATGCCCCCATAAATGAAAGTCAAGAGGTTTGAGGTCAGGAGAGCGTGGAGGCCACGGAATTGGTCCACCTCTACCAATCGATCGGTCACCGAATCTGTTGTTGAGAAGCGTACAAACACTTCGACTGAAATGTGCAGGAGCTCCATCGTGCATGAACCACATGTTGTGTCGTACTTGTAAAGGCACATGTTCTAGCAGCACAGGTAGAGTATCCCGTATGAAATCATCATAACGTGCTCCATTGAGCGTACTTACTGACGAAACTAAAATGAGCTCTAACATGGAAATTAAGCGTTTACGGACACATGTCCACATGACATCTTTTCTTTATTTGTGTATGAGGAATGTTTCCTGAAAGTTTGGCCGTACCTTTTTGTAACACCCTGTATACATATAGGCTTGAAATGTATGCCAATATGGCGCCTCACAACTCTGTACTTGAAGGGAGACTGCGTGAATGTGACGTAGTTCGCGTTGTGCCATCTCATTGGTCAACGCTCAGACGCACGCTCAGAATATCTGACGTGCCAGATATTGCTCTGCACGTTCGGAAAGACTGCCGAACGTGCTGTTCCACGCTATGACGTCAGAAACTCGGCACGCTCAACGCTCAACGTTCGTATGCACGGTCCGTGTGCCGACGTCTTTACGTCGGCAGTGTAATAACCAAGTACTTTGGACAGCAGTTTCCACAGTTTCTGACGATGCTCTTGTTAAGTTCAATGACTTTGAAAGTAAGGCCTTGTCAATCGACCTTAGTGAAAACCCTGACATTCTGGTCGTATGTAAAATAGGTAAATGGGTCAAAATCATCTAGTCATTCTCTCAGCGACCACACCGACACCGAAACAGAGAGAAGGCCGAAATACTGAATTCGGTCTCCGAAGTTGTTTCACCGCGGAAGATCGTAACACTGCCCTTCCTTTCAATCGTCGTACGAACTTCGAAATGGCAGGTATTGAGATAACGGATAGCGGAATTGAAAAGCAGCTACAATCGCTTAGTAGTGGAAAGATGTCAGGACGAGATGAGGTATCTATAAGATTCTATCAAGATCATACGAAAGAATTTGCTCCCCTTGCAGCAGTAATTTATCGCAAATCGCCTAAGCAACGAAAGGTACGTAACGACTGGAAAAAAGCGCAGGTCATTCCCGTTTTTTTAACAAAGGGCGTAAGACAGATCCACACAATTATACACCTATGGCGTTGACGTAAATCTGTTGTAGAATTATGGAACATGTTTTACGCTCAAGAATTATGACTTTCTTGCTTAATGAACAGCTCCTCTATAAAAATCAACGTGGATTCCGCAAACAGAGGTTCTGCGAAACTCAGCTCGCTCTGTTCCTCCACGAGATCCACAGCACAGTGGACAACGGCGCTCAGGTTGATGCCGTGTTCCTTGATTTTAGTAAGGCATTGCCGTTTCATGAAAAAAAATACGAGCTCACGGAGTATCGGAGCAAACATGCTATTGGATTCCAAGTCCTTCTTGCAGATGGAATTCAACACGTCGCTCTTAACAGAACTAAATGGACAAATGTAGAGGTATTATCCGGAGTCCCACAGGGAATTGTGATGCTGTTCACAATATATATAAGTCATCTAGTAGAAAGCGTCGGATGCTCTTTGAGGCTATTCGCAGACGATGCAGTTGTCTATACCAAAGTACCAACGGCAGAAGATAGTAAGAATTTGCAGAACGACCTGCAGAGAACTGATGAACGGTACAGACTCTGGCAGTTGACCCTGAACGTAAATAAATGTAACATATTGCGCATACATAGGAAAAGAAATCGACCACTATACAGCTACACTGTTGATGACAAACACTTGGAGACGGCGTCTGCCGTAAAATATCTAGGTGTAACTGTCCAGAGCGATCTTAAATGGAATGACCACATAAAACAGGTAGTGGGAAAAGCAGACACCAGACTCAGATTCATCAGAAGAATCTTAAGGAAATGTAACTCATCCAGGGAAGAAGTGGCTTGTAAGGCGCTTTTATGCCCGATTCTTGAGTATTGTTCATCTACGTGGGATCCCTATCAGGTAGGGCTGTTAGAGGAGATAGAGAAGGTCCAACGAAGAGCGGCGCGTTTCGTCACGGGATCGTTTAGCTGGCGAGAGAGCGTTACGGAGATGCTAAACAAACTCCACTGGCAGACGTTACAAGAGAGGCGTTGTGTATCACGGAGTATTTACTATTGAAATTTCGCTGCAGCAATTTTCATTAGTCGGACAACAATTACTTCCCCACATATACACAGCGTGGAGGGTAAAAATCGTAGAGGGAGACCAAGAGATGAATGCACTAAGCAGTTTCAGAAGGATGTAGGCTGCAGTAGGTACTGGGAGATGAAGAAGCTTGCACAGGATAGAGTAGCATGGAGAGCTGCATCAAACCAGTCTTAGGACTGAAGACCACAACAACAACAACAACAACAAGTATATACTATAATATTTGATGTTATGTAAATATAAGTTCACCTTTTTTTGAGGGGTGACTTTGTCGATTGGCTTAATCTACAGGACAGCTTGCGCTACTTATATAAAGATATTTTTCTACTTTTTCTTTTACGCTTCGCAGTTCACATGTTGCAAACATTCTGCTACTGGGTAGCAACAGTGATCAAGTAAGACTGACCTTGGGGTTATACTAAAATGTGGGAATGATGAAATAATGTTTATCTTATGCGGAGAAGTATTGCAAATTTGTACCGCACTGTTTGTAACGGAACTTCTATAAGCCTGTGTCCTTATTGATTGGACATGGTACTTTCCTTTTCGTGGACAATGGAAGAAATGTGCGTTTTAATACAGCTAACGTGCGGATTTTACGCGCGCCCGTTGAGTAAACAGTATGACTTACGAACTAGAAACATCCCTCAATTGCCGCCGGAGTGCGTTGCGATCGCGTATACCACGTTGGGGCCCACGTACCGTATGCACAAGTCGCATCGTTTCCGAGCGTTCAGCAGCACGTTGAACTTGGCACGCTCAGCGTTCGACAGCACGGTCCGTGTGCCGACGGCTTAACTACATCGAATTGTAAATTTCACAGTTTATGACGATGCTTTTGTCAAACTGAGCGAAAGCTGTCGGTAAAAAATACAACCTGAAAGTCATTTTAGTAGATTGCCGCGCGGGGTAGCCGCACGGTCTAGGGCGTCGTGTCACTGTTTGTACGGCTCCTCTCGTCAGAGATTCGAGTCTTCCTTCAGGCATGGGTGTATGTGCTGTCCTTAGCGTAAGTTAGTTTAAGTTAGATTAAGTAGTGCGTAAGCCTAGGGACCGACGACGACAGCTGTTTGGTCCCATAGTCTTTAGCACAAATTTCCAAATTTTTTTAGTAGATTCTCCCTCCCCTCGTAGGTTCGAGTCCTCCCTCGGGCTTGGGTATGTGTGTCGTTCTTAGCATAAGTTAGTTTAAGTAGTGTGCAAGTCTAGGGACCGATGACCTCAGCAGTTTGATCCCTTAGGAATTCACACACATTTGAATATTTTTAGTAGATTCCAAAGTAGCCACGCCTCTTACATTTTTGAAGATTAGGTGCTGTATCTGCTTATCAACACGCTTTGGTCAAGCCGTTGATGCTACGCCTTGCCTGTACCTATCGTGTTTATCCACTATGTTTCGCAGGTATCAAAATTTATACGCATCTGCAATGTTCACGTTCCCGCTTTTGTCATTTACTCCTGTAGCATGCGCAACTGCGACTATTTCTCCGGCCGGCCGCGGTGGTCTAGCGGTTCTAGGCGCTCAGTCCGGAACTGCGCGACTGCTACGGTCGCAGGTTCGAATCCTGCCTCAGGCATGGATGTGTGTGACGTCCTTAGGTTAGTTAGGTTTAACTAGTTCTAGGGGACTGATGACCACAGATGTTAAGTCCCATAGTGCTCAGAGCCATTTGAACCATTTGACTATTTCTCCTTATTTACATGCGAATCTTAACCTACAGCTATCACAAGTCCCATTACATTTAGCACAAAACAAAGGTGCTGCTCACTTTAGGCTTCCACTGCTGCACCCTCAGTTAATCGTATTGTGCAAGTTTTCTGTCCTTGACAATCAACAGCATTTCTTCACGTACACTATGTGATCAAAAGTATCCGGACACCCCCAAAGACATACGATTTTCATATTAGATGCATTGTTCTGCCACCCACCGCCAGGTACTCCATATCGGCGACCTCAGTAGTCATTTGACATCTAGAGAGCAGAATGGGGCGCTCCACGGAACTCACGGACTTCGAACGTCGCCAGGTGATTGGGTGTCACTTGTGTCATACGGCTGTACGCGAGATTTCCACGCTCCCAAACATCCCTAGGTCCATTGTTTGCGATGTGGAAATGTGAAGGGACACGTACAGCACAAAAGCTCGCAGGCTGACCTCGTCTGTTGACTAACAGAGACCGCCGACAGTTGAAGAGGGTCGTAATGTGTAATAGGCAGGCATCTGTCCAGAACATCACACAGGAATTCCAAACTGCATCAGGATCCAAGTACTATGACAGTTGCGCGACTGGATTCGTGATTTCCTGTCAGAAAGGTCGCAGTTCGTAGTAATAGACGGCAAATCGTCGAGTAAAACTCAAGTGATATCAGGTGTTCCCCAGGCAAGCGTCCTGGGACCTATGCTGTTCCTGATCTATATAAATGACCTGGGTGACAATCTGAGCAGTTCTCTTAGGTTGTTCGCAGATGATACTGTAATTTACCGTCCAGTAAGGTCATCCGAAGACCAGTATCAGTTGCAAAGCGATTTAGAAAAGATTGCTGTATGGTGTGGCAGGTGGCAGTTGACGCTAAATAACGAAAAGTGTGAGGTGATCCACACGAGTTCCAAAAGAAATCCGTTGGAATTCGATTACTCGATAAATAGTACAATTCTCAAGGCTGTCAATTCAACTAAGTACCTGGGTGTTAAAATTACGAACAATTTCAGTTGGAAAGACTACATAGATAATATTGTGGGGAAGGCGAGCCAAAGGTTGCGTTTCATTGGCAGGACACCTAGAAGATGCAAGTCCACTAAAGAGACAGCTTACACTATACTCGTTCGTCCTCTGTTAGAATATTGCTGCGCGGTGTGGGATCCTTAGCAGGTGGGATTGACGGAGGACATCGAAAGGGTGCAAAAAAGGGCAGCTCGTTTTGTATTATCACGTAATAGGGGAGAGAGTGTGGCAGATATGATACGCGAGTTGGGATGGAAGTCATTAAAGCAAAGACGTTTTTCGTCGCGGAGAGATCTATTTACGAAATTTCAGTCACCAACTTTCTCTTCCGAATGCGAAAATATTTTGTTGGGCCCAACCTACATAGGTAGGAATGATTATCAAAATAAAATAAGAGAAATCAGAGCTCGAACAGAAAGATTTAGGTGTTCGTTTTTCCCGCGCGCTGTTCGGGAGTGGAATGGTAGAGATAGTATGATTGTGGTTCGATGAACCGCTGCCAAGCACTTAAATGTGAATTGCGCAGTAATCATGTAGATGTAGATATAGATGTAGATGTAGCCGGGAGGTGAGAATACTTGGATTTCATGGTCGAGCAGCTGCTCATAAGCCGCACACCAATCCAGTAAATGCCAAACGACGACTCGCTCGGTGTAAGGAGCGTAAACATTGGACGATTGAACAGTGGAAAAACGTTGTGTGGAGTGACGAATCACGGTACACAATGTGGCGATCCGATGTGGGTATGGCGAATGCCCGGTGAATGTCATCTGCCTACGTGTGTAGTGCCAACAGCAAAATTCGGAGGCGGTGGTGTTACGCTGTGGTCGTGTTTTTCATGGAGGGGGCTTGCACTCCTTGTTGTTTGGTGTGGCACTATCGCGGCTCTGCCGGCCGCTGTGACCGAGCGCATCTAGGCGCTTCAGTCCGGAACCGCACTGCTGCTACGGTCGCAGGTTCTAATCCTGCCTCGGGCATGGATGTGTGTGACGTCCTTAGGTTAGTTAGGTTCAAATAGTTGTAAGTCTAGGGGACTGATGACCTCGGATGTTAAGTCCCGTAGTGCTTAGAGCCATTGCAACCATCACAGTTCAGGCCTTCATTGATGTTTTAACCACCTTGTTGCTTCTCACTCTTGAAGAGAAGTTCGGGGATGGCGATTGCATCTTTCAATACAATCGAGCACCAGTGCATAATGCACGGCCTGTGAAGGAGTGGTTACACGACAATAACATTCCTGTAATGTACTGGCCTGACTTGAATCCTATAGAACACCTTTGGGATGAGATTTTCACTCTGCAGCGGAATGTGCGCTGATATGAAACTTCCTGGTAGATTAAAACTGTGTGCCGGACCGAGACTCGAACTCAGGACCTTTGCCTTTCGTGGGCAAGTGCTCTACCAACTGAGCTACCCAAGCACGACTCACGCCCCGTCCTCACAGCTTTACTTCCGCCAGTACCTCGGATCCTACCTTCCAAACTTTACAGAAGCTCTCCTGCGAAACTTGCAGAACTAGCACTCCTGAAAGAAAGGATATTGCTGAGACATGGCTTAGCCACAGCCTGGGGGATGTTTTCAGAATGAGATTTCCACTCTGCAGCGGAGTGTGCGCTGATATGAAACTTCCTGGCAGATTAAAACTGTGTGCCAGACCGAGACTCGAACTCGGGACCTTTGCCTTTCGCGGGTAAGTGCTCTACCAACTGAGATACCCAAGCACGATTCACGTCCCGTCCTCACAGCTTTACTTCCGCCAGTACCTCGGATCCTACCTTCCAAACTTTACAGAAGCTCTCCTGCGAAACTTGCAGAACTAGCACTCCTGAAAGAATGGATATTGCGGAGACATGGCTTAGCCACAGCCTGGAGGATGTTTCCAGAATGAGGACGGGGCGTGAGTCGTGCTTCGGTAGCTCTGACGGTAGAGCACACGCCCGTGAAAGGTCCCGAGTTCGAGTCTCGGTCTGGCACACATTTTTAATCTGCCAGGAAGTTACATATCAGCGCACACTCTGCTGCAGAGTGAAAATCTCATTCTGAAAACATCCCCCAGGCTGTGGCTAAACCATGGCTCCGCAATATCCTTTCTTTCAGGAGTGCTAGTTCTGCAAGTTTCGCAGGAGAGCTTCCGTAAAGTGTGAAAGTAGGAGGTACTGGCAGAAGTAAAGCTGTGAGGACGGGTCGTGAGTCTTGCTTGGGTAGCTCAGTTGGTAGAGCACTTGCCCGCAAAAGGCAAAGGTCCCGACTTCGAGTCTCGGTCTGGCACACAGTTTTAATCTGCCAGGAAGTTTCACCTTTGGGATGTTTTGGAACGCCGACTGTGTGCCAGGCATCACCGACCGACATGGATACCTCTTCTCAGTGCAGCACTCCGTGAAGAATGGGCTGCCATTCCCCAAGAAACCTTCCAGCAACTGATTGACCGTATGAACGCTAGAGTGTGAGCTGTCATCAAGGCTACAGCTGGCCAAGACCATACTGAATTCCAGGTGGAGGGCGCCACGAACTTGTAAGTCATTTTCAGCGAGGTGTGCGGTTACTTTTGATCGCATAGTGTATACCAAATGCAACTGGAGGTGCAACAACTTACAGAGGCTCAAGGAACGCCGAAATACTCCTTAATTTGAGTTTGGAAAGTACTTCTCCACTCAATGTATAGAATACACAAAGGTTCCGCAGTGAGTTTTCACATGCCAGTCTCTTATCGGCGCTGTAGTAGCGAAGTTCCGTGACTCACTATCTTGGAATGTTTTTCCCCTCTGTGTGTGTGTGTGTGTGTGTGTGTGTGTGTGCAGGACATCAGCCGGGCTGACACGGAGCAGGAGAGGCACCATGTTGTTTTTGTTGTTGTCTTCAGTCCTGAGACTGGTTAGATGCAGCTCTCCATGCTACTCTATCCTGTGCAAGCTTCTTCATCTCCCAGTACCTACTGCAACCTACATCCTTCTGAATCTGCTTAGTGTATTCATCTCTTGGCCTCCCTCTACGATTTTTACCCTCCACACTGCCCTCCAATGCTAAATTTGTGATCTCTTGATGCCTCAGAACATGTCCTACCAAGCGATCCCTTCTTCTTGTCAAGTTGTGCCACACACTCCTCTTCTCCCCAATTCTATTCAATACCTCCTCATTAGTTATGTGATCTACCCATCTAATCTTCAGCATTCTTCTGTAGCACCACATTTCGAAAGCTTCTATTCTCTTCTTGTCCAAACTATTTATCGTCCATGTTTCACTTCCATACATGGCTACACTCCATACAAATACTTTCAGGAACGACTTCCTGACACTTAAATCTATACTCGATGTTAACAAATTTCTCTTCTTCAGAAACGCTTTCCTTGCCATTGCCAGTCTACATTTTATATCCTCTCTACTTCGACCATCATCAGTTATTTTGCTCCCCAAATAGCAAAACTCCTTTACTACTTTAAGTGTCTCATTTCCTAATCTAATTCCCTCAGCATCACCCGACTTAATTCGACTACATTCCATTATCCTCGTTTTGCTTTTGTTGATGTTCATCTTATATCCTCATTGTCCATTCCGTTCAACTGCTCTTCCAAGTCCTTTGCTGTCTCTGACAGAATTACAATGTCATCGGCGAACCTCAAAGTTTTTATTTCTTCTCCATGGATTTGAATTCCTACTCCAAATTGTTCTTTTGTTTCCTTCACTGCTTGCTCAATATACAGATTGAATAACATCAGGGAGAGGCTACAACCCTGTCTCACTCCCTTCCCAACCGCTGCTTCCCTTTCATGCCCCTCGACTCTTATAACTGCCATCTGGTTTCTGTACAAGTTGTAAATAGCCTTTTTTTAAATTTCCACTGTCTCTGCTTTTACAAATACATTTATAAAACTTGTCAGCATGACCATGAAGGATTCAGGATTCACACTAATAGCAGTGGAGGTCAAAAACACAACAAAATAAATTTTTACGTGTTAAGTATCGTCATATTTTCAGTTACTATTGGCTACATTTGTTGCTGTAGGTACAGTTTTCTTAACAAGTAAGACAGATTCTTCGATGAATTTTGCACACCATACAAATCGTACTTGTAGGTATATCAAACTCTACAATTTATTTAACTTATGAAAAAATGAATTTTAAACTTCATGTTTAGAAAAAAACTCAAAATTTATAGTTAATTATCTCAATTTTTACCACAGTTTTTGATAGAATGGAAAATTCTAGAGTTTCATACACCTGTAAGTGTAGCTTGTAAGCTGTCCAAAGTTCATCTAAGAATCTCTCTTACTTATTAATAAAAGTGTACCAATAGCAACAAATGCAGCCAATGTTAAATGAAAAAATGATGAAATTTCACACGTAAAAAAATTTATTTTTTTTATGTTTTTGAACTTCCACTGTGAATCCTGAATCCTTCTTGGGCATGCTGACAAAGTTTTATGAATTTATTTTTAAAAGTACAGACAGTGGAAATTAAAATGTTCTGTGGTGCCTCTCTTGCTCCAAGTCGGCCCGTTGGACTGTCCGGTCCACTCCTTTCCATCAGAGATTAATGTCTCTGGGCATAGCACCCACAAGAGAAAACGTGTATGAAGAATATCTACACATATACAAATTTACACATTCTACAAAAAGTGCATAATATTAATTCCAGAAGAGGAAAGAACATATCAATTGAGCGCGCCATGAAAATTCCACCGCACCTATTCAAAGCTGTATGTGGGCAGCGGGTGCGGGGAAACAGAAACTGCGAGGAAGGCGGGGGCAGCGGCGATGTGGCAGCTTCGACGTCATCACCAGAAGTCTCGTTTCTGCTCGCCTGATCTCGTCCTTCGCTGGCTTCCGCTATATTCTTTACCTCTCGCTAAACGTTACACTGTTTATCGTCCAAGATGTGAGCAGATATCTTCTGCAGCCAATCGAATGTTGTTTGTTTGCGCTCGCTACATAATTCCCGTGGGAAGATGTGTGGCTCGACTGAATACGTCTATCTCGTCAAGTGCGTTAGATGGCTGCGCACGTCAGCGGTTGATAGTGCCTCTTCACCTACTGCGATTACGAGGGGAGTTTGGAAAGCCCGTGCAAAGTCAGAGAGATGGCACTACCGGCGTGTATCGAGGTCATGTTTAGTTAGTTGCATCTTTGGAAAGAACGCACACCAAATTTCAGCCATAGTGGTCTATTTCCTTGGGTTTGGCATTCGAGTCAATCAAGGAAGCCGAGTGATTGTAAAAAAAAAAAGGACGAAAAAGAATATCGTTTGGTGATTAAACATTACTTTATAAAAGGCAAAACGCCTCAGGAGACTAAAGAGAGCCGCGCGGGATTAGCCGAGCGGTCTTAGGCGCTGCAGTCATGGACCGTGCGGCTGGTCCCGGCGGAGGTTCGAGTCCTCCCTCGGGCGTGGGTGTGTGTCCTTAGGATAATTTAGGTTAAGTAGTGTGTAAGCTTAGGGACTGATGACCTTAGGAGTTAAGTCCCATAAGATTTCACACACATTTGAACAGTCTAAAGAGGATCTTGATAAACATTACGGTGACTCTGCACCTTCGATTAGAACAGTTTACAAGTGCTTTCAAAATTTTCGGAGTGACCATATGGGTACAAGTGTTGCTGAACTTCTGGACGCCCTGTGGAGGTTACGACCCCAGAAATCATTGATAAAATCCATGATATGGTGGTGGATGACAAAGGAGTTAAGGTGCGTGAGATTGATAGTGCTGTGGGCATCTCGAATGAACTGGTTCATAATATTTTGCATAAACATTTTGACATGAGAAAGCTGTCCGCAAGATGGGTTCCACGATTCCTCACGCTTGACCAAAAACGGAATCGTGTGGAGTGCTGCAAGGATGGTTTGCAGCTGTTCAGGAAGAATCCGCAGAACTTTAAGTGTCGTTTCGTCACTCTGGATGAAACATGGATACATTATACTCCTGAGACCAAACAACAAACTAAACAATGGGTTACCAAGGGAGAATCTGCACCAAAATGGTTCAAACGGCTCTGAGCACTACGGGACTTAACTTCTGTGGTCATCAGTCCCCCAGAACTTAGAACTACTTAAACCTAAGTAACCTAAGGACATCACACACATCCAAGCCCGAGGCAGGATTCGTACCTGTGACTGTAGCGGTCGCGCGGTTCCAGACTGTAGCGCCTAGAACCGCTCGGTCACAACTGCCGGCTCTGCACCAAAAAAGGCGAAGACCATTTTCGGCCGGAATGGTTACTGCAAGTGTCTTTTGGGATTCGCAAAGGATAATCCTCATCGACTATCAGGAAAAGGGTAATACTATTACAGGTGCATATTATTCATCGTTATTGGACCGTTTGAAAACTGAGCTGCAAGAAAAACGCACACACCTCAGCAGTTGTCGTCGCAAAATTAATGGAAATAGGATTCCAACTCGTTTCACATCCCCCGTACTCTCCAGACTTGGCTCCCTCTGATTACTATTTGTTCCCCAATTTGAAGAAATGTCTGGCGGGAGAAAGATTTTATTCAAACGAGGAGGTGATTGCAGCAACTAATAGCTATTTTGCAGACTTGGACAATTCCTATTATTCGGAAGGGATCAACAAATTAGAACAGCGTTGGACGAAGTGTATAAGTCTAAAAGGAGATTATGTCGAAAAATAAAAAAGGTTTACCCCAAACCCGTAAGTAGTTTTTATTTTTGCACGTACTTTTCAAACGCCCTTCGTATTTCGTGCCGTCCGCAAACACGAGAAATTAACAGCTGTGCGGTAACGTTAAATGCGTTCATTTAGGCTTGAATATAACACTTGGGAAAGTCCACTGAAACTACACTGTACAGGTCCATTAATGTGGTCACCTGTGAAAAGCCTAAATAACCATATTTTGCAGCGCAGACGGCGGTAAGAAAGACAATTAGGTTCCAGAAGGTACCGCCAGGGATGTGGAGCCACGACGAATCCAGAACTTTGGGCAGCTGTGGTAGGTTTTACGGAGAGGATTCGTCCCGAGAACACCCCGACCGAGTGGGTTTGAGTCCGGGTAGTTTGGTGCCCGAGGCAGTACGTTAAACTCGTTCTGGTGCTGTTTGTACCACGCAGTACACTGCGGGCTGTGTGACACATTGCATTATCCTGCTGGTAGATGCACAAACTAACTGCACCTGTGGCTAGAGATGGTCCACAACGATAGATGCATACTTGTGCTGATCCTTTGTACTTTCCAGAATGCCGACATGACCCAGAGAATGCCTCGAAAACATTCTCAACACCGTAAGGCCCCCATTCTCCGGCCTGGTCCCTTTTGACAGTTGTTGCAGTCTGTTGGCTTTCAGACATTACGAGTCGATGGCGCATGAAACGTAATTCATCTGAAAAGTCCACCTGTATCGTTTTTGTGCACGTGCAGATGCAGTGCCGACGTGCAAATTTTCGTCTACGTCGTCTAGAATTCCTTCCCCAAGTTTATAGCAATAATGTACTAGTTCTCTCTTGAATGAATGTGTACTGTAGTGGGCAACTGTGCAGAAAAAAATGAAAGTAAAACAAGGATATTATGAAAGTTTGTGAAGTTAACTGCAGGACTTCCCTTAAACTTCCTGGCAGATTAAAACTGTGTGCACGGACCGAGACTCGAACTCGGGACCTTTGCCTTTTGCCGACAAGTGCTCTACCAACGAGTAGGGGACGAGGTACTGGCGCAAGTAAAATTGTGAGGACGGGTCGTGAGTCGTGCTTGGGTAGCTCAGATGGTAGAGGACTTGCTCGCGAAAGGCAAAGGTCCCGAGTTCGAGTCTCGGTCCGGCACACAGTTTTAATCTGCCAGGAAGTTTCAAACTCAACGCACACTCCGCTGCAGAGTGAAAATTTCATTCTGGAAACATTCCTGAGGCTGTGGCTAAGCCATGTCTCCGCTATATCCTTTCTTCCAGTAGTGCTGGTCCTGCAAGTTTCGCAGGAGAGCTTCTGTAAAGTTTGGAAGGTAGGAGACGAGGTACTGGCAGAAGTAAAGCTGTGAGGACGGGGCGTGAGTCGTGCTTCGGTAGCTCAGTTGGTAGAGCACTTGCCCGCAAAAGGCAAAGGTCCCGAGTTCGAGTCTCAGTCCGGCACACTGTTTTAATCTGCCAGGAAGTTACATATCAGCGCACACTCCGCTGCAGAGTGAAAATCTCACTCTGAAAACATCCCCCAGGCTGTGGCTAAGCCATGTCTCCGCAATATCCTTTCTTTCAGGAGTGCTAGTTCTGCAAGTTTCGCAGGAGAGCTTCTGTAAAGTTTGGAAGGTTGGATCCGAGGTACTGGCAGAAGTAAAGCTGTGAGGACGGGGCGTGGGTCGTGCTTGGGTAGCTCAGTTGGTGCCAGCACGGTAGCTCAACGTGTTCGGTCAGAGGGTTAGCTGCCCTCTGTAATAAAAAACTGAGTCAACGGCTCAACACTGACCTTGAACGGGTGTCATGGGACATCCGCACCGAACGAATGCAACGAAAAAAAAAAAAATTGTTGGTACTTGCCCGCGAAAGGCAAAGGTCCCGAGTTGGAGTCTCGGTACGGCAAACAGTTTTAATCTGCCAGGAAGTTTCAAAATCAGCGCACACTCCGCTGCAGAGGGAAAATTTCATTCAGGTCTTTTCCTAACAAAGATCATGAAGCAGAAGCATCCGAATCCCGCTCCAGCTACTGCCGGGTCTGGGTGCTGACGAGTCCTCTCCATTTGGCTCGGTCCTCCCACCACTTTTCTTCCTCCACTTGCTGCCAGGTCACACACCTCTCCTTTCTACAGATATTCTCATTCCCATTTTCCACCGTGTTCATGGGCGCCCTCTAGGTCTTTTCCCATCCATATTTACTTCTTCCATAATTTTGGGGAGTCTCTTCCCATGCATCCTTTTAACATGCCCATACCATCTTAATCTCTTTTTTTCAATTTCGTTTCTCATACTTTCTTGTTTAAGGTCCTTCCTAATCTCTACATTCCTTACTCTGTCCATTCTTGTTTTTCCCTTAACTGCTCTGAGAAATTTCATTTCCCCTCGTTGAAGTCTGCTCCAGTCACTTTCTGTCATTGTCCATGTTTCTCCACCATAGGTGACAATAGGGAAGTAATAATTCTTATACATAAGGAATTTATTATTTTCAGAGAATCTTCAAGAGTCATACAGCCAAGATTTTTGAAAGAATTTTACTAAATCGAATAAGTGAAAAGATAGAAAAGGAGCTGAGTGAAGAACAGCATGGGCTTAGGAAAGGAAGAAACACGATCGACCTGATATTTTCTATCTGTCAACTGATGGAAAAAAGTTGGGAGGCACTATTATTGTATCTCCAGCAGTAGAGATCCGCTGGAGGAGGAATTCTTCTGAATCTCGGCGACGTCGACCAGGGACTCCACAGCTGCGGCGATTGACTATTTAGTAGTCATGGTTCTGTACGATCTCAAAGAAAAACTGGAGGGGGATGAAAATGGCAGCAGATCCTTAATCATTGTAGCTAGAATAAATCCATGTGCGGGCTATAGAATGTTACTTCTGAGAAAAGACGGCAGTGTCGCTCGTCGCTGGTTTTGATCCGTGTTATTGTAATTTCGATGCAGGCTCTTGAAATTATTTTCGTCGCAGGATGTAAATCTTTTTGGTAAAATTTAAACATATATAACGTACAAATTGAAGTGTCGGGGTTTCAAAAGAATGAATTACCTTTTCATGCTTTTTTGTCTTTGACGATGATTATATTCGCCGTTTATGCACCAAGATGAGTTCTCTCGAATTTCAATGGTTTTTAATCCTTCCACGTTTCCTATATAGACATCATCATCATCAGTTTTCTGCTATATTAGCAGGTCACTTTGTCCCTCCATTTTCTGCAATCCATTGCTTCCTTCTTAAGGCTGCTGTATGTTGTACCGTCCATCACGTCATCCCGTACCTGCCTTCTTCGCTTCCTTTTTCCCTTCTACATAACCTTCTATAACTGTTTTTATCAGCCCGTCATTCTTTCTTAATATATGCCCAATGCAATTTCTTTTTCTTCTTTTTATTACATCTAGTAACTGTCTTTTCTCTTCCACTCTTCTCACTACCTCTTCATTTTTTTACTCTGTCCACCCAATTTATTCTTTCCATCCTCCACCATGTCCACATCTCAAAAGCCTCCAGCCTTTCTCTGTCTTTCTTCCTCAAAGTCCATGTGTCAGCTCCATAAAGAACAACACTCCATACAAGACATTTTATGAGTCTCTTCCTGAGTTCTCTGTCCGCTGCAGAAATTCTTCTTTTCTTATAAAATGCTTCTTTTGCCATTGCTATCCTTGTTTTAATTTCTGTGGTGCACTTGCAATCGGTGTCTATACTGCTTCCAAGATACTTAAAATTTTGCTCATGTTCTAATATTTCTCGATTTGTAAGTGGGCTGCTTCTGTGTTGGCAGTGCTGTGTAGCGCTTTGCATTTTATCTCTGACATCGCTTTCTTTGTAAGAGACTCTGTGGCTGGTCGGACTCTTTGTTAGAAGCTAATCGCGAGTTGGGCAGCTGGAAGTTAGTCGCGAGCAGTGATGGAAGTACTGTTGGGCAGTTGGAGGTGAACAGCCAGCGTAATGATTTTTGTGAGGTAAGTGCTTAATGAAATGTATAGGTTATTGTTAGGATTTCCTTTTTAGTCAGGGCCATTCTTTTGAATTAATTATTTGAAGTCAGTGTATCGTGTTTTTTTTTTTCAGTCAGATTGCATTGCGCTAGAATATTCTGGGTCAGTGTTGACATGCTAAGAATAGGGTCGATACGTTCAGTTTCACTCAGCACTCAGGTGTTTCAGAATCAAATAGTGTAGAAGTTTCATCTTCTCAGTGATTCAGCAATTTAAGTACACATTCACACATTTAAATGAAGAAGTTTCACATTCACCATAATTTTTGTTTCTTTATTTCCTCCTAATGCCAATACTTTTGTTTTCTTGGTGTTAATTTTCATTCGATAATTTTTTCCGTTAGCTTCAATGGTGTCCACCAAATCCTATATAGACACCAAACATTAAAGTCACACTTCTGATTGCAACGGCGGACTATGCCTTTCATACAATAATATGTTTCTCTCACTACTCACGTAGGAAGACGACACAGAAAAACAAAAATTAGATCCAAGTCGGCTAACAAAGCCAAAGATACAATGTACAAGAGTCTCTTTTTAGCATCGCTGCTGCCACTCGCAGCCACTATACCTTTGAGTGTCAATAGTACCGTCGTAATTTTTACACTACTGGCCATTAAAATTGCTACTCCACGAAGATGACGTGCTACAGACGCGAAATTTAACCAACAGGAAGAAGATGCTGTGATATGCAAATGATTAGCTTTTAAGAGCATTCACACAAGGCTATCGCCGGTGGCGACACCTACAACGTGCTGACTTGAGGAAAGTTTCCAACCGATTTCTCATACACAAACAGCAGTTGACCGGCGTTGCCTGGAGAAACGTTGTTGTGATGCCTCGTGTAAGGAGGAGAAATGCGTACCATCACGTCTCCGACTTTGATAAAGGTCGGATTGTAGCCTATCGCGATTGCGGTTTATCGTATCGCGACATTGCTGCTCGCGTTGGTCGAGATCCAATGACTGTTAGCAGAATATGGAATCGGTGGCTTCAGGAGGGTAATACGGAACACCGTGCTGGATCCCAACGGCCTCATACCACTAGCAGTCGAGATGACAGGCATCTTATCCGCATGGCTGTAACGGGTCGTGCAGCCACGTCTCGATCCCTGAGTCAACAGATGGGGACATTTGCAAGACGACAACAATCTGCACGAACAGTTCGGCGACGTTTGCAGCAACATGGACTATCAGCTCGGAGACTATGGCTCCGGTTACCCTCGACTCTGCATCACAGACAGGAGCGCCTGCGATGGTGTACTCGACGACGAACCTGTGTGCACGAATGGCAAAAACATTTTTTCGGATGAATCCAGGTTCTGTTTACAACATAATGACGGTCGCATCCGTGTTTGGCGACATCGCAGTGAACCCACATTGGAAGCGTGTATTCGTCATAGCCATACTGGCGTATCACCCGGTGTGGTGGTATGGGGTGCCATTGGTTACACGTCTCGGTCACCTCTTGTTCGCATTGGCGGCACATTGAACAGTGGACGTTACATTTCAGATGTGTTACGAACCGTGGCTCTACCCTTCATTCGATCCCTGCGAAACCCTACATTTCAGCAGGATAATGCACGACCGCATGTTGCGCGTCCTGTAGGGCCTTTCTGGATACAGAAAATGTTCGACAGCTGCCCTGGCCAGCACCTTCTCCAAGTCTTTTACCAATTAAATGGTCAATTGTGGCCGAGCAACTGGCTCCTCACAATACGCCAGTCACTACTCGTGATGAACTGTGGTATTGTGTTGAAGTTGCATGTGCAGCTGTACCTGTACACGCCCATCCAAGCTATGTTGGACTCAATGCCCAGGCGTATGAAGGCCGTTATTACGGCCAGAGGTGGTTGTTCTGGGTACTGATTTCTCAGGATCTATGCACCCAAATTGCGTGAAAATGTAATCACTTGTCAGTTCTAGTATAATATATTCGTCCAATGAATATCCGTTTATCATCTGCATTTCTTCTTGCAGTAGCAATTTTAATGGCCAGTAGTGTATTATCACCGTGATCGTGTTTTCCTTTTTGAAAGATGCTTGATTATAAGAGACGCGTCGAAGTAAAATACGATTGTTCTTTATTGCAGAACTGTGGTCGCTTGGAGTGGGACGGAATGGCGGACGGTCCAGTGGGTGTGAGATTGACGATGCTGCTGCATGCGTCGCCGTCGCTATATTTTAGATGAACGAGTTGCAATTGGGGCGGCCCTCCATTTACCTCCTTTAGTTGACTATGCTTTTGTGTTGGCGGAGGACCGTCTCCTCGAAGTGGTCAGCGACCGTAGCGAGCTCATGCCACACCTTTCAAGCTGCTCGGGCAATGGCTGAGAAATACTGTGCTGCCACATCTGCGGTCGCTCTAGGCGGTGGGCTTCCTGTTTTCCAAGTTGTTCAATGGGGTTTCCAGTCCCTCTGAGAAATACATTGCCTTTGTCTATCTGTGAGTGATTTCCACAGACTCGAGACAACGGTTTGCACGCTGACAATTGTTGGTGGCCCACCATTTAAATCTGCAGCAATTTGAGGAAGGGTTGCACTTCTGTCATACTGGACGATTCTCTTCTGTCGTCTTTGGTCCCGTTCTTGCAGGATATTTTTCCGGCCGCGACGATGTCGGAGATTTGATGTTTTACCGGATTCCTGATATTCACGGTACAAAAAAAAAAAAAAAAAAAAAAAGGCTCTGAGCACTATGGGACTTTACATTTTACATCTATGGTCATCAGTCCCCTAGAACTTAGAACTACTTAAACGTAACTAACCTAAGGACATCGCACAACACCCAGTCATCACGAGGCAGAGAGAAAATCCCTGACCCCACCGGGAATCGAACTCGGGAACCCGGGCGCGGGAAGGGAGAACGCTACCGCACGACTTCACGGTACACTGGTGAAATGGTCGTACGGGAAAATCGCCGCTTCGTCGCTACCTCGGATATGCTGTACCCCATCGCTCGTGCACCGACTATAACACCTCATTCAAACTCACATCTTGATAACCTGCCCTTGCAGCAGCAGTGCCGACCGTAGTATGTAAAGACATTGCTTTCCCCGAAAGTCGATAATAATTTTTTTCTTTTGTGCATTACCTTGTCATAGTACGTATGTATCATTTATTTCAACTATTCTTGATTTGTTAATACGTCATATTGTTTCTTCATTCATTTTGCTACTGTTTTATATTTTATATTGTACGACTATGAATTCTCTGGTTTTATAAGCTTTGTAAATCTTTGGTTATATATTTACTAAGATGGTATCTGTTCTTTCGGACATCTTAGTATATATATAGTTAAGGCTCACCGGCCACTTGACCATCTTCTTCTTCTGTGCGAATGCACAAACAGTGCCCGAACTCTTACGGGAATCGGCAACGCGCCGCGAGTAATGAGTATAATGGGCGGGGGCACTACGAATGTAGTGCGGGGCAATACGTTGAGAATGTGGGTTTCGCGAGAGGCGTGCCAGAGACAAATCCCTGCAGTCACATTATCCTCTGTGTCCTCGGTGGCTCAGATGGATAGAGCGTCTGCCATGTAAGCGGGAGATCCGGGCTTCGAAATGGTTCAAATGGCTCTGAGCACTATGGGACTTAACTTCTGAGGTCATCAGTCCCCTGGAACTTAGAACTACTTAAACCTAACTAACCTAATGACATCACACGCATCCATGCCCGAGGCAGGATTCGAACCTGCGACCGTAGCGGTCGCGCGGTTCCAGACTGAAGCGCCAGAACCGCTCGGCCACCTCGGCCGGCCCCCGGGTTCGAGTCCCGGTCGGGGCACACATTTTCATCTATCCCCGTTGACGTATGCCAACGCCTGTAAGCAGCTAAGGGTGTGCATTTCATTGTAATTTCAATCATTGGTTAGGCTAGGAGAAGTACTGTGTTAGATCGAGAGCGAACGACTATCGATAGAGAGCGTGCGAGTTTGTATGGTATTGTGGTCGGTTCGCGGGTGAAAAACGTTGCAAAGTTCGGCGTGAAAGACGATGACACGCGGAGGACAGTGCGTCCGCCGTGTTAACAGGAGATCGTGCATTATTAAGTGAACAGTAGAACCTGAAAAGTATATCGAGTATTTGCGGTGACGATTTTACAAACTGTGTGAACTTGTGACAATTAGCCGTGAATCAGACACCATTGTCGTCTGAAGACACTAACTGTTAGAATTGCGTGAAAGTGGAACAAACCAAAATGTTAAGTAAAAGAACAGTGCTGTGATTTGATCAAGGAACATTTACTATATCGTCCAAACTGTCTGGAAGACGACGGCGTAAATTGAACTGATGTTTAACGGACTGTTATAGTGATAAAGACATGTGACTGTTTTCCTGTGGCAACACGGTGAAAGAACTGTGCGAAGTATTGGCATTAACCGGCTATACATCGTAAATACTAAAGACGTTGCATAATTCCGGCCTATCCGCACCGCGTGATTAATAAACTTTTAATAATAAAATGTCGCGCACGTAGCGACAACGCACACACTGGAACTACACTCCTGGAAATTGAAATAAGAACACCGTGAATTCATTGTCCCAGGAAGGGGAAACTTTATTGACACATTCCTGGGGTCAGATACATCACATGATCACACTGACAGAACCACAGGCACATAGACACAGGCAACAGAGCATGCACAATGTCGGCACTAGTACAGTGTATATCCACCTATCGCAGCAATGCAGGCTGCTATTCTCCCATGGAGACGATCGTAGAGATGCTGGATGTAGTCCTGTGGAACGGCTTGCCATGCCATTTCCACCTGGCGCCTCAGTTGGACCAGCGTTCGTGCTGGACGTGCAGACCGCGTGAGACGACGCTTCATCCAGTCCCAAACATGCTCAATGGGGGACAGATCCGGAGATCTTGCTGGCCACGGTAGTTGACTTACACCTTCTAGAGCACGTTGGGTGACACGGGATACATGCGGACGTGCATTGTCCTGTTGGAACAGCAAGTTCCGTTGCCGGTCTAGGAATGGTAGAACGATGGGTTCGATGACGGTTTGGATGTACCGTGCACTATTCAGTGTCCCCTCGACGATCACCAGTGGTGTACGGCCAGTGTAGGAGATCGCTCCCCACACCATGATGCCGGGTGTTGGCCCTGTGTGCCTCGGTCGTATGCAGTCCTGATTGTGGCGCTCACCTGCACGGCGCCAAACACGCATACGACCATCATTGGCACCAAGGCAGAAGCGACTCTCATCGCTGAAGACGACACGTCTCCATTCGTCCCTCCATTCACGCCTGTCGCGACACCACTGGAGGCGGGCTGCACGATGTTGGGGCGTGAGCGGAAGACGGCCTAACGGTGTGCGGGACCGTAGCCCAGCTTCATGGAGACGGTTGCGAATGGTCCTCGCCGATACCCCAGGAGCAACAGTGTCCCTAATTTGCTGGGAAGTGGCGGTGCGGTCCCCTACGGCACTGCGTAGGATCCTACGGTCTTGGCGTGCATCCGTGCGTCGCTGCGGTCCGGTCACAGGTCGACGGGCACGTGCACCTTCCGCCGACCACTGGCGACGACATCGATGTACTGTGGAGACCTCACGCCCCACGTGTTGAGCAATTCGGCGGTACGTCCACCCGGCCTCCCGCATGCCCACTATATGCCCTCGCTCAAAGTCCGTCAACTGCACATACGGTTCACGTCCACGCTGTCGCGGCATGCTACCAGTGTTAAAGACTGCGATGGAGCTCCGTATGCCACGGCAAACTGGCTGACACTGACGGCGGCGGTGCACAAATGCTGCGCAGCTAGCGCCATTCGACGGCCAACACCGCGGTTCCTGGTGTGTCCGCTGTGCCGTGCGTGTGATCATTGCTTGTACAGCCCTCTCGCAGTGTCCGGAGCAAGTATGGTGGGTCTGACACACCGGTGTCAATGTGTTCTTTTTTCCATTTCCAGGAGTGTATTATTATCGCGCTAGTGCTTAACAGGAGGATCCATCATTATCTTCACGCCACGAACCAGGATTTGCTTCACACATCGTCCGCGCGGACCACCGCTGACGTCATCGCACTGCCTGCAGCAACAGTTAAGACATTAAAAGAAAATTATTACGCTCTCTCTCATTTCAAAATAAAAGACAATTGCACTTAAATTATCTATTTTAAAAATACTGTCACAATATCAAGGTTCAATTTTGTTTAGTTCCAATAAATATTCTCTCCATTATTTCGTCTTGTTGACAGTGTTGACAACCCGCCAAGTTAAAGTTCAATTAATAATTTTCTTTCAAAATTCTTCTCAGACATTTTGCTGCTCATCATAATTTTATTTTAATGTTTGTGTATAACTTCTTTTGGAGGGAGTACATATTTTATTTTTTGTGCAGTAAAATTAGCTACCATAAAATTACGTATATTACCAGCTGATGCTGTCTGCTATTACTGCTTGAAAACTGCACCTATTTTCTCATTGGCTGTCAGCTTCAAAACAAAATTACGTATTTCGTGGGCATCTCACAGAAGCGCGATGTCTATGTAGGCCCCTACAATAATTTGTTTTTACTTTTACTTTTACTGGAATTATATTTAGTTGTTCATTTGGCCCCCATTAAAGTGATTTATCGCATCTATATAATAACTGTACTGAATTATCTAATTTATTTTTTATTACGTAAACATTGGCATACCATATTTAGATTAAAATTGACGCCTTATTGGCCTCACATAAGATTCAGCACGTTCTGACAAAGACTTTGCCAGTTTTTCTTTTCGTCCATGACTAACAGAGGTAATCAGATTCCTTGTATAGGTCATGTTTTATTATTTAATAGGTTTTTTTTTAGGAGTAGAGAACCAGTTTCCTTACAGGTTCTAGGCGCTTCAGTCTGGAACCGCGTTGCTCCTACGGTCGCAGGTTCGAATCCTGCCTCGGGCATGGATGTGTGTGATGTCCTTAGTTTATTTCGGTTCAAGTAGTTCTATGTCTAAGGTACTGATGACCTCAGATGTTAGGTCCCATAGTGCTCAGAGCCATTTGAACCATTTGAGCAGCAGCAGTAACCGATCTAACAACTGCGCCAGGTACTTGTTGCCTTACGTAGGCGATACCGACCGCAGTGCCGTATTCTGCCTGTTTACATAGCTCTGTATTTGTATAGCCGCGCGAGATTAGCCGAGCGGTCTTGGGCGCTACAGTCATGGACTGTGCGGCTGGTCCCGGCGGAGGTTCGAGTCCTCTCTCGGGCATGGTTTTGTGTGTGTGTGTGTGTGTGTGTGTGTGTGTGTGTGTGTGTGTGTGTGTGTGTTTGTTCTTAGGATAATTTAGGTTAAGTAGTGTGTAAGCTTAGGGACTGATGACCTTAGCAGTTAAGTCCCATAAGATTTCACACACATTTGAACACTTTTTTTGTATTTGAATACGCATGCGTATACCAGTTTCTTTGATGCTTCAGTGTATTTCAGACGACAGAGATGTCATGTTTGAAGAATTTTGAGTACCAGTTGCTACATCGTCTCTAATTTGGAGACCGGAAAAGTGAATGAACTGTGTTTACTGAGAACTGACTTTACGAGTCATTTTATTCGCCACAGAAGGACATACGTGGACTGTAGTAAATGATATAACTCATTATCTGAGTCAGTAATTATTGCGTGGACATCCGTACGCAAATGAGTATTTAGAACTGTTAAATAATTTGTGAGGGCATGGCACATATTAAATAAAACTGCGCATCGCGTCGGTAAATACACATAATAGTGCGGGTGGGCATTGTTGCCACAAACGGTGGTGTTTCTCACAAAATACATCACATTACTACCACCGTGAAACTTTAGCAGGAGTGTTTACAACAATCCTTATCGTTCAGCTGTTTTGTGGCGTTAAATTTCGGAGAAAAAGTGATTTTCAATGGATTTATTAAATTCGAATTGGATCCGCCGCCATGCTGCAGCCATATTAGCTACGACGGAGTGGTCCAGCTACATACTGCAAACAGCCGGCTGAATTCAACGAGACGCCGGACTTGTTGGAACCCAGCTTTGTTGACAGTCAAAACAAGGACGTGAGAATATTTGTGACAACACTGAATGACACGATCATTACATTACCGAATTAATTAAATATCAGGGGATCCGTCCGAAACCTTAGCCCATTTATGGTTTTCAATAATGACCATATTTGGATCGAATATAGTTGTTAGGGTAAGGGTAGTTGAGGAAATGAAGAGAAAACATCTTTAAAAATTAACTGAACGACGTGAAATAATAACCCTGACTTTATGACACATGCATGTATCTCCAAAAACGTGTTTTGCTGTTGGAATGTTTGTCCCGGCTTTTATAACGGTCAGAGATGAGGGACTTTCAGTAGTTCCGCATAACCTATAACTTCCACTCGAGAAACATTTTCAGTTACAGCAAGCACGTTAGGCCTTAGAGCAAAAAGTAAATCATAATTCGAGGAGGCAATAACTACTGTGTTTGTCGTTTCGTAAACTACATTCGTTTAGAAAAGTCATCTTGTATGACAGGCAGAGATAATGGACTACCGCAGTGGCCAGGGATATTGTCATTGACAATGCTGTATAAAATGATGCAGTTAATAAGTAGTTTAAAACAAATGAAATAGTTTTTGTAATAAGATAATATGAAAAGGGAGTCTCTTACTGGTGATTAATAAGTTACCTTCGTAAAATACAGCTATGAAGCTGGGCATCCGTGATGCCCATTTGCCCATGATAGTTAAAAGTCTCTTTTTATGTTAAAATTTTGCATAAATAGTAAGTTTAGAGCAAAATCTGAATGCAATGTCAGAAGCTAGTTACAAAACCATTCTAACGATACCTCATTTATCCTTGTATGGTTAGTAAGTGTTGAGAAAAAGGGGCATGACTTGAAAAGTAATACATATTATTAAACCATTCGTTTAGAGAAAGGGAAAGAAAACAGAAGTTAAATTAAGGGGGGTAGGATGTCAAACGGGCCGACTTGGAGCAGGAGAGGCACCACAGGACATTTTAATTTCCACTGTCTATACTTTTACAAGTAAATTCATAAAACTTTGTCAGCATGACCAGGAAGGATTCAGGATTCACACTCGTAGCGGCGGAAGTTCAAAAACATAACAAAATAATTTTTTTTTACATGTGAAATTTCATCACTTTTTCACTTACTATTGGCTGCATTTGTTGCTATAGGTACACTTTTCTTCATAAGTAAGAGAGACTGTTCGATGAATTTTGCACAGCATACAAACCATACTCACAGGTGTCTGAAACTCTAGAATCTATTTAATTTATGAAAAAATTAATGAGCTGTTACGTTTTAAACTTTATGTTTAGAAAAAAATCGAATTTAACTATCTCAATTTTTACCACAGTTTTTAATAGATTTGGAAAATTCTAGAGTTTCATACACCTGTAAGTATGGTTTGTATGCTGTGCAAAATTCACCAAAGAATCTCTCTTACTTGTGAAGAAAAATGTACCTATAGCAACAAATGCAGCCAACAGTAAGTGAAAAAAATGATGAAATTTCATATATAAAAAAAACTTTATTTTGTTATGTTTTTGCACTTCCACTGCTATGAGTGTGAATCCTGAATCCTTCCTGGTCATGCTGACAAAGTTTTATGAATTTATTTGTAAACATATAGACAGTGGAAATTAAAATGTCCTGTGGTGCCTCTCCTGCTCCAAGTCGGCCTGTTTGACGTCCTACTCCCCTTAAACTGGCACTGCCAAACTTTAAGATGGATTTTAGGTTTTAGGTAGCCAGTCCAACTGCACTTGCTTGCGCACTGTAATTTCTCTTGGAGTGCAGTGATACAGTTTCAAAACACGTATAACCAAACCAGGTAATTTGTATTTCGATAAGATGTACTTTATAGTCGTACAGTAAGTCCACTCCACACAGAAGCCTTTATTTAATGTTTCGTGATTCCACTTTGTCGTACCTGCGGAAGCTGATTACTATTATACCCCATCAGCTACTCAGTTAATTAGTATTATTGTAATTAATTCATTACTGTTTGCTTTATGTTGTGTATGCCTTCTCGGTACGTGTTAAGTTCAAAGGGGCGAATGAGTACCTCTCAGGGTAGAAGAGAAAAGTGTGTGTTGGAATGCATTAAGGGACTTGAGTGTAGAGGTTTCTACGTGCAGGTGCGTTCAGATGAGTAGTAAATTACACATGGATCCAGGAACATAGTCTCAATATACCACAGAGCTAGACAGCTGTTTCCGTTTGTTAGACAAAGCCGTCCACATTTTCAGAGATAACACCGTTAAGAGTTTGTCACTGTCGTTGGGCGTGCCCTCGTCATGCCATCATAGACACGCCCGTTATCTTCCATCTCTGTCCTGATAACGAGTATTTACACAAGATATCCGCTATCTGCCTAATGCGAATCACCGGTACACAATAGATCGCTGATACTAACGTATCTGGGGTTCCCGACCACCGTATACGAGGGTTATTGAGAAAGTAAGGAACGATCTGTCTCTAAATGGAAAATTCAGTGAAAAACTGATTATGCTTTGCACAGATGCGTTGGGCACTGTGTCTAGTACGCCCATCGATCGAATCATGTTGCTCTTTTCAGTTCTGAGCTTACAGTGAGAACGTAAAGATGGCTAGAAATTAGCGTATCCCGCCAAGTATGAGGGCCTGGTGAACGGTTTCGCCTGAAGCTATGCAATCCACATAACATTACTGTCACGTGTTTCGTTCTACACGACAATTCTCGGCCGCACTCTGCAGGGGTAATGAAGATGCTCCTGCAGCGTTTTCGATGGGAAGGGTTTGATCACCCACAATACAGCCCATAATTGGCCACCCCTGAGGTTCACCTCTGCTCAAATGAGCCGCTGGCTATGAAGGAAGTATTTTGACACAGACAACGAGCTGCAGTCCACAGCAGAAAATTGTCGAAAAGCACTGGCGGCTGTCTTCTATAATGAGAGAATTGAAAATTTGGTACAACGGTACGCCAGATGTCTAAGTCTGAGCGGCGACTGTGTAGAGAAGTAGCTGTATGGTGTAGCTAACCGTTCAAAAAAAAACAGTTTTGATTTTCATTGTGGTTTCCATTTTGCGACCTATCGTTACTTACTTACCGAATAGCCCTCGTAAACTTGAGAATTTAGCGATGCTGTCTGAGAACTAGGGAAACGTAAGTTGATGGAGTCGTTTTGTTGAACCTTACAAGAATAAAAAACTTCTTTCATCATGGATATGACACGGAAGTTGTTGTTCTGAATGTCTGAGCTAAGAACGACCGGTCTGTGCTATTCGGCAAGGTCAGCTAATGTCGGACACATAATCTTTTTGAAATTGTAATTATTTTCTGAACTTTGTATTGCAACATTGTTCATGCTAACGAATACTATGTTCCGCAGGGTCTAAAGAGGAAAGCATCTAAAGTAGACCTGTTGAACTTCTAGAAGAATTTTCCCTTGTACAGTGCCCTACAAGATACAGCGACAATTCATCTGAGATCATGCAAACCACAGTGGTTTGACTCAGAAAGCATTAATTTTTGCTACACGACCTCTGAGTGGTGACCAAGTCCACCCAGTAATGATCACCTACATGCACACACATCAAAAAAAGTTTTGGATTACCTCGGTTCAGAGAGTTCCGGAACCTGTACAGAAAATGGAATAGAGATCAACATAAACATCATTTCTGCCCTTTTTACTGCTCACCCACTCACTGCATGCTGTACCACCATACAGCGAGACCTTCAGAGGTGGTGGTCCAGATTGTTGTAAACACTGGTAGCTCTAATACCCAGTTTCACGTCCTCTTGCATTGATGCATGCCTGTATTCGTCGCGGCATATTATCCACAAGGTCATCAAGGCACTCTTGGTCCAGATTGTCCCACTTCTCAACGGCGGCTCGGCGTAGATCCCTCAGACTGGTTGGTGGCTCACGTCGTCCATAAACAGCTCAGATAGGGTTCATGTCTGGAGAAAATGTTGGCCACTCTAGTCGAGAGATGTCTTTATCCTGAAGGAAGTCATTCCCAAGATCTGCATCCCAGGCATGATCGATAGCGTTCATGTCTGGAGAACATGCTGGCCACTCTAGTCGAGCGATGTCGTTATCCTGAAGGGAGTCATTTACAAGATGTGCACGATGAGGGAGCGAATTGTCGTCCATGAAGACGAATGCCTCGCCAGTATGCTGCCGATATGATTGCAATATCGGTCGGAGGATGGCATTCACGTATTGTACAGGCGTTACGGCGCCTTTTACGACCACCAGCAGCGTACGTCGGCCGCTCATAATGCCACCCGGTAACAGCAGGGAACTTCCACCTTGCTGCACTCGCTGGACAGTGGGTATAAGGCGTTAACCCTGACTGGGTTGCCTCCAAACACGCCTCCGACGATTGTCTGGTTGAAGGAATATGCGACACTCACTGGTGAAGAGAATTTGATGCCAATCCCGTGCAGTCAATCCGGCATGTTGTTGGGCCCATCTGTACCGCGCTGCATGTTGTCGTGGTTGAAAAGATGGACCTTAGACGTTGGGAGTGAAGTTGCGCATCATGCAGCCTATTGCGCACAGTTTGAGACGTAACGCGACCTCCTGGCTTCACGGAAAGCATTATTCAACATGGTGGCGTTGCTGTCAGGGTTCCTCCGAGTCATAATCCGTAGGTAGCGGTCATCCATTCCAGTAGTTGCCCTTGGACGGCATGAGCGAGGCATATCATCGACAGTTCCTGTCTCTCTGCATCTCCTCCATGTCCGATCAACATCACTTTGGTTCACTCGGAGACGCCTGGACACTTTCCTCGTTGAGAACCCTTCGTGGTACAAAGCAACAATGCGGACGCGATCGAACCGCGGTATCGATCATCTAGGCATGGTTGAACTACAGACAACACGAGCCGTGTACGTCCTTCCTCGTGGAATGACTGGAACTGATCCTCCGTCTAATAGGCACTGCTCATACGTGGTTGTTTACAACCTGGGACGGGTTTAGTGACATCTCTGAACAGTCAAAGGGACTGTGTCTGTGACACAATATCCACAGTCGACGTCTATTTTCAGGAGATTGAAAAGGGCTGTTTATGGACGACGTGACCCATCAACCACTCTGAGGGATCTACGCCCAATCGCTGTTGAGGAGTGGGACGATATGGACCAACAGTGCCTTGATGAACTTGTGGATAGTATGTCACGACGAATACAGGCAAGCATCAATGTAAGAGGACGTGCTACTGGATATTAGAGGTACCAGTGTGTACTGCAATCTGGACCACCACCTCTGATTCAAAATGGTTCAAATGGCTGTGAGCACTATGGGACTTAACATCTGAGGTCATCAGTCCCCTAGAACTTAGAACTACTTAAACCTAACTAACCTAAGGACATCACACGCATCCATGCCCTAGGCAGGATTCGAACCTGCGACTGTAGCGGTCGCGCGGTTCCAGACTGAAGCGCCTAGAACCGCTCGGCCACCAACGGCTGGCACCACCTCTGAAAGTCTCGCTGTATGGTGGTACAACATGCAATGTGTGGTTGTCATGAACAACAAAAAGGGCGGAAATGATGTTTATGTTGATCTGTATTCCAATTTTCTGTACAGGTTCGGGAACTCTCGGAACCGAGGTGATGCAAAACTTTTTTTTATGTGTGTATATATTAAAATCTGAGTAGCATGGGAATATATGTTTGCTGATTTTTTTTCGCCTTATGCATTTCGATGATTCAGATTTGGGAGGTGTTGTACCGGACATGATATTTTAACGTGAAAAAATGTCAACTTTTTACAAAAAAGTTTGAATTGGATCGTAAACAGATATTGACATTATGCTAAAGTAAGTGAAAGTACTAGGTTTCCACGCCAGGAGGAAACGGACTCAGATTAGCAAATCTCGTAATAAACTCATTAGGTTTGAAATAAAATAAGCCTAAACAAAATGTTAGTGTAACTTTTAGTGAAACATGTATCACACGCGTAATGTAGACCACCTCTAAATGGCTTGAGCATTCACAAATGTAGCGTTGAGTGCATTCTTCGTCGAAGGTTTCGTCAATCGTACAATAGTGACTCTTGTTCATCACAGAATATTCTTGGAGAAAAGTTGTTGTTTCCAAAAGCAGGTTTCATGGCCACAGCTTTCTTTTCCCACAAATCTTTAAGTCTGTCACCCTACGTACTTCTCATAACAGAGCATTTCGCACTCGCTAACCTGGCTGTCATTTCAAGAAGTCAGGCTTTCCCTGCAGTTTCCTTCGTGTTGTTTTCATCCCATTTGCCTGTTAGAGAAAAGTGAAAAAAATCTTGTTTTTGTTGTACCTTCTTGTCCGGCACAACCAGACATTGCTCTGTCCGGCATAAACCGAACGTCCAGCTGTGCTAGTTTAACATTGCTACTGTCATACGCTGCACGTTTTTATAACCCAGAAGCGTGATCCCAAACTTTTTTTGCTTTGGGGCACACCAAAAGTTCGTTTGATACATTCGCGATACCTACATCTACATCTACATACATACTCAGCAATCCACCATACGGTGCGTGGCGGAGGGTACCTCGTACCACAACTACCATCTTCTCTCCCTGTTCCACTCCCAAACAGAACGAGCGAAATATGACTGCCTATATGCCTCTATACGAGCCCTAATCTCTCTTATCTTATCTTTGTGGTCTTTCCGCGAAATATAAGTTGGCGGCAGTAAAATTGTACTGCAGTCAGCCTCAAATGCTGGTTGTCTAGATTTCCTCAGCAGCGATTCAGGAAAAGAACGCCTCCTTTCCTGCAGAGACTCCCACCCGAGTTACTGAAGCATTTCTGTAACACTCGCGTGATGATCAAACCTACCAGTAACAAATCTAGCAGCCCGCCTCTGAATTGCTTCTACGTCCTCCCTCAATCCGACCTGATAGGGATCCCAAACGCTCGAGCAGTACTCAAGAACCTCAACAGGTGATCCTTTTATCTTTTTTTTTTTTTTTTTTTTTTGCTACATGCAAAAAAGCAAACACAAGAAGGACATTGAGCACTGGCGGCTGGAGCTAGGGTGTTCTACTTGCGTCGCTGACATCGATATTCGGCTGTCCTGCTATCTTTGACTGCTGCCCCCGGCGGTTTTCCGGGTGAACGTGTGACGAAAGAGTCTCCAGTCGGCGTTCAACGAGCCAACTTGTGTGGAAAACAAGCCCGCATCCCTAACCGTGGTGCATGGACCTCGCCGTGTTCTTTTGCCGCTCCGGATTTACGGTGCCGAACATTGGTCGCCTTGACGTACAAAATTGTGGGGGGGTTCGTCGTCTCACGCTGAACAGTTTCCCAGCTCGCAATTCTCAAGCTCCAAGTTACGTATGGCTTTTATTCTGTATTTAACTAAGAAGACTGTTGAAACTTATTGTGGCATGGGTTGCTGCCGGAGATGGTTCTGAACCTCGTTCCACAGTGGCTATTTTAAGGAGGCTGACGTTCCTTATTTCGTTTCTCATCATCTGTGGAGTGTGTGTTTTAAGTGGTTTTCATGCAAGTTTTAACTTGTTTTAGGACGTATTGACCGCTTGGGGACTGGTTGCCGTTGTGTACGCGCCCGGCAGCCGTAGAGTTAATGGTTTAATCATTTGTCACGGCAGGAGTTGCTATGTTTATTTAATCTTGAAAGTGCCTTAAGGCAACTGGAAGTGATCTCTAAGTTTCTTACTAATTTACAGGGAGACGGGTAATGTTAAAGTATTGCTCCATAAGAATTTGGGGGCATGCTTATTATATATTCCAGTGTGTTTGTGATTTGACTTTGTTTTCATTGCAATCTATTTATGCTGCAGGCCATTTGTTAAGTCTGCTCGTTTCCTGGCGTCGGTGCGGTTGAGGATTCTTCTCAGGACCTCTCATTGTGAGGCCAGTCGGACTGTATATAAATACACTACTGGTCATTAAAATTGCTACACCAAGAATAAATGCGCATGATAAACGGGTATTCATTGGACAAACATATTATACAAGAACTCACATGTGATTACATTTTCACGCAATTTGGGTGCATAGATCCTGAGAAATCTGTACCCAGAACAACCACCTCTGCACGTAATAACGGCCTCGATACGCCTGGGTATTGAGTCAGATAGAGCTTGCTGTGCCCGTCCAGCTTCAACACGATACCACAGTTCATCAAGAGTAGTGACTGGCGTATTGTGACGAGCCAGTTGCTCGGCCACCATTGACCAGACATTTTCTATATCCACAAAGGCCCGTACAGGACCTGCAACATGCGGTCGTGCATTATCCTGCTGAAACGTAGGGTTTCGCAGGGATCGAATGAAGGGTAGAGCCACGGGCCGTAACACATCTGAAATGTAACGTCCACTGTTCAAAGTGCCGTCAACGCGAACAAGAGGTGACCGAGACGTGTAACCAATGGCACCCCATACCATCACGCCGCGTGATACGCCAGTATGGCGTTGACGAATACACGCTTCCAATGTGGGTTAACCGCGATGTCTCCAAACACGGATGCGACCATCATGATGCTGTAAACAGAACCTGGATTCGACCGAAAAAATGACAGTTTTGCCATTCGTGTATCCAGGTCCGTCGTTGAGTAACCATCGCAGGCGCTCCTGTCTGTGATGCAGCGCCAAGGGTAACCGCAGCCACGGTCTCCGAGCTGATAGTCCATGCTGCTGCAAACGTCGCCGAACTGTTCGTGCAGATGGTTGTTGTCTTGCAAACGTCCCCATCTGTTGACTCAGGGATCGAGACGTAGCTGCACGACCCGTTACAGCCATGCGGATAAGATGCCTGTCATCTCGACAGCTAGTGATACGACGCCGTTGGGATCCAGCAGGGCGTTCCGTATTACCCTCCTGAACCCACCGATTCCATATTCTGCTAACAGTCATTGGATCTCGACCAACGCCAGCAGCAATGTCGCGATACGATAAACCGCAATCGCGATAGGCTACGATCCGACCTTTATCAAACACGGAAACGTGATGGTACGCATTTCTCCTCCTTACACGAGGCATCACAACAACGTTTCAGCAGGCAGCGCCGGTCAACTGCTGTTTGTGTGTGAGAAATGGGTTGGAAACTTTCCTCATCTCAGCACGTGATACCAAGCTTGTGTGAATGCTCTGAAAAGCTAATCATTTGCATACCACAGCATCTTCTTCCTGTCGGTTAACTTTCGCGTCTGTAGCACGTCATCTTCGTGGTGTAGCAATTTTAATGGCCAGTAGTGTAAATACCGCCTGGTAGTGAGGCTGTGCACAAGCCGTGGGGAGAGAACGCTCGTATTGCCTGCCGGCCGTAGCGTCATTGCTTCCAAATACTGCTGTGCGCCTTAACGCTGTTCTCTAAAGTTAAGTGAGGCCATTTTGTTAATATCAGCGCTTCTGTAAGTTATTTTACTGGTTGAGTCATTATTAGCCATTCTTATTTAACACTTATGTTAATCATTTGTGTATCTTATGAATGTGGAACTTGCTATTTTTCCTATGTGCCATTTTTGCGATCTTGGTTGGCCCAATTTGCATTTTCAGTATAAGCATGTTTCACTGTGGAACTTTATATAGGCAGTTCAGTTTTATTAAGCTTTTAAGATCTGTGGGTTTTTCTTCAATGGAGTTGTTGTATTATGTGGCTGTGTAACTTTGGGTTGGAAGTGTATAATGTTACTAGTCTTTGAGATATGGTTAAACAAGAGCGATTGTTTATGACTGATTATTCACCGTGCCTAGTATCTATAATTTTTGTTCCGGACGCAAAATATGATTCTTATTCGTGTTTATGTAATTCAATTAAAGTGAAGGTTTGTATATTGCCTCAGTAAGAGGGCAAACGTCCGAATTTAAGTTTATAATAAACTCTGTTTTGAGTCAAAATTGTAAAACAATCACGAGCTTGTCCATCACCAGTAATCCTGGGCTTCATATTTCCCTGAAATAACTGTGGTGGGATTGTAATTTTGATTTTCTAAAGAATTGAGTAATGCCACGGTTCATACATTCAATACATTTTTTAAATTATTCTGCTTGAATCAGGTATAATGTTGGGCGATGTCTTGTAAATTGGGCTACTCCAAGAGACGATTTGGCGATAAACTTTTTATGTTCTAGATATTTTATCTTCGAAAGATCAGAGGAGATGACCGTGCCTGATACGTATTCCCGACGATTGAGAGAAGCTGGCTTAGAATACGGTGAACGACGACTACGGGTACCTCATGATATGATACTACTTATTTAGAAACCACAGGAAATAATCCGAAGTTAAGTTGTGCATCGAAAAACTCTCCGGAGACATACAAATTCTCGCCATTCCCAAACACACTCTTTTTCGATTTACTGCAAAACTGCATGTCAGGTGTTGTTCCCCAGTGTTTGCTGGACAGGCGCCAGATTTTATAGTCCATTCCTGTCCGTGCAGTTCACAATCGGGTACCACTCGGATCCCCCCCCCCCCCTTCATCCCCTTCCCCCCTCCATCCCCCTCCCCCCTCCATCGCCCTCCCCCCTCCCTTTGGCTGTACGTCAAGTGAGCGAAAGCGAAATGGAACAAAAGAAACTTCCTGGCAGATTAAAACTGTGCGCCGGACTGAGACTCGAACTCGGGACCCTTGCCTTTCGCGAGAAAGTGCTCTGCCGGATTCGCAGGAGAGCTTCTGTAAAGTTTGGAAGGTAGGTGACGAGGTACTGCCAGAAGTAAAGCTGTGAGGACGGGGCGTGAGTGTCGTGCTTGGGTAGCTCAGTTGGTAGAGCACTTGCCTGCGAAAGGCAAAGGTCCCGAGTTCGAGTTTCGGTCCGGCACACATAATCTGCCAGGAAGTTTCATATCAGCGCACACTCCGCTGCAGAGTGAAAATCTCACTCTGGAAAATGGAACATATGCGAAACAGCATTTAGTCCAAGACAGCCAGAAAGGGTCAGTGGGTGTCAATCTACACTGTTTGCACAAAATCTCCAAAACTATTAGACGAATTTTCATGTGATTTTCATTGGTAAAATGAATGTAGCTTGGGGTAACCTATAGGCTTTATTTCATCAAAATCGGGCCACGAAAAAAGAAAAAAAGATACAGTAGTTTTCAGTTCTATCTAAGATCACCTGCTCCGCTTAATGGAGCGGATATTTGATTATCACGGCAGTACATGAAAGAACCAGTGGATGGCGCTGTCAGTCTTCCTACGTCAGTGATAGCAGTATTTTCGGAAGCTTACGTCAGTGAGATAATTAAGCGCCGCTATCTTATCTTTACTAATACAGACTAACATTGAATTTGCTTGTCTGAGATATAAGAATCTATTGATTTCGCTTGGTGTGTTACAGACTTAAACGATATAGCTTTGGTTCGTTCTAAGATTCACTTCTGGGGTAGGAAAAACGAATTTATTCTCAAAGTGACACTGTAAGGATTCCGTTTGTACCGATTCAGGTACTGAGTCCAAGAAAGCGGCGGTAGGCAAAGGTCCGTCTGTAACTTGCGTAGCAATGCACGATGAAATCTTGCTCTCTGAGTAATTGGTATAATATCCCCAAAACGTTTTATTAAGGTTAAAACACAGTAAGAATAAATTTTCTCTGTGGACATAAATCTATGAAGTAAGGAGAAAGCGTCATAATTTAATATGGGGGATGATTTTTGCGCTGTTCCGATAAATGTTCATATATCGAAACTTTACGGTCTGTCAAGACAGTTGAAAGCAGTCGCCGTAATTTGTTTTGAACTACACTCCTGGAAATTGAAATATGAACACCGTGAATTCATTGTCCCAGGAAGGGGAAACTTTATTGACACATTCCTGGGGTCAGATACATCACATGATCACACTAACAGAACCACACGCACATAGACACAGGCAACAGAGCATGCACAATGTCGGCACTAGTACAGTGTATATCCACCTTTCGCAGCAATGCAGGCTGCTGTTCTCCCATGGAGACGATCGTAGAGATGCTGGATGTAGTCCTGTGGAACGGCTTGCCATGCCATTTCCACCTGGCGCCTCAGTTGGACCAGCGTTCGTGCTGGACGTGCAGACCGCGTGAGACGACGCTTCATCCAGTCCCAAACATGCTCAATGGGGGACAGATCCGGAGATCTTGTTGGCCAGGGTAGTTGACTTACACCTTCTAGAGTACGTTGGGTGGCACGGGATACATGCGGACGCGCATTGTCCTGTTGGAACAGCAAGTTCCCTTGCCGGTCTAGGAATGGTAGAACGATGGGTTCGATGACGGTTTGGATGTACCGTGCACTATTCAGTGTCCCCTCGACGATCACCAGTGGTGTACGGCCAGTGTAGGAGATCGCTCCCCACACCATGATGCCGGGTGTTGGCCCTGTGTGCCTCGGTCGTAGGCAGTCCTGATTGTGGCGCTCACCTGCACGGCGCCAAACACGCATACGACCATCATTGGCACCAAGGCAGAAGCGACTCTCATCGCTGAAGACGACACGTCTCCATTCGTCCCTCCATTCACGCCTGTCGCGACACCACTGGAGGCGGGCTGCACGATGATGGGGCGTGAGCGGAAGACGGCCTAACGGTGTGCGGGACCGTAGCCCAGCTTCATGGAGACGGTTGCGAATGGTCCTCGCCGATACCCCAGGAGCAACAGTGTCCCTAATTTGCTGGGAAGTGGCGGTGCGGTCCCCTACGGCACTGCGTAGGATCCTACGGTCTTGGCGTGCATCCGTGCGTCGCTGCGGTCCGGTCCCAGGTCGACGGGCACGTGCACCTTATGCCGACCACTGGCGACAACATCGATGTACTGTGGAGACCTCACGCCCCACGTGTTGAGCAATTCGGCGGTACGTCCACCCGGCCTCCCGCATGCCCACTATATGCCCTCGCTCAAAGTCCGTCAACTGCACATACGGTTCACGTCCACGCCGTCGCGGCATGCTACCAGTGTTAAAGACTGCGATGGAGCTCCGTATGCCACGGCAAACTGGCTGACACTGACGGCGGCGGTGCACAAATGCTGCGCAGCTAGCGCCATTTGACTGCCGACACCGCGGTTCCTGGTGTGTCCGCTGTGCCGTGCGTGTGATCATTGCTTGTACAGCCCTCTCGCAGTGTCCGGAGCAAGTATGGTGGGTCTGACACACCGGTGTCAATGTGTTCTTTTTTCCATTTCCAGGAGTGTATACAGGGTGGTAAATTGATCGTGACCGGGCCAAATATCTCACGAAATAAGCATCAAACGAAAAAACTACAAAGAACGAAACTCGTCTAGCTTGAAGGGGGAAACCAGATGGTGCTATGGTTGGTCCGCTAGATGCCGTGGCCATAGGTCAAACGGATATCAACTGCGTTTTTTTAAACAGGAACCCCCATCTTTTATTACATATTCGTGTAATACGTAAAGAAATATGAATGTTTTAGTTGGACCACTTTTTTCGCTTTGTGATAGATGGCGCTGTAACAGTCACAAACATATGGCTCACATTTTTAGACGAACAGTTGGTAACAGGTAGGTTTTTTAAATTAAAATACAGAACGTGGCTACGTTTGAACATTTTATTTCGGTTGTTCCAATGTGATACATGTACCTTTGTGAACTTATCATTTCTGAGAACGCATGCTTTGACAACGTGATTACCCGTAAACACCAAATTAATGCAATAAATGCTCAAAATGATGTCCGTCAACCTCAAAGCATTTGGCAATACGTGTAACGACATTCCTCTCAACAGCGAGTAATTCGCCTTCCGTAATGTTCGCACATGCATTGACAATGCGCTGACGCATGTTGTCAGGCGTTGTCGGTGGATCACGATAGCAAATATGCTTCAACTTTCTCCACAGAAAGAAATCCGGGGACATCACATCCGATGAACGTGCGGGCCATGGTATGGTGCTTCGACGACCAATCCACCTGTCATGAAATATGCTATCCAATACCGCTTCAACCGCACGCGACCTATGTGCCGGGCATCCATCATGTTGGAAGTACATCGCCATCCTGTCATGCAGTGAAACATCTTGTAGTAACATCGGTATAACATTACGTAGGAAAGCAGCATACATTGCACCATTTAGATTGCCATCGATAAAATGGGAGCCAATGATCCTTCTTACCATAATGCCGCACCATATATTAATCCACCAAGGTCGCTGATGTTCCACTTGTCGCAGCCATCGTGGATTTTCCGTTGCCCAATAGCGCATATTATACCGGTTTACGTTGCCGCTGGTGGTGAATGATGCTTCGTCGCTAAATAGAACGCGTGCAAAAAATTTGTCATCGTCCCGTAATTTCTGTTGTGCCCAGTGGCAGAACTGTACACGACGTTCAAAGTCGCCGCCATGCAATTCCTGGTGCGTAGAAATATGGTACGGGTGCAATCGATGTTGATGTAACATTCTCAACACCGACGTTTTTAAGATTCCCGATTCTCGCGCAATTTGTCCGCTACTGATGTGCGGATTAGCCGCGACAGCAGCTAAAACTCCTACTTGAGCATCATCATTTGTTGCTGGTCGTGGTTGCCGTTTCACATGTGGCTGAACACTTCCTGTTTCCTTAAATAACGTAACTATCCGGCGAACGGTCCGGACACTTGGATTATGTCGTCCAGGATACGGATCAGCATACATTGCACACGCCTGTTGGGCATTTTGATCACAATAGCCATACATCAACACGATATCGACCTTTTCCGCAATTGGTAAACGGTCCATTTTAACACGGGTAATGCATCACGAAGCAAATACCGTCCGCACTGGCGGAATGTTACGTGATACCACGTATTTACACGTTTGTGACTATTACAGCGCCATCTGTCACAAAGCGAAAAATGTGGTCCAACTGAAACATTCATATTTCTTTACGTACTACACGAACATGTAATAAAAATGAGGGTTCCTATTAAAATTAACGGAGATGATATCCGTTTGACCTATGGCCGCGGCATCTAGCGGGCCAACCATAGCGCCATCTGGTTTCCCCTTTCAAGCTAGACGAGTTTCGTTCTTTGTAGTTTTCTTCGTTTGATGCTTATTTCGTGAGATATTTGACCCGGTCACTCCCAATGGACCACCTTGTGTAAAAGCAGGAGCTATCTCTCTCTCTCTCTCGTTTGTTTTCGATGGCTTTTTAATAAAACGGAAGCGTCGCTTTCGTATCTCTAACTTTTTTAAAATAATTACGTTAATTTTATTGTAAAAGCCGTGTTTGAATTAAGAACCTACTTTCCTCTTCCATTAAAGCCACATCTCAATTTATTATGTTGCATTTTAGAGCTTTTTAAGGCTGCAGCGAAGGAGAGTTGCCGACGAATTGTTTGGTGGCTGCAGTCGAAAGCTGCTAGTGTTGAATCGGCATTTGCTTCGTGAAACTTTTATTTCAACGTCCCTGAGATCTCTTTTACCAGTCTTTTCTGTCAGTATCCGGGCAATACAGATTGAGTCACTAACTCTTGCCACCTAGAATAACCCTGAAAGTACTAGGGTGGGTCAAACGGAAACCTTCAATTTGTAATAACAAATCGAAATTTCGCGCCGTTATCCTGTAAGTTGGTAAGCGTGGTACAAACAGCGTCCAGAATGGCCTGTACGTGGCAGCATAGCGCAGATGCATGCATACCGTCGCGGTATCAACATAAAAGTGGCCGCCCCACTTGCGACTTGCACTAGGGAAGAACACCGTTCTGTTATTCGGTTTTTGCGTAGTGAAGGTGTGAAACCTATTGAAATTCATCAACGAATGAAGGTTCAGTACGGTGATGCATGTTCGTCACAGCAGCAAGTCTACGAATGGAGTAGGAAGTTCGCAGTTGGTGTGACTTCAGTGGAAGATGCTCCTCGTCCAGGTCAGGCACAACGAGTTGTGACTCCACAGAACATTGCAGCAGTTGAAGCCATAGTGAAGGAAAACTACTGAATGACATTGCAGCATGTTTACAGATTAGTCACGGGTCAGCACACCACACTGTGCATGATGTGCTCCATTGACACACACTGTCTGCAAGATGGGTGCCACGGCAGCTGAGTCCTGAAATGAGAGAACGACGTCTTGATGCTTGTGAAGAACTTCTCCGGCGGTTTGAACGAGAAGGTGATGGCTTCCTTGCAAGAATCGTTACTGGGGACGAAACCTGGGTTCACTTCCACCAACGGGAAACGAAGAGAGCGAGCAAGGAATGGCGCCATTCCTCATCACCAAATCGAAAGAAGTTTCGAATAGAACCATCATCAGGGAAGGTTATGCTGACTCTCTTTTGAGACGATAAAGGCGTCATTTTGGAGAATTACATGCCTAGAGGAACCACTGTCACCAGTGCATCATACACAGATCTCCTAAAAATATCATATGCGGCCTGCAACCAAATCAAAGTGGCGTGGATTGCTGTCAGCAGGTGTCCTTTTGCAACATGACAATGCAAGGCCCCACACTGCCCGTACAACTGTTGCAACAATCACAGACCTGCATTCTGAGTGTCTTCCTCATCCACCATACTCACCAGACCTTGCCCCAAGTGATTTCAATATGTTTGGACCACTCAAAGACGGAATGGGAGGAAAGAAGTTCCATTCTGATGAAGAGGTACGCCGCGCGGTGCGTGAGTGCTTGTGCGGACTACCAAAGTAATTTTTTTCTAAAGTAATTTATGCACTTTGTAAGTGCTGGAGGACTTGCATTGAGCGTGGGTGAGACTATGTTGAAATGTGATATAGCTTTGTACCACTTCTGCACAATACATAATATTTTAAAAAATATTTAAGGTTTCATTTGACTCACCCTCGTATGATAGTAGCTGAAAAGTTTGTGGGACAAAAGTTGCATGGGATAACGGGGGCTATAATATGACGTTTGTTTTTGTAGCTAGATAGGGTCGCGTCAGAGATATGGTCAACTTTGTTTTTTTAAAAGGGATGTTATAGTTTGGTACTTATTTTCTGATGGTGGCTATCGAGACGAATCCAAAGGTGTGTAACAGTAAGGTCTTTGAAGGTCAACAAAGATCAAAAATGTGGCATGAACGTCCATTTACCGAAAGTGTTCGAAGTGATGACCATTGGTATCAATGCAGTGCTGCAATCTTCTTATAATGGATTGAGTGGTATTCCTGATCACTTCGGCACTTATCGAAGCACATGCTCTGACAATTCTCCCTCGTGTATCGTGCAAATAGTAAATATTCGCAGAATACGGCGTATCCATTTAACGTGCCATTGACATATAAACACCATTAGAGGGTTTCGAAATACAACACTAATAGGAACGGCAAGACTAATATCGTCGAATCAAGCGATTGTGAATGACGTATTCCTTCGAAGAACAAGTCAATATCCTTCTCATTTACGGAGAATGCCAACGAAATTTAGTGAGAGCTAGAGACTTGTACGCTGAAAGATATCCTCAACGTACTCACCCTACACGTCGTACATTTAAATATGTGTACGATAAATTAATAACAACTGGATCTTTAACTCATCGGAAACATAGCCGGCAAAGGAAAGTTACTAATGAAGAAACGTAAATTGGTGCTCTTGCCACTGTGTAGTTCGCGTCCAATAGCAAGGTAATCTGGCATGAGCCAGAGTAGTGTTGCTAATGTTCTGCATCGCCGTGAATATCACCCTTACCACATCAGTCCCCACCAAGAATTAACTAGTACGAATTGTACGCGTCGCATTGAATTCTGCCTATGGGTTCAACTTCAGATTCAGAGGGATGACACATTTATTAACTTGATTTTATTTGCTGACGACGCTATATTCACGAACCACGGAAATGTTAATTTGCATAACATGCATTATTGGGCGACTGAAAGTCCATGTTGGCTGTGGCAAGTTGCACATTTAACACCGTGGTCGGTGAATATATGGCGTGGGATTCTGGAGGACAGAATTATAGGCCGCCATGTCATTGAAGGAAATATTAATGGTGGAAAGTATGCGAGTGCCGGGGCTAGCAGTGTATTTAACACTAAATTCTAGAATCTACATATGTAAATGATGCTCTAAGCCCCCCCTATTCTAACTCCGACTTTTGCTGTTGCACAAGGATTAAAAAATATATACGAACTGACTGTAATGAACCCTGCAAGTGGAGTAGAAAAGAGTTTGGCACCTGCAATAATTTAATTTGATAAATAAGTTAAATAAAGGAAGGTTTCATTAACGTAGTGAGAAATGATGGGTTGCTCTACCGATTAACAGAATGAAAGTTCTGTCCAAAATAACAATATGATTTATTAAGACTAAACACAAAATAATAAACAAAAACACATGAAACATTTATAATACATCAAATTGGTTCAAATTGGATACTCAAACAAATGCTGTGAAGGTGAAGTTGTCCCTAAACTAGATTGTGAGGTTTATGACGAAGTGGTACGTGGAGCCAATTCCTTGCCACTCAAATCTTAAGAGAGACACACAGCTAACCCAGCATTAATTGCTGCTACTCAAGACGGAACAAAGTTAGAAAAAGACGAACAGGCGCGCTCTGCTGAGCTCTGATTATCAACTAGGAAAATCCCTATCTGCCGGTGCTGTGGACATACATTACCAAACTGTCTTCTTAACTGCCAGAACACGATCTGGCGTACCGGAGGCGATGGCTGGTTGCTTCGACGTCCTCGACCGAAAGGCGAGAGCCGACTACTTAGAGCACCCGTACAGGCTGAACACACAACATTCCCGCCCCCACGACAGTGGCCGTGGTTAAACGTTCCAATCAGCAACTCGAAAACCAGAGGAAAATTCCACTCCATTGCCGGAGCACTACCATTCCACCAATGGAGATTCTTGGCGCCAATTTCTGCGCTGATTTTGCTACGTCACGGAGCTATGCCCTGAGCAAGCCAATCACAGTTACTATTTTGCAGAAAGCGCGGGAATTTTCCCGCCACAACTGCCTGGGTACACAAGTCATTCCCACGCCTCGCTGGTAGCCCGCCAGAAAGTGTTTTCGCTAAGATTCTGCGAAGTAACGGAACCTCTAGCCCAGCCGCTACTTCAGACCCCTCCGGGCGTGTCTTTTGACAGTCGGCGTCTGCAAAGCATTCACTCGACTTCCTCACACCTGTCGGCTTAACCCTTTCCCGATCAGCAGAGCCCGCCTGTCACCGGACCACCCGGGTGACGAGAGACGCTGCGTGGGAAATCCGCGTGTGAAGGAATAGCGACTTTTCACTGCATGCAATTAGAGAGGAAAATCGTAAGATAGAAATATGAGAGGGGGCTCATGCCACCTCTCATAGCCCCTACGCCATTTTAGATTGTAATTGGTGAGCGGTTGGCTCACTTAGGAGCAAGGTAGTGAGTCAATCGCCCAAGAACAATCTCGCAAACTGGCTGCACATGCTGCACTCTATAAAGAAAATCACTGCAACTGAAAAATGCAGCTCATAGAGGGAGGATTATTTATGATGTAGCCAACTTCACCTTCTTAATGTGGAACACTAACACTCACATCACACATCCATACCCAGGGAGCGCCTTCCAAACACCGATTCACACAGACATTCACTCTCTAAATATGGCCAGGGCATGTGAGCCAAATATGGAGCAATTTATTCTTTACAATCAGAGTTGGAGTGCTCCGCAAGTAAATGCCCATGATGTTACAACAATTTTAATCATTAAACTAACCTGAATTCACTCACACATGATACTATTTAAGTTAACAATCTCTTTGTGAGCTTTCAGAATCTAATTCCAACCTCCGATTCATTCTGTCTCCCTGCAGCAAGAATAACCTTTACAAAATGTTCCCTGAACTGATGGTCCATTAACAATGACAGTGGTGGTATCTGCTTCAGTTTATGGGGACTTCAGGCACACTGTTTGAATACACACAACAATAAATACAAAAAACAAAAACAAAAAACATGGTGTGGAGAACAATGCAGTAATTTGTAATAAGAATTACAGTGTAAAACACAAACACATACAAGGTATAACATACATTACAAAAACAACACTAGAGAAAGAAATTTAAGAAAAAAAACAAGGTTCATGGGGCATCAAGTTGTGCGTGCGCGTTGCACAAAGTTCACGACTGTGCTGAGAATGAGGCACTAAACCACATTGTTAGAAATATTCGAAACACTTCACAAATTCCAAAGTACTGACATCACATAGGGCTAAACGTCGGGTGTTGTTGCTACGTTGTTGCTACGTTGTTGCAACGGCAATAGGGTGTGCTGGAGCATCTGCAGTACTCTGTTGAGATTGTACCAACACCCACGCATATGATCACAGCAGTACGGTAGGAAGACACAGTGATAGGCTCTCCTCACGTCGATTAATTGTCTCTGATGTCTACTTGTTGGGATACATCACTAGTCTAGGTCTCTTCTCTCGCTGGACAGTACTTTACGTTTCCCAATATTGCAGTTCGACGAGGGATGATGGCACGTGAAGTGACTCCACAAGTGTGTGAGATCATCCATCCAGGATCGAACTAGGAGCGACGATTGCTACAACTGCTCTCTAGGAGAAGTTAGAAATGAGACCATTCATTTGTTAGTGTGGCACGATACTGCTTTGTGTATGCAGATCAGCCAATGCTAGTGAGTTGTAAAAACCCAAACAGGTGAGTATATAGCGTCCCTTTCTGTCCTGAGGCACATGAGGCACATGAGGCGCAGGTTCTGACACAATATGTGATCTTCTTCGTGTACTCACGACAACGTGGTCTGCCGCAGGGAATCCCTCCAAACGGCAGCCGCGTCCGGAGAGCTAGCAGGCTGTCGCGTGTGGGTCGCGTGTCAGTGTCAACGGCCTGCCTCACTTTCGCTTGTGGCCCGGCGAGGATCCCGCCTAATCCCGCAGGTATACGGCCTGGTGACTGTCAGCTTGGAGGACCAGACGCTCGCCTTCTTGCAGGTAGCCGAAGACCTCTTGTTTTTGCGCTGGCTGGCCTCTGCATTGCCACGATACCCGTCATCTGCACAGTTCTGACAAAAATCTTATGCCTAACTTTTTCCCATGACCTTCTATGTTATAATAAATTTACATAATGACACATTGATGGTCTGTCATTTCAGACACTCTTATTTTACTTTTATAGTTATTAATCTATGGCTATCATTTTAACAAAATCTTGGTGTATCAAATTTAGACATGGAAATAATTTTATCTTGATATTTGTGTAGAGACCGGTCTCACTACTGTACATGGTATGTGACGCTGCACTGGATGAACAGCTAAATGTGCGGGCCCGCACTAATATTACTATTAATTATATAGATCGACAGTAGACATGCTCAAGAATTAACTACCATTTGCCAACGATCTACATTCTATGTCTTTTGAATAAATTATGTTATTATGCAGGTCGAAGTTTTACTGAGCTTATAAAGAACAAGCAACTATTCTACGTTCGCTCGCCGGTCGTCCCTCCATCTTGGGTCTGTGATTTGATGACCTGAAAAATAACATCCCAACAGGCGCGCGCCAAACACTTGTGGTAGAAAACCCCCACAATATTAATCTAGTTATTGTTAAATCCTACAGTTTAACTTATCCTAGTATATCGTACCTTTTTTTTTTCCCTTATACAATACTCTTACATAATTCCTGTTACGTTGAGATGTCTCGCTGCTCGCCGCTATTGACGACAGTGATGTGCGCGCCGTACGACATGACCTCCGAGTTTTCATTACGCCTCACTGAAACTCCAGAGACTGGGTCAGCCATGGCTATACACGACAATAAATTTATAGTTGCAACTTCCTTCTCTATGTGATGCGGTTTTCGCGGTCAAAGCACACCTTTCCAGAGGCAATGTAATATGACCACGCCAGGACTGGTTCCTGTTGCGGATTCAGTCGCCCAACACACGCCAGCTACACAGTATGTCACGAATATCCAAGTCCCTGGTTATTCATCTGTGACAGTCACGAGCAGCACGCTAAATCCCCAACCAGCACATTGGCATGGTAGGCTTTATGCCCGCATTTCTCTCGTCTAGGGCACCATTGGAGTCAAACGCTCACAGGTTCACCCCGACTTGCAAGACAACGATGCTGGCGCAGCTCTGCAAAAAACTGTACTGCCCATATTCATCCTCGAAATCACGCAATATACCACAATCTTGCAGTGCACTGACGCGTGCCTGCAAGCATTGGTATGAACGTCTCACGAACTGGTTGTGGCCGCTATGGAGCGTATCACGACTTCTCAGAACGCTTCTAAGAGCACGTTCTTGTATGCGCCCATTTGTGCGACATCTCGTCACTCATCTTTATCCCTTAACATGGACACCAGATAGGAAAGGACAAAAACATTGCTCATGGAAAGGTAGTGCCTCCTATCGCAACGACAGAGGAGGTCCCGAACATAGACAAAAAAAGTTAACAGCAGTAAATTCTTATGCGAGAAAACGCAGCGTGTTAATACTTTAACAATCTTAATCTATTAATCCAACGATTATTGTTCCCCGAAGAAAGGTTCATATATTTGCCTATTCTACTATGTACACCACCTAAACTACTATTATTCCACGAACTTCTTTGTGTGAGAGAAGTGGTGGAGTCCTATGGACTAGCGTCACTCCCTTCTTAGACTCCCCCTCCTCTGACGTGCATTAGGATTTGGAGGTCTAATTTCAATCTCCTGGTTCTCCTGTTGTCCTTGATTTCGCTCTCTCCAATTACGGTCGCTTTGCCGTTCGTCATTCCTCCTGTCCCAGATTGCTTGTCTAGATTGACCCTGTACCCTGACGTTCTGGTTTCCGTGTCTCTGGTTTCCATAACCTTGAATAGCGTAACCTTGATTTCCGTAACCCTGGTTTCCTAACTGACCAGTGCGATTATGCGATCTTCCCTTGCTGGCCCGTGGTATTTGGTATTTTGCGCCTTCTTCCTGTCCTTTGCGTCTTGTTTATCGAAGACTACTTCGAGTTCGCGCAGTAGACTCTTGAATGCACCTATGTCAGATCCACACTTCCCGACAAGTGTCTGTTGATACGTAACTGGCAATTTGGAAAAGCAAAATTTAATGATTTCTCCGTTGCTATATGGACTATCTAAAAACTGATTCTTCTTGAGTAAATCATCAAAAAATTTGGTTGCGCTCGTATGCCCGGACACTTCCAGTTCAGGACAAAATATTATTTCCTCTTTAATCCTATCTTGCGTTTCCTTTGACCAGTAGGTCCGCAGGAATGCACCAACAAATTCCTGATAAGTCCGACACGTCGCTGCCACGCCCCGCATCTTTTCCGCGGCTTGGCCTTCGATGTGTCCACACATGAATTCTAATTTGGCCTGGGTTGGCCATGACGACGGTAATGAATTTGTAAATTGCATCACCCGGCTCTCCGGATGCATCGACCCTCCATTATCTTTGAATTTATGGAGTTTTAGTTTCGACAGGAAGTGATTGTGATCAAAATTCTGTCCGATCCTCGCACTGGTGCTGTCACTCGTTTCCGATACTTGCACGTCTGCTGAGTGTCCTGATCTATCTTGCTGATAACTGTGATGTGCTACGTCTGTATCACAGTGGAAGTGGCATTCAGCATTCACTCTTCTAAGTGGGCTGCAATTATTGGAGCTATTACTCGCTGTTTCTGCGTGTGCATTGTTCGTTCCGCACGCTGTCACTGGGCTAGAGCACGGCGGGCTTTTCCTCGGATACACAATCCTGTGTACTCCATCATTGGTATCCGAACGCGCAGTGCTCGTGTGCCCGTTTCGCTCTAGTTTTGCTATCCGACTCTCTACTTCTTTCATTCGTTTCGTGATGTTCGTAACCGCAATATTACCTTGGGTTTTTAAGAACGCTAGGGATTTTGAGTGGGCTTGTGTCGCACGTCGCAAACGACCTGCAAGTTGAGAAGTTACTTTTGCGATTCTCATTGCCCCTGTTGCTGCCGTTTTGGCTAGGCCTGCTACTTTTTGTGCTACCATTGACATTTGTTTTGCTTCTCCACATTCTTTCTTTATTGTTAATAATTCCCCACGAATTTCCCCTATATGCGAAATTATTGCCTCCATGTCCATCTTACGCTGTTCGTCAGCTTCTTCTTTCTCCTTCTTACATTGTTTCTCAGCTTCTTCCTTCTCCTTCTTACGTTGTTTCTCATCTTCTTCCTTCTCCTTCTTACGTTGTTTCTCATCTTCTGCCTTCTCCTTCTTACGTTGTTTCTCATCTTCTTCCTTCTCCTTCTTACGTTGTTCATCAGCTACTTCTTTCATTGATCGTAGGAAGCTCAGTATTGGGTTTACGTCATCTTTTTGATCCTCTTCAAACATGGGCGATGTAACTCTGGACACCTGGGCGCTAGAGCTCTGACGTGACCTAGCTCGCCTCTGTCTGCACTCGTTCGTTTGACTATAAACTTCTGCTGCCGTCTCGACCTGTGTGCCTGTCTCTGTTCCATCCTCCAATTCACTATCATAATCACGGTCGCGACGTTGCTCTAAGATCGCGTCCAAATCACCTTCCTCATCAATGACCCTGTCGTCCTGTGCTGCTAAAAATGTGCCCATCTCATCTCCGAACCTATCCTCGTCAGTAACCTGCCTCTTATCCATTATGCTATCCTCTTTTGTTTTAGTTTCGCTCGATAATAGTCGTGCCTTACTTCTCGTGATCATTCATGAAAAAACAAATTTATCTAAAATTCACAATAAAAATCATCTACTCCCAATATTTTTCCACATAGACATAAAATTTCAACAACGCCGTTCCAACGCTGTAATTACAAGCACGATTTGTTGTGGCACAGAAACTGCACACAAACCCGACAAAGTGTGATGAGGTACGGACACCACATCAAAGAAACACAAAAAAAGCAATGAGCACACAAAAAAATATATACACTGAAAACAAAAACTGTAATCATGCGCCACTAATAAAAACTAATAGCGGAACTACAAGAAAAAGAACTTGGGTATTAATCATAAAAATAGTAGAGAAAAAAATTTGAATGTTCCTACTAAGAATACTGTTTGTTAATCAGTGATTCACAGGAAAGATCCGAGGCTAAGGGTCGCCATTTTATGCGAGGTGCCGGGGATAGCAGTGTATTTAACACTAAATTCTAGAATCTACATATGTAAATGATGCTCTAAGCCCCCCCTATTCTAACTCCGACTTTTGCTGTTGCACAAGGATTAAAAAATATACGCGAACTGACTGTAGTCAACCCTGCCAGTGGGGTAGAAAAGAGTTTGGCACCTGCAATAATTTAATTTGATAAATAAGTTAAATAAAGGAAGGTTTCATTAACGTAGTGAGAAATGATGGGTTGCTCTACCAATTAACAGAATGAAAGTTCTGTCCAAAATAACAATATGATTTATTAAGACTTAACACAAAATAATAAACAAAAACACATGAAACATTTATAATACATCAAATTGGCTCAAATTGGATACTCAAACAAACGCTGTGAAGGTGAAGTTGTCCCTAAACTAGATTGTGAGGTTTATGACGAAGTGGTACGTGCAGCCAATTCCTTGCCACTCAAATCTTAAGAGAGACACACAGCTAACCCAACATTAATTGCTGCTACTCAAGACAGAACAAAGTTAGAAAAAGACGAACAGGCGCACTCTGCTGAGCTCTGATTATCACCTAGGAAAATCCCTATCTGCCGGTGCTGCGGACATACATTACCAAACTGTCTTCTTAACTGCCAGAACACGATCTGGCGTACCGGAGGCGGTGGCTGGTTGCTTCGACGTCCTCGACCGAAAGGCGAGAGCTGACTACTTAGAGCACCCGTACAGGCCGAACACACAACATTCCCGCCCCCAAGACAGTGGCCGTGGTTAAACGTTCCAATCAGCAACTCGAAAACCGGCGGAAAATTCCACTCCATTGCCGGAGCACTACCATTCCACCAATGGAGATTCTTGGCGCCAATTTCTGCGCTGATTTTGCTACGTCGCGGAGCTATGCCCTGAGTAAGCCAATCACAGTTACTATTTTGCAGAAAGCGCGGGAATTTTCCCGGCACAACTGCCTGGGTACACAAGTCATTCCCACGCCTCGCTGGTAGCCCGCCAGAAAGTGTTTTCGCTAAGATTCTGCGAAGTAACGGAACCTCTAGCCCAGCCGGTACTTCAGACCCCTCCGGGCGTGTCTTTTGACAATGTCGGCGTCTGCAAAGCATTCACTCGACTTCCTCACACCCGTCGGCTTAACCCTTTCCAGATCAGCAGAGCCCGCCTGTCACCGGACCACCTGGGTGACGAGAGACGCTGCGTGGGAAGTCCGCGTGTGAAGGAATAGCGACTTTTCACTGCATGCAATTAGAGAGGAAAATCGTAAGATAAAAATATGAGAGGGGGCTCATGCCACCTCTCAAATACACCTCATTCCTGCAAGAAATACCTTTAGGAACAAGGAACAGAATGTGGTATCAACATGATGGGTGTCCGACACATTCTTCGCAGATGGCTAGAAATGAGTTGCAGAGACAGTTCGCAAATCGTTAGATTGGACACGGAGGAGATTTGTCGTGGCCGGCTCGTTCGCCAAGCTTGACGCCTCTGGATTTTTTCTTGTGGGGATTCGTAAAAAACATTGTTTATAAAGACGTTCCAGCTACACCTGAAGTATGCCAGAGAGAATTGTCAGAGCATGTTCTTCGACAAGTGATAAGAAATACCACTCAGTCCATGATAAGAAGATTGCAGCACTGCATTGGTACCAATGGTCATCGCTTCGATCACCTTCTGTAAATGGACGTTCATGCCACCTTTTTGACCTTCGTTGACCTTCAAAGACCTTACTGTTACACATCACTGGATTTGTTTCGATAGCCGCTATCAGAAAAGAAGTACCAAACTATAGCATCCCGGAATGAGATTTTCACTCTGCAGCGGAGTGTGCGCTGATATGAAACTTCCTGGCAGGTTAAAACTGTGTGCCGGACTGAGACTGGAACTCGGGACCTTTGCCTTTCGCGGGCAAGTGCTCTACCAACTGAGCTACCCAAGCATGACTCATGCACCGTCCTCAAAGCTTCCCGTTTAAGAAAATCAAAGTTGACCTTCATATCTCTGAAGCGAACCGACCTAGCAACAAAGAAACAACGTCATATTATGACCCCTGTTGTTCCATGAAAATTTTGACGCATCTTCACAATACAGTCAGCAGAGAATGCTAGGAGATCCAACTTTCCCTCCTCCCTCCAACCCCGAAATAAGATAGTAGATTGTAAGGCGTAGCCAGGAGCAGATACAGACTCAGATCACAATATAGTAGTGATGAAGAGTAGGCTGAAGTTCAAGACATTAGTCAGGAAGAATAAATACGCAAAGAAGTGGGATACGGAAGTACTAAGGAATGACGAAATATGGTTGAAGTTCTTTAAGCCTATAGATCCAGCATTAAGGAATAGCTCAGCAGGCAGTACAGTTGACAAGGAATGGACATCCCTAAAAAGGGCGATAACAGAAGTTGGGAAGGAAAACATAGGTACAAAGAAGGTAACTGCGAAGAAACTATGGGTAACAGAAGAAATGCTTCAATTGATCGATGAAAGGAGGAAGTAAAAAAATATTCTCGGAAACTCAGGAACACTGAAATACAAGTCGCTGAGGAATGAAATGAATAGAAAGTGCAGGGAAGCTAAGACGAAATGGCTGCAGAAAAAATGTGAAGACATTGATAAAGGTCGGATTTTAGCCTATGGCGATTGCGGTTTATTGTTTCGCGACATTGCTGCTCGCGTTGGTCGAGATCCAATGACTGTTAGCAGAATATGGAATCGGTGGGTTCAGCAGGGTAATACGGATCGCCGTGCTGGATCCCAACGGCCTCGTATCACTAGCAGTCGAGATGACAGGCATCTTATCCGCATGGCTGTAACGGATAGTGCAGCCACGTCTCGATCCCTGGGTCAACAGATGGGGACGTTTGCAAGACATCAACCATCTGCACGAACAGTTCGGCGACGTTTGCAGCAGCATGGACTATCAGCTAGGAGACCGTGGCTGCGGTTACCCTTGACGCTGCATCACAGACAGGAGTGCCTGCGATGGTGTACTCAGCGACGAACCTAGGTGCACGAATGGCAAAACGTCATTTTTTCTGATGAATCCAGGTTCTGTTTACAGCATCGTGATGGTCGCATCCGTGTTTGGCGACATCGCGGTGAACGCACATTGGAAGCGTGTATTCGTCATCGCCATACTGGCGTATCACCCGGCGTGGTGGTATGGGGTGCCATTGGTTACACGTCTCGATCATCTCTTGTTCGCATTGACGGCACTTTGAACAGCGGACGTTACATTTCAGATGTATTACGACCTATGGTTCTACCCTTCATTCGATCCCTGCGAAACCCTACATTTCAGCAGGATAATGCACAACCGCATGTTGCAGGTCCTGTACGGGCCTTTGTGGATACAGAAAATGTTCGACTGCTGCCCTGGCCAGCACATTGTCCACATCTCTCACCAACTGAAAACGTCTGGTCAATGGTGGCCGAGCAACTGGCTCATCACAATACGCCAGTCACTACTCTTGATGAACTGTGGTATCGTGTTGAAGCTGCATGGGCAGCTGTACCTGTACACGCCATCCAAGCTCTGTTTGACTCAATGCCCAGGCGCATCAAGGCCGTTACTACGGGCAGAGGTGGTTGTTCTGGGTACTGATTTCGCAGGATCTATGCACCCAAATCGCGTGAAAATATAATCATATGTCAGTTCTAGTATAATATGTTTGTCCAATGAATATCCGCTTATCATGTGCGTTTCTTCTTGGCGTAGCAATTTTAGAGGCCAGTAGTGTGCTATTGTAGCACCAATCTCGCGAAATTCGAAAATGAACGAAATATCGGAAACACCTCGTCCTGAAGAAGATATATCAATTTCTCGCGAAAATTTATATCCTCCTTATGATTGTACAAAATTTCCGACATAAAATCTTTCATATCCCTTAAGACCATTGATGCATAGAAATTGCGTCCCACCCACATCATTTTTCTTTAGACATGTTGGGGGTCTAACCACGGTGACTTCACACGCCAGCACCTACACAATTCAGATAAGCAATGCAATTATCCTCTATATATAGCATCCGAAAAAGATACGGTATCTTCGTTGATCCATTATGGACCATGGGACAACGGCTGGCATGTATTTCTTGTTGCAATAATTTACCAACAGCCTTATGTATTGTAGAAATTTATTTTATGAACTTCTTATGTGCTACCAGTTTCGGCATTACATTGATGCCTGGGACCTGGAGATGGCTTCAATGTAATGTCGAAACTGGTAGCACATAAGTTCATAAAATAAATTTCTTCAATACGTATGGCTGTTGGTAAATTATTGCATCAAGAAGTTACGGTATGTCCTTTGCTCTAGTGGGAAATTATTTGACATATAAGTCTTCCAATCAGATTCGAGAGCAGTCAGCGGTTCTGGAAGGTACTGCACCCAAGACTCTCTCAAACAAGTGTTGTAAAGCACAGTCTTCCAGCATTGTATGATAATCAATACCGTTCCTACAGACGAAACGGTTGGAAAGACTTCACCGTTGTGGGTTAGTGTACTATAATAAACATCGCAGTCAGTAGTGTGACAAAGAACAGGTGAGGATCTGCTTTGTGGAGTCGATGAGAGGACATTATGTGTACCCACGATGTTACTACCGTATTGCCTGACTGTTTGTACACGATAGCAGATGCAGCTGAACCCTTGCATTGCTATATTGTGCAGTTGTTTGAAAAGTAAGTCTGTCACCCTTTATGGCCGGATATGCCCGTCAATTCATTGAAATTACATTTCCCACATCAGACCTATCATTCACGTACGTAATGTTTTAAAGGAACACTAATCCAATCACGTCCTACACACACTGGTGATATTCTGGAACACTAAGCGTGGTATAGGGAGCGAAAGGCTATTTACAGTTTGTACAGAAACCAGATGGCAGTTATAAGAGTCGAGGGGCATGAAAGGGAAGCAGTGGTTGGGAAAGGAGTGAGACAGGTTTGTAGCCTGTCCCCTATGTTATTCAATCTGTGTATTGAGCAAGCAGTAAAGGAAACAAAAGAAAAATTCGGAGTAGGTTTTAAAATTCATGGAGAAGAAGTAAAAACTTTGAGGTTCGCCGATGACATTGTAATTCTGTCAGAGACAGCAAAGGACTTGGAAGAGCAGTTGAATGGAATGGACAGTGTCTTGAAAGGAGGATATAAGATGAACATCAACAAAAGCAAAACGAGGATAATGGAATGTAGTCAAATTAAATCCGTTGATGCTGAGGGAATTAGATTAGGAAATGAGACACTTAAAGTAGTAAAGGAGTTTTGCTACTTAGGGAGTAAAATAACTGATGATGGTCGAAGTAGAGAGGATATAAAATGTAGACTGGCAATGGCAAGGAAATCGTTTCTGAAGAAGAGAAATTTGTTAACATCGAGTATAGATTTAAGTGTCAGGAAGTCGTTTCTGAAAGTATTTGTATGGAGTGTAGCCATGTATGGAAGTGAAACATGGACGATAACTAGTTTGGACAAGAAGAGAATAGAAGCTTTCGAAATGTGGTGCTACAGAAGAATGCTGAAGATAAGGTGGGTAGATCACGTAACTAATGAGGAGGTATTGAATAGGATTGGAGAGAAGAGAAGTTTGTGGCACAACTTGACTAGAAGAAGGGATCGGTTGGTAGGACATGTTTTGAGGCATCAAGGGATCACAAATTTAGTACTGGAGGGCACCGTGGAGGGTAAAAATCGTAGAGGGAGACCAAGAGATGAATACACTAAGCAGATTCAGAAGGATGTAGTTTGCAGTAGGTACTGGGATATGAAGCAGCTTGCACAGGTTAGAGCAGCATGGAGAGCTGCATCAAACCAGTCTCAGGACTGAAGACCACAACAAAGCGTAGTAACTTTACCGTCAGTAGCATAACACTCCCGATAAGTAGCGTGATTATCATTCTTTGGTGTATAGCATCCGAAAACTTATCGTATGTCTACACTTACGTCGTTGTGCCCGGCCTACCATAGGTTGCCAATAGCAATACCCTCCCGACGAATGGTCGCTAATACATATTCGTCGAAGAATAAAGAGCGTAATTACAATTAAAAATCCTTCGCGTCTTTGTTTTGTGCTACATATGTTCTTGCACAGTAGTCGATGTTTGCCAGAGCAGAAAGAACTGATATCCCAAGAAAAGACACATACTCTTCCCAATTCTTCCGGCGGCTGTGGTCGAGCGGTTCTAGGCGCTGCTACTACGCTGCTGCTGCTGCTACGGCCACAGGTTCGAATCCTGCCTCGGGCATGGGTGTGTGTGATGTCCTTAGGTTAGTTAGGTTTAAGTAGTTCCAAGTCTAGGGCACTGATGACCTCAGATGCTAAGTCCCGTAGTGCATAGAGCCACTTGATTTCAACCCAATTCTCTCGAAATCCCATCACATTCTGAGAGCAATGTTCTACTTGTCACAACGAGAAGATAAGACACTAACTTACAGGAGGAAATTTGTAACCACGTAGAGTATACACAGAGTGCACAAGAAAATTCAGAAGAATAACTTCTATAGTTTGTCGATACCAAATCACGGTCTATAAGTATCCACCTATTCATGTCTTAATATCCTTATCGTGTTCGTATGATTACGACTTCCTTGACAGCTCTCTCTCTCTTTCTCTCTCTCCCCCCTCATAACCTCACAATTTTTGTAACATCTAACAGAACAAACGGCGAACTATAAATACTTCGCTAGCGTCAACTGGTAGAGTACTCAATAAGATGTTACTGGTTCTCTCTCTTAGGATATGTCGTAAAGACATACTGTCTGTGGTTTTACGTCGACCATATGCGTTGATCCCATTAAATATACGTGTATTGGTCCATTGGGGCAGGCATCCAGCGATTGAAGTCGCTTCCAATGGGGCCTTGTAGAGTTTTCTCGCCTGTGCTGGAGGAAGACCACACCCACATGCTATCAGTCACAATAGCAAGTTCTTGTGTTGTTGTTTCATAAGCAGCTTCATACAGTGTCTTTTGCTGTAACACATCAAAGCAACGTATGACTACAGTTGACTACCCAGCCATACCTTTTGTTTTTCTACCATGACTTTGAGGTCTTTGTCAGGTACCAAACCAGCATTAACGCGTTTCGATCCATCGGCTCTCACTGTAAGCTGGACATAGCATGGTGTAAGTTAAGCTTCTCCAACAACACACAGAATGATTGGAATGAAAAAGTCGAAGTTTCTTATTGACAAAATATGGAAGATGAATCAATTCACGTAATCTCAAAGAGTTTGCGGTGCTGTGGAGCACTTCCGATCAGTTGTCCGAAGGTGGTGACTTCTGTATTTAATCTCATCTTCCACAGTGATGGGTTAGCAGATGTCTCAGAGTTCCATTTTCAAAGAGACGCCAAACACTGATTCCTCATATTGCTTGTTCATAATGGATTCAGGTATGTGACTGTTTCAGTGTCCTAGATGGCAGTGATCCTCATCTTCAAATCTGCGTCCTTATATTTTATAACTTACCATGCATAGCCGCATGTTGAACAAGGGGGAATTCTGCAGGAGTTAGCCCATAGAACATGCATAGTACGCACCACCAGTTGTCAAACCCACCGGTGCCAGCATGTAACCATACTAATGCCTTCAAATTTGTGTCATATTTGCATCAGTTTTACATATTTTCCGCCAATTTTCGTAATTTAACCAGGTTTTTCATACTTCAATGAAATCTCTCATCGCGCCGATCTTGTGATGCTATCAGCCACTGACATTGCAGCAAATCCCTCAGTTTCTGTAAAATTGCCAAACCACACACTCCATTACTTTGTGAGGATCATATACATGTGGACAAATCGCAAACTTTGTTACTCTGCCTATATCACATGACATAGATACTGTTTCGTAGTGTAGGAAACAGCCACCACAGAGAAGAGATCCATAAACTTCAATCCTCGTGTATACATTCGCTTGACAGATGTGTGTATGGAAGAGACTGTGTTCTGTTCACAGCTAAAGCAGTTCATAAATTCAGTAAGATTTTATTACGTTTAGCAATCTCCCAAATGTGCATGGGAATCAGAAAGTATTCTTGCATTCGTGGGATGAAGTCAGAGATTCAAAGATGTAGCACTATTCACTCTATTAAAAGTGCAACCCTTTTGACTAACCTATCGGCTAAGGACCCTGAGCAAAAATCCAGATGGTCTCTCTCTAAGCATCTCTTACTCCCCCTCAGTCTTTAACCAACTCTCCCTGCAACATGTCTCTGATATAATTTGTAACTGACGAGAAGTATGTACTCACTACATTCACATACCTTACAAACCCTGTCACTTATTTAGAACCGCTGCAGTTATGAAACTAAAGGCTCTATTATGTCCAAGATGCGGTAAAGAAAGGGAGTAACTCACATACATATTTCTGAGGTACTGCAATCCTCATGTATACATTCGCTTGACAGATCTGTGTATGGAATGGACTGTGTTCTGTTCACAGACTTATTGCAGCATGGCGTATAACTCCACATGTCAAACACCGATGCCATGCATTTGTCTATTATCTCATAAGATATCGTTAATTATTTTACCTTTCTGACGATCATTTTAAAGGACTGATGCGAGCATAGCATAATTTCTGAACCATAATCGGATGTGAACAAAGGGCACTATACACCTCCAGAAAGCTATATTGTGCATGTATCTCAGAGAATCAATGTTTTTTTTTCCTTTGGTGTAGAAGGTAATAGTTTTATAACAGTAATGTTTCTCAATATAATGACTGGGACAGAAAACATGCAGGGTGCTATAAATATACACTCCTGGAAATGGAAAAAAGAACACATTGACACCGGTGTGTCAGACCCACCACACTTGCTCCGGACACTGCGAGAGGGCTGTACAAGCAATGATCACACGCACGGCACAGCGGACACACCAGGAACCGCGGTGTTGGCCGTCGAATGGCGCTAGCTGCGCAGCATTTGTGCACCGCCGCCGTCAGTGTCAGCCAGTTTGCCGTGGCATACGGAGCTCCATCGCAGTCTTTAACACTGGTAGCATGCCGCGACAGCGTGGACGTGAACCGTATGTGCAGTTGACGGACTTTGAGCGAGGGCGTATAGTGGGCATGCGGGTGCCAGGTGGACGTACCGCCCAATTGCTCAACACGTGGGGCGTGAGGTCTCCACAGTACATCGATGTTGTCGCCAGTGGTCGGCGGAAGGTGCACGTGCCCGTCGACCTGGGACCGGACCGCAGCGACGCACGGATGCACGCCAAGACCGTAGGATCCTACGCAGTGCCGTAGGGGACCGCACCGCCACTTCCCAGCAAATTAGGGACTCTGTTGCTCCTGGGGTATCGGCGAGGACCATTCGCAACCGTCTCCATGAAGCTGGGCTACTGTCCCGCACACCGTTAGGCCGTCTTCCGCTCACGCCCCAACATCGTGCAGCCCGCCTCCAGTGGTGTCGCGACAGGCGTGAATGGAGGGACGAATGGAGACGTGTCGTCTTCAGCGATGAGAGTCGCTTCTGTCTTGGTGCCAATGATGGTCGTATGCGTGTTTGGCGCCGTGCAGGTGAGCGCCACAATCAGGACTGCATACGACCGAGGCACACAGGGCCAACACCCGGCATCATGGTGTGGGGAGCGATCTCCTACACTGGCCGTACACCACTAGTGATCGTCGAGGGGACACTGAATAGTGCACGGTACATCCAAACCGTCATCGAACCCATCGTTCTACCATTCCTAGACCGGCAAGGGAACTTGCTGTTCCAACAGGACAATGCACGTCCGCATGTATCCCGTGCCACCCAACGTGCTCTAGAAGGTGTAAGTCAACTACCCTGGCCAGCAAGATCTCCGGATCTGTCCCCCATTGAGCATGTTTGGGACTGGATGAAGCGTCGTCTCACGCGGTCTGCACGTCCAGCACGAACGCTGGTCCAACTGAGGCGCCAGGTGGAAATGGCATGGCAAGCCGTTCCACAGGACTACATCCAGCATCTCTACGATCGTCTCCATGGGAGAATAGCAGCCTGCATTGCTGCGAAAGGTGGATATACACTGTACTAGTGTCGACATTGTGCATGCTCTGTTGCCTGTGTCTATGTGCCTGTGGGTGTGTCAGTGTGATCATGTGATGTATCTGACCTCAGGAATGTGTCAATAAAGTTTCCCCTTCCTGGGACAATGAATTCACGGTGTTCTTATTTCAATTTCCAGGAGTGTATTTTCTGCATTGGAATATTAACAATATTTCAGTTTACACGATTGATATATCGGGAATCACACTGCTATAACGTTATAGCATGCTTAAGTGCAGAACCGTGTAGCCCTATGAGTATGTGATTATGTTCTACAATCATTTCCCTCTTCCCAATAGCCTCTTGGTATGGAATCCAAACGCGACAACAATTCTACAGACTTATTAGCACGAGAGATTTACGTAAAATGTTAAAAACTCCTTTCATCTGGAGCTCCATCATGCATAAATCATACGTTTCTTCTTCCTCTAACTCGTCTGTTATAAAACCACAACAATTTCAAACGTGTCAGGCTTGTATCACTCCAGTAAGGGGTACTAAACTCGTCAGCACCCAGGCATATAGAGAAAACGTAAGTAATTGGTCGGGCGACGTAAGACTGGCACGGAACAGTATTCTCAGAATGGCTGTTACAGTACTGGGATGAGGATACCGGTCTACATCACTAGCGTCGGTCAGTACAAGTTTGGAACGTGTGTTTGCTTTCAAAACATTGAATTGTATTGATTATTTGGAACTCAGCTCGTTCTGTTCCTTCATGAGACATCAGGTGTAGCCGGTATAGTAAAGTCCTACTTGTGGTCAGTTCCAAATTGAATCGGAGACATGTCGCAAGGATGGCTTGTTAAAAACAAAGGAAGAGTTACAAGATGCGGAGTGAGAGGCCATGTAGTGTTTTGCTCAGGGTCCCTAGCCGAGGTTCAGCGAAGTTGTAGCTCTTTTCGAAATAGAGGGCAGAGTTCTAGATCTTTACTACTTTATGCCACAAATATGAAAATACTCTGTGATTCCCATGCCCATAGAGGGAGACAGCAAATCGTGATAAAATCTTACTGAATTTATGGAGTGTTTCGGCTAAGGAACGCAGTTTTTGCTTCTCCCCTCTGCTGATGGCTAATGTAGGCAGTGTAAAGTGGTTCGTGACTTGTTCACATGTATATGATGCTCGCAAGGTAATGGAGCGTATGATTTAGCAATTTTACAGAAACTGAGAATCATGCTGCAATGTCATTGGCTGATAGAACCACAAGATCGACGCGATGAGACATTTAATTGAGGTTTGCAAAATCTGGTGAAATGACGAAAATTGATGAAAAATACGTAAAATTGAAGGAAATACAACTAAAATGTGGAGATAGTGTACTTCCATGCTGGCCTGGATGTATGTCCTCCACTGGTTGGATTGACAACTGGTTGTGCCGACTATGTGTACTCTAAGAGTTTAACTCCAGCAGAATTCCCCCTTCTTCCACATGCGGTTATGCACTGTAACTCTCAAAATTTAAGGAGGCAGGGTCCAAAGATTTGGCGGTCAGGATCACTGCAACCTAGGGCACCGAAACAGTGATCATATATGTGGGCACAATATGCAGCAACAATATGTGGAATCAATGCTCTGGCTCTCTTCGAAAATGGAACACCGAGACATCTGCTACCCCGTCATTGTGTAAGATGAGATTAAATGTAGAAGTCATCACCTTCGGACAACTGTTTGGAAACGCTCCCCAATGCCGTAAGCTCTTTCAGTTTCGATATATTGATATGTCTTCAACATATTTGTCATTAAGAAACACTGCCTTTTACTTTGATTTCAACCATTCTGTGTGTTGTTGGAGCAGCCTAACTTACACGATGTGATGTCCAGCTTACTGTGAGCCAATGGATGGAAACGTGTTAATGTTGGTTTAGTGCCTGATACAGACATCAATTAAAAAAAGAAGAAAAAAGACCATAAAAAATGTCTTGATAACAAATTTCTTTTACTCCGAGTGACCGGCTTCAATCCTTAAGGATCATCTTCAGACTCTGAAATAACATACGTACAGACAAAGGGATCCTTACAGTATCGTATATACACTGAAATACAATTACCATATATATATGCCCAGAACGGCAGGTGGACTTCCATGGAGCAAGCTGCGCCGATCCACGACGCTGAACTGACTGCTAAATGGATAGGCAGGATTGGCTCTGAGCACTATGGGACTTAACATCTATGGTCATCAGTCCCCTAGAACTTAGAACTACTTAAACCTAACTAACCTAAGGACGCCACACAACACCCAGTCATCACGAGGCAGAGAAAATCCCTGACCCCGGGATAGGCAGGGAGTGGTCTTAAACAGCACTAGTCTCGCTCACCGTCCTGTGTATGAAGCAGTGCTCACCAATCAGAAGTACCGTACGGTATCTACTAATAGCATAAAATGTATTACAACAGTCTACATTACTAAGATTTGAAGAAGAGCTCAGAATGGTTCAAATGGCTCTAAGCGCTATGGGACTTAACATCTCAGATAATCAGTCCCCTAGAACTTAGAACTACTTAAACCTAACTGACCTAAGGACATCACACACATCCATGCCCGAGGCAGGATTCGAACCTGCGACCGCAGCGGACGCGCGGTTCCAGACTGGCTTTTTTCTGTATCAGTTGTCACAGAAACGTATTGGGTAACAAGTACAATATGTACGTGTATGATTTTTTCTACAACTTCAAAGGTGTGTATTTGTTTATTTTTCAGTTTCTTCAGGGGCACCGCAGCTAATTGGCAGCCAAAGGGATCGTCAACTTTGTTGCCAGACATAGACCTAAAAGAGCCGACTGCGGCGTGGAATAAGAAGCTGGAACCTTCCCTTAGATGCTACGGCCTGTGTTAATAAAACAATGAAAAAACTGCGTCAAAACATTGAACGAAATGGTGTATGTTCAGTTCTGAGATAGCCACGCTTACCGACACAATCGTATTAAATTACACAATAATAGTGTGTACGTATAACAGAACAGTTTGTGAGTTTCGAAAAGAAGTTAAAAGCGTTCGTGTCGTTCGTATTGTCGAGATATCGAATCAATAATATTTGCCAAGGGCGTGTTTCGAAAACAGTGCTCAGAAGTGATTTTTCTGAATGAAAATTAAAAATTAAAAATTATCATGTAGCTAAATGAAGGAACTGCTTAATCTCTGACTTGGAGATATTGCGGAATCGTAGGGGCAAGATAGAGTATATCTATGAAAAGCGGGTAATTTTCTTATTTAGGAGGTGACTAAAGTGATTACAAATAACGCAAGTTATAATTTACTGTTTTTTGAAATTTAATAACACACGTTCTAGAGCTAACTGGACTCACTGATCTTGGTGTCAACAGTGGTCATAGGCACCAAAATCAACGGATGGAAACAATCTTTGAGTCAAGTTGCTTAATTACGTTTTTAAGATAATTTTGTGATGTATAAATAAAATTCATTTTTTAAATTTCATCTATACGTCTAGTTCCGTAGGACCAACTTAAGGAGCAAATCTCCAAGGTCATAGAACGTGTCAGTACATGAAATTACAACATAAAAGTAATAACATTCAAAATAAAATGTTTATGAACCCCAAAATAGTCAAGCCATAAATTAATGTAAACGCAATCAACAATATAACACAGGAATCCGCTTAATTTTTCAAGGAACTCCTCGGAAGAATAGAAGGAGTGACCCATGAGGAAACTCTTCAGTTTAGACTTGAAAGCTTATTGAAAATGGATGCAGCAGTATACTGCACACGTTTCTGCACTGAACTTAATGACTTGTGATCCAAAAGCAGATTGTGTTTCTGTCGAGTATTAACTGAATAAAAGCTGCTAATTCTTGTGAATAAGCTGGTATTGTTAACAGTAAAGAATATGTATATATTGAGAGGGCAATGTCAAAATACCCAGACTGGAGAACAAGGGTCGACTAAAGGTTGCCGGCCTCTGTGACAGAGCGGTTGTAGGCGCTACAGTGTGGAAACGTGCGACCGCTACGATCGCAGGTTCGAATCCTGCCTCGGGCATGGATGTGTGTGATGTCCTTAGGTTAGAAGGTTTAATTAGTTCTAAGATCTAGGTCACTGATGACCTCAGAAGTTAAGTCCCATAGACCCATTTGAACCATTTTGACTAGAGGTTCGCAAAGTTACACCATTTTTTGCCCGAACTTCTAGTTTCGGGGCCAAAAATATCCTGTTAGAATGGGAAGAGTTGCCCCAGAATAGAATACCATACGACATAAGCGAATGAAAAGAAGGAAAATTATTTTTTGTGTCTAACGATCACTTACTTCAGATACTGTTCGAATAGCAAAAATGACAGCATTAAGCCTTTGAACTAGATCCTGAACGTGGGCTTTTCACAACAGTTTACTATCTATCTAAACACTTAGAAATTTGGACTCTTTCATTAATCATACGCCCATTCAGTACCCACTTTTCGACTGATGAAGCAGAAAAGAATCTGCCTATATAAGAATATTATCAATCTTCAGGGCTATATGTGGTCAGGCGCTAGCACTGGAAAGAACGTGGCGGACTTTAGTTTTGCAAACGAGTAACGTGAGATGCACCTGCCCGGTTTGCCGTGCGGTCTAATGCACGGCTTTCCGGGTGGGAAGAAGCGTCTGGTCCCCAGCACGAATCCGTCCGGCGAATTTGTGTCGAGATCCAGTGAGCCGGCCAGTCTGTGGATGGTTTTTAGGCGGTTTTCCATCTGCCTCGGCGAATGCGGTCTGGTTTCCCTTATTCCGCCTCAGCTACACTATGTCAGCGATTACTGCGCAAACGAGTTCTCCAGGTACGTGTACACCACCATTACTCTACCACGCAAACATAGGGTTACACTCGTCCGGTGTGAGACGTTCCCTGACGGGGTCCACCAGGGGCCGAACCACACAGCAACCCTGGGTTCGGTGTGGGGCGGCGGAGGGGTGAAGTGGACTGCGGTAGTCGTCGTGGGGTTGTGGACCACTGCGGCTGCGGCGGGAACGGAGCCTCTCCGTCGTTTCTACGCCCCTGCTTAACATACAATACAATACAATACAACGTGAGTTGCGCTCGAGTAGAAGACTTAAGTAAACTACTGTTCCATAGTGACCCTATGAAGAGCTCGCCACGTACCCACTGCGAGAGTACCGCAGTGCCCTTCCCTACGTGACAGGAGGCCGGCAGAGTAGGGCCTGCCCTTTAGCTTTACCAATGGCGAAACGACGGCCAGTAATTGCAGTACTGAACTGTCCTCTGACGCTAATGTTGCACTTGCGTAGGCCGTGGCGGGTGTTCTCACAAGCGAACCTCCCCATCGCACCCCCCTCAGATTTAGTCATAAGTTGGCACAGTGGATAGGCCTTGAAAAACTGTAAACACATCAATCGAGAAAACAGGAAGAAGTTGTGTGGAAGTATGAAAAAAATTAGTAAAATACAGAAAATGAGTAGTCTATGCACTTCAGCTGAGAAGCGCGGTGGTCCCGTGGTTAGCGTGAGCAGCTGCGGAATCAGAGGTTCTTGGTTCAAGCCCTCCCTCGAGTGAAAATTTTAATTTTTTATTTTCGGTTTACATGACAAACTCTTATGTTTTCATCACTTTTTTGGGGAGTGATTATCACATCCACAAGAAAACCTAAATCGGGCAAGGTAGAAGAATCTTTTTACCCATTCGCCAAGTGTACAAGTTAGGTGGGTCGACAACATATTCCTGTCATGTGACGCACATGCCGTCACCAGGGCCGGCCGGAGTGGCCTTGCGGTTCTAGGCGCTACAGTCTGGAGCCGCGCGACCGCTACGGTCGCAGGTTCGAATCCTGCCTCGGGCATGGATGTGTGTGATGTCCTTAGGTTAGTTAGATTTAATTAGTTCTAGGCGACTGATGACCTCAGAAGTTAAGTCGCATAGTGCTCAGAGCTATTTTTCGTCACCAGTGTCGTATAGAATATATCAGACGTTTTCCTGTGGAGGAATCGGTTGACCTATGACCTTGCGATCAAATGTTTTCGGTTCCCATTTGAGAGGCACGTCATTTCGTCTACTAATCGCACGGTTTTGCGGTGCGCTCGCAAACCACAGTCACTAAACTTATTACAGTGAACAGAGACGTCAATGAACGAACGGACAGATCATAACTTTGCAAAAATAAAGAAAGTAAACTTTTCACTCTAGGGAAGAATTGAACCAAGGACCTTTCGTTCCGCAGCTGCTCACGCTACCCACGGGACCACGGCGCTCCTGAGTTCACACTATGCTTGATGTTGCCTATCTTGCACATGGGCTATTCAGTTTGTACATTTTGCTTATTTTTTCATAGTTCCACACAACTTCTTCCTGTTTTCTCGATTGATCTATATTCAGCTTTTCAAGGCCTATCCACTGTGCCAACTTATAACTAAATCTGAGGGGGGTGCGATGGGGAGGTTCCCTTGTCAGGACCGATAACGGATGTTCTTTGTCTGAGAAGGAGCACTCATCGGCATAAAAGAACATCCCAGAAAGAAGTTCTGCTCAGCGGAGATTTTCCGCTGTTCCGACTGGCAGAACTGTACCCAATTCTGGGAATAATTCCCGTGCAGTCGTCGGTAGGAGCGTACGTGATAATGGTAGAACTGGTGACGTGTTAGACTGGTTTCAGGAATTTCAGTCCCGTGTTCAGTCTGTCATTTCATTGTCGATTCATTGTAACAGAAGTGATTACAGTAACATCGGCGCCACTTCTACGACAGTTGCGTTGCCTCGGGTTGCAACTTCCCGTTTCCTGAAGCGACGCAAAGAGGCGAGAAAACATCCGTGAGGAAAATGGGTTCTCGTCGGAATATCTCTTTCTCTGCAGAATTCCTCTGTCTTCGAGGGACTCCACCGTGCTGACAGGAAATCTCAGCTAGAGGCTGGCCGTACGGCCGGAGTGCAAACTTTTAGTTCAACTATCACATCGGCCGATGTGGGCGAGCGGTCTAGGCGCTACAGCCTGGAACCGCGCGACCGCTACGATCGCAGGTTCGAACCCTGCCTCGGGCATTGATGTGTGTGATGTTCTTAGGTTAGTTAGGTTTAAGTAGTTCTAACTTCTAGGGGACTGATGACCTCAGATGTTAAGTCCCATAGTGCTCAGAGCCATTTATCAGCTCTAATTAGCGACAGCGCTATGAATAGGCAGCCAGACCAGATATAGGATTTCCTGGCTACAAACGTGCAGACAAATAAAAATCAAAAAGGTTTAAAAATGGACCTTTTCAGGACCAACTGATTAAAAGACTTGGCCCAGCAACCGAGTATGCCATTTAAAAACAGAAGCTATTAGCCGACCTAAATGTAAATACCTATATAAAGTCCTTGTAGAGAATGATACTGACGTTGTTCTAATTTAGGAAACAATGCTCCAACTATCGAAGACCTGCGTAGAAGAGGTGGGATCCACTGCTACGATCTAATGGGTGGCATCACTAGGAGTAAGATAGATTCTGCCTACAGGAAAATTAAAGAGACCTTTTCAGAAAAGAGAACTATCTGTATGAATACCAAGAGCTCAGATGGAAAACGAGTCCTAAGCAAAGAAGAGAAACCGGAGAGGTGGGAGTATATAGAATGTCTATACAAGGGCGATGCACTTGAGGGCAACATTATGGAACTACAAGACGACGTAGATGAAGATGGAATGGAAGATATGATACTGCGTGAAGAATTTGACACAGTACTGAAAGACCTAAGTCAAAAAAAGGCCCCAGGAGCAGACAACAATCTATTAGAACTACTCATAGCCTTGGGAAGCCAGCCATTAGAAAACACCTGGTGAGCAAGATGATGAGACAGGCGAAATACCCTCAGACTTCAACACGAATATAATAATTCCAATCCCAAAGAAAGCAGGTGTCGGCAGGGGTGAAAATTACCGAACTATCAGTTTAACAAGTCACGGCTGCAAAATACTAACACGAATTCTTTACAGACGAATGGAAAAACTGGTAGAAGCCGACCTCGGGGAAGGTCAGTTTGGATTCCGTAGAAATGTTGGAACACGTGAGGCAATACTGACCCTACTATTTATCTTAGAAGATAGATTAAGGAAAGGCAAACCTACGTTTCTAGCATTTGTAGACTTAGAGAAAGCTTTTGACAATGTTGGCTACAATACTCCCTTTCAAATTATGAAGGTGGCAGAGGTAAAATACTAGCTATTTAGAGTTTGTGCAGAAACGAGACTGCAGTTATGAGTCGAGGGGCATGGAAGGGAAGCAGTGGTTGGGAAGGGAGTGAGACAGCGTTGCAGCCTATCTCCCATGTTATTGAATCTGTCTGTGTATTGAGCAAGCAACAAAGGAAACAAAAGAAAAATTCGGAATAGGAATTAAAATCCATGAATAAGAAATAAAAACCATAAGGTTTGCTGATGGCACTGAAATTCTGTCAGCGTCAGCAAAGGACCTGGAAAAACAGTTGAATGGAATGGACAGTGTCTTGAAAAGAGATTATAAGACGAACATCAACGGAAGCAAAACAAGGATAGTGGAATGTAGTCGAATTAAATCAGAAGATGCTGAGCAAATTGGATGAGGAAATTAGACACTTAAAGTAGTAAAGGAGTTTTGCTATTTGGGGAGCAAAATAACTGATGATGGTTGAAGTAGAGAGGATATAAAATATAGAGTGGTTGTGGCAAAGAAAGAGTTTCTGATGAAGAGAAATTTGATAACATCAAGTGTAGATTTAAGTGTCAGGAAGTATTTTCTGAAAGTATTTGTGTTGAGCGTAGCCATATATGGAAGTGAAACATGAACGGTAATTAGTTTAGCCAAGAAGAGAATAGAACCTTTCGAAATGTGGTGCTACAGAAGAATGCTGGAGATTAGGTGGGTAGATCACATAACTAATGAGGAGGTACTGTATAGAATTGGGGAGAAGAGGAATTTGTAATACAACTTGACTAGAAGAAGGGACCAGTTGGTAGGACATATTCTGAGGCATCAAGGGATGACCAATTTAGTACTGGAGGGAAGTGTGGTGGGTAAAAATCATAGAGGGAGACCAAGCGATGAATACACTAAGCAGATTCAGAAATATGTAGGTTACAATAGTTACTAGGAGATGAAGAAGCTTGCATAGGATAGAACAGCATGGAGGGCTGCACCAAACCAGTCACTGAACTGAAGACCACAAAACAACAACTTGTTTGTGTTGCACCATCTTGTAAGAACTCTTAAACTTGTTTTCTCTTCTAGCTGGTCTCTACTGTCAGCTGACATGACAAGTAATATGTCATTCGTATATACCTCAGAAGGTGTCCCAGAATAAGTTCTGGATATTTGTCGCTGGACTAGTGGTCCACACCGCATGTGATAAATTGATGGTCATCGAAACGGGCAGCGGCACACACCATAGTGGGATAGTGGGCTAGATCTCAGCTCTCACTCTCCCATAACAGTGACCAGTGTTGATGGTACTTTCGCTTATCAGTGTTTTTAGCTGCAATTTCTCACAGCTGCAAATCACGTTTTAAGAAATCCACAATCTGAATCCCTCTGCTCTCCACCAACATTAAAATGTTCCCGGTGGTAATTAGAATCCATGCAGAATACCGTGGGCAGTAGATGTGCCATCGACAGGGCATGCGTGGGGAGAGTGGTAGTGGTGGGGGTTACGGGTAGGTGATGTAGGGGAAATGCCGACCGCCCGAGGGGAAGAGCCATTCTAAACTGAAGCCTATGCTCACTTTTTGTAAATATTGGGTAGGGGCCCTCCATACTCACACTTGCACCATGATAATTCAAAAAGATCTGACACTTCTGTTTTGATTTGTATCTAAAAGAGTCCCATTGAAAATGCAGCTATTTATTTTCACCTGGCTTTCTGACCATTTGTAACTTTCAGATCAGCGTCATGAGTGGCGAATTTTGAGCAAAACATATGCATATCTTTTTTGCCAATTTTAAATTGGCTTCTTTTTCCAAAACACAGCGAAGTTCACAGAGTGTCAACTCTCTAACATGTAGTGCAGACGCAACTGCTAGAGAATTCTGAAATAGTTGACTGTTAATAGTTGGAGAGACAACATTGACCTGCCAGGGTAGCCGAGAGCGCTAACGCGCTGCTTCCTGGACTCGGGTGGGCGCGTCGGCCCCGTATCGAATCTGCCCGGCGGATTAATGACGACGACCGGTGTGCCGGCCAGCCTGGATGTGATTTTTAGGCGGTTTTCCACATCCTACTAGGTGAATACTGAGCTGGTCGCCACGTCCCGCCTCAGGTACACGACTCACAGACATTTGGAACACATTCACACTATTTCACGATTTACACTCTATGCAGACAGCTGGGATACACTACTTCCATTCCGGGGGGTATGGGGTGATGGCAGGAAGGGCCTCCGGCCACCCCTTAAAATTCACCATGCCACATCCGTCCTTAACCCTGCCGACCCTGTGCGCAATGCGGGATAAAGGTAGCAGCGAAAGAAAGAAAGAAAGAAAAGAATGTTGGAGAGACAGCTTCACAGTTACAGATAGTCTTTGTAAACCGGTTATGTTGGCCACTGATGCGTCATGTATAGGGATGGTGTTAAACCCTTCAATATCAGCTAAGACCTGAAGATGGTCCATTGAAGCACTGAAACTTGTGGTCATACAATAAATGACACATAAGGACAGCTGTAGGTGTTTCATCTTCTTACGAAAATTTAATAGTCATGATGGACTGCTATTCAATATTAAGAAAAGGAAGAGAAAGAAGGATAGTAGCTAAATATGGACTGGGGGAAGGAAAAAAAGAGGAAGCCGCCTGGTAGAATTTTCCACAGAGCGTAATTTAATGATCGATTATACTTGGTTTAAGAACCATAAAAGAAGGTTGCACATGTGGAAGAGACCTGGAGATTATATAATGGTTAGACAGAGATAGCGAAACCAGATTTTAAAGTGTAAAACATTTCTAGAGGCAGATGAGAACTCTGATCGCAATTTGTTGGTTATGGAATGTATGCATAAGTTGAAAGAACCAGAGATTGTTGAAAGTTTCAGAGCGACAATTAGGCAGCAGTCGAGTAGTGTATGGGAAAGAGGTGAAATAGTAAAGAGCAGAAGATCAAATAGGTAAGAAGAAAAGGCTTAGTAGAAATTCTTGGACAACACAAGAGACATTGAATTTAATTGATGAAAGGAGAAAATTTAAAAATGCAGCAAATGAAACAGGCCAAATAGAATGCAAACATTTAAAAAATGAGACTGACAGGAAGTGCAGAATGGCTAAACAGGAATGGCTAGATGTCAAATGAAAGAATTTGGAAGCATATGTCGCTAGGGGAAGGATAGACACCACTTACAGAAAAATAAAGAGTCTTTGCGGAAAAGAGAAGCAGCTGTATCAATGTCAAGAAAAAATAGTTCAAATGGCTCTGAGCACTATGGGACTCAACTGCTGAGGTCATTAGTCCCCTAGAACTTAGAACTAGTTAAACCTAACTAACCTAAGGACATCACAAACATCCATGCCCAAGGCAGGATTCGAACCTGCGACCGTAGCGGTCTTGCGGTTCCAGACTGCAGCGCCTTTAACCGCACGGCCACTTCGGCCGGCCAATGTCAAGAACTCTGATGGAAAACCAGTCCTAAGCAAAGAAGGGATACTGAATGTTGAAACGAGTATGGGTCTTCATGCTTGACTTGTTTGGTTTGAATGTTTATCTAACCGTCGGCGAGAAGCAGCTGTATCAATGTCAAGAACTAAGTCCTAAGCAAAGAAGGGATACTGAATGCTGGAACGAGTATGGGTCTTCATTGAATGTTTATCTAAACGTCGGCAGCTGATGGATGTAGTGATGGCTGTGTCAAGCAGAAATCGGCAGGTAGCATCCTTTGAATGCTGGTCCCTATGTTGACCGGAACCGAAGTTGTCGGTCAGGAGGCGTAGTAAATCGCAGAAACTGGTACCCAAATAAAATAACAGTTTGGAAATTAGACGGCTTAAAGGTGTTTGATTTGACATTCTGAGTACATAGTGTGCCCATACCAGGTAGATGAACTTGAGAGCAAAATTATAGAAAGGGAAGTAAACGTAGATGAAGATGAAATGGGAAAAATGATATTGCGAGAAGACTTTGACAGAGCACTGAAAGACATAAGTTGAAACAAGGCCCCAGGAGTAGACGATATTCCGTCAGAACTACTGATAGCCTTGGGAAAAATTTCTTCTTCTTCTTTTACTATTCAAGCCTGAGGTTCGTTTGCAGCAGAGCGACATTCCTCTCTTCCGTGTGCCTCGCTTTCACGTATGTGTTGTATCCAACGTCATTTATGATCTGTTGCAAGTATGATATTCGAGGTGCATTCAAGTTCTAAGGCCTCCGATTATTTTTCTCCGGACTGGAAAGAGATAGAAACATGCGCATTGTTTTAAAATGACCTCGTGTTCATTGTCAATACATCCCAGAGATGGCAGCACCGTACGGCAGATGGAATTTTACCGCCAGCGGCGAGAATGAGAACTGTTTTAAATACTTAAAATGGCGACGTTTTCCTTACTTGAAGAGCGTGCAATAATTCGTTTTCTGAATTTTCGTGGTGTGAAACCAATTGAAATTCATCGACAGTTGAAGGAGACATGTGGTGATGGAGTTATGGATGTGTCAAAACTGCATTCGTGGGTGTGACAGTTTAATGAAGGCAGAACATCGTGTGACAACAAACCGAAACAACCTCGGGCTTGCACAAGCCAGTCTGACGACATGATCGAGAAAGTGGAGAGAATTGTTTTGGGGGATCGCCGAATGACTGTTGAACAGATCGCCTCCAGAGTTGGCATTTCTGTGGGTGCTGTGCACACAATACTGCCTGACGACCTGAAAATGTGAAAAGTGTCATCCAGGTGGGTGCCACGAATGCTGACGGACGACCACACGGCTGCCCGTGTGGCATGTTGCCGAGCAATGTTGACGCGCAACGACAGCATGAATGGGACTTTCTTTTCGTCGGTTGTGACAATGGATGTACGTGGATGCCATTTTTCAATCCAGAAACAAAGCGCCAGTCAGCTCAATGGAAGCACACAGATTCACCGCCACCAAAAAAATTTCGGGTAACCGCCAGTGCTGAAAAAATGATGGTGTCCATGTTCTGGGACAGCGAGGGCGTAATCCTTACCCATTCCGTTTCAAAGGGCACTACGGTAACAGGTTGATCCTACGAAAATGTTTTGAAGAACAAATTCCTTTCTGCACTGCAACAAAAACGTCCGGGAAGGGCTGCACGTGTGCTGTTTCACCAAGACAACGCACCCGCACATCGAGCTAACGTTACGCAACAGTTTCTTCGTGATAACAACTTTGAAGTGATTCCTCATGCTCCCTACTCACCTGACCTGGCTCCTAGTGACTTTTGGCTTTTTCTAACAATGAAAGTCACTCTCCGTGGCCGCACGTTCACCAGCCGTGCTGCTATTGCCTCAGCGATTTTCCAGTGGTCAAAACAGACTCCTAAAGAAGCCTTCGCTGCTGCCATGGAATCATGGCGTCAGCGTTGTGACAAATGTGTATATCTGCAGGGCGATTACGTCGAGAAGTAACGCCAGTTTCATCGATTTCGGGTGAGTAGTTAATTAGAAAAAAAATCGGAGGCCTTAGAACTTGAATGTACCTCGTACATAGTCGCCCCCCGCCGATTCCTTCCCTCAATAGCTCCTTCTGTTGTTGTTCCAATAGTGTAGTAGTGTCTTAGGACGTGCCCTACAAGTTTGTCTCTTCTTGTTTGGATGTGCCTCCACAGAGATCTGGTTTCCTTTACTCTTCTAAGCACCTCTTCATTTGTTACTTTGTCTCTCCAGCTGATCTTCATCATCCTTCTATAGCACCACATCTCCAGGGCCTCTAGCCGTCTTCTCTGTTCCCATTTTCCAAGTTTCACATCCGTATAGGGCCACGCCCCAAACATAAGGTTTCATGATACTTTTCCTTATAGCCAGACTGATGCTCTTGCTGGTGAGTAAGTTCCTCCTCAGATTAAACGCAAGTCTGGCGTTTTGTATTCTGCTCATAATTTCTTTCCGACTTTTACCATCCCTTGTGATTTTCCTTCACAGGTAGGTATATTCCTCTATCACTCCTCTCTACCAGTTTTCATTTTCAGATGTTCATATTCTGCTTCTGTACTGCATACCACCACTTTAGTCTTTTTCTTCTTTAACCTAATTCCATACTGATTGCATAGACTACTTTCCAATATTCTGAGGATTTCCTCTAGATCTTGTCTCCGTGACCATAGCAATATCATCTGCATAACGTAGCATGTCTATCGTCTGACCATTAATTTTAATATCCACCTAGTTTCCCGAACTTAGCCAATAGCTTCCTGGATGAAAGCGTTGAATATAAGAGGAGAGAGAGCACATCCTTGTCTTGCCACTTTTCTAATATTTGCTTCTTGTTCCTGGTGACAGTTCCTAATCAGTGCCACCTCATTCTTACAGAAACTGATTATCACACGGGTGTCTTTGTACTTCATTCCACTTTTCCTGCCGGCCGGGGTGGCCGAGCGGCTCTAGGCGCTTCAGACTGGAACCGCGCGACCGCTGCGGTCGAATCCTGCCTCGTGCATGGATGTGTGTGATGTCCTTAGGTTAGTTAGGTTTAAGTGTTTCTAAGTTCAGGGGGACTGATGACCTAAGCAGTTAAGTCCCACAGTGCTCAGAGCCATTTGAACCATTTTGAACCACTTTTCCTCAGCACTCTGAACATCTCTTGCCAGATAACGTTATCAAATGCCTCTTCCAGGTCTACAAAGGGAATATAAGTTGGTTTATTTTTCTGTAGTTGCTTTTCGATAAAGAGTCTCAGTGCCAGAATCGCCTCTCTTGTTCCCAAATATAGTAATTCCACATCCAAAGATACCAGATGCTGGCAGGTATGAAAGTTACCAAACTTTCAGTTTAATAAGTTGCTAAATACTAACACGAGTTCTTTAGAAAAGAATGGAAAAGCTGGTAAAAGCAGACCTCGGGGCAGTTCAGTTTGGATCCCAGAGAAATATAGGAACATGCCAGGCGATACTGACCCTCTGACTTATCTTAGAAGATGCGTTGAGGAAAGGCATACCTTCGTCTATAGCATCTGTAGGCTTAGGGAAAGCTTTTGACAATGTTGACTGCAATACTTTGTTGAAATTCTGAGGGCAGTAGGAGTAAAGCAGAGAAAGCGAAAGGTTAGTTAAGCTTGTGCAGGAACCAGACAGTAGTTGTAAACGTCAACGGAAGCAGTGATTGAGAAGTGAGTCAGACAGGGCTTTAACCCATTCCCGATGTCACTGAATCTGTACACTAAACAAGCAGTAAAGAAAAAGAATTGGGGTAAGAATTTATGTCCCAGGAAAGACATAAAAACTTTGAGGTTTCCAGAAGATATTGTAATTCTGGGAGACAGAGCAAAGGACTTGATAGAGTAGTTGAACGGAATAGACAGGGGCATGAAAAAGGAAGGTGAATATCAACAACAGCAAAACGAAGATATGTAGTCAAATTAAATCAGAAAATCCATAAGTAGTAGACGAGTTTTGCTACTTGGACAACAAAATAAATGATGATGGACGAAGTAGACAGGGTATAAGATGTAGACTGGCAATGTCAAGAAAAACATTTCTGAAGAACAGAAATTTGTTAAGTTAGGAAGTCTTTTCTGAAGGTATACTCAATGTGATGAAAAGTATCCCGACAACTCCATAAACATACGTTTTTCATATTAGGTGCATTGTGCTGCCACCTACTGCCAGGTACACCGTATCAGGAACATCAGTAGTCATTAGACATCGTCAGAGAGCAGAATGGGGCGCTCCGCAGAACTCGTGGACTTCGAACGTGGCCAGGCGATTGGATTTCACTTGTTTCGTACGTCTGACAGTGAGATTTTGATAGTCCTAGACAACCCTAGGTGCACTGTTACCAATGTGATAGTGAAGTGGAAACGGGAAGGGACACGTACAGCACAAAAGCGTACAGGCCGACCTCGTCTGTTGACTGACAATGGCTGCCGACAGTTGAAGAGGGTCGTAATGTGTAATAGGCAGACATCTATCAGACCATCACACAGGAATTCCAAACTGCATCACGATCCACTGCAAGTACTCTGACAGTTAGGTGAGAGGTGAGAAAACTTGGATTTCATGGTCGAGTGGCTGCTCATAAGCCACATACATGCCAATAAATGACAAACAATGCCTCGCTTGATGCGTAAGCATTGGTTGATTGAACAATGTAGAAACGTTGTGTGGAGTGACGAATCACGGTACACAATGTGGCGGTCCGATGGCAGGGTGTGGGTATGGTGAATGCCCAGCATGTGTAGAGAATAGAAGAATGGTAAAGATTAGATTGGTAGATTATGTAACTAATAAGGAAGTACTGAATAGAACTGGGGAGCAAAGCACTTCATAGCACAACTTGACTGGAAGAGGGAATCATTTGGTAGGACACATTATGATACATTAAGGGATCACCAGTTTAGTACTGGAGGGAGCTGTGAAGTGTAAAAATTGTAGAGGGAGACCAAGATATAAATGCAGTAAGCATATTCAGAAGAATGCACGTTGTAGCTATTTGGAGATGAAGATGCTTGCACAGCATAGAGTAGTATGGAGAACTGCATCAAACCAGTCTTCAAAGTGAAGACCACATCAACAGTAACAATTAAATTTGTGAATTAATTACCTCTCACCCTCGTGGAAAACTCTCAACCCTTCCCTCCCCTCCCTCACTTCCCCTCTCCAACAAAAAAAAAGCTGTCGGGAAAAGCGCTCAGTGTGTGCAGAATTATTGATGTGGGAGGTGCAGGTATTAACCTCTCCAGCAACTACATGTCGCCCTCCACTCTGGGAAATCCCCACGCTTGCCCACTCCCCCTGCCACTCTGTCCCCATACCTCCACCTGTGAAGTTTTGCACCGGTGTGTTGGAGTTGGACGTGTCTCTAGTATGCCCATCGATCTTGTTACGTTGTTCTTTTTAGTTCGGAGCACACAGGGAGGACATAAAGATACCTAGAGCAATAGTGTCTCCCACCAAGTACGAGGGCCTGGTGAGAAATTTCCCCTGAAACTATGCAGCCAACATTACATAACTGTTGTGCATTTTCTTCTTCAAGACAATTCTCAGCCACATTCTGCAGGGGCAGTGAAGATGCTCCTGGATAGTTTCAGTTGGAAATGTTTCAGTACCCACAATACAGCCCATAATTGTCTCCCTCTTAGTTTCATCTCTGCTCACATGAACCGTTGGTTATGAAGACAACATTTTGACACAGACAATGAGCTGTAGGCCAGGATAGAGAAATGTCGATACTTCTATAACGAGGGTACTGGAAAGTTGGTTCAACAGTACGACAAACGTCTAAGTCGGATCGGCGACTATGGAGATAAGTAGCTGGAAGTTGCATCTAACTGTAGCAAATAAAACATTTTTGATTTTCACTGTGGTTTCCATTTCGCGACCTATCGTTCCTTACTTTCCGAATAGCCCTCGTACCTCCCCCACTGATATGAGTGTACTTTTTGAATTTCAAGCCGCCTCCCTACCATTTAACCTAGGACAGCTTTCCTTGGTGGATATAGACCCTTTCTGGAAATACTGATTGATTGCTTGTTTGGTGGGAAATCAATTACAGTGTATGGAATATTGTTTAAGCAATTTCTGTTAGAAAGGAAATCTGTGCAATGTTCTTTATTTAAACATTTTATGGGGTACAAGGCAGAGATGGAATATTATTTATTTATTTAAAGAATTTGTTGCGAAATTGACTGCTGTGTATGGAATACCGTTTATTTAGACAATGTTGGGTGGCGAGGCAGCGGCTTTTTATTCAGATTGCACAACGAATGCCATCATGAAACAAAACACTGAGCACACATAATTACGCCGTCGCAGATCGCGGTAAACATTTCTGGCGAAAAAAAACGCAAACGCCAAGCACAGCGTTGACTGCCTGGCTGATGGCACCGAACATCGCACGCCACCAGTCAGGGGCCGCACAGCTGATGGTCCGCGCTAATCCTCCGCAAACGAAACGTCAGGCAGCGGCATGCCTCTGAAATTGGTCACCAGACTCACTTCCTGCCTCTCCCTGTCTCCCTCTACCTTAAGTGGTTACTAGCTGTTTGTGTGAAGCAATGCATGTAAACACACACAGACCAAGATGTCCTCCCCATCCCTTGTCCCTTCCAAACCCCTCCCCTGCTCCCTTTGCCACTCACACAGTAGTTTGTATATCCTTTGTTCTCACACTCCCACTGCTATGGAAACCTGTAGTGGATGGAGCAAAGACATTCGAGAAGAAGTAGGTAGCATCTGTTGTGTACCACACTGATTCTTCCTTCTGAACAAAGCAGCAGATACGTGCGAAGTCCTGATCCCTTCTGAAAATGCAAGGCTGTTGAAGTCTCGGAAATATTCCCCATTCCGCCAGATTGACTGACATACTAATTAAATCGAGACTCTTTGCTGCAGGCAGTTTTTCCATGCATCCTATTGGTGGGTACTAGGACTGGTATATTTGGTGGAATCCTGCAATAATCTGGTTTCCAATCCCTTCTGTATTTTTTCCTCTTGCCTCCTATTGATGGATACTGGCACAGTTAGATTATATGGTGGGAAGTCCATTGTGTTGGAGGTAGCTGAGAACTTCAAATTTCAGTTCAGTTGCATGCTATGTCCTTAAACAATCTGCAAAGGAGTTGGAGTGACGTGTGTCCTCACAGTACCACTATTGGAAACAATAAATTGATAATTGGGAATTTAATACAATTTTGAACATGGCTGACGTTTGCAGCAAGTGTATACACAAATTTGAAAAATATGTAAAAATCTGCCAACCGGTTGCATAGATTTTCTATATATTTTGACCACCTCTAAGGGTGACTTCATCAGAAGGTAAGGAATTACATGAAGAACACATCACTGTACATCTTTGACGATATGTTCTTCATGTAATTCCTTACCTTCTGATGAAGTCACCCTTAGAGGTGGTCAAGATATATAGAAAATCTATGCAACCGGTTGGCAGATTTTTACATATTTTTCAAATGGGAATTTAATGTTGCAATTGGTTTTTTAAAGCAGTATATAATCCCTAAGTTGGTTCTCTCAGCTACACCAGGACGAAGAATGAGAAGGAGGAGGATGAGGAGAAAGTGTCTATATCATGATAGAACAGTAACAAGAACGAATACCACTGCTCCTTTCTACTGTAAGAGTGTCCACTGGACTATACTGAGAAGCAGTAAACACCAGATACTTAAACTACGTTCCATTCTGTAGTTGCAGCTGTCACAGTTAGATGTGGGATATGGCTGAAACTCTCACATGCCTCGCACACTCTTATCTCGGTGTCCGCATGCCACTGTTGACTCATATCTTACCGATGCGCTAGGCCTGCAGCCGTACTCGGCATGCCACAGAGTACTGCACAGCGATGTGTATGTCCAGGATGACTGGAATGGTAGGAATTTGGATGTTATCAATACGTTCAGCGCCAACACTTGTCAAATTGAATATTCTCAAATATCCATGTAAAAATAGGAGAGTACTCGCAACGAATACGATCACAAAGGCTGTCCAACACATATTGGGTATTAGTTCGGTGTTCACCTGCCCAAAGGGCGATATGGTGAGGTCAGATGCACCCCTGCTCCCCACCTGACCAGTTTGAGAGGCTTAGTGATGGCTTGCAATTTGGACCGGTCATGTGTGAGAATATGATAACTTCTATCAATACTGGAATTACACAGTGAAGACTGGACATCCAGAGAACCCCGCTGTCCAAGACAGCAGACGCAAACTACAATTTTTGTGGCCATCCGACTGCCTTGTCACCCTGCACCCATGGTCCCCTTTGTTCACGACAGCATCGTTTGCTGGGAATGCTCACCTCTAGTGGCTACTTCCGCTTGCAGTACCTGCACCTCATATCAGCAGATCAAGGTGTTCCAGAATATTGAGCACATATCGGCTGCAGGAAAAATGTGAAGACATCGAAAAAGATATGATTGTCGGAAGGACAGACTCAGCATACAGGAAAGTCAAAACAACCTTTGGTGACATTAAAAGCAACGGTGGTAACATTAAGAGTGCAACGGGAATTCCACTGTTAAATGCAGAGGAGAGAGCAGATAGGTGGCAAGAATACATTGAAAGCCTCTATGAGGGTGAAGATTTGTCTGATGTGATAGAAGAAGAAACAGGAGTCGATTTAGAAGAGATAGGGGATCCAGTATTAGAATCGGAATTTAAAAGAGCTTTGGAGGACTTACGGTCAAATAAGGCAGAAGGGATAGATAACATTCCATCAGAATTTCTAAAATCATTGGGGAAAGTGGCAACAAAACGACTATTCACGTTGGTGTGTAGAATATATGAGTCTGGCGATATACCATCTGACTTTCGGAAAAGCATCATCCACACAATTCCGAAGACGGCAAGAGCTGACAAGTGCGAGAATTATCGCACAATCAGCTTAACAGTTCATGCATCGAAGCTGCTTACAAGAATAATATACAGAAGAATGGTAAAGAAAATTGAGAATGCGCTAGGTGACTATCAGTTTGGCTTTAGGAAAAGTAAAGGGACGAGAGAGGCAATTCTGACGTTACGGCTAATTATGGAAGCAAGGCTAAAGAAAAATCAAGACACTTTCATAGGATTTGTCGACCTGGAGAAAGCGTTCGACAATATAAAACAGTGCAAGCTGTTCGAGATTCTGAAAAAAGTAGGGGTAAGCTATAGGGAGAGTCGGGTCATATACAATATGTACAACAACCAAGAGGGAATAATAAGAGTGGACGATCAAGAACGAAGTGCTCGTATTAAGAAGGGTGTAAGACAAGGCTGTAGCCTTTCGCCCCCACTCTTCAATCTGTACATCGAGGAAGCAATGATGGAAATAAAAGAAAGGTTCAGGAGTGGAATTAAAATACAAGGTGAAAGGATATCAATGATACGATTCGCTGATGACATTGCTATCCTGAGTGAAAATGAAGAAGAATTAAATGATCTGGTGAACGGAATGAACAGTCTAATGAGTACACAGTATGGTCTGAGAGTAAATCGGAGAAAGACGAAGGTAATGAGAAGTAGTGGAAATGAGAACAGCGAGAAACTTAACATCAGGATTGATGGTCACGAAGTCAATGAAGTTAAGGAATTCTGCTACCTAGGCAGTAAAATAACCAATGACGGACGGAGCAAGGATGACATCAAAAGGAGACTCGCTATGGCAAAAAAGGCATTTCTGGCCAAGAGAAGTCTACTAATATCAAATACCGGCCTTAATTTGAGGAAGAAATTTCTGAGGATGTACGTCTGGAGTACAGCATTGTATGGTAGTGAAACATGGACTGTGGGAAAACCTGAACAGAAGAGAATCGTAGCATTTGAGATGTGGTACTATAGACGAATGTTGAAAATTAGGTGGACTGATAAGGTAAGGAATGAGGAGGTTCTACGCAGGATCGGAGAGGAAAGGAATATGTGGAAAACATAAGGGGAAGGGACAGGATGATAGGACATCTGCTAAGACATGAGGGAATGACTTCCATGGTACTAGAGGGAGCTGTAGAGGGCAAAAACTGTAGAGGAAGACAGAGATTGAGACAGATTGGAATACGTCAAGCAAAGAATTGAGGACTTAGGTTGCAAGTGCTACTCTGAGATGAAGAGGTTAGCACAGGAAAGGAATTCGTGGCGGGCCGCATCAAACCAGTCAGTAGACCGATGAAAAAAAAAAAAAAAAAAAAATTGGCTAAATCTGACTCTGATGTTCCAGAATACTGTTTTCCTATTGGCTGATGCTGAACCAATGAATGTACATAAAGCCCACCACCTCCACTCTCACCCTCATTCTGCCTTCAGCTGCCGTTCTGTGAGGTCGATTGTCTTCCTCTAACTTATGTGCGTTAATCGTTAGTTCGGTTCGTCTCTGATCTAACATGAAGCATTCAGCGGCATCAAACAGCAGCAGTGCCAGTAGCGACAAATAGTGAAGCCTGTTAGGAGGAGGATTGAGAGTTACCTGGTAAGTACAGATTCAAATAGAAAACTGCAACCATTTTTCCACTAAGTATTTCTTATTAATGAATACATGCCCTCTTATTGTTTCTGCATATATTCACCTCATCGCTGATGAACAAAGTGCTTAGATGCATCAGCGTCAGCAACAAGAGCCACAGAAGCATCAGTAGCAGCAACAGGAGCAACAATATGTTCTTAATATGCTGTGACAAACGTGTGTGAGATTGTTGTAGATGTTTTCAAGGGACCATAATCGATAAATGTACCTTTTTCACTAAGTATTTAGTAGTAGTAGTAGTAGTAGTAGTAGTATTGAGTAGTAGTAATAACAAGCATCAAAATAGATACAGAGAAATGGATACAGAGAATTGTTGTGAAGGTGGTTCGATAAAGCCTCTGCCAGGCATTAAATAAAATTTGCTGAGTATCCGAGTAGATGTAGAATACATGTCATCTTATTGCTTCAGAATTTGTCCAGCGTATAATTGACGATCTGCATGCTGAGAAGCAACAACAGCAGCAGCAATATCGTCGTAAGTATATAAATATTGTTTCTTCCCCTTGGTGGTATATGTAAATTCTTTCTAAAAAACTACATCTCATTTACCGAGCGAGGTGGCGCAGTGGTTAGCACACTGGACTCGCATTCGGGAGGACGACGGTTCAATCCCGTCTCCAGCCATCCTGATTTAGGTTTTCCGTGATTTCCCTAAATCGCTTCAGGCAAATGCCGGGATGGTTCCTTTGAAAGGGCACGGCCGATTTCCTTCCCCATCCTTCCCTAACCCGAGCATGAGCTCCGTCTCTAATGACCTCGTTGTCGACGGGACGTTAAACACTAACCACCACCACCTACATCTCATTTGTAATATTTTGCGTATTATGTGCCAATGTAGGTCAATTCGAGGATCAAAACTGAAAACTGTGACTTTTTCACTAAGAATTTCGTAGAATCGAGTATATTTCGTCTTTACATACACTATGTGATCAAAAGTACCCGGACACCTGGCGGAAAGCCACTAACAAGTTCGTGGCGCCCTCCATCGATAATGCTGGAATTCAGTATGGTGTTGGCCCACCCTTAGCCTTGATTACACCTTCCACTCTCGCAGGCATACTTTCAATCAGGTGCTGGAAGGTTCCTTGGGCAATAGCAGCCCATTCTTCATGGAGTGCTGCACTGAGGAGAGGTATCGATGTCGATCGGTGAGGCCTGGCACGAAGTTGGCGTTCCAAAATGTCCCAAAGGTGTTCTATAGGATTCAGGACAGGACTCTGTGCAGACCAGTCCATTACAGGGATGTTGTTGTTGTGTAATCACTCCACCATAGGCCGTGCATTATGAACAGGTGCTTGATAGTGTTGAAAGATGCAATCGCCATCCCCAAATTGCTCTTCAACAGTGGGAAGCAAGAAGGTGCTTAAAACATCAATGTAGACCTGTGCTGGGATAGTGCCTCGCAAGACAACAGTGGCTGCAAACCCCCTCCATGAATAACACGACCACACCACAACACCACCGCCTCCGAATTTTACTGTTGAAACTACACACACTGGCAGATGACGATCACAGGGCATTCGCCATACCCACACCCTGCCATCAGATAGCCACATTGTGCACCGTGATTCGTCACTCCACACAACGTTTTCCCACTGTTCAATCGTCCAATGTTTACGCTGCCTACACCAAACAAGCCGTCGTTTGGCATTTACTGGCGTGATGTGTCGCTTAGAAGCAGCCGCTCGACCATTAAATCCAAGTTTTCTCACCTCCACCTAATTGCAGTGGATCCTGACGCACTTTGGAATTCCTGTGTGATGGTATGGATAGATGTCTGCCTATTACAGATTACGATGCTCTTCAACTGTCGGCAGTCTCTGTCAGTCAACAGATGAGGTCGGCCTGTACACTCTACGTGTCCCGTCATGTTTCCACTTCACTATCACATCGGATAAAATGGACATAGGGATGTTTAGGAGTGTGGAAATCTCGTGTACAGATGGATGAGACAATTGACACTCAATCATCTCACCACGTTCGAGTTCTGTGAGTTCCCCGGAGCGCCCCATTCTGATCTCTCACGATGTCTAATGACTACTGAGGTCTCTGATATGGAGTACCTGGCAGTAGGTGGTAGCACAATGCAGCTAATATGAAAAAGGCATGTTTTTGGGGGTGTCCCGATACTTTTGATGACATAGTGTATGTTTCTGGATGGGGTCAGCCTTTAGCAAACACAATTTTGTTTTTTAATCCATACGTTTCACTGCACTTCTTTATGTTTAACAGCCGTAAAATAAAAGCCCACTGATGATGCTGCAACTGCAGTGAAAGATGTTTGGGATAAAAAACAAAACTGTGTTTTGCTCTAGGCAGAGCCCATACAAAAACTTATGTGTTGTTAAAGCAAACGCAGACAAAGGAGCTTAAATCTCAAAATGAACATTTCGTCTCATTTTGTCAGCATTTTTCCAGTGGATAACTCACCGGCTGGATGCTGTGAACCAGCAACAGCAGTAGCAGCATTGTAAGTAGTATACGTATATTTTTCTTCTGTGTATTATTATATACGTAGTATGTTGCTGTTAGACATAGTCTAAAAAGAAACACAAATGGTATATGAAACAGGTTGCATATTCTGTGTTGTTGTAGATGATTTCCTGTCAGAAAAAGAGGAAGAGGGGGAGTGGGGGTATGTGCTGAAAGAGGAGAAGCAGCCATCACAGATCTCATGTCAGTGCATATTCTAAAAAAATTCTTTTCATAGTTTTTGTGTTTTTTTATGTATTTTGCTAAGAAAAATTAACCGGTGGTTGTAGGTGATATCAGTGAGATGGATCAGGGGCTCCACACCGCCTCAGCCAAGTTCAAAATGCCAGATTGAGTAGACGAGAAGGGGCTGCATTGCCATGAGCAGATGCCATATTACCAGAGCAATGTAGATAATTTATACAGGGTGAGTCACCTAACGTTACCGCTGGATATATTTCGTAAACCACATCAAATACTGGCGAACCGATTCCACAGACCGAACGTGAGAAGAGGGGCTAGTGTAATTGTTTAATACAAACCATACAAAAATGCACGGAAGTATGTTTTTTAACACAAACCTACGTTTTTTAAATGGAACCCCGTTAGTTTTGTTAGCACATCTGAACAGATAAACAAATACGTAATCAGTGCCGTTTGTTGCAATGTAAAATGTTAACTACATCCGGAGATATTGTAACCTAAAGTTGACGCTTGAGTACCACTCCTCCGCTGTTCGATCGTGTGTGTCGGAGAGCACCGAATTACGTAGGGATCCAAAGGGAACGGTGATGGGCCTTAGGTACAGAAGAGACTGGAACAGCAGATTACGTCCACATGCTAACACCTTTTTATTGGTCTTTTTCACTGACGCACATGTACATTACCATGAGGGGTGAGGTAGATGTACGCACGTGGTTTCCGTTTTCCATTACGGAGTGGAATAGAGTGTTCCGACATGTCAGGCCAATAGATGTTCAATGCAGTGGCCATCATGTACCGTGTGTACCGTGATGTGCCTACAACCCGAGAGGATATGAAACAACGTATTGTGGCAGCCTGCGGCGACATTACACCAGATGTACTGCGGCGTGTACGACATTCATTACGCCAGAGATTGCAATTGTGTGCAGCAAATGATGGCCACCACATTGAACATCTATTGGCCTGACATGTCGGAACACACTCTATTCCACTCCGTAATTGAAAACGAAAACCACGTGTGTACGTGTACCTCACCCCTCATGGTAATGTACATGTGCGTCAGTGAAAAAGACCAATAAAAAGGTGTTAGCATGAGGACGTAATGTGCTGTTCCAGTCTCTTCTGTACCTAAGGTCCATCACCGTTCCCTTTGGATCCCTACGTAATTCGGTGCTCTCCGACACACACGATCGAACAGCGGAGGAGTGGTACTCAAGCGTCAACTTTAGGTTACAATATCTCCGGATGTAGTTAACATTTTACATTGCAACAAACGGCACTGATTACGTATTTGTTTATCTGTTCAGATGTGCTAACAAAACTAACGGGGTTCCATTTAAAAAAAACGTAGGTTTGTGTTAAAAAACATACTTCCGTGCATTTTTTTACGGTTTGTATTAACCAATTACACTAGCCCCTTTCCTCACGTTCGGTCTGTGGAATCGATTCGTCAGTATTTGATGTGGTTTACGAAATACATCCAGCGGTAATGTTAGGTGACTCACCCTGTATATATACATGCACTCAGTCTGCTTGCAGTGTTCTTTCTTTCCTTGCAGCAGCAGGCGATGTCTGGAACGATGTACTTATATCTCATTATGATTTCCGCACAGCACCACCATCCACACAGTATGCAGTGGCGCAGGTGTGAAGGGACAGCCATCTAGACGAGGCCCAGTGTGGCACGCTCCGCCCCGTAAGACGAACCTCGTCGCTGAGCGTGAAGCTGCTGTCCCACAAGCAGACACAGCCGTGGCTGTTGCCCTGGCGACCACGCATCACCCTCCGTCCGGCAACTGGTTCAGGGGTGTGGCAACAGCCGTCTCCACAGCCGCAGCTGCAGCCACGCTGCTCACATTGGCTCGACGTCACAGCATCTGTTACCCCCACCACCTTCCCTTCCTCGCAGCACAGACCCCTCATAACGTCACCGCGAGCAGCTTCGTCACCATTGTCAACTATTTGTAGTTATAGTACGAGGTGCATTCAAGTTCTAAGGCCTCCGATTTTTATTCTAATTAACTACTCACCCGAAATCGATGAAACTAGCGTTACTTCTCGACGTAATCGCCCTGCAGACGTACACATTTTTCACAACGCTGACGCCATGATTCCATGGCAGCGGCGAAGGCTTCTTTAGGAGTCTGTTTTGACCACTGGAAAATCGCTGAGCCAATAGCAGCACGACTGGTGAATGTGCGGCCACGGATAGTGTCTTTCATTGTTGGAAAAAGCCAAAAGTCACTAGGAGCCAGGTCAGGTGAGTAGGGAGCATGAGGAATCACTTCAAAGTTGTTATCACGAAGAAACTGTTGCGTAACGTTAGCTCGATGTGTGGGTGCGTTGTCTTGGTGAAACAGCACACACACAGCCCATCCCAGACGTTTTTGTTGCAGTGCAGGAAGGAATTTGTTCTTCAAAACATTTTTGTAGGATGCACCTGTTACCGTAGTGCCCTTTGGAATGCAATGGGTAAGGATTACGCCCTCGCTGTCACAGAACATGGACACCATCATTTTTTCAGCACTGGCGGTTACCTGAAATTTTTTTGGTGGCGGTGAATCTGTGTGCTTCCATTGAGCTGACTGGCGCTTTGTTTCTGGATTGAAAAATGGCATCCACGTCTCATCCATTGTCACAACCGACGAAAAGAAAGTCCCATTTGTGCTGTCATTGCGCGTCAACATTGCTCGGCAACATGCCACACGGGCAGCCGTGTGGTCGTCCGTCAGCATTCGTGGCACCCACCTGGATGACACTTTTCGCATTTTGAGGTCGTCATGCAGGATTGTGTGCACAGAGCCCACAGAAATGCCAACTCTGGAGGCGATCTGTTCAACAGTCATTCGGCGATCCCCCAAAACAATTCTCTCCACTTTCTCGATCGTATCATCAGACCGGCTTGTGCGAGCCCAAGGTTGTTTCGGTTTGTTGTCACACGATGTTCTGCCTTCATTAAACTGTCGCACCCACGAACGCACTTTCGACACATCCATAACTCCATGTCTCCTTCAACTGTCGATGAATTTCAATTGGTTTCACACCACGCAAATTAAGAAAATGAATGATTGCACGCTGTTCAAGTAAGGAAAACGTTGCCATTTTAAGTATTTAAAACAGTTCTCATTCTCGCCGCTGGCGCCAAATTTCCATCTGCCGTACGGTGCTGCCACCTCTGGGACGTATTGACAATGAACGCGGCCTCATTTTAAAACAATGCGCATGTTTCTATCTCTTTCCAGTCTGGAGAAAAAAAATCGGAGGCCTTAGAACTTGAATGCACCTCATAATAGCAATGATCCTGGGGCTAGTGGCAGTTGCCTCTCCCGTTCTTTCAGTGATGGACATCAGATCAGTGACACTATACCGCAGTTAGAATACTCGGTAACTGCGGATGCCTTTGAGTAGAAAATCTTGCTTGCTTGGATCAAGAATCCGGTAGGAGGGTACCGCGACCCTGTTGGGTTTCTAAGAGCGTGCTTTCCTGTTCTGAAACCAGAGCCCCCCCCAGGATTGTTAATGATGCTCAGAATCCCGATATTAAATGCAGCGCTGCACTGTGGATCTAGCAGTCGTACCCCCCCCCCCTCCACGCCCTCCCGCAAAGTTGCCTCTGGCACTGAAGAGACAAGCCTTAGTTATCTTTGGGCAGGGGGGCGATAATGCCTTCATAATGCACAGCACATCAATCACCAGGTGGTTTTGTGAGTCAACCTTGAGTCCTATACTGGACCAGTTTTATGAAATGGAAGTTAGAGGGTCAGTTGAAGTACTCAGCCAAATACTACGCCTGGACATTTGTACACATGACTATTATCCAGCAAATGGAAGGTCCAGCTCTATCAAACTTCCTAAGGAAGTGTGATTGGATTGAGGAGTTCCTAGATAACAGAACGCAGCATGTCATTCTCAATGGAGGGAAGTCTTCCGAAGTAAGAGTTATTTCAGGTGTGCCGCAGAGGAGTGTCATAGGACCGTTGCTATTCACAATATACATAAATGACCTGGTGAATGACATGGGAAGTTCACTGAGGCTTTTTGCGGATGATGCTGTGGTGTGTCGAGGGGTTGTAACAATGGAGGATTGTACTGAAATGCAGGAGTATCTGCAGCGAATTGGCGCATGATGCAGGGAATGGCAATTGAATCTCAATGTAGACAAGTGTAATGTGCTGCGAATACATGGAAAGATAGATCCCTTATCATTTAGCTACAAAATAGCAGGTCAGCAACTGGAAGCAGTTAATTCAATAAATCATCTGGGAGTACGTATTAGTAGTGATTTAAAATGGAATGATCATATAAAGTTGATCGTCGGTAAAGCAGATGCCAGACTGAGATGCATTGGAAGAATCCTAAGGAAATGCAGTCCGAAAACAAAGAAAGTAGTTTACAGTACACCTATTCGCCCCCTGCTTGAATACTGCTCACCAGTGTGGGATCCGTACCAGATAGGGTTGATAGAAGAGACAGAGAAGACCCAACGGAGAGCAGCGCGCTTCGTTACAGGATCATTTAGTAATCGTGAAAGCGTTACGGAGATGATAGATAAACTCCAGTGGAAGACTCTGCAGGAGAGACGCTCAGTAGCTCGGTACGGGCTTTTGTTAAAGTTTCGAGAACATACCTTCACCGAGGAGTCAAGCAGTATATTGCTCCCTGCTACGTATATCTCGCGAAGAGACCATGAGGATAAAATCAGAGAGATTAGAGCCCACACAGAGGCATACTGACAATCCTTCTTTCCACGAACAATACGAGACTGGAATAGAAGGGAGAACCGATACAGGTACTCAAAGTACCCTGCGCCACACGCCGTCAGGTGGCTTGCGGAGTATGGATGTAGATGTAGATGTAGAAGGAAATTCTGATTAGAGGGTATGTAGTAATGTCGAAAATCAAACCTATTAGGCTTGTTTTACATCATCATTCCTGGATTGCAAAAGAAATTACGAGAAAAATCCGCAGTGTACATCTCAAATGGTGGATAGGCTGACATACGTTGATGTTTTGACTTTGATGGTAACGAGTTCCCCTTTAAACTCCAGGACATACCTAAATTTTGAGATGCAGAATACCGGAAGATCTGCTCTTGTTTATGGCCTGGAGAAACGCAAGTCAGATGAGCAGAACGAGCATATAGTGATTGACCCCCTCCATTTCTCAGAATTTGCCAGCGAGTGTAAGATACTTGTAAACATGCTGCTGCTCTCAGATAAGAAAAGTAAAGAGGCTGGCAATTGTCATTACGCTTGTATCATAGACATGTCCCTCCCAAAGTCAGCTGATCGTTGTGTAAAGCATACTGGCTTAAGACGTCTGAATAATTTTTCCACAAGTGGGTATTTAGAAAAGCATCTAGTAGATTGTTCTTCCAAGCACATGGTATGTGTTGTTATACCTATTAACGAAAACAAATTCATAAGGTTTAAAAACGCTCACCACCAGGAGCGATGCCCGCTTTTGGTGTACTCCAACTTTGAATGCCTCCTACTCCTGTGACCAGGTGTGAAGATGCCTCTATAGCAGGGCTTCACAACATACGTGCTCGCGGAGCAAGCTGTGAGCAGCAAGGCTCGAGCACGGAGCAGCGCGCGAGCACGCTACCCCCACTACCGGGCCAGAGCGGAGAGTGGAGAGAGTCATGTGGGGTACACAACAGCTGCCGCCAGTCAATGTAAATCCGCGGCCACCTGCAGGGATATCACTCACGAATTATTACTGCGACAATTGAAACAAATAAAGGAGAATGTACACATGCCACATAATTTTATTAGCTTAGTGTATGCCTCTACCATCTGTAGACACTGAAACTAAAGAATTCCACGACAATCCTATATTTTCAACACTTTCTTCAACACTACTTAAAATATCACCTCCAGTTGTAGTGTTCTTCATGGCTACTACATCGAGGAGCTCCTCCCTCACCTGAAGATCTCTATTAACCCCTCTAATAAATATGGCAAGCTGCGCTGTTCCAGTGATATCAACACTTTCATCCAGAGCTGGAGAATACGCCATAAAATCTTTACAGATATTTGCAAGCTGGCTCTGGACGTCGTCTGCCATGTCCTGTATGCGACGCATAATGGTCATGTTAGATAATGGTACAATCCGAAACTGTTCAACTTGAGATGGACACAAATGTTCCGCTGCAACTACCAAACATTCTTTTATTAAACGCCATCAGTTAAGGGGCGCAGGGATTTTGCTAAAAGCAAAGCAATTTTGTAACCCACTCTGAGAGCTGCGTCAGTTGATTTTTCTTCGTCGTCCAGATCTTCTTCGGATAGCTTCCTTTTAAGTTTAATAACTTCCTGTGCACGATCTGGTCAATCACATTTTCCACGTCCGTAGTCTTTCGCGTGGTACGATATATAATGTCGCTGCAAATTAAATTTCGTAAAAGAATTCAGCGTTTTGTGACATACTAAACATTTTGCAACACCATCTTTTTCAGTAAACAGATACAATTCCTCGCAATGGGGGTTGAACTGCGAAAGCATGGTTGAGGTTACACAACGGCGACTTGACGTGATTCTTAACCAGCGAAGTGACTGTTAAGAGCTGATCGTAGTACTTCAAACGTTATACAGTCGGCGCGAATTCAATAGGCACGCTGCGGCCCTATTCAAACGTGCGCGCGCATTTCCCCTCCCTCCCCTCCCTCCCTACTCCGCGACCTTGCACCTGCTCGCGAGCACCTGCCTGAGCAGACGCGAGTACTCGCTCTCAAAACCGGCCAGTTGTTAAGCCCTGCTCTATAGCCTCACATATACCTTCACAGAGAAACACATACCATATATGTCAGTGTATCAAATTGTATCACCCTATGACTCAAGTCTTAACCACTACAAATCTTATGTCGGTGATAACCCTGCAATTTGGCTTTTCACTGACATTAAAAATCTTTCATGGAAGTTTGATAAGCTTTACAGCGATATCCCAATCACCAAATCGGAGGAGAAGGAAGATTTTTATGGCAATGCCATTGACTAAGATTTTTGTGGGCTGCCACTAGATAGAAGAGCAGAAATTACTTGTAGGGACCACTGTCATCCTACAAGGAAATTCCATGGCTCAACTCACAATATGTGAAATTTGGAATTCCAGTTACAAAGTCACGTACCCGTTTTCTTCCATAATTCAAGCGAGTACGACGCCCACTTCCTTGCTGAGCACTTGGCTAATTCCAGCACAGAGAAAAATCAGGCCACTCTCCTGCCTGACTTCGTAGAGAAATGCATTTACATGCTCCAAGCGAATGACGCCAAGAATTACGCTCCGCTTCCTTCACTCGGTATGTTTTATGCAGCCACCATTCCCGAGACTTGCTGAGACACTACCTCGAGAGGATACACATTGAGCTGCATTTTCTAAGGAGGAAAAGTTGCAGCTTGTGACTAGAAAAGAGAGTTTTTCTGTATGCGTATCTGGATGGTATGGCAAAACTCAACGCAACCAGGCTACCTGACACTGCATTCTCTGGCAACCTTACAGGCCATAATGGATGCAGAGTATGGGCATGCCATGAATGTCCAGCGAGAATTCGATGTGTCCACTTCAAGAGAGTAGCCACAGCTTTAGATGTACACAGACGTGCACTTGCTTCCAGATGCTTTTGGGAAATTCTGTAGTCTATGCATGACAACATATACTCTGGATACCGCCTTTTATAACACGGTGCCTGGGTTGCCTTGGGAAGCACAGCATCGAATTATTGACTGATGCTAGCATACTCTTTGCTTTATGGGAGGGATCCACGGGGAATTTTGCTAATGTGTCCGTAGGCGTGCCAAGGCAAATAACACACAAATGGGTGACAGGTTCAATGCATCCTTTGATTCGAATCACATCATGTACCTGGGTGTAAATAACTTGACAGGCATGCCATGCAACAATCACTGCAGATTGGGAAATTTTGATGAATGCAACGATTTAGGTGGAAAAATCAAGGGTGGTATGGCAGCTGATTCTGATGTAGGGTATGTGGTGGAGGCAGAACTCACATACCCTATTAGTGTGCATGATGTGGATGCTGATTTGCCACTGTGTCCAGAGCAACTAGTTCCGCAAGGAGGGTCCATTCCAAAACTGATGACAATGCTGGAAAATAAGCAGAGATACATTATTCATTATCGTTATCTCCAACAGTGCCTCAGCTTTGGGATGGAGCTGCTTAGAATCACCTGGGCTATCTCCTTCAAACAGCTGCCTTGGTTGAAGAAGTATATTGATTTGAATACGACAAAGAGAGCGTTCGTGCGGTGTGACTTTGAGAAAGATTTTTATAAATTGACGAATAACTCAATTTTCGGCAAAACAATGGAGAATTTGAGGGGCTGGAGAGAAATTTTGATTACAATCAAATGGAATGGACGTTGGGGCATACGAAAATACATCGCCAGACCAAATTTTAAGCAGATCACAACATTCGATGACAACTTTATTGCTGTGGATATGGCGAAGAGTGCAGTAGAGTTTACGGAACATATTTATGTGGGGATGTGCGTACTAGACCTATCCAAGCTCCACATGTACTGCTTTCATTATGAGTTTGCGAAAACTCATTTTGCAGATCCTAAATTACTTTATATGGATATAGATAGCTTCGTCTATTGGGTGAAGAACTGCAATCCATATGAAGTAATGAGGTACCACGGTAATGAATCCGACACGTCCTCATACCCGGCCAATAATCCTAATGGTATTGTTCCACAGAACAAGAAGGTTACGGGCCATATGAAAGATGAGGCAAATGAATTGCCAGTTGATGAGATTGTCGGTGTGCGATCAAAAATATTTGTGTATCACACGTTGGAAGCTGCCATCCAGACTCGCCTGTACTAACACTATTCACTTGTAGTGAGAGGAGGGGTTCTGATTGAGTGAAAGAGAGAACGAGTGAATGTGTGTGTGTGTGTGTTCGTGGTGTAAATATTTATTTGTGTATACTATTTGTGCTTGGATAGTTTGAGTACTGTGTACACAGCATATATATATATATATATATATATATATATATATATATATATATATACACTCCTGGAAATGGAAAAAAGAACACATTGACACCGGTGTGTCAGACCCACCATACTTACTCCGGACACTGCGAGAGGGCTATACAACCAATGATCACACGCACGGCACAGCGGACACACCAGGAACCGCGGTGTTGGCCGTCGAATGGCGCTAGCTGCGCAGCATTTGTGCACCGCCGCCGTCAGTGTCAGCCAGTTTGCCGTGGCATACGGAGCTCCATCGCAGTCTTTAACACTGGTAGCATGCCGCGACAGCGTGGACGTGAACCGTATGTGCAGTTGACGGACTTTGAGCGAGGGCGTATAGTGGGCATGCGGGAGGCCGGGTGGACGTACCGCCGAATTGCTCAACACGTGGGGCGTGAGGTCTCCACAGTACATCGATGTTGTCGCCAGTGGTCGGCGGAAGGTGCACGTGCCCGTCGACCTGGGACCGGACCGCAGCGACGCACGGATGCACGCCAAGACCGTAGGATCCTACGCAGTGCCGTAGGGGACCGCACCGCCACTTCCCAGCAAATTAGGGACACTGTTGCTCCTGGGGTATCGGCGAGGACCATTCGCAACCGTCTCCATGAAGCTGGGCTACGGTCCCGCACACCGTTAGGCCGTCTTCCGCTCACGCCCCAACATCATGCAGCCCGTCTCCAGTGGTGTCGCGACAGGCGTGAATGGAGGGACGAATGGAGACGTGTCGTCTTCAGCGATGAGAGTCGCTTCTGCCTTGGTGCCAATGATGGTCGTATGCGTGTTTGGCGCCGTGCAGGTGAGCGCCACAATCAGGACTGCATACGACCGAGGCACACAGGGCCAACACCCGGCATCATGGTGTGGGGAGCGATCTCCTACACTGGCCGTACACCACTGGTGATCGTCGAGGGGACACTGAATAGTGCACGGTACATCCAAACCGTCATCGAACCCATCGTTCTACCATTCCTAGACCGGCAAGGGAACTTGCTGTTCCAACAGGACAATGCACGTCCGCATGTATCCCGTGCCACCCAACGTGCTCTAGAAGGTGTAAGTCAACTACCCTGGCCAGCAAGATCTCCGGATCTGTCCCCCATCGAGCATGTTTGGGACTGGATGAAGCGTCGTCTCACGCGGTCTGCACGTCCAGCACGAACTCTGGTCCAACTGAGGCGCCAGGTGGAAATGGCATGGCAAGCCGTTCCACAGGACTACATCCAGCATCTCTACGATCGTCTCCATGGGAGAATAGCAGCCTGCATTGCTGCGAAAGGTGGATATACACTGTACTAGTGCCGACATTGTGCATGCTCTGTTGCCTGTGTCTATGTGCCTGTGGTTCTGTCAGTGTGATCATGTGATGTATCTGACTCCAGGAATGTGTCAATAAAGTTTCCCCTTCCTGCTTACTGCTTCTCAGTACAGTCCACTAGTCCATCCCCGGTAGCTGAGTGGTCAGTGAGGCAGAATGTCAATCCTAAGGGCCTGGGCTCGATTCCCGGCTGCATCAGGGATTTTCTCCGCTCAGGGACTGGGTGTTGTGTTGTCCTAATTATCATCATTTCATCCCCATCGACGCGCAAGTCGCTGAAGTGGCGTCAAATCGTAAGACTTGCACCTGGCGAACGGTCTACCAAACAGGAGACCGTAGTAACACGACATTAACATTTAGTACAGTCCAGTGGACACTGTCTTGCAGTGGAAAGGAGGCAGTGGTATTCGTTCTTGTTACTATCCTATCATTTGATAGACACTTTCTCCTCCTCCTTCTCAGTCTTCGTCCTGGTATAGCTGAAATAACCAGCTTAGGCACTATATAGTGCTTTAAAAAACCAATCACAACATTCAATTCTCTATTGATCAATTTATTGTTGCCAATGGTGGTACTGCGGGGACACCCGTCAATTAAACCACTCTGAAGATTGTTTAAGGACGTAGCATGCAACTGACCTCAAATTTGAAATCCTCAGCTACCTCCAATGTTATGGACTTCCCACCATATGATCCAACTGTGCCAGTATCCATCAATAGGAGGCAAGAGGAAAAAATCCAGAAGGGTTTGTAAACCAGGTGATTACAGGATCAGATTCCATCAAATATACCAGGCCTAGTACCCACCAATAGGCTGCAAGGAAAAACTGCCTGCACACAAAAGGTATCGATTTAATTAGTACGTCAGTCAATCTGACAGAATGGGAGAATATGCGCTGCCTGCAATAGGCAAGACTTAGGAGAGTCTCTGACCAGAGAGCAGTATGTCGTTAGTTGTTGCTTGTCGCTAGTCTGCGCTTGTCTGTTGTCTGCGCGTGTCGACAGTAGTCCCGAGTAGTCTGCGTCAGTCGGCGGAGTCGGCGCGTGTCGGCTGTCTGCTCTGCTCGGGACTCTGGTCAGGACTCTGGAGGATGAGTATTGTTGTAGAAGGTAAAGAAGCAGCCTTGCGCATATCTAGTAATGTATATTAATTGTCATTTAATTTCTTTCAAAAAAAAATGCCCCAATAATAATTTTTATAAGATAAAGTAATTTAAAAAAAAAGCATTCATTTCAATTTAAAGATTTTTTCCAATGAATAATTATTCCTTTCACGAATCACAAAGCATAGGCCAGCATTGCACGGAGCTGTGCCGAAAATTTTTATGTAAGAGCAGATATATTTGCAGTTTTTATTGAGGTAAGAATTTTTGATTTTTTTTATTCAGAATACAGGGCCGAGACGCAGCGCTGCTGTCGTCATAAAATTTACCAGGTTACTGAATTTTTTTTTATTATTTTATTGTTTAGGAATTTTTCTGTTTCGAGCTTAACATTAAAATGTGAAAAGAATTTTGTGGGAACATTAAATGTGAATGCATTTCTGCACACAGATTATAAATGGGAGCCAATTTTGTTCAGAGGTTACAATATTAAAAAATTCATTTAATTATTATTTTTGTGGGGAGTTTACGCTTGGTTCATTTTCATTTAATTATAATAATTTTGTTGGGAGGTTACATATGGTTCATATTATAAACGTAAATAATTTTTGTGGGGAGGTTACTATATATATATATATATATATATATATATATATATATATATATAATGGGCATGCAGCACACCCCACTGTGTCGCCCTCTGGGCAGGTGAATAGCAAACTAATACTTGGTATGTGTTGCACAGCCGTAGGTATCATGTGTGTTGCGAATACTCTCCAACTTTTACATGGACATTTGAGAAGATTGAGATTGGCTCTGGAGGTATTGGAAACATCCGAATTCCTACCATTGCAGTTGTTTTGGACACCCTGCACACCCAGGCAGTCCTCTCCGGGAGACCAGGACTGGCTGCAGGCTGGCACAACTGCTGACAACTCACAGCAGCATGAGGATGTTAGGACAATGGCATGCGGGACGCGTGAATGTTTCAGCAATCTCCGACGTCTACCCGTGACAAGTGCAACTACAGAATGGAACGTAGTTTAAGTATCTCGTGTTTACTGCTTCTCAGTACAGTCCACTAGTCCATCCCCGGTAGCTGAGTGGTCAGTGAGGCAGAATGTCAATCCTAAGGGCCTGGGTTCGATTCCCGGCTGCATCAGGGATTTTCTCCGCTCAGGGACTGGGTGTTGTGTTGTCCTAATTATCATCATTTCATCCCCATCGACGCGCAAGTCGCTGAAGTGGCGTCAAATCGTAAGACTTGCACCTGGCGAACGGTCTACCCAACAGGAGACCGTAGTAACACGACATTAACATTTAGTACAGTCCAGTGGATACTGTCTTGCAGTGGAAAGGAGGCAGTGGTATTCGTTCTTGTTACTATCCTATCATTTGATAGACACTTTCTCCTCCTCCTTCTCAGTCTTCGTCCTGGTATAGCTGAAATAACCAGCTTAGGCACTATATAGTGCTTTAAAAAACCAATCACAACATTCAATTCTCTATTGATCAATTTATTGTTGCCAATGGTGGTACTGCGGGGACACCCGTCAATTAAACCACTCTGAAGATTGTTTAAGGACGTAGCATGCAACTGACCTCAAATTTGAAATCCTCAGCTACCTCCAATGTTATGGACTTCCCACCATATGATCCAACTGTGCCAGTATCCATCAATAGGAGGCAAGAGGAAAAAATCCAGAAGGGTTTGTAAACCAGGTGATTACAGGATCAGATTCCATCAAATATACCAGGCCTAGTACCCACCAATAGGCTGCAAGGAAAAACTGCCTGCACACAAAAGGTATCGATTTAATTAGTACGTCAGTCAATCTGACAGAATGGGAGAATATTTCCAAGACTTCAACAGTCTTGCATATTCAAAAGCGATCGGGACTTCCCAGGTATCTGCTATTTGTCCTGGACAAAGGAGGACTTACTGTGGTACACAACAGATGCTACCTACTTCTTCTCGAACGTATTTGCTCATGCACTACAGGTTTCCATAGCAGTGGGAGTGTGAGAAGAAAGGATATACCAACTACTAGCGCCAGGTGTGCGTGAGTGGCAAGGGGAGCAAGGGAGGGGGATGGAAGGGACAAGGGGTGGGGAGGACATCTTGATCTGTGTGTGTTTACACGTGTTGGTTCACAACAACAGCAAGTAACCACTTGAGATAGAGAGAGGGGGAGAGGGAAAGGCAGTAAGTGAGTCTGATGTACAATTTCAGAGGCGTGCCACTACCTGATTCTTTGTTTATGGAGCATTAGCGCGCAGTCCATGCCCTATGGCGTGCGCTGTGCGCTGCAACCAGCCAGACAGTCAGCGGCGTAGTTGGGAGTTTCTTTCGCCAGAAATGTTTAGCGCATTCTATGATAGTGTAGTTAGGTGTTGTCAGTGTTTTGTTTCATGACAATACTCCTTGTGCAATCTGAATAAAAAAGCTTCACAGTTCTTTAAATATTCCACACCGCCTTGTCACTCAAAATATGAGAGTTGAATGAAAAGTAAAGCTTCCACCTTCGTTAATTGGATGAGTTAATTTTAATAAATCAGATGCAGAAATAATCATTAGAATGTGATTCCAGAATGAGATTTTCACTCTGCAGTGGAGTGTGCGCTGATATGAAACTTACTGGCAGATTAAAACTGTGTGCCCGACCGAGACTCGACCTCGGGACCTTTGCCTTTCGTGGGCAAGTGCTCTACCAACTGAGTTACCGAAGCACGACTCACGCCCGGTACTCACAGCTTTACTTCTGCCAGTACCTCGTCTCCTACCTTCCAAACTTTACAGAAGCTCTCCTGCGAACCTTGCAGAACTAGCACTCCTGAAAGAAAGGATATTGCGGAGACATGGCTTAGCCACAGCCTGGGGGATGTTTCCAGAATGAGATTTTCACTCTGCAGCGGAGTGTGCGCTGATATGAAACTTCCTGGCAGATTAAAACTGTGTGCCCGACCGAGACTCGAACTCGGGACCTTCTGTAAAGTTTGGAAGGTAGGAGACGAGGTACTGGCAGAAGTAAAGCTGTGAGTACCAGGCGTGAGTCGTGCTTCGGTAGCTCAGTTGGTAGAGCACTTGCCCGCGAAAGGCAAAGGTCCTGAGTTCGAGTCTCAGTCGGGCACACAGTTTTAATCTGCCAGGAAGTTTCATTAGAATGTGATCTTTAAACACCAGTATTCACTTTTCCACATAATCACCAGAAAATTGCGTACATTTCTGCCAACGATGAACAAATTTTCTGAAGCTATCACAGAAGATGTGAACACTCCGTTTCCACAACCACAGTCTCACACTTCTCTCAACGTCTTCGTCAGAAGCATAATGATGTACCCGCAGATAGTCTTTCATTATTGATAACAGATGGAAGTCAGATGGTGCTAAATCTGGACTGTGTGGGGGATGCTGTACAGTCGTGAGATTCAGTCTCTGAAGTTTTGGTGCGGTGGCATGTGAAGTATGAAGTTTGGCTTTGTCATGCTGCAGAAAAACATTTCCTTTTGGACACTTGTTAGCCGTCATTCCAGAGTTCACAGCGTTGTGATGTAACACTCTGAATTCATTGTTGTTCCACGATCAAGATGGTTGCTGTTACAAAGATGTCCAACTCTGTGTCACGCAGGTCACACGTTCCCGCCTCAACATCTTTAAAGTGTCTCACCCAACGACGCACAGTACTCCCATCAACACAACCACCATAAACTGCTTTCATTCTCTGATGAATCTCCTTTGGGGTGACACCTTCTGCTGTCAAGAATTCAATGATTGCACGTTGCTTAGATCGCACTGACCGACCGTCTGCGCAGGGTTCCATACTTCACACTGTAACAACACAACCGTTCAATGCTAAGGCTTCCCGCCAGATGGAGCTGTAGAGAAGAGGCTACGGAACAAGCCAGTACCTGCCGCACACCAATGCTGTGAACTGTTGAAGAGTTGTGAAGCTGCAGGCATTATTTTTCAGTCAACCCTCGTAGACAGTATTATAAACACTGCAGTCATTTTTCCGACAAATTCTTTAAATAAATAAATAAACTATATTCCATTCACTGCCTAGTATACCATAAATTAAATAAAGGATGTTCCACACATTGCCTTGTCTACCAGAAATTGTTTAAACAGTTTTCCATGCATTAGAATCGATTTCCCACCGCATAGGCAATCAGTGAATGTTTCCAGAAAAGGGCTGTATCCACTAAGGAAAACTGTCTCACACAAATGGTTATCGATTTAATTAAATAGTCAATGAAATTGATAGTGTGTGAGGAGGCTATTCGAATGACTCAGATCTGACCTGAAGCAGCTCGTGTTCAATGACAGAACACCGGGTGGGGAAAGCTGACGAAGATATGAACAGCTGGCCGGTGTGGCCGAGCGGTTCTAGGAGCTTCAGTCTGGAACCGCGCAACAGCTCCAGTCGCAGGTTCGAATCCTGCCTCAGGCATGGATGTGTGTGATGTCCTTAGGTTAGTTAGGTTTAAGTAGTTCTAAGTTCTAGGAGACTAATGATCTCAGATCTTAAGTCCCATAGCGCTCAGAGCCATTTGAACCATTTTTTTTTAAGAACTGAACAATAGGTTAAGCAAAGGGGAGGTGGGGGGCGGGGGTGCGAAATTCAAAAAGTGTGCTCATATCAGTAGATGGGGCGGTGTTGAGGTGGAGTGGGGAGGGATGGGTGCGGATTTCCCAGAGTGGTGGGTGGCACATAGTTGGTGGATACAGTAGTACCTACACTTTCCACGCCAATAACTACATCTACATACATACTCCGCAATCCACCATACAGTGCGTGGCGGAGGGTACCTCGTACCACAACTAGCATCTTCTCTCCCTATTCCACTCCCAAACGGAACGAGGGAAAAATGACTGCCTATATGCCTCTGTACGAGCCCTAATCTCTCTATCTTATCTTTGTGGTCTTTCCGCGAAATATAAGTTGGCGGCAGTAAAATTGTACGGCAGTCAGGCTCAAATGCTGGTTCTCTAAATTTCCTCAGTAGGGATTCACGAAAAGAACGCCTCCTTTCCTCTAGAGACTCCCACCCGAGTTCCTGAAGCATTTCCATAATACTCGCATGATGATCAAACCTACCAGTAACACATCTAGCAGCCCACCTCTGAATTGCTTCTATGTCCTCCCTCAATCTGACCTGATAGGGATCCCAAACGCTTGAGCAGTACTCAAGAATAGGTCGTATTAGTGTTTTATAAGCGGTCTCCTTTACAGATGAACCACATCTTCCCAAAATTCTACCAACGAACCGAAGACGACTATCTGCCTTCCCCACAACTGCCATTACATGCTTGTCCCACTTCATATCGCTCTGCAATGTTACGCCCAAATATTTAATCGACGTGACTGTGTCAAACGCTACACTACTAATGGAGTATTCAAATATTATGGGATTCTTTTTCCTATTCATCTGCATTAATTTACATTTATCTATATTTAGAGTTAGCTGCCATTCTTTACACCAATCACAAATCCTGTCTGCACAGTCTGAGTGATATCAAAAGTGTGGTTTTTTGGCGAGGTGGAGGGGTGACGATTGGAGATTCCACAGAGGAGTAGGTGGGGAGGAGCAGGAGTGGGAGAGACTGGGGGTCTCTCGGAAGGACGAATTATCTCCAGGCGGTCATAAATGAACCCCCAGGGAGACATAAATCTATTGGCATAACAATGGGTTTAGATAATAAATCAATCAAGCTTGCACCTGAATGTGTGCTTTCGTTATACAAACAAATTGTCCCAGAATGAACATTATCCAACTACTCTCAGAAAGTCCTTTCTGAAAGTAAATGTATGGATTGTAGCCATGTTTGTATGTGAAACGTAGAGAATAAACAGTTTAGACGAGAAGAGAAGCCTTTGAAATGTGGTGTTACACAAGAATGTTAAAGATTAAGCAGGTAGACAACGCAACTGGTGGGGAGGTACTGAACAGAACTGGAGAGCAAAGAAATTTGTGACACAACCTGACCAGAAGGAGGTAGCGCTCAGTAGGACACATTCTGAGACATCAATGGTTCACTAATTTAGTACCGGATGGAAGTGTGCAGGGGTAATAATCGCAGAGGGAGATCAAGAGATGAATACAGAAAGCAGATTCAGAAGGATGTACATTGCAGCAGTTAGTCGGAAATCAAGAACCTCGCACTTGAGAGAGGAGCGTGGAGAGATGCGTCAAGTCAGTTTCGGACTGAAGACCGCAACAACAATAATAAACAAGAACAACAACAACCTGAATCGGTCGGTAAAAATGAAACCATTATAGGATCGCCTTCTTGTCCTTTTGTCGATTTGTCTGCCCGATTGCTACGACTCCTTTTTCTCAGGAGCGGATAGACGTATAAAGTTAAAATTTATGTCGCATACTCGGAGCTTTGCAGTCAAAAGGTACAGATACTTATACCACATATTTTGATACTCGCGAACTGACTTATCAAAACGTGTGGGGTACTTCCAGTTGGTCTAATGTCATAAAATTGGGCAAGAAAGAAGGTTTCACGGTACAAGCAAAGGACAGAATCCGAAATTGTTAATCAGAAGAAAAAATATTTCTTTCGGCATTTGTTATTCGACGTCAAACTTGAAATTAGACCAATCAGTAGCTCCACATTCAGCCTGAGTGCATCGCAGCGGTAAAAGTCAAACCCAGGCAAGTAATGACTTTATTACTCATATGTCGCGTTTCGAAATTTGTCCTTCGTCAGATATCCAGGAGCCATTACTGGACGTAGATGTGGCGTTTCAAGTTCTATGTCAAACAAACAGACTAGCTCGCAAATATCTGTTTCACTTGAGAGCCTTATCTACGTGATCGCTCCTGGGTATCTGATGTGGCATAAATTGCGAAACGCGACATGTGAGCTATAAAGACATTCCTTGCCTGATGTCTGACTCTTAGTATTGCGACCAGCGAGCCTCCTGGATGTAGAGCTACTGATTGTTTTCTCACACTGTGTACTGACAACTACGGATGAACGGCATCGGCCAGGTTCCATTTTTCTGTATTTCCAGAAAGCACTTAAAACGCTGCCCCACTGTAGGCTGTTATAGAAGGTACGAGCATATGGAATAAAACTTCCTGGCAGATTAAAACTGTGTGCCGGACCGAGACTCGAACTCGGAACCTTTCTCATACAAAACAAAGTACTCAAAATCATAATCAATGCTCCACGATTCACACGCATCGCGGGCCTTCGCCGGGAATACCGACTTGAGACTCTCACGGACGTAATCCACAAACTCACCACAAGACTATACAGAAACTCCAGGCATTCGCAGAACCCGTTTATTCTGAATCTGGGGAACTACGACCACAACCATAGATGGAAACATAAAAGACCAAAAGACATACTTGTAAGGACCTAACATCTATGGCCAAGCACACGCTAACACAACGGTACAAGTGAGCCCCTGTTAATCAGACGCCATTACTGGATATCCAGCTGGAACACACTGCTGAATAACTGGCACAACGCAGGGAAGCCGTACCGTACACTGCAGGCAGGCAAGCTCCACACATCCCCCACACAGTGAGATGATCTATGGCCGATCTCCCACTACTGTATAACGATCTTGATTGTTCCAGGAATGTAGCAGCTGCAGCAACTGGGATACATCGCCATCGCTTGCCACGGTAATGATGCATGATACCCATACTAACAAATCCAGCCTTGCATGAGCTATCGCAGCTAGTAAGCCACTACTGCTCTTACTACCCATCCCACTGTCGCAGAGGTTTCTTTCCCCCGCCACGAGCCTTGGCAGTTTTTTCCCCTCTGTTCTTCAAATCGCTACCCTCACTCGCGTTTCGTCCACTATCTATCACCTGATGGACCGTGTTAATGCGTAGTCTTACCCAGACGCACGGATAACATCACAGCCCAGCATCCTGTGATCCACTTACTAGATAACCAACATGTTGACGGAGGTGACAGTAGAACTTCTGGTTTGGTCACCACGTTGGTGCGGGCGTGGAGAGGCCCCATCTCTATTATTCCCAGTATCTCGTCCCCTACCTTCCAAACTTCACAGAAGAGCTTCTGTGACGTTTGGGGACGAGATACTGGCAGAAGTAAAGCTGTGAGGACGGGGCGTGAGTCGTGCTTGTGTAGCTCAGATGGTAGAGCACTTGCCCGCGAAAGGCAAACGTCCCGAGTTCGAGTCTCGGTCCGGCACACAGTTTTAATCTGCCAGGAACTTTCATATCAGCACAAACTCAGCTGAAGAGTGAAAATCTCATTCTGGAAACTTATGGAATAAGTTCAAAGATATGTGAGCGGCTCGAAGTTATAGAACCCAGTATGTTGTCCTCGACGTCGAGTGTTCATCAGAGACAAGGGTATCGTCAGATGTGCCCCGTGCAAGTAAGATTGGACCGCTGTTACTCTATTTGCACACAAATGATTTGGCGGAAAGGATGGGCAGCAAGATGCAGTTGTTTGCTGATGATGCTATGGTGTACGGTAAGGTGTCGAAGTTGAGTACCTAAGAGATTCTGGTCGTATGTAAAATATGCTAGCGGTAAGACACAATCAATGCCTTCTCTGTGCGGTAGCAGTGGAAATACTATCCACTACACTGCTGCTACAGCAGAGTTATTAAACGCAGCGTTCCCAAGTTACTTTACCAAAGAAAATCAAGTATATATTCCGCCGAATTCAAATCAAGAACAGCAGCCAACATGAGTAACATAGAAGTAAATACCCTCAGAATAGTCAGGTAACTTTAAATCACTTAGTAAAAGGAAATCTTCCAGTCCGCATTTTATACCAGTTAAATTCGTTTCAGAGCATGCTTATCTAATAGCTCCACACTTAACATTCGTATACGAGGGTTGGAACTTAAATCGTAGCAACTGTTTATTCACAACCGATACAAAAGAGTTACATGTTAGCACATGTTGTTGTCCTTCAAAGTAGTCACCAGCGTTGTGTAGAACCCGTTGCCAGCGATGTGGAAGGGGTAGTATACCGTTAGCAGAGCCTGTTCTGTTGATGGTGCGAATGGAGCGGTCTACTGTCTGTCGAATCTCTGGAACTGTTCTGAAGCGAATGTGACGAAGGCATCAAATCAAAAATGGTTCAAATGGCTCTGAGCACTACGGGATTTAAAATCTGTGGTCATCAGTCCCCTAGAACTTACAACTACTTAAACCTAACGAACCTAAGGACATCACACACATCCATGCCCGAGGCAGGATTCGAACCTGCGAGCGTAGCGGTCACGCAGTTCCGGACTGAAGCGCCTAGAACCGCACGGCCACACCGGCGGCAGGCATCAAATCAAAGGAGTCCGGGGAGTATGGTGGATGGTACAGAACTTCCCAGTCCCATCGACCGATCAGAGCAGCCACAGCTTGCGCTGTATGCGCCCCCGCATTGTCGTGTAAAATGTGTCGCCACTTATTTCGCAAAGCTGGTCGCAGGTGATGCTCCAAAAACGAACAGTAATACTGTGCATTGACGGCCTGCCGTGGAGGAACGTAATGCGTTAGGATAACACAGTCACAGTCGTACACGAGAATCACCATAACTTTCACCATACTGGGGCTCTGACGCACTTTCGACTTTCGCGGAGAGCCATAATGACGCCATTCGTTGGATTGGTGTTTCAGTTTTGGCTCGTACGATGTGGCCCATGTCTCATCCAGTGTTACGATACGGCGTAAGAAAGCCTCGCCTTCGCGCTCATAGCGCTCCAAGTGCGTCTGAGCAGCGTCGTAACGCATCCATTTCTGCATTTCCGTCAAGTCATGCGGAACCCATCTTGATACAATTTTTCCCATGCCCAGGCGTTCCTTCAGGATGCGAAGCACAGTCGTATCCGCTAATCCGGTTTCGTCGGCGAGCTGACGAATCGCATGGCATCGGTCACTGTCCACTAACGCGCCAGCAGCATGCACTTCTTCTTCAGAGACGCCAGGACGACCTGCTCGATGCACGCCTGCCACAGTTTGCCGACCTTCGTTGGAGGTTTTTACCCAACGTGCCACTGTTCTGTACGGCAATGCCGGTTACCCGCATGCCTCTGGAAGACCTTGATGACACTGTCGTGCTGTACGATCTCTGGCACATTGAATCCTGATCAACCTCCATTGTTCCTGTTTCGAAAACACAGTGACACCGTTACGTTAGACCGCTCGCTCACAAGTGACTGTTTTTCCCTCAATTGTGCACAAGCCGGTGATGAGGGACGGGCGAGTCCATTTGCTCGGAGGTGAGGTAGGTATGTCAAGTACCAGCGACAATAGTAGATTACACTGCATTCTGTCTCCACAGCAGTGTTGCCACTATTTAAGTTCCAGCCTACGTACAACCGCTCGCTAGACGAAACACTGGAAATTTCAACAGGTCACACCAATCTTCAAGAAAGGCAATAAGAGTAATCCAGTAAATTATAGGCCCACATCATGAACGTCCCAATGTAGCAGGATTTTGAAACATATACTGTGATCGAACATTGACACACAGTCAACACAGATTTAGAAAACATCGTTCTTGTGACCCACAACTAGGAATCCGTGGCGGTTTCATGCGGCACACAGTGAAAGGAAATGATGCGTATTTCATAAATACGCTGATTAGCCAGAAAATTATGACGACAAAGCTAGTAGCCGTAGTGTCCACCTTTGGCACGGATGACAGCGGCGACGCATCGTGGCATGGAAGCAACGAGGCCTTAGAACGTCGCTGCAAGGATTTGGCACCACCAGTTCACACACATGATTCCAGTAAATTTCAAGAAGCGAGGGCGATGAGCTCTGACGCCACATTCAATCACTCTCCAGATGTGTGAGGTTGAAATGGCTCTGAGCACTATGGGACTTAACTTCTGAGGTCATCAGTCCCCTAAACTTAGAACTACTTAAACCTAACTAACCTAAGCACATCACACACATCCATGCCCGAGGCAGGATTCGAACCTGCGACCGTGGCAGACGCATAGTTCCGGACTGAAGCGCCTAGAACCGCTCGGTCACACCGGCCGGCGGCAGCACTCTCACTGATACTACGAGGGTATACAAATTAGCCAATTATTATCCGCAATTCAGTTATATTTTAGTTTATTTTGGTAGTACTGTCGTTTTACGTTGATGACGCATGCTTTGTTTATTTGTTGTTATATTTTTGCACTTTTCAAGCTGCTAGGTTAGTTTCGCTATCGCTGTCGTGCTGTTAGTTATGGCTGCTCCGCTGTCTATTTGCGCCAAAGAAGAGCAACGTTCAATGATCCTTTTTTGTGGTCGGAAGGCGTATCAGGGGCCGAAATTCATCGAATAACTTCGGTACAGTACGGGAACAGTGTTTTGCCACGACTGCCTACGAATGAATTGAAATATTCCGAAATGGTCGCACAAGTGTAACGCACGATGAAGAAGCTGGACGACCGTTTACCGCCACAAATGAAGAAACCATTCAGCGTTCACGTAAAATAATTCCCTTGCACGGACGATTAACTGTTGACGAAGTGGCACATCGTCTGCAAATTAGTCACCGTTCTGCCTACCAAATCATCCACAACAGACTCAGGTTTCATAAAGTTTGTGCAAGATGGGTCCCAAAACAACTCATACAGTTGCATAAACAAACGCGCTTTGCACATCTGCAAAAAAAACATTTGGATCGCTATGGTAAAGAAGGGGACAACTTCTTAGACAGGATCATTACGAGCCGGAGAGTAAACGACAGAGTATGGAATGGAAACGTCCAAATTCGCCGTGCAAGAAAAAATTCAAGGCCCAGCCGTTCGCAGGAAAACTGATCCTTATGGGTTTTTGGCACGCACAAGGTCCAGTATTGAAACATTATGGGGAAAGAGGAACAACAATAAACAGTGTACGCTACAGTGAGGTGCTTACTGCCAGCCTAAAGCCTGCAGTTCGAAGCAAACGTGGAGGACTGCTGTCAAAAGGTGTTGTGTTGTTGCACGACAATGCCCGTCCGCATACTGCTGTCCACACTGCTGAAACGCTCCAGAAACTCAAATTTGAAGTACTGGATCATCCTCCATATAGTCCCTATCTTGCCCCTTCTGACTATCACTTGTTTGGTCCGCTCAAACAGACATTAAGAGGCCGTTGATTTGCCTCGGGCGAAGCAGAGAAAGAAGCGGTGCATTCCTGGCTCGCAGCTCAACCGAGAACTTTCTTTTATGAGTGCATCAGGAAGCTTGTACAATGACGGACCAAGTGCGTTGAAACGCAAGGAGACGATGTCGAAAAATGATGTTCTTGTAAGTTTTCTATTTGGTCACAATAAAATTTTATAACTAGTTTGCGGATAATAATTGACTTACCCTCTTACATGCATCGTGTGTGTATCTGACTACAACTCATTCCTCATTAGGTAACGTAGCTATCGCCTGGACGCGTTAGTAGCAGCTCGGTGATCATAATGTTCCGGCTGATCAGTGTAAAAGTCCGTCGACTTTCTGCACTTTCGATTGTAGGTTTTACTCCCAAAAGATACCTGAAATAAAATCTAAAACCTGAACTGCAAACAGGGTTTGTGTTAAAACTTCCTGGCAGATTAAAACTGTGTGCCGGACCGAGACTCGAACTCGAGAACTTTTCCTTTCGCGGGAAAGTGCTCTACCAACTGAGCTACCCAAGCACGACTCACGCCCCGCCCTCACAGCTGTACTTCTGCCAGTACCTCGTCTCCTACCTTCCAAACTTTACAGAAGCTCTCCTGCGAACCTTGCAGAACTGGCACTCCTGAAAGAAAGGATATTGGGGAGACATGGCTTAGCCACAGCCTGGGGGATGTTTCCAGAATGAGATTTCCACTCTGCAGCGGAGTGTACGCTGATATGAAACTCCCTGGCAGATTAAGTGTGCCGGACCGAGACTCGAACTCGGGACCTTTGCCTTTCGCAAGGTTCGCAGGAGAGCTTCTGTAAAGTTTGGAAGGTAGGAGACGAGGGTACTGGCAGAAGTAAAGCTGTGAGGACGCGGCGTGAGTCGTGCTTGGGTAGCTCAGCTGGTAGAGCACTTCCCCGCGAAAGGCAAAGGTCCCGAGTTCGAGTCTCGGGCCGGCAGACAGTTTTAATCTGCCAGGAAGTTTCATATCAGCGCACACTCCGCTGCAGAGTGAAAATCTCATTCCGAGGGTTTGTGTTAGATTTCATTTCTGATATGTATCGTAAGCAAAACCCAAAACCGAAAATACAGACAGTCGCTGAACGCTTATTCATGAAGTATAGTTCATTCATTGTTATAAGTGTTAAGAAAATCCAGCCTTTATACAACCTTCAGCTGTGAAGAACAAAGTGCAGGATCCTTTTTTTACAGTTCCAACAGCTGCTAAAAGCTTCATTTCTTATGTATCTTTTGTATCTATTAGATGGTGTCCACCAGCACCATTTATAGTGTTTGTTCTTCTAATCTGAAATGAGTTTCTTAAACTTACAGGTAATCTACATACATAAATAAATTAATAATGTTACAGGAACGTCTTTTGTTTTGTCTATTTAACTTTACCATTGCGCATCTAGAAATCACGTTACTGTCTGCTGGAATCACTTCACACAATAATTGTTGGGATACAACAGCACTGAATTTGAGCCCCTCTTAACTTGCGCCAGCGGCTAGAAACCTAGCTGATGGCCTCTCCTCGCACGTTATAGCCTTTCTCATAACTGCCTTACCGCTCTCACAATATACCGTCTGACTTCGCAAAAATAACGTCCAACACATTTCCGAAGACGGCAAGAGCTGATAATTGCGAGAATTATCGCACAGTCACCTTAACAGCTCATGCATCCAAGTTGCTGACAACAATGATACGGCTGGTTCCGGCGGAGGTTCGAGTCCCCCCTCGGGCATGGGTATGTGTGTTTGTCCTTAGGATAATTTAGATTAAGTAGTGTGTAAGCTTAGGGACTAATGACCTTAGCAGTTAAGTCCCATAAGATTTCACACACACACACAACAATAATATACAGAAGAATGGAATGTGTTAGATGACGCCGGCCGAAGTGGCCGTGCGGTTTAAGGCGCTGCAGTCTGGAACCGCAAGAACGCTACGGTCGCAGGTTCGAATCCTGCCTCGGGCGTGGATGTTTGTGGTGTCCTTAGGTTAGTTAGGTTTAACTAGTTCTAAGTTCTAGGGGACTAATGACCTCAGCAGTTGAGTCCCATAGTGCTCAGAGCCATTTGAACCATATTTTTGTTAGATGACGATCAGTTTGGCTTTAGGAAAGGTAAAGGCAAGAGAGAGGCAATTCTGACGTTCCGGTTAATAATGGAAGCAAGACTAAAGAAAACTCAAGAAGCGTTCATAGGATTTGCCGACCTGGAAAAAGCGTTCGACAATGTAAAATGGTGCAAGAGCCGGCCGGAGTGGCCGTGCGGTTCTAGGCGCTACAGTCTGGAGCCGCGAGACCGCTACGGTCGCAGGTTCGAATCCTGCCTCGGGCATGGATGTGTGTGATGTCCCTAGGTTAGTTAGGTTTAAGTAGTTCTAAGTTCTAGGGGACTGATGACCTCAGAAGTTGAGTCCCATAGTGCTCAGAGCCATCTGAGCCATCTGGTGCAAGATGTTCGAAGTTCTGAAAAAAGTAGTGGTATGCTACAAGAAGAGACGGGTCGTATACAATACGTGCTACAGACAAGAGGGAATAATAAGAGTGGACGGCCAAGAACGAAGTGCTCCTATTATGGTTCAAATGGCTCTACGCACTATGGGACTTAACATCTCAGGTCATCAGTCCCCTAGAACTTAGAACTACTTAAACCTAACTAACCTAAGGACATCCATGCCCGGGGCAGGATTCCAACCTGCGACCACAACAGCAGCGCGGTTCCGGAACGGCCTAGAACTGCTCGGCCATAGTGGCCGGCCGCTCGTATTAAAAAGGGTGTAAGACAAGCATGTAGCCTTTCGCCCCTACTGTTCAATTTGTACATCGAGGAAACAATTATGGAAATAAAAGAAAGGTTCAGAAGTGGAATTAAAATTCAAGGTGAAAGGATATCAATGATAAGATTCGCTGATGACATTGCTGTCCTGAGTGAAAGCGAAGAAGAATTACATGATCTGCTGAATGGAATGAAGTCTAATGGATACAGAATACGGATTGAGAGTAAATCGAAGAAAGACGAAAGTAATGAGTAGCAGAAACGAGAACAGCGAGAAAGTCAATATCAGGATTGAAGTAGACGAAAGTAAGGAATTCTGCTACCTAGGCAGTTAAATAACCAATTAAGGATGGAGCAAGGAGATCGAAAGCAGACTGGCACTCCAATAAATGACATTCCTGGCCGGAAGAAGTCTGCTGGTGTCAAACATAGGCCTTTATTTGAGGAAGAAATTTATGAGAATATACCTTTGGAGCACAGCATTGTATGGTAGTGAAACATGGACTGTGGGAAAACCGGAACAGCAGAGAGATGAAGCATTTCAGATGTGGTGCTGCAGACGAATGTTGAAAATTAGGTGGACTGATAAGGTAAGGAATGAGGAGGTTCTGCGTAGAATCGGAGAGGAAAGGAACATGTGGGAAACACTGACAAGGAGAAGGGAGATGGTGATAACACATCAGAGAATTGTAATAGAGGGAGCTGTAGAAGGAAAAAAACTGTAGAGGAAGACAGAGATTGGAATACATCTAGCAGATAATTGAGGACGTAGGTTGCAAGTGCTACTCTGAGATGAAGAGGAGAGGAATTCGTGGCGGTCCGCATCAAACCAGTCAGAAGACTGATGACTAAAAAACAATAAAAAGTATGGTTTCCTGATTTTCAGCGGCTCCGTAATACACGATTCATCCATTCTTAGACAGAGATCATCGGTCCCCTTGCAAAGGAGAACCTTAGATTTCTTTCTTTCAGATATCCACTTCTTTGACCACAGCTTTCACTCGGTTCTTCTTGCTCTTGTTGGCTGTAAAACAGCCATGGCAAAGACTGGTTTTTCTTCCTGTGTAAAACCAAGTGCGATGACTGGGTGTTGTGTGATGTCCTTAGGTTAGTTAGGTTTAAGTAGTTCTAAGTTCTAGGGGACTGATGACCATAGATGTTAAGTCCCATAGTGCTCAGAGCCATTTGAAACATTAAAACCAAGGGGGATATCGTAGAACATAAACTCAATGATGAAATCACAAGTAGAGGACGGCGCTGTAATCGGTGAGTGCAGTCGGTCGCGACGCGTGTAGACTGACGCGAAATTAAATGCTCAGAGCCATTTGAATTTTTTATTGTGAGTGGTAGCGGATATTTTTCTACACCTGACACGACATTGATCGGTCGGTCGGTCGGCCGGTAAATTGGTTCGTGTGTAGCGAGGGGCCTTGACACATCATCGAATCGCGCCGCACGTGAACGATTTACTGGACTGTTTTCCGACCTTAACGCGGTTCCTCGCAGTGTCCCAGTTCACCACCGGTGGCTGTGTGCGTTGTCTGACGCCGGCGGATGTCGGGGGCAGTGCCCTCTGCTTGACGTCATCCGCCGTTAGGTGGAACCGACGAGGAAAGCGCACCGCTGCGAGCCGTCGCCGACTCTGCATCCGCATTGCACGCCACCCAGTGGTGCGTGGCGGAGGGTACTTTCTGTACCACTAACTGACTCCTCCAAACCTGTTCCACTCGCGAATGGCGCGTGGGAAGAATGATTCTCGGTAAACCTCTGTATTGGCTCTAATTTCTCGAGTTTTCTCCTCGTGGTCATTAGAGAGACGTTTGTGCGGGAAAGTAATCTATTGTCCGACTCTTCCCGGATAGCTTCCAGGAAGATATACCACAGCAGCATGATTCAACAAGAAAGAATCCTAAGGTTGCATAGATGTAGTCTTCAGTCCAGAGACTGCTTTGATGCAGCTCTCCGTGCTACTCTATCCTGTGCGAGCTTCCGAATCTGCAAGTGACTACTGCAACCTACATCCTTTTGAATCTGTTTAGTGTATTCATGCCTTGGCCTCCGTCTACGATATTTACCAAATGGTTCAAATGGCTCTAAGCACTATGGGACTTAACATCAGTCCGCTAGAACTTAGAACTACTTAAACCTAACTAACCAAAGGACATCACACACATCCATGCCCGAGGCAGGATTCGAACTTGCGACCGTAGCGGTCGCGCGGTTCCAGACTGAAACGCCTAGATCCGCTCGGCCACAGCGGCCGGCTGATTTTTACACTCAGCACTTCCCTCCAGTACTAAATTTATGATCCCTTGATGCCTCAGAACGTGTCCTACCAACGGATCCCTTCTTCTAGTCAAGTTGTGCCACAAATTCCACTTCTCCCCAATTGTATTCAGTACCTCCTCATTAGTTACGTGATCTACCCACCGTATCTTCAGCATTCTTCTGTAGCACCACATTTCGAAAGCTTATATTCTCTTCTTATCTAAACTAGTTATAATCCATTTTCACTTCCATACATGACTACACTCCATACAAATACTTTCAGAAAAGACTTCCCGACTTTTAAATCTATACTCGACGTTAACAAATTTCCCTTCTTATCTTACCATCACCAGTCTACATTTTATATCCCCTCTACTTCGACCATCATCAGATATTTTGCAGGCCAAATAGCAAATCTCATCTACTATAAGTGTCTCATGTTGTTGTGGTCTTCAGTGCAGAGACTGGTTTGATGGAGCTCTCCATGCTCCTCTATCCTGTGCAAGCTGCTTCATATCCCAGTACCTACAGCAGCCTACATCCTTCTGAATCTGCTTAGTGTATTCATCTCTTGATCTCCCTCCACGATTTTTACCCTCTACGCTTCCCTCCAGTACTAAATTGATGATTCCTTGATGCCTCAGAACATGTCCTACCAACGGATCCCTTCTTCTAGTCAAGTTGTGCCACAAATTCCACTTCTCCCCAATTCTATTCAATACCTCCTCATTAGTTACGTGATCTACCCATCTAATCTTCAGCATTCTTCTGTAACACCACATTTGCAAAGCTTCTTGTCTAAACTATTTATCGTCCATCGCCAGTCTACATTTTATATCCTGTCTACTTCAATCATTATCAGTTATTTTGCTCCCGAAATAGCAAAACTCATTTACTACTTTAAGTGTCTCGTTTCGTAATCTATTTCTCTCAGCATCATCTAATTTAATTAGACTACATTCCATGATCCTCGTTCAGCTTTTGCCGATGTTCATCTTATATCCTCCTTTCTGTCCATTCCGTTCAACTGCTCTTCAAGGCTCTTTGCCGTCTCTGACGGTATAACAGAGTCATCGAAAAACCTCTAAGTCTCTATTGCGTCTCCATGGATTTTAATTCCTACTCCAAGTTTTTCAAAATGGCTCTAACCACTGTAGGACTTAACATCGGAGGTCATCAGTCCCCTAGACTTAGAACTACTTACACATAACTAACCTAAGGACATCACACACATCCATGCCCGAAGCAGAATTCGAACCTGCGACAGTAGCAGTAGCGCGGTTCCAGACTGAAGCGCTTAGAACTGCTCTTCCACAGCGGCCGGCGTGCTCCAAATTTTTCTTTTGTTTCCTTTACCGCTTGTTCAATACACAGATTGAATAACATCGGGGTGGACTACAAACCTCTCTCACTCCCTTTCTAACCACTGCTTCCCTTTCATGTCCCTCGGCTCTTATAACTGCCATCTGGTTTCTGTACAAATTGTAAATAGCCTTTCGCTCCCTGTGTTTGATCTCTGCCACCTTCAGAAATTGAAAGCGAGTATTCCAGAAAACATTGTCAAAAACTTTCTCTAAGTCTACAATTGCTAGAAACGTAGGTTAACCTATCCTTAATATATCTTCTAAGATAAGTCGTAGATCAGTATTGCCTCGCGTGTTCTAATATTTCTACGGAAAGGAAACTGATCGTCCCCAAGGTCGGCTTCTACCAGTTTTTCCATTCGTCTGTAAAGAATTCGTGTTACTATTCTGCAGCCGTGACTTGTTAAAATGATAGTTCGGTAATTTTCACACCTGTCAAAACTGGCATAGATACAGGTATTTTAACAACATTTTAAGGAAGAGTTGTCGAAAACAAGAATGGAGCGGTGGAGGTAATTCGTGCAGGCTGACATAGAAACTCGTCCCAGGCGCGTACCATATAAAAGTCTGCAAGAAATTACGATCACCAACAGTCTTATGTACGCCCCGAAGGAATGGTGGGACGGTAACAAAAATTTGGGAACAGGCACCCGCTCTGGTAATGCAAACACTGCTTTCTGGCGACGGAGAAGAAGGCGACACAGATGATCAGCGTAGATTACGGGAAATGTTATTTATTTATTTTTATTTAATTATTAATTTAACCTGGCAATATTAGGGCCATCAGGCCCTCTCTTAACCAGGCATTCTACTTATTTTGCTTTCATATATTTTAGTAGGCATGTTAAACTACAATACAAATAAAATACTACAATGCAATACAAAGAAACAATTACATAGGTACACTTGAAAAAATACAAATACATACAGTTTATATTCGTAGACGATAAGTACTGTTACACATTATGACACAGACAGATGTCAGATAGGAGTGTAAGCACCAGGGGGTATGAGAGAAAGTGATGGGGAAGGGAGGAGAAGAATACGGACATGATGAAGCACAGTTAAGGAAATATAAAGGAAAAGAAGATTGCGTGGCTAATGGAGATAGACGAAGAGGAAGTAGAGAAAGGAGGAAGATGAGACACTAACTTTGCTATTTGACAGAGGGCAGGATTTGGCTTGTACATTAATTGTGTGGAAAGCGTTATAGGATGATAATAGGAAATGCTTCAACTTCTTCTTAAAAGCAGCAGGTGATTGAATTTTGCGCAAAGTAAGGGGCAGTTTGTTCCAGACGAGGACAGCGGCAACAGAGGAGGAGTTTGGAAGTGTTTTTGTTTTGTGAGTGGGCACAGTTAGAATACCATATAACAGTGACCTCGCCAGCCGGTGTGGCCGAGCAGTTCTAGGCGCTTCAGTCTGGAACCGCGCGACCGCTACGGTCGCAGGTTCGAATCCTGCCTCGGGCATGGATGTGTGTGATGTCTTTAGGTTAGTTAGGTGTAAGTAGTTCTAAGTTCTAGGGGGCTGATGACCTCAGATGTTAAGTCCCATAGTGCTCAGAGCCTTTTTTTTTTTTAACAGTGACCTCGTGTTTCGATTATGAGGGCATGAAAGGTATTTAATCTCTGAAGCAAGATACTGGGGCGCTTGCGCGACGAGGAGTCGGTGAAGTAGACATAGAGTGTGGTAGTCACGCAATTTGTCCGGCCGCAGCCACCCTAGCTGGGAGTAAGACGCACTAACATGATCATATCGGCGAATGTTGCAGGTGTAACGCACACAGGCATTCGTGGTTAGCTCTAGCCGTCTTTTGTTTTCACTACTCATGCCTTGTTGAACTGCTTGCACAAACTGGCGTTTCACGTCCTGTAGAAATACGTTCCTAAACTTTTTGAGAGCATAGAGACAAGCAGACGTCTTTCGGCACACTGCGACTGTATTCTCCGCCCAGTTGAGATGCTCACCCAAAGTTACACCCAAGCTCTTAGCTGTTTTCTTATACGCTACTGGAATACCGTCGAGCAGAATAGGAGGCAGCCGTTCGCGCAAATCTGAACTTATTAATTTATGATGAGCTATTAAGACTGCTTGTGTCTTTTTTGCATTTAGTTTAAGCGCCAGGGTTTTCGCCCATGTCACCACTGAAGACAGATCATCATTCATCTGAATGTTTATGTCTTCAGGTCTGACGTTTAGGTAAAGCTGGAGGTCGTTGGCATAGAAATGATATTTACAGGAGGAAAACAAAAGTGGTCCTAAGACTGACCCTTGTGGCACTCCTAAGAAGACATGTTTCCAGGAAGATTTTTCGTTTACACAGAGAACACATTGCTGTCTGTCTTTTAAGTAGCTTTCAGACCACCTCATTGCACTATCTGAGGAATTAAGCCGTCAAATTTTTCCGAGCAATATGTCAAAGTAGATGGATGTATCATATAACTAATGAGGAGGTACTGAATAGAATTGAGAAGAAGAGAAATTTGTGGCACAACTTGACTAGAAGAAGGGATCGGTTGGTAGGACAAGTTCTGAGGCATCAAGGGATCACCAATTTAGTACTGGAGGGCAGAGTGGAGGGTAAAAATCGTAGAGGGAGACCAAGAGATGAATACACTAAGCAGATTCAGAAGGATGTAGGTTGCAATAGGTACTGGGAGATGAAGGAGCTTGCACAGGATAGAGTAGCATGGAGAGCTGCATCAAAGCAGTCTCTGGACTGAAGACCACAACGATGTAAAAGTTAACAGTGTCAAAAGCTTTGCTGAAGCCTAGTAGTGTCAATATTGTTGCCTTTCGGCTGTCGATGGCATATTTCAGGGCGCCCTAAAACACACATATTTCAGGTGATCAGTTAGTTTAATCAGAGTGGTGTTTGTGCTGTGGTGTTTACGGCAACTGGAATGAAATTTTTTCATATAGGTTGAAATCGTGCAGGTGTTCAGTGATTTGATCATGAACAATATATTCAAGTGCTTTGGAAACAGCAGGCAGTATACTAATTGGTCGGTAATCACTAGGCAGTTGCGGGTTTTCCATTTTAGGAATGGGTCGAATTATGCATCTTTTCCATGCAGTCCTCCTTTCACGAGGTAAAAATTAAATATGTCAGTTAAGACAGGTACGAAGATATCGGTAACATTCTTAATCACGGTCATACTGAGACTGTGACTGCCCATCGCGTCAGACGAGATTCTCATTATTGCTTTGCTTGCCATATTTATTGTTACGTGTCTTACATGCAAGGTATCGTGGTTACTTATCCAGTTAGGGCGGTTCTTGTGGACGGTAATTATCAGCCGTATGGGTACTCAGAGGTGCAGAGAAGAATTCATTTAATTCGTTCGCTGAGGGCTAAAAATAGTTTCTGATTTTCGCTTGCCTTCAAGACAATTAGAGTATATCTCCAATCCATATTAGCATAGTTATAACATATGGTGTGAGCATCTGGTCTCATTGACTACAGCTAGTGAAAGCAGCCTCAATAGCGAGAAGAGCTCAACGAGGTGTGCTGCTAAAATTAACAGGGGCCTACAGCACTACACCGAATGATGCTTTGTTAGCAATTCTCGGAATATGGACACTGGACTTGTAAATTAGGTAAAGGGGAGCCTTTTACTGGTTAAAGAAGGACAAACAAATGGAAATACGAACAGTGCTTGGAAGAGACGCCAGTTCGAAAGAGGCAATAAAACATCGTATGAATGTATGGATTAAACCAGGGACCTAGAAATGACGGAGACTCTTCGTCCCGCCGTAGCCCTCAGTGGTACACAACACCACAACAGGCCACAGCAGTCCACCCACCTCACCACCGCCCCACACCAAACCCAGGGTTATTGTGCACTCCGAACTCCAGTGGACAGTTTCCCCCGGGAACGTCTCATACCAAGCGAGTGTAACCCAATTGTTTGTGTCGTAGAGTGATTATGGTGTTTGCATATATGGAGAAAATGTTTTGGCTCAAATGGCTCTGAGCACTATGGGACTTAACATCAGAGGTTCAAATGGCTCTGGGACTTAACTGCTCAGGTCATCAGTCCCCTAGAACTTAGAACTACTTAAACCTAACTAACCTAAGGACATCACACACATCCATGCCCGCGGCAGGATTCGAACCTGCGACCGTAGCGGTCGCTCGGTTCCACACTGAAGCGCCTAGAACCGCTCGGCCACAACGGCCGACGGAGAAAATGTTTGCGCAGCAATTGCCGACATAGTTAACTGAGGCAGAACAAGGGGAACCAGCCCGCATTTGCCGAGGTAGATGGAAAACCGCCTTAAAAACCATCCACAGGTTGGCCGGCACACAGGACCTCGACACTAATCCGCCCGATGGATTCGTGCCGCCTTCCCGCTCGCGAAGCAGCGCGTTAGGCTGCGTGGCAAGCCGGGTGGGCTTAAAGATCGCATTCTACAACTGTGGCATATTAATGTGGCACTTCACGCATTTGCACGAGAATATGCGAATCTCTCCAAGAGATTAAAAATGGATTCCTTAAGCCATCGAGTGGACTGATACATTGCCTGACTGATCAAAGGCCTCATGCCTCTTATATACAGGGTGGTCCATTGCTCGTGACTGGGCCCAATATCTCACGAAATAAGAGTCAAACGAAAAAACTACAAAGAATGAAAGCTGTCTAGCTTGAAGGGGGAAATCAGATGGCGCTATGGTTGGCCCGCTAGGTGGCGCTGCCATAGGTCAAACGGCTATCAACTGCGTCTTTTTAAGTATGAACCCCATTTTTTATTACATATTCGTGCAGTACGTAAAGAAATATGGATGTTTTAGTTGGACCACTTCGCTTTGTGATAGATGGCGCTGTAATAGTCACAATTTTAGACGAACAGTTGGTAACAGGTAGGATTTTTAAATTAAAATACAGAACGTAGGTACGTTTGAACATTTTATTTCGGTTGTTCCAATATGATACATGTACCTTTGTGAACTTATCATTTCTGAGAACGCATGCTGTTACAGCGTGATTACCTGTAAATACCACATCAATGCAATAAATGCTCAAAATGATGTCCGTCAAACTCAATGCATTTGGTAATACGTGTAACGACATTCCTCTCAACTGCGAGTAGTTCGCCTTCCGTAATGTTCGACCATGCATTGACAGTGCGCTGACGCATGTTGTCAGGCGTTTACGGTGGATAACAATAGCAAATATCCTTCAACTTTCCCCACAGAAAGAAATCCGGGGACATCAGATCCGGTGAACGTGCGGGTCACGGAATGGTGCTTCGACGACCAATCCACTTGTCATGAAATATGCTATTCAAGACCGCTTCAACCGTACGCGAGCTATGTGCCGGACATCCATCATGTTGGAAGTACATCGCCATTTTGTCATGCAGTGAAACATCTTGTAGTAACATCGGTAGAACATTACGTGGGAAATCAGCATACATTGCATCATTTAGATTGCCATCGATAAAATGGGGGCCAATTATCCTTCCTCCCATAATGCCGCACCATACAATAACCCGCCAAGGTAGCTGATGTTCCACTTGTCGCAGCCATCGTGGATTTTCCGTTGCCCTATAGTGCATATTATGCCGGTTTACATTACCGCTGTTGGTGAATTACGCTTCGTCGCTAAATAGAACGCGTGAAAAAAATCTGTCATCGTCCCGTAATTTCTCTTGTGCCCAGTGGCAGAACTGTACACGACGTTCAAAGTCGTCGTCATGCAATTCCTGGTGCATAGAAATATGGTACGGGTGCAGTCGATGTTGATGTAGCATTCTCAACACCGACCTTTTTGAAATTCCCGATTCTCGCGCAATTTGTCTGCTATTGATGTGCGGATTAGCCGCGACAGCAGCTAAAACACCTACTTGGGCATCATCATTTGTTGCAGGTCGTGGTTGACGTTTCACATGTGACTGAACACTTCCTGTTTCCTTAAATAACGTAACTATCCGGCGAACATTCCGGACACTTGGACGATGTCGTCCAGGATACCGAGCAGCATACATAGCACACGCCCGTTGGGCATTTTGATCACAATAGCCGTACATCAACACGATATCGACCTTTTCCGCAATTGGTAAACGGTCCATTTTAACACGGGTAACGTATCGCGAAGGAAATACCGTCCGCACTGGCGGAATGTTATGTGATACCACGTACGTTTGTGATTATTACAACGCCATCTATCACAAAGCGAAAAAAATGGTCCAAGTAAAACATTCATACACTCCTGGAAATTGAAATAAGAACACCGTGAATCCATTGTCCCAGGAAGGGGAAACTTTATTGACACATTCCTGGGGTCAGATACATCACATGATCACACTGACAGAACCACAGGCACATAGACACAGGCAACAGAGCATGCACAATGTCGGCACTAGTACAGTGTATATCCACCTTTCGCAGCAATGCAGGCTGCTATTCTCCCATGGAGACGATCGTAGAGATGCTGGATGTAGTCCTGTGGAACGGCTTGCCATGCCATTTCCACCTGGCGCCTCAGTTGGACCAGCGTTCGTGCTGGACGTGCAGACCGCGTGAGATGACGCTTCATCCAGTCCCAAACATGCTCAATGGGGGACAGATCCGGAGATCTTGCTGGCCAGGGTAGTTGACTTACACCTTCTAGAGCACGTTGGGTGGCACGGTATACATGCGGACGTGCATTGTCCTGTTGGAACAGCAAGTTCCCTTGCCGGTCTAGGAATGGTAGAACGATGGGTTCGATGACGGTTTGGATGTACCGTGCACTATTCAGTGTCCCCTCGACGATCACCAGTGGTGTACGGCCAGTGTAGGAGATCGCTCCCCACACCATGATGCCGGGTGTTGGCCCTGTGTGCCTCGGTCGTATGCAGTCCTGATTGTGGCGCTCACCTGCACGGCGCCAAACACGCATACGACCATCATTGGCACCAAGGCAGAAGCGACTCTCATCGCTGAAGACGACACGTCTCCATTCGTCCCTCCATTCACGCCTGTCGCGACACCACTGGAGGCGGGCTGCACGATGTTGGGGCGTGAGCGGAAGACGGCCTAACGGCGTGCGGGACCGTAGCCCAGCTTCATGGAGACGGTTGCAAATGGTCCTCGCCGATACCCCAGGAGCAACAGTGTCCCTAATTTGCTGGGAAGTGGCGGTGCGATCCCCTACGGCACTGCGTAGGATCCTACGGTCTTGGCGTGCATCCGTGCGTCGCTGCGGTCCGGTCCCAGGTCGACGGGCACGTGCACCTTCCGCCGACCACTGGCGACAACATCGATGTACTGTGGAGACCTCACGCCCCACGTGTTGAGCAATTCGGCGGTACGTCCACCCGGCCTCCCGCATGCCCACTATACGCCCTCGCTCAAAGTCCGTCAACTGCACATACGGTTCACGTCCACGCTGTCGCGGCATGCTACCAGTGTTAAAGACTGCGATGGAGCTCCGTATGCCGCGGCAGACTGGCTGACACTGACGGCGGCGGTGCACAAATGCTGCGCAGCTAGCGCCATTCGACGGCCAACACCGCGGTTCCTGGTGTGTCCGCTGTGCCGTGCGTGTGATCATTGCTTGTACAGCCCTCTCGCAGTGTCCGGAGCAAGTATGGTGGGTCTGACACACCGGTGTCAATGTGTTCTTTTTTCCATTTCCAGGAGTGTATTTCTTTACGTACTACACGAATATGTAATAAAAATGGGAGTTCCTATTTAAAAAAACGCGGTTGATATCCGTTTGACCTATGGCAGCGCCATCTGGCGGGCCAACGATATGCCACGAGTTTCGTTCTTTGTAGTTTTTTCGTTTGACGCTTATTTCGTGAGATATTTGGCCCGGTCACGATCAATGGATCGCCCTGTATACAAAATCAGAAGTCAGCGTGGGCACACCAGAACACACCGCATGCGACTACGAGCTCTCTGAAGATGCAGTGGGTAATGAATGTCAGGTGTTAAGGATGCTAGATCCTAAAGCAGCAATAAGGAACAAGTCGGACTGGCGCATCTTGGACTATACTGCAGCCGAAGTATCCAGGAAGGCCAAGGAAGAGTTCACGAGGAATTCAACCACAAGTCATCAGGCTGAGACACACCCTGCAGATGGAGAGAAGGTAACTGAGGCCGGCGACCAACGAGTGAAATACTGTCCCAAGAATCTACACTGCGTCGGTGCAAGTGATCCTGGAAGTGTGAGCTTCAAGAACTAAGAGTGATGAGTGGAATTACTCGCTACCCAAGGAATCCATCGGACTGTGACTGCTGACGAGGTACCATAACGGCGGATCCAGAAGCGGAGACAAAAATCACACGTTTACAGCCCGCGGCTACCATAAAAAGCCATCCGAAATTTACTGAATGCTTTCTCAGAAAATTATATTGAACAATTGCTTCATTAGCCCACTCGAAGAGTAAATAATTTTTTTTTTTTCATAATGTGGGGCCTCAGTCATAATATATTTCTTTAAAGTCAGTATCGCCACTAGAATGTTTTTTATGTGCAGTGTTACATTTACACGATCATGATTTCGGCTTCAAAGTGCCATTATCAAGTGCTTTAAGTGTTGTACATTGCCTAAGGTGGCATACTGTTCTATTAATTTTTTTTAATACGATAGTATGCCATCTTAGGCAATGTATAACACTTAAAACACTTGTTAATGGCACTTTGACGCCGAAATCATAATCGTCTAAATGTAACACTGCAAATAAAAAACATTCTAAAGGCGGTACTGATTTTAAAGAAACGAAAAGTAAATAGTTACGAAAGCATACTTGACCTTTCAGCAACAAATAATCCTGGACAAATAGTGAGTATCGTGGCGAATACAGGGATTAGCGACCACAAGGCAGTTGCTGCTAGGCTGAATACCGTAACACCTACAAATCATCAAAAAGACACGAAAAGTATACTATTTAAAAAGCTGATAAAAATGCTCTTAACGAATTTTTAAGAGACAGTCTTCACTCCTTCCGATCTGATCAAGTAAGTGTAGAAAAAGTGTGGAATGTTTTCAAAGAGATAGTATCGACAGCAATTGAGAGATATACAGGGTGTTACAAAAAGGTACGGCCAAAATTTCAGGAAACATTCCTCACACACAAAGAAAGAAAATATGTTATGTGGACATGTGTCTGGAAACGCTTACTTTCCATGTTAGACCTCATTCTATTACTTCTCTTCAAATCACATTAATCGTGGAATGGAAACACACAGCAACAGAACGTACCAACGTGACTTCAAACACTTTGTTACAGGAAATGTTCAAAATGTCCTCCGTTAGCGAGGATACATGCATCCACCCACCGTCGCATGGAATCCCTGATACGCTGATGGAGCCCTGGAGAATGGCGTATTGTATCACAGCCGTCCACAATACGAGCACGAAGAGTCTCTACATTTGGTACCGGGGTTGCGTAGACAAGAGCTTTCAAATGCCCCCATAAATGAAAGTCAAGAGGGTTGAGGTCAGGAGAGCGTGGAGGCCATGGAATTGGTCCGCCTCTACCAATCCATCGGTCACCGAATCTGTTGTTGAGAAGCGTACGAACGCTTCGACTGAAATGTGCAGGAGCTCCATCGAGCATGAACCACATATTGTGTCGTACTTGTAAAGGCACATGTTCTAGCAGCACAGGTAGATTATCCAGTATCAAATCATGATAACGTGCTCCATTGAGCGTAGGTGGAAGAACAAACTAAAATGAGCCCTAACATGTAAATTAAGCCTTTCCGGACACATGTCCACATTACATCTTTTCTTTATTTGTGTGTGAGGAGCGTTTCCTGAAAGTTTCACCGTACATTTTTGTAACACCCTGTATACCACATAAATTAATAAGTGATGGTACTGATCCCCACGATACACAAAACGGGTCAGATCGTTGTTGCAGAAGCAACGAAAAAGCTTGCGAAATTTAAAAGAACGCAAAGTCCCCAAGATTGGCAATGTCTTACAGAAGTTCGACATATAGCGCGTACTTCAATGCGAGATACTTTTAATAATTTCCACAACGAAACTCTGTCTCAAAATCTGGCAGAAAACCCAAAGAGATTCTGGTCGTACATAAAGCACACCAGTGGCAAGACGCGATCGATACCTTCACTGCGCGATAACAACGGTGAAGTCATTGATGACAGTGCCACTAAAGCAGTGTTATTAAACACGGTTCTCCGAAACTCCTTCACAAAAGAAAACGAAGTACATATTCCTGAATTCCAATCAAGAACAACTGCCAAGATGAGAAACATAGAAGTAGATATCCTCCGTGTCGCAAATCACCTTATAAAGGCAAGCCCTCCGGTCCAGATTGTAAACCAGTCAGGTTCCTTTCAGAGTATGCTGATACAATAGCTCCATATTTAGCAATTACATACAACCGATCGCTCACAGAAAGATCCGTACCTAAAGACTGGAAAATTGCTCAAGTCACACCAATGCCCAAAAAGGGAAGTAGAAGTAATCCGCTGAATTGCAGGCCTATATCATTAATGTCGATTTTCACTAGGGTTTTGAAACATGTAATGCGTTCGAACATTATTAATTACGTCGAAGAAAACGATTTATTGACACATAGTCAGCATGGATTCAGAAAATATCGTTCTTGTAAAACACAGCTAGCTCTCCATACTCATGAAGTAATGAGTGCTGTCGACAGGGAATGTCAAATTGATTCCATATTTTTAGATTTCCAGACGGCTTTCGACACCGTTCCTCACAAGCGTCTTCTAACCAAACTGCGTGCCTACGGAGTATCGCCTCAGTTGGGTGGCTGGATTCGTGATTTCGCGTCAGAAAAGTCACACTTCGTAGTAACAAACGGAAAGTCATCGAGAAAAACAGAAGTAATATCGGCGTTCCCCAAGGAAGTGTTCTAGGCCCTCTATTGTTTCTGATCATTATTAACGACATACGAGACAATCTGAGTAGTCCTCTTAGATTGTTTGCAGATGATGCTGTCATTTACCGTCTTGTAAAGTAATCAGATGACCAAAACGGATTGCAAAATCATTTAGATAAGATATCTGTATGGCGCAAAAAGTGGCAATTGACCCTGAATAAAGAAAAGTGTGAAGTTATTCATGTGAGTACTAAAAGAAATCCGCTAAATTTCGATTACGAGATAAGTCACACAAATCAGAAGGCTGTAAATTCAGCTAAATATATAGGTACTACAATTACATATAGCCTAAACTGGAATGATCACATAGATAATGTTGTGGGTAGGGCCAACCAAAGACTGCGATTCATTGGCAGAACACTTAGAAGGTGCAACAGGTCTACTAAAGAGACTGCTTACACCACGCTTGTCCGCCCTATTCTGGAGTATTGCTGTGCGGTGTGGGATCCGCATCAGGTGGGACGGACGGATGACATCGAAAAAGTTCAAAGCAGGGCAGCTCGTTTTGTATTATCGCGAAATAGGGGAGCTAGTGCCAGAGACATGATACGTGAACTGGAGTGGTAATCATTGAAACAAAGGCGTTTTTCGTTCCGGAGGTATGTTCAAATCAAATGGCTTTGAGCCTCTAAGGGACTTAACATCTGAGGTCATCAGTCCCCTAGAACTCAGAACTACTTAGAACTAACAAGCCTAAGGACATCACACACATCCATGCCCGAGGCAGGATTCGAAACTGCGACCGTAGCAGTCGCGCGTTTCCTGACTTAAGCGTCTGGAACCGCTTGGCCACCACGGCCGGCGAAGGGATGTTCTAGTGAAATTTCAATCACCAGATTTCTCCTCCGATCGCGAAAACATTCTGTTGCCACCCACCTACATAGGGAGAAATGATCATGACGATAAAATGAGAGAAATCAGGGCTCGCACAGAAAACTTTAGTACTCGTTTTTCCCGCGCGCCGTTCGATAGTGGGACGGTAGAGAGACAGCTTGAAGGTGGTTCATTGAACTGAACCCTCTGCGAGGCACTTTATTATGATTAGCAGAGTTATCACGTGGATGTAGACGCAGATGTACAAGCTGAATGCACCAAAATAAAAGAACAAACACAGAACAAATTCTAGTGTCTGTAGTAGGTTAGTAGCTGGGTAATTGGTCAAGGGTTTCAATGTAGTTTCGTAGTAGTAGTAGTTGTAGTTTCTTTCTTTTGGAATGTCTCCTGCTTTTTTAAAAAAACTAAGTATCAGAAATAAATAATTAATACACAACTTATAACTATCCAACTAATATATGATTTGCATGGTCTGTTTCAGTTTTTAGATAATAGGCTGTAATTATGAAAAATAAAGAAGTAATTGTTCTTCCTGGAAAGTGCTCTCTCGAAATAGTAAATCTCTTCGTGATGCACAACGCCTCTGTTGTAAAGTCTGCCAACGGAGTTTTTTTTTAGCATCTCCGTAACGCTCTCTCGCCAGCTAAACGATCCCGTAACGAAACGCGCCGCTCTTCGTTGGATTTTCTCTGTCTCCTCTATCAGTCCTACCTGACAGGGATCCCAGACAGAGGAACAACACTTATGAATTGGGCGAACAAGCGCCTTATATGTCACTTCTTTCGTTGATGAGTTACATTTCCTTAAGATTCTCCCTATGAATTGAGTCTGGCAGCTGCTTTTGCCACTATATGTTTTATGTGGTCAGTCCACTTAAGTAAGGTCGCTCAGTGTAGTTGCTTCTAGTTATTTTACGGCACATACTGCTTCGAGTGGTTTGTCATCAGTAGTGTAGCTGTACAATAGTGGTTTTCTTTTCCTGTGTGTGCGCAGTATGTCACATTTATTTACGTTCAGGATCCACTGCCAGAGCCTGCACCATTCGTCAATTCTCTGCAGTTTGTTATAGACAACTGCATGACCTGCGAACAGCGTTAGAGAGTATCTGACCCTTTCTACTAGATCATTTACATACGTTGTAATCAGTAACAGTCCTATCCCACTTCATTGGGATACACCGAAAATTACATGTCGATTTTGTTCCGTTAAGAGCGACATGTTAAGTTCTGTTTGCAAGGAAGTCGTCAGTCCGATCACAAATCTGCTGCAATATTCGATAAGCTAATGTCTTTTTTTTTTTTTTCACTAAACGGCAGTGCGGGACGGAGTCAAATGCCGCCCTGAAGTCAAGGAACTCGACATCAACCTGAGCGTCGTTGTGTATCTGAAGAAGGAACTGAGCCAGCTGAGTTTCGCAGGATCTCTGTTTGCGGAATGCGTGTCGATTCTTACAGAGGAGATTTTCCTTCTCCAAGAACGTCATAATTCTTGAGCTTAAAACGTCTTCCATAATTCCGTAAGAGATCGACGTCAACTATATAGGCCTTTCTTAAGAACTGACGTCCTCTAGCTACCGGGGAAACCGACACAGGGATTTCGATAAGGCTGGAACTACACTGTCATATTTTTTTGACAGGGAAACATAATCAAATATTCATCAAATTTCTTTAACAAAGATCTTTGTGTCGTGCAGTCGTCAAGGATACACGAGAGGGTCTTCGGCTCCGAAAGCCCACGTCGATGATGTTCCGTTGAATGGTTCGCGCGCTGACACTTGTTGACGGCCGAGCACTGAAATTTGCAGCAATTTGCGGAAGACTTGCACTTCTGTTTCTTCAGTCGTCGTTGGTTCCGTTCTTGCAGGCTCTTTTTCCAGCCGCAGCGATGTCAAAGACTTGATGTTTTACCGGATTCCTGATATTCACGGTACACTCGTGAAATAGTCGTACGGGAAAATCCCCACTTCGTCGCTCCCTCGGAGATGCTGTGTCCCATCGCTGGTGCGCCGACTACAACAGCACGTTCAAACTCACTTAAATTTTGATAACCTGCCAGTGTAGCAGCAGTAACCGATCAAATAACTGCGCCAAACACCTGTTGTCTTGTAGAGGCGTTACCGATTGCAGCGCCGTATTCCGCTTGTTTACATATCTCTGTATTTGATACTAATTTTACTAAGATTTGAAGCTCCTCTTCTCGTTCTTCCGTGCTTGCGATTTAAAAACTGGTTTGTTTTGGAAATCAGCCTTATGCAAACACAATTAGGACTAAAATCTATGTTTAATAATACAGTTCAATTAGCGATGAATTTTTAAGGTGTCCAAACAAAACGAAGCAAATTGCAAATATTGTATTTCTTAGGACTACAGTAGTCAAATTATTACAAATGTGATATTGTACTTTACAGAAAATAAAAATTTAACCCACAGAAGATGACACATTGGTGTCGAAACATGTCTGGGGAATATATAAAAATAAACTAATTGTGTTTGCAAAAGGCTGATTTCCAACACAAGCCAGTTTTTCTCTGTATTTGGTTGGTTGGTTGTTTTGGGGAAGGAGACCAGACAGCGGGGTCATCGGTCTCATCGGATTAGGGAAGGACGGGGAAGGAAGTCGGCCGTGCCCTTTGAAAGGAACCATCCCGGCATTTGCCTGGAGCGATTTAGGGAAATCACGGAAAACCTAAATCAGGATGGCCGGACGCGGGATTGAACCGTCGTCCTCCCGAATGCGAGTCCAGTGTCTAACCACTGCGCCACCTCGCTCGGTCTCTCTGCATTTGAATACGCATGTCTATACCAGTTTCTTTAGCCCTCACTTACTTACTCGGGTTTGGAAAGGGACATGATTCCCCTTCCAGAGTTAAAACCGAGTTCGATATCTTAGCTACAATTCATACACAAGAGCGTATGAAATGAAGTAAACGTAAACTGGCCATTTTTCACTGTAAACTTTACGAAAGACACGCGATATTTTACTTATTTTCGGAGTAGCACGAAAACTATGAGCAATTAGGAAAAGAGAGACAGTTCATTATCAGGCTGCGATATATGACTAAAAGATGTGAAAGAACAAAGCTTTTTTATCGAACAGTTTCCTAAGAGTCGAATGAGAAAGTGTGTGTGTGAATTCCTAAGGTACCAAACTGCTGAGGTGACAGGTCCCTAGACTTACACACTACTTAAACTAACTTGTGCTAGGAACAACACACACCCATGCCGACGGGACGGGCCAGAATGAGAATGCATAGTGTAGAAAACATGTGAATACCAAAACAATCGTTTTTAATTTTTTACTCGAAAAGTTTTAATGAGAAAATAACTACATAGGGGGATGAGGCCCTGCCTCGTTTACTAAACTATTTTCTGAGGTCGCGCTGACCAAGAGTCCTTCTTCGGGCTTGGGCGCGTGTGTTGTCCTTAGCGTAAGTTAGATTAAGTGGTGTGTAAGTCTAGCGACCGATGACCTCACCGAGCGAGGTGGCGCAGTGGTTAGACACTGGACTCGCATTCGGGAGGACGACGGTTCAATCCCGCGTCCGGCCATCCTGATTTAGGTTTTCCGTGATTTCCCTAAATCACTCCAGGCAAATGCCGGGATGGTTCCTCTGAAAGGGCACGGCCGACTTCCTTCCCAATCCTTCCCTAATCCGATGAGACCGATGACCCCGCTGTCTGGTCTCCTTCCCCACACCAACCAACCAACCGATGACCTCAGCAGTTTGGTCCCATGGGAACTTACCGCCACTATTTTTTTTAGAGTCACAGTGGTATTTTATTCCAGGGCTCTACTGACAAGTCTGTCTTCAGAGAAATACGTTCGTGATGTGGGCCATACTTTGGTTGCATGTGTGAGCGGTTGATCCATCTGGTCGGTTTACAGCATATAGCTTCTCTGCATCTGTTAACTGCACATGGCGGTCTGCACTACGTCCCCAGAATGCTTAGAGCGCCCAGAACGAGAAAGGAGTCACTATCACCGGAGTAGAAGACTCTTCAACCGGCCTACAACCAAGAAAGCTGTCAAAGCTACACGCCTTACCGGACAGCAGCGGCAACCCCCAGGACAGGTAACTGGGGCGTTAGCGGCCACTAGGCAAGAAAAATTACCGCCGGTTGATCTTAACAAGTTGTAACAAGTTGAACGCAGTAAATAGTAATAAGAAGTCAAGGAAAGCTAAACAGATACGCCTTCCCCAAGCACTCCACTCGCTGCTCTTCGCCTCGGCGACACTATGAGCAGCAACACGAACCCAAGTCACTGGAGAATCGCGAGGTGTCACAGTGGTGCAGGTTTCTCTACTTGGATTGAAAGGCACTCATCTTAAAGCTTGCTGGATCCGGTTTGCGACGAGGTCGTGCACCCTCGTGACCACAGGCCTTCCATCCGGCAGTCCACGCGTGCCGCCAGCAGTCCCGGCGTGTTTCCGCACTGTGCGGACCTGACTCCTCCTGAGTCCCCAACAGAACTGGCCCACTCACACGACCCAGAAGAACGACCACGTCGACCCAAAGATAGAGCAACTGTTACTGCATATCTACACTCCTGGAAATGGAAAAAAGAACACATTGACACCGGTGTGTCAGACCCACCATACTTGCTCCGGACACTGCGAGAGGGCTGTACAAGCAATGATCACACGCACGGCACAGCGGACACACCAGGAACCGCGGTGTTGGCCGTCGAATGGCGCTAGCTGCGCAGCATTTGTGCACCGCCGCCGTCAGTGTCAGCCAGTTTGCCGTGGCATACGGAGCTCCATCGCAGTCTTTAACACTGGTAGCATATCGCGACAGCGTGGATGTGAACCGTATGTGCAGTTGACGGACTTTAAGCGAGGGCGTATAGTGGGCATGCGGGAGGCCGGGTGGACGTACCGCCGAATTGCTCAACACGTGGGGCCTGAGGTCTCCACAGTACATCGATGTTGTCGCCAGTGGTCGGCGGAAGGTGCACGTGCCCGTCGACCTGGGACCGGACCGCAGCGACGCACGGATGCACGCCAAGACCGTAGGATCCTACGCAGTGCCGTAGGGGACCGCACCGCCACTTCCCAGCAAATTAGGGACACTGTTGCTCCTGGGGTATCGGCGAGGACCATTCGCAACCGTCTCCATGAAGCTGGGCTACGGTCCCGCACACCGTTAGGCCGTCTTCCGCTCACGCCCCAACATCGTGCAGCCCGCCTCCAGTGGTGTCGCGACAGGCGTGAATGGAGGGACGAATGGAGACGTGTCGTCTTCAGCGATGAGAGTCGCTTCTGCCTTGGTGCCAATGATGGTCGTATGCGTGTTTGGCGCCGTGCAGGTGAGCGCCACAATCAGGACTGCATACGACCGAGGCACACAGGGCCAACACCCGGCATCATGGTGTGGGGAGCGATCTCCTACACTGGCCGTACACCACTGGTGATCGTCGAGGGGACACTGAATAGTGCACGGTACATCCAAACCGTCATCGAACCCATCGTTCTACCATTCCTAGACCGGCAAGGGAACTTGCTGTTCCAACAGGACAATGCACGTCCGCATGTATCCCGTGCCACCCAACGTGCTCTACAAGGTGTAAGTCAACTACCCTGGCCAGCAAGATCTCCGGATCTGTCCCCCATTGAGCATGTTTGGGACTGGATGAAGCGTCGTCTCACGCGGTCTGCACGTCCAGCACGAACGCTGGTCCAACTGAGGCGCCAGGTGGAAATGGCATGGCAAGCCGTTCCACAGGACTACATCCAGCATCTCTACGATCGTCTCCATGGGAGAATAGCAGCCTGCATTGCTGCGAAAGGTGGATATACACTGTACTAGTGCCGACATTGTGCATGGTCTGTTGCCTGTGTCTATGTGCCTGTGGTTCTGTCAGTGTGATCATGTGATGTATCTGACCGCAGGAATGTGTCAATAAAGTTTCCCCTTCCTGGGACAATGAATTCACGGTGTTCTTATTTCAATTTCCGCCGCTGCTGCCACTAGCGGACGGGCAACGCTTGAGAAACCGAGTGGCGCGAGTCAACACGTGAAGAAAACAAACACCCGCAATCAATGCCAACTAAACGATACCGTCTGGCCTCCAACAGAGGGCGGAAACCTACAAACAGCACCAACGCGTGCCGCCGCAAGGCTCAGGTATCTAGATATCAGGCACTGTTTAAGATGTATTTGAAAAATATGGAGGCAGTAGTGTGCATGCCAGACAACGCACACTGGACACCTATCTTCACTGTGTGGACAGCCTCTTCGTGCAGTGTAAGTGGGCTGTCCTGCGACCGGTATCTGGAACTCTGGGAGTATACATAGCCTGACAACCAGGCCCCAACTGACATGAAGCACAGGAACGGGTCCAAGTAGCCGTTAGCAATTGGTGTTGACAGCCAGTTACGATAATGGACTCTTTTTTTCTGAAACTCAAATTTCAGCGCCTGTACCCTCTCGCACGACAGGCTTTTAATTTCACACCTCTTAGTTCACGATAACACGATGTTGAGATAAACTCTTTACTGAGCTTCAGGGACTTCTCGTAATGTTTGTGAGAATTCTGTCCATAGCTTCAGAGGTCCTCAGTGTCGGTCACCTGCTCCTCCGCACATTCTCAACGGATCCTACAGCCCTCCATTCCTTGTACACATCTTAAACAGTGTTTATCGTGGGATATTTCGCTCGAAGCATTTCTTTACATTCCTTGATGGAGCCTGTCTTTACGTAGCACTTCACACATCAATTCGCTGTTCCAGTAGAAACCAGTGTTGCCAACTCATTTTCGGCCATTGAGCCTACACAACATTTTAAAAGTTCATACGTTCACCTTGAAAGTCCCTGTTGTGGTCTTCAGTCCAAAACCTTCATGCAGCTCTCCACGTTCCTCTATCCTATTCAAACTTCTCCATCTCCGAGTACCTACTGCAACCTACATCCTTCTCAATCTGCCTACTCTATTCATCTCTTGGTCTCCCTCTACGATGTTTACGCCCCACGCTTCCCTCCAGTACTAAATTGGTGATCCCTTGATGCCTCAGAATGTTTCCCACCAACCGATCCCTCCTTCTAGTTACATTGTACCACAAATTTCCCTTCTCCTCAATTCTATTCAGTACCTCCTCATTATCTACCATCTAATCTTCAGCATTCTTCCGAAGCACCACATTTCAAAAGCTTCTGCACTCTTCTTGTCTAAACTGTTTATCGTCCATGCTTCACTTCCATACATTGCTACATGCCATACAAATGCTTTCAGAAAAAACTTCCTGACACTTAAACCTACACTCGATGCTAACAAATTTCTCTTCTTCAGAAACGATTTCCTTGCCATAGCCAGTCTACACTTTATATCCTCTCTACTTCATCATCAGTCATATTGCTTCCCAAATAGCAAAACTCATCTGCAGCTTAAAGTGTCCCCTTTCCTATTCTAATTCCCTCAGCATCACCAGATTTAATTCGACTACATTCCATTATCCTCGTTTTGCTATTGTTGATGTTCATCTTATATCCTCCTTTCAAGACACTGTCCATTCCGTTCAGCTGCTCTTCCAGGTCCTTTGCTGTCTCTGACAGAATTACAGTGTCATCGGCGAACCTCAAAGTTTTTATTTCCTCTCCCTGGACTTAATTCCTACTCCAAATTCTTTTTTTTACCCCTTGTTCAATATCCAAATTCAGCAACACTGGGGATAGGCTAAAAAACCCTGTCTCACTCCCTTCTCAATCACTGCTTCCCTTTCGTGCCCCTCAATTCTTATAACTGCCATCTGGTTTATGTACAAATTGTAGATAACCTTTCGCTTCCTGTATTTTATCCCGGCTATCTTTGGAATTTCAAAGAGAGTATTCCTTCTCTAAGTCTACAAATGCTATAATCGTAGGTTTGCCGTTCCTTAATCTTTCTTCTAACAAGGGAACCTCCCCATCGCACCCCCCTTAGATTTAGTTATAAGTTGGCACAGTGGATAGGCCTTGGAACACTGAACACAGATAAGTCGAGAAAACAGGAAGAAGTTGCATGGAACTATGAAAAAAATAAGCAAAATATACAAACTGAGTAGTCCATCTGCAAGATAGGTAACATCAAGGATAGTCTGAGCTCAGGATCGCCGTGGTCCCGAGGTTAGCGTGCGCAGCTGCGGAACAAAAGGTTCTTCGTTCAAGTCTTTCCTAGAGTGAATATTTTACTTTCTTTATTTTCGCAAAGTTATGATCTGTCCGTTCGTTCATTGACGTCTCTGTTCACTATAAAAAGTTTAGTGTCTGTGTTTTGCGATCGCACCGAAAAACCGTGCGATTAGTAGACGAAAGGACGTGCCTCTCCAATGGGAACCGAAAACATTTGATTGCAAGGTCATAGGTCAACCGATTCCCCCACAGGAAAACATGTCTGATATATTCTATACGACACTGGTGACGGCATGTGCGTTACATGACAGGAATATGTTGTCGACCCACCTAACTTGTACACCTGGCGAATGGGTAAAAAGATTCTTCTACCTTGCCCTATTTAGGTTTTCTTGTGGATGTGATAATCACTCCCAAAAAAGTGATGAAAACATAAGAGTTTGTCACATAAACTGCAACAAATGAATGCAACAGTTTCACAGTCGCTCAGTTTTCCCTGTGCTCTGTCAAAACATATGTTTTTAATGTTTTCAAATTTTTCCGTGTGTAGACCGTCAAATCCTGCATATGTTCAAGCAAATCTGAACATGCCCTGGAATCTTGGAGAGCGAAGTTGATTTTGTGAGAGTGCCTGAACTTTGATAATTGTCTGAAAATAAAAAGTTAAAATTTTCACTGTAGGGAAGACTTGAACCAAGGACCTCTCGTTCCCCAGCTGCTCACGCTAACCACGGGACCATGGCGCTCCTGCCTACATTATCCTTAATGCTGCCTATCTTGCACATGGACTACTCAGTTTGTATATTATGCTTATTTTTTTTCCTAGTTCCACACAACTTCTTCCTGTTTTCTCGAGTCATCTGTGTTCAGTTTTTCAAGGCCTATCCACAGTGCCAACTTATAACTAAATCTGAGGGGGGTGCGATGGGGAGGTTCCCTTGTAAGATAAATCGTAGGGTCAGTATTGCCTCGCATCTTCCTCCATTTCTCTGCAAACCAAACTGATCTACCCTGAGGTCGGCTGCTACCAGTTTTTTCCATACTTTTGTAAGAGATTCGTTTTACTATTTTGCAGCCGGAACTTATTAAACTGATAGTTCGTTAATTTTCACACCTGTTAATATGTGCTTTCTTTGGAATTGGATTTATTATATTCTTCTGGAAGTCTGATGGTATTTCGCCTGTCTCATACATCTTGCTCACCAATGGAAGAGTTTTCTCGTGGCTGGCTCTCCCAAGGCTATCAGTAGCTCTAATGGAATGTTGTCTACTCCCGGGGACTTGTTTCAACTTAAATCTTTCAGTGCTTTGTCAGATTCTTTGTGCAGTATCATATCTCCCTTCTCATCTTCATCTACGCCCTCTTCCATTTCCATAAGATTGTCCTCAAGTTCATGTCTCTTGTATAGACCCTCTATGCATTCCTTCCACCTTTGTGCTTTTCCTTCTTTGCTTAGGAATATTTTTCCATCTGTGCTCTTGATATTCATACAGTTGATTCTCTCTCCTCCAAATGACTCTTTAATTTTCCTGGAGGCAGCAACTGTCTTACCTCTAGTGATATGTCTTTCTACATTCTGCATTTGTCCTTTAGCCATTCCTGTTTAGCCATTTTTCAGTTCCTGTCGATGTCATTTTTAGACGTTTGTATTCCCTTTCGCCTGCTTCATTTATTGCATTTTTATATTTTCTCCCTTCATCAGTTAAATTTAATATCTCTTGTGTTACCCAAGGATTTCTACTAGCCCTCATCTTTTTACCTACTTGATCCTCTGCTTCCTCCACTATTTCATTTCTCAAACCTAACCATTCTTCTTCAGCTGTATTCCTTTCCCCTGTTCTTGTAAATGTTCCATAATGCTCCCTCTGAAACCCTCTACAACCTCCGGCACTTTCAGTTTATCCAGATCCCATCTCCTTAAATTCCTGCCTTTTTACAGTTTTTTCCGTTTTAATCTGCAGTTCATAACTAATAAATTGTGGCCAGAGTCCACATCTGCCCCTGAAAAGTCTTACAATTTTAAACCTGGTTCCGAAATCTCTGTCTCACCATTATATAACCTATCTGAAACCTTCCAGTGTCTCCAGGCCTTTTACACGTATACAACCTTCTTTCATAATTCTCAAACCAAGTGTTAACTATGATTAAATTATGCTCTGTACAAAAATCTTGTAGGCGGCTTCCTCTTTCATTCCTTTTCGCCAGTCCATATTCACCGACTACTTTTCCTTCTCTTCCGTTTCCTACTATCGAATTCCAGTCCCCCACGACTGTTAAATTTTCGTCTCCCCTAAGTATTTGAACAATTTCTTATACCTCATGACACATTTCCTCAATCTCCTCCTCATCCGCGGAGCTAGTTGGCATATAAACTTGTACTGCTGTTTTTCGTGTGGGCTTCGTATCCTTACAGATGAAAAAAAAAACAAAGAAAAGGAAAGAAAACTAGTCAGCTATTGGGTAGTAATATTTCCCCTTTACGAACAATTTCCTATAGTGAATGATCACTATTTTCGAACAAAATATTCACAATGTTATTTGGGAAGATTTTCGCTATCAGTCTACGCCATATTCTGCAGTACATCATTCTGTGCTTGCTACTAGAGACACCAACAGACGCCGCGAAATGAAGTCTTTCTTTTGGAAATGTCGCGCTATTTCCAGTTATTTTCCAGTGTAGGTGTCCTAAAAGAAAATACTCATTTTTAGTTCGTTTTAATTTTTTATACAATTTTTTAATTTTATTACCTGTTCCCTTCATATAGGCGGTCGGCTACCGGGTGCTTGGGAATGCGGGTAGAGGTGTGGCGAGGAACAGATGTTCCGCATTACACAAACAAGCTTCCAGTTTCAAATTCTAATTTCTTCAAATGACTAATTTCGGAGTAGTACTAAGTCCCAATCTTCAGATTATAAGCTTGTGAAAACCCGAAACGAGCTTTTGTTTCAAATGGCTCTAAGTGCTATGGGACTTAGCATCTGAGGTCATCAGTCCCCTAGACTTAGAACTAGTTAGACCTAACTAACCTAAGGACAACACACACATCCATGCCCGAGGCAGGATACGAACCTGCGACTGTAGCAGCAGCGCGGTTCCGGAGTGAAGCGCCTAGAACCTCTCGGCACTGTGGCCGGCAAAACACGCATTTGTTTTGTACAATAGTAAAACAAAACAGACGCAAGATAAACCAGTACCACAGCCAAGAGTCTCAAGATGCGTCAGAGTCTCATAAAAGCGCGTTACAGACGCGTTCAAGCACGTCTGTGGTAGCCCGTTAGCCCCATTACGCGAGGTAAACAAGAGGGGCTGTTTGTAGATTATTTTACTTTCTCACACCATCGGTTTCGACCCCAATGCGCATCTTACGTAGCGCTTGGCGAAGTAGAGGTCTGTCCATACGAGGCGTCTTTCCTCGTGCGCAATCACTGACGCACAGGGAACAAAAGGACATACACAACAATTAGTAGGAAGTAAGCACGCACACATGTGTGTTCTCGTGTCCAGAGATTGCCTCACTGTGCTAGCGGCCGGCTACACATTTGTTCCTTTACTGGGCAATTTGTGCTGCCCTTATTGTTATGAAAGACGACAGCAAACGTAAACACAAGACCTCTATGGATAAAATAAAATCTAAACAACAGAGGTCGAGAACGTGATGCTGACGTTTTATTTGCATATTTCCAGGAAACTTGGTCATTACGAGATTTAAGAATTTTTGCTTAGGAAACTGTAGCGATAAGGCTAGCAATAACATTTCATTAGCTGGAAACTGGCGGTCCGTATACAAGTCTGAGCGATTTATTTCGCATTTCAAGACAATGCACTTATTCCTGAAACTGAGAAATACAATAACATACCTGCTTAAGGGAGTTCTGCAAAGGTCAATTAAGTAGTAAAACGTCATTTTCATTTCATAAAAAGTAGTTTAGACCTTCATTCGAGAGAGATTATATACAGGTTTATTGAACATATTTAATACAAATTCGGTAATGACGTAACACCAGAATCCGCTAGCACTGGGGTCGTGTTTTCCAATTTTGTATTTTTTACATCATTAGTGCCCTTCATTTGTACTTCTAGAGGCAGCACTGTTGAGGCGCTCCACCCTGTTTCTTTTGTTCAGATGTCAGGCTTTTCAAATGTTGAATTATGAAGTCGCCATAACATTAATATTCGTCCACAGATTTATAGACGTTTCTTGTCTGATTTCCTACTTCGAGAGCTACTTTATTCTTCACAGTAATTCTAGACGCTCATGGTAGTACATCAAATTTGTATTCATATAATCTTTAAAGCAGATGATCTCTCATCTATAAATTTCAGCGTGCTTTCTTTTGAGTCAACAGACGTTAGCCGGCCGCAGTGGCCCAGCGATTCTAGGCGCTACAGACTGGAACTACACGACCGCTACGGTCGTAGTTTCGAATCCTGCCTCGGGCATGGATGTGTGTGATGTCCTTAGGATAGTTAGGTTTAAGTAGTTCTTAGATCTAGGGGACTGATGACCACAGCAATTAAGTCCCATAGTGCTCAGAGCCACTTGAACTATTTTTTGAACAGACGTTATTTCCCATTAATCGCATTAATCTTCCTATTGTGTTTCAAACACAAACACACATACCGTGAATGGGTGTGTTTAAAAAATTTAGTTTTCTTAGATGATTCTTTAAAATATATTTTGTATTTAGTTTTTTATGTAGAAAAACACAAGTTTGAATTTCTCAACATTTATTGTAACATTTAATACAAAAAAAGTGTTATAAAATTATAGTTTGCGAAACAAATGTTCATACATGGTTCTTCAAAATAGTCTTTCTATCAGGGTTTTTGCATTTAAGCGCATTTTATAGCTTAAATTTTAACTTTTCCTCTACACAATAACTTAAACTTTAAATTTAATTACGATATTTTATTTTGAGGAACTATATTTAACTCAATGTCTATGGGATGTTATTAGCGTATGCAGTTATTGCAGTAAATATCTGCATGCTCTTGGTAGAGGAATGATTGACAATTGTCACACTTTTTGTTAGTCTTTCGATCTTTCTTCTGTCCTCACTCTTTGCACCGGCCCCTCTTCTGTTCTTTTGCTCCTGAACACATTGCAGCAATATTTTCCAAACTTACTTTGATTTTGTTAGGAATATTTTTAGTCATTCTTTCCTCTGGCATTGCTTTTCTTAGCTCATAACCTGGCTCACCGGTTATTGAACTGTGCATTGTTGTTGGCAGAAGAATAAACAAAACAAAAAACTATACACTTACGAGGGTCATTCAATGGTTAAAGAGACAAATTGGTCTGGAGAGAAAAGCCTTTATTTTTACGAAACAATACTTTTTCTGATGTAATTTCTTAGACTTTCCCGGCGATTTGATGACATCTCGTGGAAATCGGGTTTTCTGCCGGATATCAGCGTCTTCCAAACACGATGTTTCGACGTCATTACTTGACGTCTTCATCAGGTGTTCCCTGAGACTGCACCAGTGTTAACAGATCAGGACTGTAAGGGGTACGATGCAGTACTTCCCATCCCATATTTTCGATGGTTTCCTTGGTTAGTTGAGCAATATGAGTACGTGTGTTGTCTTGCTGGAGAATCACACCTCTCCTCTGAGATCCAGGACGTCTCTCTCTCTCTCGTGGCTGGCTACACCTTGTTTAAAAGAGCACTATTGGCTGTTCATTGTACGCTGCTCTTTGAGATAATCACAAAAAACTGGACCTTCAGCATTCCAGAACACTATCAACATGATTTTTTCCTGATGATGCTTGGGTTCTGAATTTTTTCTTGACAGGTGAGTTGGTGTGCTTCCACTCCATGCTTTGTATTTTTGATTCTGACTCTTAATAGCCAACCCAAGATTCATCACAAGTTAAAATTTTCTTCAGGAAGTGCTCACCTTCTCTTTCATAACGTTCCTTTACCTTTGTGCATACTCTCAGCCTTGTTTCCCTGTGTAGCCGCGTCAACTCCTTTGGGACCCGTCTTGCACATGTTTTGCGGTACTTCAGCTTGTTACAGATAATCTTACGCACTGTTCCGGTACTAACTTGGACCTTATGAACTATCATTTCCACAGTCACACGGCGGTCGGCACGAATAATGTCATCAATTCGACTTTCAAGTGAGCTGGAACTGCAACTGGGCGCCCACAACGGTGTTCGTCAGTCACTGAGTCGCGACCATTTTTGAACTGCAAAAATTTGCACGATTCATACAACGTTCACCATAAACTTTAGGCATTCTGCAGTATATATTCGCTGGTTTGTCGCCATCAGCAAGTAAAAAACGAATAATAGAACGTTGTTCAACTAATGTGGACGTTTCAAGCGGACTCGCCATCTTGAAATGTATTTTTGAGGTTATAAACAAAACAATGTTGATACGTCAGCTGATCAGGGCTCATCCCAGTGACGCCAACCTAAAGCCATAAAAGTACCAAACTTGCCCTACTAAGAGTTTTTTCCCCAGACCAATCTCTCTTTTTAATTATTGAATGACCCTCGTATATGTACTGTTTGTACTAACGAAAAGAGATGGAGCTCTTAAGCGGCGAAAAACGAAACACTACTCAGTGACAATTATGATAATGTAGTATTCTGCCTAGTGGCAAGTCTGTTTCTTTGTACAGAGAATTTCTGATGCCCATGTTCCCTGTCTTCAGCTTCTTCCTCGAGTCTGCTGTATCTCTTTCCATCTTTCATGTCATCCAAAAGTTGAATTCTTCTTCTTCCTCATCCTACTGTTCCTTTAATTTTCCCTTCAATGACTTCGCGTATGTGCCCTCCGTGTCTAAGTATGCGTCCGACCCAGTTGGCCTTTCTCTGAAGAATTGTATTCAGAAACATACAATGTAGGCTTTCACGGCCGGTGTTGTCTTCAGTTGAAACTTCCGAACTGAGAGCCCGTGGTCGATGTATAAAATTTCCACCTTACATTTCGTCTCCATCTGCAGGAGACATCTTCTGAGGTCGTCCAGCAGCAGCGGGAGACTGCAGTAGCCGGACGACCTCAGAAGATGTCTCCTGCAGATGGAGACGAAATGTAAGGTGGAAATTTTATACGTCGACCGTGGCCTCTCAGCCCGGAAGTTTAAACTGTATTCAGAACGTCTCTCTTCTCTCCTACTGTTCTCAGTACATCGTTATTCGTCACCCGGTCGGACCACTTGATCTTCTCGATTCTCCTCCAGCACCACATTTCAAAAGTTTTAGGTACTTTTTTTTCCTTTTTTTGTCATAGTCCACATCTCTGTTCTCTGCAGTGTAATGCTCCAGATTTAACACTTCACCGCCGGCCGAAGTGGCCGTGCGGTTAAAGGCGCTTCAGTCTGGAACCGCAGGACCGCTACGGTCGCAGGTTCGAATCCTGCCTCGGGCATGGATGTTTGTGATGTCCTTAGGTTAGTTAGGTTTAAGTAGTTCTAAGTTCTAGGGGACTAATGACCTCAGCAGTTGAGTCCCATAGTGCTCAGAGCCATTTGAACCATTTTTTTAACACTTCACCAGTTTCTCCCTTAATCACAAGCATACTTCCTGGTCAGCAGGTTCTTTATTGAACGCACTTTTGGCCATAGCGACTTTTGCTCGAATTTTACTGGTGCACTGGGCATCTTTGTCACCAAGTTTGCCAAGTACTTGAACTATTTCACATCCTCCAGTTCTCGACTGTCGATCAGTGACAAAGTTCAGTATACTGTGAGGCTGTGATTTGTCGGATGGACAGTACTTCCACTGCCCAGATGCGCCATGCCGAAGTATGTGTACCGCAGAACCGCCTTCCCACTCCCGCAGTGGCGCGCGGCGCGGCAAACTGTGCCACAACCACAGCGCCGCGCGGCCTGGAAAAGGCGAGAGTCCCGTTTCAATTTGCGCTGTACGCATCTCACGTTGCACCTCTGTTGCTGCGCCGCGCCGTTGGCACCAGTTACTACCAGCACAAAACTTTCCAAACTCTGTCGACGAGTTGCGGTCAGTACCAACTGTCCTAAACAAAGGGAACAGTTATTAATTTACATCCTGAACTTACAACACACAATAATAACTACTTTCACAGGACATCACGGAGTGAATGTCTTCATTTTGGGCAATTTATAACAGAAAAGAGTAACTATTTCTACGAGAGAGTGAAGTTTTCATGAACACCGAATAAACAAAGTCATGCAGTAAAGTAACTTAACAAAAATACAGTCTAGGAAAACACAAACACTCACCTCTTTTTGGCTGAATATGACTGTTTGTGGCTGCATTTGCTGAAGATTACTAAAAATCGTACATTTGTTGGTTATGTCAGATGCCTGTCGCTTATTTGGTAGGTTCTGCAATCGTCGTTCTGAGCTTTTATAGCAGGTTTAGCTGTTAACAGTGGGTTAAGAAGTGTAGATCCCATTTCATTCATTGTTTTTATATTTTAGCGTCACACGACATCAAAAAACTCTTCCTGTTCCTGCATTTCAAAAACAAGAGTGTTAAACAATCTTTGGAAGTGCAAAAATATTTTCAAAACCTGTTTATCCTTCAATATTTTTGATTGATGACAGTTTACTGCAAAAGACTTCAGGCAATTCTATTTGAACTCCTCCTCTGTTTCATCAAAACAGCAAGATTGTAACTTGGCTATAACTTCGCACCTCAGAAGCATTGATCTACATACTTAGCCATGATTATCAACGGGGATTCGGTATCATTTGATAGGTTGTACATCGTGTGTATGAATATGTAAAGAACACTGACATTATCACGTGCACCTTGTAAATACACTACTGGACTTAAAATTGCTACGCCAACAAGAAATGCAGATGATAAACGGCTATTCATTGGACAAATATATTATACTAGAACTGACATGTGATTACATTTTCACGCAATTTGGGTGCACAGATCCTAAGAAATCAGTACCCAGAACAACCACCTCTGGCGTAATAACGGCCTTGATACGCCTGGGCTATGAGTCAAACAGAGCTTGGATGGCGTGTACAGGTACAGCTGCCCATGCAGCTTCAACACGATACCACAGTTCATCAACAGTAGTGACCGGCGTATTGTGACGAGCCAGTTGCTCGGCCACCATTGACCAGACGTTTTCAGTTGGTGAGAGATCTGGAGAATGTGCTGGCCAGGGCAGCAGTCGAACATTTTCTGTATCCAGAAAGGCCCGTATAGGACCTGCAACATGCGGTCGTGCATTATCCTGATGAAATGTAGGGTTTCGCAGGGATCGAATGAAGGGTAGAGCCACGGGTCGTAACACACCTGAAGTGTAACGTCCACTGTTCAAAGTGCCGTCAATGAGAACAAGAGGTGACCGAGACGTGTAACAAGTGGCACTCCATACCATCACGCCAGGTCATACGCCAGTATGGCGATGACGAATACACCCTTCCAATGTGCGTTCACCGCGATGTCGCTAAACACGGATGCGACCATCGTGATGCTGTAAACAGAACGTGGATTCATCCGAAAAAATGAAGTTTTACCATTGGTGCACCCAGCTTCGTCGTCGAGTACACCATCGCAGGCGCTCCTGTCTGTGATGCAGCGTCAAGGGTAACCGCAGCCACGGTCTCCAAGCTGATAGTCCATGCTGCTGCAAACGTCGTCCGTGCAGATGGTTGTTGTCTTGCAAACGTCCCCATCTGTTCACTCAGGGATCGAGACGTGGCTGCACGATCCATTACAGCCGTGTGGATAAGATGCCTGTCATCTCGACTGCTAGACATACGAGGTCGTTGGGATCCAGCACGGCGTTCCGTATTACCCTCCTGAACCCACCGATTCCACATTATGCTAACAGTCATTGGATCTCGTCCAACGCGAGCAGCAATGTCGTGATACGATAAACCGCAATCGCGATCGGATACAATCCGACCTTTACCAAGGTCGGAAACGTGACGGTACGCATTTCTCCTCCTTACACGAGGCATCACAACATCCTTTCACGAGGCAACGCCGGTCAACTGCTGTTTGTGTATGAGCAATCGGTTGGAAACTTTCCTCATGTCAGCACGTTTTAGGTGTCGCCACCTGCGCCAACCTTGTGTGAATGCTCTGAAAGGCTAATCATTTGCATATCACAGCATCTTCTTCCCATCGGTTAAATTTCGCGTCTGTAGCACGTCATCTTCGTGGTGTAGCAATTTTAATGGCCCAGTAGTGTACTTTCACAAGACCTCACGGAGTGAATGTCTTCATTTTGGGCAATTTAAAACAGAAAAGAGTAGCTATTTCTACGAGACAGGTGAGTGAATGAAGCTTTCATGTGTTATATCCTAGCCAGTAATGCCACCCGAGCCCGCTGCCAAAAGGTTGGCAGCATCAAAGTCCGGACGCCGTCCGCATAAGCAGCGCCAGCGAGACAGGAAATCGCCGCAAGTCTGCGCGCGCCACCGCTGGCTTCTGGTTTCTTAAGCGCTGACGTCGCGAGCGCTAGGACAGTTTTGTATTCGCCGCTCAGTTGTATACTCGCCACCGAATTGTGTACTTGCTAGTCAGTTGTGTGTTCATCGCAGCAGAGTTGTTGTTTGTCGTCAGCCGACGCTGACCTAGCCGCTCCGACTCGAACTAGACAGATTTCTGTAGACACGGAGTTCACTACTGTGTTTCTGTATCTTCGTTAATAAAGATAAGTACCGACTTTTATTTAATCAGAGTGTTTGGGTTTTCATCTTCTGTTCACTGTTCCAGCGGACCGGTCGGCCCGCTATTAAAAGTGTGGCGGTGACTTCGTAAGCCGTTTCTACAGCGAATTGTTTGTCGCTACGAACGCCGCCACAAAATCATGAACACCGAATAGCCGGCCTGAGTGGCCGAGTGGTTCTAGGCGCTTCAGTCTGGAACCGCGCAACCGTTACGGTCGCAGGTTCGAATCCTGCCTCGGGCATGGATGTGTGTGATGTCCTTAGGTTAGTTAGGTTTAAGTAGTTCTAAGTTCTAGGGGACTGATGACCACAGATGTTAAGTCCCATAGTGCTCAGAGCCATTTGAACCATTTTTTTGAACACCGAATAAACAAAGTCATGCAGTACAGTAACTTAACAAAAATACAGTATAGGAAAACACAAACACACTTTTTGACTTAATATGTCTGTTCGTGGTTGTATTTGCTGATGATTACTTAAAATCTTACATTTGTTGGTTATGTCAGATGCTTGTCGCTTATTAGGTAGGTTCTGAAATCCTGGTTCTGAGCTTTCATAGCAGGTTAAACTCTTAACAGTGAATTAAGAAGTGTAGATCTCATTTCATTCATTGTTTTTATATTTTAGCGTTACACAACATCAAAAAACTCTTCCTATTCCTGTGTTTGAATACAAAAGTGTTAACACAATCTTTACAACTGTAAAAATATTTTCAAAACCTGTTTGTCCTTAAAAATTTTGGATTGACGACAGTTTACTGCAAAAGACTTCAGGCCAATTCTTTTTGAACTCCCTGTCTGTTTCATCAAAACAGCAAGATTGTAAAATGGCTATAATTTCGCACCTTACAAGCATTCATCTGCATACTTTGCCATGATCTACAATCGGAATTAGGTATCATTTGATAGGTTGTACATTGTATATATGCATATTTAAAAAAGACTGACGTTGTCACATACAACTTGTAAATAGTTGTTAACGCTTATTGCATGAAAAGTGATGGGTTGTCATTATTATCAAAGCAGCATAATGAAGATTGCCTATACCAGCAGAGGTTGGAACTCCAGTGGAAATGAAACGGCAGGCCCTGGGTGGAAAAGCCCGCACCATGCCCTAGCCGGGCAGTCGGGGCCCCTGAGTGCTGAAGCACAATACAGCGGCGGCCGGCCTGTTTTGTAGCTGGGCTGGAAGGATAACCGGAAACTCTGAAAATCTTGGACGCAGCAGAGAGGAACGAGGAAGCGTTACTTCGGTAATCACACAGGCTGGGTTATTTCCGAGGATATTTACTCTGAGAAACATACCATTGTATGCACTCTTAATTAATGGGGATAGGTATTTTCTCGCAAACTTTGCCCGCTGGACGACAAAAGACTAAAAAATGGTTGGTCGGCGTTTGGAAGAATCTATAGAGAGGGAGAATATTCTATAGTTTCGAGAATAGGATTCGCCTTCTGCAGTTACGAGAGAGGGAAGCCGAGCTTTCCTGAGAAGCCACCGGTGGAGAGAAAGTAGTCTTCCATTTCGAGCACCCGTGTTTAACGGTCGCTCAGTATCAGCTTTTGTTGGTACAGACGGACTTGCTGTCTTTCCTCTCAGGACATTTTATAGTTAGAAAGGTTAGGCATTGTACTGTTGCGAACTTATACGAATCAGGACTTTGCTTCTAGGTAAGGAGTCATCATTGAGTATGCAGTGTTCAGTGATTGAGAGCACTTCTTCTGCCTATACTCACGTAGATACGTTATGTGAACTCCATCCCTGTGGCTGGGAGTTCGCGTTTCTCGTCAGTAGAACACAGAGAGGAGAAGGCAGTATGAGAGTATATTAGTGAGAGGACCGCCTTCTGCCGTCCTAGTGTTTGAAAGAGTTTATTTGTGGCTGGAGTTCTTCCATCACCGCAGACGTGTACGAGAACCATCACTCCGACGCAACAGACGCAGGTCATATGGTGATATTGCTAATTGCTTCCACATATTAGGGCTATAAGGCTAAACAGCTGTGATCACGTAAGTTTTATTTCCACTGAGGTTGCACACCAGTGTAGACCATCTTTGAAAGCAGTGTCTTCTAGTGTTTGGTACATAGATGATGTCAGTCACTCGCGTTATCTGTATTAGATCGCGTAGCCATAAAAAGGGAAGGATTTGGGCAATTGATCAGTAATATTAGTTCTGAAATATAAACATTCGTAATATAAAGGGGTTTTTAATCTACTACAGATGTATAAACAGAAAAAACATTCATCATTTTGTAGTTACTAGTTCCCTTAATCATTCATTCATGTTTATGTTGTAATTTATATGTTAGAGAGCAAGAAGGAGGAGATAATATCACCATTAAGAGAACCTAAGATGAGCTTCATGGGGCACTCAGACAGTGCCAAATCTTCAAATTCGCATTCAGTATTTTCCGTTGCACACATCCTGGAGATACTAAAAGGTATCAGATAGATTATATTATGGTAAGACAGAGATTTAGGAACCAGGTTTTAAATTGTAAGACATTTCCAGGGGCAGATGTGGATTCTGACCACAATCTATTGGTTATGAACTGCAGATTGAAACTGAAGAAACTGCAAAAAGGTGGGAATTTAAGGAGATGGGACCTGGATAAACTGAAAGAACCAGAGGTTGTACAGAGTTTGAGGGAGAGCATAAGGGAACAATTGACAGGAATGGGGGAAAGAAATACAGTAGAAGAAGAATGGGTAGCTCTGAGGGATGAAGTAGTGAAGGCAGCAGACGATCAAGTAGGTAAAAAGACGAGGGCTAATAGAAATCCTTGGGTAACAGAAGAAATATTGAATTTAATTGATGAAAGGAGAAAATATAAAAATGCAGTAAATGAAGCAGGCAAAAAGGAATACAAACGTCTCAAAAATGAGATCGACAGGAAGTGCAAAATGGCTAAGCAGGGAGCGCTAGAGGACAAATGTAAGGATGTAAAGGCTTGTCTCACTAGGGGTAAGATAGATACTGCCTACAGGAAAATTAAAGAGACCTTTGGAGAGAAGAGAACCACTTGTATGAATATCAAGAGCTCAGATGGCAACCCAGTTCTAAGCAAAGAAGGGAAGGCAGAAAGGTGGAAGGAGTATATAGAGTGTTTATACAAGGGCGATGTACTTGAGGACAATATTATGGAAATGGAAGAGGATGTAGATGAAAACGAAATGGGGGATAAGATACTGCGTGAAGAGTTTGACAGAGCACTGAAAGACCTGAGTCGAAACAAGGCCCCGGGAATAGACAACATTCCATTAGAACTACTGATGGCCTTGGGAGAGCCAGTCATGACAAAACTCTACCATCTGGTGAGCAAGATGTATGAGACAGGCGAAATACCCTCAGACTTCAAGAAGAATATAATAATTCCAATTTCAAAGAAAGCAGGTGTTGACAGATGTGAAAATTACCGAACTATCAGTTTAATAAGTCACAGCTGCAAAATACTAACGCGAATTCTTTACAGACGAATGGAAAAACTGGTAGAAGCGGACCTCGGGGAAGATCAGTTTGGATTCCGCAGAAATGTTGGAACACGTGAGGCAATACTAACCTTACGACTTATCTTAGAAGAAAGATTAAGAAAAGGCAAACCTACGTTTCTAGCATTTGTAGACTTAGAGAAAGCTTTTGACAATGTTAACTGGAATACTCTCTTTCAAATTCTGAAGGTGGCAGGGGTAAAATACAGGGAGCGAAAGGCTATTTACAATTTGTACAGAAACCAGATGGCAGTTATAAGAGTCGAGGGGCATGAAAGGGAAGCAGTGGTTGGGAAGGGAGTGAGACAGGGTTGTAGCCTGTCCCCGATGTTATTCAATCTGTATATTGAGCAAGCAGTAAAGGAAACAAAAGAAGAATTCGGAGTAGGTATTAAAATTCATGGAGAAGAAGTAAAAACTTTGAGGTTAGCCGATGACATTGTAATTCTGACAGAGACAGCAAAGGACTTGGAAGAGCAGTTGAACGGAATGGCCAGTGTCTTGAAAGGAGGATATAAGATGAACATCAACAAAAGCAAAACAAGGATAATGGAATGTAGTCAAATTAAATCGGGTGATGCTGAGGGAATTAGATTAGGAAATGAGACACTTAAAGTAGTAAAGGAATTTTGCTATTTAGGGAGTAAAATAACTCATGATGGTCGAAGTAGAGAGGATATAAAATGTAGACTGGCAATGGCAAGGAAATCGTTTCTGAAGAAGAGAAATTTGTTAACATCGAGTATAGATTTAAGTGTCAGGAAGTCGTTTCTGAAAATATTTGTATGGAGTGTAGCCATGTATGGAAGTGAAACATGGACGATAACTAGTTTGGACAAGAAGAGAATAGAAGCTTTGGAAATGTGGTGCTACAGAAGAATGCTGAAGATAACGTGGGTAGATCAAGTAACCAATGAGGAGGTACTGAATAGGATTGGGGAGAAGAGAAGTTTGTGGCACAACTTGACTAGAAGAAGGGATCGGTTGGTAGGACATGTTTTGAGGCATCAAGGGATCACAAATTTAGCATTGGAGGGCAGCGTGGAGGGTAAAAATCGTAGAAGGAGACCAAGAGATGTATACACTAAGCAGATTCAGAAGGATGTAGGTTGCAGTAGGTACTGGGAGATGAAGAAGCTTGTGCAGCATAGAGTAGCATGGAGAGCTGCATCAATCCAGTCTCAGGACTGAAGACCACAACAACAACAACATTCATTTTACACCCGCCTGGAGTAGCATCTTGGAAGATAATGACCTCAATTTTGTTGATACTCTTCAGAAAGGATTTTCATATTCTCCATATCTGTTCTCTTTTCATACCTAAGAGCAAAGTTTGGCTCAACAAACTGAATCTTGTGGAATACTGGCTCTGATACAGCGCTTTGAGAAAACTGGTGGCACCATAGCCTAAAATTATGAATATCTGTATTTTCGTTGTCAGTGGAAGTATTTAACAACTTTCCACATTCACTCCCAAGATAGATTTGATCTACAGCAAGTTTGAGAGTCAAGAGGACATAATTTACACATTTTTCCAAAGGAGACAGGTTTCATAAAGTTTTGACCAAATTTTAAGACTAATCCTTGGCTTTATGGCAATAGTTGCCCTATTAAATTCTGTATACTTTGAAAAAATCAGTAGTGTTAAAAAATTCAAGAACATATTTCATGAATTCGAGATAACTTTTTTATAAACATTGTTCATTTCAAAACTTATCATTTCCGTCATCTTCACTCTATCAACTAACCTGGCTTCAAGACATAAAGAGTTGCTGAGGTTCCCACTGCTCTAAAATTCTCGATTTGTACTGCTGTAATGTTAGCCACCTCGTTTCAGCTGCCCTTATGTCTCTCTTGATTCGCAAGTTCTTCTAATGAAGAGAGCATGTTGAATGTATGATTCTGGCGGTACACCATCTGACTTTCGGAAAAACATCATCCAACAATTCCGAAGACTGCCAGAGCTGACATATGCGAGAATTATCGCACAATCAGCTAAACTGCTCATGCATCCAAGTTGCTTACAAGTATAGTTTACAGAAGAAAGGAAAAGAAAATTGAAGATGTCTTAGATGACTATCAGTTTGGCTTTAGCAAAGACAAAGGTACCAGAGAGACAATTCTGACTTTGCGATTGATAAAGGAAGCAAGACCAAAGAAAAATCAAGAGACGTTGATAGGATTTGTCGACCTGGAAAAAGCGTTCGACAATATAAAATGGTGCAAGACGTTCGAAGTTCTAAGAAAAGTAGGAGTAAACTATAGGGAGAGACGGTTAATATACAATACGTACGAGAGCCAAGTGGGGTAGTATCAGTGGACCACCAAGAAAAAGTGCTCGTATTAAAAAGGGTATAAGACACGGATGTAGTCTTTCGCCTCTACTGTTCAATCTGTACGTCGAAGAACCAATGATGGAAATAAAAGAAAGGTTCAGGAGTGGAATAAAAATTCAAGGTGAAAGGATATCAATGATACGATTCACTGACGACATTGCTATTCTGAGTGAAAGTGAAGAAGAATTACATGATCTGTTGAATGGAATAAACAGTCTAAAGAGTACAGAATGTGGGCAGGGGCAGGTAAAACACAGTAAGGTAGCTGTAGAAACAATCGGTATGTAGTTGTAAATTGTAGTAGCTGTGTGCCAGAGCTCCAAGCCCTAATAGAAAGCGCTAAAGCTAAAATAGTTACCGTTACGGAAAGCTGGCTAAAGCCGGAAATAAGTGCAGCCGAAATTTTTTCAAATGACCTAGCAGTGTTGAGAAAAGATAGATTAAATACAGTTGGTGGTGTAGTTATTGCTGTCAGAAGTAGTTTATCTTGTAGTGAAATTGAAGTAGATAGTTCCTGTGAAATAGTATGGGTAGATGTTATAGTTGACAGTGGGACTAAACTATTAATTGGATTGTTTTACCGACCCCCTGACATATAGTTGGTGAACAGTTCGAAGAAAACTTGAGTCTCATGTCAAATAGGTAACCCACTCATACAATTATAATCGGTGGTGACTCCAAACTACCCTCGATATTCTGGAAAAATTGGCATAAAACGTGATTCGAAATTGTACTGAATGCCTCCTCAGAAAATTATTTTGAACAGTTACTTCATGAGCCCACTCGAATGGTTGCGAAAGCATACTTGACTTCTTAGCAACAAATAATCCAGGATAAATAGTGAGTATCGTGACGAATACAGGGATTAGCGACCACAAGACAGTTGCTGCTAGGCTGAATACCGTAACACCCACGACCATCAAAGAGAAACGCAAAGTACATCTATTAAAAAAAAAGCTGATAAAAATGCTCTTATCGTCTTTTTAAGAGACACTCTCCACTCTTTCCGATCTGATCATATAAGCGTGGAAAAGATGTAGAATGATTTCAAAGAGATACTATCGACGGCAATTGAGAGATATACACCACATAAATTAATAAGTGATGGTACTGATCCAATACGGTACACAAAAAGGGTCAGATCGCTGTTGCAGAAGTAACGAAAAAAGCGTGCCAAAATTAAAAGAACGCAAAATCCCCAAGATTGACAAAGTTTTGCAGTAGTTCGAATTATAGCACGTACTTCAATGCGAGATGCTTTTGATAATTTCCACAACGAAACTCTGTCTCGGAATCTAGCAGGAAACCCTAAGCAAACATAAAACACACCAGTGGCAAGACACAATTAATACCTTCACTGCGCGATATCAACGGTGAAGTCACTGATGACAGTGCCACTAAAGCACAGTTATTAAACAAAGTTTCCGATACTCCTTCTGCAAAGAAGACGACTTAAATATTCCTGAATTCCAATCAAGAACAACTGCCAAGATGAGAAACATAGAGTTAGATATCCTCGTTGTAGCGAAGCAGCTTAGATCACTTAATAAAGGCAAGGCCTCCGGTCCAGATTGAATACCAGTCAGGTTCCTCTCTGAGTATGCTGATACAATAGCTCAATATTTAGCAATTACATAAAACCTCTCGCTCACAGAAATATCCCTACCTAAAGACTAGAAATTGCTCAAGCCACACCAATACCCAAAATGGGAAGTAGGAACAATCCGCTGAATTTCAGGCCTATATCACTAATATCCGTTTGTGGTGGGGTTGTGGAACATATACTGGGTACGAACATTATGAATTACATCGAAGAAAACGATTTATTGACACATGGTGAGCACGGATTCAGAAAATATCGTTGTTGTGAAACACATCTAGCTCTTTATACTCATGAAGTAATGAGTACTGTCGACAGGGGATGTCAAATTTATTCCATATTTTTAGATTTCCAGAAGGCTTTCGGCACCTTTCTTCACCAGCGTCTTCTAAGCAAGCTGCGTGCCTATCGAATATCGCCTCGGTTGTGCGACTGGATTCGTGATTTCCAGTCAGAATGGTCACAGTTCGTAGCAATAGACGGAAAGTCATTGAGTAAAACAGGAAGTGCTATAGGCCCTCTATTGTTCCTGATTTATATTAACGACACAGGAGACAATCTGAGTACCTCTATTATATTTTTTGCAGATGATGCTGTCATTTACTGTCTTGTAAAGTCATGAGATGACCGAAACGAATTGCAAAATGATTTAGATAAGATATCTGTATGGTGCGAAGAGTGGCAATTAACCCTGAATAAAGAAAAGAGTGAAGTTATTGAGGTGAGTACTAAAAGAAATCCGCTAAACTTCGATTACGCGATAAGTCACACAAATCTAGAGGCTGTAAATTCAATTAAATACTTAGGGATTACAATTACAAATAACCTAAACTGGAACGATCACATAGATAGATAATGTTGTAGGTAGAGCAAACCAAAGACTGCGATTCATTGGCAGAATACTTAGAAGATGCAACAGGTCTACTAAAGAGACTGCTTACACCACGCTTGTCCGCCCTATTCTGGAGTACTGCTGTGCTGTGTGGGATCCGCAACAGGTGGGACGGACGAGTGAGATCGAAAAAGTTCAGAGAAGGGCGACTCGTTTTGTACTATCGCGAAGTAGGGGAGATAACGTCACACACATAATACGTGAACTGGAGTGGCAATCATTAAAAGAAAGGCGTTTTTCTTTGCGACGGGATCTTTTCATGAAATTTCAATCACCAGTTTTCTCCTCCGATTGCGAAAGCATTCTGTTGGCACCCACCCACATAGGGAGAAATGATCATCACGATAAAACAAGAGAAATCAGGGCTCGCACGGAAAAATTTAAGTGCTCGTTTTCCCGCGCGCCGTTCGAGAGTGAAACGGTAGAGAGACAGCTTGAAGGTGGTTCACGAACCCTCTGGCAGGCATTTTATTGTAAATAGCAGAGTAATCACGTAGATGTATTTGTAGATGGAGTGAGAGTAAATCGAAGAAAGACGAAAGTAATGAGAATTAGCAGAAATGAGAAGAGGGAGAAGCTTACATGAGGACTGATGGTAACGAAGTTGATAAAGTTAGGAAATTCTGCCACCTAGGCAGCAAAATAACCAATCACGGACGGAGCAAGGAGGACATCAAAAGCAGACTAGCTATGGCAAAAACGCCATTTTTGGCCAAGCGAAGTCTACTGGTATCAAACACAAGCCTTAATTTGAGGAAGAAATTTCTGAGAATGTACATCTGGAGCACGGCATTGTATGGTAGTGAAACATGGACTGTGGTTCAAATGGCTCTGAGCACTATGGGACTTAACTTCTGAGGTCATCAGTCCCCTAGAACTTAGAACTACTTAAACCTAACTAACCTAAGGACATCACACACATCCATGCCCGAGGCAGGATTCGAACCTGCGACCGTAGCTGTCGCGCGGTTCCAGACTGCAGCGCCTAGAACCGCTCGGCCACTCTGGCCGGCCATGGATTGTGGGAAAACCGGAACAGAAGAGAATCGAAGCATTTGAGATGTGGTGCTACAGACGAATGTTGACATTCAGGTGGCCTGATAAGGCAAGGAATCAGGGGGTAGTGCGCAGAATCGGAGAGGAAAGGAATATGTGGAAAATACTGAGAAGGAGAAGGGTCAGGATGATAGGACATCTGTTAAGCCATCAGGGAATGACTTCCATGGTACTAGAGGGAGCTGTAGAGGGCAATAACTGTAGAGGGAGACAGAGATTGGAATACGTCAAGCAAATAATTGAGGACGTAGGTTGCAAGTGCTACTCTGAGATGAAGAGGTTAGCACAGGAAAGGAATAAAAAAGGATAGAACATTATGACAGTTACGTGAAGTGCAACATTCCAACTGCTTCGTAATTATGATAGGTTGAATTGTACTTTGAATAGACACTGAACACGATTTACGACCAACAAAAACGCTATTGAATTACGTTTACGTCAGAAAGACGTGGTTTACGCCAGGCGTGTAGGCAACCCGCGTGTGCTGTGTGACGTAGGCGGTGGACGGGCGCGGTCTAGGTCGCAGGTCGCTAGAGGTCGGTATCGGGTCGTTCATCTTCGGGAACCAGTTCACTAGGTAGGCGATTTTTATTTTTGTTCGCTGCCCGCACCCTTTTTATATAATTACGTAATACGCTATGTCTGCATCAAATTTTAATTTACTTTCAAGAACCAGTAATTAAAAAAGGCGCCGGTTTTTATTAAAAAATTGTAATTCGGTATTTCTTAATTTATATTTCCATTTGTTAATATACACATAGTCTATTTAAAATGTAAGATTATAAACAGCGTCTTTACAGCTACAAATCTTTTTGCGTGGGCCGGCCTCCCGTCCCCCGATGTGGTAACCGTCTGTGTCTCAGAAGGTTGTAAGAGGTCCATGACTAAGGAATTTATTGCTAGCGCAATCGAGCAGATGTAATTTCGATGGATTGCTCACGCGCTAGCTTCCGATATGAATGCTATAAGAGAATCTCAGACCAGAGAGCAGTGTTGGCTGCAGTAACAGAAGTGTCAGTAGGACTAAACAGTAGCTAGCAGTCAGGTGTATGGAGTTGGCGGAGCCAGTCGTGGGGAGCGATGGCGGTTCAAATGGTTCAAATGGCTCTGAGCACTATGGGACTTAACATCTGAGGTCATAGTCCCCTAGACTTAGAACTACTTAAACCTGCGACCGTAGCGATGGCGGTGCCTGAGCGATGTAATATAAGGTAATAGCAGCCGTGTGCATATGTAGTTTATTCCAACTAAATTTGTACTATTGTTATATCAAGTCCCATGTAAATGATTAAAAAATCTTTTAATAATAATCTTTTTATAAAATTAACTCTTTGACAATCATTCATCTCAATTTAAAGAATTTACTAATTTCTCCAATCCATGGTCATCCCCATTATCGTAAAGAAAAATCAGTTGTTCCTTTCTGAACATGACAAATCTAGCGGCCAGCATTGCACTGGGCTGTGCCAGAAAAATTTCTTATAGGAGCAGATATATACGCGTTATCCGGTGACCTTATTGAGGTAAGAATTTTCAATTTATTCAGTATGATCTTTCAGGGCCATGACGCAGCACTGTTGACGTCCAAATTTACCAGTTTAGATTCACAGACAGTTAATTATTGAAAGGTTATATATGAGTCACATTTTTTTATTGGGAGGTTAGTCACGTTATTATTGCGGGTTATTGAATAATAAACTATTGGAAGGTTATACTGAATGTGAATGCTATAATTATTTTTACTGTTATGAGAGGTGGCATGAGCCCCCTCTCATATTTCTATCTTACGATTTTCCTCTCTAATTTCATGCGGTGTAAAGTTGCTATTCCTTCACACGCGGACTTCCCACGCAGCGTCTCTCGTCACCCAGGTGGTCCGGTGACAGGCGGGCACCGCTGATCTCGAGAGGGTTAAGCCGACGGGTGTGAGGGAGTCGAGTGAATGCTTTCCAGACGCCGACATTGTCAAGAGACACGCCCGGAGGGGTCTGAAGTAGCGGCTGGGCTAGAGGTTCCGTTACTTCGCAGAAACTTAGCGAAAACACTTTCTGGCGGGCTACCAGAGAGGCGTGGGAATGACTTGTGTACCCAGGCAGTTGTGGCGGGAAAATTCCCGCGCTTTCTGAAAAATAGTAACTGTGATTGGCTTGCTCAGGGCATAGCTCCGTGACGTAGCAAAATCAGCGCAGAAATTGGCGCCAAGAATCTCCATTGGTGGAATGGTAGTGCTCCGGCAATGGAGTGGAATTTTCCGCCGGTTTTCGAGTCGCTGATTGGAACGTTTAACCACGGCCACTGTCGTGGGTGCGGGAATGTTGTGTGTTCGGCCTGTACAGGTGCTCTAAGTAGTCGGCTCTCGCCTTTCGGTCGAAGTAGGTTACAAGACTGAGCTCTCGCTGCTCCGGACAGCCTGCTTTCCGTTGGCTGTCTAATATACTTTTATTTAATTGTAACTGTTTGACGAAGTTGCTGAAGTTTCGACTTCACTGTAACTTTCCGAGTACAGTTGGCAATTGAGCGTTCTGCGTACAAGCGGCCTATGTTGTCTGTCTTGAGCAGTTTTGGCTAAAGTTGACTGTATCGGAGTTACAGTGTGACTTCGCTTGTTAAAATCAATCACTGTACCGTCAGTGATTGTGTGGCGAGCCAACTTCGTCACCCTCAGAGGCGCATTTGTATTGCTAGGAAGTCTTTAGTCTGGAACAACCAAACCAGGATAATTCGTTTCGGGCTATACTCGCGACATTATCATCACCACGACAGGACGTCGAAGCAACCAGCCATCGCCTCCGGTACACCAGATCGTGTTCTGGCAGTTAAGAAGACAGTTTGGTAATGTATGTCTGCAGCACCGGCAGATAGGGATTTTCCTAGGTGATAATCAGAGCTCAGCGAGTGCGCCTGTTCGTCTTTCTCTAACTTTGTTCTGTCTTGGGTAGCAGCAATTAATGTTGGGTTAGCTGTGTCTTTCTCTTAAGATTTGAGTGGCAAGGAATTGGCTCCACATACCACTTCGTCATAAACCTCACAATCTAGTTTAGGGACAACTTCACCTTCACAGCGTTTCTTTGAGTATCCAATTTGAGCCAATTTGATGTGTTATAAATGTTTCCTGTGTTTTTGTTTATTATTTTGTGTTTAGTCTTAATAAATCATATTGTTATTTTGGACAGAACTTTCATTGTGTTAATCGGTAGAGCAACTCTATCATTTCTCACTACGTTAATGAAACCTTCCTTTATTTAGCTTATTTATCAAATTAAATTATTGCAGGTGCCAAATTCTTTTCTACTCCACTTGCAGGGTTGATTACAGTCAGTTCGCGTATATTTTCAATCCATGTGCAACAGCAAAAGTCGGAGTTAGAATAGGGGGTCTTAGAGCATCATTTACATATGTAGATTCTAGAAGAATTTAGTGTTAAATACACTGCTAGCCCCGGCACCTCGCAAGGTTATATGAGTCACATTTTTTTATTGGGAGGTTAGTCACGTTATTATTGCGGGTTATTGAATAATAAACTATTGGAAGGTTGTACTGAATGTGAATGCTATAATTATTTTTGCTGTTGGGAGGTTACAAGGTGAAAACTGAAACTGCTACAGGTAACACTTCTGATATATTCATTTAATTCCGTTGTGAGCTTTTACATTTAATGGCTCGCAGGAAATACAGGGTGTATTTCGAATGTATATATTTATTAACCTTTAAGACATACGAATATGAAACTTTACACATGTATTTACGAACCTCTCAAGTTCAGATTACAGATGTGCTATATGTCCTCCATCAGCGACACGAGCAATATCACATCGATACTGAAATTCCTCCCATACTCGGGCAAGCATGTCATCCGTCACTGATGTCATGGAATTACGGATCCGGTTCTTTTCCAGGTTCTGTGGGAGTGGTGGTAAATAAACGTTGTCTTTAACGGAACCCCACAGGGAGAAGTCAGAGGGTGTCAAATCCGGTGACGGTGTAGCCCATCTGAGACATGCTAAGTCGCCAGCTCCTTGGCGACCAATCCAACCGTTCGGTAGAGTTTCATTCAGATATTCACGCACTTGGCGACTCTAGTGAAGGGGTGCCCCGTCTTGCTGAAAAATGAAGTTGTCCTCGTACAGCCTCGGAAGCAACCAGTTATGTAACATAGCGAGATACTGCTGACCGTTAACCGTGTTTCCGTCAAAAAAGAATGGGCCGTAAATCGCACAAAACACATTGACTTTGGGCGAATCTCGTACATGTTCAACGGCTGCACGTGGGTTCTGTAGGCCCCAAATTCGAACATTGTGTTTGTTTACCTGACTACTAACATGGAAAGTAGCTTCATCACTGAACGGGGTGCGTCCATCTACATTTATACTCCGCAAGTCAACCAACGGCGTGTGGCGGAGGGCACTGTCATTACCTCCCTTTCCTCTTCCAGTCGCGTATGGTTCGCGGGAAGAACGACTGCCGGAAAGCCTCCGTCCGCGCTCGAATCTCTCTAATTTTACATTCGTGATCTCCTCGGGAGGTATAAGTAGGGGGAAGCAATATATTCGATACCTCATCCAGAAACACACCCTCTCGAAACCTGGACAGCAAGCTACACCGCGATGCAGAGCGCCTCTCTTGCAGAGTCTGCCACTTGAGTTTGCTAAACATCTCTGTAACGCTACCACGCTTACCATATAACCCTGTGACGAAACGCGCCGCTCTTCTTTGGAAAGTGTAATCATTGTCAACAGCATCAAAAATCTCGTTACGAAATGCCACACGTTTGCGTTTGTCATCAGGACGCAGAGCTTGTCACAGCTGTCACTTGTACGGCTTCATAACCAACCGACGTCTCAAAACACGCCAAATAGTTGTTGTAGGCAGTTGTAACTCCCGACTGGCACGACGAGTCGATTTTGAAGGACTACGTTCGAAAGCAGTTTAAATTCGTGCAACGTTTTCTTCAGGAACACGGGGGCGGCCAGGACTCTTTCCTTTACATACACGTCCTGTATCTAGACACTGTCGATACCATCTGCGAATGTTCCACCAATTCGGAGGATCAATTTGGTACCTCAACCTGAAACGTCTTTGCACTGCAATCACGGAATTGTACTTCGCAAACTGAAGGACACAAAATGATTTCTGCTGCGTAGTAGCCATTTTAATCATATGAAGGTTACCAAGCAAAACAGAAAGCAACTGACATCTTGCGGCTATTAATATAAACTAGGCTATGTATTCGTTTCTCCAATAGCCGAGCCGAGGCGCAGCAATCGATAGTTTGGACAAAATAATACTTTGTAATACGTATATTCTTTTTGAAACACCCTGTATTTGTACACCTACTAAAATCTTTGCATTCTCAAATATTTGTTCTGAAAGCTAAATTGGAAATTATCAGCGCCTCGTTTTCAAAATCACACACTGAAACTTTGAAATGTGGATGCTAACGGATCCGAAGTTCTTGCATTGATTTTAATAAACAGGCTGTTTCAAAATGAATATAGGGGTTTTAGCGCAACTTGAACAGATTTGTGTGTATATCTGTGCGCAAAAGGAAAGTGTATGGAACGACCGAGAGAGACTGAGGACCGTGTTGAAAGAAAGAGAGAGAGAGAGAGAGCGTTTCGCCCGTAGCGCTAAGAAATCAGTTCGGAAGGCTAGTCGTGAATTTGCAGTTCCGGTTGCGGCCGTGTAGAGACTTTTATCGAGACGCCTACAACTACGTCCTTATCGGCTGCAGTTGTTACCAGTTCTAACAAGGGAACCTCCCCATCGCACCCCCCTCAGATTTAGTTATAAGTTGGCACAGTGGATAGGCCTTGAAAAACTGAACACAGATCAATCGAGAAAACAGGAAGAAGTTGTGTGGAACTATGAAAAAAATTAGTAAAATATACAAACTGAGTAGTCCATGCGAAGATACGAAACATCAAGGCCAATGGGTGTCTAGGCGCGCCGTGGTCCCGTGGTTTGCGAGAGCAGCTGCGGAATGAGAGGTCCTAGGTTCAAGTCTCACCTCGAGTGAAAATTTTAATTTTTTATTTTCAGTTTATGTGACAAACTCTTATGTTTTCATCACTTTTTGGGAGTGATTATCACATCCACAAGAAAACCTAAATCGGGCAAGGTACAAGAATCTTTTTACCCATTCGCTAAGTGTATAAGTTAGGTGGGTCGACAACATATTCCTGTCATGTGACGCACATGCCGTCACCAGTGTCGTATAGAATATGTCAGATGTGTTTTCCTGTGGAGGAATCGGTTGACCTATGACCTTGCGATCAAATGTTTTCGTTTCCTATTGGAGAGGCACGTCCTTTCGTGTACTAATCGCACGGTTTTGCGATGCGGTCGCAAAACACAGACACTAAACTAATAACAGTGAACAGAGACGTCAATGAACGAACGGACAGATCATAACTTTGCAAAAATAAATAAAGTAAAACTTTCAGTCGAGGGCAGACTTGAACCAAGGAATTCTCGTTCCGCAGCTACTCACGCCAACCACGGGACCACTGCGCTCCAGAGCTCACGTTGTCTTTGATGTTGCCTATGTGTCACATGGACTACTCAGTTTGTATATTTTACTTATTTTTTTCATAGTTCCATACAACTTCTTCCTATTTTCTCGATTGATCTGTGTTCAGTTTTTCAAGGCCTATCCACTGTGCCAACTTATAACTAAATCTGAGGGGGGTGCGATGGGGAGGTTCCCTTGTAAGGCCTACAGACTGCGGTTTACGTTCCAACTTTGCAAATGAAATGTGCCAGCGTGCGTACCTTCAAACGAAACATCATCGATATGGGCTGTCGGAACCGAAGGCCCACTTGTGTGCCCTTGATGACTGCACCACACAAAGCTTTACCACTTGCCTGGGCCCGTCAGCACTGACGTTGGACTGCTGATGACTGGAAACATGTTGCCTGGTCGGAGGGGTTTCGTTTCAAATTGTATCGTGCGGATGGGCGCGTACGGGTATGGAAACAATCTCATGAATGCGTGGACTCCGCATGTCAGCAGGCGACTGTTCAAGGTGGTGCAGACTCTGTAATGGTGTGGGGCGTGTGCAGTTGGAGTGATATGGGACACCTGATACGTGTAGATACGACTCTGACAGGTGACACGGACGTAAGCATCCTGTCTGATCACCTGCATCCATTCAGGTCCATTGTGCATTCCGAAGGACTTGGGCAGTTCCAGCAGGACAATGCGATACCGCACACGTCCAGAATTGCTACAGAGTGGCTCCAAGAACGCTCTTCCGAGTTTAAGGGGCTCCGGAAAGGCTCAAAATCATGAAAAGTTCAATTTTTACTTTTTTGCGTTTTCTGAATCTGCAGACTATTACCTTTTAATAGATATATAATTTATTCAATTCCGAAGACTACAACTATTTTTAAAATTTTTTTGAAATGTGTTCTACATGGGCGTGACCCACTGTGGCGCTGTTAAACTGCTGTCAAATGGTGTTATTATTAACGTCCGTGTTCATCAGGTACATTTTAGTTGGTTGGTTGGTTGTTTCGGGGAAGGAGACCAGACAGCGAGGTCATCGGTCTCATCGGATTAGGGAAGGACGGGGAAGGAAGTCGGCCGTGCCCTGTGAAAGGAATCATCCAGGCATTTGCCTGGAGCGATTTAGGGAAATCACGGAAAACCTAAATCAGGATGGCCGGACGCAGGATTGAACCGTCGGCCTCCCGAATGCGAGTCTAGTGTCTAACCACTGCGCCACCTCGCTCGGTGTACATTTTAGTGATGTGAGATAAAGTATGTGTTGTGGCTAATCTGTGATGGTTCAATATATATCGCTGGTGTGATTGTCGATTGTTTCATGTTTATTTACTCTGTCGTTATCTCGAAAATATTCGTAATTAATTCTGTTTCTTGAGTCTCTGTTTTGTTGAAGTATAATAATGAGTAAAAGTAAAGTTATTAGAAATCCTCTGAAGGCTTTTAAGAAAAGGAGAAATGTTGGAAAGCCAAAGGTATGTGTTATTACTGTAAAGTACACCTGCCCATAGCAGTCAAAGTGGGAAAGAAAATACTTCACAGAAGAAGCTTGGTTCAATGAGTGAAAACTATGAATGTTTTATGGGCGAATCGGATGTGAATGAAATATTTGATATGTCTGTTCTCAAAGGAATTTTTTCAAACTGTGTAAGATGTATTCATTGTAGTGAAGTTGGTCTGGAACTCTCCATAATAAAGCACGTAGGAGCCGGCCGCGGTGGTCTCGCGGTTCTAGGCGCGCAGTCCGGAAGCGTGCGACTGCTACGGTCGCAGGTTCGAATCCTGCCTCGGGCATGGATGTGTGTGCTGTCCTTAGGTTAGTTAGGTTTAAGTAGTTCTAAGTTCTAGGGGACTGATGACCACAGCAGTTGAGTCCCATAGTGCTCAGAGCCATCTGAACCATTTTTGAAGCACGTAGGACTTGCTAGTGAAATACAACTGAAATGTGATAAGTGTTCATACATGACCACCTTTTGGAACAGTGTTGCAGTAACTGCAACTGAAGAAAATGGTAGCAAAATCTACGAACACAACAACGAGCGATGCTTGCTTTAGACAAGGAACGCCTTCGGGCTGCAGACAGGGCTGTAAAGAGTCTAGAAATACAAGCAAGAGTAAACAGGAGGAGGAACGAGAGGAAGCTGGAGGAGGAGTTTGCAGAGGATGAATATAATCCATCCTATGGACCTGGAATGCACTAAAAAGTTAATCCAATCTTTGTCGCTCGATTCCCAAAACTTTTATTTTCTCATACTAATTACATGTTTTCTAAGGATCTTCCAAACATATTTGTTTCAAACTTTCAGTAAATGTTACACAGTACCTTCTGCATAATTTAACACAGCCTTTTTCCAAAAAACTGTATATTTTTGAATATATAAATAAAAAATTGCAAAAAAATGTTGTGAATTTTCATTACAATTGAAAAAAAAAATCATCTTTAATAACTGAACTAAAATTTTGTAAAATCCCTGTGTTAAGTTGTAGCCCATATTCCAATAAATAATCTGTAAAAAGTTCAACTTCCTACCTCAAATACTTTGTGAGGAAAGATGTAATTTATAAGCGTTATTTTAACATTGCAAGTATAGGGCGTTCCGGAGCCCCTTAAATACTTCCTATGGCCACCAAATTCCCCAGATATGAACATTATTGCCTTGCAACGTGCTGTTTAGGAGAGATCTCTACCCTCTCGTATTCTTACGGATTTATGGACAGTCCTGCAGGATCCATGGTGCCATTTCCATCCAGCACTACTTCAGGGATTAGTCGAGTCCATGCCACATCGTGTTGCGGTACTTGTGCATGCTCGCGGGAAACAGCTCGCCGTACACAAAATTAGGCCGGTGTAACTGTTTCTTTGGCTCTTCAGTGTATATGAGAAACAACTGCATACTGATGATGATCGAGTTAATGTGGTATCGGAAGAGAGTCAGATATTTTGGGGAGAGAGACCAAATGGGCCCCAGAAAATATTACCGAAAACGAGGCCAGCAGACATGATGGTATTTCGGTAAAGCTGTTTAAAATCGTCGGAAAAAATGCAGTAAAGGTGTTCGATTTAATACGTCAGAAAATATGGAGAAACAAGCTGTGGCCAAAAGACTGGAAAAGCTGAGTATTCATCCAGAGTCGAAAGAAAGGAGTTTCTAAAGACTATCGAGCTCACTGAACAATCGCACTTACTTCACGTGCAGGTAAATTCATGCTTAAAATCTTACAAAACAGACTTGGCCTGTAGATAGACCGAGAACTACGTGGAAAACAAGTTGGATTTCGTAAAGGAACAGGGAACTGAGATCGAACTGCCAGCATCCAATGGATTCTGGAGAAGGCAAGGGAATTCCAGAAAGACGTGAATCTCTGCTCTATTCATTATGCTCGAGCCTTGAGCGTGTCGACCAGCATAAATTATGGGAAGTGTTCAAAAACAGGAGTACCAGATCAGCCCATTTACCTCATACGGAACTGGTACTCTGACCAAGCAGCCACGGTGAGGACAACAAAATATGGAACAGCAATATGTGTCGAGATTCACAAAGAAGTACGCAAATTCTGCACACTATCACCTTATTTATTCAAACTGTGGGCGGAACACAGGGATGCTAAGTTAGGTGAAGAAGAAACCAGAATTAAATAGCTGTGATAAGTACGACATGTGATTGGAAAGTTTTAAGAATGGGCTTGTAATTGTATAGTGGTGGTACTTACATGCTAATGTGATGCATCTCCTTCAAAATAGTACCATTCTGTCTGAAAACACCAATGGTCTTTCCACTTTTGGAAACATTCCTGGAAAATTTTTTCCTGAAGTGTGTTGAAGACGCTCTCTGTATTTGCCTGGATGGCAAATCGCTTGCCTCTCAGTGAAAATTTGAGTTTAGGAAACAGGTAGAAGTCCGCAGGAGCCAAATAATATGGCGGTTGTGGTAGCACAGGAATTTTCAGTTTCATCAAAAATTCAACGATGGAGAAGGCACAATGAGCCGGAGCATCGTCATGGTGTAGCACCCAAGTCCTGTCTTTCCACAATTCAGGCCTTTTCTTCTGCACCTTTTCAAGCAAACGCTCAAGGACACATTTGTAGTATTCCTGGTTAACTATCTGTCCTCCAGAAGTAAATTCATTATGGACAATACCGTTAGAATCGAAAAAAATCACCAACATTGTCTTCACCTTCGACCGACTTTGCCGTGCTTTTTTCGGTCGTGGTGAACCAGGAGTCTTCCACTGCGAAGATTGCATTTTGGTTTCAGGTTCATATCCATATACCCACGATTCATCACCTGTAATTAACGTATTTAACAAATCTGGGTCATTTTTAATCAGTTCTTGGCACACTTCAAGTCGGTATTGTCTCTAGTCACTCGAGAACACTTTTGGAATGAATTTTGCGGACATTCAACGCATGTTCAGATCTTCAGTTAAAATTGCCTGAACTGCATAGAAACTTAAATTAAGTGTATCAGCCATCTAATTGTAAGTCTACGATGAGAGCCCACTAATTCACGAAGTTTCACAACATTTTCATTCGTTATTGAGGTGGAAGGATGGCTGGACTGTTGTTCATCTTCAAATGATTCGCGGCCATTTTTAAATCTGCGTAACCAGACAAAAAGATTATCCTGGCTCATACAGTTATCTCCAAAAGCTGTTTTTAATAGTTTGTAAGTCATACAAGCTGATTTCCCAGTTTTGAAACAAAATTTCAAACTCTTTGGTCCGTTTGTACGTCCATTTTCAAGCATTTACAAGCCTGCAGTCAACCAGCTGCCACAACGAACTGAGTAAAGGAAACGCAGTTTCCTGTCAGAGGGCGTTCAAGGGAAAGGCAATGACTCACTTCCCACCCTCCAACTACCTGCTCACCAAACAAGTAAGCGGTAGCGGATACATTCTTAAAACTTTCCAATCCCACATAGTATAAATGATCTTAGATGTGCTGATGATTCCATTCTGATGGCGGAAACTGAACCACTGTTAAAGCTACTCTTACTGAAGCTGAAAGAAGAAAGTGCAAACACTGGTTTAATGCTGAATGTGAAGAAACGAAAGTTATAGAGATGACACCTGTCACTTCCTGGCATATAGGAGGAGAAACAATGGAGTTGGCCCCTATGTTCAATTATCTCGGCTGTCAGATCTCTGCTGACGGTGGCTGCAGCCACGAAGTAAAGACTCCTCCGCTACTGGGCATAAATGCAATGTCCATCCTTCACAATGTTTTAAGAAATAGAGCCATAACTTTAACAACAAAGATCCGTTTAGTAAGCGCAGTCTTTTCACTTGTGAGGTACGATGCTGTGAGGCTTGGACCATAAGAAAGGACGAACAGTGTGGAATAGGTAACTGTGCAGGAAATTCCTCTGAGTTCCACAGACTGCTAAGAGAAGGAATAAGTCAAACTTCTTGGCAGATTAAAACTGTGTGCTAGACTGAGACTCGAAGTTGGGACCTTTGCCTTTTGCGGGCAAGTGCTCTACCAACTCAGGTACCCAAGCACGACTCACGACTCGTCCGCACAGCTTCAGTTCCGCCAGTACCTCGTCTCCTACCTTCCAAACTTCACAGAAGCTCTACTGTGAACCTTGTCTCCGCAATATCCTTTCTTCCAGGAGCGCTAGTTCTGCAAGGTTCGCAGAAGAGCTTCTGTGAAGTTTGGAAAGTAGGAGACGAGGTACTGGCGGAACTGAAGCTGTGAGGACGGGTCGTGAGTCGTGATTGGGTAGCTCAGTTGGTAGAGCACTTGCCCGCGATAGGCAAAGGTCCCGAGTTCGACTCTCAGTCCGGCACACAGTTTTAAACTGCCAGGAATTTTCATATCAGCGCACACTCCGCTGCAATGTGAAAATTTCATTCAGGAATGAATCAGTAATACAGCAACTGAAACCAAATTGCTCCTTGGAAAGAGTGGTAGTGAAACAAAAACTAGCGTGCTTTGGGCACGTTACGAGAAGACACGATTCACTGGAAGACTGAAGGTACGAGGAGTAGAAGGCGGCAGTGGATGAGATGGATCGATTAATTCCAGCCTGGAACGTGTGCGGGAGAAAGTGCAGGGCAGAAGAAATTGACCTGCCTTAGTTCATGCGGTCACGGGGCGTCGGAATCAGCGAAACAAATTGAGGGGGAGAGAGAGAGAGAGAGAGAATTTTATTTGAGGATGAGGCGAGTGTTGTTCGTGTTCTAAGGTTTTTGTGGTGTGTGTGCAAAAATGGTTCAAATGGCTCTGAGCACTATGGGACTTAACATCTGAGGTCATCAGTCCCCTAGAACTTAGAACCACTTAAACCTAACTAACCTAAGGACATCACACACATCCATGCCCGAGGCAGGATTCGAACCGTAGTGGTCGCGCGGTTACGGACTGAAGCGTCTAGAACCGCTCGGCCACACCGGCCGGCTTTGTGGTGTGAGGCCTCCTTACCAAAAAACTGTGTCTGAGATTTTAGTGTGATGAGCAGTAATGCCTAGGTAGTCAGCCAGCCGCAGCAAACTAGTCTCCCCTTTCAAGCGGGTCAGTATCAATATTTTGTATTCGATTTTATCTAGTATTCTGCTGTGTCCTATGCCAATTTTATGAATGGTATTTGATGAATCCCGTGACGCCGTGTTTCTCGACTTCAGGAAGGCATTTGACACGTCCCTCACTGCTGCTCAGTGAAGAAGATTCAAGCTTATAGAGTGTTGGACCAGATTTGGGCGGGACTGCTACGGTCGCAGGTTCGAATCCTGCCTCGGGCATGGATGTGTGTGATGTCCTTAGATTAGTTAGGTTTAAGTAGTTCTAAGTTCTAGGGGACTGATGACCTCGGATGTTAAGTCCCATAGTGCTCAGAGCCATTTGAACCAGATTTGGGACTCGACAGAACACTTCCTTCTCAGCACGTCGCTCTTAAAGGAACAAAATCGATAAATGGAAACGTAATTCCCGGAGTAGTCCAACGAAGTGTGATAGAACCGCTAATTTTCACAATGTATATAAATGATCTAGTAGAAAGCGTCGGAAGCCCTTAACACTGTTCGCAGATGATGGGGTTTTCCATAAGAAAGAAGCAACGCCGGAATCCAGTATCGATTTGCAGAACCATCGATGGAATGCGTAAGGTATGAGGCGGAACTTGGGCCTCATGGAAAAAGGGTGACCCAGCTGAGTCACGCAATTTGGCTCTTAGTTTGATCACGAGGTGTGGCCATTAATTGCACGGGTTGATCACGTAGGCTGTCGCCAGGATCAATGAACTAAACTGGACGGAATGTATTTAGAACATCTTAGGTGATTAGAAATTACTAGACAGGAATACAATTAAATACTTAGCTTTTATTCTGCATCAGCGGTAAACGTTGATCTTGACTTTGTACAATAATATTTACAGTTGCAGTTATAGACTGAACTGCGAATACTTCTTTAGAATTCTGATTGCTTCAGGACTGAAGACCACAACAACAACAACAACACACATATACAGGGTGTTACAAAAAGGTACGGCCAAACTTTCAGGAGCCGGCCGCGGTGGCCGTGCGGTTCTAGGCGCTTCAGTCCGGAACCGCGAGACTGCTACTGTCGCAGGTTCGAATCCTGCCTCGGGCATGGATGTGTGTGATGTCCTTAGGTTAGTTAGGTTTAAGTAGTTCTAGGTTCTAGGGGACTGATGACTACAGATGTTTAGTGCTCAGAACCATTAAACTTTCAGGAAACATTCCTCACGCACAAATAAAGAAAAGATGTTATGTGGACATGTGTCCGGAAACGCTTAATTTCCATGTTAGAGCTCGTTTTAGTTTCGTCAGTATGTACTGTACTTCCTCGATTCACCGCCAGTTGGCCCAATTGAAGGAAGGTAATGTTGACTTCAGTGCTTGTGCTGACATGCGACCCATTGCTCTGCAGTACTAGCATCAAGCACATCAGTACGTAGCATCAACAGGTTAGTGTTCATCACGAACGTGGTTTTGCAGTCAGTACAGTGTTTACAAATGCGGAGTTGGCAGATGCCCATTTGATGTATGGATTAGCACGGGGCAATAGCCGTGGCGCGGTACGTTTGTATCGAGACAGATTTCCAGAACGAAGGTGTCCCGACAGGAAGACGTTCGAAGCAATTGATTGCCGTCTTAGGGAGCACGGAACATTCCAGCCTGTGACTCGCGACTGGGGAAGACCTAGAACGACGAGGACACATGCAATGGACGAGGCAGTTCTTCCTGCAGTTGACGATAACCCTAATGTCAGCGTCAGAGAAGTTGCTGCTGTACAAGGTAACGTTGACCACGTCACTGTATGGAGAGTGCTACGGGAGAACCTGTTGTTTCCGTACCATGTACAGCGTGTGCAGGCACTATCAGCAGCTGATTGGCCTCCACGGGTACACTTCTGCGAATGGTTCATCCGACAATGTGTCAATCCTCATTTCAGTGCAAATGTTCTCTTTACGGATGAGGCTTCATTCCAACGTGATCAAATTGTAAATTTTCACAATCAACATGTGTGAGCTGACGAGAATCCGCACGCAATTGTGCAATCACGTCGTCAACACAGATTTTCTGTGAACGTTTGGGCAGGCATTGTTGGTGATGTCTTGATTGGACCCCATGTTCTTCCACCTACGCTCAATGGAGCACGTTATCATGATTTCATATGGGATACTGTGCTGCTAGAACATGTGTCTTTACAAGTACGACACAACATGTGGTTCATGCACGATGGAGCTCCTGCACATTTCAGTCAAAGTGTTCGTACGCTTCTCAACAACAGATTCGGTGACCGATGGATTCGTAGAGGCGGACCAATTCCGTGGCCTCCACGCTCTCCTGACCCCAACCCTCTTGACTTTCATTTATGGGGGCATTTGAAAGCTCTTGTCTACGCAACCTGTAGTGGGACGCGAAATTGAAGCGTCACCCCTCCACCAGTGTCAGCCCAGTTTGCAGGTGAATATAGGTTTAATTTAGTTTTTTGTTTATGTATTTTTTCTAATATTTGTAATGGTTGTGAATTGTCTAAAGTTTGTATTTATTTTTTTATGTTTCATTTACGGAGAGGGCGGCGCAACGAACGGAGACAGCATCTTCGTTGCCGGGACCAGAGAGAAAATTGCTGGCCACTATACGTCGCGGGTCGACAGCCAAAGAGCAACAGAAGATCCTGAAACCGAGTTGTTGCGTCGTGCTTCTAAAAATTGAAAAATTGAGATTTTTTTAATGTTTTGTACAACAATGACGTCATAGAAAGTTTAATCATGTGTAAATGTTCAGTCCTATCTTGTCAAGGCTCAGGTTCACGTCTATATGTAGGAAGATAATAAACTAGTGTATACTACAAAAGTTTAAATACGTGTTCCGAGAATTTATTTATGAAGAATTATGTTAAGTAATTTTTTTGCAAGATTATTAATTTTTGACAGCGTTCATCGCGAGTGTGATTCTTGAAAGTTTATTCAATGTGGTTCTAATATTTGTTAAATCAGATAACTTGCATTAATATAACTTCTGAGAAGAAACAAACGACATCTAAATTGAAAAAGTTTGTGCAAACCAATTGGCCTGAGTGACGTAATTCTGCGCATACGACTCAAATGATGATGTTTTACAGTTTCGTTCAAGAACCATTCTGAGACAATTTAAAAAGAATTGAAATAATTTTGAAGTGTGTTGTAACTGACGTAGGTGACGAAGTCTGCACATGGTCATATATCAAAAGAAAACCATTCATACAAAACTATACGTCGTTACACTACACCGTGGCGACCTTATAAACAGGACTAGTGTGTAACTAAGGCACACAGGTACGAAACAATTAAAACATCAAGAGTCCTTCGGAAGTCAACGCGAGTTTGGTGGAGCCTTCACCAGCCAGCGGCGACTTCGCGGGTGTGGGCATCTGACGGAGCGCAGCCAAGCAGTACGGTCACGCAGTTATTCCACGAGAAGGCGCATCTGTTGGGCAGCAGCTGAACGCTGCAAACCCCGACAGCCTTTTTCTCCCTAAACTAACAGGCCCAGTACGTCAGCTGCGGGGCCTTCCTCCGGCTGGTATTAGGGGTGTTCCTGAGGGCTTCGCCTGTCTACGGTGCGGCCGGGCGTGGTTGCAGCCAGTGACGTCTCCGGTGTTCGACTCAGCGTCCTGCCGGTTGCGGAAGCGGGGTCGCAGCATCTCAGCGGCTGCATCGACGGCTGTTACATCTGCAACCCATAGCAGCACACTGATCACCGAGAACTACAAACTACAATATTAGTTTCCGGTGAGTCTGTTTCAAGTTGGAAGTGGAGTGTTGTACATAGGGAGTGTGCTTTTAATAGGATTGTTGATTACAAGTCTGCGTGTGTAACTAGTTAATATCTTACAACAATCTCGGGAAGTGAAATGTCAGACGAAGAGCAATCTATGTCCGATAGGAGCATGAGATCCCTTTTTAGGGCGATCGCTAAATTGAAACAATCTAACGAAGAATCTCCTGCTAGATTAAAAGAGGAATTAAAACAGTCTAACGAAGAATCTACTGATAGATTAGAACAGTCTAACGAAGAATCTACGGCTAGATTAAAAGAGGAACTTAAAGGGGAGCTATCAAAATCGACAGACAGGTTACAGGAACATCTTGATGAAACCAGTCGAGAATTAAGTGATAAAATAGAGGCTTCTAAAGTTGAAATGCAGGAAAAACTAGTAGGACTTAGTAATAAGATTGCTGATAATTGTAAAATGTTAGAAGAACATATCCAGGAATCGCGTGAGGAAAAAGCTCGCATGCGAAATGATATTACTGACTTAACCGAGAGACTAGATAATGTCAATATCTTAGTTGTAAATGAAATAGAGAAAAATAACGACAAGTTACGAGATGAATTTTCTATGCAAACAGAAACTGTTCGTAGAGAATTATTAGAATCTATGAATGAGGTTTCTACCAAACCTGTAGAGATTTCTTCAATAGATAATGTAGAATTAGGGACATTAACTCATCGAGTAGAAAAAGATCATACTGAAATAGAAAACATGAAATTTTTAATTACCGAAATATGCAGTAACCTTGAGACTTCCAAAGATAATAACATTGACGAAGGTACAGAGCGTTCACATCGTGAACACGTTGAAGAATCGATATTGGCTCATCGCGTATCCAATACAGAAATGCGAATACAGGAAATTACTAAACGGTTATCGGGATTAGATAATAATGAAAACATTTCAAGTAGTAGAAGTAATAACGTAAGCAGAGACAACAGTCGCATCGTGTTTGCTAGCTCGGACGACAACAATACAAATAAAGAAATCATGGCAAGCAAATCCGACGCAACTCCGTCTCTGCAATCTAAACAAAATCCAACTATGTCCCTCGCAGAATGTTTGGATGATATAACGACAAATTCAAATTTAGCAAGTCGATTTCCTGTATTCAAATCAGGAGGCGAACTTCACCCTATAATCTTTATAAAAGCTTTTGAAACTTCATTTTCTCCTAAATGGAGTAATGAAAAACGGATTCAATTTGTAATAGGACATTTAGAAGCAGAAGCTGCGGAATGGGCGGTACTGCATAGAGCTGAATTTAGGGCTTGGGATGATTTTGTTAAGCAGTTTAAACAAAATTATTGGTCGAGAGGAAAACAACAACACTTAACTTTAGAGTTGTTAGACCCTCCTCCTTATTCCAAACGGTGGAGAGGTTATAGGAATTATTTCGAATGGTATTTAAACCGTGCTAAATTAATTGAAGAACCAATTATTGAAAGTCATCTAATACGAGTCCTAATTAGTAGGTTACCGTATTATGTAAAGGAAAGCAAAATGTTATTCTACGAATTGTCTATCCAAACAAAAGATTTGCGAACAGATTGTTAAAAATGCATAACGGAGAATTAACAGTTATAATCAACATGCTATAGAACCCTCATTTCAGGTAGGAGATCTTGTATTAGTACGATCTCATACTAGAAGTTCGAAGATCAATAAGGAATGTAGAAAATTCTTCTTTATCTTTGAAGGTCCATATGTTGTTCATAAGATTGTACATCCCAAAGCGTTAAATCTTATGGAACCTTCATCAGGTGTAATTAAAGGATCATATAGTGTCGATCAAATGAAACCCTTCATTCCTAAATAAGTTAATATTTAGTATATGCTACATACGGAAGAGCGTTCATAGCTTATTCATGTGCAGTTTTTCGTGATAGTTACGTGTTATTTTAAAGAAATAACAGAAAGTTTAAACAAGTGTTCTACAATTATCAACCGGTACTTCAACAAGAGAAAGATAACTAAAAGGGGATTTATGTGGAAGAAATTTTGTTATTAGGTCGGATTCCGCTCCGGTAGCTGAGTGGTCAGCGTGACAGACTGTCAATCCTACGGGCCCGGGTTCGATTCCCGGCTGCGTCGGAAATTTTCTCCTCTCAGGGACTGGGTGTTGTGTTGTCCTAATCATCATCATTTCATCCCCATCGACGAGCAGGTCGCCGAAGTGGCGTCAAATCGAAAGACCTGCACCAGGCGAACGGTCTACCCGACGGGAGGCCCTAGCCACACGACATTTCCATTTCCATTAGAAGGAATTTTGTGTATTTTATATTTACTCGGATAGTAGGAACCAAAGGGGATGGTTAATAACTTTAGGGACCATGGGCGTCCAGAGCTCACGAGAACATAGCAGAGTGCCTTTAATAGAGATTTGTAATGGTGTTAATATAGAACACACCAAACGGGGCTCTCTCGCTTGTTTCTCCTAAATAAATTGCCATTACCCAACGAAGTGTCCGAAGGTAAAGAAAGCCGTGCCGAGACTCTAAAGAAAGTTTTGCTTGATTTCTTCTTGACCTCAGGCATAAATAAAGCATTAGGGAAAAGAACGACGTAAAGTAAATAGTACTATTAGTTATTGTGAGAAACTTATTAGTAATATACATTTTTGGAAAGAATAACTCTAGTAAATGAATAAACCTGAAACTGACCTATCACAATTTGAACGCTCTGTCCTAATGTAACAACGTTAAAGAACGTACTAAATTATTATTCACTAGCAACTATTAAATGAAAAGGAGTAATCTCCATATATTCGGTTGTGAATTACCATAATAGCACAATTAAAAGTAAATGACAAATAGTCACAACAATATCGTCATAAAAGGACTAAATCTATCTACGAGCAAGGACTCTAGATTACGGAAAATGTGAGAAAAATTTATAATAGTAACAGTTAAATATTGTATATAGAAGAAGTTTTATTTTCGGTTAAAACCTGACAAACTGAGCTTGTGGGTGGGGTATGTAGTGGGACGCGAAATTGAAGCGTCACCCCTCCACCAGTGTCAGCCCAGTTTGCAGGTGAATATAGGTCTAATTTAGTTTTTTGTTTATGTGTTTTTTGTAATATTTGTAATGGTTGTGAATTGTCTAAAGTTTGTATTTATTTTTTATGTTTCATTTACGGAGAGGGCGGCTCAGCGAACGGAGACAGCATCTTCGTTGCCGGGACCAGAGAGAAAATTGCTGGCCACTATACGTCGCGGGTCGACAGCCAAAGAGCAACAGAAGATCCTGAAACCGAGTTGTTGCGTCGTGCTTCTAAAAATTGAAAAATTGAGATTTTTTTAATGTTTTGTACAACAATGACGTCATAGAAAGTTTAATCATGTGTAAATGTTCAGTCCTATCTTGTCAAGGCTCAGGTTCACGTCTATATGTAGGAAGATAATAAACTAGTGTATACTACAAAAGTTTAAATACATGTTCCGAGAATTTATTTATGAAGAATTATGTTAAGTAATTTATTTGACAAGATTATTAATTTTTGACAGCGTTCATCACGAGTGTGATTCTTGAAAGTTTATTCAATGTGGTTCTAATATTTGTTAAATCAGACAACTTGCATTAATATAACTTCTGAGAAGAAACAAACGACATCTAAATTGAAAAAGTTTGTGTAAACCAATTGGCCTGAGTGACGTGATTCTGCGCATACGACTCAAATGATGATGTTTTACAGTTTCGTTCAAGAACCATTCTGAGACAATTTAAAAAGAATTGAAATAATTTTGAAGTGTGTTGTAACTGACGTAGGTGACGAAGTCTGCACATGGTCATATATCAAAAGAAAACCATTCGTACAAAACTATTCGTCGTTACACTACAAACCCCGGTACCAAATGTACTCTTCGTGCTCATATTGTGGACGGCTGTGATACAATACCTCCAGGGCTGCATCAGCGCATCAGGGATTCCATGCGACGGAGGGTGGATGCATGTATCCTCGCTAACGAAGGACATTTTGAACATTTCCTGTAACAAAGTGTTTGAAGTCACGCTGGTACGTTCTGTTGTGTGTTTCTATTCCATGATTAATGTGATTTGAAGAGAAGTAATAAAATGAGCTCTAACATGGAAAGTAGGCGTTTCCGGACACATGTCCACATAACATATTTTCTTTCTTTGTGTGTGAGGAATGCTTCCTGAAAGTTTGGCCGTATCTTTTTGTAACACCCTGTAGATCAATTGTCAATGCATAAATTGTATGTGGTGCCTGGCTAGGTCGTAGCTACTGACTTAGCTGAAGGCTATGCTAACTAGCGTCTCTGCAAATAAGGTCTCTGAAGCTGTAACCAGTGAACCATTCCTATTAAAGTCTGCTGTAGCAGAACTGGCCAGTGCGCCAGCTTGTCTCGTGAAGACCAGCCGAGTGGCGGCGCTCAGTCTGCTAGCGTCGACAGTGGCGACTCGCGGGTTCGATGTGTACTGACGGACCGCTGCCGATTTGAAGCCTACAACCTAGCAGCGGTTGGGTTGGGTTGTTTGGGGAAGGAGACCAGACAGCGAGGTCATCGGTCTCATCGGATTAAAGAAGGACAGGGAAGGAAGTCGGCCTTGTCCTTTGAAAGGAATCATCCCGGCATTTGCCTGGAGCGATTTAGGGAAATCACGGAAAACCTAAATCAGGATGGCCGAATGCGGGATTGAACCGTCGTCCTCCCAATCTAGCAGGTGTGGTGCCTTGCGGTGACATCACAGAATGTATGCTGCAGACTCTGCAAGTTGACGCCGAACGTAAATACATGTAACGTATTCCGCACACATAGGGGTGAGAAATCCAGTACAGTAGAACTACATTACCAATGACGAATTCCTGGAAACAGGATACATTTATTTATTCATTTATTTGCAAGTCTAGTGACGTAGGACCAAACTGATGAGCAAACCTCCAAGATCATGGAACGTGTCAGTACATAAGCGTAATAGCAGAAAAATAAAATGTTTACGAATCCAGAAAAAGTCAAGCCGTAAGTTTAGGTAAACGCAGTTGAAAATATAACTTAAGACTCAGCTTAATTTTTGAAGGAACACTTCAACAGAATAGAAGTAATGACCCACGAGGAAACACTTCAGTTTAGATTTGAAAGCGCGTGGATCACTGGTAAGATTCTTGATTTGGAGTGGTAGCCTATTGAAAATGGATGCAGCAGTATACCGCACACCTTTCTGCACAAGAGTTAAGGAAGTCCGATCCAAATGCAGATTGGATTTCTGCCGATTATTAACTGAGCGAAAGCTGCTCATTATATAATGAGATGACAATGTCAAAATACCCAGACTAGTGACCAGGTGTCGACAAAAAGTTCGCGAACTCACACCACTTATTGCCCAAACTTCAAGTTTCTGAGCCAAAAATATCCTTTCAGAATGGGAAGAGTTGCCCCAAAATATAATACCATAGGACATAAGCGAATGATAACAAGCAAAGTGGACTAACTTTTGTGTCGAACTATCACTTACTTCAGATACTGTTCGAATAGTAAAATTGTCAGCAGTAAGTCTTTGAACAAGATACTGAACGTGGGCTTTGCACGAGAGTTTACTATCTATTCTGAACAAGTTGTTGTCAGCCATCTGGAACTTTGACGAAAAATATGATGACAGTGCAAAAAAAAAAAATGTTCAAATGTGTGTGAGATCTTATGGGACTTAACTGCTATGGTCATCAGTCCCTAAGCTTACACACTACTTGATCTAAATTATCCCAAGGACAAACACACACGCCCATGCCCGTGGGAGGACTCGAACCTCCGACGGGACCAGCCACACAGTCCATGACTGCAGCGCCTTAGATCGCTCGGCTAATCCCGCGCGGCAATGACAGTGTAATACCCCTTTTTAACGCCACGTCAAATATCTTTGTCAAACAAATTTGACGAATATTTGATCACATCTTTGTCAAAGAAATACACTCCTGGAAATTGAAATAAGAACACCGTGAATTCATTGTCCCAGGAAGGGGAAACTTTATTGACACATTCCTGGGGTCAGATACATCACATGATCACACTGACAGAACCACAGGCACATAGACACAGGCAACAGAGCATGCACAATGTCGGCACTAGTACAGTGTATATCCACCTTTCGCAGCAATGCAGGCTGCTATTCTCCCATGGAGACGATCGTAGAGATGCTGGATGTAGTCCTGTGGAACGGCTTGTCATGCCATTTCCACCTGGCGCCTCAGTTGGACCAGCGTTCGTGCTGGACGTGCAGACCGCGTGAGACGACGCTTCATCCAGTCCCAAACATGCTCAATGGGGTACAGATCCGGAGATCTTGCTGGCCAGGGTAGTTGACTTACACCTTCTAGAGCACGTTGGGTGGCACGGGATACATGCGGACGTGCATTGTCCTGTTGGAACAGCAAGTTCCCTTGCCGGTCTAGGAATGGTAGAACGATGGGTTCGATGACGGTTTGGATGTACCGTGCACTATTCAGTGTCCCCTCGACGATCACCAGTGGTGTACGGCCAGTGTAGGAGATCGCTCCCCACACCATGATGCCGGGTGTTGGCCCTGTGTGCCTCGGTCGTATGCAGTCCTGATTGTGGCGCTCACCTGCACGGCGCCAAACACGCATACGGCCATCATTGGCACCAAGGCAGAAGCGACTCTCATCGCTGAAGACGACACGTCTCCATTCGTCCCTCCATTCACGCCTGTCGCGACACCACTGGAGGCGGGCTGCACGATGTTGGGGCGTGAGCGGAAGACGGCCTAATGGTGTGCGGGACCGTAGCCCAGCTTCATGGAGACGGTTGCGAATGGTCCTCGCCGATACCCCAGGAGCAACAGTGTCCCTAATTTGCTGGGAAGTGGTGGTGCGGTCCCCTACGGCACTGCGTAGGATCCTACGGTCTTGGCGTGCATCCGTGCGTCGCTGCGGTCCGGTCCCAGGTCGACAGGCACGTGCACCTTCCGCCGACCACTGGCGACAACATCGATGTACTGTGGAGACCTCACGCCCCACGTGTTGAGCAATTCGGCGGTACGTCCACCCGGCCTCCCGCATGCCCACTGTACGCCCTCGCTCAAAGTCCGTCAACTGCACATACGGTTCACTTCCACGCTGTCGCGGCATGCTACCAGTGTTAAAGACTGCGATGGAGCTCCGTATGCCACGGCAAACTGGCTGACACTGACGGCGGCGGTGCACAAATGCTGCGCAGCTAGCGCCATTCGACGGCCAACACCGCGGTTCCTGGTGTGTCCGCTGTGCCGTGCGTGTGATCATTGCTTGTACAGCCCTCTCGCAGTGTCCGGAGCAAGTATGGTGGGTCTGACACACCGGTGTCAATGTGTTCTTTTTTCCATTTCCAGGAATGTATGATAGTCTAACACCGACCTAACTGCTAGTCCGTCCAACCACAGAAGCTCTTGCCGAGGGCGCAGAGTGCTGTCAGCGATATTAACACAGTCTATAGCGCTGCGAACATACAAACAGGCTACTTACAACTGGAGAAATTACAGCTGATACAGTACAGAGACTTCTTCCCACCTCCCACCCGCAACTGTAACAGAAGAGGGGGGGAGGGGGGGAACCTAGTGGAACCTGAAGTACGCTCCGCCACACACCGTCAGGTGGCTTGCGTAGTACTGGTGTAGGATCTAGATGTACGAGGTGCATTCAAGTTCTAAGGCCTCCGATTTTTTTTCTAATTAACTACTCACCCGAAATGGATGAAATGGCGCTTTGTTTCTGGATTGAAAAATGGCATCCACTTCTCATCCATTGTCACAATCGACGAAAAGAAAGTCCCATTCGTGCTGTAGTTGCGCATCAACATTGCTCGGCAACATGCCACACGGGCAGCCGTGAGGTCGTCCGTCAGCATTCGTGGCACCCACCTGAATGACAATTTCGCATTTTCAGGTCGTCATGCAGGATTGTGTGCACAGAACCCACAGAAATGCCAACTCTGGAGGCGATCTGTTCAACAGTCATTCGGCGATCCCCAAAAACAAATCTCTCCACTTTCTCGATCGTGTCGTCAGACCGGCTTATGTGAGCCCGAGGTTGTTTCGGTTTGTTGTCACCAGATGTTCTGCCTTCATTAAACAGTCGCACCCACGAACGCACTTTCGACACATCCATAACTCCATCACCACATGTCTCCTTCAACTGTCGATGAATTTCAATTGGTTTCACACCACACAAATTCAGAAAATGAATGATTGCACGCTGTTCAAGTAAGGAAAACGTCGCCATTTTAAGTATTTAAAACAGTTCTCATTCTCGCCGCTGGCGGTAAAATTCCATCTGCCGTACGGTGCTGCCATCTCTGGGACGTATTGACAATGAACGCGGCCTCATTTTAAAACAATGTGCATGTTTCTATCTCTTTCCAGTCCGGTGAAAAAAAATCGGAGGCCTTAGAACTTGAATGCACCTCGTACAATCGGACACTAAAGTCTACATACAACCTAAAAATAACACTGGAAGTCTGAACCAATGAAGAAAATATTATGTATTCAATTTCTGCGAGAGAAACAAACATGTTAGGAACTGTTCAAACTGTTCAAATGTGTGTGAAATCTTATGGGACTTAACTGCTAAGGTCATCAGTCCCTAAGCTTACACACTACTTAACCTAAATTATCATAAGGACAAACACACACATCCATGCCCGAGGGAGGACTCGAACCTCCGCCGGAACCAGCCGCACAGTCCATGACTGCAGCGTCCAAGACCGCTCGGCTAATCCCGCGCGGCAGTTAGGAACTGAAAAACAACATATGCACTGCATAATTAATAATAATTCCGTATACCGACATCCTGAGCATACAAATGAAACAGCGGTCAGGTACAAAAGTAAACATACACTGTGATGTTCTTCACTTTCAGGGCCGCGCGATGTAGCCGCGCGGTCTTAGGCGTCTTGTCACGGTTTGCGCAGCTTCCCAACTCGGAGGTTCGAGTCCTCCCTTGGGCATGGGCGTGTGTGTTCTCCTTAGTGTAAGTTAGATTAAGTAGTGTGTAAGCTTAGGGACCGATGACCTCAGCAGTTTAGTCCCATAAGAATTCACCGTAAATTTCCAGATTTTTCACTTCCAGGCCCAATTTAATATCTTTTATTGCCACCTTCTGCTTCAATCAAAGCTTCCAAACGTCGAGGCATAGATTCTGTGGTGTCACCGCCACACACCACACTTGCTAGGTGGTAGCCTTTAAATCAGCCGCGGTCCGTTAGTATACGTCGGACCCGCGTGTCACCACTGTCAGTGATTGCAGACCGAGCGCCGCCACACGGAAGGTCTAGAGAGACTTCCTAGCACTCGCCCCAGTTGTTCAGCCGACTTTGCTAGCGATGCTACACTGACAAATACGCTCTCCTTTGCCGAGACGATAGTTAGCATAGCCTTCAGCTACGTCATTTGCTAGGACCTAGCAAGGCGCCATTACCAGTTTATATTGAGATTGTTATTAATGTATCGTCAAGAGCGATGTACACCAATTATGGATTAAAGTTAAGTATTCCAGCAACAACGTACCTTATTGGCTATATTAATTACATTGTCCTGTTCCAGACCTCACACCAGTTTGCGTGACCTTAAACGCGTGCATTTCGGCCTCCTCTAGCTACACGGTGTTGGCTCTTCTGCCAACACATCAGATTCCACCAATTTTTTTTAGTACACAGGTGTAAAGTTTTTCCACTGTTTCACTAAGCCTGCTTTTAAATCATCTTTGCTTTTGATTTTGTATTTTTTAATCCTACGCTTTAGTTCTCCCCAAAGATATTCAGTTGGGTTAATGTCTGGTGACTGGCGAGGCGAATGCAACTGTTTTGGTACATTGTAAAGCAGACATACTTTTACGTATGACAATAGCTGTATGCTTGTGGTCATTGTCTTGCTGAAACATCCGGTCTTGGTTCAAATGGCTCTGAGAACTATGGGACTTTAACTTCTGAGGTCATCAGTCCCCTAGAACTTAGAACTACTTAAACCTAACTAACCTAAGGACATCACACACATCCATAGCCCGAGGCAGGATTCGAACCTACGACCGTAGCGTTCGCGCGGTTCCAGCTGTAGCGCCTAGAACCTCTCGGCCACCCCGCCCGGCCGAAACACCCGGTCCCAGTTTCTCTGCAGATTGCTTCAGATCCTCCTTTAAGATGGTGGGATGCATCCATTTATCCATAATACCTTCAATAAATACTAAAATCCCAACTCCAGCTTCAGTCATGCAACCCCACCCAAGAATATTTCCACCACCATTGTATGTATTGTGTTGTATGTTAACCGGGGCCTAGAAACGACGGAGAGGCTCCGTCCCCGCCGCAGCCGCAGAGGTCCACAACCCCACGACGACTACCGCAGTCCAGTTCACCCCTCCGCCGGCCCACACCGAACCCAGGGTTATTGTGCGGTTCAGCCCTCCTCCTCACCCGCCAGCCCACTTTGCTTTCGAAGTTCCTAACGTGACCATCAGTACGGAAGTTATTACAGCGAACAAGGGCAGGCCTCCTTCTCCTTAGAAAGGTTACGCGTATCTTAAACAGAGGGAATCTAAAGAAGGTGTTGTTACGTGGGTGTACTTGCGCCGAAAAGCGGATCATTGCAAGGGAAAGCTGCTTTCGACGAACGGAGAAGTGTTGAACGTATTAGAACATCTCTGTGGACCACCTGACGATGCAGCTCTGAAAGTGAGAAAGCAAGTGAAAAGGGCGAAGAGAAGGTCTCGAGAAGAAACTACACAGTTATCGGAGATATATGCAGATGGAATGGGAAATCTACATAATAAAGTTTATGACTTTGTTACAGTGATGCCTAATTCAGAATCTATGAAGAGAACCATTCGTCGTCGATGGAGTCAAGAGCGGGGGAACCAACAAGAGCCTAAGAACTCTTATGAAACTGGTCTTCATGAAGATCTATTAAAAATGGGAGATGGCAGTAGCTTTCGTCTGGAAGACGACAGATTAGAGGTGAGAATAATGATTTTTAGTGGAAGCAAAGGAAAAGAAAGTTTAAAAACATGTTCCCATTTTTTTATGGATGGAACATTTAAGAGATGCAGTAAGCAGTTTGCACAGATCTACACCATACACGTAGACTTAGGAGGCTCGATTAAATAAACAAACATTCTTCCTACTGTATTTGCACTGCTCCCTAATAAGAAGAAAGACACATACGTTCGTCTGTTTCGTCTGATAAAACAGACAGTCTCTGAGCGGTGTCCTAAACAAGTAAAGGTGGACTTTGAAGCAGCTGCGATGTTGGCCATTCGTCAAGCTTTTCCCACAACTGAAATAAATGGATTCTATTTCCATATGAAGAAGAGTTTATGGAGAAGAATTCGAGTTCTCGGTGTAGCTGAGGAGTACCGCTACAACGAGGATTTAAGACTTCACGTCAGCATGTGCAGCGCTGGAAGTTGTAAAACCGGTGGACGTAAGCAATGGATGGATTGAGATTCTCGCAGAAGCACCTGATAACGGAAGGTTCTCTCAATTTTTTGACTACTTTGTGGATAACTGGCTAGAGAATGAGAATGTCGCAATAGAAATGTGGGACTGTTAGCGCAAAAGGCACCGAACGACGAATGCTGTTGAAGGGTGGCACAACAAAATAAATAGTATTATTGGAAACCCTCACCCTAGAATCAACTATTTGGTGGAGTGGTTGAAAAAGGAAGCAGAGCTTACAAACTGCATGTACATGAAATTGGAAATGAATCTTGAGGGTAAGAAGAGGAAGAAGAAGTACTTGAAGCTGGACGACAGGATAGAGAGAATCGTAAAGAATTATGAAGAGACTGGCAACATTAGGCCTTGCTTGAAAGCCATTGCTCATATTCAGAAACTGGACTAAAATACGTTAAAAATAATGTATTAAAAAACTATGAGGACCACTGAGTCCTCGCAGATTACTGAGGTAAAATTATTGAAACACTGAAGCCGCATTATAGGAGCTAATATTAACGCAGATAGTCCTGAATTATTTGTTTTCCAAAATTGATTTATATCTTTTTGAAAGCGGACAGAGGTAGTGCGAGGAAGGGCGTCCCTTACCTGAGGGATCGCTAGTCAATCTACCTGGCGAAGGGGCAAGTGTGGGGAATGTCCGGCGTGGCAAATGTCCGGCGTGGCAAACGTCCGGCATTTCAGTGAACGATACCCATCTGAAGACCATGTTATATGTTATTGTGGACGTGGACGCAGGCACAAGAGTTGTACGTCTACCTGTGTGCATCCAGGCTGTACGCAACACGCTACAAATTGGGGGGCTAAGTAGACTTTAGTATCCGACTGTAAATGATGTCAGTGCCGTGTCGTAATGCTTATTTGTTGATGCAGCTTGGTTAACAGATTTTGCCGGCGTCGTGCCTGCTCGGTTCACTCAAGGGCGCGGCGCCGATGGCCTGCCTTTTAGCGCCCACGGTCGGCCGCCGCGCCGTGTCATGTGACGTCACGTAACGCGCTCCTTTGCCTGGCCGCTGGGCGCGGGAGCTCGTGGCCCGCCTGACTCTTCCTCCTCACGTGACCGTCAGATGCGACACGTTGGGGCTCCCCGCGGGTTGTCAGCGCCGCCCTGCACCGAAGCCCACGTGAAGGCATGTCTGCTACGCAGGTGCGCTGCGACAACCGAGCTAGCAAATCGCGGTGCGGTTTCCAGTACCAAATATTGGAGCTACTTTATAAAAATGGCTCTAACCATTATGGGACTTAACATCTGAGGTCATCAGTCCCCCTAGAACCTAGAACTACTTAAACCTAACTAACCTAAGGACATCACACACACCCCATGTCCGATGCAGGATTCGAACCTGCGACCTTAGCAGCAGCGCGGTTCCGGACTGAAGCGCCTAGAACCGCTCGGCAACAGCGGCCGGTGGAGCTACTTTATAGACCGGTCGTATACTACACTTTGACGGTTGCAAAATACTTTGTTCCAAGATTATGATTTACCTCGAAGAAAACAGTCTATTGACACACAGTCAACACGGATGTAGAAAACATCGTTCGTGTGAAACACAACTAGCCCTTTACTTGCATCACGTGTTCAGTGCTACTGACAGGGGATTTCAAATTGATTCCGTATTTATGGATTTCCGGAAGGCTTTTGACACTGACCACACAAGCGGCTTGTACTGAAATTGCGTCCTTATGGAATATCGTCTCAGTCATTTGATTGATTCGTGATTTCCTGTAACGGGGTCACAGTAGTAACTGACGAAAAGTCATCGAGTAAAACAGAAGTGGTTCAAAATGGTTCAAATGGCTCTGAGCACTATGGGACTTAACATCTGAGGTCATCAGTCCCCTAGAACTTAGAACTACTTAAAAACCTAATTAACCTTAGGACATCACACACATCCATGCCAGAGGCAGGATTCGAACCTGCAACCGTAGCGGTCGCGCGGTTGCAGACTGAAGGGCCTAGAACTGCTCGGCTACATCAGCCGGCAAAACAGAAGTGATTTCTGGCGTTCCCCAATGTAGAGCTTTGTTATTTATCATCTATATACACGATTTGGGAGACAATCTGAACAGTCGTCTTAGGTTGTTCGCAGATGATCCTGTCATTTATCGACTAGTTAAGACATCAGAAGGTCAAAACAAATTGCAAAACGATTTAGAAAAGTTATCTGAATGGTGCGAAAATTGGAAATTGACCCTAAATAACGAAAAGTGTGAGGTCATCCGCGTGAGTGCTAAAAGGAATCCGTTAGACTTCGGTTACACGATAACTCAGTCAAATCTAAAGGCCGTAAATTAAAGCAAATGCCTAGGAATTAGAATTATGAACAACTTAAATAGTAATGAACACATAGAAAATGTCATGGGGAAGGCTAGCGTTTTATTGCAGGATTCTTAGGAAATGTAACAGACTTACTAAGAAGACTACACTACGATTGTCTGTCGTCTTTTGGAATACTGCTGCGCATTGTGGGATCCTTACCTAATAAGACTGACGGAGTACATCGAAAAAGTTTCTAAGAAGGGCAGCACGTTTTGTACTATCGCAAAATAGGGGAGAGAGTGTCACTGAAATGATAAAGGTTTTAGGATGGCCATCATTAAAACAAAAGCGTTTTTCGTTACGGCGCGATCTTCTCACGAAATTCCAATCACCAAGTTTCTGCCCCAAATGTGAAATTTCATTGACGCCGACCTACGTAGGGAGAAATGATCCCCATCATAAAATAAAGGAAATAAGAGCTCGTAAAGTAAGATATACGTGTTCGTTCTTTCCTCGCCATACGACAGTGGAATAATAGAGAATTGTGGTTCAAATGGCTCTAAGCACTATGGGACTTAACATCGGAGGTCATCAGTCCCCTAGACTTAGAACTACTTAAACCTAACTAACCTAAGGACAGCACACACATCCATGTATACGGAGATCTCGCGGTAAAATAGAATGTGTGGGCGCAAGACTTTTTAATGATTGTGATTTGGATTTGATTGTGAATTGACTTGAAATTATGTTTGCTATTTTATTTATACTTTAAAGTTTATGCTTTTAATAACTGGCTATTAAATAAAGATAAAACGAGCAAACTTTTTTGTTCACGCTAAAGTTACGTAAATATGACCCAGTCTAGGAACACATTGTATTTAAATTGAAAACTGAACTAATATTTGATGTATTTTCCTCTGCTAATATTTTTAACAAGCATGAGTTCTTTGTTATAATTTGCTACTGACCACATACGCGAGAGAATTGTTCTTACCGCCGTTAACAAATAATTGAAGTCGTGGCTGTACATCTCGGCCAGTCACTTCAAATAAAAATCTTAACAACTAGGTTTTCTTCCGCTGCGTCAGGCGGCTGTGGAAAAAATATTTGTTATGTTTTGAGCGAGCGATCTCTTCTCTTCTGTTAAAACCGTGAATTAAAATTCCACGTAAAATATAAATGTCGTGGACTAGGGTCACCCGTCGGGTAGACCGTTCGCTGGGTGCAAGTCTTTCGATGTGACGCCACTTCGGCGACTCATGTATCGATGGGAATGAAATGATGATGATTAGGACAACACAACACCCAACCCCTGAGCGGAGAAAATCTCTGACCAGCCGGGAATCGAACCCGGGTCTTAGGATTGTCATTCTGTCGAGCCGACCACTTTTTTTTTTTTCAATTTCATTTTGTTCATTTTTTTAGTTCGTTGCATCTGCTCGGGGTGGACGTCACAAGACACCAGTTTCAGTTCGTCATTGATCGATTATCTCAGTTTTTTTATTACAGAGGGCAGCTAACCCTCTGACGCAACACGCAGGGCTACCGTGTCGGCGTCCACTCAGCTAACTGGGACGGACAAATGCCACGTAATGGCGTCTACTGCTGCAGCAGCGGCTGCAACTGTTGATCTGAAAATTACTCAGACTACTGATTCTAAAAGGAACCGGACTTGACACAGGGCTCACCTTCTACAAACAATAGTGAACAATAACTTTAAACTGTTATATTAATGAATTAATATCGCAAATGAGCTAACATTCATCAGCAATTAACAAACATGTCCGACCTCTACTACATCAGACAAGAGAAGAAGAAATAATGCAACAACAACTGAACGCTGTTCTTCTTCACATTACACTTAAATGGATTATATTGAGCATAATTAGTAATCTTTGCACTCAAATATTGTAACTAACATTTTACATAATGAGTTTTTCACTCTGCAACAGAGTGTCCGCTGATATGAAACTTCCTGGCAGATTAAAACTGTGTACTGGACCGAGACTCCAACTCGGGACCTTTGCCTTTCGCGGGCAAGTGGTCAACAATCTGAGCTACCCAAGCACGACTCCCGAGCCGTCCTCACACCTTCAATTCCGCCAGTACCTCGTCTCCTACCTTCCAAACTTCACTGAAGCTCTTCTGCGAGCCTTGCAGAACTAGCACTCCTGGAAGAAGGGATATTGCGGACACATAGCTTAGCCATAGCCTGGGGGATGTTTCCAGAATGAGATTTCCACTCTGCAGCGGAGAGTGCGCTGATATGAAACTTCCTGACAGATTAAAACTGTGTCCTGGACCGAGACACGAACTCGGGACCTTTGCCTTTCACGGGCAAGTGCTCTACCATCAACGTAGGAGACGAGGTACTGGCAGAACTGAAGCTGTGGGGAGGAGACGTGAGTCGCGTTTTGGTAGCTCAGATGACCGAGCACTTGCTCGCGAAAGACAAAGGTCCCGAGTTCGAGTCTCGGTCCAGCACACAGTTTTAATCCGACAGGAAGTTTCAACATTTTCAGAATGAGATTTTCACTCTTCAGCGGAGTGTGCGTGATATGAAACTTCCTGGCAGATTAAAACTGTGTGCCGGACCGAGACTCGAACTCGGGACCTTTGTCTTTGGCGGGCAAGTGCTCTTCCAACTGAGCTACCCAAGCACGACTCACGACCCCTCCTCACAGCTTCACTTCTCAAAGTACCTCGTCTCCTACCTTCCAAACCAGGTAGAGCACTTGCCCGTGAAAGACAAAGGTCCCGAGTTCGAGACTCGGCCCGACAGACAGTTAATAATAATACACACGAGAAAAATTTATGCCGCCTGTGCGGCCAGTATCGCACTCAATATAATATTTCGCATCGAGATAAAAGCTCTCGTCCATATTAAATATTTATAATATTTTTCTCAATATTTTCACTAGGGACGGCACTTCGTAAACGACGCCATCTAGAAGCCTGCAACGAACGCCACTGACATCCTAATTTACTCTATTTCTAGTTTGTTAGTGCCAATAAATGGAAATGCCGTGTGGCTAGGGCCTCCCGTCATGTACACCGTTCGCCTAGTGTAAGTCTTTCGAGCTGATGCCACTTTGGCGACTTTCGTGTCGATGGGGACGAAATGATAAGGACAATACCCAGCCCCTGAGCGGAGGAAATCTCCGACCCAATCGGGAATCGAACCCGGGCCGTTAGGCATGACATTCCGTCGCGCTGACCACTCAGCTACCAGGGGCGGACAGTGTCAATAGATCACCAATTTAGTATTGGAGGGCAGCGTGGATGGTAAAAGTCGTAGAGGAAGACCAAGAGATGAATACACTAAGTAGATTCAGAAGAATGTAGGCTGCAGTAGGTACTTGGAAATGAATAAGCTTTTACAGAATAGGGTAGCATGGAGAGCTGCTTCAAACCAGTTTCTGTACTGAAAACCACAACAACAACAATGTCAATAGAAATTGTTCCATTCAAAAAAGTGCATGAATCCACAAAAATCTTTCTAAGTATTGTTATAATCCATTTAGTGCCTAACAATGCGAGGCCCTGACTACCAATCCATTCCGTGAAAACCGCACATCAACAGCAATATCTGTAGTGAAACTTTTATCACCCTGCATACTTGAACATTATAACACTGACTGGAACCATGGGGGGATATTGTTGGGAAGTACAATTACTTTGTCTCTTACAGGTTCAACTAGCGCAGGACGAAGTCCGCAGCTCGTGGTCGTGCGGTAGCGCTCTCGCTTCCCGCGCCCTGGTTCCCGGGTTCGATTCCCGGGGGTCAGGGATTTTCTCTGCCTCCTGATGACTGGGTGTTGTGTGATGTCCTTAGGTTAGTTAGGTTTAAGTAGTTCTAAGTTCTAGGAGACTGATGACCATAGATGTTAAGTCCCATAGTGCTCAGAGCCATTTGAACCATTTTTTCAGGACAAATACGTTTGCATTTGCGACTTGCGCTGCCTGAGAAGTTCTAAGTGTGTGAGCTGGTGTGGCGGAAGCAGGAAGTTACAATTTCGCCACAGCCGACACTGGCCTTGCAAGTAGTTCGTTACGTCACGTGGTCGTCTTATCTCTTGTGCTCTTTGGTTCCAAATACTGCGTTATGAAACTATCACAGAACACAATGTTTGGAACCAAACAGCACACATGTAATAGCGTTATACAATGTCTGTAAGTATGCCATTTTTTTGCATACTCTTGAATTAAAGAATCCAGTGGCGATGGCGATATTGTCGCTGATACTAGTTTGGGAATAAATAAGTAAAAAACAAAAGCGTTTTGCATAAAGACGGACCACGATCCCATATTGTTGCTACTAGTCGTGTGCTACATCAGTTGTTGGATAACTCTATTTGTTGTACAAATTGAATGCAGTGTGTATTTTCAAAATTTAGGGAGAATCTAGTTTTAGAGAACCCCTTAATAGTTCTTCGGAAAATATGATGTACTGCCTTTTCCGCCGCTTTCTATCTAATGGGATATACTTGTTGTTGTTGTCTTCAGTCCAGAGACTGGTTTGATGCAGCTCTCCATGCTACTCTATCCTGTACAAGCTTCTTCATCTCCATCTAACTACTGCAACCTACATCCTTCTGAATGTCGTTAGCGCATTCATCTCTTGGTCTCCCTCTACGATTTTTACCCTCTACGCTGCCCTCCAATGCTAAATTGGTGATCCCTTGATGCCTCAGGACATGTTCTACCAACCGATCCCTTCTTATAGTCAAGTTGTGCCACAAACTACTCTTCTCCCCAATTTTATTCAGTACTTCCTCATTCGTTACGTGATCTACCCATCTAATCTTCAGCATTCTTCTGTAGCACCACATTTCGAAAGCTTCTATTCTCTTCTTGTCTAAACTATTTATCGTCCACGTTTCACTTCCCTACATGGCTACACTCCATACAAATACTTTCAGGCAAGACTTCCTGACACTTAAATCTATACTCGATGTTAACAAATTTCTGTTCTTCAGAAACGCTTTCCTTGCCGTTGCCAGTCTACATTTCATACCCTCTCTACCTCGACCATCATTAGTTATTCTGCTCCCAAAATAGCAAAAGTCATTTACTACTTTAAGAGTCTCACTAATCTAATTCCCTCAGCATCACCCGATTTAATTCGACTACATTCCATTATCGTCGTTTTGCTTTTGTTGATGATCATCTTATGTCCTCCTTTCAAGACACTGTCCATTTCGTTCAACTGCTCTTCCAAGTCCTTAGCTGTCGCTGTCAAAATTACAATATCATCGGCAAACCTCAAAGTCTTTATTTCTTCTCCATGGATTTTAATTCCTACAGCATATTTTTCTTTTGTTTCCTTTACTGCTTGCTCAATATACAAACTGAATAACATCGAGGATAGGCTACAACCCTGTCTCACTCCCTTCCCAACCACTGCTTCCCTTTCATGCTCTTCAACTCGTATGACTGCCATCTGGTTTTTGTACAAATTGTAAATAGCGTATTCATCATTTGGATTTGCAGCTCCTTGTGTTGACCGTGTTTGCAGTTAAAATCGTAGGATGTGAGGTCAGCCAGTTATGCAAAACATCGGTTTTTCTCAGTACCCAAACACGTTTCAGCACCTCTTTGCCACCATTAGTGAGTCTCTCTTTTATTTATTCTATAATGTGAACATTTTTGTTAAATGATTACAAAATTATGTGGATGTTTAGTTCAAACAAAAGTTCGTTTCTTTTTGTTAATACCTTTACACCAAATGTAAAAGTATTATCAAGAAGAAACGAACTATTGTTTGAACTAAACATCCACATAATTTTGTAATCATTTAACAAATACGTTCACATTACAGAATAAATAAAACGGAAACCTCCTGATAATGGCACAGTGGTGTTGAAACGTGTTTGGGTACTGAGAAAAAACGGTGTTTTGCGTAACTGGCTGACCTCACATCCCACAATATAAATAGCCTTTCGCTCCCTGTATTTTACCCCTGTCACCTTCAGAATTTGAAAGAGAGTATTCCAGTCAACACTGTCAAAAGATATCTCTAAGTCTGCAAATTCTAGAAACGTAGTTTTGCCTTTCTTTAACCTACCTTCTAAGATAAGCCGTAGGGTCAGTATTGCCTCGCGTCTTCCGACATTTCTACGGAATCCAAACTGACCTTCCCCGAAGTCGACTTCTACCAGTTTTTCCATTAGTCTGTAAATAATTCGTGACAGTATTTTGCAACCATCACTTATTAAACTGGTAGTTTGGTAATTTTTGCACCTGTCAGCATATGCCGGCCGAAGCGGCCGCGCGGTTCTGGCGCTGCAGTCTGGAACCGCGAGACCGCTACGGTCGCGGGTTCGAATCCTGCGTCGGGCATGGATGTGTGTGATGTCCTTAGGTTACTTGGGTTTAACTAGTTCTAAGTTCTAGGGGACTACTGACCTCAGCAGTTGAGTCCCATAGTGCTCAGAGCCATTTGAACCATTTGAACCTGTCAGCATTTGTTTTGTTTGGAATTGGGCCCGCATCTCGTGGTCGTGCGGTAGCGTTCTCGCTTCCCACGCCCGGGTTCCCGGGTTCGATTCCCGGCGGGGTCAGGGATTTTCTCTGCCTCGTGATGGCTGGGTGTTGTGTGCTGTCCTTAGGTTAGTTAGGTTTAAGTAGTTCTAAGTTCTAGGGGACTGATGACCATAGATGTTAAGTCCCATAGTGCTCAGAGCCATTTGAACCATTTGGAATTGGAATTATTATAGTTTTCTTGAAGTCGGAGGGTATTTCGCCCGTCTCATACGGCTAACGTCTGTAAAATGTACCAATGATGCTCGTTGAATGTTAAGGGGAAGGACATTCACATATGTAAGGAATAGGAGTGGACCCAAAACTGAACCCTGTGGGACCCGTTTGGTGAATCCTCCCCGGTCTCAGGATGCGTCACGGCGAGGCAGACACTCGCTACCTGCCGACAGAGTCGCGCCTTGTTCTTCTGCTCTGCCGCGCTCCGCGTGGCCACACCATACTACTGCACGTGGCTCCTCCGGCGGCGGCGGGGTTCGAATCCACGTGCACGAGCAAGGTTCCAACGCGGCCGCGTCCTGCCCGCGGCTCGATGCAGCTGCGAGCAGCCGGTGTCCGCCGGCTATAGCTGGACATGTCCGGCCACATATACAGGGTGGTCCATTGATAGTGACCGGGCCAAATATCTCACGAAATAGACATCAAACGAAAAAACTACTAAGAACGAAACTCGTCCAGCTTGAAGGGGGAAACCAGATGGCGCCATGATTGGCCCGCTAGATGGCGCTGCCATAGGTCAAACGGATATCAACTGCGTTCTTTTGCATAGGGACCCCCATTTTTATTACATATTCGTGTATTACGTAAACAAATACGAGTGTTTTAGTTGGACCACTTTTTTCGCTTTGTGATAGATGGCTCTGTAATAGTCCCAAACATATGGCTCACAATTTTAGACGAACAGTTGGTAACAGGTAGGTTTTTAAAATTAAAATACAGTACGTAGGTAAGTTGGAACATTTTATTTCGGTTGTTCCAATGTGATACATGTACTTTTGTGAACTTACCATTTCTGAGAACGCATGCTGTTACAGCGCGATTACCTGTAAATACCACATTAATGCAATAAACGCTCAAAATGATGTCCGTCTACCTCAATGCATTGGGCAATACGTGTAACGACATTCCTCTCAACAGCGAGTAGTTCGCCTTCCGTAATGTTCGCACATGCATTGACAATTTGCTGACGCATGTTGTCAGGCGTTGTCGGTGGATCACGATAGCAAATATCCTTCAACTTTCCCCACAGAAAGAAATCCGGGGACGTCAGATCCGGTGAACGTGCGGGCCATGATATGGTGCTTCGACGACCAATCCACCTGTCATGAAATATGCTATTCAGTACCGCTTCAACCGCACGCGAGCTATGTGCCGGACACCCATCGTGTTGGCAGTACATCCCCATTCTGTCATGCACTGAAACATCTTGTAGTAACTTCGGTAGAACATTGCGTAGGAAGTGAGCATACATTGCACTATATAGATTGTCATCGATAAAATGGGGGCCAATTATCCAGCTTCCCATAATGCCACAGGCCGGGTGGCAGAGCGGCTCTAGACGCTACAGTCTGGAACCGTGCGACCACTACCGTCGCAGGTTCGAATTCTGCCTCGGACATGGATCTGTGTGATGTCCTTAGGTTAGTTACGTTTAAGTAGTTCTAAGTTCAAGGGGGCTGATGACCTCAGAAGTTAAGTCCCACAGTGCTCAGAGCCATTTGAACCATAATGCCGCACCATACATTAACCCGCCACTTGTCGCAGCCATCGTGGATTTTCCGTTGCCCAATAGTGCATATCATGCCGGTTTACGTTACCGCTGTTGGTGAACGACGCTTCGTCGCTAAATAGAACGCGTGCAAAAAATCTGTCATCGTCCCGTAATTTCTCTTGTGCCCAGTGGCAGAACTGTACACGACGTTCAAAGTCGTCGCCATACAATTCCTGGTGCATAGAAATATGGTGCTGGTGCAATCGATGTTGATGTAGCATTCTCAACACCGACGTTTTTGACATTCCCAGTTCTCGCTCACTTTGTCTGCTACTGATGTGCGGATTAGCCGCGACAGCAGCTAAAACACCTACTTGGGCATCATCACTTGTTGCAGGTCGTGGTTGACGTTTCACATGTGGCTGAACACTTCCTGTTTCCTTAAATAACGTAACTATGCGGCGAACGGTCCGGACACTTGGATGGTGTCGTCCAGGATTCCGAGCAGCATACATAGCACACAGCCGTTGGGCATTTTGATCACAACAGCCATACATCAACACGATATCGACGTTTTCCGCAATTGGTAAATGGTCCATTTTAACACGGGTAATGTATCCCGAAACAAATACCGTCCGCACTGGCGGAATGTTACGTGATACCACGTACTTATACCTTTGTGACTATTACAGCGCCGTCTATCACAAAGCGAAAAAAGTGGTCCAACTAAAACATTCATAGTTCTTTACGTACTACACGAATATGTAATAAAAAATGGGGGTTCCTATTTTAAAAAAAACGCAGTTCATATTCGTTTGACCTATGGCAGCGCCATCTAGCGGGCCAACCATGGCCCCATCTGGTTTCCCCCTTCAAGCTAGACGAGTTTCGTTCTTTGTAGTTTTTTTCGTTTGATGCATATTTCGTGAGATATTTGGCCCGGTCACTGTCAATGGACCACCCTGTACATAGGCCCAGCCTGTCTGAATTAGGTTTTCTGGCGATTTAGTAGCCAGTGTACAACTAAGGTCCATAGTAAGATAACGAGGTAAGCGCGACGAATAAATACACTGAGGGGCCTAATATTTTGTAGGTTCCCCGCAAGCAAGCAGAAGTGCCGCAGCACGACGTGGCATGCACTCGATTAATGTCTGATGTAGTGCTTGAGGGAAATGACACCATGAATCGAGCAGGGCAGTCCATAACTCCGTACGACTATCAGGGGGTGGAGATCTCTTATGAACACCACCTTGCAAGGCATCCCAGATATGCTCAATGTCTGGTGAGTTTGGTGGCCAACGGAAGTGTTTACACTCAGAAGAATGTACCTGGAGCCACTCTGAAGCGATTCCAGACGTGTGGGGTGTCGCATTGTCCTGCTGGAATTGTCCAAATCCGTCGGAATGCAGAATGGACATCAATGGATGCAGGTTATCAGACGTGTCACCTGTCAGAGTCGTATCTAGACGTATCAAGGGTCCCGTATCACTCCAGCTGCATACACCCCACACCATTACAGAGCCTCCTCCAGCTTTAACAGGCCCCTGCTAACATGCAGGGTCCACGAATTTATGAGGTTGTCTCTATACCCGTACACGTACATCCACTCGATACAATTTGTAATCGAACAGGCCAAATGAAACTTCCTGGCAGATTAAAACTGTGTGCCAGACCGAGACTCGAACTTGGGACCTTCGCGTTTGGAGGGCAAGTGCTCTACCATCTGAGCTACCCAAGCACGACTCACGCCCCGTCCTCACAGCTTTTCTTCTGCCAGTACCTCGTCTCCTACCTTCCAAACTTTACAGAAGCTCTCCTGCGAACCTTGCAGAACTAGCACTCCTGAAAGAAGGGATATTGTGGAAACTTGACTTAGCCACAGCCTGGGGGATGTTTCCAGAATGAGATTTTCACTCTGCAGCGGAGTGTGCGTTGATATGAAACTTCCTGGCAGATTAAAACTGTGTGCCGGACCGAGACTCGAACTCGGGACCTTTGCCTTTTGCGGGCAAGTACTCTACCAACTGAAGAGAGCTTCTGTAAAGTTTGGAAGGTGGGAGACGCGGTACTGGCAGAAGTAAAGCTGTGAGGACGGGGCGTGAGTCGTGCTTCGTTAGCTCAGATGGTAGAGCACTTGCCCACGAAAGGCAAAGGTCCCGAGTTCGAGTCTCGGTCCGGCATACAGTTTTAATCTGCCAGGAAGTTTCATGTCAGCGCATACTCCGCTGCAGAGTGAAAATCTCATTCTGGAAACAGGCCAAATGTTTCCAGTCATCAACAGTCCAATGTCGGTGATGAAGGGCCCAGGCGAGGTGTAAAGCTCTGTATCGTGCAGCCATCAAGGGTACACGAGTGGGCCTTCGGCTCCGAAAGCCCATATTCATGATGTTTCGTTGAATGGTTCGCGCGCTGACACTTGTTGACGATTCAGCATTGAAATCTGCTGCAGTTTGCGGAAGAGTTGCACTTCTGTCATGTTGAACAATTCTCTTCAGTCGTCGTTGGCCCGTTCGTGCAAGATCTTTCTCCGGCCGCAGCGATGTCGGACATTTTGCGTTTTACCAGATTCCTGAGATTCGCGGTACACTCGTGAAATGGTCGTACGGGAAAATCCACGTTTCATCGTTACCTCGGGGATGCTGTGTCCCATCGCTCGTGCGCCGACTACAATACCACGTTCAAACTCACTTAACCTGTCACTGCAGTAGTAGTAACCGATCTAACAACTGCGCTAGACACTTGTTGTCTTTAATAGCCGTTGCCGACTGCAGCGCCGTATTCTGTCCGTTAATATATCTCTGAATACGCATACCTACACCAGTTTGTTTTGCGCTTCAGTGCAGTTGGCACCACCCAGTACTCCATACATCCAGTTTTAATGATTTTCAAATCTTTTAACTGACTTCTGTATCATTGCCCGTGTTTAATACCTTGTCCGCAGCTCGTAGTCGTGCGGTAGCGTTCTCGCTTCCCACGCCCGGGTTCCCGGGTTCGATTCCCGGCGGGGTCAGGGATTTTCTCTGCCTCGTGATGACTGGATGTTGTGTGCTGTCCTTAGGTTTGTTAGGTTTAGGTAGTTCTAAGTTCTAGGGGACTGATGACCGTAGCTGTTAAGTCCCATAGTGCTCAGAGCCATTTTAACTATTTAATACCTTCTGAAGTGATCTTGTCAAGTACTAAATTTGTTTTATTTTGTTGGGTTTGTTTATTTACGTCAACTGTTATGTACGCAGTTTTCGAATTTAGTGTTGATATTTTTCCTCTTTGCTGTCTTTATATTTGTTTGTTGTTCACCTTTTTACCTCTTAAATTGCATTACCACTGCACTGTCAGGGATGACATTAACTGTCAATTCGTGCCTCAGCGTAGACAAGTAACATGTCTTCTAGTGTTGTTTACAAATATTGCGAATTCTTAGGAGACAAAAGTCAGTTGAAATCTGGTAATGGCCTTGTAAGCCGAAAACTGGTTAACTCAATAAATTAATCCTGTAGAACGATAGAAATATAGTGTTTTTCATTTATTATAATATTGGCCTAGCAAGAACCTATGTAAGAATCAGTCTATTTCAAAATGTATTTAAGTCGTTACTGGATTTTTGATAAAGCTCCTGCTTCATTTCCTTTCATTTACTGATCATTCATATGTAGTAAAATAATAACGTCGCAGACAAACTATTAAATACAGTGTTGACAAGGTTTTCCCTATCGTAAGACGTCTACATTTCAATAGAAAATTTGTTGTTATGTACATGTAGCTAGCAACATTTTTTTTTTACATGTAGAAAAACCTTACATTTCCGAAGTAATGTTTGCTTTCTGCGCTGGCCGGTGTGGCCGAGCGGTTCTAGGCGCTTCAGTCTGGAACTGCGCGACCGCTCCGGTCGCAGGTTCGAATCCTGCCTCGGGCAGTTTAGTTAGGTTTAAGTAGTTCTAGGTTCTAGGGGACTGATAACCTCAGATGTTAAGTCCCATAGTGCTCAGAGCCATTTGAACCATTTGTTTGTTTTTGCAGAAAAGGATTGCAACACATAGAGAGTAAATGCTATCATTTAAAAGTGGCATAAGGAAGTAGCAGAAAATGATTGCAACACATAGAGAGTAAATGCTATCATTTAAAAGTGGCATAAGGAAGTACGTCATCTTCTATAACCGAGGTAGCTAGAGGCGAAACAGTAAAAAAATGTCCCACGCTATAATAGTACTCCCTATAGTACCATTCTTGTTTGAAGCACAATTAAAATAAAAAACTAATACAGCTGGTTAAAGTACACATTATTTTTAATTTCTTTGGAGTGAAACACGGATTGCAAAAATAAGACTTTAGAAAACAGTAATTAAACCGGAGTAGCCGAAACGTTGTCCATAATCAACTGTGGCCTAGTGGAAAGGCTGGAGATCAAAGAAGGGAGATATTAAAAGAAATTCTCGGTCCCAGATTCCACAACAAAAAAACTCACATAAAAATTGAAAGCCTTTACCAAACTGCCGAAAAACGTTTAGACAAGAGTAACAGATTTTTTTGGACACATCCTCACAATGAACCCAAATGGGTCAACAACAAACATTTTTGACTACTTCCGCAACAAAAAAACTCTTCCAAATTGGTTGAAGGAAATGGAGAAGGATTTCGTGGAACTCCAAATCACAGAAAACATGCTGGTGAAAATAAAAAGAAAGGGGGCAAGGAAGAAAGATTCCAAGTCAAAATGAAAAACCAAACGAAAATTCAAACCTCTGAATAAGAGCGGAAAGGAAGAGCAGAAAGAATGAAACAATACTGGGCTAATCGAAAGGCACAGAACATTAAAGTTTGATTGAGCCATGGATCACGGGGTCCTGGGTTCGATTCCAGGCCGACTTGGGGATTTTCTCTGCCCGGGGACTGTGTTGTTCTCATCATTTCGTCATCATCATCGTCATTCGTGTAAAAATTGGAAATTTGTACGGGCGCTGTGACCGCGGAATTGAGCGCTCCACAAACCAAACATCATCATCATCAACGTATTCAAATGGCTCTGAGCACTATGGGACTTAACATCTGAGGCCATCAGTCCCCTAGAACTCAGAACTACTTAAACCTAACTAACCTAAGAACATCACATACATCCATCACCGATGCAGGATTCGACCTGCGACCGTAGCGGTCGCGCGGTTCCAGACTGAAGCGCCTAGAACCGCTCGGCCAAATCGGGCGCCTATCAATGTATTCAACGTATCCCAAGGAAGGGTAAAACGAAAGAAGAAGAAGAACAAACATGGAAGTCATTTGAAAGCACGGTCCATTTCTTAGCTCTTTCTATAATTTGGTCTTTCCCTGATTCCGCCTCGATCTGCGCGTTAAATGTAACTCCGAATTAGCGTAAGTTTTCGTTAGGTCCGTTGAACTTGGCAGTGTGGCCCGGAGAGAGGAGTGTAGTCGATGTGGCGGGCCGGGAACGACGACACAGCATTCCTGTGTGTGGACAGAGTTGGCACTGTTGGGCGCTGTGACCAGTGCCAGACAGATAAGATAGGACCACACACACACACACACACACACACACACACACACACACACACCAACGGGGCCAGCAGGCGCAAGTCACGGCCGCGAAGGTCGGAGCGTGTGTGTGTGTGTGTGTGTGTGTGTGAGCGCCCAGTCATGCAGCAGAGGCCACGGTCGCTGGGGGAGCTGGGGAGGGGGAAGGGGTGGTGGATGGGCAGGGGGAGGAAGGGTAGGGGCGTGGAGGGGGAGGGGAGGGGAGCGCCGCACAGTGCCTGCTGCCAGCATCTATAGGGGCTGTGCTGTGCAGGCGACTCAGCAGATAAAACTTTGACAAGGGAACCCACGTCCGCAAAAAGTTCCTGCCGGATAAGATAAACTCGAACGCCGCACCACTGCCAGATTTTCCTCGTCACGTCTTCAGTCAGTGTTGTAATTATGAAGCCACGTATCATTTTCGGACGACTGCATCGATGGCTGCGTCAAACTGCTACTATCGGTAGCTGTTTCCTGTCCTGTCCTAACCAGATGCGTTTAATGTTATACTGATAACTATTACTTTACAGCAATCTGATCACAGCCAAAACAACAATTTTTCTTGCTATTCGCGTTTCGCCTGTATTATTTGCAAGGCATCTATAGTGACCTGGAATACTCACATATTTGTGTTTCAAGTATTTCGCTTAATATTTTGTACATTTCGTATTGAGGTCAGTAACAGTTCTGGCACTTTCAGCTTTTCTACCACGTGGTATTCATTAAAGTGTGTAGAGTTTCACAGAGAACCATTGTACGATTGATAAATACAGGGGAAAAAATACAGTAGAAGAAGAATGGGTAGCTTTGAGAGATGAAATAGTGAAGGCTGCAGAGGACCAAGTAGGGCTAGTAGAAATCCTTGGATAACAGAAGATCTGTTGAATTCAATTGATGAAAGGAGAAAATATAAAAATGCAGTAAATGAAACAGGCAAAAAGGAATACAAAAGTCTCAAAAATCAGATCGACACGAAGTACAAAATGGCTAAGCAGGGATGGCTAGAGGACAGAAGTAAGGATGTAGAGCCATATATCAGTAGGGGTAACATAGATACTGCCTACAGGAAAATTATAGATACCTTTGGAGAAAAGAGAACCACCTGTATGAATACCAAGAGCTCAGATCGAAACCCAGTTCTAAACAAAAAAGGGAAAGCAGAAAGCTGGAAGGAGTATTTAGAGGGTTTATACAAGGGCAAAGTACTTGAGGCCAATATTATGGAAATGGAAGAGGACGTAGATGAAGATGAAATGGGAGATATAATACTGCGTGAAGACTGTGACAGAGCACTGGAAGCCCTAAGTCGAAACAAGGCCCCTGGAGTAGACAACATTCCATCGGAACTACTGACGGCCTTGGGAGAGCCAGTCCTGACAAAGCTCTACCATCTGGTGAGCAAGATGTATGAGACAGGCGAAATACCCTTAGACTTCAAGAAGAATATAATGATTCCAATCCCAAAGAAAGCAGGTGTTGACAGATGTGAAAATTACCGAACTATCAGTTTAATAAGTCACAGCTGCAAAATACTATCACCAATTCTTTGCAGACGAATGGAAAAACTGGTAGAAACCGACCTCGGTAGAAATGTTGGGACACGCGAGGCAAACTAACCCTGTGACTTATCTTTGAATATAGATTAAGGAAAGGCATTTTAGAGAGTGCTTTTTGACTATGTTGACTGGAATACACTACTGGCCATTAAAATTACTACTCAAAGAAGAAATGCAGATGATAAACGGGTATTCATTGGACAAATATATTATACTAGAACTGACATGTGATAACAGTTTCACCCAATTTGGGTGCATAGATCCTGAGAAATCAGTACCCAGAACTACCACCTCTGGCCGTAAAACGGCCTCGATACGCCTGGGCACTGAGCCAAACGGACCTTGAATGGCTTGTACAGGTACAGCTGCCCTTGCAGCTTCAACACGATACCACAGTTCATCAAGAGTAGTGACTCCCGTATTGTGACGAGCCAGTTGCTCGGCCACCATTGACCAGACGTTTTCAGTTGGTGAGAGATCTGGAGAATGTGCTGGCCAGGGCAGCAGTCGAACATTTTCCGTATCCAGAAAGGCGCGTACACGACCTGCAACATGCGGTCGTGCATTATCCTGCTGAAATGTAGGGTTTCGCAGGGATCGAATGAAGTGTAGAGCCACGAAGTCGTAACACATCTGAAATGTAAAGTCCATTGTTCAAAGTACCGTCAATGCGAACAAGATGTGACCCAGACGTGTAACCAATGGCGCCCCACACCCTCACGCCGAGTGATACGCCAGTATGGCGATGACGAATACACGCTTTCAATGTGCGTTCAACGTGATGTCGCCAAACACGAATGCGACCATCACGATGCTGTAAACAGAACCTGGATTCATCCGAAAAAATGACGTTTTGCCATGCCCGCAACCAGGTTAGTCGTCGAGTACACCATCGCAGGTCCCCCTGTCTGTGATGCAGCGTCAAGGGTAACCGCAGCCACGGTCTCCGAGCTGATAGTCCATGCTGCTGGAAACGTCGTCGAACTGTTCGTGCAGATGGTTGATGTCAAACGTCCCCATCTGTTGGCTCAGGGATCGAGACGTGGCTGCACGATCCGTTACAGCCGTGCGGATAAGATGCCTGTCATCTCGATTGCTAGTGATACGAGGCCGTTGGGATCCAGCACGGGGTTCTGTATTACCCTCCTGAACCCACCGATTCTATATTCTGCTAACAGTCATTGGATCTCGACCAACGCGAGCAGCAATGTCGCGATACGATAAACCGCAATCGCGATAGGCTGCAATCCGACCTTCATCAAAGTCGGAAACGTGATGGTGCGCATTTCTCCTCCTTACACGAGGCATCACAACAACGTTTCACCAGGCAACGCCGGTCAACTGCTGTTCGTGGATGAGAAATCGGTTGGAAACTTTCCTCATGTCAGCACGTTGTAGGTGTCGCCACCGGCGCCAACCTTGTGTGAATGCTCTGAAAAGCTAATCATTTGCATATCACAGCATCAACCTCCTGTCGGCTAAATCTCGCGTCTGTAGCACGTCATTTTCGTGGTGTAGCAATTTTAATGGCCAGTAGTGTATTTGTGTTTCAACTATTTCGCTTAACATTTTAGACATTTCGTATTGAGATCAGAAACAGTTCTGGAACATTCAGCTCGTCTACTACGTGGTATTAATTGAAGTGCAGTTCGTCTGAAAGAACCAGAGGGTGTAGAGAGATCCACAGAGCATTTTACGATTGCAAATACGGGGGAAAGAAATACAGTAGGAGAAGAATGGGTAGCTTTCAGAGATGAAATAGTGAAGGCAGCAGAGGATCAAGTAGGTACAAAGACGAGGGCTAGTAGAAATCCTTGGGTAACAGAACAGATATTGAATTTAACTAATGAAAGTTTTCGTGCTCTGTATCCACGTCTCGGATGCGACGAGAAAATGCTTGCTAGGAGAGGCAAAGTCCTTCAAATTTCCGTACCTTCCCTGGCGCTAAAAATTCTGCGACGGCCAGAAAACACTATTTGGACAGGGACGCCATCGAAAACGGCACACGTCACTTCTTTCAGTGATGAGCGCAGCTTTGTAATTTACTCAGCTGAATGTTACTCCTTGTCGGATTTCTAAAAAATGGCTCAAATGGTTCTGAGCACTATGCGATTTAACTTCTGAGATCATCAGTCGCCTAGAACTTAGAACTAATTAAACCTAATTAACCTAAGGACATCACACACATCCATGTCCGAGGCAGGACTCGAACCTGCGACGGTAGCAGTCGCTCGGTTCCAGACTGTAGCGCCTAGAACCGCACAGCCACTCGGATTTCTAAAAGTAATTGCTTAAAACGTATGTAGGAACTGAAACAGATTTATGTGAAGAACACGCAGAAAGTGTACGTTGTGACTTTTTTATGCGTCAAAATTGCCCGTTGCTATACTTTCTCCTTCAGTGCGGCGACAAGTTGTTTTCTTGCATCGTAGTCAACCTCACCAAACAACGCAGCGTGAAGGGAAACATAATGATGCTGACTGTTGTATTCTTCATTGTACATTAAGGCGCCAAAGAAACTGGTACAGGCATGCGTATTCAAATACAGGGTTATTACAAATGATTGAAGCGATTTCACAGTTCTACAATAACTTTATTATTTGAGATATTTTCAAAATGCTTTGCACACACATACAAAAACTCAAAAAGTTTTTTTAGGCATTCACAAATGTTCGATATGCGCCCCTTTAGTGATTCGGCAGACATCAAGCCGATAATCAAGTTCCTCCCACACTCGGCGCAGCATGTCCCCATTAATGAGTTCGAAAGCATCGTTGATGCGAGCTCGCAGTTCTGGCACGTTTCTTGGTAGAGGAGGTTTAAACACTGAATCTTTCACATAACCACACAGAAAGAAATCGCACGGGGTTATGTTGGGAGAGCGTGGAGGCCATGACATGAATTGCTGATCATGATCTCCACCACGACCGATCCATCGGTTTTCCAATCTCCTGTTTAAGAAATGCCGAACATCATGATGGAAGTGCAGTGGGGCACCATCCTGTTGAAAGATGAAGTCGGCGCTGTCAGTCTCCAGTTGTGGCTTGAGCCAATTTTCCGCGGGCTACGCGTGAAACTTGCCCGCACGCGTTCAATCGTTTCTTCGCTCACTGCAGGCCGACCCGTTGATTTCCCCTTACATACCATCGCCGAATGGAGTTAGCAGTTGGTGGATCTTTGTTGAACTTGGTCCTGAAGTGTCGTTGCACTTTTATGACTGACTGATGTGAGTGCATTTCAAGCACAACATACGCTTTCTCGGCTCCTGTCGCCATTTTGTCTCACTGCGCTCTCGAGCGCTCTGGCGGCAGAAACCTGAAGTGCGGCTTCAGCCGAACAAAACTTTATGAGTTTTTCTACGTATCTGTAGTGTGTCGTGACCATATGTCAATGAATGGAGCTACAGTGAATTTATGAAATCGCTTCAGTCATTTGTAATAGCGCTGCACAGAGATATGTAAATAGAATACGGCGTTGCGGTCGGCAACGCCTATACAAGACAACAAGTGTCTGGCGCACTTGTTAGATACGTTACTGCTGCTACAATGGCAGGTGATAGAGATTTAACCGAGTTTGAACGTGATGTTATAGTCGGCGCACGATCGATGGGACACAGCATGTCCGAGGTAGCGAATATGTGGGGATTTTCCCGTATGACCATTTCACGACTGCTCCGTGAACATCAGGAATCACGTAAAACATCAAATCTCCCACATCGGAAAAAGACCCTGCAAGAATGGGATCAATGACGACTGAAGAGAATCGTCCAAAGTGACAGAGGTGCAACCCTTCCCCTAATTGCAGCAGATTTCAGTGATGGGCCATCAACAAGTGTCAGCGTGCGAACCATTCAACGAAACATCATCGATATGGGCTTTCAGACCTGAAGGCTAACTCGTGTACCCTTTATGACTGCACGACAACAAAGCTTTACGCCTCACCTGGGCCCGTCGACACTGACCTTGGACTGTTGATGACTGGGAACTTGTTGCCTGGTCGGAAGAGTCTCGTTACAAATTGTATCGAACTGATTGCTGTGTATGGGGATGGAGACAGTGCCATAAAACCATTGATCCTGGATGGCAGCAGGGTTCAAAGCTCGTGCAGACTCTGTATGGTGTGGGGCGTGTGCACTTGGAGTGATATGGGACCCCTGATACGTCTAGATACGACTCTGACAGGTGACAGGTACGTAAGTATCCTGTCTTATCACCTGCATCCATTCGTATCCATTGCACATTCCGACAGACGTGGGCAATTTCAGCATGACAATGCGACACCCCACACATCTAGAATTGCTACAGGAACACTATTCTGAGGTTAAACACGTCCGCTGGCCACCAAACTCCCCAGACATGAACATTATTGATCATATCCGGGATGCCTGGCAATGTTCTGTTCAGAAGAGATCTCCACCCCTCGTACTCTTACGGATTTATGGACTGCCCTGCAGGATTCATGGTGTCAGTTCCCGCCAGCACTACTTCAGACATTAGTCGAGTCCATGCCACGTCGTGTTGCGGCACTTCTGCGCACTCGCGGGAGCCCTACTCGGTATTAGGCAGGTGTACCAGTTTCTTTGGCTCTTCATCGTAGTAAGTATCTTACGACATACTAGACCTTGAGGCAACCCATGTTTTTCAATAAGTAAGAACTGGTCTACCCGACAAAGTGAAAAGGGCAACGGGTTATTTCGAGATGTAATCGATGTAGCTACTTTGACCAGGGAGTGAAAAGCGTTAGTAAATCCTATGACATGCCACATCTTTAAAAGTCCCTGAGAGTAAAGTAAGGATCTAGCTGTGTGAATATTCATTCCACCTTCCTCACGAAAAAATTTGGCTTGAAAACATATTCGCGCTCTTTATCACACAGAACGACCTAAATCCTATGTCTCTCTCTCTCCCATTGTCTCATTTTTCTGCCATTTCTTTACGTTATATCCCACTGCCTCTGTCTGCTCCTTCACTTACACTGTGTCGTTTTGTCTTTCTTTCTCACTGCAACTCTCTCCACCATACGTCGAGAGCTAAAAAGCTCTGTTGGCCCCAGTAATTTTTCTCTGAATACACGTCCTTCAAATTTCGGTCCAAAAATGCGCCCTCTTCCACCCACCAGTGTGAAAGGGTCCAGCCCCCCTTAGGCCCATGTACACATAAACAACAAATAAGAACGCATAATATAAGGTTAACACAAAATAGTTTACACTGGAAATTGTTGTCGTTGTGGTCTTCAGTCCTGAGACTGATTTGAAGCAGCTCTCCGTGCTACTCTATCCTGTGCAAGCTTCTTCATCTCCCAGTACCTACCGCAACCTACATCCCTCTGAAACTGTTTAGTGTATTCATCTCTTGGTCTCCCTCTACGATTTTTACCCTCCACACTGCCCTCCCTTGGTGCTTCAGAACATGCCCTACCAACCGATCCCTTCTTCTAGTCAAGTTGTGCCACAAATTTCTCTGCTCTCCAATTCTATTCAATACCTCCTCATTATTTATGAGATCTACCCTTCTAATCTTCAGCATTCTTCTGTAGCACCACATTTCGAAAGCTTCTATTCTCTTCTTGTCTAAACTATTTATAGTCCATGTTTCACTTCCATACATGGCTACACTCCATAGAAACGACTTCCTGACACTTAAATCTATACTCGATGTTAACAAATTTCTCTTCTTCAGAAATGCTTTCCTTCCCATTGCCAGTCTACATTTTATATCCTCTCTACTTCGACCATTATCAGTTATTTTGCTCTCCAAATAGCAAAACTCATCTACTACTTTAACTGTCTCATTTCCTAATCTAATTCCTGCACCATCACACGATTTAATCCGACTACATTCCATTATCCTCGTTTTGCTTTTGCTGATGTTCATCTTATATCCTCCTTTCAGGACACTGTCCATTCCGTTCAACTCCTCTTCCAAGTCGACTGCTGTCTCTGACTGAATTACAATGTCATCGGCGAACCTCAAAGTTTTTATTTCTTCCCTGTGAATTTTAATTCCTACTCCGAATTTTTCTTTTGTTTCCTTTACTGCTTGCTCAATATACAGATTGAATAGCATCAGGGAGAGGCTACAACCCTGTCTCACTCCCTTCCCAACCACTGCTTCCCTTTCATGTCTCTCGACTCTTATAACTGCCACCTGGCTTCTGTACAAATTGTAAATAGCATTTCGCTCCCTGTATTTTACCCCTGCCACCTTCAGAATTTGAAAGAGAGTATTCCAGTCAACATTGTATAAAGCTTTCTCTAAGTCTACAAGTGCTAGAAACGTAGGTTTGCCTTTCCTTAATCTATTTTCTAGGATAAGTCGTAGGGTCAGTATTTCCTCACGTGTTCCAACATTTCTACGGAATCCAAACTGATCTTCCCCGAGGTCGGCTTCGACCAGTTTTTCCATTCGTCTGGAGGTGTGAACTAAAAAACGTCTTCAGTCACAACTTTTCGATGTACAAAAACATCTGTGAAGGGTTTACAAACATGTGTGTGCAAATGTGCCTCTTGAATGAAGTGACATGAACGGAAATGACGGAGAAAAGAATGTTCGCTAGTGCTAAAACGTCAAAAACACTTTTGTTGGATTATGTGGTAACTTTACACTGTTCATCTTTTCCGCTATTTCGCACATATTTTCCGCATTTGACTTACGAAATTCATAACCTAACATTAAACGTTTTCGTGACAGGAATATGCATTTCACCTCATTCAAGAGAAGAAATAAAGCATGTATTGAGACAAATTACACCTGATGATGGACGGACCCGCCAGGTTAGCCGAGAGCGCTAATACGCTGCTTCCTGGACTCGGGTAGGCGCGCCAGCCCCGGATCGAATCCGCCTGGCGGAATAACGACGAGGTCCGCTGTGTCGGCCAGCCTGGATGTGGTTTTAGGCGGTTTTCCACATCCCCCTAGGTGAATACCGGTCCCCATGTCCCACCTAAGTTACACGTCTCGCAGGCATTTGACACACATTCGCACTATTTCATGATTTACACTAGACGTAGACAGCTGGGGTACACTATTTCCACTCCAGGGGGTATGGGGTGGCAGCAGGAAGAGCATGCGACCACCCTTTCGGAATTAGCCATGCCAAATCCGTACTTACCCACGATGCGGGACAAAGGCAGTAGCAAGAGAAAGAAAGAAAGACACTTAATGATGGACCCACAGGGTCAGAAATGCATCGTGGACCCACAGGGTCAGAAATGCATCGTGCGCTTAATAAAACACGAAAAGTTGTGACTTAAGGCGTTTTTTAATTCATCTCCAGTGTATTGAATACAGTCACGTTTGAAGGTGCGCAATATGGATAAAATTTTAAAAAATCGTTTGCTTTGTATTTTTCCTGGATTCATTGCTCAACGAAGGCCATTCATAAAAAAAGCCCGATTCACGTTTCTGAGTGAAAATGATGAATATATTAGAAACGATTTACTTCTAACGAAGTCTTTACATTTTACATAATTTTTTGGCAGCCGTTTTAAGTTCCTATCAGACATGTTAAGACCCTTTTTAGCCCATTTTTTATCGCTGTAGTACCACTCTGGACACATTTGTGTATATATTAAAAAACTAGAAACCCGCCTCGACTGCGAAAAAAAGCACCTAGCGTTACCTAGGTTTCGGCGTAGATAACTACACCTTCTTCAGAACAATAAAACCCACAAGTGCCTATGAAGACCTTTGTCAATGATTAAAAGAACACCATGGCTATACATTTATAAACGAAAAAAGGGGGAACACAAACAGTACACATGTACAAAGTCTAAACCGTTACTTATTTTAATGGTGTAACCTCCACCTCACACTGGCTTATGTTCGATGGGCCACGACCCGCCATACACTGCAGCTACAAATGTACTTTTTGAGTTTCCCTTTTTTCGTTTATAAATGTATAGCCATGGTGTTCTTTTAATCATTGACAAAGGTCTCCTTAGGCACTTGTGGATTTTATTGTTCTGAAGCAGGTTTAGTTATCTACGCCGAAACCTAGGTAAACACTAGGTGCTTTTTTCGCAGTCGAGGCGAGTTTCTAGTTTTTTAATATATTAACCAACGACTGCTGACGCACTGCAATGTTGAAGGTTTTTACATTTGTGTATGCTTGAAGTGCTCATTATACAGACACAGTGCGTCATAACGTGTTATTCATATTGGTGAAACATACGTGACTAAAGACACAGTTTGGTGACTTGTCAACACGTGTAATGAGACTAGAACCCCTGCCACGTGTGCAGTACGTCAGTTAAAACTACACTCACGCACCAGACCGGATATTACGTGCATATTTTACGTTCATAAATACGGTAAATTCGTTCTCGAAAAAGGATAATCATATCGAAAAAAGTTTCAAGATTCACTGAGAATGTCATCTTAACTGTAACGCACCTACAACAAATAAAGCCTATGTTTGTCTGTGAAAATGGACTCGATAAGCAACCTATCAGTAATCGGAATCTAACATGCATGAATGACACTGCGTGCGTGTTGTATGAGTGTCAGTTTCACTGTCAACAGTCTGTTACATAAAAAACTTAAAACTAACATTTGGATAAGCTATCTGATTACAGGAACAAATGGACCTGTAACAATGAATAACTAAGCTATCTGACAGCGCATTTGAACAAGATTTTACAAGTGATACAGAATCTGGCTTGTGCAACGGATTTTCCTGGATTAGAGTACATGACATGTTGTGGTGTGCCAGTGTCTCTGTTTTGGCCCAAAGTTTTGAACTCATCTCTTTAGATGACTGCCTTTTTCCAAGTGTTTTACAGCAATTCGCAGCAGCATACGGCAACAGCTGCTAAAGCTTATTGTTACTAAGAATGTATTTAATAAAAAGGAGTTTGCTTGGATCCTGTTAACTACTAAATAATTTGTAAGAAGGGATTTCATAAATTAAGTCTATTTAAAAATTCAGAAATCATCATGACCAAAAATAGTATGAGGGTCACTCAATACCTAAAGAGACAAATTGGTCTGGGGAAAAAACTGTTAGTAGGACAGGTTTGGCACTTTTATGGCTTTAAGTTGGCATCACTGGGATGAGCCCTGATCAGCTGATATATCAGCATTGTTTTGTTTATAACCTCCCTGATCAGCTGATATATCAACATTGCTTTGTTTATAACCTCAAAAATACATTTCAAGATGGCGAGTCTATTCGTTTTTTACTTTCTGAAGGCGAGAAATCAGTGAGTATATACTGTAGAATTTCTGAAGTTTATGCGGAAAGTTGTATGAATCGTGCAAATTTTTACAGTTCGGAAATGGTCGCGACTCAGTGACTGAAGAACACCGTTCTGGCCGACCAGTTGCAGTTCCAACTCCCTCACTTGAAAGTGGAATTGATGACATTATTCGTGCTGACCGCCGTGTGACTGTGGAAATGATAGTTCATAAGGTTCAAGTTAGTATTGGCACAGTTCATAACATTATTTGTAATAAGCTGAAGTGCCGCAAAACATGTGCGAGATGGGTCCCAAAGGATTTGACGTGGCTACACAAGGAAACAAAGTTGAGAGTGCACACAGAGCTAAATGAACGTTATGAAAGAGAAGGTGAGCACTTTCTCAACAAAATTTTAACTTTTGATGAAACTTGGGTTCAATATTATGAGCCAGAATCAAAACGGCAAAGCATGGAGTGTAAGCACACCAACTCACCTGTCAAGAAAAAATTCAAAACCCACGCATCAGCAGGAAACGTCATGTTGACGGTGTTTTGGGTCGCCGAGTGTACAGTTTTTGTGATTATCTCGAAGAGCAGCGTACGATGAACAGCCAATATTACTCCGATTTACTTTTAAAGAAGATGACGCCAGCTGTGAGAGAAACGTCGTGGATCTCAGAGGAGAGGTGTTATTCTCCAGCAAGACAACGCAAGTCCTCATATTGCTCAACTAACCCGTGAAACCATCGACAAAATGGGCTGGAAAGTACTGCCTCATCCCCCTTACAGTCCTGATCTAGCACCTAGTGATTTACATTTGTCTGGTGCACTGAAGGAGGCATTACGCGGGAAGAGGTTCCAGGACAACGAGGACGTGAAAAAGTTTGCGGGAAATGGTTCAAACGTCAAGGTAAAGAGCTGAAACTTCCTGGCAGATTAAAACTGTGTGCCGTTCCGAGGCTCGATAAGATAAAGATTCGATTAGATAAAGACTCGATAAGATAGGAGTTCTTTGCAGCCGAAATAAAAAAAGCTTGTAGCTCATTTGAACAAGTGCATAAATGTTCAAGGGGATTATGTTAAAAATGGGAAAAAGTACCGTTTTGTAATAATAAACTCTTTTTCTCCAGACCAGTTTGTCTCCCATCGTGTCATAACATAATAGTTTCCTCTATGTGTATGTCTCTTATTCAGCACTCGCAGCGCACATTGGAAAGTCATAATAAAGTTATAAATTAAGTTCATAACTTTTAGGTAAGTTCCCTAGTACTGACGACGCAAAATGGATCTTTATTCACATGTCTTCCTCAGGACAATGCCCATAATTTAAACTTATTACTACTTACATATTTACACTTTCCTACTTTCTATCCCAGGCTTCATGTTTCCACATGTTCACTGAACAAACATCTTCATTTCTTTGTGAGCATACAGTTCTTTGGTCATTCTAATTTTGGCTCTGCTAACAAAGAGCTTCCTGGATGTGGAATTTACATTATCAGGCAAGGTACTGAATATATTTCTCACTTCTTGTTTACTTTTTTAACTCATCTAGAGCCGGCCGGAGTGGCCGAGCGGTTCTAGGCGCTTCAGTCTGGAACCGCGCGACCGCTACGGTCGCAGGTTCGAATCCTGCCTCGGGCATGGATGTGTGTGATGTCCTTAGGTTAGTTAGGTTTAAGTAGTTCTAAGTTCTAGGGGACTGATGACCTCAGAAGTTAAGTCCCATAGTGCTCAGAGCCATTTTTTGAACTCTTCTGGATTTAGGATGTTTTCATAACACCACCTTACCACCTATCTGGAAGGTGCAAGTCCAGTCCAAATTCTGGTTGTTGTGAAATATACGTGCCGCTGGGCGCGAAAAAGTAAAGAGGCAGCTTCAAATGCAACCGGAATCTACAGACTAAAACTGGTTGTGACTGGAAAGTCTGGCAAGCCAGAAGCATTGTAGAAACCAGTCATCTAGACGCATCAAAATATTGCCTACACGTACCACGAAATCTGTAAGAACTGGTTTTTGAACCCATTTGCACTCGACTGCAGAAAGTTGTTAAGGGGCTCCGGAACGCCCTATACTTGCAATGTTAAAATAACGCTTATAAATTACATCTTTACTCACAAAGTATTTGAGGTAGGAAGTTGAACTTTTTACAGATTATTTATTGGAATATGGGCTACAACTTAACACAGGGATTTTACAAAATTTTACTTCAGTTATTAAAGATGATTTTTTTCAATTGTAATGAAAATTCACAACATTTTTTTGCAATTTTTTATTTATATATTCAAAAATATACAGTTTTTTGGAAAAAGGCTGTGTTAAATTATGCAGAAGGTACTGTGTAACATTTACTGAAAGTTTGAAACAAATATGTTTGGAAGATCCTTAGAAAACATGTAATTAGTATGAGAAAATAAAAGTTTTGGGAATCGAGCGACAAAGATTGGATTAACTTTTTAGTGCATTCCAGGTCCATAGGATGGATTATCTTCATCCTCTGCAAACTCCTCCTCTAGCTTCCTCTTGTTCCTCCTCCTGTTTACTCTTGCTTGTATTTCTAGACTTTTTACAGCCCTGTCTGCAGCCCGAAGGCGTTCCTTGTCTAAAGCAAGCATCGCTCGTTGTTGTGTTCGTAGATTTTGCTACCATTTTCTTCAGTTGCAGTTACTGCAACACTGTTCCAAAAGGTGGTCATGTATGAACACTTATCACATTTCAGTTGTATTTCACTAGCAAATCCTACGTGCTTTATTGTGGAGAGTTCCAGACCAACTTCACTACAATGAATACATCTTACACAGTTTGAAAAAATTCCTTTGAGAACCGTCATATCAAATATTTCATTCACATCCGATTCGCCCATAAAACATTCATAGTTTTCACTCATTGAACCAAGCTTCTTCTGTGAAGTATTTTCTTTCCCACTTTGACTGCTATGGGCAGGTGTACTTGAGAGGTTAGGTTCACTCACTTGGTTATCGTCTTTATTGTTTACAGTAATAACACATACCTTTGGCTTTCCAACATTTCTCCTTTTCTTAAAAGCCTTCAGAGGATTTCTAATAACTTTACTTTTACTCATTATTATACTTCAACAAAACAGAGACTCAAGAAACAGAATTAATTACGAATATTTTCGAGATAACGACAGAGTAAATAAACATGAAACAATCGACAATCACACCAGCGATATATATTGAACCATCACAGGTTAGCCACAACACATACTTTATCTCACATCACTAAAATGTACCTGATGAACACGGACGTTAATAATAACACCATTTGACAGCAGTTTAACAGCGCCACAGTGGGTCACGCCCATGTAGAACACATTTCAAAAAAAAATTAAAAATAGTTGTAGTCTTCGGAATTGAATAAATTATATATCTATTAAAAGGTAATAGTCTGCAGATTCAGAAAACGCAAAAAAGTAAAAATTGAACTTTTCATGATTTTGAGCCTTTCCGGAGCCCCTTAAAGGAAAATGAATTACCATCCAAAGCACTATTGACAGTGGATACTGCCTCGTCACATCTAGGAGTAGGAGGTCAGTGCGACGGGCCCCCCCCCCCCCTCACCCCACCTCCCCCCCATCCCCCCCCCCCTCCCCCCCGCTTTCACCCCTCATCACGCTCAACGTTATCGCGTAGTCTGATCCAGCCGGCGGGTCTGGGTTCTCTGGAATGCCCGGAAAACAGTCACTCCTGCATTCCGAAGACAATGCAACCACTGTAGGAGGAGCCCTAAAGAAAGTGATTATGAAGGGTGTTATGCAGCGAAATAAAGTCGGATACAATTCTCAGGGAAAAATTCTGCGGTTTACACTAGCAAGTTATTGCAGCAATTTACTTGCGCGTAGTAACTTGCCGCGCGATTTACAAGTGTAAACATATCGCCAAGTCGACTTGCGACCGTAGCAATTTATTGCGGAAGTGATTTGCTGCACGTTTTCCGCTTCCAGTGTGAACACCACGCAATAAGTATCTGCAAGTAACTTGCAGCTTTTAGGATTTATTTCTATTTCCTGCAAGTAGGAAGCGCAAGTTATAGTAAGTATGTCGTCTGCATAACACTCATTTTTAACATTTTACTTAATGTGGTGACTTAATTTTATACAACCATCTTACGTATTTTATGGAAACAAATTTCAGAAATGGGAGAGAAACGGGAATCGATGAAGCGGGATACAGAACATTTTATTGAAGCCGTGGAGAGCTACCCCGAAATATGGAACGTGCATAATCGAGACTTTAAGGATAGAGTGAAGAAGTTGAGCGCATTAAATGAAATCTCGTCGATATTCGACACATCTGTAAAAGAAATACATAGAAAGTAGCTTAACTTGAAGACACAACCCCTTTGCCACCTGCAACCACTCGCTTGTTGTTTTAGGAGTCTAGAAAAAGACGATGTGTAATTATTATATGTTCTACAGTATTTAATTAGCCCGTCACTTTCCATTTTATGAACATTAGAAAAAAACCACATTTTTATAAACATATCATTCTGCAAAATGCAGTTTATTTCAATAAAAATTTAATTTGATTGTTGTGTTTTCACATACCTTCAAACAATTTTCCCTTTTCAAGCCGTTAAAAATGGCTCTACATACATCGGGTACGATCAGAGAAATCGTGCTGATGGGAATATGAAACAAGTACATTAGGGACTTGGATGAGTCTCCTACAAAGAAAATATTTCAAAATTCAAACTTTTTTTGTTGTATGTTTCACATAAATAAATGAAATGCCTATTTTATTCGTAGCTCACCGGTAGCTATAAATCATAGACTGACTAGCAAACGTTCCTTTGCTGAAATAGCAGTATGGAAGTTTGTGTCTCGTTTTGATATGATGGGCGCTATTAACATCAACAAATAATCCAGATCATTTGAGGACATTATGCAAAAGTTTTCAAAGGTATCCATGCTCTCGATACTAAGTTCTTGCAAAAGGTTATTATAGGCACCATTTTGCGATCTTCTCATTATCTACTCTCTAACCCAAATACTTCTCTTTTTCTTTTTCACGTTTTACATTATAATTACAAGAGCTACAGCATATCTCACCCGCCTACTTGTCATTTTACACTTCGGCTGACACTCGTAGTGGTACTGGAAGCATATGTAAACAGTATCAGCAAGTTGTTGACGCAAGTTTCTTGCCAAAAAACTTGCGGGAGAATCTTGCTTAATTCTTGCTCTGCTGTGTAAACACAGCTGCAAGCGGCTATCAATGACTTGCAGCAATAACTTCTGCAAGCGACTTGCTAGTGTAAAGCCAGCTAAGTAGGCCCAATGCAGAAACTGACGATTTTCATCAGGTGGACGGCCACCCGCTTGATCATAAGGTTGCCAGGCTGTGAAGAGGCAGAAAGTGGGGCAACAAACTCAGTGGCTAATTTGACACGAACAGTTGGAAGTTAGGGACTGTGCTGTAACTGACACAATTAACGCCCCCACGGCGTGCGACAGTGACGGGAATGGCGAGGTACTGGCGATGGGTTTCCCCGATGGCTATGCAGCACCAGTCGTGATACTTGTCTGCAGCTTCATCAAAGAAAACACACTCCACCACCCTCTCACGGCGTGAACTGTTACCTGTCTTCAGTGGGGATGTAACAGAAAATATAAACATTTATTTAAAAATTAAAAAAAAAGGTTCAAATGGCTCTGAGCACTATGGGACTTAACATCTGAGCTCATCAGTCCCCTAGAACAGAACTGCTAAAACCTAACTAACATAAGTACATCACACGCATCCATGCCCGAGGCAGGATTCAACCCTGCGACCGTAGCGGTAGCACGGTTCCGGACTGAAGCGCCAAGGACCGCTCGGCCACAACGGCCGGCTTAAAAATTCATTACAGCCATATTTAGTAATGTACACATCTAAAATTTTGCATGACTAAAGCAAAAGAGCTATGTTTGAACGGAAAAATATGATAAAATATGCAGGATTAATATTTTGTCAGAAATTTGAATTTTGAATTTTTTTGTTGCCTTTCTTATAAAAAGCCATAACTCAAATTCTAATCATGCAATTAATCTGAAAATTTTATTGTAGTGTCCTGAGAAGGTTACAAGACAACTGAACTACAGTTATTATGGTATTATTAACAGATTTTTTAACTTTGCACATCCAAAATTAACATTTTTTCTACATACAATCCTCTAAAAATCAGAATGTAATTGCAGGATCTCGCATTTTCTTAGTTTCAGGGAGACAGCAGCACGTTGTTGTTCCTGAAAAACTCATAGCATTAGCGCATATATGTTTTCAGAAAAGGCTTAATAACGTAGAAAATGTAAAACAGAGAAAATGTGGTTCAAAGATTTTCTTCTCATACTTCTACATGTAATAAGCTTACCTCAGTTTTAAAATATTCCATACTGGTACTTGTCATCCTACAGGTTTCTCTTCTCTCCTCTTCGAATATTCCTGGCCTGTATTTGCAGGTAAGACACTGATCTATTCTCTTTCTTGACCCTGCTCTCGTCGATTGTGTAAAATGCTTTAGCTGTAAACAGACCAGGGTCTATACCAACTCTCTACAGCCTTTCAGCTCTGCTATTATTTCCGTTGCTGTAACATAAAACTGCATCATAGACACATATTTTGGGTACTTCAAGTCCACAGAATGTTCTTTTTGAGCATCTAATCCGGCGCTTGACTTTACGCCGTAACAGAGACCATTACACTAGTCTACATGGTATTAGATGACTCAAAAGTAATATATGATATTATTTCAACTTTTTATGTCGAATCCAGATCCGTTTTCGGTTTCTTCATATCACGTACACTTTCCCTACAATGTTTCAAAGTTGTATTGCTGTGCCAGTGGGCTATGCATATTGTTGGAGGAAAATTTCTCAATATGATCCTGTACACCTTTAGGTTGGTACACCTGTTGATGCTAGTTGTTACTGTGTGACCTTGAAAGTGGTGTTCATCTCACAGGCAGCGCTGTATTGTGATGATTCTGTATGTTTAAGGCAACATTAATAACCAGTTCGACTTTTGTTTGTAGTTACTGCAACGTCAACAAGGAAGTATGTGAACAACCCAAATGTTTTCTGTTAAATTTTCGGAAATTATAAAGTGTGTAAACAGGCTTTGTGGAAAAAGTTTTTACTGTGCTTATTTTAAAGTGAAACTTTGTGACCAGGATGGGTGCTTAAGACAGTTTGCCACTATTGCTGATGAGAGGTTAAGACTGTCGACAAAAGTAAAGTAAACGTGCATCACATCTGCGATTCTAGTGATGTGGGGGGAGCCTAAAGATCGCCTTATGACTGTTCACTCTGTTTTGATAATGTTTTAATGTTCTGCGGTGCAATTCGAAATATACAGGTACTAAAAAAATTTGTACCCAAGCATTGCTTCAGCCCTTAGGTCAATTGCATGTGGAGATCTGATTGCCCGCATCTCGTGGTCGTGCGGTAGCGTTCTCGCTTCCCACGCCCGGGTTCCCGGGTTCGATTCCCGGCGGGGTCAGGGATTTTCTCTGCCTCGTGATGGCTGGGTGTTGTGTGATGTCCTTAGGTTAGTTAGGTTTAAGTAGTTCTAAGTTCTAGGGGACTTATGACCACAGCAGTTGAGTCCCATAGTGCTCAGAGCCATTTGAACCATTTTTTTTGAGATCTGATTGCTTCTATTCCTCCAGCTGTTTTAGAGAATGTGGCAGAAGACGGTGATGAGAATAAAGTTGATGGAATTACCGAAGAGGGTAGTGATGTCTGCCAGCCTGAATGTGACTTTATTGAGCTGTTCCCTCAGAGTGAACTTAAGGGGAGGTTTACTATCTTCCGCCCGAGAAAAGCATGTTCCTTAAGAATTTTTTCTCGGGATGTGTTATAGATATCAATATCAAATTTGGTCAAAATGTTTATTGATATTTCCTCTAGAAACTGGAATTTTTTCGACCGGAAATGTAGAAGAGCAGAGGCGGAAGTGCCGTCGGAACGAAACAAAATTTCGATGTAGACCTCCTCGCGCGGTATGTCACAGGCCAGCAGGCTCGTCTGAAATCAAAACCGAGTTGTCGTTAGCGAAGTATGTAAGATTCTTTAGGAGTTGTACCTCGTTTAAGTTATTTGAACCATAGGAAACAAAATGGAGGCCATATGAAAAAATAGGGTTTTTTTCATCAATTTTTCGACTGTCCGCCAAGTAAAAATATTTATAGCTGATGAATCGGAATAAAAGTGGTACAACTCCTAGACAATTTAGTTAGCTTCGTCGAAAGCAAAGAATCATGCCAATCGGTTCAGTAGATTTGAAGTTACCATACCGCGCGATAAAAAAAAAAAATGTCATTTCGAGAAAAACGCGTTTGAAGTTTAGACTACATATAAATGCAATATTATGCAACGTACGTTCAATCTGCTATTCCGGGTCCATAAACTAGTCCTTCCTCTTCCTAATAGAGGGCGTTCTGCTCGATCTGGGCCATCCTGCGCTGCTCCAGAGCCGCTCGTACGGCCGGTGACAAGCGGTTTTCGACTGCTCGAATCCGGTTGTCAAATGGTTCAAATGGCTCTGAGCACTATGGGACTCAACTGCTGAGGTCATAAGTCCCCTAGGACTTAGAACTACTTAAACCTAACTAACCTAAGGACAACACACACATCCATGCCCGAGTCAGGATTCGAACCTGCGACCGTAGCGGTCGCGCGGTTCCAGCCTGTAGCGCCAGAACCGCTCGGCCACCAGCGGCCGGCCTCCGGTTGTCGTCCGAATGCTTGGCGAACTGCATCGTAAAGAGTCCCAGGGTGACGTCCATCGTTGTCACGATCTTCAGAATTGCTGAATACCCTTCGTTGAAGCTGCTCACTGCCAAGAAATTCGCAATCTCCACAGTCTTCGCGCCAGAATGCAAATGCTTGGGGGCTAACTTCCAAACACCAGCGTTCAAACTCTCATTTGAATTTTGTGCGTTTCCTCCCAATCACCGGTACAATAACTCGTCCTCCGAAAGGGCCTCGTAGATCAAATGAATCACTTTTTGAACTTCTTTGGAGAGCGGATGGTCGTGTTGATATTCGTCCAGATATCCGGTAGCCTCTGCATTGCGCCACTGGCACCAACTAGTTCCCCCAGCCGGACAATTTTGGTGTTGTGGGTGGTCATACGTCGAACACTTGTGGAAATACGTTGCCGAAATTGCCATCTTCATCTGTTCCACCGAATTGGAATGCCGCGGATTGCCAAGCCGTAGTACGTCGTAAGCTCCTTGATCACTTTATCAGTTTTAGTCATGGGCAAGCACATAGAATAATTTTTCGAGGCTACAAAGTCGAAATTCCCGAAAAAAAAACTGGTGCATGAAAAAGGCCGATTTCAGGCAGGTGCATTTTTTTGTTCAACCACGTATAACGAACATTTTCGTTCCGTATTTGGAAAAACCGTTTCAGATGTGGATTCTAAACACTTTTATGGATCGAAAAATGCAATTTTAGAAAAATCTTTTTTTTTTTTAACCAAAAGATACTAAACCACCACTTAATGAACTCGTAAGATATATGAATTTGCATAACGAATCTGCAGATCTACTTGCCTCCCGGTTAAAAAGTAAACATCTTCTGAAATGAGCACAAATTACTCAAGGTACAGACATAGAGAGAAAGAACTAGTTGCTTTATTCTCAGAACGAGTCCTTGATTTACTGCAATAACATAAACAAGTTCTGTGGCACTGAACGTGAGTCAACAACGAAGAGCCTGAAAGGCGTGTTACCGCGTAATGGGAACGCGTATGCGTCCATTCCTGCGGCCATTCAGTTAAAATGAAACAGACACATGAGAACGTGGAGATACTGTTAACAAGTGTCAGTATCAGAAGCACGAATGGCTTGTTTGCGGTGACTTCGGATTTATGGGAATACTATTAGAGCAAAAGTTAGGTTCACAAGAATGTTTTGCCCTCTATGAGAACGCGAGAGTGGGGCAAGGCAAAGACAATGGAGTGTGACTGTCTGGCCAGAGCGGTGAAATTTTGTACCTGCAATTAAAAATATGGCCCGCATCTCGTGGTCGTGCGGTAGTGTTCTCGCTTCCCGCGCCCGGGTTCCCGGGTTCGATTCCCGGCGGGGTCAGGGATTTTCTCTGCCTCGTGATGGCTGGGTGTTGTGTGATGTCCTTAGGTTAGTTAGGTTTAAGTAGTTCTAAGTTCTAGGGGACTGATGACCATTGATGTTAAGTCCCATAGTGCTCAGAGCCATTTGAACCATTTTTTAAAAATATGCTGCACGAGCTGCTTATAAGACAAAAACAAAAAGTCTTGGTTTTACCACCACTACATACAAAACTGGGCTTGATGAAGCAATTTGTAAAGGCTCTACCACAAGATGCACCCTGCTTCAAGTGCCTTTCCAAGAAACGTCCCTTGATCACAACACAAGACAAATTGCAAACCGGAATTTTTGTTACTCCCCAATTAAAGAAATTGATGAAGGATGAAGATTCAATCAGTTACTGAGAGCTTTCTAGGGAATAATAAGGATACTAATTACAAGGCTATTGTTGAAAAAATCTTGCAGAATTTCTAGAAGATTGGTTGTAACACGAGTGTGAAAGTTCACTTCTACACTTACGTATCGACTACTTTCCGGAAAATTCGGGACATTACACTGAAGCAGAGGGTGAAGTTTTCATCAACATATTAAGGAAGTGTAGAGGAAGTACGTAACAGGGGAACCGGAACCGACTACTGTTGGATGCTGAAGGGGGACCGTCACCATACAAAGGATCTGCAAGGGAGTAGAAGAGAACAAAGTTTAACAATTAATGGAACACTGTTGATGTCATGTTTTTATTCAGCATAGTCACGAAATAGAGTACTTTCAAGCTTATTTTTTTAAATGTGTTTCGATTAAAAACTCGCCTTGTGTGAAATGGTGTTTGAATATTTTTGTGGGCCCAGAAGTTAAAATCGCCAAAATAGTACTACACACAGCCTTCCGAAGTGCCTTCACAAAAGAAGACGAAGTAAATATTCCAGTACTGGCAGATGTAAAGCTGTGAGGACGGGCCGTGAGTCGTGCTTGGGTAGCTCAGTTGCTGCCGGCACGGTAGCTCAGCGTGTTCGGTCAGAGGATGAGTTAATGGATCAACAACGAACTGAAACGGGTGTGTTGCGACATCCGCGCCGAGCAGATACAACGAACGAAAACGAACAAAACGAGATTTTGCCGGCGCGGTAGCTTAGCGTGTTCTGTCAGAGGGTTAGCTGCTCTCTGTAATAAAAAAACTGAGTTAATCGATCAACAACGAACTTAAACGCATGTCTTACGACGTCCGCCCCGAGCAGATGCAACGAAGCGAACAAAATGAGATTAAAGAAAAAAAGAAAAAAAGAGGGTTAGCTGCCCTCTGTAATAAGAAACAAACTGAGTTAATCGATCAATAACGAACTTAAACGGATATCTTACGACGTCCGCCCCGAGCAGATACAACGAACAAAAGCGAACAAAATGAGATTTTAAAAACAAAGTTGGTAGAGCACTTGCCCGCGAAAGGCAAAGGCCCCGAGTTCGAGTCTCGGTCAGGCACACAGTTTTAATCTACCAGGAAGTTTTATATCAGCGCACACTCCGCTGCAGAGTGAAAATCTCATTCTGTAAATATTCCAGAATTCGAATCGAGAACAGCTGCCAACATGTGTAAAGTAGACGTAAATATCCTCGGAGTAGTGAAACAAATCACTTAATAAAAGCAAGTCTTTTGGTCCAGACTGTATACTAATCAGGTTCCTTTCGGAGTATGCTGATGCATTAGCTCCATACGTAACAATCATATAAAACCGTTCGCTCGACGAAAGATCCGTACCCAAAAACTGGAAAGTTGCACAGTTCACACCAATATTCAAGAAAGGTAGTAGGAGTAATCCACTAAATTACAGGTCCTTATTGTTAACGTCGATATGCAGCAGGATTTTAGAACATATATTGTGTTCGAACATTATGAATTACCCCGAAGAAAACGGTCTATTGACACACAGTCAACATGGGTTTAGAAAACATCGTTCCTGTGAAACACAATTAGCTCTTTATTCACATGAAGTGTTGAGTGCTATTGACAAGGGATTTCAGATCGATTCCGTATTTCTGGTTTTCCGGAAGCCTTTTGACACTGTACCACACAAGCGGCTCGTGGCGAAATTGCGTGCTTATGCAATATCGTATAAGTTATGTGACAGGATTTGTGATTTCCTGTCAGAAATTGACGGAAAGTCACCGAGTAAAACATAAGTGATTTCTGGCGTTCCGCAAGCTACTTTTATAGGCCCTTTGCTGTTCCTTATCTATATAAACGATTTGGGAGACAATCTGAGCAGCCGTCTTCGGTTGTTTGCAGATGACGCTGTCGTTTATCGACTAATAAAGTCATCAGAAGATCAAAATCAACTGCAAAACGATTTAGAAAAAATATCTGAATGGTGCAAACAGTGGCAGTTGACCTAAATAACGAAAAGTGTGAGATTATCCACATGAGTGCTAAAAAGAACTCGTTAAACTTCGGTTACACGATAAATCGGTCTAATCTAAAAGCCGTAAATTCAACTAAATACCTAGGAATTACAGTTACGAACAACTTAAATTGGAAGGAACACACAGATAATGTTGTGGGGAACGCTAACCAAAGACTGCGTTTTATTTTCAGGACACTTAGAAAATGTAACAGACCTACTAAGGAGACTACCTAAGTACGCTTGTCCGTTCTCTTTTAGAATACTGCTGCGCGGTGTGGGGTCCTTACCAGATAGGACTGGCGGAGTACATCGAAAAGTTCAAAGAAACGCAGCACGTTTTGTATTATCGCGAAATATCGGAGAGAGTGTCACAGAAATGATACAGGATTTGGGCTGGACATCATTTAAAAGAAGGCGTTTTTCGTTGCGACGGAATCTTCTCACGAAATTCCGATCACCAACTTTCTCCTCCGAATGCGAAAATATTTTGTTGACGTCGACCTACGTAGGGAGGAACGATCACCACGATAAAATAATGGAAATCGGAGCTCGTACGGAAAGATATAGGTGTTCGTTCTTTCCGCGTGTCACACGAGATTGGAATAATAGAGAATTGTGACGGTGGTTCGATGAACCCACTGCCTGGCAGTTAAATGTGATTAGCAGAGTATCCATGTAGATGTAGATTATGTTTTATTTTGTGTAGAAACCTGAGGTGGTAGACAAAAACGAAAGTTATTTCTAGAATCAGCGTAACAAATTGATTCGAAAGTACCTACTTTCCACAAATCATCTGACAAGAAGTTTTAAAATGCAGACAAGTGTTATTCATCTTTATTCTGGCAATATAAATACGTATGTAAATGCATCGTTTGTAAAAGTTCATATCTGGACGCCTGTGTTCTTTTCAACTTCGTTTTATTTCTTTTTTATTCCACACAAATTTCGATGTTTTGAGTTTTCATTAGTGCGAGGTGGCCCCGTTACCATTCACCTCAAACTGTCGAGACTCTGCCAAACATGCGTGGACACACTAAATAACAGGCGAATAACGCACGATCCCACAGTCAGAGAGAGACATGATCAACCCAAGGCTACTCATCGTCTGACGCTTGTCGCAGATGGGGTGGGACGAGGCATTGCCGTACCGCAATTACGGACAAATCCTATGGCTGCACTGTTCTCATATCGGCTTGAGCATTTATTAGCCAATACGGTTTTTTGTTTAGAACGGCCTTTGTACATATATTTTCATATTGTAAAACTTTCCTGCTCACACACACTTTCATATTTTTTCAGTTGGTAAGATATTTGACTTAATCATATTGGAGTTCAAGCTTCTTTTTCCGTGTTTGCTTTAACAATACACATGTTTTTGGATGGGGTCCGTTTTTTATGAATTCATCTCGCCTTTAGCAAAACACATTTTTTTTATCTCAAACATGTTTCACTGCTGTTGGAGCATCTCCAGTGGGCTTTTATTTTACAGCTGTTAAATATAAAAGCGGACCTCTCACGTGACGTGAGTACGCAGGTGCAGCGCATAATTTTATGTGGTTCTTAAAAAATCAGTGATTACGATTTAAAAACTAATATTTACATGTATACAAACAGTGAAGAATATTCTTTATCTTTAACAGCCATAAAATAAAAGCCCACTGAAGATTCTGCAACTGCAGTGAATCAAGTTTGTGATAAAAACAACATTGTATTTTGCTGAAGACGGACCCCATCGAAAAACATATGTACACTACTGACCATTAAAATTGCTACACCAACAAGAAATGCAGATGATAAACGGGTATTCATTGGACAAATATATTATACTAGAACTGACATGTGATTACATTGTCACGCAGTTTGGGTGCACAGATCCTGAGAAATCAGTACCCACAAAAACCACCTCTGGCCGTAATAACGGCCTTGATACTCCTGAGCATTGAGTCAGAGCTTGGATGGCGTGTACAGGTACAGCTGCCCATGCAGCTTCAAAACGATATCACAGTTCATCAAGAGTAGCGACTGGCGTATTGTGACGAGCCAGTTGCTCGGCCACCATTGACCAGACGTTCTCAATTGGTGAGAGATCTGGAGAACGTGCTGGCCAGGGCAGCAGTCGAACTTTTTCTGTATCCAGAAAGGCCCGTACAGGACCTGCAACATGCGGTCATGCATTATCCTGCTGAAATGTAGGGTTTCGCAGCGATCGAATGAACGGTAGAGCCACGGGTCGTAACACATCTGAAATGTAACGTCCACTGTTCAAAGTGCCGTCAATGCAAACAAGAGGTGACCGAAACGTGTAACCAGTGGCACCCCATGCCATGACGCCGAGTGATACGAAACTACGGCGATGACGAATACACGCTTCCAACGTGCGTTCACCGCGATGTCGCCAAACACGGATGCGACCATCACGATGCTGCAAACAGAACCTGGATTCATCCGAAAAAATGACGTTTTGCCATTCGTTCACCCAGGTTCGTCGTCGTGTACAGCATCGCAGGCGCTCCTGTCTGTGATGCACCGTCAAGGGTAACCGCAGCCACGGTCTCCGAGCTGATAGTCTGTGCTGCTGCAAACGTCGTCGAACTGTTCGTGCAGATGGTTGTCTCGCTAACGTCCCCATCTGTTGACTCAGGGATCGAGACGTGGCTGCACGACCCGTTATAGCCATGCGGATAAGATGCCTGTCATCTCGACTGCTAGTGATACGGGGCCGTTGGGATCCAGCACGGCGTTCAGTATTACCATCCTGAACCCACCGGTTCCATATTCTGCTAACAGTCATTGGATCTCGACCAGCGCGAGCAGCAATGTCGCGATACAATAAACCGCAATCGCAACTGGCTACAATCCGACCTTTATCAAAGTCGGAAACGTGATGGTACGCATTTCTCCTCCTTACACGAGACATCACAACAACGTTTCACCAGGCAACGCCGGTCAACTGCTGTTTGTGTATGAGAAATCGGTTGGAAACTTTCCTCATGTCAGCACGTTGTAGGTGTCGCCACCGGCTCCAACCTTGCATGAATGCTCTGAAAAGCTAATCGTTTGCATATCACAGCATCTTCTTCCTGTCGGTTAAATTTCGCGTCTGTAACACGTCATCTTCGTGGTGTAGCAATTTTAGTGGCCAGTAGTGTATTTGACTCAGATGGTTTAAAGGTCGTCCGGCGATCCACCTGAATAGATCCCGCGATCCACCAGGTTCTGAACTGGTCCCACGCGAGCGCAGCGCCATTAGTCGCCGCCCGTCCCACGCAAGGTGGAATGTGAGAGCGGAACGGGAGAACAGGGGCTTCCCCGGAAATCCGCCGCTCGCTGACGTCAGCGTGGCGGGCGGGAAAACCGTAGGAAGTGGGGGGGGGGGGGGTGAGGGCTGGTGGAAGGGGATTAGGGAGGGGGGCCGAGGCGCTTCGCTCTGACATACCTACCTGCCTGGCCTTCAAAGCTCGCCTCTTCTGCTGCGGCATCTCTAGAACCCGCAGAAGCGGTCCGCCGTACAATCGGAAAGCTGGTGACAAAAAGAAGACTAGAGGAAACCCGAAGCGAAAACAACACGAATCGTGGAAGACACATTAATTAACATTCTATTTTGAGTGACACAATAGTCCGCAGCTCGCGGTCTTGCGCTAGAGTTTTCGCTTCTCGCGCACGGGGTCCCATGTTCGATTCCCAGCGGGGTCAGGGATTTTTCCTGCCTCGAGATGACTGGGTGTTGTTGTGTCGTCTTCATCATTATCATTCATCCCCATTACGGTCGGAGGAAGGCAATGGCAAACCACCTCCGTTAGGACCTTGCCTAGTACGGAGCTGCGGGTTGCCCGCATCGTCCTCTACGCTTCTCGGAGTATAGGACATCATCATCATCGATACCTCTATTATATGTGTACGAAAGACCCAGTACCATTTAAGAAACAAAAAGTGAAAAAAAATTGGAAGAATGTCGATGGCAACCTGCTACCTTTCTCCTCACAACTCGGAACACACACCTCTTATCACCAGAGCCACAACTTCGACGTAGCATTCACATCTCCTAATATGCTATACACTGTTTGAATACTTTATGTACGAATGTCATTGCTTGCTGAGTGGTATCCAAATTGTAGCAAAAACATGCACTTTTGGTAGACGAAAATTTTCCTCTGAAACGGTATAGTTTCGTTGAACAGAAGTTACAACTCCAAAAACCTCAACTACAGGCATATATACTGAAGAGCCAAAGAAACTGATACAACAGCCTAATATCGTGAAGGTCCCCGCGAGTTCCCAGACGTAACAAGGACTCAACTAATGTCTGAAGTAGTGCTGGAGGGAATTGACGCCATGAATCCTGCAGAGCTCTCCATAAATTCGTAAGGGCACGAGGGGGTAGAGACGTCTTCTGAACAGCACGTTGCAAGGCATCCCAGATATTCTCAATAATGTTCATGCCTGGAGAGTATGGCGGCCACCGGAAATGTTTAAACTCGGAAGAGTGTTCCTGGAGCCACTCTATGGCAGTTCTGGAAGTGTGGGGTGTTGCATTGTCCTGCTGGAACTGCCCAACTCCGTCGGAATGCGCAATGGACACGAATGGATGCAGGTGGTCAGACAGGATGCTTACCTACGTGTCACCTGTCAGAGTCGTATCTAGACGTATCAAGGGTCCCATATCGCTCCCACTGCACACGCCCCACACCATTACAGAGCCTCCACCAGCTTGAACAGTCCCCTGCTGACATGCAGAGTCCATGGACTGGCGACGTTGTCTCCATACCTGTACACGTCCGTCCTTTTGATACAATTTGAAACGAGACTTGTCCGACCAGGCAATCATCAACCGTCCAATGTCGGTGTTGATGGAGCCAGGCAAGGCGTAAAGCTTTCTGTCGCACAGTCATCTAGGATACATGAGTGGAGCTTCGGCTCCGAAAGTCCATATCGATGATGTTTCGCTGAATACTTTGCATGGTGACACTTGTTGATGGCCCAGCATCGAAATCTGCAGCAATTTACGGAAGCGTCGCACTTCTGTCGGGTTGAACGATTCCCTTCAGTCGTCGTCTGTCCCCTTCTCCCAGGATCTTCCTCCAGCTGCAGCGATGTCGGAGATTCGATGATTGAGCGGATCCCTGATATTCACGGTAGTATGTTATACAATGACAATGGCGAAAAAGACTGTCGAGACCAGTTGTATGTTAGATGAATAGACTGATGAATTGGGATATAATAATAAACTTGTTACAAACTGGGCTTCAGCTGGAGCAAAAAGTTATTACTATGAAAAAAATGCTGGAAAAACAGATCTGAAGGTAAAGGGTTCGCTGTTAACTATCAAAATATCTATCAAGATATTCACAAATTGAATGGCAAATATACGACGAGATTAATTGAGGACGAAGTGAAGAACGAAATACAACTGCAGTACTACCAAATAACTAGTGATGTAAATACTAAAAATTTAGTCAACAAACAAGTTAAAAAAAAATTCTCATTTCAATAGAATAAAAGAAATGTTCTACATAATTATGATAGAATACCATATGGTTTTTAAAATTGTTAATAAATTTTTATTCTGTATAAATAAAAGCCATTTTCATGAACCTCAACACTGTTGGCGGTACTAATATGGTTAAAAAGATTAGTGAGCTACATGTAAATCTTTTATATAGCTTTAAAAGCTGTAGTTTTCATGCTCTATTCGGAGATAAAATATGTTGGAACCCCAAATGAATGTAAAATTATTTTGCCAGATTTGAAAATAATTAGTAATTGGGATTTTCAGTTTTTTTAAGAAGGGAATATTAAACTGAGATATAAAGGAGTGACTAAACTTAAAAATAATGATAATTAATTACATGATTTGGGATTTTTGGTTTAATCTCGTCTTGGCTTACTGTCCAACATTGAATAAAACCTAAAATATCATTTCATAATTTCATGGGCAGACCATCCTCCATGAAAATTTGATTTATCAAAATGAATCTTTTACATTAACTCTAGTGCGTAGCTGCAGGCTTAAACCAGACCACAGGCCTAAGTCTGCTTCAGTGGGCCGTCAAATTTCCCAGTATTATCAGTGATCAAAAATTTGTCCTCATATAATGATATAGATTTTCATCAACATAAAAGTTATTGGATTTCAAATTAATTCTACTGTGCCCAATGTACCCAGTAAAAACTACAGGCCCGGGTTCGATTCCCGGCTGGGTTGGAGATTTTCTCCGCTCAGGGATTGGGTGTTGTCTTCATCATCGTTTCATCCCCATCCGGCGAGAAGGTCGCCCAATCCGGCTCGTTGTCAATGTAGCAGATGACATTTCCAGAACGCAGACGTATTTCTCGGATTCTGATAAGGAAGGAGCTAAGGCCGGTATTACACTATCAAATAGCTTTGTCAAAGATATTTGATAGTGTAATAGGAACTTTGTCAAATGTCGTCCAATATTTGATCAAATCTAGGGCCTCGCTGTAGATTTGATCAAAGAAGTCGCTTGTCTTCTGTTCACTGCAATGTGACATGTTACCACATGGAGCGCTAGCATCGCTGCAGCGTTCTGTCGTCTGTAGTGTTTTTATAACCATTGCCGGTAAATACAATTGGTGTGTGCCGACAACTACAAAATTAATAGAGATATATGAAGCTGATGAGGCGCCTTACAACGGGAGGCACCCTGAATACAAAAATAGATTAAGAAGATTGGAGACCTGACCTGACCTAACCTAACTTAACATAACATAACCCTCTCCTGTAGCAAGGAATCGGAGTGTTACAGTGAGCCTGTCTTCTGAAGATGTAGCAGTTCTTAAGTGAATATTGTGCTTTGTGATATGAGGATACACTTCATTGAGCACATGCAGAAATGTATGCTCATCCATTCTTAAGTCATTGATGTACGACTTGACGTCTTCCACTGTAAGCTCACGTAACAAGTTTTGTTGAATGCTTTTATCGTGTCGTCGTGAAACCCACGGCTTCACCCAGATTAGATTGGTTTTTCGTTCCATAGATCCGTGCTGAGGAGATCCTCGTGGATGTGGAACATGTCAATTTTTTTAAGCTGAAATAACAATACTAATAGTATGAATAAATACATCATTTGTTTCTATTAAAAATTTCGTCAATGGAGTAGAAGGAGTTGGTCACTAGTAAGTCTTTCAGGCTCCTTTTAAACTGATCTTTATTTGTAACTAAATTTTTCATGTTTGCTGGCAAATTATTGAAGATGAGTGTTCCTGGGTAGTGGACCCCTTTTTGAACTAAAGTAAGTGCTTTTAAGTCCTTGTGCAGATCATTTTTGTTCCTGGTATTGTATGTATGAACTGCGCTGTTTGTTGGAAAAAGAGATATATTATTTACGACAAATTTCATTAAGGAGTAAATATACTGAGAGGCGGTAGTTAGTATACCCAGTTCTTTGAAGAGGTTTCTGCAGGACGTCCGTGAATTTACTCCACAAATAATACGTATTACACGCTTTTGGACTCTGAAAACTTTTGTTTGACTTGAAGATTTACCCCAAAATATTGTATCATATGACATTGTGGAATGAAAGTATGCAAGCTTTTTCATTTTTATGTTGCCTATGTCTGCTAACACTCGAATTGCAAATACAGATTTGTTAAGGCGTTTCTGCAGTTCTCTGGTGTGCTCCTGAACTGAATTTATTATCAAGTTGTAATCCCAGGAATTTAAGACTGTCAACCTCGTATGTACGGTTCCTTTTTTTCCCACTTCTTTTCCGCATGTGCAGACAATGCAATTGCGGTACGTTCAACTGCTGTGGTTAATAACAGGTTGTTGTCAGCCATCTTGAACTTTGACGAAAAATTTGATGACAGTGTAATATCCCTTCTAGCGCTACGTCAAAGATCTTTGTCAAATATATTTGACAGGGTATTTGATCACATCTTTGATCAAATCGTTGACAAAGAAATTTGATAGTGTAATAACGGCCTGAGAGATTACGAGAGGACTGATTGTAATAATACTTCAGTGGCTTCAATATTGAACAGTACGGTGAAATCTTAAATTATAGAACCCAGTATGTTGTCTTCGACGGCGAGTGTTCATCAGAGCCAAGGGTACCGTCAGGAGTGCCCCAGGGAAGTAGGAGCGCTGTTGTTCTCTATACAGATTTGGCACATATAACCATCCGGTCTGTCGAGCGCTGTTGGCAAGCGGGGCGTGCTCAGCCGTTGAAGGGCAAACTGAGGAGCTACTTGATTGAGAAGCAGCGTCTCCGGTCACGTACACCGACGTACGGCCGGGAGAGCGGTGTGCTGACCACATGCGCCTCCATATTCTCACCCAGTGACGCCTATGGCCTGAGGATGACACGGCGGTCGGTCGGTACCGTTTGGCCTTCCAAGGCCTGTTCGGACAGAGCTAGCTACTTTGGCACATAGGGTAAACAGCTATCTACAGTTGTTTCCTAATGATGCCGTGGTGTACAGTAAAGTGTCGAAGTTGAGTGAGTGTAGAAAGATACAAAACGAGCTAAAGAAAATTTCCAGTTGGTATGATGAATGGCAGCTAGACCTAAATGTGGAAAAATATAAGTTAATGCGGATAAGTAGGAAGAACAAACCTGTAATGTTGGATACGGTACTAGTAATGTCCACCTTGACAGAGTTAAGTCGTTTAAATACCTGGGCGCAACGTTGCAAAGCGATATGGTGTTGTGGGTTGGCAGGAGAGCCAACACCGGGTTACAAGAGGAAGCCGAAAGGCACACGTTTTAGCTCACGCAGGCTGGCGTGAGGTATTATTCACAGTATCAATAGTAACTGGTAATGGCGCCTTGCTAGGTCGTAGCAAATGACGTAGCTGAAGGCTATGCTAACTATCGTCTCGGCAAATGATAGCGTATTTTGTCAGTGAACCATCGCTAGCAAAGTCGGTTGTACAACTGGGCGAGTGTTAGGAAGTCTCTAGACCTGCTGTGTGGCGGCGCTCGGTCTGTAATCACTGATAGTGGCGACACGCGGGTCCGACGTATACTAACGGACCGCGGCCGATTTAAAGGCTACCACCTAGCAAGTGTGGTGTCTGGCGGTGACACCACATATGGGATGGAACGAGTATGTGAAAACTGAGGTAGGGGAGGCGAATGGTCGACTTCGGTTTATTGGGAGAATTTTAGGAGTGAGTGGTTCACCTGTAAAGGAGACGGCATATAAGGCGCTGGTGCGACCTACTCTTGAGTACTGCTCGAGTGTTCGGGATTCGTACCAGGTCGGATTGAAGGAAGACATCGAAGCAATTCAGAGGCAGGCTGCTAGATTCGTTACTGGTAGGTTCGAAGGAACTGTACTGTGTTACGGAGATGCTTCGGGAACCCAACTCGGAGCGAAGGCAGCGTTCCTTTCGGGAAACACTATTGAGAAAATTGAGAGAACCGGCATTTGAAGCTGACTGCCGAACCATTCTGGTCCCGCCAACATTGTATTGTATTGGTTCAAATGGCTCTGAGGACTATGGGACTTCACATCTCAGGTCATCTGCCCCCTAGAACTTAGAACTACTTAAACCTAACTAACCTAAGGACATAACACACGTCCATCCCCGAGGCAGGATTTGAACCTGCCACCGTAGCGGTCGCGCGGTTCCCGACTGAAGCGCCTAGAACCGCTCAGCCACCAAAGGCCGGCTGTATTGTATTGTATTGTATGTTAACCGGGGCCCTAGAAACGACGGAGAGGCTCCGTCCCCGCCGCAGCCGCATTGGTCCACAACCCCACGAGGACTACCGCAGTCCACTTCACCCGTCCGCCGCCCCACACCGAACCCAGGGTAACTGTGCGGTTCGGCCCCCGGTGGTCCCCCCAGGGAACGTCTCACACCAGACGAGTGTAACCCCTATGTTTGCGTGGTAGAGTAATGGTGGTGTACGCGTACGTGGAGAACTTGTTTCCGCAGCAATCGCCGAAATAGTGTGAGGCGTAATAAGGGGAACCAGCCCGCATTCGCCGAGGCAGATGGAAAACCGCCTAAAAGCCATCCACAGACTGGCGGGTTCACCGGACCGCGACACAAACCCGCCGGGCGGATTCGTGCCGGGGACCAGGCGCTCCTTTCCGCCCGGTAAGCCGTGCGTTAGACCGCACGGCCAACGGGCGGGCTCCCGCCAACATACATCACGCGTAAGGCCCACGAAAATGGAAATGGAATGAGCGTTTGGCGTCATTGGCCGGGGGGCCCCTTACGGGGCAGGTCCGGCCGCCTTGGTGCAGGTCTTATTACATTCGACGCCACATTGGGCGACCTGCGCGCCGGATGCGGATGAAATGATTATGAAGACAACACCCAGTGCCTGAGCGGAGAAAATCCCGACCCAGCCGGGAATCGAACCTATGTCCGTAGAACGGCAATCCGTCACGCTGAGCACTCAGCTATCGGAGCGGACAGGACCACGAAGATAAGATAAGAGAAATTAGGGCTGATACGGATGCATAGAACAGTCGGTGTTTCCTCGCTCTAGCCGGCCGTGGTGGCCGAGCGGTCTAGGCGCTACAGTCTGAAACCGCGCGACCGCTACGGTCGCAGGTTCGAATCCTGCCTCGGGCATGTATGTGTGTGATGTCCTTGGGCTAGTTAGGTTTAAGTAGTTCTAACAAGGGAACCTCCCCATCGCACCCCCCTCAGATTTAGCTATAAATTGACACAGTGGATAGGCCCTGAAAAACTGAACACAGATCAATCGAGAAAACAGGAAGAGGTTGTGTAGAACTATGAAAAAATAAGTAAAATATACAAACTGAGTAGTCCATGTGCAAGATAGGCAACATCAAGGACATATGAGCTGAGGATCGCCGTGGTCCCGTGGTTAGAGTGAGTAGCTGCGGAACGAAAGGTCCTTGGTTCGAGTCTTCCCTCGAATGAAAGTTTTACTTTCTTTATTTTCACAAAGTTACGATCTGTCCGTTCATTCATTGACGTCTCTGTTCACTGTAATAAGTTTAGTGTCTGTGTTTTGCGACCGCACAGCAAAACCGTGCGATTAGTAGACGAAAGGACGTGCCTCTCCAATAGGAACCGAAAACATTTGATCGCAAGGTCATAGGTCAACCGATGCCACCACAGGAAAACATGTCTGATATATTCTATACGACACTGGTGACGACATGTGCGTCACGTGACAGGAATATGTTGTCGACCCACCTAACTTGCACACCTGGCGAATGGGTAAAAAGATTCTTCTACCTTTCCCGATAGGTTTTCTTGTGCATGTGATAATCACTACCAAAAAAGTGATGAAAACATAAAAGTTTGTCACATAAACTGCAACAAATGAATGCAACAGTTTCACAGTCGCACAGTTTTCCCTGTGCTCTGTCAAACCATATGTTTTTTTACGTTTTCAAATGTTTCCGTGTGTAGACCGTCAAATCCTGCATATGTCCAAGCAAATCTGAACATGTCCTAGAATTTTGGACAGCGAAGTTGATTATGTGTGAGTGCCTGAGCTTTGATCATTGTCTGAAAATAAAAAATTAAACTTTTCACTCGAGAGAAGACTTGAACCAAGGACCTCTCGTTCCCCAGCTGATCACGCTAACCACGAGACCACGGCGCTCGTAAGCTCGCACTTTCAAGGTTGTTGCCTACCTTGCGCATGGACTACTCAGTTTGTATATTTTACTTATTTTTTCATAGTTCCACACAACTTCTTCCTGTTTTCTCGATTGATCTGTGTTCAGTTTTTCAAGGCCTGTCCCTGTGCCAACTTATAACTAAATCTGAGGGGCGTGCGATGGGGAGGTTCCCTCGTAAGTTATAGGGGACTGATGACCTTAGTGCTCAGAGCTACTTAAACCCTCGCTCTCTTTGCGAGTGCAACAGGAGAGGAAGCAACTCTGTTCATCATAAGAATAAACTTGATGTAAACATTACGTCATGTATTCTTTCGCGTTTCCTTGAAACTCATTGGATTTCGTTTCGCGTGGAGCGGAAGCTAAGCTGCGAATAGTACAGTCAAGTACGATCATGAGGATACGTTTTGTGCTGTGTTACGCGATAAAGCGGGACAACAGCTTTACCGGCGCATTAAACTCGGACAGTATTGGCCAGCCAGCGGTCCAACTAGCCTGCAATGGTGTAAGCAGCTGCAGTTCAGACGTAAAAAGAGACGACCAAAGAAACAAGATAGCTTCGAATGTCATTTAATTTTTAAAAGGAATGAAATAATATTCCGCAAAACTCCAACACTACCGCGCGCTTCTTAGGTGACCACACGGAAAGCATAAAATGCTCTCGTTCGCACTTGACATATCCTAATTACAAACAAGAGTGATGAAAATTTCTAACTTAAACGCGGGGTAATTTTTCTGAGCGAGCTGTGTGAGACCCAAAAGCGTACTGCAAGGGTTTCGCCGTACAGTGAATACCGAAGCCACTGAAGGTATTATTACAGTCAGTCGTCTGGTAATCTCTTAGCTCCTTCCTTATCCGAATCCGATAAATACGTTTCTGTTCTGGAACTGTCATCTGCTACGTTTGTAACGAGTCGATCAACAACAGAATCCACGAAGCTACCCAGGCGCCGCATTTTCTCTTCTTCTTTTATGAGGTGCTCTTCTAATCCTGCCAGTATTCGGCAATGACACATGAAAAAACTGCGTGCGTTAATTCCAGTACGCATGGCACCTCAACAGTCTTATCATTTCTCTGGCCAGACCGTTTAACGTGGCTCCAGACCAGTTCTGTTGGGTTCATATTGTAATGGTTCAGCGTCAAATGTAAAAATGCAGCATTTGTATGGTGTGCTCGATGCTGTGATAATGATTGTTTTCCATGTTTCTACGACACTTATCTGCATCTTCGGTATAAAACAATGAACATGGTCCATATGAAGAGTATTTGGTTTTTCATTTTTACCTTCAACAGTTAAACTGTTATATTTTCTTAATTTAAGCGACCTTTATTAACAGTATTTAATAAAATATCGATATTTAAGAATTTACATTTGAAATGAAAACAGGAATTTCACGTTAGCACTCCGTCTTCAGGCCACGAGTGGCCTACCGGGACCATCCGACCGCCGTGTCATCCTCAGGGGAGGATGCGGATAGGAGGGCCCCATGGGGTCAACACACCGCTCTCCCGGTCGTTATGGTGGTATTCTCGACCGAAGCCGCTACTATTCGGTCGAGTAGCTCCTCAGTTGGCATCACGAGGCTGAGTGCACCCCGAAAAATGGCAACAGCGCATGGCGGCCTGGATGGTCACCCATCCAAGTGCCGGCCACGCCCAACAGTGCAATATGTAATTGCAAACAAGAGGACGTGCATAAAATAATGATGGTGATGAATCTTACAATTACGAGATGTAGGTATTTCAAATTGAACGAGAAAAAAAATGAAACAGGCAAGACTGGAACCAGCGAACCATGGACTGAGACAAACTTACAATCTCTCTTTTTTTGTTGTTTTTGTTATTTTTTAAGGAATAGAAGGAATGATCTCGGGGGGCAAAGTTGGCAAGGGTCATTGTACGAGGCCTGGCCACGACGTCTCCATCGCGAAACATGGAACATAAAGAAGGGGTAAATGGCCATAGGAGAATATTCATTTACTCATTGCCGAAAAATAAATCCGCCTCTCCCATGACTAGTCTCTGAAAGAAAGTCCAGCCGGCACAGCCCCTGCGACTAAGTCCCGCTCAAGGTCACGCGCAACGCATGTATAAGTGAATCAACACTTTTTGTTTAAAAAATGGGACGGATAGTGGAAGGAGATATGAAACATGGCAGAGATATATTATTGTCTATAATAAAACATACATTACTGGCCATTAAAATTGCTACACCACGAAGATGACGTGTTACAGACGCCACATTTAACCGATAAAGAAGAAGATGCTGTGAAATGCAAATGATTAGCTTTTCAGAGCATTCACACAAGGTTGGCGCCGGTGGCGACACCTACATCGTGCTGACATGAGGAAAGTTTCCAATCGATTTCTCATACACAAACAGCAGTTGACCGGCGTTGCCTGGTGAAACGTTTTGTGATGCCTCGTGTAAGGAGGAGAAATGCGTACCATTAAGTTTGATAAAGGTCGGATTATAACCTATCGCGATTGCAGTTTATCGTCTCCCGACATTGCTGCTCGTGTTGGTCGAGATTCAATGACTGTTAGCAGAATATGGAATCGGTGGGTTCAGAAGGGTAACACGGAACGCCGTGCTGGATCCCAACGGCCTCGTATCACTAGCAGTCGAGATGACAGGAATCTTATCCACACGGCTGTAACGGATCGTGCAGCCACGTCTCGATCCGTGAGTCAACAGATGGGGACGTTTGCAAAACAACAACCATCTGCACGAACAGTTCGACGACGTTTGCAGCATCACGGACTATCAATTCGGCGACCATGGCTGCGGTTACCCTTGACTCTGCATCACAGACATGAGCGCTTGCGATGGTGTACTCGACGACGAACCTGGGTACACGAATGGCAAAACCCATCATTTGGCTGCTCTGATGAATCCAGGTTCTTTTTACAGCATCATGATGGTCTCATCTGTGTTTGACTACATCGCGGTGAACGCACATTGGAAGCGTGTATTCGTCATCGCCGTACTGGCGTATCACCCGACGTGATGGTATGGGGTGCCATCAGTTACACGTCTCGGTCGCATCTTGTTCGCATTGACGGCACTTTGAACAGTGGACGTTACATTTCAGATGTGTTACGACCCGTGGCTCTACCCTTCGTTCGATCACTGCGAAACCCTACATTTCAGCAGAACAATGCATGAACGCATGTTGCAGGTCCTGTACGGGCCTTTCTGGATACAGAGAATGTTCGGCTGCTGCTCTGGCCAGCACATTCTCCAGATCTCTCACCAATTGAAAACGTCTGATCAGTGGTGGCCGAGCAACAATACGCCAGTCACTACTCTTGATGAACTGTGGTATCGTGTTGAAGCTGCATGGGCAACTGTACCTGTACACGCCATCCAAGCTCTGTTTGACTCAATGCCCAGGCGTATCAAGGCCGTTATTACGGCCAGAGGTGGTTGTTCTGGGTACTGATTTCTCAGGATCTACGCACCCAAATTGCATGAAAATGTAATCACATGTCAGTTCTAGTATAATATATTTGTCCAATGAATACCCGTTTACCATCTGCATTTATTCTCAGTGTAGGAATTTTAATGGCCAGTAGTGTAGTAATAATACATCTCATACATAAGTAGGACCTACTTCCAGGAGTGTAACAACACCAATGGACGTGTGCTACGGCTTCTGACCAACCATCGCGTTTCTGTTTAATTACATCAGGTTTATTCTTATGATAAACCGAGTATAGTAGTGGTGCGGGGTGGCCTCCGCTGCGTTCCGTAAGGTGGGCTGCGAAGTATCGATATAGATATAGATGCAGATAACCATTATGAACTACTACGAGCCGGCCGCTATGGCCGAGCGGTTCTAGGCGCTTCAATGCGGAACCGCGCTGCAGCTACGGTAGCAGGTTCGAAACCTGCCGCGGTCTTGGATGTGGGTGCTATCCTTAGCTTGGTTAGGTTTAAGTAGTTCTAAGTCTAGGGGACTGATGACCTCAGTCCCATAGTGCTCAGAGCCATTTGGACCATTTGAACTACTACAAATGAAGGTCGTAATGGAGCATGTTTTTCACCGACTGTCCATTATCACTGTTAACAGCCGTTGTATTCAACTTTTTGTTTGCCTCTGCCCCAGGTCAGACTTGGTCTACTATCGACTAATTATATTTTAATATGTACGGCATTTTACACAGTGGATTACTCGGACCCCTCAAGCACTTGTGATATTGCTGCCAGCAACGTTACACCCTTTTCCGACCACTCTAGGCCTCACGAAAGTCGTGTCAACAAAGAAAGTGGTCCGCAAACAGCACCCGCAACAGCTTGGAAGACGGACAGCCAGTTGAAAGCAGGTTGGCACCTGCGAGTTCGAACCGAATGCTGTTCAGTCCAGCCCGCCTGTCTTTCGCAGCAGAGCGAATTGTCGTTCGCCGGTATTAAGCCGTCGGCACACAGACCGTGCATCCGAACGTTGATCGATGAGCGTGCCGAGCTTCTGACGACATAGCGTGGAATAGCACGTTCGGGAGTCTTTCTGAACGTGCAGAGCGTTAAGCCGTCGGCACACGGACCGTGCTGTCGAACGTCAACGTTGAGCGTGCCAAGTTCAACGTGCTGCTGAACGCTCAGGAACTATGGGACTTGTGCATACGGTGCGTGGGCCCCAACGTGGTATACGCGATCACAACGCACTCCAGCAGCAGTTTGGGGGATGTTTCTAGTTCGTAAATTACACTATTTACGAACTGGGCGCACGATAATTCCCACGCTAGCTCTATTAAAACGCACATTTTCTCCATCGTCCACGAAAAGGAAAGTACCGTGTCCAATCAATAAGGACACAGGCTTATAAAAGTTCCATTACAAACAGTGCGGTACAAATTTGGAATACTTCTCCGCGTAAGGTAAACATTATTTCATCATTCCCACATATTAGTAAAACCCCAAGGTCAGTCTTACTCGATCAGTGTTCCTACCCAGTAGCAGAATCTTCGCCACATGTATATTATGAAGCGTAAAAGAAAAAAGAGCAAAATATCTTTATACAAGTAGCGCAAGATGTCCTGTAATAATGTCACCCTTCAAAAAAAGGTGAACTTATATTTACATAACATCAAATATTATAGCATATACCTATATTATACTAATAACAAAGTATCAGAACTAACGCGAATGTTAGGAGGAAAAAAATTGGGAGCATTTAGCTGCGAACCACCGCCCCAGGAAAGATTCATTGGTGGACAGAGACGCTACTCATTACGCTAATCCACCAACAGGCTGCTAACACTCTTGAATATTGTGTTACCCCTTGCTAAAAATGTTAGTCGTAGATAATTATATTATTAATTGAAATTTAATTATAACCAATTGTACGAAGAACAATGCGTTTTGGGTGGATCCTCAGTGTGTCGCTGCCTTCAAATAGCTTACTCTCATAATACGCAAGTTACAATAATTCTTTTGCCATGAATATGATGTTTCTCATTGTTTTATGAGAACGAATTACACACCTAACAACGGGTTTTCCAGTGATTCTCAATTTGCTGGTGCTCAGAAACGGCATATATACGTATAGGCTTGAAATGAATGCCAATATGGCGCCTCACAACCTGTACTGAAGGGAGACAGCGTGCGTGTGACGTAGGTGGCGTTCTGCCATCTCATTGGTCAACGCTCAGACGCACGCTCAGAATATCTGACATGCTAGATATTGCTCTGCATGTTCGGAAAAATTTCGGAACGTGCTATTCCACGCTATGACGTCAGCAACTGGGCATGCTCAACGCTTAACGTTCGGATGCACGGTCCGTGTGCCGACGGCTTTATCTGGCACGTCAGATATTCTCAGCGTGCGTCTGAGCGTTGACCAATGAGATGGCACAACGCCGCCTACGTCACACGCACGCCGCCTCGCTTCAGTACTGAGTTAAGAGGCGCCATATTGGCATTCATTTCAAGCCTATACGTATATATGGCGTTTCTGAGCACCAGCAAATTGAGAATCACTGGAAAATCCGTTGTTAACTGTGTGATTCGTTCCAACAAAATAATGAGAAACATCATATTCGTGGCAAAAGAATTACTGTAATTTGCGTATTATGAGAGTAGGCTATTTGGAGGCAGTGACACACTGAAGATCCACCCAAAACGCATTGTTCTTAGGTACAGTTTGTTATAATGAAATTTCAATTAGTAACATAATTATCTACGATTAACGTTTTCAGTAAGGTGTAAGATAATATGATTAAATATAAGTAGCATGTTGGTTTAGCGCCGGCACGGTAACTCAGCGTGTTCGGTCAGAGGATTAGCTGCCCTCTGTAACAAAAAAAACTGAGTTAATAGATCAACGACGAACTGAAACGGGTGTCTTGCGACGTCCGCCCCGAGCAGACGAACGAAAACGAACAAAATGAGATTTCGAATAAAAAAAAAAAAGCGTGTTCTGTCAGAGGGTTAGCTCCCTCTCTAATAAAAAAAAACTGATTTAATCGATCAACAACGAACTTAAACGGATGTCTTACGACGTCCGCCCCGAGCAGATGCAACGAACAAAATAAAAAAAAAAGAAGCGTAATGAGTGGCGTCTCTGTCTGCTAATGATTTATTGAGGCAGTGATTCGCATCTTAACACTTCCAAATTTTTTTTCCTAACATTCGCGTTTTTATTAGGTTCTAGTACTTTATTATTAGTTAAATATGAATATATGCTATAATATTTGATGTTATGTAAATATAAGATCACCTTTTTTTGTGGGGTGACTTTGTTCGATTGGCTTAATCTACAGGAGAGCTTGCGCTACTTGTATAAAGATATTTTGCTCCTTTTTCTTTTACGCTTCGCAGTTCACATGCTGCAAAGATTCTGCTACTGGTTAGGAACAGTGATCAAGTAAGACTGACCTTGAGGTTTTACTAAAATGTGGAAATGATGAAATAATGTTTATCCTATGCGGAGAAGTGTTCCAGATTTGTACCGCACTGTTTGTAATGGAACTTTTATAAGCCTGTGTCCTTATTGATTGGACATGGTACTTCCCTTTTCGTGGACGATGGAGGAAATGTGCGTTTTAATAGAGCTAACGTGGGAATTTGAAGAGCGCCCGTTGAGGAAACTGTGTGATTTACGAACTAGGAACGTCGCGCAACTGCCGCTGGAGTGCATTGCGATCGCGTATACCATGTTGGGGCCTTCGTACCGTATGCACGAGTAGCATCGTTCCTGAGCGTTCAGCAGCACGTTGAACTTTGCACGCTCAACGTTGACGTTCGATAGCACGGTCCGTGTGCCGACGGCTTAAGGGGCTCCGGAACGCCCTATACTTGCAATGTTAAAATAACGCTTATAAATTACATCTTTCCTCACAAAGTATTTGAGGTAGGAAGTTGAACTTTTTACAGATTATTTATTGGAATATGGGCTACAACTTAACACAGGGATTTTACAAAATTTTAGTTCAGTTATTAAAGATGATTTTTTTTCAATTGTAATGAAAATTCACAACATTTTTTTGCAATTTTTTATTTATATATTCAAAAATATACAGTTTTTTGGAAAAAGGCTGTGTTAAATTATGCAGAAGGTACTGTGTAACATTTACTGAAAGTTTGAAACAAATATGTTTGGAAGATCCTTAGAAAACATGTAATTAGTATGAGAAAATAAAAGTTTTGGGAATCGAGCGACAAAGATTGGATTAACTTTTTAATGCATTCCAGGTCCATAGGATGGATTATCTTCATCCTCTGCAAACTCCTCCTCCAGCTTCCTCTTGTTCCTCCTCCTGTTTACTCTTGCTTGTATTTCTAGACTCTTTACAGCCCTGTCTGCAGCCCGAAGGCGTTCCTTGTCTAAAGCAAGCATCGCTCGTTGTTGTGTTCGTAGATTTTGCTACCATTTTCTTCAGTTGCAGTTACTGCAACACTGTTCCAAAAGGTGGTCATGTATGAACACTTATCACATTTCAGTTGTATTTCACTAGCAAGTGCTACGTGCTTTATTATGGAGAGTTCCAGACCAACTTCACTACAATGAATACATCTTACACAGTTTGAAAAAATTGCTTTGAGAACCGACATATCAAATATTTCATTCACATCCGATTCGCCCATAAAACATTCATAGTTTTCACTCATTGAACCAAGCTTCTTCTGTGAAGTATTTTCTTTCCCACTTTGACTGCTATGGGCAGGTGTACTTGAGAGGTTAGGTTCACTCACTTGGTTATCGTCTTTATTGTTCACAGTAATAACACATACCTTTGGCTTTCCAACATTTCTCCTTTTCTTAAAAGCCTTCAGAGGATTTCTAATAACTTTACTTTTACTCATTATTATACTTCAACAAAACAGAGACTCAAGAAACAGAATTAATTACGAATGTTTTCGGGATAACGACAGAGTAAATAAACATGAAAAATCGACAATCACACCAGCAATATATATTGAACCACCACAGGTTAGCCACAACACGTACTTTATCTCACATCACTAAAATGTACCTGATGAACACGGACGTTAATAATAACACCATTTGACAGCAGTTAAACAGCGCCACAGTGGGTCACGCCCATGTAGAACACATTTCAAAAAAAATTTAAAAATAGTTGTAGTCTTCGGAATTGAATAAATTATATATCTATTAAAAGGTAATAGTCTGCAGATTCAGAAAACGCAAAAAAGTAAAAATTGAACTTTTCATGATTTTGAGCCTTTCCGGAGCCGCTTAAGCTCTGTTGGACGCGAGGCTTTCAGGGAGGAAGCTGCCGCCACCTCGTGACTCACCGCCGCAGCCACCTGCCATGACGTCATAGGCAGCGTGGCGTGCGGATGAATCACGGATGATGACCGGCGGGACAACTTGCAGCCGGCATCCGCAGGCACGACCAATACTGCTCCCTCCCCCCCCCCCCTCCCCCCATCCCTCCACGCCTATAGTCTGGCGACGTGGGTGCTGCTCAACTCGCCACGCTTCTCACAAGTCCGAAGTGGAATGCGAGCACTGCATCCATTCCAGACGGATAGCTTCAACTCAGTGTGCGATTTGCAGGGGGGGATGGGGGGATTCCCCCCCCCCCCCCCCCTGCATCAGACCATCCCCTCCTCTGGTTTTAGTTTATGCATCCCAACCTGGGATGTTTATTCCCACGCACTGGAGTAATACTTTACATATAATCTAAATTTGTGGAGCGGAACACTGAAAGTTTTTAATACAGTCTTACTATTAATATGTTTGCTTATTAATTTTGAAAAAGTGTTATGTAGTAGGTAAGCATTTCAAAACATTTAGAACTAAATGACAAGACGACACACGCCACATTTCCGTAGCATGCCACAATGTTACAAGACGTCGCCCCAGCGTAAACGCGGCTTTAGGGCCAGGTCTGTATTGTATGGGGGATGTGATGTGTACGAAACGTACGAAACTAAAACCTGCAATCAGATCCAAACGTCGTGGAAAACTGTGAAGAGGTGTCATCCTGCAGCAAGATAATGCTCGCCCACATTCTGCCAAACGGACAGCCAACGCAATAAAGGAGTTGAGATTCGAGGTGCTGGAACATCCACCATACAGTCCAGACCTGGCTCCAAGCGATTTTCACGTGTTTGGACCCTTAACGGAAGCACCACAGGGAAGAAGATTTGAAAGTGATGAAGGCGTCATTACTGCGGTGAAAAATTGGTTACAGATGCAACCGAAAAACGTATTTTCTGATGAATTAAAAAAACTTGTAAAACGTAAGGAAAACTGCATTGAAGTCCAGGGAGGTTACGTAGAAAAATAACTCATGTTTCAGTTTTCTATCATCAGAATAAGTACAGCTTTTCACAAATGCGCCTTTACCTTTTGAATTCCCCTCGTACACCTGTATGCAAATGATTTTGTAAATAAACTTCACCTATAATGTACTTTTAAAAGATATAACAAGAGATGGCTTTTCTGATAGTGCATACGCGTCAATAGTGAGTTTCGGCATTAACATCTATTTATAAATAACTGTTTAACCATGGGTAACGCCACGGTCCAAGCTAGTAACATATATAATTACAATAACCCCCTAAGACGTCCCCCCCACTGGTAAAAGCACAAATCGAACACTGCTTCAACTGTAAACTGCCGCCTTCGTCATAACATGAAAATGTATTTCTTAAAAACTATAAAATGGATAAAGTACATTTTAGTACAGTTGGCTCTATTAGCATCATGTGGTGTACAGTAAAAATATTGAGGTCCTGCCTCAAATAGTTTTTCCAGAAGTGGGTCAAATACTTGCCTAAATTAACGTGGGTTAGATAGTCATGGTGTGGTCCCCTTAATCTCTTCTTTTAATCTTCCTTCAAACCAGTTATATAGAACATTCGTAAGAATAGCTTCTGATTTAGTTCTTGCAACAGAAATTCGCTGATCACACGACTTTTTGAGAAGAGTGCTCGTAGAGTCCATACTCTTGATTATATGCTACATTATGATATGACCACACGAGCTCCATGTGACGCAATTTCGGCTCCTCCGCTGTGCTCGAAAGAACATTTCTAACCTAGTTTTGGAAGCCGAACTTTGGTTTACTTTTAAGTTGTGCAGTGGCGTGTTTAAATGCTGTTTTGAATTGACGAAATTACATAGCAGGTAATACATTTTGCCTTGCAGTCGTCATCTTTAATTCGCTTTATGCCAGGATAGACACTTTCAAAACGATCTTGAAATTTACATTTCCGACGTGTCATTTCTGTTTTAAAGTTGATCATACGCCGTCCACAGTGAGGTAGCAAATGCAAACTAAGCAAAGACCCACATTGAAGTGCGAATGTACAACAATGTGCGCTAAATAACTCTGCAGATAAGTGTGCTGACGGCTGCGTTGCAAGATAGCGTCTGCTCAACAAAGGCATCTCCACTGTAACATAGAATACCTCTCCCTGCAATTAACGAAATGGTCTCATTCTGCAGCACTATGCCCGCGATACTTATAGACTTTAGATTATGCGAAACAGGGAAGTTCAAAAAGAGTACAGCATGTGTAAATAAAGGGAAATCGTAGAGTACAGAGAGAAGAAGATGAAAAAGAGTACTGGTACTCTATTTAAAGTACGTTTGGTCACCCTAAGTTTCAAAGTCCCAAGTCTTTCAACGTGCCGCCCGCTGTGGTCGAGCGGTTCTAGGTGCTTCAGTCTGGAACCACGCGACCGCTACGGTCGCAGGTTCGAATCCTGCCTTGGGCATGGATGTGAGTGATGTCCTTAGGTTAGCTATGTTTCAGTAGTTCTAAGTTCTAGGGGACTGATGACCTCAGATATTTAGTCCCATACAGCTCAGAGCCATTTGAACCATTTTTTTTCTTTCAACGTATCCTACCTTTGTCATGAAGCTACACACTGGCTACTGTCAACCTGTCAGCTGGACCTCAGGGCTCGTTTTAAGTTGAAATAGTCACTCTACTGTTACTTGGGGAGCTGACAATCGAGTAGCATAGCAAAAGGAGCGTGGAAAAAAAATTAAAAGATGAAAGTTGGAGTCAGTTGAAGAGATACACACAGATGCAGAAATGTGTAGCGTTCTGCCTGCGTTAGGAAGGGGCTTAAGTTCAAATACCGGAGCAAGCACGGAATTTTTAACTTCCCCCATATGATGATCATACTGCACCTTCCATTCCATATGCTGGATCCTTTAAATGTACTACAGTTTTCTTTCGTCTTGATCTGCATCTACATACATACTCTGCAAGTCACGAGACGGTGCATGGCGGAGGGTACCGTGTACCACTACTAGCCGTTTCCTGTGCTAATCATTTCCTTGTCTGTTCCACTCACAAACAGAGCAAGGGAAAACCGAATGTGTGTGTATGCCTGTATGAGCCCTGATCTTTCTGATCATACACTATGTGATCAAAAGTATCCGGACACCCCCAAAAATATACGTTTTTCATATCAGGTGCATTGTGCTGCCGCCTACTGCCATGTACTCCACATCAGCTGCCCCAGCAATCACTAAACGTCGTGAGAGAGCAGAATGGGGCGCTCCGCGGAACTCACGGACTTCGAACGTGGTCAGGTGATTGGCTGTCACTTGTGTCATACGTCTGAGCGCGAGATTTCCACACTCCTGAACATCCATAGGTCTACTGTTTCCGATGTTATAGTGAAGTGGAAACGTGAAGGGACACGTGCAGCACAAAAGCGTACAGGCTGATCTCGTCTGTTGACTGACAGAGACCGCCGACAGTTGAAGAGGGTCGTAATGTGTAATAGGCAGACATCTATCCAGACCTTCACAAGGGAATTCCAGACTGCATCAGGATCCACTGCAAGTACTATGACAGTTCGGCAGGAGGTGAGAAAACATGGATTTCACGGTCGAGCGACTGCTCATAAGCCACACATCACGCCGGTAAATGCCAAACGATGCCTTGCTTGGTGTTGTTGTGATCTTCAGTCCTGAGACTGGTTTGATGCAGCTCTCCATGCTACTCTATCCTGTGCAAGCTTCTTCATCTCCCAGTACCTACTGCAGCATGCATCCTTCTGAATCTGCTTAGTGTATTCATCTCTTGGTCTCCCTCTACGATTTTTACCCTCCACGCTGCCCTCCAGTACTAAATTGGTGATCCCTTGATGCCTCAGAAATGTCGTACCAACCGATGCCTTCTTCTTGTCAAGTTGTGCCACAAACTCCTCCCCAATTCTATTCAATACCTCATCATTAGTTATGTGATCTACCCATCTAATCTTCAGCATTCTTCTGTAGCACCACATTTCGAAAGCTTCTATTCTCTTCTTGTCCAAACAATTTATCGTCCACGTTTCACTACCATACATGGCTACACTCCATACAAATACTTTCAGAAAAGACTTCCTGACACTTAAATCTATACTTGACTTTAACAAATTTCTCTTCTTCAGAAACGCTTTCCTCGCCATTGCCAGTCTACATTTTGTATCCTCTCTACTTCGACCATCATCAATTATTTTGCTCCTCAAATAGCAAAACTCCTTTACTACTTTAAGTGTCTCATTTCCTAATCTAATTCCCTCAGCATCACCCGACTTAATTCGACTACATTCCAGTATCCTCGTTTTGCTTTTGTTGATGTTTATCTTGTATCCTCCTTTCAAGACACTGTCCATTCCGTTCAACTGCTCTTCCAAGTCCTTTGCTGTCTCTGACAGAATTACAATGTCAACGGCGAACCTCAAAGTATTTATTTCTTGTCCATGGATTTTAATTCCTACTCCGAACTTTTCTTTTGTTTCCTTTACTGCTTGCTCAATATACAGTCTGAATAACATCGGGGAGAGACTACAGCCCTGTCTCACTCCCTTCCCAACTGCTGCTTCCCTTTCATACCACTCCACTCTTATAACTTGGTTCAAATGGCTGTGAGCACTATGGGACTCAACTTCTGAGGTCATCAGTCCCCTAGAACTTAGAACTATTTAAACCTAACTAAGCTAAGGACATCACACACATCCATGCCCGAGGCAGGATTCGTACCTGCGACTGTAGCGGTCGTGCGGTTCCAGACTGTAGCGCCTAGAACCGCTCGGCCACATCGGCCTGCGACTCTTATAACTGCCATCTGGTTTCTGTATAATTTGTAAATAGCCTTTCGCTCCCAGTATTTTATCCCTGCCACCTTTAAAATTTGAAAGAGAGTATTCCACTATGCTTAAAACTGGCAATCCCCTTCTGTGCGGCAGAATGTTTTTGTTTCGATTCGTGTCTTCGTATTTGGTTTGTCCTTCAGAAATAATTGACCGTGTCAGTGACACTCACTGCAAGTCAGAAGCACCTCTCATTTGTAACGAGGTAACAGGTTTTTCTTTTTTTTTTGCGGTGGTTAGGGCTCTACGGTGTGCGGACATTTGCCACGATTTTACCTGCTCCGAAGGGTTGGGTCCCTTGTCTCTCTCCTCCTCCTCCTCCTCATCGCTGTCGCGCCGTAAAGGTACTTACTGAGCCTTTCCCCTGGTTTACTTAACATAGGACCAGAATCTCTTTGGATTTTCCGCCACATTTCTAGAGAGACTTTCGTTGTGGAAACTGTTAAATGTATCTCGTATTGAAATCCCCACCAAATTTCGAGCCTCAGTAAAACTTTGCGTCTTGGATATTTTGCGTTCGTCTAAATTACACGTGCCTTCTTCCGTGCTCCTGCAGCAGCTTTCTGTCGTGTTTTGTGTACCATGGGGGATCAGTTCCGTCTCTTATTAATTTATTTAGTATGAATCTCTCGAGTGCTATTGATACTGTTTCTCTGAACTTAAGCCACATATGGTCTTCACTTACATAGTTTGGAAGGATTGGAGACTGTCTCTTAGAAAGACGTCAATCGAATTTTTAGCTGCTTTTATAATTAGATATATTTCGCGTTTAGTTTTGGTGAATTTCTTTGTTACGGAATTAAGTCTCGCTACGACTGTGTGTTCACTAATCCCTGTATTCTTCGTGATGCTCGGGATTATTTGTGGCTAAGAGGTAAAGTGTGTTTTCGTAACAATTTACAATTTGAATGGCTTCGTGAACTAATTGTTCAAAATAATTTTAAAAAAGCATTTAGAACAGTTACGAAAGTTGTTTTCTAACTACAATAGGGTCTGGAAATGTATTTTTCTCAACATATTGAAGGTAGATTGAAGTCACTGCCAACTATAATTGTATGAGTAGCGTATCTATTTGTGATGAGACTCAAGTTTTCTTTGAACTGTTCAGCAACTGTTTCATCTGAGACCAGGGGTCGGTAAAAGGAGCCAGTTATTAATTTATTCCGGTTGTCGAATATAACCTCTGCCCGTACTAAGTCACAGGAACTATCTGCTTCAATGTCGCTTGTGGGCTGAAACACACATTACATTGTTTTTCCTTAAGTTGTGATTCTTTTTTCTGTTGTAGTGCAGATCATTACAATAACGGCTTTTCCCTCCAAAATCTACGATGCTTTCTCTGTGACCCTGTAAATACCAGAGCTAAACAATGTAGAACAACAACGTACGTTACAAGCATAGCATTCTGTATTACTTCATTTCCCTATTTCTAACATTTTAAAATTGTACATCGACTTTAGATGACATGTCAGTCATAGATGTCCTTATCTCTATTTAGTGAAAGTATTTTCAGTCATGTTTTGAACATTGTCCCGCTACACTTTATTAACTAATGTTTCGCCGCTAGGGATATCGGATTTTAGAGAGTAAATTAATATGGAGTATGTCGTTCTTCTTTTCAGACATTCAAATACCGATTTCTTCTTTCCTTATTGTCTTTTAGGCATGCAGTTGTAGTAATTAAAGTAGGCACAACTGCAGTGATAAAAAAGAATGCGTAGATTCGCATTCTCTTTACATCGTTCCTTTCTTGTTGCTCCCATGCCGATGGATTGTTTCTATTTCAATCAGTAAGCGTGAAAGGAAGCCACCCAACAGACAATCTATATTTATACTTGGCAGAACTAATTACATACTGACATAATCGTCGGTGTTGCTTTCGTTTCCCAAAAGTTATGAATATTTCGATTTCGGAAAGTGGAAATTGACCCTGAATAAGGAAAAGTGCGAAGTTATTCACATGAGTACTAAAAGAAATGAGCTAAATTTCGATTACGCGCTCACACAAACCTGAAGGTTGTAAATTCAACTAAATGCTTAGGGATTACAATTACAAATAACCTAAACTGGAACGATCACATAGATAATATTGTGGGTAGAGCAAACCAAAGACTGCTATTCATTGGCAGAACACTTGGAAGGTGCAACAGGTCTACTAAAGAGACTGCTTACACCACGCTTGTCCGCCCTATTCTGGAGTATTGCTGTGCGGTGTGGGATCCGCATCAGGTGGGACTGATGGATGACATCGAAAAAGTACAAAGAAGGGCAGCTCGTTTTGTATTATCGCGAAATAGGGGAGCTGGTGCCACAGACATAATACGTGAACTGGAGTGGCACTCATTAAAACAAAGGCGTGTTTCGTTGCGACGGGAGCTTCTCGTGAAATTTCAATCAGACATGATAACGTGAATTAGAGTGGCAATTATTAAAAGGAAGGCGTGTTTCGTTGCGACGGGATCTTCTCATGAAATTTCAATCACCAGTTTTCTCCTCCGATTGCGAAAACATTCCGTTGGTACCCACCTACATAGGGAGGAATTATCATCACGATAAAATAAGAGAAATCAGAGCTCGCACAGAAAAATTTAAGTGCTCGTTTTTCCCGCGTGCCTTTCGAGAGTGGAACGGTAAGGAGGCAGCTTGAAAGTGGTTCATTGAACACTCTGCCAGCCACTTTATTGTGAATAGCAGAGTTATCACGTAGATGTAGATGCAGTCAGAACCACCTCTCATTCGCAGCGAAGTAACAGTTTTTTTTTTTTTTTTTTTTTTTTTTTTTTTTTTTTTTTTTTTTTTTTTTTTTTTGCGGCGGCTAGGGCTCTACCTTTGGTGGAGATTGGTCCCTCAACTGTAGGGGGTAGGGTTGCTTATTGGGGACACCATTTATTTGCATAAAATAGGGCATCATTTTGAACTTTTTAGGGCCTTCGGGCAATAATATTGGTCCTTGAGGCACTCATTCCCGGTTTAATTCACAGATTCTTATTCTTTATTTTTAAAGTGCTCTCAACTTACTCGTATCCTTATTCTTGGTTTTCTAATACCGCCATTGGTACTCTGACTTCGTGCCAGGGTGCTGGTTGCACAGTTGCTAAGTCCTGGAGTTGGTTGCAAGTAGGTCTGAGCCTACCTACCTTTTCAAAAAGTCTTCTTGTTACCTGGATGATTTGACTTTCCACTGTGGGCATGGCGAGTTCTGTATGAATTAGGTCAGTGTTTGTCCACCATGGTGCATTTAATACAAGTTTTAGGCTCTGTTTTGGAGCACTTGCAGCGATCTTTTAATTGACTTGCTTGTAATCAATTTTAGAAATAAGAATAATCTTCACAAGGATTTAAAGTCACTTACTCTTGTACAAAAAGGTGTGCATTATTCAGGAACACACATTTTCAATAACTAGCCAGCAGCCATAAAAAGCTTAACAACCAATGAAATTCAGTTTAAGAGAAACCTAAAGGGTTTATTGGTGGCCAACTGCTTCTACTCCATTGATGAATTTGTCAGTAGAATCAACTGATTTGTGTGTGTGTGTGTGTAAGTACAATCTAACTTCTGCACCATTTCAGTGCAGTAATGTGTTCATTGTAAATAAGTATTATAGTAGTTCTATTACATGTTTATTACCTTATAAATAAATAAAAACTTTTTATTTTAAATTCAGTGCATTAGTGTTTGTAAACTGATTTTTTCGTATCGTGTTCATTAAAAAAATGATGATCATTCCACTTGGGGCCTGTGTAAGGTACATTAGCTTATTTGTTTCAGTTGTAAATATTTGTCATGTATTGTTGTTTTTCTGACATGTTCCACATCCTGGATGACCTCCTCACTACGGATCAACTGGAATGAACGTAAGTCTAATCTAATGTAATTCCCCATGATGAGCACCCATACAACATCATGGGATGGATGATGGCCTTGTGTATGTTTAGTTTTGTGGTTCATTTCCTTGCTTGCAAGTAGGGGATATATGGCGTCAATTGCTCGTAATATTCGTAGTCTTTTGTCCTCAATCTCTAGTTCGATGAGCATCTTGCTATCAATCGGTATTCCCAGGTACTTTACGTTGGTAGTCCATTCTAGGTGTCTGTCATGTACTTCAATTCGGTCGTGAAGTATCGTACGCCGACGGGTGAACATAACTGCCGTTGTTTTTTCTGCGTTGATCTTTATTCTATTGAGGTTCCCGTGGAAGCACTATTTGTGTCTTTATTGTTGTTGTGAGACCGACTGGACAGAGGCGTGCGTTGGGTGTGCACACCTCTCTACCTCCGAATAACTGCGGAAAATCCGCCTCCACTTCAGGCAACCTGCTCTTTCTCCATCTACAATTTCTACGTCCGACCGATACTCCCCTCGAATACTAAAATTGTAGCTCCTTCGCGTAGTTGTATGTATTACACAACAATTATTTACACTACAACAGGTAGGCCACGAACGGTTCCAGGATAAGGAAAAGTAACGTCAACGCAACAATCTACAATAATGATCTACGACATGCCAGCCATGACATGGCTCCACCTCATAAGTGCCCTCGACCGACTGCCTTCTCTTACGGCAGCTTGATCGTATATTACCAACTGGAAAAGAGTACATATCACTTGAATTGTTCAAAGATGTAATATTTATTTGTTCATTTAAAAATACATACACTACTGGTCATTGAAATTGCTACATCACGAAGATGACGTGCTACAGACGTGAAATTTAACCGACAGGAAGAAGATGCTGTGATATGCAAATGATTAGCTTTTCAGAGCATTCACACAAGGTTGGCGCCGTTGGCGACACCTACAACGTGCTGACGAGGAAAGTTTCCAACCGATTTCTCATACACAAACAGCAGTTGACCGGCTTTGCCTGGTGAAACGTTGTTGTCATGCCTCGTGTAAAGAGGAGAAATGCGTACCATCACGTTTCCGACTTTGATAAAGGTCGGATTGTAGCCTATCGCGATTGCGGTTTATCGTATCGCGACATTGCTGCTCGCGTCGGTCGAGATCCAATGCCTGTTAGCAGAATATGGAATCGGTGGGTTCAGAAGGGTAATACGGAACGCCGTGCTGAATCCCAACTGCCTCGTACCACTAGAAGTCGAGATGACAGGCATCTTATCCGCATGGCTGTAACGGACCGTGCAGCCACGTCTCGATCCCTGTGTCAACAGATGGGGACGTTTGCAAGAAAACAACCATCTGCACGAACAGTTCGACGACGTTTACAGCAGCACGGACTATCAGCTCGGTTACCCTTGACGCTGCATCACAGACAGGAGCGCCTGCGACGATGTACTCAACGACGAACCTGGGTGCAACAATGGCAAAACGTAATTTTTTCGGATGTAGCAAGGTTCTGTTTACAGCATTATGATGGTCGCATCCGTGTTTGGCGACATCGCGGTGAACGCACATTGGAAGCGTGTATTCGTCATCGCCATACTGGCGTATCACCCAGCGTGATGGTATGGGGTGCCATTGGTTACACGTCTCGGTCACCTCTTGTTCGCATTGATCACCTCTTGTTCGCATTGACGGCACGTTGAACAGTGGACGTTACATTTGAGATGTGTTACGACCCGTTGCTCTACCCTTCATTCGATCCCTGCGAAACCCTACATTTCAGATGGATAATGCACGATCGCATGTTGCAGGTCCCATACGGGCCTTTCTGGATACAGAAAATGTTCGACTGCTGCCCTGGACAGCATATTCTCCAGATCTCTCACCAATTGAAAACGTCTGGTCAATGGTGGCCGAACAACTGGCTCGTCACAATACACCAGCCACTACTCTTGATGAACTGTGGTATCGTGTTGAAGCTGCATGGGCAGCTGTACCTGTACACGCCACCCAAGCTGTGCTTGACTCAATGCCCAGGCGTATCAAGGCCGTTATTACGGCCAGAGATGGTTGTTCTGGGTACTGATTTCTGAGGATCTATGCACCCAAATTGCGTGAAAATGTAATCACATGTCAGTTCTAGTATAATATATTTGTCCAATGAATACCCGTTTGTCATCTGCATTTCTTGTTGGTGTAGCAATTTCAATGGCCAGTAGTGTACATTTAACATCGCCTTCTCTGATTATAACACATGAACACTTACGATTGTTGTGTGCTGCTGGTCGGGCCCTCCTTATTATATTTTTCTGAGATTCCCACTTTTTCGAGAAGGGAGGTCTCTTTTATCGTGGCATCCCAAAACTGCTGGCAGTTGTGGTCAGAGTTAGACACTTTCCGTTGTCTCTGCTGAAAGCCTATATTTTTCAGATGACCAATAGTTTGAGATAACACTGAAGACTCTTTCAGAGTCTGCATTGGTTCCTGGAACAGCAAAAATGAATTCCACGAACCTTTAAATTCGTCGTTTAAATAACAACCAGCCTTCATACAGCATTGTAGGACGATCTTCCATTTTCTTTGAAGACACACAGGACTGATTCTCCAGGATTGCAAGTATTCTTCAGTTACTAGCTTTATGGCGCAGGACATATCAAGCCTCTATGAGGGTGAAGATTTGTCTGATGTGATAGAAGAAGAAACAGGAGTTGATTTAGAAGAGATAGGGGATCCAGTATTAGAATCGGAATTTAAAAGAGCTTTGGAGGACTTACGGTCAAATAAGGCAGAAGGGATAGATAACATTCCATCAGAATTTCTAAAATCATTGGGGGAAGTGGCAGCAAAACGACTATTCACGTTGGTGTGTAGAATATATGAGTCTGGCGATATACCATCTGACTTTCGGAAAAGCGTCATCCACACAATTCCGAAGACGGCAAGAGCTGACAAGTGCGAGAATTATCGCACAATTAGCTTAACAGCTCATGCAAAGAAGCTGCTTACAAGAATAATATACAGAAGAAAAGAAAATTGAGAATGCGCTAGGTGACGATCAGTTTGGCTTTAGGAAAAGTAAAGGGACGAGAGAGGCAATTCTGATGTTACGGCTAATAATGGAAGCAAGGCTAAAGAAAAATCAAAACACTTTCATAGGATTTGTCGACCTGGAAAAAGCGTTCAACAATATAAAATGGTGCAAGCTGTTCGAGATTCTGAAAAAAGTAGGGGTAAGCTATAGGGAGAGACGGGTCATATACAATATGTACAACAACCAAGAGGGAATAATAAAAGTGGACGATCAAGAACGAAGTGCTCGTATTAAGAAGGGTGTAAGACAAGGCTGTAGCCTTTCGCCCCTACTCTTCAATCTGTACATCGAGGAAGCAATGATGGAAATAAAAGAAAGGTTCAGGAGTGGAATTAAAATACAAGGTGAAAGGATATCAATGATACGATTCGCTGATGACATTGCTATCCTGAGTGAAAGTGAAGAAGAATTAAATGATCTGCTGAACGGAATGAACAGTCTAATGAGTACACAGTATGGTTTGAGAGTAAATCGGAGAAAGACGAAGGTAATGAGAAGTAGTAGAAATGACAACAGCGAGAAACTTAACATCAGGATTGATGGCCACGAAGTCAATGAAGTTAAGGAATTCTGCTACCTAGGCAGTAAAATAACCAATGACGGACGGAGCAAGGAGGACATCAAAAGCAGACTCGCTATGGCAAAAAAGGCATTTATGGCCAAGAGAAGTCTACTAATATCAAATACCGGCCTTAATTTGAGGCAGAAATTTCTGAGGATGTACGTCTGGAGTGCAGCATTGTATGGTAGTGAAACATGGACTGTGGGAAAACCGGAACAGAAGAGAATCGAAGCATTTGAGACGAATGTTGAAAATTAGGTGGACTGACAAGGTAAGGAATGAGGAGGTTGTACGCAGAATCGGAGAGGAAAGGAATATGTGGAAAACACTGATAAGGAGAAGGGACAGGATGATAGGACATCTGCTAAGACTTGAGGGAATGACTTCCATGGTACTAGAGGGAGCTGTAGAGGGCAAAAACTGTAGAGGAAGACAGAGATTGGAATACGTCAAGCAAATAATTGAGGACGTAGGTTGCAAGTGCTACTCTGAGATGAAGAGATTAGCACAGGAAAGGAATTCGTGGTGGGCCGCATCAAACCAGTCAGTAGACTGATGAAAAAAAAAATTGTTTTCGTCGTCACTGTATTCAGTTATATTTTCGTACACTTCAAAGCAGGATTTAAATTCTTCGTGTGTTATGACAGAATTTAACAGCAACTTCCTTGGTTCAAGCACTTCTTTAATAAATCGTTTAGACCAATTTTTTAGGTATAGGATACAATCGTAGTTAAATGTCCTCACAGTTTCCTGAAACTGAGTTTTGTTTAGAATACCATTGTCTGCTAATGTGTACTGCAGTCTCATTACTGTAAGCGGAATAAAAATGCATTCGCTTGCCTGTCTTCTAACTTCTGAAGTAGACTGTTATATCCTGCTCCTGCTTCAATTGCAGTAATATCTTCCTTCTGAATTCTTGTAAGAAAATGACTGAACAAATTAAGTTGTGCATGAATAAACAGAAACCACAGTTCACTATCTTGCTGTTCAAAGGACTTTTTTGAAGTTACTGGGGAGGCCGTATTAGTTTTAAAAAAATAGTTCTTCAATGGTTCGAACAATTTTAGGATACGCTCCACCACAGGAAAGAGAGAGACCCACCGAGTCTTACAATGTTGCACCTCTTGCTGATTATGGATTCCAATGAAGTCACAGAATTCCTTCAGCTTATTGACAGGTACTGTGTAAATGTCGAAGATGGTATGTCTTGTAACAAATATTGTTTATGTCAACAGGTATCGTCTTTGCCACTGCAGATTCCAGTGCATTATAAACAATATGTGCAGCACACCCTACTGTCAGTATCTTCTTCTTACGTGTCGTTTCCAGTATAGAGTGTGCATTGTTACCTTGAACTGTATTTGCCGGATAGCCAAAACTGACAGGTTCATTATCTGGGACATAACCAGTAATTCTTTCTTCCAGCACATAGCACCTTAACACAGACTGTACATGTTCTGCAACAGTCTCAGCAGTCTCGTTTGGAAAAATGCAAACTCGCAGAAGCCTCACTTTCACATTTATATTCGTGTTGTCAGGTAAGCTTGAAAATTTGCAGAATCTAATCAGAACAGGAAGCATGTTCTTGTACCGGGTGATCAAAAAGTCAGTATAAATTTGAAAACTCAATAAATCACGGAATAATGTAGATAGAAAGGTACAAATTGACACACATGCTTGGAATGACATGGGGTTTTATTAGAACCAAAAAAATACAAAAGTTCAAAAAATGTCCGACAGATGGCGCTTCATCTGATTAGAATAGCAATAATTAGCATAACAAAGTAAGACAAAGCAAAGATGATGTTCTTTACAAGAAATGCTCTATGTCCACCATCATTTCTCAACAATAGCTGTAGTCGAGGTATAATGTTGTGAACATCACTGTAAAGCATGTGCGGCGTTATGGTGAAGCATTGGGGTCGGATGTTGTCTTTCAGCATCCCTAGAGATGTCGGTCGGTCACGATACACTTGCGACTTCAGATAACCACAAAGCCAATAATCGCACGGACTGAGGTCTGGGGACCTGGGAGGCTAAGCATAACGAAAGTGGCGGCCGAGCACACGATCATCACCAAACGACGCGCGCAAGAGATCTTTCACGCGTCTAGCAATATTGGGTGGAGCGCCATCCTGCATAAACATCGTACGTTCCAGCAGGTGTTTATCAGCCAGGCTGGGGATGATGCGATTCTGTAACATATCAGCGTACCTCTCACCCGTCACGGTAGCAGTTACAAAACCAGAATCACGCATTTTCTCGAAGAAAAAAGGCCCGATAACGGTAGATGTGGTAAATCCAACCCGTGACCAACCGTGACTTTCTCGTCGTGCAATGGAGTATCCACGACAGTTCTAGGATTTTCGGTAGCCCAAATTCTGCAGTTGTGGGCGTTGACAGACCCTCTGAGCGTGAAATGAGCTTCGTCGGTCCACAACACATTACTCAACCAATCGTCATCTTCCGCCATCTTTTGAAACGCCCACACCGCAAATGCCCTCCGCTTCACTAAATCGCCAGGTAACAGTTCACGATGCCGATGGATTTTGTACGGATAGCATCGGAGGGTACGCCTCAGTGCCAACCAAACAGTAGTGTACGGAATGCCGGTGCGACGTGCGACTGCACGAGCGCTGACTTCCCTGTGCATAGACGAACCCGCTGCAGTCTCCATGTCTTCCTGAACTGTCTCAGCGGCATTACGCCTTGTGCTCGGTCGGCCACTACGGGGTCCATCGTCTAAACAACCTGTGGCTTCCAACTTCGAAATCATTCTCGCCACAGCTGCATTTGTCAACGGACCTTTACCCGTTCGAATCCCCTTCCTATGGCGATGAACTAGCACATTCCCCATTCTGATAATACAGCTTCACTAAAAGCGCCTTTTCAGGTAACGTCAACATGCTGCGACTGCTGGCGCATCTGATTCTCTCTCTTTTTTTTTTTTACTTTATTGTTATTTTGAAACCTGTATTACAGGCAGGCCTGCAGCAGCATACGACGCCGCTCTTCAGCCGCAGAGAACACAAATATACAAATGAAGATATTTAAAGAAAAAGCATGGTGGACATATAAACGGAGACAAACACTTTTTAAAATACAAGGTGCCGTTCACGGGCGTAGAGTCCAAGATAAAATTGTTCAGTCACTTCGACACAGACAGAGACGAAAATTGTCACACGTGAACGTAGGGGCACAAAACGAATAACACTGAATCACTTAAGCACAAAACGACGGCACACACAGAACACGAGGCGTTGATGATTCTCTCTCTCATTACAGCTCCTTTTATACACGATTGTCATGAGCAGTCACTGACGTTTTGCTGTCCAGCGCCATCTGTCGGACATTTTGTGAACTTTTTTTTTTTTTGTTCTAATAAAATCCCTGTCATTCCAAGCATGTGTGTCAATTTTTACCTCTCTATCTACATTATTCCGTGGTTTATTAAGTTTTCAAATTTATGCTGACTCTTTGATCAGCCGGTATTTCCTATTCGATGCATCACTTGCCACTACGACTTAATCTCTTCTTTTAATCTTTCTTTTTGGAAAGAGTGCTTGTAGAATCCATACTTCTAAACGATTGATTAAATGCTGCATTATGATATGACCACACGATCTCCGGCGGTACACCGCCCTTCGATAGTGCAATTCCCGCGCTTATCGAAGTGCTAGGTGTTCCAGGTGCCAGCCAGCCAGCCAGCCAGCCAGCCCAGCAGAGCCGCCGCGGTCCAGTAGCAGCAGCAGCAGCAGCAGCAGCCGTCCCGGTCCCGGCCTGCAGCAGCGGTCCCAGCCAGCCAGCCAGTCCTCCTCCTGTGGCAGCAGCAGCAGCAGCGGTCCAGCCAGCAGCAGCAGCAGCAGCCCCGGCCCCGTCCGCGGCAGCAGCAGCTGCGGCGTTCCTGCCGCCCGCCGTCGCCGTCGCCGTCGCCGTCGCCGTCGCCGTCGCCGTCGCCGTCGCCGTCCGACCCTGGTCGTCCGACCCTGGCCTTCGTTCGTCTGCGTCTTCGTCTTCGTCTATTCCCAGTTTGTGTCCTTCCCTTTTCGTGCTGTGCGTTTTTTCTCCCTGTCGTCATGTCCGCCCCCACCACCACCGCCACCACTACCACCACCGCCATCGTCTATACCTCACCTTCCGCCGCCTCCACTACTATAACTTGGTGTGCTCAGTCACACCCCCCTCCTTCCATCCCACCTCTCCTCACTCTCCCTTCGCCCTCGCTGTTTGTCGCCCCCTCTCCCCTGTCTTCCTCTCGCTCATCTCGTTCTGACCCTTTCCCCCCACTCCCCCAGCCTGTCACTGCAGCTCCGGCTAGGGTGGTGGCCCGTCGGGCCACTGTCCACGCCCAGCTCTCCCCGTCGCCTTCGCCATCACCGCCACCACCGTCATCATCGTCGCCGTCCCCATCGCCTTCACCGTCACCATCTCCGGCGCCGCCTGCTGCGTCCACGCCGGGACCTGTCCCTTCCCACCACCTCCCCATCGCTCCCGTCCCTCATGTCACCACCCGCCCTTCTGCCGCCGTCAAACGCCCTAGTGGCACCCCCACCTCCTCTGCTCCCAAAAAGGCCCCGCCCCGACCTCCATCCCCCCCCAGGGTGCCATGGATGTCTCCCCGCCTGGCCCTGCTCGCACCTCCTCCTCCTCCTCCCCCCCCAGTTTATACAAATATCTCCTGTCCCATCCCGATCCTTCCTTTCTCGAGGCCCAGAACCTCTCCCTCCTCCTCCGCCAACATTTCCCTGGTGCCCCCATCTCTCTCCTTACTCCCAGACGGGATTCTGTTCTCATCTCCTCCCCCAGCCCAACCCTCCATACTGACATCCTCTCCCGTCTCTCCATCACCCGTTTTGGTCCCAACGCCTCCCTTACCCCTGCTCCTTCTCCATCTCCTACCTGCCAACCCCAACCCCCGCGTCGCCCGCCGACCCTCACCGCCGTGATCACGCGGCTCAGTCCGTCGATCACAGAGGAGGAGGTGTTGGCGGAGCTCAAGGCCCATCCCACGCTGGAGGTGCGGGCGGTCCGCCGCATTTTCAACTCGGCCGGCCCCACCCGCCTTATGCGGGTTTTCTCTGAGGACGCCCCCTCCATTGACCGTCTCCTGAAGGAGGGTGCCCTCCTTTTCCACCAGCGGTACAAGGTCGACCCCTCCCGTTCCCCTCCTCAATCCCTGTGCTGCCAGAGGTGTCTGCGCTATAATGCGCACCCCACAGCTGAGTGCCGCGAGGCCCCCACCTGCCCGCATTGTCGGCAGGCACACTTCCTCCGGCAATGCCCTAACCTCCAATCCCCTCCCTCCTGTAATACCTGCAATCTCCCTCATCCCACCTACTCCCAAAAGTGTAAAGCCCGACCCCCTCCAACCACTCCTGAACTCACCGTACCTGTCCGTCCTCTGGACGCCCCCACCCCTCCTGGCAATTCCCTTCGTCCCCCACCCACCGCTGAGGACATCATCAGGTTCCTCACCATCGTCCTCCAGAATGTTCATCCCTTTCAGCGCCCCCACACCCTCCAACAAATCTCCCTCGCCACCCGTTCCATTTTTCACCTTAAAATGTACGCCACCTATTCCAACAACCAGGCCCATTTCAGCTTCTCCCGTCTTGACACCCTCGTCTAAATCCCTGTCATGGCGTGACAGCACCGTATCCTTTTCAACAACATCCGCTCCCTTCCCGCCAACAAGAACCTCTTCCTGCACACCCTTGCTACCCACTGTGTGGATGCCTTCCTCCTCAATGAAACCTTCCTCCAACCCCACCACTCCATCCACACCTCCCCCTATCTCCTCCACCGCTCCGATAATCCCCTCCCAGTTGCGCGTGGCGGAGTGGCCATTGGTCACCACCGCCAGATCCCCGTTCGGCTCCAACCTCTCCTTCCCGACCCCACCGAACACCTGATCCTTAGTCTCTTCTTCCCCGGCCTTACCATTACCTGTGCCACCATCTATGTCCGCCCCAACGCCCCTCTTCCTTTCGACTTCCTCTCCCACATCGACCATACCTTCTCCTCCTACGTGATCGCCGCCGACCTCAACATCCATAGTCGCTCCGCTGCCCAGTTACGGCGGTGGCATCGGTTCCTCTCCTCCCTTCAAGGCGACTTCATCCCCATCCCCCAGCACACCCGACCCGAATCCAACTCCACTCCCGATGTTCTTCTCTCTTCCCCCAACCTCCTTGGTCGCATTACGGTGGATGTCCTGGAGCCTATTGGTAGCGACCATCTCCCTGTCCTCCTCACCGTTTCAGACGGTCGTCGCCCCCACCCTGACCCTCGTAATGACCCTCCTCCTAAGTACATCCATGACTATTCCCGTGCCAACTGGAATGCCTACCGGGATGCCCTCTCCACCCAGGTCGATAGCCACCCTCTCACCTATCGCCTTCCCGATGATGTCACCCGTGCCGCCGCCTCCTTTCTCCAGCAGACCTTGTCTGAGGCCGTGGAGGCCCACGTCCCTACTGTTGCCATCCACCCCCACCGTCCTACCTTACCCCCACAGGCCGTCCTCCTCCTCCGTGAATCCCGTCGTCTCTACCGTGCCTTCCTCCGCACGCGTGACCCGGACACACTACGACGCCACCGGCAACTCCAGCGACACATTCGTAATTTGCTCGTGGCTAAGAAACGCCGGGACTGGCGACAGACATGCACCCGTTTAAATGCTACCCTCCCTATAAACTCGTCCAAGTTCTGGTCCGCCTTCCGTCGCCTTACCGGAACTAAGCCCTCCCCCTACTATCCTCTTCTCCATGATGATCACCCCTTCCCTGACGCCCTTAGTAAGGCTAACCACTTTGCCTCCTACCTGTCCGATGTGTTTTCCATCCCCGATGATCCCCAGTTCGACTACTCCCTCTTCCCGGATATCCGTGATCGAACTGACACCTCTGTCCCTCCCCTCGCTCCTGGTTGCCAGTACATGGACAACATTGCACACACGGACCTCAATACTCCTATCACTACACAGGATCTCATTGCTACACTCCGCACAAAACGCAACACCGCTCCTGGTCACGATCGTGTCACCTACCGTCACCTTCGTGAAGCTCCTGTCTCTTTTCTCTCCACCCTGGCCAGGCTCTACAATGTAGTCCTGTCCACCGGTTACTACCCCGACCTGTGGAAAACCTCTCGTATCCTCACGTTCCTTAAACCAGGCAAACCGCCGTCCGCCGTCTCCTCCTACCGTCCCATCAGCCTTACCTCGGTCTTCAGCAAGGTCCTGGAATCTATCCTCACCCGCCGCATCCACCAGCATCTCCGCCAGCACCGTCTCCTTCCCGTTACCCAGTGTGGCTTTCGGCCGTCCTTCTCTTCCGACGATCTTCTCCTTCACCTCACTCATCTCCTTTCCGAACAGCTCAATTCCCGTCGCTCCGCAATCTTCCTCTCTCTTGACCTCGAACGCGCTTATGACCGCATATGGCATTCCGGTCTCCTCTTCAAGCTCCAAACCTTCGCCCTTCCCATTAACTACGTCCGTCTGATCGGTTCCTTTCTCTCCCGCCGTCCTTCCTATGTCACCATCCATAACACCGATTCCTACACCTTTTTCCCCTCCGCCGGTGTGCCCCAAGGCTCCGTCCTCTCCCGCCTTCTGTACCTGTTGTACACGGCGGTCATGCCACCGCCGTCACCCCCCATCCACCTTCTCCAGTTTGCCGATGACACCGCCTTCCTTGCCCTTGCCCCCACCCTGCAACGCTCTCAACGCCTTCTCCAATCCCATCTTGACCGGTTCACCGCTTGGTGCAACCAGTGGTTGCTCAAGGTCAATCCTTCCAAAACCCAGGCGATCATTGTAGGCAAAACCACCCCTTCCTTCCGCCTCCTTGATTTCTATCTCACCGTCTATGGCCGTCCCATCGCCCTCACTCCCACCCTTAAGTACCTTGGCGTCACCCTCGACCGTCGCCTCTCCTGGACTCCCCATCTCCAGACAATCCAAGCCAAGGCACGTTCCCGCCTCCGTCTCCTCAAGCTCCTTTCCGGCCGCACGTGGGGTCTGGACCCCTCCACCATCCTCCACACCTATAAATCCCTCATTCGCCCTATCCTTTGTTATGCCCATCCAGCATGGATCTCCGCTCCTCCTACCTTTTATAAATCCCTCCAAATCCTGGAACGCCATGCTCTCCGCCTCGCCTACCGCATCCGTCTCCCCTCCCCCACACGGATCCTGTATGATCTCATCCCCTTCCCCCACCTCCTCCTTTTCCTTGAAAGGATACGGATCCTGTACACCTCCCGTAAACTTGATCCTCCTCACCCGCTCGTCTCCCCGCTCCTCTCCCACCCCCGCCCGCTGCCGCGCCTGTATTCCCACGTCCCGCCCGGTCTCCATCTCTCCACCCTCCTTACCCTCTCCCAAGGTGGCTTGCGCCAGCTCCCTCTCCCTGATGATGCCCTCCTCCCCTCCATCTACCCCACCTACCAACTTTGATCCTCCCAACCTCCTCCTGTACTTACTCCTCTGGGCACCCTCCCTCCCTTCTCTCCCTTTTCCCTCCCTCCTCCTTTTCTCGTCCCTCGTCCTCCGGGCCTCCCCTCCCCTGTTCCTATCCTCCTGTCCCCGTCTCCTAAGCCGTGGCATCCTCTTTTCCTCCCCTCTCCCCCTCCTCACCCCTGTTCCCCTCTTGGCAGGTCCCCGGACTCGCACACGCTCAGTGGACATTCGCGCGCCGGAGATCACCGCCATCAGTGTATCGTGTGTGCCGTCATGTTTAGTGTTCAGTTTCGCCGTCACGCTCCATTGTTCACCAGTGACATCGTCTTCTTCAGTGTTTGTGCGTCGGGTCTCCAGTTCATAGTGTGTATTGTCATCAAGTGTGAACGGCTTCTTGTGCTTTTATATTCTTGTGTCTCCTATTTTTTCCCGCCGTTTTTCTATGTGATGTCTCTTCTTTGTTTATCTCCATGTACTCTCTTCGGCTGAAGAGCGGCGTATTGTGCTGCTGCCAGCCTACCTGGTTGTTCAGTTATCAAAATTACAATAAAGTAAAAAAAAAAAAAAAAAATGACCACACGAGTTCCATATGACGCAATTTCGGCTCCTCTGCTGTGCTCGAAAGAACATTTCTAACCTAGTTTTGGAAACCGAACTTTGGTTTACTTTCAAGTTGTGCAGTGGCGTATTTAAATGCTGTTTTGAATTGACGAAATTACATTGCAGGTAATACATTTTGCCTTGCAGTCGTCATCTTTAATTCGCTTTATGCCAGGATAGACACTTTCAAAACGATCTTGAAATTTACATTTCCGACGAGTCATTTCAGTATTAAAGTTGATCATACAGCGTCCACATTGACTTGCGCATGTACAACAATGTGCGCTAAATAACTCTGCAGGTAAGTTTGTTGACGGCTGGACAATGACGGGGGCTGCGTTGCAAGTCTGCTCAACAAAGGCAACTGCACTGTAACATAGACAGCTTCTCCCTGCAATTAACGAAATGGTCTCATCCTGCAACACTGTACCCGCGATACGTTTAGTCTTTAGATTATGCGAGACAGGGAAGTTCAAATAAATAAAGGGAAATCGTACAGTACAGAGAGAAGAAGATGAAAAAGCCGGCCGAAGTGGCCGTGCGGTTAAAGGCGCTGCAGTCTGGAACCGCAAGGCCGCTACGGTCGCAGGTTCGAATCCTGCCTCGGGCATGGATGTTTGTGATGTCCTTAGGTTAGTTAGGTTTAACTAGTTCTAAGTTCTAGGGGACTAATGACCTCAGCAGTTGAGTCCCATAGTGCTCAGAGCCATTTGAACCATTTTTTTGAAGATGAAAAAGGGTAATCGCACTCTATTTAGAGTACGTTTGGTCACCCTGAGATTCAGTCCCAATTCTTTCTACGTACTCTACCTCTGTCATGAAGCTACACACTGGCTACGGTCAACTATTCTGTCAACTGGGCCTCAGGCTTCGTTTTAAGTTTAAATAGTCACTCTACTCTTGGAGAGGTGACAATCAAGTAGCATAGCAAAAGGGGCTAGGAAAAAAATTAAAAGATGAAAGTTGGAGTCAGATGAAGAGATACACACAGATGCGGAAATCTGTAGTGTTCTGCCTGGGATAGGAAGGGATTTAAGTTCAAATCCCGGACCAAGCACAGAATTTTAACTTCCCACATATGATGATCATACTGCACCTTCCATCCCATATACTGGATCCTTTAAATGTACTACAGTTTTCTTTCGTTTTGATCTGCATCTACATACATACTCTGCAAGTCACGAGATGGTGCATGGCGGAGGGTGTCCTGTAACACTACTAGCCATTTCTGTGTTAATCGCCGGCCGGAGTGGCCGTGCGGTTCTAGGCGCTGCAGTCTGGAACCGAGCAACCGCTACGGGCATGGATGTGTGTGATGTCCTTAGGTTAGTTAGGTTTAAGTAGTTGTAAGTTCTAGGCGATTGATGACCTCAGAAGTTAAGTCGCGTAGTGCTCAGAGCCATTTGAACCTGTGCTAATCATTTCCTTGTCTGTTCCACTCACAAACAGAGCAAGGGAAAAACGAATGTGTGTGTGTGCCCGTATGAGCCCTGATATTTCTGATCATACACTATGTGATCAAAAGTATCCGGACACCCCCACAAGACATACGTTTTTCACATCAGGTGCATTGTGCTGTCACCTGTTCCCAGATATTCCGTATCAGTGACCTCAGCAGTCATTAAACATCGTGAGAGAGCAGACTGGGGCGCTCCGCGGAACTCACGGACTTCGAACGTGGTCAGGTGATTGGCTGTCACTTGTGTCATACGTCTGAGCGCGAGATTCCCACACTCCTGAACATCCCTAGGTCCACTGTGAGAGTGAAGTGAAAACGTAAAGGGACACGTACAGCACAAAAGCGTACAGGCCGACCTCGTCTGTTGACTGACAAGATACTGTCGACAGTCGTAATGTGTAATAGGCAGACATCTATCCAGACCATCACAAAGGAATTCCAAACTGCTTCAGGATCCACTGCAAGTACTATGACAGTTAGGCGTGAGGTGAGAAAACTTGGATTTAACGATCGAGCGGCTGCTCATAAGCCACACATCACGCCGGTAAATGCCAAACGCTGCCTCGCTTCGTGTAAGGAGCGTAAACACTGGACGATTGAACAGTGGAAAAACGTTGTGGGGAGTGACGAATCGCGGTACACAATGTGGCAATCTGATGGCCGGGTGTGGGTATGGTGAATACTCGGTGAACGTCATCTGCCAACGTGTGTATTGCCAACAGTGGAATTTGGAGGCGGTGGTGTTATGGTGTGGTCGTGTTTTTCACAGAGGGGGCTTGCACCCCTTGTTGTTTTGCGTGGCACTATCACAGCACAGGCATACATTGATTTTTTAAGCACCTTCTTGCTTCCCACTGTTGGAGAGCAATTCGGGGGTGGCGACTGCATCTTCCAACACAATCGAGCAGCTGTTCATAATGCACGGCCTGTGGCGGATTGGTTATACGACAATAGCGTCCCTGTAATGGACTTGTCTGCACAGTGTCCTGACATGAATCCTATAGAACACCTTTGCGATGTTTTGGAACGCCGACTTCGTGCCAGGCCTCACCGACCGACATCAATACCTCTCCTCAGTGCAGCACTCCGTGAAGAATGAGCTGCCATTCCCCAAGAAACTTTGAAGCACCTGATCTAACGTATGCCTGCGAGAGTGGAAGCTGTTGGGTTGGGTTGTTTGGGGGAGGAGACCAGACAGCGAGGGCATCAGTCTCATTGGATTAGGGAAGGATGGGAAAAGAAATCGGCCGTGCCCTGTCAAAGGAACCATTCTGGCATTTGCCTGGAGCGATTTAGGGAAATCACGGAAAACCTAAATCAGGATGGCCGGACGCTGGATTGAACCGTCGTCCTCCCGAACGCGAGTCCAATGTGTGGAAGCTGTCATCAAGGCTAACACCATATTGAATTCCAGCGTAACCGATGGAGGGCGCCACGAACTCGTAAGTCATAAAGCCAGGTGTCCGGATGCTTTTGATCACATAGTATATCTTCATGGTCCGTATGTGAAATGCGCATTGCCAACAGTAAAATCGCTCTGTAGTCAGCTTCAAAAGCTGGTTCCCTTAATTTTCTCAATAGCGCTGCTTGGAAAGAATGTTGCCTTCCGTGATTCCCATTTGAAATTTTTTAAAAATTTTTGATTGCTGTTCCAAAAATGTTTATTAAAATTCTCATTTGAGTTCCCAAAGCCTCTTTGTAATAGAATTGGAAGGAAATCAGCATTGGCCGTATTTTGTTGTTTTATTGTCAGCAAAATCGATTTTCGGTCACTTAGCGACCATCCTCAGTGCTGTAATATACAATTAAAATTGGTAGGCACTACCACAAGCTATAACCACTAGCTTAGAGCGATCACATAAACTCTTTGTAATACTTGTATGTTATTTGAACCTATCGGTAACAAATCTAGCAGCCTGCCTCTGAACTGCTTCGTGTCTTTCTTTGAACCGACTTGGAGTTGCTCCTAAACATTCTAACAGTACTCAACGCTGCACGAAGCCAAGGTGATGAAGGGTTCGCACTCACCGTTAAAGTGGGAGACGGCGTGAAGTTAAACTGCTGGAGCAATAGCCGAAAGTGAGCTCCATGAAGTAACAGAGAAGAGAGATACGTCTCATACTGGCAATCAAAGGAGTCATCCAAGGAGGAGGCATAGGATGGGTGGCCAGGCATGGCAGACAAGAAGAAAATCATGGCGGTATAACAATGGAAGTTTAGCAGCTTCTGCATACAGACTCTCAACCGGGCTACCGTAAAAGGCGCCAGAGGCCAAATGGATGACACGTCAGTGGACAGTATAGAGACGGCATAAGATGGACGAACGTGAAGAGGCATGAACAAGGGACCGGTACGAATGGAGGAGAGTGGTCCAATCCGCTCCCCAGGAAGTACCGCTGAGGACATTTTGGACACTGAGGGACTGCATACAGCAGGCAGCCAGATAAGATACATGGGAGGACCAACAAAGTTTCCTATCGAGCATGATCCCAGAAATTTCGTAGTTTCAACGAAAGAGCAACAGGTCCAAGATCTAAAGACGGTGGAAGAAACCAATTGCGTCGCCAGAATTTCATACAGATGGTTTTGTCAATGGAAAAGCGAAAGCCATTGTCAATGCTCCACGAATAAAGACGAATGAGGCAACACTGAAGACATTGCTCAAGGAGACAAGTACGTGGAGAACTGCAATACATGGCAAAATCGTCAACAAAATGGGTGCTGGAGATGCCCAGAAGGAGACGGACCAAAATAGGGTTAATGGCAATAGCAAATAAGACGATCGGAAGTGTGAGGTACACTGTTTTCCTGGATAAATGTGTCCGACAAGGCAGAACCCACATGTACCTTGAGAACTCGGCCTTATAAAAATTGCTGAAGGAAACTGGGCACGCGGCCTTGGAGGCCCCACGTTTAGAGAGGATACCAGTCCTCCAGCAGGTGGCGTAAGCTTTCTCAAAGTCGAAAAACATGGCCACAGTCTGGTATTTCTGCAGAAAACCATTCACGACATGGGTTGACAAAGTAACAAGATAGTCAACTGCAGAACGGCGTGCTCGAAACCACATTGTCCAGTGGTTAACAAATCGCAAGACTCGAGCCACCATATCAGCCGTGCATGAGTCATACATTCCATCACCTTGCAAACACAGCTGGTGAGAGAAATGGGGCAGTAGCTAGAAGGAAGGTGTTTGTCCTTGTAGGGGTTAGGCATGGGTATGACAGTGGCCTCACACCAGCATGCCCTCTGCCCGGATGCGATTGTATGTATGAAAGAGAAAGTGCTTGCCCACAACAGAAAGGCTCTGCAACATCTGAATATGAACATCGTCCGTCCCTGGGGTGGAGGACTGGGATGAAATAAGAGCATGATCTAGCTCCCTCATAGTAAAGGTGGCATTGTAGCACTCACAATTCTGAGAAGAGAAGGGTATTGCCTGAGCCGCCAACACTCGTTTCGAATGGAGAAAGGCAGGGTGACAGTGGATGGAGCTCAAAATCTCCGAAAAATAGAGGCCAAAGTGTTGTAGATAGCAATAGGGTCCACTATCACATCATCTGCTACGGTAAGGCCAGAAATTGGGGAATGGACCATGGCCCCAGAGAGCCATCATAGGTTGGCCCACACGACGGAAGAGGGAGTGGAACTGTTAAAAGAACTAGTAAATGAAATCCAGCTAACATTTTTGCTATCCTGAAGTACGTTACAACATGAAGTGCGAGGAATGGAATGTTCTGCAGTGGTAAGGATAACATTGGTAAGATATTCTACCTGGTCATCGCAACTGGGGAAATGTGGTTCGTCGAAGGTCGCCAAGTGGAGTAAACCCTCCAGTCAGCCTTAGAAAGCTGCCATTTGGGTTTACATGTAGGCGAGGTAGGTGTCAGCAAATAGCACACGGGAAATGGTTGCTTGAGTACATGTCAGGGAAAACAGACCACTTGAGACAATGAGCAATCTGCGAAGTGCAGTAGGAGAGGTTCAAATGGGAACAGGTGTGCATGGAGTCTGAAAGGAACATGGGTGCTCCTGTGTTAAGACGAATGAGTTTAAGTTGACTGGGAAGGTCAGCCAAGATCGCACCTCTCGGTCAGGTTGATATTCAGTCCTTCGCTCCCTGTATTTTACCCCTGCCTTCTTCAGATTTTTAAACAAAGTCAACATTGTGAAAAGCTTTCTCTAAGTCTACAAATGCTAGAAACGAAGGTTTGCCTTTGCTTAACCAATGTTCTAAGATAAGTCTTAAGGTCAGTAGTGCTTCGCGTGTTCCAACATTTCCACAGAATCCAAACTGACCTTCCCCGAGGTTGGCTTCAAGTTTTTCCATTGCCTGTAAAGAATTTGTGTTAGTATTTTACAGCTGTGACTTATTAAAACTGACATTTCAGTAATTTCCACAGCTGCTTTCTTTGCGGTTAGAATTATTACCCTTCTCGAAGTCTGAGGGTATTTCGCGTGTCCCATACATCTTGCTCACCAGATAGTCGAGTTTTATCACGGCCAACTCTCCCAAGGCTGTCAGTAGTTCTAATGTAATATTTTCTACTCCCGGGGTCTTTTTTTGACTTAGGTCTTTCAGTGCTCTGTCAAATTCTTCACGCAATATCATATCCCCAATTTCATCTTCATCCTTCCACCTTCCTGCTTTCCCTTCTTTGCGTGTGTGTGTGTGTGTGTGTGTGTGTGTGTGTGTGTGTGTGTGATGGGCGCCCAACGCCCCTTAAGGGGATGGTGCGCATTAAAGTCACCGAGCAGCAGAGGACAAGGGAGTTGCCCAATAAGCTGGAGGAAGTCTCACCTGGTGACATAGAATGATGGAGGGATGTAAATGGTACAAAGGGAAAAGGTGAGTTGAGGAAGGAAAATGCGTACTGCAACAGCTTGCAGTCGGGTAGTCAGGGAGATGGGTTGACTATGAACATCATACTGTATGAACAACATGAGTCTGTCCTTGGAGGGGGGGAGGAGGGGGAGAGGGTCAAAGCAGATTAGAATGAAATGCGAAAGGTCAAAGTGATCATGAGGATGCAATTTTGTTTCCTTTGGGGAAAGAACAAGTGCACACCGCGATTCCAAGACCATCCCTAATTCATCTTGGTTGGATCTAAGGCTGTGAACGTTCAATTGGAGGAGAGTCATGACAAGGAAAGGGGAGGAGGGAAAAAATGAACGTGTGTTAACCTCAGTGGCTGCTGACTGCCAGCCTTTGAAGACTCACTGCTACAGGGCTCAGAGTCTGGAGGATCCCACTCCATGAGAACTACAGGTGCATCAGCATTCTCCCTCAGTCATTTTGTGGGGTCTGGGGCAGAAAAATGGTTGGCAGTTCGCAATGGTGACACAGGGCTTAGCCAGGAGAGGGTATCAGTTGGCGACATGGAGAGGATCGCTGAGCTGGCAAAAGGGAAGACTGTTTGCACCTGTTTGGTTTCCTGGAGCCTTTGCAGGTAGCAGACGACGATTCAGATCTTTGTTGGCAGAGGTAAGTAAAAAGTCCTCATGGGAGTATTGATTCTGTCTTTTCTGGCCTGCCAGTTGTGTAGCAGGTGACTTCGCCCCATGAGGTGAAAGTATGGTGGCTTGTTGTACAGCTGGAGGAGGAGGAAATAGGGATGCTACCATGATACTGCGTGACTTTACAACTGCGGTACTGAATTTGAGGTCGAATGTCTGCGTGGCGACGTCCTCTGTGTAGCAAGATGTAGGCAAGAACAGTACTGTAAGTGCCGGATGGTTTCCGACTAGCCACCAACTGCTTAAGGCACCTTTTCCTTCATCCAGATCCTCTGGATAGCCCGTTCATCAACATACATGGATCAATCCCAGGAGGCTGCATGGTTCCCATTACAGTCAATGCAGTGGGGAGGGAGGCAACCACCCTCATTGCACATCCCTATCACAGGTTACACATTTGGCTGGGTGTTGACAGGACATTCAAGTGTAGTTGTAATGATGAAACAGGTAGCAGCGCATTGGAGTTAGAATGTAAGGTTGGACTGTGATAACTTCATAGCCTGCTTTAATTTTTGATGGAAGCAATACTCTATCCCTATACTAATGTTAGAAAAAGAGTGAGTGTGGGCACTAAGGATGCACCTACCTCTTTCATCACCCGATGGACTGCAATGACGCTCTGATCAGAGAGGTACGTTTGGATTTCTGCCTCGATCAGACCACGGAGCAGCCTCGTGTAAATAACTCCATGCGATGATTTCAGCATGTGATGGGCCTCGGCACAAACAGGATAGCCATGGAGGAGCGACGCTACAAGCAGTAGTTGTGCTTGAAAATCAGAAGTTGTCTCCAAAAGCAAAATGCTACTGTGTAAACGAGAGCAGGATTTCACAGGGCTGGCAATCGCATCAAACACCTTTCTGAATAATAAATGGATTTACCGTAGCAAAGGAACCTTGGTGCAGCTGGGAGGGACTTTGAATCGTTAGCCTCATTTCAATTATGTTTAGTAGACATATACAGCGAACTGTGAAGACGACGATTGGCTCATTGCGACAGAATCCCCCCAGATTGCCAGCATCTCCTATGGTGCAGTCCTTCCAACTGGGGAGTCCTCTCCCCCCCTCGGTGGGAGGTGCACTCACCTTAGGTGGTTGTTCACACCTTGGGTCACACCTCCTGAACACCTGACAGAGGGACCAATTGATAATTTGGGAAGGCAACATCCTGGCCTTTACCAGAGGATACAAGCAAACTCTCCCTGTCGACCGGGTTGGGAATTACGGATTACCCAGTCACCTGTTACACGTCAGATGTGTGGGCCAGGCTTCTGGAGTGCACAGGGAGGAAGAACAAAAAGAGGAGCCTAAAATGCCGAAGCAGAGGAAGGATAGAAGGGGAAAGAAGAAAGAAATGAGGAACAAGAAACAGTGGAAAGACTGTTCTGATGTCAGGCTACTGAAAATGCAAAACACAATCCCAAAAACCTCTCAGACATGTTCCCCAAGGGAGGAGAAAAATAATAGCAAGAGTACATACATGCAGCATGTAAGGGAAAAGATGCTGCAAAGGCAGCGGCCCCTTAGTAGCCAAGCACGAACCAGCCAAAGAGTGGCGAGCACCCTTGGGGAAAGCTAACAACATTCAGTCTTGTTCAATATCTTTCAACAAGGCAGCACCTCTACTGTTCGGTGAGTCATTCCCTTTTCTCCTTAAGTCATTTACATGATCTTTTCATGTTCCTCTATAAACTCCTTAACCTGAGGGTAGCGAGAAAGTTGGGATTAAAACCACTTATCATGATGAGTCACGTAAGCTGTAACGCCACTTTTATTTTGTAATAGTTACACATTTCAACATGTGGTTTGCGACAAATGTTAGAGCATTGAAGGGCAAATATGTTTTTGTTTGGTTAATGGTTTTAGCACTGGTATCAGCTGATGTATTGAAGTAAGTAGTTTCTTTAAAGTGAACCATGTACTATTTATAACTGCATTCGATAGCTCTTGAGAAGACAATTACAGTGATTTGTTGTTGTTGTGGCCTACAGTCCAGAGACTGGTTTGATGCAGCTCTCCATGCTACTCTATCCTGTGCAAGCTTCTCCATTTCCGAGTAACTACTGCAGCCTACATCCTTCTGAATCTGCTTAGTGTATTCATCTCTTGGTCTCCCTCTACAATTTTTACCCTCCGTGCTCCCCCCCCCCCCTTCATAATATTAAATTGGTGATCCCTTCATGCCTCAGAATGTGTCCTACCAACTGATCCCTTCTTCTAGTCAGGTTATGCCACAAATTCCTTTTCTCCCTAATTTTATTCAGTACTTCCTCATTCGTTACGTGATCTACCCATGTAATCCTCAGCACTCTTCTGTAGTACCACACTTTGAAAGCTTCTACCCTCTTCTTGTCTAAACCATTTATTGCCCATGATTCACTTCCATACACTGCTACACTCCTCACAAATACTTTCAGAAAAGACATCCTAACACTTAAATCTAAACTCCATGTTAACAAATTTCTCTTCTTCAGAAATGCTTTCCTTGCCATACCAGTCTACATTTTATATCCTCTCTACTTCGACCATCATCAGTTATTTTGCTCCCCAAATAGCAAAACTCCTTTACTACTTTAAGTGTCTCATTTCCTTACCTAATTCCCTCAGCATCACCTGATTTAATTTGACTACATTCCATTATCCTCGTTTTGCTTTCGTTGATCTTCATCTTATATCCTCACTCAAGACACTGTCCATTCTGTTCAACTGCTCTTTCAAGTCCTTTGCTGTCTCAGACAGAATTACAATGTCATCGGCAAACCTCAATGTTTTTATCTCTTCTCCATGGACTTACTCCAAAATTTTCTTTTGTTTCCTTTACTGCTTGCTCAATATACTGATTGAATAACATCAAGGACAGGCTACATCATCTCACTTCCTTCTCAACCACTGCTTCCCTTTCATGTCTCTCGACTCTTGTTAAGTCATCCGGTTTCTGTGCAAATTGTACAGTCCTTCGCTCCCTGTATTTTACCCCTGCCTTCTTCAGATTTTTAAACAAATTCAACATTGTGAAAAGCTTTCTCTAAGTCTACAAATGCTAGAAACGAAGGTTTGCCTTTGCTTAACCAATGTTCTAAGATAAGTCTTAAGGTCAGTAGTGCTTCGCGTGTTCCAACATTTCCACAGAATCCAAACTGACTTTCCCCGAGGTTGGCTTCAAGTTTTTCCATTGCCTGTAAAGAATTTGTGTTAGTATTTTACAGCTGTGACTTATTAAAACTGACATTTCAGTAATTTCCAAAGCTGCTTTCTTTGCGGTTAGAATTATTACACTTCTCGAAGTCTGAGGGTATTTCGCGTGTCCCATACATCTTGCTCACCAGATAGTCGAGTTTTATCACGGCCAACTCTCCCAAGGCTGTCAGTAGTTCTAATGTAATATTGTCTACTCCTGGGGTCTTTTTTTGACTTAGGTCTTTCAGTGCTCTGTCAAATTCTTCACGCAATATCATATCCCCAATTTCATCTTCATCCTTCCACCTTCCTGCTTTCCCTTCTTTGTGTGTGTGTGTGTGTGTGTGTGTGTGTGTGTGTGTGTGATGGGCGCCCAACGGTGAGGTCATCAGTGCCGTTACACTTACGAAAACAAACAAATGTAGAGATGAACGAAATGTATTGTGCACGCGTGCACTCGAAATGACCACACAGTAACTCTTTATCACATACACTAAAACCAATTAGGAGGGAAGAGAGCTAACCAATGAATTAAGTCAGAGAAAACAAAACACAGAACTAAAAGAAAACCACAGGGAATTGTTACTGGCTGACCACTTACAAAAAACTAGGGCGAGTCATCCACTCTTTGACACATTAAGAACATCTCTTTAAAATCTTGTTAAAAATGTTGGACAATTCACAAAACTTTAAAACCCTAACCACATTCGTTTGATCATTACATAAAATAGATGACATCCGTCGGCAAGGCAAATCTGCCGCAGTCCACTCTTCGGCAAATAAAATGCAGTCCAATAAAATGTGGCGCACCGTAATCTGCACGCCACAAGCACCACAAATTGGAGGGTCTCTCGCCGTAGTAAGAATCCATGTGTTATAGGGCTATCCTTCTCTGCTTAGGACTGGTTTCCCATCTGACCTCTTGATATTCATACAGGTGGTCTTCTTTTCTCGAAAGGTCTCTCTAATTTGCCTGTGGGCAGTATCTATCTTACCCCTAGTGATATTTGCGTCTACAGCCTTACATTTGTCCTCTAGCCATCCCTGATTAGCCAATTTTCACTTCCTGTTGATCGCATTTTTTAGACGTGGCTGCTTCATTTACAGCATTTTTGTATTTTCTCCTTTCTTCAATTAAATTCAATATCTCTTCTGTCACCCAAAGATTTCTACTAGCCCTCGTATTTTAACCTTCTTGATCCTCTGCTGCCTTCACTATTCCATCTCTCAAAGCTACCCATTCTTTTCCAACTGTATTTCTTTCCCCTGTTACTGCCATCCATTACCTAATGCTCTCACTGAAACTCTCTGCAACCTCTGTTTCTTTCAATTTATCCAGGTCCTATCTCCTCAAATTCCTGCCTTTGTGCAGTTTCTTCAGTTTTAATCTAAAGTTCATAACCAATAAATTGTGGTCAGAGTCCATATCTGCCCCTGCGAATGTCTTACAATTTAAAACCTGGTTCTTGAATTTGTTTTACCATTATATAATCAATCTGAAACCTTTGTGTGTCTCCAGCTCTCTTCTATGTACACAAACCTCCTTTCATGATTCTTAAACCAAATGCTAGTGATGATTAAGTTACAATCTGTGCAAAATTCTACCACACCGCTTACTCTTTCATTCCATGCCCCCACCTACTACTTTTTGTTCTCTCCGTTTTTCTACTATCAAACTTCAGTCACCCCACACTATAAAATTTTCGTCTCCCTTAACTATTTGAATAATATCTTTGCATCATACACTTCTTCAATCTGTTCATCATCTGCAGAGCTAGTTAGGATATAAAACTTTTACCACTGTGGTATGCATGGGCTTTGTGTCTATCCTTGCTACAACAATGTGTTCACTATGCTGTTTGTAGTAGCTTATCTGTGCTCCAGTTTTTTTTTTTTTTAATTCATTATTTAACCTACTCCTGCATCACCAATTTTTGATTTTGTATTTATAGCCCTGTATACACCTGACCAGAAGTCTTGTTCCTCCTGCCACTGAACCTCACTAATTCCTGCTATATCTAACTTTAACCTATCCATTTCCCTTTTTAAATTTTCTAACCTACCTGGCAGATTGAGGGATCTGACATTACAAGCTGCGATTCAGTTTTCTTTCTCCTGATAACGACGTCGTCCTGAGTAGTCCCTGCCTGGAGATCCCAATGGGGGACTATTTTGCCTCCGGAAAGCTGCATGCCCACGGGGAAAAATTATGGCTGTAGTTTCCTCTTGCTTTCAGCTGTTTGCAGTATCAGCACAGCAAGGGTGCTATGATTGAGTTTCAAGGTTGGATCAGTCAATCATCTAGACTGTTGCCCCTGCAACTACTGAAAAGGCTGCTGCCCCTCTTCAGGAACCACACATTTGTCTGGCCTCACAACAGATACCCCTCCATTGTCGTAGCACCTACGGTACGGCTATTTGCATTGCTGAGGCACGCAAGCCTCCCCACCACTGGCGAGGTCCAGGATTCATGTTGAAATCTGATATAAAAAAATAAATAAATCGAGAAATGTTCTATAACTTGTGAGCACGGTGGATGGAAACAGAATTTGTGGTTCACAGCCAAACAGGCATCTCTGACCAGGCAGAATAGTTGTATACCATAAGGTAGGCTTGAGACATGAAAATAAGGCTTTATTTCCCCTTGAACCAGTTGAAGGAAAATTTCTGTGGCAGTTGAGCAACTAGCCTTCAATCATACCAGGTTATGATAAATGTTCTCAATGCTTGTTTACCAAGACAACATAACCGATAGGCACAACAAAAAGACCCACACAATTAAAGCTTTTGGCCATTGGCCTTTGTCAACAATAGACGCACACACTCACGGAAACGCAACTCACACACGACTGCAGTCTCAGGGAATTGAAACCACACTGTAGTGTGGTTTCACTTGCCTGATACCGCAGGCGCGCGCGCGTGTGTGTGTGTGTGTGTGTGTGTGTGTGTGTGTGTGTGTGTGTGTGTACGCGCGCGCGCGCAGCTGTATGACCTTCATATGATATTGTGTATGTGTTATGTTTCAGGCTAAAATATGTAAAAAGAAATTAATTTGTTAGTACTCTGTATGTACAGTTAAAATTGCTCTTCTTTTAAAAATATTTGAAATTATGAAATTTCTGGTATATTTAAAATTCATATTATAATTACACAATCTAATGGTAATTATTAAATTTAGTTTTTGACTCATTTATAAAATAATGGTATAAATTAGTAAAGAATATTTTCGTGCCACGAAAGTTTGTAAACTGTTTTGCTTCATAAACTCTTTGGAATACTGTTAGTACAGCAGAAAATTAGTAGTGGTGGTCATGTCTCTCATGGAAACAGACGTGTATTGTAATTTGTGGAGTGATAGAAGTGAAAATTTTAAAGTCGGTGTGATTTAGAAGAATGGGATAATATAATAAGATATTCATTGCAACAGGCAAATCTTCATTAGTTATTCAGTTATCAGGAACAATTTAAATCAAAATTTCAGCCATAAGGATGTACCCCTAGATACAACAATAATTACAGCCAACAACAAGAAAAAGATAATGAAGATAAGTAATTTTTTTTTTTACACCTCTTGAAGCTTTCAAAATTTGTGCAAAGACAGAGAATTTTAATAGCGATATGTGGAAGGGTAAAATTAGTGTGTGTGTGTGTGTGTGTGTGTGTGTGTCTGCTGTTGATATTGGCCAATGGCCAAAAGCTTTAATTGTCAGAGTCTTTTTGTTGTGCCTATCTGCGACTCAGCATCTCCACTATATAGTGAGTAGCAACTTTCCTTCTCACAATATTGTTACGTTTCATTCTGGATTTTCCGTTGTTTGAAGACAACATCGCCTATTCTTATGCTAGTAAATACGGCAGCTGCTGAAAGTCCTACAGAGTCCCATATCTCCTGCAATACCTGTGAACTTCGAACCAGTATTTTATGCAAATTAAACTTCACTACCTATTAGGTGGCTCTATTACACCACATTTGCACCTCATTCCGTCTCATGATCAAACCTGCTCTCAATGACATAATGAGAATTTAAATAACTTCAGTATGACACCCTAAGTGAAGGAGCTACTGATTATTAGCACATGCAATAAAATTAACGAATTTACAGGTGAAATACATCTATCTGAATGTCAGCTCAGTACAGGTAATTTAACTTCTTTCAAATGTAAAATGCTTTTTCATTCCCGTCTCTGATCACAAATGAATTCTTTCAATGTATTTCATCACTACAATTACCTCTGGTCACATGAGTCACAGTTCATTAACAAAATGTTGTGTATTATTGTTAAAGTTTTGAAATCAATATTCACAACCTGCATAGCCCTGGAGATGAATCAAAATTATTTAAGACTCAGTTTTCAGATATACAGTACACTGCACCTTTGGAAATGTAATTAGAAGTGACTGATTTAAAAAACTGCATACTGATCAAGAACTATTATTGCAACTGCACGTGTTTGTTGTGGTGGTGCTGTGGTGTACATATGTAAGAATTTTGCAAGCAACACCAAAATTTGGTGACTTGAAGTCTTGGTGTGTGTGTGTGTGTGTGTGTATAAACACTAAATATTTTGTCAGTTGTTAATAAACAGAAATGCCATATCCACAAGCAATAACATTTTAGTTTTTTTTACTTGCTTTAAATTTTTCTGTTAAACACATCCAGTTAGAATAATATTTTCTGTCATGGGCAACTCAACAGCCGGCACTGTCGCACGCAAAGTGTCAAGTCCCTTCTCGTGAGCTGTTTCTTCACTCGTGGTCCCCCTCAACCTACAGGCATCTACAGTAGCACTTAGCAAACTTCTGTAGTGTGAACAGCAAGGGTGCTTCATACCACTTTTTGCCCCCTCTTTCCTGTCCCACATACAGACGACATATATGTCACAGACTATCACATTACTACGACCCTCCCAAAAGACTTTCAGATGAAGTTACAGGGTCCCATGAATTTCTGTTACAAGAATTTTGGCAGTTCTCTATTAATCCTGATGACATTTGTAACATTGTTTCACTAACTGAACAAACCAGTTACTAACCTACCAGCACACCTTTGACCACCTACTCTCAACTCAACATGACGACGATCCTAAATACTCGAGAGTACGTTGTACATGGGTCTTGTATACTTTCTTTTGCAGCTGGATCAAGTTTTTTAGAATACTTCCAACAATTTTATGTTAATTCCACTGTGTAGCGTTACCACTATTTAATCAATCAATTAGCTCAACAAAACACTGCACTCAAAAGCTACTGAGTTTTCCTTTTCACATGCAAGATCTCAAGTTTTCCACCATTTAAGGCTACAGCTATTAAAAGATGAAACTTTATTGTAGACAACTGCACCACAAGCCAACTCAAGTACGGTGCTCAAACTACGTAACACAGTTATCATCCACCACAACAGTGTAATGTCAGCGCATTCTGTCTAATCTATGACATAGTATTAAATTATCTTTGTTCTCCGATTTGACATTTGCCGTGTATCTCTTTTTTTTAGTCCAGCTTGGTGCGACTGGATTCAGTGCTACATTTTCATTTTACTTGAATATTCAGTCTGTACAGTTCCCACACACATCATGCACACAGTTAAATTTTTGTCAATGATAAGTGCATTCAAGAGTTTGCCTCTTAATTTACAAGAGCCAAACCTTTCTGTGTGTTCAAATACAAAATACATTGCACATGATTCACTGCTCTAACTCTTCTTGTCACTAATACCATTAGAACTTGTTAATGGAACAATAGTGTTTTTCAACTCAATTGTAGTACAATTATTTGTCACTACACATGCAAGCCCAGAATTATGTTTCGATTTTGCCTATGTACATCATTCTGTCTTAAATAAAATAAAAGTTGATGACACTGCTAATTTTTCTTTAAACTACAGCTGCACGATTTTACAATAAAGTAGGACCTAAACATCATCATATATTTTTGGTCTCTCAATACAGGAAATGCTTATTGGTGTCAGATGAAAAAAAAACTATAAATAATATTTCAAATGTATATTTATTACAAAATATAAACTGAAAATAAATCACATGTATACTACTAAAATATAAGACACAACATATGTATAACTGAATTAATAGCTGCCATAATTTGCCGATGCTTCGGCGGTGTGATTCACCAAAATAACAAATATATACAACTACTTGACAAAATAAAAATTAAGAAATAAAATATTTAAATTTCTTCAACTCCAGCATCATAAATTGCATAACGTTATCACAAGTTCCAAAGGCCATGACAAGTCTTAAAATATGCATGTCACATTAGCAAGGCAATGCTCTGTTACACACAGAATTAATGCTTCCTATCCCTATTTGTGAAGGACTAAAATTACCTTCCAGTAACTTATTTTTATTCATTTTCTCTAAATAAAATACTGTAAGTTCTAACAAAGCAATATTTAATTTAAATCTGTGACACAAACCATTGAAAGCAGAGTGTACTTTAAACAAATACAGTGTCTTCACTGTTCTTTTTCCACATAAAAAAATATATCTGAGATTATTCAGAGCTGCAGCCTACAAGTAACTTCACAACACTAAATGAGATTCCTTTCTTACAGATTGCACTTATAATAAAAAAAACTGAAGTACTGGATTCTTCTAAAAATCACCACATACTTGCCATATTCAGAAATAGTGGTACAAACTGGTTCCATTACAGTAAAATAAGAAATTTCCCTTATTTTAACAACGTATTTTCTAGAATTTCAGTCACAACAGTGGTTTTCATCCTAAGCTCATTTTCTGCAAACAGCATCACAGATTTGTTTCACTATAATTACCACATACAAGTGATACTGTTAATATTTTTCTTTGAGCCAAAGATCTGAGTAAGCACTCTGGACAAATAATCTCGTACCATTACTGAAGGACCTCTTAAACACTTGGTGAATGACATAATTTGCATGTCTTTCTCTCGTGACGCAAAACTATTATGGTTTTTTTGGTTTGTGCCACATTATCAACCACTGAAAATAATGTTACAACTGGCTGAAGAGAAAATTGTTTCAATGTACGAATTGTAAAAATTGCATGTACATGTTCCACAACAATCATCAGACACTAATAAACTCTGAAAAAGTGCTTGCCTACCTTTCTCAAAATCACCAGGCTTACTCTTACTTGTGTAGATTAATTAGACATTTAAATATAAGAAACAAAAGAGGTGGCAGGTAATACTTTCTCAGAACATTTATATTAAATAAAATACCTTTTAAATCTATAAAATATTATAATGTCTTAGTAATAACACAGTCCAACACATACAGTCATTACACTCCAGCTAAATTTTGCTATAAACTGTGACAGCAGCACTCCAAGTGGAGAGTAAGCTACAATGTCAAACACGATATTTGACAAATGTGAATAGTATCGTTTATATTAATTTGTAAAATAATTTTTTACTAAAGGGAGTGTAGTACTGCCATAAAAATTCTTCAAAGACATTTTCTTCTGAAGCAAAAGTAATTACAATTATGAAAATATTCATGTATTGGGAATGTGTGAATCATTAGACTATATACAAAATTGTTTTGTGTTGAGTTAAGTGTCAATCACAATAAGAAAGGACAACAACAGAAACATATGCTTCTCATGGACGAAATATATGTTTACACTCACTTGCTTTCAACTGAGTAAGCTGCAATTATGCAAGCATTCGAGAGTATTTCTTCATGAACAAATTGTAGATTATATCACTGAATCTGTCAGATTGAGCTGTTTTTGCTTTATTTTATGATAATTCACGTCTCTTGATAATTAAGTAATGCTCAGAAAGCAAAAATATAGTAATCACTTCATTAATTAAATAGAAAAAGAACAAACAACAAACTCTGATCCAATCCTGGGATTTCCTGCCACTGGGGGAGCTAGTCTTGTTTCGGCTACCAGACAGTAACAACTTTCACAGCCGTGAATGTTATGACTGCATGCGTTAGACTGTGGTAATAATATCTGCTTATTGCTCGGGGAAATACTGAAAAAATTAAGTGCAATCATTAATACACAACCACACAAAGTGTAATAAAAATTTTACAGTATAAATCTCTAACAGTGACTTTAGTCACAGAGATACGAAGGCATGCTCGCACAGCACACTCAGGTCACAAATTTCAGCTCTGTTGTGGCTACAAATTACAGTTCTGAGCAACAGGTTAGTTTTTAGTGGCAGTGGATGAAAAGGTTATCTTTTTTTAATCAAATTGGAGTTTTTTCACAAAAGTTTATTAAAATCTGGATATGTAAAAATCTTTAATTTAGGGGGGAAAAGGATAGGTTGTAAAGTACATAAAATGGAGGCAGCTGCCACAACCAAACTATACAAGTTACTAAAAAACACTGCATTTTACTCAGCAAAATTTAACAGCAGCATTCTAACTGCTTTGTCATTTACTAAATCTGTAGAAACAAAGTAAAAAGAATCTTCTACCTACAGACTGTTTTAGCAAATGACCACAATTTCTTATTACTCAATTAGGTACTGTCAGTCTATAAGGTCCATAATGACAAGGTTGTTTGAACAAATTACCTTCTCTTTTTACTTTTGGTATGGAAACTTTAACTGATATGTAGTAGCAAAAGTTTCAATTCCCAAAAAAAGTACTCTTTTGTTATAAAATGTATACCTGAGGAAACACCAGCCAGTTGCAAATAACTCTACCTCTACACTGCAGCCCAGTACAGAATTCGCCATACAAAACTTTGCACTTTGTCTCTGAAATAAAGCTTGCGATAAAGCAGATATCTTTCACCGACGCTGACTGAATTCGATATAACTCCCTTTTCACTCAAAAGTTTTGGTGTGATTTCTTTGTGAGATTTCTTCTTGTGAACATTAATAGTGTGCACCTACTACTCCCACACAACTAAGAGCACGGGTCGCGTTTGACACAACATAATGACAAACTTCCGAGTCTGCCACTGTCACTACGTGGAACCTGTTTCACTTCAAATAAACCACTCCTTCCTCTTCTCTACTTGGTGGCCTGTCGCCGACTGGACAACAGCCTGATCCGGGTCGAGCGCATCGTCTGCTCCCTTGTCCTCTTGTGTCAAATATTCACCCTTATGTCTGGCCAGGTATCGGCCAATCAGAACAGCCATCAGCACCAAGGCCAAGAAAATTATTGCAAGGACACCTTAAAAGAAAAAAAAAAAAGTATAATTATTTTAACTGAAGTTCACTAAATGAACAGTCTGGTAAAACTTTAGCAAACATTCAGAACCAATAAGAAATATCGGCATATATTATATATAAGAATAAACCTCATGTAAACATTACACTATGTATTCTTCCGCGTTTGCTGGCATGTCATTAGATTCTGGTTGACGTGGAGCACAAGCCAAGCTGTCTTGAGTACTGCCAAGTACGATAATGAGGATATGTTTTATGCTGTGCATTACGTGTACATCGACTCAGCAAAAATACGGGACAACAGCTTTATCGGGGCATATAACTTGGAAAGCACTGGCCAGCAATTTGGTCCAACTAACCTGCAGTGATATAAACAGTTGTAGGAAAGACACATAAAGAGACAAGTAGTGAACAATATAGCCCTGAAAGTCATTTAATAGCCTTTAATGTCATTCAATTTTTGAACAGAAGAAAATAATGGTAAAACTCAGGCGATACGCTTCTTAGGTGAGCTGATGAAAAATATTACATGCTCTCAATCTTGGCTAACACAGTACTATAATTAAACATGAGAGTGATGAAAATTCCTGACTTTAACAAGGGTAATTTTTCTGCACTAGTTATGTGAGGCGTAAGAGCGCAGTGCTGAGATTTCACAATGTAGCTAAATATTGAAGCCACTGAAAGTATTACAGTCATTCATCTGGTAATCACTGAACTTCTTTCATATTGGACTCCGAGGATTGTGGTACATTTCAGTACTGCTACGTTGACAACGAGATGATCAGCAACAGAATCCCAAGCCACAAGTCCACATTTCCTCCCCTCTTCTTTTATGACGCACTGCACTGCATTTCACCGTCGCTCAGCAGTGACATGTCACAAAGCTTCGTGCATTAGTTCCAGTAAGTTTGGCAGCTTCAATGTCGTGTTATTTCTTGCGGCTAATCACCTAACATGGCTCCAGACAGATTCTGCTGGGTTCAGAATGCAGTGTTCAGGTGACCACTGTAAAAATGCATAATTTGCAGTGTTTGTTTGACACGGTGAAAATTGTTTTCTATGTTTCTATGGCACTTATCACTCTGGCTCGTGTGAGACCACATCTGTCCTATAAAACAACGGGCATATTCAAACAAAGAGTATTTGATTTTTCAATTTTCTCCAAAAAATTTAATTGTGTAATCCCTCTTTCCTGATGAGGCAACAGTTTGTTGCGAAAGCTTGAATTTTGTGTGTATGTTTGTGTTTGTTTGTGTGTCTGTCGACCTGCCAGCACTTTCATTTGGTAAGTCACATCATCTTTGTTTTTAGATATATATTTCCTACGTGGAATGTTTCCCTCTATTATATATATATATATATATATATATATATATATATATATATATATATATATATATATATATATATATATATATTTTTTTGTACGTCATAACGGGTAACGAACCTCTGCCCACCCAATTATCAATCTGCAACACACGCCACAAATATGTCCGAAATGTCATTCCTAATATTTATTACATAATGTTTCTTGAAAAATGTCAAAGATGATTTTTTTCTGCAGTGTTGTGAAAAACATTAACAACTTGTTTCTAGCCATTAATGGTGTTCTGTGTTCAAGCTTCACTAGATGCAGGAAGCAGTGTCATCCAATTTTGTGGTACCATCAGAGTACGAGTACTGCTTACAGAGATTGTGACTGTACACGATTTTTGAAATAAAAATTACGTAGCTAAAGTATGATTAAGAAAAACTTTGATCGCTGTTTATACATTAGAATGTCTTAAAGTTTCGTTTACAATGACATAGTAATAAGGAATCAATACATAGAAGTTGGACCTACTTCCAAGAACAGAACACCGCCAATACGAGAGCTACAGCCGCAAACCAATCATCACGTTTGTGTCTGTTTATATCAGGTTTATTCTTATGATGAACGGAGTATATACAATTATTATATTTACTGCTACAAGTCATAAACTTGCCATACCATATTGGGGGAGGGGGGGAATTTATATTTTAAGAAAAATTGGTTCAAATAGCTCTGAGCACTATGGGACTTAACATCTGAGGTCATCAGTCCCCTAGAACTTAGAACTACTTAAACTTAACTAAGCTAAGGACATCACACACATCCATGCCCGAGGCAGGATTCGAACCTGTGACCGTAGCGGTCACACGGTTCCAGACAGAAGCACCTAGAACCGCTCGGCCACAGCGGCCGGCTGCAAAATACAGTATAGCGGCTGGCAGTGAGAGATGTTTACAAGATGTTGACCAACTGCATTTGTCTAACAACATTAGTGGTAGCAAGTTAAACAGTGCACAACGAATTATAAATATATATGACACGATATAGAGTGGAATGTGCAATTAAATTCAGCTGTGTTTTTAGTTGCCAATCTAACCATCACCTCAGGAAATGTGAATGGTTTCAGAGGTGCCAAATAAGTAGGAATGAAAAAGTAAATGCTGCTTCTTTCACTCACAGCAAGTAAAGCTGTTCTCTTACACAAAATAATATTCCAACAAATCCCATTTAATTCATGTATTTTCCTGCAAGAAGCAGTACATCAGCAAAATGTTTGAAACTATACTCCAATTAAAATTATTTGGTCCCTGATGTCTGTCACTTGCTGCTACAATGTTGCCACAGTGGCTACCAGCTACCACTCGGTTATAGGTGACACAGAAACACAATGGATCAGTTCACAAATGCCGTTAACGTGCAATGCGGAGGCAGTGTCGGAAGCGCCCACTGTAATGTATGTCAGAAATGCAAGATGGACTGTTGACAACAATAAGTGAACAATGACTGAACTGTGACAGACGAAGCATCTTGTAGACTTTAATTTAAACTCGTGGCTAGGGACCAGAAAAAACACATTTTGTGATAAACACGAAATAGATGCAGATTCAGCCTCAAAATGCAAAATTATTTAATAGACACTATTTCACAGCGAATTCTATGCATATGAACTGTTTTATCTGAGATAGTGTGTAATAGTTCTTTTGTCTGGATATAAATATCGAAAAAGTAACCAATTTTCAGTTACTGGTATTGTACATCATTTGACGAAACCCAATTTGTGAAGATAATGTGCATAAGAACCTGTTTGCAGAAAAATAAAGTGTAAAAATGCAACAAGGTATCAATGCACAGTCATCTGGTGCCATGCCAAGCACAGTCATCTGGCACCATGCCAACTGTGGACGGTTGAATGGTCTATTTAAGATACACGCCATATAATGCAACGTTTTAGTTCTCAGCCGTGGCACCTAGCATTTTGCAACAAAGAAATGCGTACGTTTGTTTGTTTGTTAGCCAAAGCTCAAAAAATGCAGAAACTTTTAACAAGGCAAATGTTTTGAACTGTGGTTTCATCTAATACCACGACAGGTCGGGCCTAAACTATGTCGTTAACAATACACTGCTAATCTCAACAAGCAATTGCGCATAGCCGTCCCCAAATGTCTTATCATGCGTTGCTCATTGTTTTCTTTTCTTATTTTTACAAAAGTCAAGTGACTAATCCTGGTCTATCATGTATTTCAATTACCACCCTTACAACACCAGAAGAGATCGACAATCCCTGTAACAACTTATCAGTCCTGCTGTAGGCTGCCACCCTGCTAATGGGAGGTGGGGCTCATTTCCCTGCACCTCTCCTCTCCCATCTAGCAGGCAAAATTCTAGTTATTTCTCTTTTTTTTCCTTCGTTTTTACACACTTGCGGCTGTCTGCCACTATCGCCAATAATGCGACTGCACTATAGCGACTGGAAAATGAATTCTAACTTTTGTCAGTGTGGTAAAAACTAGTTGTATCTTTGGGGGGGGGGGGGGGGGGTTTACATTTTATTTCAGAAAAACTTGAAAATTCTAATAATGTGAAATGGTTTTCAGTTATTTTGTCAGTATATGAATTCTACCTTCTGCAATCAATACTGAGATGACGGTTATACTGAGTAACAGAACACTACAATTTGTCTACAAAGCCAGAAAGGTTTTTGACAATATTATGACAGCATGCCATGGGAAGTATTATGTGATATTCATGCCATAGCATCACAATCCTATTGTGAAATAAAATTATAAACACAAACTGTATCTAAGGAACTAGCATAGTTGACAACAATTGTTATTACATTTCCCCAGATGCTCTGTTGTATTAGCACACATCCCACTCACATTACAAAAATGGTGTTGTGCCTATTTCAGACCCTCACATGTAATCATTGCAGTCAACATAAAAGCTCTGTAGCACTGAAACCCAGACACTCACCTCCAAGTATGGCAGAATCCGTATGGCGATAAATCCTATCTAATACGTCACTGTCGACCATAGGTGGTGGACGAGTTTCTATAATGTCAGGTGGATGAGTCACTGGTTCAACACCACAGAAGTCCTCATTCAGTGGACCTGTTGGTAATACAAAAGAAGTAAACTATGGTCAGTTTGTGTACAGGTTTTGTTCACAACATACTGTTGTGTTTAATGCTTTAAAGAATCATTTGCCCCAAGCTCAGAACTGACAGACAACTTTAGCCAAGATACACTTCAAACACCTGTGTAGCAATCAAATATTTCTAAAGTGAATGTTATAAAAGTGCTGTTATTGGGTGTCATTTTACAATGCTCTACAACCTATGGGAAGAAGTACAATTTTATTTCTAATATGTCTTTCAAAGTTTCACATATTCACACTACAGCACACAACTACCACCTCTATATACACAAATTTAAATATACCACAAATATGTAAGTCTTGCAAATATCACATTATACTGCATATAAAAAAATACAGATGAGTGCAAAAATCAGAAATCACATCATCATAGAGTGACCAGCACTTGCAATAGATAAGTCGTCATTTAAAATGTAGTAGTTGGAAAAATCACAAGCACCACTCCAATACTAACTCAGCATATTACCAGAATAAATATTTTTGAAAGCTTCAAAGTTAACAATGTGTAGGTAACATGTTAAACTTTGTTTTAACACCACCATTATATCAACAACAAGATCACTGCAATCAGGAGTGCCTCATTCAAGATAAATACACAAGCTAGTTACAAAGAAACTCAATCTTTATTATTCTATTCGTCCAAGGTTAAATTTCCTTGCGGTTAGTGTTAACAAATTTCCCAAAAACAAAATTTCTATTCTCTACACAGAAAACTACTTAAATCCTACCAAAAAGAGAGATTACACAGACAAATATTTCACAGAATCGCGACCCTCTTTATTTACATGTTGGAGAATGATGTTTAGTACACCACTAAGTATTAGGATACATGTGAAGTTCTCTACTGACTAAGCATTGTCATATGTAAGGAAATTGTTTTGTATCCTGTTAGTGGATTGGTTGAATGAAGACATTGTGTTAAATTTGTCAGCATTTTGCTGAGGGTATTTTAAAAAAGAGAGAGAGGAGGATTTAATGAGTTTTCCATAACTTTCTTGACTGTCTGCACATGAGCAGTTTCGTCACTGCATCTCAAATTGGCCCGCAGGTGGGAACGCAGAACAGCCTGAGCTGCTGTATTTATTGCCTCTTACCACGATTTCATGTTACGTTCTGTTCTGTTATAAACTTCTACGTCCTCCATATTTACTTATTGATATTTCTTCTAATCATCAGATATGCTACTTATGTGAAATGGTGCTAGCTGTCTGCTCTGTACATTACACTCGGACACAAGTAAAAAAAGAAGAAGAAGAAGAAGAAGAAGAAGTTAAAGTTCATTCACAGAGTGCTTGCTGCTAACCACTGAACAGTTAGCAGTAAATAAAATTGTTACAATAAATATGTTTCACAGCAGAAGTTTCTAGTTTATTCCTGGGGGAATAATAATAATAATAATAATAATAATAATAATAATACTCACTTCCAAGAGACCTGACATTGGGTGGGGCATTCTCCTGGAAAAGCAGTTTGAGAGGGTAAATGTCGTCAAACTCCACACGTGATATGCAGCCAACAAAGCCCTCAGTCATGGACTCATTTCGCCCTATGTACAAGTACTGGATGTTATTGAACTGCGCATCTGCTGAGGCTTTAATGTTGAAATTATATTCTCGTGGCTCGTCATTGTCAACCTAGATTACAAAAGAAATACACTGTTAAACTGTAAGTGATAAGAATAAGCTATTGTAGGTTCTATTTAAATTTGGGCAGAAAAAAGTTTAAAACTACAAAGCCACTGCATTATCATGAAATTCATATCATAATGTCATTTTACCTTATTTTACATCATTAAGAATTTACTGAAGAATTTTATAATCTGCAAGAATTTGCAAGGCATCTTGGTGAATTTCGTGCACTGCAAGATTACCACTATTATTCATGCAACATAACATAACGTAAAAACTGATGTGAAGAGTTCCATACCTGTAGGATCATTGTCGCACCTGAATTTTTTCTTGATAAGTGAACGTCGTGATACTGACCGAGTCCAAAATGCTTCTCCAAGAAAATGATCTCTTGTCTCTCAAAGCCAAAATCAAATACGACACGCAAGTGACCTGTAAAATGAAAATTTACCAATATAATAAGTTTCAGAACACCAACGTGAACATCAGCAAAACCAAAAAACAAAGAACCTGAGCAGCCATATTCAGCAAGAACATACAAACTTGTTGCCCTATTTGTGTGTGTGTGTGTGTGTGTGTGTGTGTGTGTGTGTGTACAAGACCAGTGGTTGTCAAACTGGGGCTCATGACCAAGTATTCATGTGGCCTGCAGTTCTCAGCCCCCCCCCCCCCCCCCCCAAAGAAGACAAAAAAAATTGCCACCCGGTTCAGATACACGAGTGAACCTGGCAGCTTGGGCATGCCAGTGAATTTTTTCCAAGTACCTCATGTGGCTGGTTGCTGCTACTGCTGCTTACACAGCCAACAGCCTCACTTCAGTAGCCAGAAGCAAGAGAAGGTATTAGTCATATGCGACTCAACTGTGCATGTGCATGAGCCCGCTTGTAACTGCTTAAATGAATCTTAATGTAAACTGTTTTGATGTCATGCTCATTGGAGGCAATTTGTCGTTATGAAGCATTGCACAGTCTTCACATTTTGCTGTTGACAGACGCTTGTACGTGCACTGCTATTTTATATGGTGCATTTCCTTTGCAATTTAAGTTTTATTTTCATTTTTTCTCTCGTTCATGTTTTAATGCTGCAGTATTATTATGCAGTAGCAGGATGCGGTAATATCCTTTGTTAGAGTATCAGTTCTTAGCAGCCAAAATTACAAAAATTTAATTTGAAACTTAAACAATGAAAAAATTTCCGGGTTTTTCCTGGATCTCCTGGTTGTCCCGGATCGTATACACTCTGGAGAGGTAACACGAAGTTACAGGAAGTCTGTGACGTACCGCTGAGCAGTCACAGTTCCTTCAATTGCTACCAGCTGTGACTTAAAGTCATATACATGGCTCCTCACGACACCAGCAGCAATATTCCTGTGCCTCTCCAAAACATTGGAAGAATGGGACCTCTCCCCACATTGCTACCATAATTGCTGACAGTGGCGGTCCGGAGTAATGAAGGAGTGCAATTTGCTGCTGAACACAATGTGGCATATTCGTCAGCAGTCTGTGCTTTCCAGTCATGGCAACACTCCAAACACAGCAGTTTGTGTTGTGGTGTTACCAGCAGCCTACGCACGGGACGGTAATTCCCTACGTCTGGTGCTGCTATTCTTCGATCAATGGTGTGTCGTAGGTAGTCCATTACCTGTTCTCAGATGGCAGGTGCAGTCGTGAAGAGCTTATGATGCACCCAATGCACAATATGTCAATCTTCCACTGTGGTGGTCAGACTCTGTCGAATGTACCCTCGTTAATGAGTATGCCTGCCCCTACGTTCTGACGTAGTCCGACGACAAACTGTCACATCAAAACATCTCACAAATTTCAATATTGCACAATTTGATCAGCTGGCCAATTGAAGACCCACAATGAGGTTCTTTCCAAAGGGTCACACGCTGATAACGCTGTCTCACACGAATACTCAACATCTTTATGTCCTGGACTGTGAGCACACAACATCTGATACTGTTTGTGTTCCTTACCCGCCCTACCAGACAAAGTCACAATATTAAACACGAACAACACTAATGCACTCTGATTGCCATTCTACTAGTTACAGATATTTTAATCATCTGTTCTTTCGGACATGGCCGAAACAACAGACATTACACATTCATATAATTGATTCACCTTGATGGGGAGTCAATCGACAACCTTCAGTGTGGATGTACATTTACATTTGACCTTTGGCAGGACTCTAAAATTAGTGAGCACGGAGGACACGGACGGGGAGACTGCAGAGGTAGTCCGCACATTTGCAATAAATGTTGTGTCCAGGTGGCACAGCTGGTGGCACAACTACCTAGTAAGCAGGAGATCCCGGGTTCGAGTCCCTGTCTGTCACACAATTTCACTCGTTGCTGCAGATTCCTCTCCATGTCTCAATGCAGCTTATATTGTCAGTTCCTTTCCTTCCCTTCCCTTCCCTTCCCCCTCCCACTTCAATTTATGTAGTATCTAATCATTCACAAGCCCGACAATGGTGTGTAAGTGTATGAAGTTACATTTACAACTGACTATGTCTTCTGGGTGCTTCTTTTTTTTTCTGTCAGCCAGCATAATTATTATTAACTGATAGCCTCACCATAATAATTATCAACATATTAGACATTTAAAGATTTAACATGAACAAAACACAGAAATATGACTGTACAAATTAAACTTACAGTTTCTGCTAGGTATTGACAGGCAAACACCCAATGATAATCAATATAAATATGATATCTCACTTACCACTGTTGGAAACCATGATTGTGAGGTATTCACCAGTGATGTTGGAGAAGAAACCCAGCAGGAACCCCTTTGGGTTGGTGGTCGTGAATCCGACACGAATCTTTTCTGAAATGGTTGACCTCCAGCTACCCATGAAGTCATACTTAACGATGGAGCTAGATTTCATGACCACACCAATTTCTGAAAGAACAACCACATACTCTGCAACAGATCCTTATCAACAGAGGAAGCTGACTGCCTTAAAACGAAAATTATACATCAAACTGAAATGCTGGGACAACTTTCAGTTAATACTACATAGTTATAACCAGCCGTATTGCACCAGAAGAGCTTTGCCTTCTCTCTACTGCTAGATAATGGATAAAGAAACATAATTCCTCTGCTGGCAGGTAGATCATCCAAAGTAAAAAATCAAATTCAAATATTTCTACATAATGTTTTATATGGGGGTCACTCCAAAAGAAATGCATAATGCTTTTTAGAACATCCAATTTATCTTCTATACCTGCGACATTTTTAAAGTACATTGACACACATCATTTTTCACTGTCTTACATCACTGTCATTGTCTTGTTCTAACAACACAGGAACTTTTTAACAACACATTGCTTCAGACCAACATCAAGTGCAGCAGCCACCTTCATGCAGTGCTACAACAGTGTGATTTGTGGAAACAGGTTGAATTAAATTTGAATACATGCAGGAAGAATGTTTCTACGTCCTCTGTAAATACTAAAGACACAGACCAAAAGTTGATGTTTTCAAAAAATGTTGTGCATTTCTTTTGGAGTGACCCTTGTACATTTTACAGAAATCTGTAATAAATAGGTATACACGGTGGTGGTGGTGCATTCTGAAAAGGTAGCAAAATACATTGTTTCAGTCCCTTGTCACACTGTCGCATTACAAACTATAATATTATGGGACAGACTGGCTGGACACAGCTGCCCTTCTTTACGATGTTCCCAAACCTAGCCCTCTTTCCGTCCAGATGATGACCTGCAATCTGGAAAACTAGTTACAGCATTTTTCAACCTTTAATGTGTCTACTGGCAGTACTTTGATTTCAACTCAATGGTGTCACAGTCATCCATTCTGTTTCAACGTAATTTTGAAGGAAAAAAAAAAAAAAAATCTTTTGCTAGCCGATACTGAATCTACTTTTTGGCTCCGTTATGAAAGAAGTATTAAGTTACAAGTTCTTAGACAAAATATCAAATAAAACAAGACACATACCATGAAAACCTACATTTACCGTATTTACCCAAGTATAAGACTAGGCATGCATGAACAATTTTCACTATGACAGAGATACCGTGCAGACGTGGTGCGTGCTTGATTGAAAGATCAGTCAACAAAAAAATCTGTAGGAGAGCATAAAATTATCAACTGCTCTACACTGGCTGAGATAGTGTCGCACGCTGTAACGCGCATTCATTGTTTTCGAGTGGCAGATTACTGCACAAAACAACTGTTTCTCAAAATGGAAAATATTAATATCGAGAAATTTACTTCTTTGATAGAACGTCAACCCACACCGAACGACAAAAAATTGGATTTTTGTAGTGACTGCCAAATAAGGAGAGAGATTATGAATGGAAATCTGAAACTGACACGAAGACTGACAGAACTAACCTTTCGTGAAAAAAGCAAATATTTTTACTAAATACAGCAACAATGTACATGAATTAAATTTATACATTGAACTGTTGGACAAATCATTTTATTGCATAAGCACACACAATGCTGAAGTACAGTTGTTTAACATTTAATATTTCAGAAAGTAAGTTATAAAAAACATTACTGAGAAAAGTGTTAATACGTGCTCATATTGCCAATGAACAGGTCCTGCTGGGGAAGTAGAGTACTCAGAAAATATTTATGATTATCTTGAGTCATTTGCTAAGCACATTCACTCATTGCAGAAATATCCAAAAGATAGTTTCCTGCATGAATACTGTCCGAGTCATGTATTTCTTTACTGTCACATTATCTCGGAAAATTATGAAGCATACAACAGGCTTCCACAAAAATCGGCGTTTGTGTTGAGGTGTCAGTGTAATAATCTCCAATTATTTGCAAAAATTGGAAAAGCACTGCTAACCGATTTGATTAATAAATCGGTCATTGGCCAATAAGGAAGAGCTCGATGCTCACTTTCAGCCGAGTAAAATTACGTAGAAAAAAATTTAGAAGGTTGATGCAAAAAATGTTCAAGCTGTAAGCCAAAAGTGCATTTGCATGCCATATGTTGGTGGCCAGAGCAATTTTAAAGTCTTATGCGGTTACCTATTTGTTGGCAGCCAAATAACTATGAGATTAAATCAAATATAAATAATCATAAAATGAAGGCTCTCAAGACCAGATGTTTCAGCTGCTGAGAATTCTTCGGACTGCAGGCAAGACTCAGCACAGCCAGGAGCACCTCTGAAGATGTCCAACGTAGCCTTTGACGAAACGTCAGGGATTGAAGAGTTCCATGGACCACGGCCATACAACCCGGAAGAATTCTCAGCAGCTCAAATGTATATAAGTTTTTGTTTGTCAGCATTTTGTTTGCAGGACTAGGCCTGCAGGTCTAGATGCTTGGAATGGGCCTTAGGAGTGGACAGAGCTGGTTATTCTACACTTGCAACCATTTCATCAGCAGTGTTCACAATGTCAGCACAACATGTGTCAGCACTGCACAATGCATAATTATAAAATTTCTTGCTCATAAACAACATTCAAGTGACAAAAATTTTTTGGGGATTGACTGTTTAGGGACCAAACATTGTCAAAGACTTGTGTGGCCTTCTGGCAAAAAGAGTGGAAGGAAGGATGAGAACAAGTGGAAAATCAGGAACACACTCACCATCCTCAGACCAGCATTACGGTCGAAAATATTCACACACAGTTCGAGACATTCTTAAAGACGACAGATGGGTAAGTATGTCTGAAAATGCAGAATGGGTTGGAATAAGTTATGGGAGCTGTCAAGCTATCGTCACAAAAGGCCTAAAGTTCTGTAAAGTGTGTACCAGATGAGTCCATCGCCTGCAGATGAGAAGTTGAGACTTTTGGAGGTCTTTCAGAGGCTTCCACCAAGGGTTGAAAAAGGTGATGCATTTTTGAGTGGAACCATCACCTGTGATGAAACAAGAGTCCACCACTACACTACCGACTGGAAACAAGCCGGTATGGAATGGCGAAGGAAAGGGCACGCAGCCCAACTAACACCCAAGACAAAACTGTCAGCTGGCAAGGTTCTTTCAACCATTTTCTTTGCTCGACGAGGCACTTGACTCGTTAACATTTTGCACAAGCAATGCACAATCAGTGCTGCATGTTGCTGTGACCAGCTGCACGAGGTGATGCCTGCGTATCACCGCAAAAGACCAACCAATTCGAGAAGCTATCTTCCTCCTAGACAATATCATGCCCCATACTGCCTCTCTAATAGTCTGAAAACATCAAGAAATTCCTTGGACGCAATTTGATCATAGCTTGGAACTATTGCTCTGCAATTTTAGTTTATTTTGGTCACTTAAACACACTTGAGGAAAGGCAATGATTTGAAGATGACAAGGGCATACACGAATTTGTGCCAACTGGCCCCCTACTCAACAAGCTTCATTCTATGATGCAGCGATAAAAAATTTTTCTTCTTCCTAGAAAAACTTATTTCTAAAGCAGAAAACTATGCAGAAAAATAAATTATATTTGAATTAATTTAAAAAAAATAAAATACCATTTATATTTGATCTACCTTTGTATTTTTGTATTATTAATACAAATCAATATTTGTTTTCATACGTGTGCATAACTTTAAACACAACTGTAATATTTTTTGGGGTGAAATGTATAAGAATGCTGTACATTGCTTTTTGAATTTTTTTATGGGAGAGTTCTGCTAAAATTAATTTTACATTTAACATCACTGTAGTAAGTAGTACATTGCAGACCAGAGTATAGTTGAAATATGGGGCTGAAGAAGACAACTGCAACAGTAGCACCAGCAGCAGCAGCCGTCCTTACCATCAGCACAGATGGGCCCTTTAAAGGCAGTCCACCTGCAGTCACACCAGTAGCTATCGTAGCCTTCGTGGCACGTCCCATTGTTCAAGCACGGACTGCTGTCGCACTTGCCAATACATCCTGGGCTTACACCTGTCAATGCAGAACACTTAGTAAAACACAGACTTGTAATATCACAGAGCACACATGCACATAAGTGTGAAAGGAACAAAAGAAACTCAGGGGGAGTAAGACAGGCGAAGGGGTTTCAAAGTGGAATCTTTTTCCAAATATGGAGTAAGTCCTATCTCACAACTAAACATTATAATCAGAATGAGATTTTCACTATGCAGCGGAGTGTGCACTGATATGAAACTTCCTGGCAGATTAAAACTGTGTGCCAGACCAAGACTCGAACTCGGGACCTTTGCCTTTCACAGGCACGTACTCTACCAGCAGAGCTACCCAAGCACGGCTCACGACCCATCCTCACAGGTTCAATTCTGCCAGTACCTCGTCTCCTACTTTCCAAACTTCACAGAAGCTCTTCTGCGAACCTTGCAGGACTAGCACCCCTGGAAGAAAGGATATGCGAAGACATGGCTCAGCCACAGCCTGGGGGACGTTTCCAGAATGAGATTTTCATTCTGCAGTGGAATGTGCGCTGATATGAAACTTCCTGGCAGATTAAAACTGTTGTGCCAGACCGAGACTCAAACCCGAGTTTCAAACATTATAATGACCAGTAAGAACAGACCAAAAATAACAAGGGACTCTGATACCAGTAGCACCATCTTCAAAATTAAAAGCTACTGGATTACAAAAGTGTAAAGTACAGTCCTTTACAATCCAAAAGAATCCTCACTCTACTAAGAAAAAACAAATTACAGACGATCAGATTTCAGGATCATAGGTCAAAACAGCAAAGAATCAGCATTTCACCCTTGCGCACACTCGCATAGTCGTATTCTGCATTCACATGTACACAATCACGGTGCAGTGAAATATCAATAATAGTAAATGCATAGTTTGTACGATGTCAAAATTATGAGAGTTTATGGCTATTATAATTCTTAAATCAAGTTGTACTGCAGTCACTAAGTTTTCTGTGTTACTGAATTACAGTAGATCTGTTGCAGCCGCATGTGAGGCAAGTGGGCAGGCACAGAGGTGTTGATATGCAGTTTCACAACTGAGCCCCTTTGCACACCACAAGACAATCGGGTTAAGGTGCGCAATTGTAGTGACATCACACAAAGGCTGTGTAATGCCCGATCGGCCTGCGGTTTATTTCCTCACAGTTGGGACACAGAGATGTTGACGAGTACGTGCCCGGAAGCAGTGTAACGGCACAACAAGGTTGCAACTAATTGCTATAAACACACTCTGCTTCTAGCCACTTACGTGCACGCTGGCAGCACCCTCCACGACATCGGGCCCACATCTATCTCCAACGTGCTACGGGCCAGTAAGCAGCTGATGCAGTTCTGGGCAGCCAGCTCCAACAGACCAGTTTACAATTTTAAGTCCGGCCCACAGACTTAGGTGACACAACAGGGAGCCACCCCCCAGGCACCACTGAATTTCTGCCTCAGAGGGCAGTTCACACCCACAGCAATACTGCTGCCGTACCTCCGAACCAGGGTGAGCTTCTAACCCAGAAGACTACAAGAATTCAGCATACATACATGTCACTGGCAGTGCTCACTCAAGCACATGCTGCTGACTGACATGAACAGTGTCAGTAAAGCAGGACACAGACATCGACTGGCCACCCAACGCTGTGGCCTTCTGACGTCGTCGGCATCACTAGTGGACCACGTGCCTATTAAGGGCAAATCCAGGGGTATCACCGCACTCCGGCATTGTAATTTAAGATGAATAAAATATGTTGTATCTTACAGGTAAGTTTTCCTACACACCCCCCCCCCCCCCCCCCCCCACACACACACACCAGCACCACTGGCTCCACAACCCACCACCTCTACACCACAGCGGCCCCACTCTCCGGGTTGCTACAACACTCGAGATTGCCTTCATCATCAAAGCCGAACCCTCGGTCCTAAGCTGTGACTCATATAGTTTGTCACTTTCTCATTGTGCTGCAAAAGCTTTATATACCTGGTCAACAAATTAATACACTATGTGATCGAAGGTACCCATACACTTGGCTGAAAATGACTTACAAGTTTGTGGCGCCCTCCAACAGTAATGCCGGAATTCAATATGGTGTTGGCCCGCCCTTAGCCTTGATGACACCTTCCACTCTTGGAGGCATATGTTCAATCAGGTGCTGGAAGGTTTCTTGGGAAATGGCAGCCCATTCTTCATGGAGTGCTGCACTGAGGAGAGGTATCGATGTGTCAGTGAGGCCTGGCACGAAGACGGCGTTCCAAGACATCCGAAAGGAGTTCTATAGGATTCAGGTCAGGACTCTGTGCAGGCCAGTCCACTGCAGGGATGTTATTGTAGTGTAACCATTCAGCCACAGGCCGTGCATTATGAACAGCTCCTTGATTGTGTTGAAAGATACCATCGCCATCCCCGCATTGCTCTTCAACAGTGGGAAGCAAGAAGGTGCTTAAAACATCAATGTAGGCCTGTGCTGTGATAGTGCCACGCCAAACAACTAGGGTGCAAGCCCCCTCTGTGAAAAACACGAGCACACCATAACACCACCGCCTCCGAATTTTACTGTTGGCAATACACACGCTGGCAGATGACATTCATTGAGCATTCGCCATACCCACACCCTGCCATCAGATTGCCACATTGTGTACTGTGATTCAAAACTCCACACAATGTTTTTACACTGTTCAATCATCGAATGTTTACACTCCGTACACCAAGTGACGTGACATTTGGTACTTACTGGCGTTATGTGTGGCTTATAAGCAGCTGCTCGACCATGTAATCTACGTTTTCTCACCTCATGCCTAACTGTCATAGTGCTTGCAGTGGATCCTGATGCAGTTTGGAATTCCTTTGTGACGGTCTGGACAGATGTCTGCCTATTACACATTATGACCCTCTTCAACTGCTGGCGGTCTCTCCCAGTCAACAGACGAGGTCGGCCTGTACGCTTTTGTGCTGCACGTGTCCCCTTGTGTTTCCACTTAACTGTCACATCAAAAACAGCGGACCTAGCTATGTTTAATCTCACGTACAGACATATCACACAAGTGACACCCAATCACCTGACTAAGTTTGAAGTCCGTGAGTTCCACGGAGTGCCCCATTCTGCTCTCTCACGATGTCTAATGACTACTGAGGTCGCTGATATGGAGTACCTGGCAGTAGGTGGCAGCACAATGTACCTAACATGAAAAATATATGCTTTTGGGGGTGTCTGGATACTTTTGATCACATAGTGTAGATTATCTGATAAAAACTACCCAGAAACCTTTTAGTCAAAATTTATGTGGGCTATATTTCACCTTTATCTTTATGGCATCTTGAACTCTGCTGGAAACACTTTCAATGAGGTGTCTGAATGTCTGTGGAGGAACAGAAGTCCATTTTTCCTCAAGAGTTGAAACCAAAGATGGTAGTGATGTCGGACACCGATCTCTAGCGCGAAGCCAACGTTTTAACTTGTTCCAAAGCTCTTCCATCGAGTTCAAGTTGGTCTCTTGCCAGGCCAGCCAATTTCAGGAATGCTACTATCCACAAACCATTGCCTTACCTTACACAATGCTGTGAAATGGGCGCATGTCCTTCCACATTTAGCATTTTCTTCAATGCACACCCTAACAATGAAACAAGAAACCATACCATAACATGACGTCCTCTGTACTTCGCTGCTGGCACTTCACGAGATGGCAGACAACATTCTCCAGGTATTCACTAAACCCAAAACCTTCCCCTGGATTGCCACAAGCTATAGTGTGACTTGTCACTCCACATCTCTCAGATTCAGCTACTCACTGCCCAGTGGTATTGCTCTTTACACAACTTGAGAGTCACTTAGCATTGACTACGGAAATGCATTGCGTATGATGTGCTGCTACATGGCTATACCCCACTCTTTTTAACTTACTACCAACAGACATTGCGTTAGCTGGACTGCTAGTTGCACTTCAGAACTCACGAGTGAGTTGTTCTGCTGGTATCAATGATATTTTACAATCACCCTCCTCAATGTGCAACGGTCCCTGTCCATCAGTATGTGAGGCCTGCCTGGTCTCTGTTTAGGTCTAGTTGTTCCTTCATGTTTCCATTTCACAATCGCACACCTTTTTGGAGAGAAATCGTTGAAGTGTTTGCTCCAGTCGAATGGCATTTTTTTAATAGTCAGTTTCAATGCAATAAGGTTTTATCTTCAGGCACAGTAATTTACAAGCAAAAAAAATTATATGCAATTTCCCTAAAAACAGACACTACATTGTCAGGTCCCTACTTATAAATAAGACAGACATGTTAGTTGTTAAAAATTGTAATAAAAATGAAATCACCAACTCAGATGAAGATCCAAAAACACATCTTCTAACTAAAGATATCTTTCCCAACTACAACCTGGCTTCTACCACTAATACTGTCCACCTTCCTGCTTCCATACTCATCAAATGGCTCTGAGCACTATGGGATTTCTGAGATCATCAGTCCCCTAGAACTTAGAACTACTTAAACCTAACTAATCTAAGGACATCACACACATTCATGCCCGAGGCAGGATTCGAACCTGTGACCGTAGCGGTCGCGCGGTTCCAGACTGTAGCGCCGAGAACCATACTCATCAACTCAATATCAAACTCATACACAGAAAGAAAAGCTACTATTCTAAACCAATTTTGATATAGATGTGTCAAACACTGGCCATCTGATTTCTGTGGAATCAGCAACTCACTGGTTCGTTTACAGGTACAACAGCCTTTAAATCTCTCACCAGATAATTATAAACGTAATTGCTACCACTTAAAGACCAAAACAGCGATGCTACATACCATACAATCCCTTTTCCGCATAGCTTCGCAAGTCTACTCGCTGTCCATTGAGCAGCAAAGCTCGGATGCAGCCCGTAAATCCATCTCGGTAGTCTACAGATGCTCCTGTAAACCACCACATAAACATTACAAAAGTCTCCACATTATGTTGTATCAAATGTATGATGTCCAATAGAAAGTGTGAATCATTTTTTAAGCAATGAGGTGGCAAACATAAATGTTTTTTGAAATTATGAACTGCTGCATGCAAAATAATATAAAAAATAAAATTTACAGTCACGACATAAAGAAATGAAGATGCAAACTAAGCACATTTCAGTAATGTTACAAGTGGATCATCATAAAATACTACTCGAGCAAATGATGCACGAAGTGACTGCTATGTTGTTGCAACAATTGAAGCAATTCTATTGCAAGCAGTATAAACAAAACTGTTTTGTACAGCAATCCCATAATATATTTTAACTGCGACTGTAAAGTTGTCTCCTACCATTTGCCTCAGACTTGCTCGGGTGCATGTCACTGAGTACTACTGGATTTCAAGTTAAAAGTTTGTTAAAGCAGGTATCACCCTTTAATTGGAACACAGCATCTAATATTGTCTACAGACACATGTTCCTTTTCTTTTGCGTTAAAGAAGACTGTCACAGTCTTCAAGATTTTACTTTTGCTTATGGGTCTTGTGCAACTGCTAAAACTTAGTGTTTAAGATTGCAATACCTGATGGTCTGGTAGCTTACGATGATTCCTACACCAAATTTATTTATTCACATACCCTTTACAATATCTAAATGTTCTGAAAATCTTGTGTGCTACATGATCCGCAAGCCTGTAAGTATTAATAGGTTGGTGCATAGGTTCGTAGTGTCTGCGTGATGCACGTTGGTATTCCGGTTGATACGGGTTTATTTTTCGACTGTCACATTTTATTTATAGTTTACTGTTATTACTTGAGTTTTAAATACTATCATTTTGTCATTTGGAAACAATGAATCGAGCTGTGTACACTAGAGAATGGAATGCTAAGTGAAGAAATCTGAACATTCCTGACATTCTTTTGTTTGGTTGAATACAGGAGCGACAGCAACAGAGGCAACCAGAAACATTTGCACTGGGTATGGGAATAGTGCCATTGGACAGAGCACAGCAAGAAAATAATTTTCTCATTTTAAGAAGGATCTTTTTGAAATTAGGTGCTCTCCACATTCAGCAAGACCTTCAGGATTTGATGAAGATCGTTTAACACATTAATCCACAATGATCCACATCAGTGTACTCAAGAACTGCAAACGTGATGAACTGTGATCAGTAGAGCATTCTGCGACATTTGCACGCAATGGGAAAAGTTAAATAATTGGGTGCACGGATACTGCACGCTCTAAGCCAAAATCGCAAAAATCCGCAGGTGGCCATATGTGCATCTCTGGCTCTTTGTCATCAACTGGCTCACAAACAACATTGAGCATTCTTATCCTGCATTGTTACTGGTGATGACAAATGCTGTTTTGGAATGATAAGGAAAAGAAGGGAGAGAGTGAGCTCACACAAAGACCTGCATGCACCGACGAAAAATGATGTGGTCTAATACACATTGCTTTAGTGGTGCGTAACCAACACTGCTAACATTTACTGTCAACAACTCGGACGTGTTGCAGATGCAATCCAAGAGCAATTACAAGGAAGACTGCATGAAGTGATGCTACTCCACGACAATGCCAATTCACATTCTGTTCGACTGACAAAAAAATGCTATACAGGAGCTGAGTTGGGAAGTCATTTCCCACCTGAGCTTGTCCCCTCAGATTTTCACCTTTTCTGCTCTCTAACAACCTTCAAGGAATATCATTTCTAGAAGAAGATTTCTATAGTTGTGGAATCGAAAAGTTATCCCAGTACTTGCAGAGTGCTGTGAATAGTAAAGGAGTGTTTATTAAACTTACTGAAAACTTATTTCAGTTCACTTTGTCACTTATGAAGTATTTTACATCATAGGACATCTGGCTGAAAAGATTTGCAAACTGCCTGCACAAAGTTTGGAGGAGGAGGGGGGGGGGGGGGGGGGGGGGGCAAAAAAAACACAGAGAACTCCATATATGGGGAGGATGACTGTGTCATATGAAGCTCCTGATGAATAAGCACTGAGTGATGAAGGGAAGAGGAGGGGGTGACACCACAATAATGACTTTCTATCCTCTCATATACTAGCCATAAGCTGTTGTTTAACTGTAGTTTTTAAATATTGATATTTATAAGGAATAATATTTGTATAACTAACACATTTTGAAATATTAAGTATTTCATAATCTGTGATTCTAATTTCAATGTTGAGTTAAAAACATGGACTTCCCTGAGATTTTAAGAAATTCCTGAAATTCCTTGAGATTTCTGCGATTTTTTTTTTTTTTGTAAATAAATTCCAGGTTTTCCAGAACGCTACCCTGAATGAACTGTTAATACAAGATTTTGCTGGTGCTTAATTATGGGCACATCTTCAACTGGACTAAGTTGTTAGAAACACTTTGCAATGTAAAGAGGTCTCAACAATATTAGGGATGAGCACTAGATATTACCCTAACACTATATTTTTGCGTAATGTAAGCATTCTTCCTACATGACAAGTTGCCCCAAACATTATTCAATGAGATGTTAAAGAAAACACAAAATTGATGACTTATTGATTTCTTTCTAGCTTTTAAGAGGCACCAGTGTGTGTTTCTTCTCATTAAACTCTCATTAATGATTATGCTTCAAAACTTGTAAGGTCCTGTCAATTACACTATAGGCCTCCCACCCAAAATCAAAAGAAAATAACTGAATATGACTTTTATATCTGTGGATACTGTAAGGAACATTTTGATAGAACATAAATAATTTAGGAGTGATGGACACCACTCACTGAATAGAACAGGCTTTGAGCTCTTGACAATCGCACAGAGACAAATGAAAACTTGCTAACTTTCAGGAAAATCCTTTGAGGAGCTACAAAACAAATGCAAATAAGTGAACACTGAAGGTCTCACATAGGCCTTCATAGACGAGCAATATCACCTCCAAAGAGATTTACTGTATCATACCCTTGCAGACCCCTAGTACTCCCATAACCCTCAAGAACCAGCTGCTAAGGAGTGGCCCTCCCATCACCCGATATCAACCTGGACTGGAGCAACCGAATCATGTTCTTCACCAGCGCTTTATCTAATGTTTTGCCCAGAAATTAGGGACATCTTGCCCCTGATCCTTTCCACCTTTCTAAAGTGGTATTCGGCCAGCCCTGGAAAATACACACATCAAAAAAAGTTTTTGCATCACCTCGGTTCCGGGACATGTACAGAATATAGAAATGGAAATCAACATGAACATCATTTCCGTCCTTTCTATTGCTCATGAAAACCACACATTGCATGTTGTACCACCGTACAGCGAGACATTCGGAGGTGGGGGTCCAGATTGCTATAAACACTGGTACCTCTAATACCCAGCAGCACGTCCTATTGCATTGATGCATGCCTGTATTCGTCATGGCATACTACCCACAAGTTCATCAAGGCACTGTTGGTCCACACTGTCCCACTCCTCAACGGAGATTCGGCGTAGATCACTAAGAGTGGTTGGTGGGTCACGTCGTCCGTAAACAGCCCTTTTCAATCTATCCCAGGCATTTTCGATAGGGTTCATGATTGTAGAACATGTTGGCCACTCTAGTCGAGTGATGTCGTTATCCTGAAGGATGTCAGTCACGAGATGTGCATGATGGGGGCGTAACTTGTCGTCCATGAAGATGAATGCCTCGGCAATAAGCTGCCGATATGGTTGCACTATCGGTCAGAGGGTGGCATTCACACATCATACAGCTGTTACGGCACCTTCCATGACCACCAGCGGCGTATGTCGGCCCCACATAATGCCACCCCAAAACAGCAGAGAACCTCCATCCTGCTGCACTTGCGGACAGTGTGTGTAAGGCATTCAGCCTGACCGGGTTGCCTTCTAAAACATCTCCGACAACTGTCTGGTTGAAGGCATATGCGACACTCACTTGTGAAGAGAATGTGACGCCAATCCTGAGCGGTCCATTCAGCATGTTGTTGAGCCCATCTGTACCGTGCTGCACGGTTTCGTGTTTGCAATGGTGGGCCTCACTATGGACATTGGGAGTGAAGTTGCACATCATGCAGCCTGTTGCACACAGTTTGAGTCGAAACACGACGTCCTGTGGCTGCGCGAAAAGCATTATTCAACACGGTGGCGTGGCTGTCTGTCAGGGTTCCTCCGAGCCATAATCCATAGGTAGCGGTCATCCACTGCAGTAGTAGCATTGGGCGGTCTGAGCAAGACATGTCATCGACAGTTCCTGTCTCTCTGTATCTCCTCCTTGTCCGAACAACATCGCTTTGGTTCACTCCGAGACGCCTGGACACTTCCCTTGTTTAAAGCCTTTCCTGCCACAAAGTAACAATGCAAATGTGATCGAATTGCGGTATTGACCGCCTAGGCATGGTTGACCTATAGACAACACGAGCCTTGTACCTCTTTCCTGGTGGAATGACTGGAACTGATCGGCTGTCGGACCCCCTCCGTCTAATAGGCGCTCCTCATGCATGGTTGATTAAGGGTTTAGTGACATCTCTGAACAGTCAAAGGGACTGTGTCTGTGATACAATATCCACAGTTAACATCTATCTTCAGTAGTTTTGAGAACCAGGGTGACGCAAAACTTTTTCTGATGTGTGTATATAAATCCTGGTCCACCCCTGTGCTATTCCACTCCCAACCCTTGCCATAAGACCTGCCAAATTCACCTACCCAGCACATCCACTACTAGTTCTGTCACAGGCTTATCCAAACAGAGGCAGGACCACCAGTGAAAGCAAAGCAGCCATATCACCTATCAACTCTCTGCAATTTATACAAAGGATTTTACATGGGTATGACCACTGACTAGCTGCCCACCAGAATTAATTGCCACTGCCAAACTGTGGACGAGAAAAGAGTTGACCAACTAGTCATGGAACATGTTGCTGAGCTCGACACAAGTTAAGTTCAACAGCTGCCTCACAACCCGTGCCATCTGATCATTTCCTCCAATACCAGCTTTTCTCAAATATGATGACAGGAGTTAACGTCACAACACATCCTACTCTGCCATAATCCTCCTGATCTCAATCTCCACTAACCCAATCTGTATGCACACAACCTACCCAATGGTCTCCTCTTGCCCTGTCATGTCACCCTATCCTAATCCATGTCTGCCCCATCCTAATCCATGTTGTCATTCTGTGCTGCACAAACTTATTGGCACCAGTGCCCCTGTGTCACACACCTGCTACCTCTATTTTCTCTCTCTTGGATTTTTGTCCCACATACTGGCATCCTCCAAGCTGCCAACTATCCCTCCCAACTTCCCTCATAATTCCTGCCTCTTTCTTCCTCTGCCTATCCCACCCAAGACAACCCCTCACTCCAGCCCACCTACTGAACTGCTATCTCTGCACTGTGTGTTCAGCTAGCACAATGTAGTTATACAGGTGTGTGTGTGCGTGTGTGTGTGTGTGTGTGTGTGTGTGTGTTCTCTCTCTAGCTCTTTAGAGGAGATGTCTGAAAGCTAGCAAATTTCCATTCTTTTCTGTGCGCTTGTCAATGACTGAAAGCTTCCACTATTTGGTGAGTGGTCCCCTTTACTTTTAAAGCAATTACATTTTATACCGCTCAATCTCTTGAAATTGTGGTTCCATATTTAGCTTCTCTTAGTAGACTGTATTTTACTAGCAGAAATAGCAAATACTGTGAAACATGAGAGTACAGTATGCTTTTGTTTAGTTAAAAATAACAATATTGAACTTTTAAGTTAGTGTAAGCAACAATATGATGAGAACACCGACCGACGACGAGATCCGATGTCAGGTGTAAAGCTCGAACAGGTCCAGGGGGTTCTCGTACCTCCGCCTTCAGAGCCCCATCGACCACTATGCGAGCTTCTTTCCTGAAAGACAATAAACATGTGAGAAATGTACAGTATAGAAATATTTCAAGATAAGGATTACAGTTCATGAAACGATGCAAAATGGTTTTGAAGAGTATTCTAAAGATAAGAAATTCAAAGGTTAGCGAGTTAACACAGGAGAAACCCTTACAAGACAAGATTGATGGAAGAGGATTAAAATTATATGGCATTTGTATAGAATGGAGAAGAGAAGGATGCCTAGGAAAACACATGAGAAGAAGATTGAAGATACACTCCTGGAAATTGAAATAAGAACACCGTGAATTCATTGTCCCAGGAAGGGGAAACTTTATTGACACATTCCTGGGGTCAGATACATCACATGATCACACTGACAGAACCATAGGCGCATAGACACAGGCAACAGAGCATGCACAATGTCGGCACTAGTACAGTGTATATCCACCTTTCGCAGCAATGCAGGCTGCTATTCTCCCATGGAGGCGATCGTAGAGATGCTGGATGTAGTCCTGTGGAACGGCTTGCCATGCCATTTCCACCTGGCGCCTCAGTTGGACCAGCGTTCGTGCTGGGCGTGCAGACCGCGTGAGATGACGCTTCATCCCGTCCCAAACATGCTCAATGGGGGACAGATCCGGAGATCTTGCTGGCCAGGGTAGTTGACTTACACCTTCTAGAGCACGTTGGGTGGCACGGGATACATGCGGACATGCATTGTCCTGTTGGAACAGCAAGTTCCCTTGCCGGTCTAGGAATGGTAGAACGATGGGTTCGATGACGGTTTGGATGTACCGTGCACTATTCAGTGTCCCCTCGACGATCACCAGTGGTGTACGGCCTGTGTAGGAGGTCGCTCCCCACACCATGATGCCGGGTGTTGGCCCTGTGTGCCTCGGTCGTATGCAGTCCTGATTGTGGCGCTCACCTGCACGGCGCCAAACACGCCTACAACCATCATTGGCACCAAGGCAGAAGTGACTCTCATCGCTGAAGACGACACGTCTCCATTCGTCCCTCCATTCACGCCTGTCGCGACACCACTGGAGGCGGGCTGCACGATGTTGGGGCGCGAGCGGAAGACGGCCTAACGGTGTGCGGGACCGTAGCCCAGCTTCATGGAGACGGTTGCGAATGGTCCTCGCCGATACCCCAGGAGCAACAGTGTCCCTAATTTGCTGGTAAGTGGCGGTGCGGTCCCCTACGGCACTGCGTAGGATCCTACGGTCTTGGCGTGCATCCGTGCGTCGCTGCGGTCCGGTCCCAGGTCGACGGGCACGTGCACCTTCCGCCGACCACTGGCGACAACATCGATGTACTGTGGAGACCTCACGTCCCACGTGTTGAGCAATTCGGCGGTACGTCCACCCGGCCTCCCGCATGCCCACAATACGCCCTCGCTCAAAGTCCGTCAACTGCACATACGGTTCACGTCCACGCTGTCGCGGCATGCTACCAGTGTTAAAGACTGCGATGGAGCTCCGTATGCCACAGCAAACTGGCTGACACTGACGGCGACGGTGCACAAATGCTGCGCAGCTAGCGCCATTCGACGGCCAACACCGCGGTTCCTGGTGTGTCCGCTGTGCCGTGCGTGTGATCATTGCTTGTACAGCCCTCTCGCAGTGTCCGGAGCAAGTATGGTGGGTCTGACACACCGGTGTCAATGTGTTCTTTTTTCCATTTCCAGGAGTGTAGATAGACCAAGTTAGAAGTGACCGAATGGAGAAGTCTGGGCCAGGGAATCAACAGACAGGTGGTGGGAAACTGTACAAAATGAGAATGACGATGATCTACACATCGACACACAGTCTACTGCTGTGACCATGCAATATGCTTTTAGTAATCTTAATTAATAGTTGTGACTACCATGGGACATTCCAGAATGTACTGTTGGCAGTGAAATGTTAATTTTTTATCTTTCATAATGTCAAACATATAAGGAAAAGATAAGATAGACTACTAATTGTCATAATGATGACAGGTTGAGTTGCAGACAGCCATAAGCTTTCAGCCAAAGCCTTCTTCAGAAAAGGAAACACACACACACACACACACACACACACACACACACACACACACACACATTCATTCATTCATTCACACAAGCAAGCACACCTCTCACTGTCATCTCCGGCATTCCGCTCTGAGCTGCCGGAGATGGCGGTTGTGTGTGTGAGAGGTGTTCTTACCTATGTGAATGAATGTGTGTGTGTGTGTGTGTGTGTGTGTGTGTGTGTGTGTGTGTGTGTGTGTTTCCTTTTCTGAAGGGGGCTTTGGCCAAAAGCTAATGTGTAAATGTCTTTTCATTATATCTGTCTGCAGCTCAATGTGTCACCCTTATGGTGAGTAGCAATCTTTTCCTTATATTGTTGGTATTCCAACCCAGAGTTAGTTTCATAATGTCAAATATGTAAGCTGTTTTTCCTCTGTACATCACCATGCTAATTCTCTCTCTCTAAATTCATTGTGCATTTATATTATTCCTATCTCTAAACATTCCCACATGTCATTTCATTTCTAAATTATTACCTCGTTAGAACTGTCAAGGTCCACTATTTCCTTCTTTCATCATCTTCATTTTCATTCCACTGTGTTACTGTATACAATAATGTCATGCATAATTTTATTCACAGTAGAATTATTCTGCCTGTATTGCTAGTATCATGCAAAGATTTGTGATTTTCATGATATTCTAATATTTAATTTTTGTTGAAAAAATGAATCGTTTGTGGTGAAACTGTCTCTTCTTTCCAAACACCAGTTTATCTGCCTTATGCGACTTTCTAATGTAAGCTAATTATTTTCACAAAACCCAAGGTTGTTTGCAACTTCTTCCCTGCACGGGATATTTGCTTGGTTCCCAACTACATGCAGCTGCAATTAGTAATCCACAAATTAATACAATTCTTTGAAGGCATTCTCAGAGCCCTTAAAATATTGCACTAGCTTTCTTTCCAATCTCAAACCACTGAGGAGAGGTATCAATGTCGGTCAGTGACGCCTGGGATGAAGTTAGTGTTCCAAAACATCCCAAAGGTGTTCTATAGGATTCAGGTCAGGACTGTGTGCAGGCAAGTCCATTACAGGGATGTCATTGTCGTGTAACCACTCCACCACAGGCCATGCATTATGAACAGGTGCTCAATCATGTTGAAAGATGCAATCGCCATCCCCGAACTGATCTTCAACAGTGGGAAGCAAGAAAGCGCTTAAAACATCAATATAGGCTTGTGCTGTAATGGTGCCACACAAAAACAACAAGAGGTGCAAGCCCACCTCCATGAAAACACGTTCACACCATTGCCTCCGAATTTTACTGTTGGCATTACACATGCTCGCAGACGATGTTCATCGGGCATTCGCCATACCCTCACCCTGCCATCGGATCGCCACATTATGTACCGTGATTTGTCACTCCAGACAACGTTTTTTCACTGTTCAATTGTCCAATATTGATGTTCCTTACAACAAGTGAAGCGCTGTTTGGCATTTATCAGCATGACGTGTGGCTTATGAGTAGCTGCTCGACCATGAAGTCCAAGCTTTCTCACCTCCCGGCCAACTGTCATGGTACTTGCAGTGGATCCTGATGCAGTTTGGAATTACTGTGTGATGGTCTGGATAGATGACTGCCATTTACACATTTACGACCCTCTTCAACTGTCGGCGGTCTCTCTCAGTCAACAGATGAGGTCAGCCTGTACACTTTTGTGTCCCTTCACATTTCCACTTCGCTATCACACCGGAAACAGTGGACCTAAGGATGTTTAGGAATGTGGAAATATTGCATACAGATGTATGACACAAGTGACACCCAATCACCTGACCATATTCGAAGTCCGTGAGTTCCGCGGAGTTCTCCATCTGCTCTCTCATTATGCCTAATGACCACTGAGCTCACTGATATGGAGTACCTGCCTGCAAATGACAGCACAATGCACTTAATATGAAAAACGAATGTTTTTGGGGGTGTCCCGACACTTTTAGTCACATTGTGTATACAGAACTGTAGCCATTCTTAGCACTAGTACTGAAAATATTTAGAATCCAATTTAATATTCACTCAGTATTGACCTCCCCCTCCCCCCCCCCCCCTCTCTCTCTCTTCATAATTTGTATCTCACTTGTATCTATGTGAAAGTAAATGAAATATATGGAGAAAGTCTTCTTACTTCATGGTAGATGACGATGGAGGTCACTCCAATTATACTAACTTGTAATGATTCCCTGCCAAATGAAAGCAAATGGAGGGACATGGTGCACTCTAGTTGTTAAACTTTGATTGATCCAAGTTATTTGCCAGCAAATTTAAATGCTCAATTACTGCCACAAGTCAGATCCAAGTTCGTACTGGCCATCCCAATATAAATTTTCCGACCTTTTTCTCAACCGTTTTAGCAAATACAGGATGGCACACGAAATGTGTTACCAATTGTTTCTTTCACAATTTACGACGCACATTAGATATCCCGCTGGGATCTCTACAGCAGTACCAGCAGAGCTTGGAAAAACAAATGAGTTACGAAATGACGTGTAATTCACAATACTGCCGCTAGGAAACTAGTAAGCAGCAATGGCTGACAATGGAAGACTGACGACACAGCAACGATCGGCAATTGTGTTACTTTTTCATGAAACGAAAAGCCTTGTTGTGACTCAGAGGCGTTTTCGACAACAGTTTAACACACGATGGGTCCCTTGCAAGAAGACTATCCACAAGTTGTACGATAAATTTGTACAGGAAGGAACAGTATTGGAAGTGAAGCGACCTCGGCCTAAGCCTGTTTGTTCACCGGAGAATATTGAAGCGGTATGAGTTGGTGTATAGAGAAGTCCCGGGAAATCGTGTAGAAAGGCTGCACTGCAACTGGCAATATCCAGACGCTTTGTTCAACACATTCTTAAAAGTGACCTCCATATGTACCCATACAAGATGACCTGTGCACAGCTCACTGAAGAACACAAGCAGCAGAGACTACTGTTTGCTCAGTGGGCGGAGGATAGGGAAGAAACTCTCAACAACATTTGGTTTTCAGAGGAGGTGCATTTTCATTTAGAAGGTGTGGTTAAGAAACAAAATGTATGCTTTTGGGCCACTGAAAACCCACAAGTGCTTCATGAACGACAACATTATGCTCTGAGGATTACAGCGTGGGCAGCAATTTCCAGTCAAGTGGACCCTTTTTCTTTGAAGAAACTGTGAACAGCAAGTGTTATTTGAGCATGCTTCGCAATAGCTTCATTCCACAGCTTCTTGCTACTGCCTTACCCTTCAACACGCAGTGGTCCATGCAAGATGGAGCAAGGCCACATACTGCAAACACTGTGTTGGAGTTTTTACACGAGCATTTCGACATGCGGATCATTTCACTCAGGTTTCCAGGTCGCTTCAATGACTGACAAAATTGGTCCCCCAATAGTCCAGACCTCAATCCGTGTGACTTTTTTCTCTGGGGGTATCTAAAGGAAAAAATTTTCCCGAAACGTCCACGTGATTCAATGGAGCTCAGAAGACTTATTCTTGAAGCTTGCAGTGAAATTACGGAAGGCATTTGCCGTACGGTAATCACTAACTTCAGTGTTCATTTGAAGGAAGTTAGGAAACGAAATGGTGGACATATCGAGCATGTGCAGAGTTACAACAAATCTCCATTGACGGCTCTTCATTGTAGTATATGTTCCTTTCAGATTGTATTGACAATAAAGTTTATATTCAAAAACAAAATGGTAACCCTGTAAATGCTTATTAGGCCTTGGTTTGTTCTTCCTGGCCACTATCAAAATAAAAGCTGACAGCATCTCAAAAGAAAATACTTATGCTCAAAAGTATAAATGTAAGAAAGGCAAACATATAATTCACTAACCAGTATTATTATGAAGTTTCTGTCAAAGAATGCTGGTGAAAGATAAGTTTGGACTGCAAACAATGAGATATATTAACACGACTTAATGTATATTATCTTGCAGCCTGCAAAGGGAACACAATGGACAAAATAACTGCAAAAAGTTACTTATCAACAGTAGCTATAAGCATCAGTACAACAACAATTTTTGACTGTCTATCATTTTGGTGGCTCACCTGTTCCTTTCCACAGAAACAGAATGCCAGTTGTTGTCAGCCAGGCGATACGAAGTCTCCACATTCACTCCCAGAGGGCCACCGCCGGCCTTGTAAATAAACTGAAGATGGTTTCCTCCTGTAAGATTAATATAAATGTACAACTACATGTTACAATACACACAATTTTAGTACAGTATTTCACATGTCTCTCTATCAGCAATTTTATACATCTACAAACTGCGACACATTAGTTTTCTGAAGAATGCTTTCTTTTTGGCAAACTGATTCCCATAACTATATACAATTACTGTGTGTGTGTGTGTGTGTGTGTGTGTGTGTGTGTGTTTTACTTAACAGACTTAATATTATTCCACTCTGGAACCCAACATTTATTTTCAAGCATTTTTATGGTCCTATCAGCATCATTACAGGTAGAGATGGCTGTATGTATTTTTTTTCAAAAGGGAAAGGTGTGAGGCAAAGAAGGTAAACGCAGAATATTGTATCGAGGTAAGAAATCAAGTGAGAAAACTAAAATAAAGAGGCAACTGAATGGTTGCCCCCCCCCCCCCCCCACTTACTTTCAGAAAGTGAAATTTTAGGCACTGCCAATAACACATCTTGAAGTGTAAAACCATCTAGCTGCTGGAGCTGTTGGTTCCATCCTGATGGATTTGAATTAAGTCAACAACTTGTGCAGTTGCTAGAAAACAGTGCTTATCTGTGACATTCCCAAGAACAGAAATGCGACCACCAGATGTGATTTCCAGGTTGGGAATTACAATAAAAAACAACTTGCGAGATCCGATTAGCAGTGCCTGTCCTCATGATGATCTATGCACCAAAGCAGTAAAAGTAGTGACAATATGGCAAATCCATCTGTGCACCATAGCATTTACTTTTAGTCCATAGCAAAGTTACTAGCAACTTTAAGCACAAGCAACTTAACTTAGAGCAAGCCACTGCCGCTTATTTGTTATCTCACAAACAATAGGAACACTTTCAGCCAAGACTGTCATTGTCTTTGAGTAATAGCACCTTTATTTCACAAGAAAAATAAAAGATTAGATTTGTCCCATGTAAAACTTTATTTTCCTTACAAAAACTTTGCTTGAGCACAGAAGACAATGGTCTGATTACTCAGGAAGTACCGTCTTTAACAATAAAAACAAGCAATAAAAATTAAAAAAATGACAATCACCATTTTATTCAGTGTTTACTTCAATTTTAAATCATAATTATAGACACAGAAACCATAACAAATTTTTTAAAAAATAAAAATATTTCAAAAAGAAACCACCATATTAATAATGTTTTCCAAGGAGCACTGATTCACCGCTGCCATACAGGTACCGGCCATATTATTACAGCCAGTTTAATGTAAATTCTGACTAAAAACCTATATTTCTGGAGGTTGAATTGTATTCATTTATCCTATAAATCTACATAATGTATAGACTGGTTTGGAGTCTTGTGAAAATTGTATTTCATTACTGCCCATTTCCAAACGGTATGCATTATTTTTTGAGCATATATTACAAATAACTCCACCTCACATACATGATCCTCACTGCCAATAATTCAAATGCTTCAATACAATATCTGAAGGAAAATGACGGGACATCTCATTTCAATTTTTAACGTTTAAATAACCACAAATTAACATGTTTAGTACAATTTAAATGTGTAAATCAAATCTACGTCGCAAAAGTGTTGTTAGTCAATCATTGTGCATTTTGTTTTTATTTTTTAAACAACATTTAACTATTGTAAACTTCCATGTTGGAGTTTGTAACTCACCAATGATTGAAACCTTGATGTAATCTGTCGGTCCCCTGCTGTGGATGATAACAGCATTCTCTACTGTCGTCTTGAACTCAAAGTATATGTCACCACTGTGCCCCATATCAAATTTTGGCAGATTAATAGTGGCATCAGATATACGGAAAGTGACCACATTGTCAAATAGATCTGCAAGAGAAGCATTTTAGTTCAGATAATTTGAGCTGACAAGTCCACTCTCCTAGTTTGATATATATTCATTTCCTATTTCTGTTTTTTAAAATCTTGAACATGGCTGGATGCAGAAACTTTCTGAAGGAAAAGGTGAGAAAACAGCCAAATCAGTTTCAATAGCACTAGGTTTACTGAAAATGCTCTACATATGTTTTCAACGTCTTTAGAAACGTCTTTTTCACAAGGATCAATGATTAACACTGGTAACATGACGTTTATGAAAGTACATTAAATATTAAGCCATAGGGCACAAATGAAGATCAAATTCATCTCCATAACAATAAAACCATCATATACCATGCTCACTGTCATCATAAAGTACCTCAAAATTGCAACTTTTGTGTTTGTGAAGTACTTCCCAATGACTGATAGCACAAAATTTTGCAGTTTTACTAAGAGATGAACTTGATATTCATTTGTGCCCTATGGCTACATATTTAAACTACTTCCATAAACATAAATTCACCTGTGTTAATCACAAATCCTTCTGAAGGAGACATTTTAAAGACATCGAAACCTACATCAAGGGTTTTTCAGTAAACCTTGTAATATTGCGATGGATTTAGCCGTTTTTCATCTGTTCCTTTCTTTTTTTTTTTTTGTTTTTTTTTGCACGTATTTTTACACTGGCTGTCAAATCATTAAGACAAAGAGATTTGTGGCATATAAAAAAAAATCTCGCTTACTTACAATAACAAAGTTGGCTCCCTTCTGCCCACAAACAGGATGTAAATCAGTTTTAACCAAACCTACTTGACAATTTTCTTCTAAGCTATGTACACAAAGTAAGTTTTGAAGCATATTTGCTGACATAACAATGTGTGTGTGTGTGTGTGTGTGTGTGTGTGTGTGTGTAAATCTCTATTCAGAGAATCCACAACAATTATGTTCTCTCTCTCTCTCTCTCTCTCTCTCTCTCTCTCACTCACACTCACACAAAAATACATCCCCCCCCCCCCCCCCCCCCCCCACACACACACCCATTTTTGACACATTACTGACAGTACAAGAAAGCAGGACACACAGATGAAGTGCATTCTCAATATGGTACCTAATTATTAACATAAATTTGCAGTAGTTTTCAAAAAAGAAATGAAGACAAGTTACACAATTCCCTATATTGCCCTGGTTTTGAATATTTTATTGTACAACAGACAAGAGATTTTCTAAAATTGAGTATGATTTTCTCATAAAGTTTTTAATTTGAGCAAAGTTCTCTGATGTTAATTAATTCAGCAGTGTTTCTTGATAAATATGTACACCTCTGTATTCATTTCTTCACCCAAACATTTTTTCTTAAATTTTTGATTTACATCACAACTTTTCTTCAATAATAATAATAATAATAATAATGATGATGATGATGATGATGATGATGATGCAACAATGATGGCAGCTACTCCCATTTTTTGCACGACACTAAACTTCCTCTTATGGATCTCATGAGACGTCTCTAGTGGCAACACTATGTAAATAGTTGCAGCAGATTGCTGAAACTAGCTTATCCAAGCAACTTGCAGAAGTAAACTTGCACAAGTTTTTGTTCCAACATAAATAGCTGAGCAAGTGCTCGCAGAAATTAACTGTGAAAGTTACTTGCTAGTGCACGAACACTTTCACACTCCTGTACATCTCAGGAAAAGAGAATGCATCAACAAGCAGAAAGTGACTGTAACCCAATTGTTCCGAGGCTCACCATGCTCGTCTCGTGGAACTACAGTGGGAAGGAAGGAAGCTGGAGTACGGATGAAATGGTGACACCTTGTTTTCTAATGTGAATAACCTTCAATATTAAGAGTTGTTTTTCTAGCCTCTAGTGCTCTTAGTGTGAGCCGACACTGGGAGGGCCTCTGCTGAGCTGGGCAAATTACTATCCAGTCGTGTGCTGTGATCTTTGGTTCGAAGACCTGTTTGATGCAACTCTTCATGCTAGTCCACCCTATACGAGCCCAGTCATCTCTGAGCAACTACTAAAACCCACATAAAGTTGAACCTGTTCACCCAATAAATATCCCTTGGCCTCTCTCTACAATTTTTACCCTACCCTTTCCTCCATTATGTAACTGACAATTCATTTGTGCCTCAGGACGTGTCCCAGTCAAGCTGCGCCACAAATTTCTTTTCTCCCCAATACTGTTTGTTTCCTCTCTGTTAGTTGATCTATCTATCAAGCCACCAGCATTCTTTCGTAGCGTCATATTTTGAAAGCTCCTATTCTCTACTGCCTATGTCCATGTTTCACTTTCATACAACACTAAACTGCAGACAGGTACATCCTGAAAAGTCTTCCTAATGGTTAAAATTATAACAACATATGTTTTTGGGTTGAGTCCGCCTATAGCAAAACACAATTTTGTTTGTTGTCCCAAACAACTTGCTAAAGGTGGACCCCACCCAAAAACATGTGTTATTGCTAAAGCAAACACAGACAAAAGAGCTTCAGCCCCAAGATGGTTAAAATTAAGTTAGATTTTAACAAATCCCTTTCTTCAGAAAAGCTTTTCACGCTATGCGAAGCCCGCGTTTCACGAATATTGTCTCTATTGCACCCACTGTCAGTTATTTTGGCACCCAAACAGCAAAAGCCATCTTCCACTTTTAGTGTCTCATTTCTTAATCTAACTCTGTCAGCATCGCCTGCTTTAATTTGACTACATTCCATTACCCTTGCATTACTTTTGTTGATCTTAATGTTACAAAATCTTTTCAAGACACTATCCATTTCATTCAATGTCTCATTCATCATCTACTGTGTTACTTACAGCTGCTTCAGTCAATCACTGCCTAATGCTACCTTTGAAACTCTCAACAACTTCTGGTTATTTCAATTTTTCCAGATCCCATCTCCTTAACTTGCTATCTTTCTCCAATTACTTCAGTTCTGATACACACCTCATAACCAATAAATTATGGCCATGTTTTGGAAATGTTTTGCAATTTGAAATCTGCTTTTGAAACCTCTGTCTTACCATTATATAATACCTATTTAAAGCCTACCGGTGACTCCATGTCTTTTCCATGTACACAAAACATCTCTCATAATTTTTAAACCGAGTACAAACAATAATTAAATTGTGGTCTGTGCAAAATTCTACCAGGTGGGTTCACTTTTTATTCTTTTCTCCTAGCCCATTTTCTCCAACCATTTTTCCTCTTCTCCCTTTCAGTATGTGGCATATTAAAATCAGCTGATGACTTTGTGAGAAATCAAGACCAGCTAAGACGCTATGTGCGTGATTCAAGGTGAATTCCGCTTAGCCAGTGAGCTTTGTCTATGTATATACAAAACAACAACAACCACCTGGTAGTTTCCTTCTCTGATTAAACAGAACAGAATGAATATGTCTATTCATAGCACTGCTACTACCGGAAAGCATGCCAATCTCAAATAATACCACAATAGTGATGACTGACACGATGAGATGTCTTGAAGACATCGAGGCTACTCTTAAGATGTGCATCTGTGTTTATCAGAACACTTAAAGAATCAGCTGAAGCTTTGCTTCTCTGGGATTTACTTCATGTGAAGTTGTCACAACATTCTTCAACAATGATCTATTACCTTGACGATTTTTCATATTGTGGTCAAATGTAGTTGGACTTCAGCTGCAATTATCATTGCAGAAGGAAAAGAAATTCGAACATGTAGTAGCCTCAATATGTTACTTCACTGACCAGTTTTGAAGCATTTTAGTTCCGGTCTCAACGCAAATGAATTGTGGAAGGAATGTACTAGGGTGTATATGCTGGAGGGGAGGAGGGAACAGATTTCTTCCGGATTTGTGGATACGCTGTATCGCAAGGGAAAATACACCTTTTTCTGGGTGAAAATACACTATTATCCATGGGTGAAAATACATTTTTTTTCCATTTTAAGTGATAATATACTAGCTTCAAAACTTATCAATCCTTCAAATGGTAAATATTTTGTACACTGACGTAGAACTTCCTGGCACTTTAGGAAACAAAACTCGGCATGGCATAAAAGGCTGCTCTTGTGGGAGCTGTCAACGTTTTCACTGTGTTGCTGCAGACTAGCGAGATGAGATGCAAAGAAAAATTTTGCAGACTGCCCTCAAGCTGAAATACTTGCGGAACTCAATACGTATGTGCTCAGGGCCCATCACATGACGACCAGCCACCCGAACACATTTCACAAGCGAAAGTCATACTGCCTGCGTCTCAATACACGAAACAGTCGAAGTAACCTTAAATGAACAAGTAATCCCAATTCGTCAGCACAAGTACGAGTAATAACTAATAAATAGCAATACTTTCAATATGCACCCAGCATTTAATTTGAAGAACTTACCGTCTCCCTCACAGCGGAGTGAGCCCAGGCGGTAGCGCCCCTCTTTGTCGTCGAGCGGGCCGCCGGTATCCCCGAAGCGCACCTGCTTCACCGGCAGGTTCTCCTTCTCCGTGATGTCCCCAGAGTCCTCCAGCCAGCCCTCGAAACCTGGGTTATCACCGACACTCAGCCCGTTGGCCAGCCGCTGCTCGCGCTGCTGCTGCTGCAGTGCCTGAACAGTGCGCGGGTCTACGGGTCGTGCGGGTGAGGAAGGGAAGCACCACGAGCAAAACAAACAACGACAACGTGTCAGGCAATCTACACAGACAGCAAGCTAATGCACACTGGAACAACAACAACGTGTCAGACAAACTACATAAATAGCAAGCAAACACATACAGGAAAAGCAATGCGTATAAATTCCTGGAATAAAGCTGTTATAACATTCACTTGTTACAGTATGGCAAGAAGCACTGAACCACTAAATTTTCAAAAATATCTTCGAGAGCACAAAATTTATTGTACATGCACACAAAAGGGGTGTCTGACAATAGCCATTTACAATTCCTATATTTTTGCACAGAGCTGAAATGAAGAAGGAACTGGAAAAAATTACATTCGTAACGGAGAAGCAGGATTGTCTTCTTTTATTCTCTTAGAACATAATCTGAAAAGGATTTCACATTATATAACTTTTCTTGGCCAACCATTGGTCATCAGACTAAAAGCACATGCTGAAAGCAATGACTTAACTTTCCAGCTGCATTCTCAACTGACCACTAACTGGTTGTTTGTTGCACACCACGCAATGCTTTCGCGTGTCGTAAAGAAATGAAAGTGGGAAGGAAATGAAAAACTGACTTTAAGAAAGTGCAATCATTTCAATAAATCCACCTTTTATCTTGATACGAGTTGCTTCTGCGAAAATCACTGTATATATCCACTTTTCTTGAAAAATAAACATATTTCCAGTATTCTGCCACGAGCAAAACACAATTCCATGTTTTCTCTGCCTACCACACTTGTTTTAGTTACAACATCATTAGTGGATTTCACTTTAGTTAACATCAACAACAAAATTTGAAGCTCAGGTATACATATTTTCTTGAAACAGCTTCCTGAATCTTATAACTGTAATACCAAGATATGAGTGTTTTCATCCATAATTTTGTTTTCAGTAGAATAAGGTGACACCTGCTAACAATGGTGCAATACTACTGGATCATGTGAGAAATAAAAGAATTGAATGCAGTTGATGTTCCTGAGACATATTTAGTCTCACCTTTATCTACAGCAATGATGTAGGCTGAAGCAATGAATTAAAACTTGTACCAACGTCACAATGCAAACACAGCTCTCTCACTTAAGGCGATGTACTACCATTGCGTGTAAGCCTAGTAAACAGGAGCCCAGGGTATGAATCATGACACTGGTACAACAAATTTTAATTCATTGCTTCAGCCTGAGAGTTATGATGGCAATGAAAACTCAGTTCAACAAATACAGGCACAACAAATAACAACCATCACTGAAGCACGACAACGTATGCCTGTGCAATATCTTGTTTGTTGATTTCTGCAATATAATTTTTCTGAGTTCAAATTTTGCCAATGTTTCCGGGATTATCCTATACGAGTCAGACCCCATCTGTGAACATACACGTTTCTTTTCTTTGTACAAGATCAACATACATTGCTAGCCCAATGCAATGACCACTACAGTGTAGCAACAATTAAATGTCGGTAAAGGAGCCCAGTGTAACATTTCAGCACTTATTGTGCCACTGTGTGCATGTTTTGGAAAATCCTAAGAGAGTTAAGGTAAGTTTTACTTGGTACAAAAAAATCTACATCACAAAAATATGCAAATATAAACACACATTACAATGAAGATAGACAGAACAAAGAAAAAGTATACAATCGCAAGCAAGAAAATTATTATATTGTTGCAAAAAGTGCACACAGGAAAATGTATGCAGCAACACAAATCAGTTTTATACTGGACACTCTATTCATGCAACATTTACACAAAATAAAACTAGCCATACTACAACTGGAATTACAATACAAACAAAAAACTGGCAAGCTAGCATACTGCAACAGCATCATTTTTATATTAAAAGCTTACATGCTGCATCAATAATGCGATAACATACAAATTTCTTTCAGCGAGCAAGTATGCTGGGCAGAGAGTTACATCAATTACGACACAAAAAAACGTTTCTGCTTATTAAGATGACACAAATGGTAGCTTTTGCACAAGAGGTAAAACTGGTAAAACTACAGAAAGATTTGACAGACACAGTACTAATAAGGGATTAAGAACAGAAATCACTCAGTATTCAAGGTTGCTCCATATGCTTTGTGTCCATTTCTGTAGTCCTGTCTAACAGTCCTATTTAGATATTGCAACAGTTACTTCTCCTTGGCTAGTTCCAAAACCATAAAAACACACTTACAGTTGGAGGCTTTCCTCTCACTCCAGCTAAGCATCCTGGAAAATTTCAGTTCCTTCTGCTACACTGTTTTGTTTTTGTCCAGTATTCTAAAATAATCCCACCATGTCTTTTTCTTTCTTCATACCACATTACAGCTTTATTCTTCAAATTCCTACTTTGGAAGACTTTAAATTATAACTTTTTCCTTCTAAGAACATCTCCCTTTGCCGATTCTTCTTCAAATTCTATGTTTTGTATTTGTAAAGCTCTTTTCGCGTCTCAAGTTCAATTTCTTGTCCAATTGACACTATAAGATATGTTTTGTTAGCCTATAGCAATATTGTGAAAAGGAAAGTTGCTACTCATCATTCAGCGGAGATGCTGAGTCACAGATGGCCATATCAAAATGACTGTCACAAATATAGCTTTCGGCTAGTAAGGCCTTTGTCAAAATTAAATGACAAACACACATATACAAACTTATGCAGACATGACACACACACATGACTGTAGTCTCAGGCAACTGTAGCCACACTGTGAGCAGCAGCACCAGTGGCGACTGGGTGGGGGCAAGGAGAAGGCTGGGTCGGGGAGGAGGAGGGATAGCAGGTTAGGGGTGGTGGACACTGATGTGCTCTTGTCAAACACGCAGGGATGAGGAGGAAAGAGGGTAGGGCAGCTATGTGCAGTTGGGAGGTTAGACGGAGGGCAACCGAGAGGTTGGAAAGGGGGGGGGGGGGGGGGGAGATAGTGGAAACGGAGAGAACCGAAAAGACTGGGTGCGATGAAGGAATGAGGGCTGTGTAGCATTGGAATGGGAACAGAAAAGGGGCTGGATGCGAGAGAACAATGACTAAAAGAGGTTGAGACCATGAGGGTTACGGGAATGTAGGATATATTGCAGGGGAAGTTCCCACCTGTGCAATTCAGAAAAGCTGGTGTTGGTGGGAAGGATGCAGATGGCACAGGTTGTGAAGTAGTCATTTAAATGAAGGACATCATGTTGGCTGGCATGCTCAGCACCAGGGTGTATCAGTTGTTTCTTGGCCACAGTGGCTGTTCATGCGGACAGACAGCTTGTTGGTTGTCATGCCCACATAGAATGCAGCAAAGGGGTTGCAGCTTAGATTGTAGATCACATGAATGGCTTCACAGGTAGCCCTGCCTTTGATGGGAGTGGAGTTGGTCTTCCATCTTGGTATATTACAGGGGTATGAGCTATGAGATAAGGTGTTGGGAGCAGGGTTGTGTAGGGATGGATGAGCATATTGTGTAGTTTCGGTGGATGGCGGAATACCACTGTGGGAAGGGTGGGAAGGATAGTGGACAGGACATTTCTCATTTCAGGGCATGACATGAGGTAGTCAAAACCCTGGCGGAGAATGTAATTCAGTTGCTCCAGTCCTGGAGTGGTACTGAGTTATGAAGGGAATGCTCCTCTGTGGCTGGACAGTGGGGCTTTGTGAGGTGGTGGGAGACTGGAAAGATAAGGCATGGAAGATTTGTTATTGTACAAGACTGGGAGGATAATTACAGTTTGTGAAGGCTTCACTGAGACCCTCAGTATATTTCGAGATGGATCGCTCATCACTGAAGATGAGATGACCGTGGGTGGCTAGGCTGTATGAAAGGGACTTCTTGGTATGGAACAAGTGCAGCTGTAAAAGTAGAGGTATTGCTGGTGGTTAGTAGGTTTGATATGGAGGAGGTACTGATCTTTGAGGTGTAGGTCAACATTTATGAAGGTGGCTTGTTGGGTTGAGTAGGACCAGGTGAAGTAAATGGGAGAGTAGTAGTTGAGATTCTGGAGGAATGTCAGGTGAGGGGTTTAGGATGCTGGTTGCATAGATAGGATTTCTCTAGATGGCCGGTGAATAGGTTGGCATAGGATGGTGCCATGTGGGTGCCCATGGCCATACCTCAGATTTGTTTGTAGGTATTGCCCTCAAAGGATAAGTAATTGTAGGTGAAGATATAGTTGGTCATGGCGACTAAGAAGGAGGTTGTTGGTTTGGAATCTGTCGGATGTTGCGAAAGGTAGTGTTCAACAGTGGTAAGGTCGTGGGCATTAAGAACATTAGCGTAAAGGGAGGTGGCATCAATAGTGACGAGCAGGGCACCGTATGGTAAAAGGACAGGAACTGTGGAGAATCGGTGGATGAAATGGTTGGTATCTTTTATATAGGAGGGTAGATTCTGGGTAATACGTTGAAGGCATTGGTCTACGAGAGCAGAGATTCTCTCGGGAGAGGGGTTAGGACACAGTAACCAACCACAATGGGGTGTCCTAGGTGCCCCCACAGGTATGGCTATGGGCATCCGCATGTCACCATCCTATGCCAACCTAGTCATGGGCCGTCTAGAGGAATCCTTCCTAAACACCCAGAGTCCCCTCACCTGGTTCAGATTCACTGACGGTATCTTTGCGATTTGGATTGAGGGTGAGAACAACCCATGCACATTCCTCCAGAAGATCAACAATTTCTCCCCCATTTGCTTCACCTCGCCCTATTCAACCTAACAAGCTGCCTTCCAAGATGCTGACCTCCACCTCAAAGATGGCTACATCAGTAGATCCATCCATATAAAACCTACTGACCACCAGCAATACCTCCATTCTGACAACTGCCACCCATTTCATAGCAAGAAGTCCCTCCCATACAGGCTAGCCACTCGTGGTCTTCGCATCTGCAGTGATGAGCAGTCCCTCTCAAAATATACCAAGGGTCTCACTGAAACCTTCACAAACCGTCATTATCCTACCAATCTTACAGAAAAACATATTTCTCGTGCCTTATCTTTCCAGTCTCCCACCACCTCACACAGTTCCACTGTCCGGCCACAGAGGAGCATTCCCCTCATAACTCAGTATCACCCAGGACTGGAGCAGCTGAATTACATTCTCTGCCAGGGTTTTGAGTACCTCTCGTCATGCCCTGAAATGAGAAATGTCCTGCCCACTGTCCTTCCCACCCTCCACAGTGGTATTCCACCGTCCATCGAACTACACAATATAGTCGTCCATCCCTACGCAGCCCCTGCTCCCAACCCCTTTCCCCACAGCTCATACCCCTGTAACAGACCTAGATGCAAGACCTGTCCTACGAATCCTCCCACCGCCACCTACTCCAGTCTAGTCACAAACATCACCTATTCCATCAAAGGCAAGGCTACCTGTGAAACCAGTCATGTGATCTACAAGCTAAGCTGCAACCACTGTGCTGCATTCCATGTGACTGTGATGATGATGATCATGATGATTGGTTCGTGGGGCATTCAACTGCATGGTCATCAGCACTCTCATACAAAGTCCCAATTCTTGCACAGTCGATTTTTTTCGCAATCCAATCCCGATGCTGTCACAAATGATGAAGATGATGATAATGAAATGATAAGGGCAACACAAACACCCAGTACGCAGGCAGAGAAAATCCCCAACCCGGCCGGGAATCGAACCTGGGGTCCCACGATCCATAGACAGCAACAGTAGCCACTAGACCACGAGCTGTGGACGCATTCCATGTGAGCATGACAACCAACAAGCTGTCTGTCTGCTTGAATGGCCACCGACAAACTGTAGCCAAGAAACAAGTGGACCACCCTGTTGCTGAGCACACTGCCAAACATGACTGCTTCACAACCTGTGCCATACGGATCCTTCCCACCAATACCAGTTTTTCTGAATTGTGCAGGTGGGAACTTTCCCTGCAATATATCCTACCTTCCCGTAACCCTCGAGGCCTCAACCTTTGTTAAGTCATTGTCCTCTCCCATCCAGCCCCTTCTCTGTTCCCATTTCAGAACTACACAGCCCTCATTCCTCCATCGCATCGCACCCAGTCTTTTTACTTCTCTCCTTTTTCCGCTATCTCTCCCCCCCCCCCCCCCCCTCTCCCCCCTGCCCTCCGCTTAACCTCCTGATTGCACATAGCTGCTCTACCCTCCTTCCACCTCATCATACTATGCGCTCCCCAACAGCACGTGAGTATCCGCCACTCCTACCCTACTATCCCTCCCCCACCCAGTCGCCACTCCCATCACGTCCTGGTGCTACAGCTCACAGTGTGGCCTCAGTTGCCTGAGACTGCAGTCCTGTGTAACATTTGCATGAGTGCGTGTCATCCAATTTTGATGAAGGCTTTAGGCCAAAAGCTGTACTTGTGATAGTCTTTTTGATGTGCCTATCTGCGACTCAGCATCTCCACTATATGGTGAATATCAACGTTCCTTTTTCACAATATTGTTACATTCCATCCTGAATTTTCCTTGTTTGATTTTTGTTAGCCTATTCTTGTTTATTCTGCGTAAATATCTAACACATGGTTCTTACTTCTCTTATTCCTCCTATTATTCTTTCTCACTGCTCCTTAATTTCAGGTTTCTATGCTCACTCCCCCTTTTTTAACTATAATTTTCTTTGTAATTCTCTTCTCCAACTCTTATAGTCGGTCTAATTTACTATTCAGTTCTCAGTATCGGTTTGCCCAGACACATTCCAGCTACGTTACCATACTGTACAGCATTATTTTTGCATCTCTTTATACCCAATTTTTATTGTAAATATTCTTAGTTCCACCCCTTCATCTGTGGAACGTTTTCTGGCCCACTTTCTTTCATTCTCCGCACTAGGTAGTTTAAGTGTTTAATCCTGTCTATTAAACCAGTATGGCTCTGTGAAGTAGCAGATAAAAGACCTAAGGATAAGGAGATCATTTCACAATCAGTCCTAGAATTTTATTTGTTACATATCAATTTTTTTAACCTCTGACAATGTTCGTTAATGTGAAAAATGCCCAGCTGTTCCATGGTTCAAAGCCCACTCTAAACCACAGTTCTCCCTATAACTATATAGGTAAATCAGTTCAAAAGTCAGAGAAAGACAATGGCGTAGCAACTTCAATAGGATCATGCCTAGTAAAACACGGTGGTATTCAAACCAACCTTCAAGCTGACGACAGCTTTATGTACTTCGCAAATGTCTGCTACTAAAATAATTGCTGCATTTTCAATGTTGGTACGAAAATTAGTTTTCTCCACAGAGTTATCTGCTAGATTTTCAGGTAGTGTCTCAAAACCATCTAACAGTTCATTTCAATACCTTGCTTCCCTCTTCCCAGCTTTACTGGTGACCCTTGGTATTCTTTTCATTTATCATTCCAAATTCTTAGTTTTCTTTCCTGATGCGCAGCTGAAGAAGACTATAGTAAACCCAACACATTAGCTCACACATGTAATTATTTGGAAGTGCTTAAAAATTTCGGCCATGACCTTCATTTCTGTTTTTGTCTGTGTGTCTGTTTGCTGCAAGTTAACATCCAAAGTCAGTTAGTCACAGCTAGTCCCTCAAGTGTTGGGGACAATGTAGAAATCTTGCTTTGTTTTTTGGGTACTTGTGGAGCTGGTTTGTCATAGCCACCTTCTGGTCCATTGTGAAGTGTCAAGTGGGTACCTGCCTCGTGTACAAAACTGTTGAGTATTTGTACTATCAGCAGTGCAAGATGTTCTACCTCCAAGAGACAATGTGGGGAGGTTTGGATTTTAACTCAAGATATTGGTGTACAGTCTTGCAATCACAGATCCCAAGGTCATCAGCTCTCCTTCCCTAGCTGATCAGATACTGAATATGAAACTGGTTGTCTCTGAATTGAGCACTACATCAATGTGCACCAGAAACTTCAGACACGGAGGTATTTGTCACTTAACACACAATTTCTTCCATCAATATTTGGATGTAGTTTCACTCTGAAGATCTTCTCCTTGTGTGTCATTACAATGCAAGTAATATCAACAATGTAGGAAAAGACAGAGTGCTACTTACTGTAATGATGAGACATTAAATTGCTGACAGATACAATTAAAAATGGTAATAGCAATCTCTATTTCTATATTTTTGATATTCCTACCTGGAGTTTCAATTGTTTGATTATACAAAACAAGTAAGGTATTTTGTTCTGTAAGTACAGTAATCAATGCATTACTGCCACTATAATTTTACTACACAAGCTAGGCAAACAAAACATTTACTACAGCAAACCTACTTCAACTGCACAAGTTATTCTACTACTAACATTACACAGTGCAAGTACAAATCACACACACATTTAGTAGTCTACATTGTACATTCACTTGAAATAGCAGGGATAAAGCCACCAAATAACACATAAAACAATGCGCAACGCTATGTTCTGTTTGTGAATATTCAGTGACACTGTGGTTAATTTAAGTACAGTAATATTACAGTTCAATGGTAACATCCAGTATTTCAGTCACAGGCATAATTTTTTGGATAACATATCTTCTTCTGCCACACGATGTGTTATTACAGTCTATGGAATTAGCTATCTAAATTCTCTGACATATACGTAATAGAGTCAAAGTGCTTATTTGTAGATGCAAAATAGGGACAATATTGTAATTTTGACATAATGTAGGCAAATATTGAATAGCCTATCCAAAGTGGGTGCTGGAGTTAGTTCATTGTACTGACACAGTCAGAGTCATATTTAGGCATGTGCAAAGTGTGCAAACTACACAGGGCAACAAAATTTTGTCCTGCTCTACGTAACAGAGAACGGAAGTCTTATGTGGAATCCAGGTATTTGTTCATCTGTTTTGCTTGTCTGAATAGAGTGCCCAGTGTCAAATTTAGGGTGTGTGATGCCCCTATGGAGTAGTGTATTTTACACCCTCCTTTCTAAAATTCATTGTTGCAATGTGTTTACGAACTGCCTACAATAAAGCTGCATAAACATTACAGACAATATGTACACATTCTTTACCAAAGTTGTTTCCTAAGTTTCTCTGTAGCATCATACATTTGTCTGTAGACATTATTTCTCTCCTGTAACTCATCTTGAAAAAGAGTTTGTATAATCTTAGAGTATGACATTTTCATTCTTCTCCAGATCTGAGCACAATATGATCTTGTTTCTTCTGCAGGACATTTAGAGACCTATCTTGTACTGTAGCCTACAAGATTAATATGCTTGTACACGGAAGATATTGTGTAGGTGGACTAGTAGTAAAATAAGAGTTTAATGGTGAGATGTACACACAGCATTAACCATAGAGGACATCCATTAATTATGTGAAGGATTTTCTTTAAAATTTAGACAAATCCCTCCCCCCTTCAATGAGATTTGGTGAGATATTGTTATTTCATTTTTAACACTGACAAACAGTTTAACAAAAACAATATTATGAGAAGGGTAGTTGCTACTTACCAAGAAAAAGACTGTCAACAAAGCTTTTGGCCAAACAGGCCTTCCTCAGAATTAGACACACACACACACACACACACACACACACACACACACACACACACATGACCACAGTCTCTGGCTGTCGAGAGCAGACTGGCCTTGGGTACCAGAGGCTGTGGTCTCGTGTGTGTGTGTGTGTGTGTGTGTGTGTGTGTGTGTTTGACAGTCTTTTTCTTGTGCGTTTCTGTGACTCAGTATATCCACTATATGGTGAGTAGCAACTATTCTTTTCATAATATTAGTCATTATTCCATCCTGGATTTTCCACTTTAAAAAAACTATGTTGTATTTATAAAGTGTAATAAACAGTGCTTTTAACATGTGATTAAAAACTTTATTTCAACAGTCCAACGTGAGCAGTGTTCAGACACACAGACAGATAAAAAGGCTCCACGAGAATAATAATAACTGTTTTGATGGATCTTTGAAAACTGACATTTTATTATAATATTGTATACGTTAAATGTAATTGAACCTTTACTTACTTTGCATTTGAAAAACAGCATTTGTTGTACCTTCCTTTGAACTGTATGATTACGTAGCTTTTCAGTCTCGATATCTATATGATCACTAAGAGAATTCTTGTCTGTGAACTTCAGCTAAGGTTCCATCCACAAACAATCAACTTCTTATTTGTACGGGAGTTCTGGCTTGTCAGCATGCCACTTAACATATACATTGTAAAAGCTGAACACTATGACATCAGCTTCATACGCGTTACAGAATATCATGACTGACTGACTGGCACACAGCAATTTTGACCAAAGAGGCAGAGAACTCCCTGAATGACATCTAACACTTGTGCGGCATTTGTTCCAAACTGGGAAATCCTGGGCATGCACATGTGTAAAGCATTTAGTTCAGTTCAGAGAGGTAATAAAAATTAGTCAGCACATTAATATTGTCTGTGCTCAGTATTTATTATGTAAAACAAAATGTTATCCATTATAATGACATATATTCTCTGAATTAAAAAACTGACATGAGATTCTCAGTGCCCATCTCCCCCTTTAAATAAGATTTGGTGAGATTTTGCCAGACCCCTCTCAGTCATTTTGAGCTCACATAATTAATGGATGTCCTCTTAAAATCCATGAACACAATAGGTCTGGACTGTCCTAAAACCTAGGAGTAGCATGCCATTTACCATAGTACAAAAATCACAAATATGTTTGTCTGAAAGCACAATTTTGTCCGATTGTACTCATTATTGCACTACAATGTACCAGGAGGGACATAAAAATAAATAAATAAATAAAAAACATAATAAGTTCAAAACGAGGAGGACAACATATACTGGACTAGTTGTCGTCCTTGGCATTAAAGAAAACAGCACTTATTCATCTTCCACAGAGGCTTCAGGACACACTTCAGCTCAGCTTGGCAACAATGGTAGAGATAATATTTTTTATAATTTTTTTTACACAGTAATCGTGCATAATTCTCACTGCCATTTCCATAAAAATTTCAAGCAGAATATTATGCTTGTCATCATGGCCTAAGTTCAAAATATTAGATGTAATCTATGAAATAAACACTGATGATGAAAGCCTGCACTGTTCGATGACTGTACAATCATCAAAAATACACTGATGAGCCAACACATTATGACCACCTGCTTAGTAGCTTATGGGTTCACCTTCGCAATGCAACACAACAGATATTCCGCATACAGTGGATCTGACAAGCCCACAGTAGGTTTCCAGATTATGTGGTACCAGATGTGTGGGCCCAAATCATGCAACTCCCATAAATTACAAGCCAGTGGTCTGTAGGCAAACAGCTGACATCCCACAGTGGCAAAGACAAGTTCACCAGGTTCACACCAGTCCTTACGCCACTGTAGCATGATTCTGGCCTCATAAAACAGTTATCTTCCTGAAAAGTGCCATTACAGTCACGGAAGACATCAAGCATGAAGAGATAAAGGTGGGCCACAATAATCTTCACATACACTGAGGAACCAAAGAAACTAGTACACCTGCTTAATATCATGTAGGGCCCCCACGAGCAGCAGAAGTGCTACAACACGATGTGGCACGACTCGACTAATGTCTAAAGTAGTGCTGGAGGGAACTGACACCAAGAATCCTGCAGGGCTGTCCATAAATCTGTAAGAGTACGACAGGGTAGAGATCTCTTCTGAGCAGCACATTGCAAGGCACTCCAGATATTCTCAATAACGTTCATGTGTGGGGAGTTTGGTGGCCATAGGAAGTGTTTAAAACTCAGAAGAGTGCTCCTGGAGCCACTCTGCAGCAATTATGGACGTGTGGGATGTCACACTGTCCTGCTGGAAGTGCACAAGTCTGTCGGAATGCACAATGGACACAAAGGGATGCAGGGGATCAGACAGGATGCTCATGTACGTGTCACCTGTCAGTCGCATCTAGACGTATCAAGGGTCCCCCTATCACTCCAGCTGCGCACGCCCTGCTGACAGTGTTGACAGGCCTAGACGAGGTGTAAAGCTTTGTGTTGTGCAGTCATCAAGCGTACACGAGTGGGCTTCGGCTCTGAAAGCCCATATCATTGATGTTTCTTAGAATGATTCACATGCTGACATTTGTTGATGGCCCAAAACTGAAATAATGCAGCAATTTGCAGAAGGGTTGCACTTCTGTCACATTCAATCATTTTCTTTAATCATCGTTGGTCGCGTTCCTGGAGGGCCTTTTTCCGGCCGCAGTCATACATTTCATGTTTTACAGGATTTCAGATATTCACGGTATACTTGCGAAATGGTCGTATGGGAAAATCCCCACTTCATCGCTGCCTCGGAGATGCTGTGTCCCATTGCTCGTGCGCCGACTCTAACACCACATTCAAACTCACTTAAATGTTGATAACCTGCCATTGTAGCAGCAGTAACTGATCTAATAACTGTGCCAGACACTTGCTGTCTTACACAGGCATTGCCAACCGCAGCCCCGTATTCTGCCTGTTTACATATCTCTGTATTTGAATACCCATGTCAATACCAGTTTCTTTGGCATTTCAGTGTAATTCACTGCTGTCATAGTGCCTTCGATTATACTATCACAGGCCCTGGAAGCTCAAATGAGTATCCCTCGTAGCATAATACCAGCAGAAAAAAAGCTCCTATCAGAGCACAAAGATGTGAATATGCACCTTTTTGTTTAAAAGACTGTGAGCGAGAAATGGCGTACCAGCTGACTCATGCTACATTCCTCAGGACCTTTATAAATTTTGGCGTGTGAACATACTCGCACTTTTTTTAACATGCAACTCACCTCAAACTCCCACAAGCTCCCCCCACTGCAACCCACTCACACCCACTAGTGCTTTTCTGTAAGTTGCTCATACCCGTCCACTCCCAGATGCCCTATCTCACTCACTCATTCAGCCTAACTCAACCCATTGTCATTACCTCTTTGAGTGTCTCTGTCATTGTGTCCTGTGTCACGGTCACAATCCCATTTGTTCTGTCCTATTGCTAGTCTCCTCTAACTGTCTTCCTATTGCTCTCTCTTACTGCTAATATCTCATTCCTTCCTTCTTACTGCTATTGTCTCTTCTCACTGTCACTGTCTCTCACTTCCTTTTGTCATTTTCGTATACGCTGTCTCTCATTATCACTGGCTCTCACCCACTTCTACTTTCTCCTTCCCCTCTAGCACAGTCTCCTTCACTCTCTTCTTTTTCTGTCACTGTCAACTGTCCGCCCCCGGTTGCTGAGTGGTCAGTGTGACAGACTGTCAACCCTAAGGGCCCGGGTTCGATTCCCGGCTGGGTTGGAGATTTTCTCCGCTCAGGGACTGGGTGTTGTGATGTCCTAATCATCATCATTTCATCCCCATCGACATGCAGGTGGCCGAAGTGGCGTCAACGCGAAAGACCTGCACCAGGCGAACGGTCTACCCGACGGGAAGGCCCTAGCCACATGACATTTCATTTCATTTCACTGTCAACTATGTTCCACTGCCACTACATCCCTCTCTTTTTCGCACACTGCCATCGTCTCCTTCGCTCTTTCTATAATATGATCACTGTCTACTATATTCTAGTATTTATTACTTTACTGTGTATTTGCCACTGACAGTGTCTTCTCTCTCAGCATAAAAATGTACAAATATATTCACACGATAAGAGTTTTTGTGAAAATTTTTGAAGGTACCGAGGAAGGTAGAATGAGGCAGGCTGGTACCCCATTTTGCTCCAATAACAGTATTTTTCCGCAGGTTCCTTTATTTTCACTGCTACAGCAGGGCATGTAGGTCAAACGAAAAGAAATGTATTGGTCACTAAAATTTTGATAGTTTATTTATGTGAAATTAAAATAACGTAACACAAATTTGACATCTCAGAGCGGACTTTACGTGCAAAAAAAAATTTTGCGTGCGGACTCAGTACTAAAACGTGGGGTTCCCGTATGACAAGAGATACTTGACAGCATATTTCTCCTTACTATGTCACTTTATAAACTATATTTTCACCTCATACCAGATATTAAAGGCGTATTTTATGTGTAAAAGTAGGGTAACTTTGTGCCTCTGTATCTTGGAAACGGACCGAGAGATGGGAAAAATTTTCAAGCTTGTTCGAGATCAAGATCTTAGGAATACATTGTAAAAACTGCCATTTGCTGGACTTATTCATCTCATAATCTACAGCTGGGTTTTGGTACCCAAAAAACAACTTCTTGGATTGTTTCTTGATAGCAGATAAATATTTTTGAAAGGAGGGAGATAGCCCCTCTAGATAAATGCCTAGAGAATATGCCATAAAAATTTTAGCAATTTGTTGCAGTTATTACTTAGATTTTGTCTCTTATCGCATTTTATGTGTAGAAGTAGGGCAACTTTGAACCTCTGTACCTTGAAATGGATAAGGATATCGTGAAAATTTTCGAGGTTGTTCGAGATCAGGATCTTAGGAATATAGCGTAAAAATTTCAGCCACTTCCTGTGCACAGGTGTCTTGGAATCCTCGGCTGTGTTTTGTTCCTCTGGTGAAGACAAAAATATAATAAGAAAACCTTTTTGTGGAGTTTCCCGAGGAACCGTCTGTGGTACCTCCATAAATTCCATCAAGCTCACTGTAGTCAACATCAAATGCAAAAAGAATCAACTGATTTGCTCTATTTGGCTAATCAGGAGGAAGAGGGTAATAGTCATACATTGATGTGTACTGCAGGATAGTGACACTAAGACAATACTACTGTTGGGCATGCAAATGGTCCCTAGCCCAAGAATTATCCAAAACACTTGGCCCTACCTTTTTATCACCAGTAGAACCCGAGGTATCAGCATTAGAAAATCCTGTTTTTACGCATGGCATTTTGGAACATATTAGGTATGCATGCTGTCACATGCATACCTATTACCCCCATGAGCCTGCATCCATGGCCCGGTGCAAATTTCGAGCAGCTGTTCCCCTGGATGGTGGCATATCAGGACACGACTGTTGACCTAGTGTGACAAGGAATGTGATTTATCCAAACAGGAGACACATTTCCATTTACGAATGGTCTAATCACGATATCCCGCATGCACTGCACTTGTAATTAATGATGCTGTTGGGTTTACATGGGAACACAGATAAGTCACCACTACAGAGCCTTGTCTTAAAAAATGTGCACTGAACAGCCTGCTCCGAAACATTTGTGCCACCAACAATGCAGTCTTGTCATCTGCCACAGATTCTCATTCCTCTCAGCTTTTTTTATATACTTTCCTTATTGTGTCACATGCTTGCAACGTCAATGGAGATTCAATGTCACGGTTATAATGGTTTGACTTATCACAGTATTTCACACATGATAAAAAATAAAGAAGAGTATGGGTCCTTATTTTATGACATATTCCGGGTTCATACGGCAACAGGACACTGTGTGATATATACTGTGTGTTCTTTTTATTCTGCGTACCTGTCTGAACGAGAAACATAATTTTGTTTCATAAGTGTAAAAACTGCACTTGTTACCATGCTTTGGAAGCACTGTGTCAGGCATAATGTATTGTGTAGCCTAGCAACAGAAACGTTGTTGCTGCTAAGCAGTGAATTTTACTTGTCTTAGGGTGTTTGTTGAATTGTTTTCACGATGGTATGTAGCAAAACATTTTCACACCATAGTTAGCCAATGTTTGAAACCTGAGTCAAATCAAAGCAAATGGTAAAATTCCAGAGCATTATTCCAGATTCTTCACCCACAACACGTTTAACTGGCCCACACAGTTATCAGCTTTAAAACAGCATGAAATAACATGGCTCATTAGGGGGTGAGGGAGCATTATTACTCAAAGTGAGACAGTCTTGTAAAGCACAGCTGCAGAAGACATCAGCCACAAGTTCCTGAAATGTTGTACTGATGATCATTTTCTCCATATAACTCTGTTACATTGGGTGTGGAATAACTTTACAAAACTTGTGTGTATATCTGTGGCAGAATGACACACAGCATTTCTTCACTCTTGACAATCAGGGCTCTTGACATAGTTGTGACGTAACAATGAAAAAATTTAATCAGGTTGGTGGAAAGACAACGAACTACAAAAAGAGAGTAAATCAAATGACAGTTCTTTGGTGAAGGCTAAGGAAGAGAATCAGTCAAAAACTTGCATTTTGATATTCCATCTTGAGCCAGTTAAGTCAAAACATTTATAAGGTTTTGTCTGTGGTGGACAACAAATGTTCAGGACATAAGTAGAGACAGAAGATTATTGATCAACATCCACTGATGACAAATGATTGCAGACAGAGAACAAGTTTGTATTGATGGGCAAGGGCATTAGCATCTGTTATAAACAATTTGGCAAAACTACACAAACATTAAATCTGGAGTCTTGATAAGGATTCTGAACAACTGTCCACTCAAATGCAAGTCCAATGCCTTGCCACTAGACCATCTGCTTGCTAAAAGACAAAAGGAAAAGTTTAAAAAAAAACAACAACAACATGGCAACCTGTGATACGTGCAGGTAGAAATTTATTTCTTTTCGATAGTTTCACACACATTCTACGAAGCCGTCAGATAGCGTCCACCCTATATTTTTTAAATCTGTATTCTATTCAACATTGTCAACAGGAACTAAAAAACATGAAGAATAGCTATTAGTCCAGTAGTGACTAAGAAGTGTTGTTGGTATATGTAGCAGAGAGCCACCAGAGCAGAGGAGGCACGAAGTAAAGGAGCAAGCAAGACAAGGCCAACATGTGTGTCCCAATGTGATAAGTGCTATAGGATGTGTCATTACTCAAATGTTGCACTAGAGTTATTTGTGATTGCTTTATCAAGAGAGCACAAAAAATTTTAGTTTAAAAAACTTTTGTTTTTGATGAGAAACAAAGCAAGCTAGGCATCAGATAAAACATTAGAGACAGTATTTGTCAAGGCCAACTCCATCTATACATTGCAAAAACGAATCCCCCCCCCCCCCCCCCCAACACATATATAGTTTGCAACACTGACATATTAAATGTAGTCTATGTACATAACAATTACCACAAGTAGCACAGTAGCAGCTGTTGACATTATCGCTTGTCACCAGACACTCACGCTTCCGAGTCTGCAATGGTGGAAAGCATATATGCTGGTTCACTTACTGCACAGATTATTTGAGATGGCACGGCTACTGTAATTTCGATAATGTGCAGGACAGACAGTGTATTTAATTTACACTCCAGTTTTGTCAAGAGTATTTGCTAAAGTGAATAAACTGGTCAAAAGTATTTACTAAAGTGAATCAACTTAAGTTTATAAAAATGTTCCAAGCTTCTCGCTGAACTATTATTGCCTGAGTGTAGCTCTGACTTGTTCTCCAACGTAACAGTAAGTTTCTTATTTTTCCTGCAAGAGCATTACGGATAGCAAAGTGACCAAATCTGGCAACATAAAAACTGTGGAGACCATAGGGGGATGTTACATGCTCAAAGTTGATGTGTTCTTGACAGTTTGTGTGTGTCATAACCTTTACCGGCAGGTCCAGAAATGCTGCAGCTGGTCATCTAGTGAACCCCCTACCTGCGTCACAGTTGCACCACTTAGTCGGGTCAGCACACGTCCCCATTATCCCACAGGCGCACTTGCGTGAACCCGGAACAGCTCCTGCCCAGTAGTCCATCTTCTGATTGCTCCGGGACACCCACCAAGAGTAGGGTTCAAACCTGTCCGTTTGTGCTGAAAAACACGGGAACAAAATTTACAAATAAAACAACAGGAAATACATGGTGACTGCGCAAAACATCGAGGACTGAGGAATACCACATACAACAATCGTAAGTATTGGCCCTCTTCAATTTTTCATACCACCAAGATTTGGAGGCAAGTGCCAGGGCATCAATTCGCTAACACGGGAACATGCAATTCCTAAAAACACTCAAAATAATCAACTCTGAAGTTTTCAAGTGCTGTTAAGTACAAAACACTTTGATTGTATTAAAAGCTGAATGTGTAGTGTTCAAACCTTATACTGGATCAAAATTTTTTATTTATACTTTAATTTTAATTCCAATTCCATATTTATTACGAAATTGAAATGCAAATTAACAATTGCTGAATCACAGTTTTGAATAACAATAACAATTTTTTAGTTTAGTAATATAATGAAAAGATAGATTGCTGCTCACCGTAAAGGACACACACACACACACACCCCTTTTGGTCAAAGTCTTCTTCAGCAAAGTACACACAAATACATTAATTCACACAAGTAAGCATATCTCTCGCACACATGACCGGTGCAGTGTGTGTGTGTGTGTGTGTGTGTGTGTGTGTGTGTGTGTGTGTGTGTGTGTGTGTGTGTTTCATTTTCTGAAAAACTCTTTTGCCAAAAGTGTCTTTTCATTGTGCCTGTCTGCTACTCGACATGTCGTCTTTAGAGTGACTAGAAATCTTATCTTTTCCTTACATTATTTAATGCAGTAACTCATTTGTAAAGTAATCGAGTTTTTATAGCTAGAAAAGTAAATACTGATTTATCTCCAGAGAATGAACACTATTATTGATATAATTTTTTCATTTAACAATTAGACTTTTCTAACATTTTGTATCAAATATTAATTTATTTTGAATACTCACATTCATGTTATTAGCAATTAAAAATAAAAATCTTCTATTAATTAATAAATTATGATATAATATTTGTCAATAACTTTTCAATTTGATAACGAATATAGAATCCAAAAAATAATAAAAAACAAGAGAGCTTCTACTGGTGGGATTCTCAAGAGTGACATCACAAGTACACGACTCGAATGTTTTATGTACTCATCTGTAGGGAATAAAATCACCTGTAGGGAATAAAATGCTACCAAGAAGTAGCTATAGAAATAATGACTGGTACAAGCACAATACATGCAAAATATATAATAACGAACCTTAAAATTAATGTGTATCCAGTGATCAGTTCAAAATCAACATTGCTGAAGAACTAAGAGAAGTCAGCAGCAATCATCTTGGTATTGCCACATAAGTACAACATGAAATCCCTTACTGCCTGTAAGAAGTAGTTAGGCAGGAGAGTTGTAAATGCTGATAGTGTTTTAAAGTGAATAGACGTTGATCAGGTAGGAAATACACCACGAGCAAAAAAACCACAATCTATGTTCAAATATCCCTCCCCGTGCGAAAGTCTATTGTTAGGACCACTTGCTTCAGACTGCATAGATTTATGGTGTGAGGAGGAAGAGGACACAGTTCAAAATAGAAAACTTCTCTTAATTCCCACGTTCCTAATCCTTGCGTAGAATATGATTTGAAACAGACACCACAAATGAGGTTCTCGAAATCTGTGGGTAAACTGCATGTCAGATCCACAACTCAACAGGCCAAGCACAGATACACAGTAAACTAGCCTCTTACATCAACGTAGCTGTAAATGGTTAGTGATTTCATTGTGACACCGTCTAAACACGTATGTACTCCGCAAGCCACTATACGGCACATGGTGGAGGTCACCTTGTACAATTGCTAGTCACGCCCTTTCCTGTTACTGTCGCGAATGAAGTGGGAGAAAAATGACAGCCTATACACATCCGTACAAGCCACACTTTCTCTCTCTTTTCTTCACCGTTCTTACGCAAGAAGTACTTCGGTGGCTATGGCAGTAGCGGCATTCAGCACTTTGTCAAAAATGTCGGTTCTCTGAAGTTTCTCAATAGTGCTTCCCAAAAGGAATGTCTTATTCCCTCCAAACGTTCCCATTCAAGTTCACATACGATTTATGTAATACCCACATTTTGATAGAACCTGCCACAAACCTATCTAGCAGTAACCTGATATGTAGCAATGTCATGAGAAGTCACACTCGATTCACATGATCTAGATTGCATTAACCCTTTGACTGCTGCAGATGTGCCCCCTGCATTCTGTACTGAGTGTGGTTTTGTTGTCACACTACTGCTTGCCTAATGCTGCTAACTGTGCTGAGAGGTGACATTCATGTACCAACGAACTACGCATCATCCAATTGTAAGATATCTATTCAGTGAAACAATACGATGTCTGCACATCCTAGACTGATATCCACTTGATAAAGGACTGAATTTCTTTTCATTACTCATATTAGTTACTGTGCTGCATCAAATTAAACAAAGCACTGTGTGATATTTTGAATGGTTTGCAGCAGTAAAAACACACGGTGTAAACTTTGTGTATGTATGATTTTAGCTCATACAGGGTGTTACATGGGAACTTCCTTATGTAAGAAAAATCATAAAACAGAAAGTACTAAAAAAATCATTTTTATTCTCTTTTCTTTACTTAGAGACATATTTAAAGTTTTATTTCAATAGGTTTTGAAAATGATATCTTGAAGGCAGCCTCAGTTCTGCTCAATGCATTTGGAGGATCAAAATCTGAAGTTTCAGTCTGCTTTGTCCACCATGTCTCTGTCTAAATTGGCAATGGCAGCACAAATACTGTTCCACAGCTCACTTAGGGTACATGGACAACTGGTATACACCAAGAATTTAAAATAGCCCCATAAGAATACATTGCAAGGGGCCAATATGACAGCATGCTGGGCACTGAAGATCACCCCCTCAAAGAGGTAAGACGGTCAGGAAAGTGTTCGCGCAAGGACGTCACTGATGTTCATGCTGTGTGAACCGTGGCGACATCTTGTTGGAAAAGGACATTCCCCATATCTATTTCTTAAAGTTCGGGAAGCAAAATTTCCTCAGTCATCTGGATTTAACACTCAGACGGCACTGATTCTGAAGTTTTTGGCGATTCGTGCCTCTCCAGTGTCACATGTTTTGTTTATTCACACAACCATACAAATAAAAATGTGCCTTGTTGCTGAAGAACAAGAGGGCGTCATGAGGCAGGTTCTCGATCAAGGCTTCACACATATTTTTTCATGAAACAAAATCACATGGATTAAGTGTGTGCACCAATGTCAGTTTTTATGAATGAAATCTGATGTCTTCATGAAGAATTCATCTTACTGGGTGACCAGAATTTACAAGAGCACTGAATGTTTGTGGGCAACCCACTTGGGGGAATTCAAAATCGCCACTCTTACGTTCTCAATGTTTTCTAGTGTCATGGTGGTTCTTAAAGATAGCGGTTTCTTTTTCTGCACAATTACCAGTACCCATGAACATCTCAATCCACATAAAAATAAAATTTGATCAGGAACACAATCTGCAGGTATGTTATTCAACTCTTCCCTGAATGCAAACTGGGTCATGATGACCAAACAGCAATTCGAGAAGCGAGCAGCAAATGACAGCAAGCAAAGAGGCACATCCTCGCCTTTTGTTCACTGTACAATTGCTACTACAGTAAACCAATCTTAAAAACGCAGGTCCTGCACTTCCAAATGCACTCAAGCACACACAACAATGAATAACGGTTGCTGTGTGGTGCATGTTTCAAATAAGAAAATTCCCACACTGCAACCTGTACACTGCTGTGTATAAAATGTAGATATAGTGTCAAAATTTTATTTAAAATTAAGAGCAGAATGCTATATCATTTCATTGTCAAGTTACTGGTTTTTATATGCAGTATATGGTCACACGTGGTGTGCCATTTATGCCCATGTGAACTTGCTGGCTGCTTTTACTACATATCATTCGATTTTTAAGACCTAATAACTGAATTTTTTTTATTTTTGCACATCTTACAGTCTGATACCTTTTCTCAATGCAGGACTGAATTTCTTTTTGTCATTCATCACAGTTACTTTGTTGCATCAAATATAAGTAAACCATTGCACAAAATTTTAAAGAGTTTGCAAAGACAAAAACCCATTGCACAGACTTTGCTTGTCCATTTTTGTGTATGAAATATCGATGGATAGACCTGCATATTAGGAATTATGTGGTCACAACAATCTTATTCATATTTGATACGAAGTTCAAGATATCAATACAAGATTATTTTTTGGCACGTATGATAACTACTCAAAACTTTTTTATTCGCCGAGGTAGGGAAGTAACTCATCTGCAACAGTGGAAGAATTGGTGGAACAGGACACGTAAAACCACATCAACAGCGCTTAAATAAAGCCCAGAGGGCATGTTTAAACACATGTCCTCAGCACCTGGAGGGCAGCAGATTATGATGAGTTAAATCGTCCACAACAGTCAAAGAGTTAAGCTACAGGAGTCCAATTTGATCTTGTGTGGCACATAAGTTGTAAAATGTACGTGTTGGTTCCAAAAAGATGTCTTTAGGAGTTACAAGCTAAGGAAAGTCTGCCAGTGCCGCAGACTTACCAGTAACTCTCCTGAGTATTTCACTACCACCTTAAATTCTGTAGCAAATAGCAATTTTTATATGACTAAGTCACCCCTAAGGCAAGAACTTAAAAGATAGAACGTACGCTGAGCACATTTCACAATGACTACACACTTACAATTTGCATTGAAGAGCCTAGAATTGCGACACTGGTACATCAGGGACTGCTGACAAGACTGGGATCGGTTGACGAGTGCGATCAGCTGATCCATGTCGGCGTCATAGTGTATCGGCTGGACGAAACTGCCCGGTGCCTGGAAGCCGTCTACAGGTGTGATCTGCATGTTGCTGTGACTCACCTCTGTCACAACACGCCCGTCAGCTGTGGAATTGAAATGAAACCATTACTACAGAGAAATTCAAAATTCACCTGCTCCGAAATAAAATTACAGTGACTGTCAATTCTGTATAAGGATATTAACTATGAACTTGAAGTTAAACCTGGAGGCTGTGGTAGTAGACGGATATGGGTGCAACCTTGACAGGATGTCGGTGCGGACGTCTGGAAGAGCAATTTGATGCTGCAGTTTGTGTGATACGACCACTGTAGTCAGGCCACTGTGTGCGAGCTAGAGGTGCACGAGTTCATTGCACAGCGCGTAATTTTGAAGCTTCTCGCAAAAGGAGGCACCGATGCTGCGGAAATTTTGGAGGAGGCTTCTTGCACAGTTTGGGGAAGAGCCCCTTCTGAAGATTCAAGCGTATCAGTGGCACAAAATGATTGTGGCAGAATTTGTTGCATTACTACAAGGTTGAGTACTACAGTCTAGTAAGAAAGCAACCTTCTGTCCCTTTTCTAACACCTTCGTTAGCAAATGAACCCCTGTGTCTATTTACAGAAGGCAAGAAGAGTTACTTAACAGAATGCAACAAAGAAAAGTTCCAATATCTTTGAAACACTAGGAATGTCTATGACACATGATCCCAACAGTCATAGGATGTCAATAACTGACTGCCGGAGACCAAAGAAAAGCATTGTAAGTTGAACTAGGGAACACAGCAGTAATCAAAGATCTTCTGTATGCACTGTGTGACGCAAATATCAATAACAGAGACTGTAATTACAACAATATCTGCTGCACAATAACTGCCAGATGCATGGAATTCAGCCAGTAGGCCTTACATTTAACAGAACAAAACCTGCAGTCTCCAAGCAGAATTCTATACAGTAATAAATTACATTAGCAATGAGGAAGACATCAAGTGATAAAAGAGGAAAAACCTAAAGTTCATAAACCAATTCAAAATGGAGTCATCTAAATGATGGCCTCAGGAGGAACATGCACTGATGAGCCAAAACATTATGACCACCTGCTAAATGGCTAGTTTGTCTTTCTTTAAAACGAAATACATCACCAATTCTGAGTATCTGGGATCCAACAGTTTGCTGGTAGGTTTGTGGAGGTATGTGCCATTAGACGTCTATGCACAGATCATGTAGTTCGCGTAAATAATGAGCTGCTGATTTGCGTATGCGGTGAAGGTGCCCGATAGCGACTCTGATGGATTCCATAGGACTTGTGTAAGGTGAATTTGGTCACCTAAACATGAATTTGTATCCACTATAATGTTCCTGAAACCACTGTAGCACAGTTGTGGCTCCGACACAAGGAGAAATATACTACTGAAATACGAGATTGGCATCTGGAAGACATCAAGCACGAAAGGGTGCAGGTGGTTCACAGCTGTCAGTGTGTCTTCAATTACTACCACAGGTCACCAGCAAACACAGTAGAATGTCACCCATAGCATAATACCGCTCCTTCCAGCCTGCATCCATGGCGTGCTGCACATTAGCCACTGTTCACCTCGATGATAGCGTCTGTGGAGATAACCGCCAACCTAGTGCAGCAAAAATGTGATTCACCCAAAGAGCTGACACGTTTCCATTGATGGACAGTTGAATCCCTACGATCCTGTACCACTGCAATCTTAATTGACGATGTTGTCGGGTCAACATGTGAGGGGTGGTCTGCCGCGGAGCTTCACGTTCGTTAATGTACGATGTGCTCTGAAACACTTGTGTGGGCACCAGAACTGTGCTCTTTTGGCCGAGATGCTGTTTTCGAGATACTCGTACACAGGCTCTGTGTAATGATAATCTGTCCTTGGTCAAAGTCACTTATCTCAATGAATTTCCCCCTTAGCAGCACTTATCTCCATTAGAGTGGTCCCTCGTTCGTGTCTTCTCTGCTTACATACTTTTGTTACCATTTAACGTACTCACAATGCCACCAGATGGCAATCGATATCGCGGTGGGCAATGGGCATAATGTTTTGGCTTGTTAGTGTAGTTTCATGCAAGTAAATCAGTCCACAATGCAGAAGTGGTTAACCAACACTGCAGATGTTCACATGTAATGTGGGTCAACAAATATTTGCTCCAAACTGAAAAAAGGACATAATCAATCTACCCTTCTATGTACTCACCATAGAAATGACATGTTACTGGGAACGGCTTTAGCGGACCACTGCCATCCACATCTATTTTGACTTCCGCCTGCTGGCTCACTGCATTTGTGTTCTTGTATGCCGTGCAAGACAGCGGGTTTAGAGCTGGAAGGAAGATTTACAAGGTTAGAGTGCAGTTTCAATAACAATAATAATAATAATAATAATAATAAAACAGCAAGAACCAAACTCCATGTCATCTAGTCTCTACAATTAAAACTCTCAGGACACAATAAAATATAGCAAGTCCCTGATTCTTCGTCTTCCTCCTGAAACTTTTCTGCTTTTGCAGGTCCTGATTATTTGGGTTAATGCAGACTGCACAGGTAAGCAAAAAACAAGGATAATTAGAAATTCACGTTTTTACTGGTAACTGCTATTTTCAGTACTTACAAAACATGCTACATGTCATAACAACGTATTTCTGGAGAACAATATGAGAAAAGTAGACAGCTACTCAAAATATAGAGGTGGTGTTGAATCACAGAGGGGCACAGGGGAAATATACCAGTAATGTTCAGCTTTTGGACTACGTCCTTCGGCAGAAGAACAAAAAACCCACACGCGGCCACTGTCACGTCCAGATGCTCTGGCGGCAGCCCTCCTTCCACAGCGACCTCTAGCCGCTCAAATTTCATTAGTCAACAGCTTTCACGAACAAAGTTCTGCAAAACCATATAAATCAGGTCGAAACCTCCTTGCACTACTTCCTATTCATTTGCAAAATTCTCATGCTCTGCAACCCCAAATTCCTGCATCCTGTCTCCCATACTGAAACCCTGGCCCACCCCACCAGAAACACATAAAAGTCTCCAATTTGTTCATCTATAATTCCCACCTTGGAGTACCACAACTGACCCACCACTAGAAGTGTCTCCTTCACCACTGACAGCGACTGATACTTTTATCTGCGCTTTCATTTTTCTCCTGCATTTCCATTATTGCATCTCAATTCAGTGATGGAGATGCCTTTGACAGATTAGCAGATCAAATGTAGCGTGAAACATACAGTCACACAGATTGCGAATAATAGAGGGTGAAGGATCAGGTGCTCATCTTTCTGCCTCCGACATTCCTGCTCAAAATGTAAGACAGCAGCTGAAGTAGGTGTGCACCAGTATTTACGATCTTCTGTTGTGGTGCATCAGTTACTCGGATCAATGTTTAGACTCAAACAAAGATGATGTGACTTACCAAATGAAAGTGCTGGCAGGTCGACAGACACACAAACAAACACAAACATACACACAAAATTCAAGCTTTCGCAACAAACTGTTGCCTCATCAAGAAAGAGGGAAGGAGAGGGAAAGACGAAAGGATGTGGGTTTTAAGGGAGAGGGTAAGGAGTCATTCCAATCCCGGGAGCGGAAAGACTTACCTTAGGGGGGAAAAAAAGGACGGGCATACACTCGCCACACACACATATCCATCCACACATATACAGACACAAGCAGACTTGGTCTTTAAATACGTCTGCTTGTGTCTGTATATGTGTGGATGGATGTGTGTGTGTGTGCGCGCGCGAGTGTATACCCGTCCTTTTTTCCCCCCTAAGGTAAGTCTTTCCGCTCCCGGGATTGGAATGACTCCTTACCCTCTCCCTTAAAACCCACATCCTTTCGTCTTTCCCTCTCCTTCCCTCTTTCCTGATGAGGCAACAGTTTGTTGCAAAAGCTTGAATTTTGTGTGTATGTTTGTGTTTGTTTGTGTGTCTGTTGACCTGCCAGGACTTTCATTTGGTAAGTCACATCATCTTTGTTTTTAGATATATTTTTCCTACGTGGAATGTTTCCCTTTATTATATATATATATATATATATATATATATATATATATATATATATATATATATATATAAAAACAAAGATGAGGTGACTTACCGAACAAAAGTGCTGGAAGGTCGATAGACACACAAACAAACACAAACATACACACAAAATTCAAGCTTTCGCAACAAACTGTTGCCTCATCAGGAAAGAGGGAAGGAGAGGGGAAGACGAAAGGAAGTGGGTTTTAAAGGAGAGGGTAAGGAGTCATTCCAATCCCGGGAGCGGAAAGACTTACCTTAGGGGGAAAAAAGGACAGGTATACACTCGTACACACGCACATATCCATCCACACATACAGACACAAGCAGACATATTTAAAGACAAAGAGTTTGGGCAGAGATGTCAGTTGAGGCAGAAGTGTAGAGGCAAAGAAGTTGTTGAGAGACAGGTGAGGTATGAGTGGCGGCAACTTGAAATTAGCGGAGATTGAGGCCTGGCGGATGACGAGAAGAGAGGATATACTGAAGGGCAAGTTCCCATCTCCGGAGTTCGGATAGGTTGGTGTTGGTGGGAAGTATCCAGATAACCCGGACGGTGTAACACTGTGCCAAGATGTGCTGGCCGTGCACCAAGGCATGTTTAGCCACAGGGTGATCCTCATTACCAACAAACACTGTCTGCCTGTGTCCATTCATGCGAATGGACAGTTTGTTGTTTGACCAGCAACAAACTGTCCATTCGCATGAATGGACACAGGCAGACAGTGTTTGTTGGTAATGAGGATCACCCTGTGGCTAAACATGCCTTGGTGCACGGCCAGCACATCTTGGCACAGTGTTACACCGTCCGGGTTATCTGGATACTTCCCACCAACACCAACCTATCCGAACTCCGGAGATGGGAACTTGCCCTTCAGTATATCCTCTCTTCTCGTCATCCGCCAGGCCTCAATCTCCGCTAATTTCAAGTTGCCGTCACTCATACCTCACCTGTCTCTCAACAACTTCTTTGCCTCTACACTTCTGCCTCGACTGACATCTCTGCCCAAACTCTTTGTCTTTAAATATGTCTGCTTGTGTCTGTATGTGTGGATGGATATGTGCGTGTGTGCGAGTGTATACCTGTCCTTTTTTCCCCCTAAGGTAAGTCATTCCGCTCCCGGGATTGGAATGACTCCTTACCCTCTCCCTTAAAACCCACTTCCTTTCGTCTTCCCCTCTCCTTCCCTCTTTCCTGATGAGGCAACAGTTTGTTGCGAAAGCTTGAATTTTGTGTGTATGTTTGTGTTTGTTTGTGTGTCTATCGACCTGCCAGCGCTTTTGTTCGGTAAGTCACCTCATCTTTGTTTTTATATATAATTTTTCCCACGTGGAATGTTTCCTTCCATTATATATATATATATATATATATAAAAAAACAAAGATGAGGTGACTTACCGAACAAAAGCGCTGGCAGGTCGATAGACACACAAACAAACACAAACACACACACAAAATTCAAGCTTTCGCAACAAACTGTTGCCTCATCAGGAAAGAGGGAAGGAGAGGGGAAGACGAAAGGAAGTGGGTTTTAAGGGAGAGGGTAAGGAGTCATTCCAATCCCGGGAGCGGAATGACTTACCTTAGGGGGAAAAAAGGACAGGTATACACTCGCACACACGCACATATCCATCCACACATACAGACACAAGCAGACATATTGGTCTTTAAATATGTCTGCTTGTGTCTGTATGTGTGGATGGATATGTGCGTGTGTGCGAGTGTATACCTGTCCTTTTTTCCCCCTAAGGTAAGTCTTTCCGCTCCCGGGATTGGAATGACTCCTTACCCTCTCCCTTAAAACCCACTTCCTTTCGTCTTCCCCTCTCCTTCCCTCTTTCCTGATGAGGCAACAGTTTGTTGCGAAAGCTTGAATTTTGTGTGTGTGTTTGTGTTTGTTTGTGTGTCTATCGACCTGCCAGCGCTTTTGTTCGGTAAGTCACCTCATCTTTGTTTTTATATATAATTTTTCCCACGTGGAATGTTTCCTTCCATTATATATATATATATATATATATATAGAGGGAAACATTCCACGTGGGAAAAATATATCTAAAAAGAAAGATGATGAAACTTACCAAACAAAAGCGCTGGCAGGTCGATAGACACACAAACAAACACAAACATACACACAAAATTCTAGCTTTCGCAACCAATGGTTGCCTCGTCAGGAAAGAGGGAAGGAGAAGGAAAGACAAAAGGATATGGGTTTTAAGGGAGAGGGTAAGGAGTCATTCCAATCCCGGGAGCGGAAAGACTTACCTTAGGGGGAAAAAAGGACAGGTATACACTCGCACACACACACATATCCATCCACACATACACAGACACAAGCAGACATTTGTAAAGGCCTGTCTGCTTGTGTCTGTGTATGTGTGGATGGATATGTGTGTGTGTGCGAGTGTATACCTGTCCTTTTTTCCCCCTAAGGTAAGTCTTTCCGCTCCCGGGATTGGAATGACTCCTTACCCTCTCCCTTAAAACCCATATCCTTTTGTCTTTCCTTCTCCTTCCCTCTTTCCTGACGAGGCAACCATTGGTTGCGAAAGCTAGAATTTTGTGTGTATGTTTGTGTTTGTTTGTGTGTCTATCGACCTGCCAGCGCTTTTGTTTGGTAAGTTTCATCATCTTTCTTTATATATATATATATATATATATATATATATATATATATATATATATATATATATATATATATATATATCCCCATGAACCATGGTGGGGAGGCTTGCAGGCCTCAGCGATACAGATGGCAGTACCGTAGGTGCAACCACAATGGAGGGGTATCTGTTGAGACACCAGACAAATGTGTGGTTCCTGAAGAGGGGCAGCAGCCTTTTCAGTAGTTACAGGGGCAACAGTCTAGATGATTGACTGATCTGGCCTTGTAACACAAACCAAAACGGCCTTGCTGTGCTGGTACTGCGAACAGCTGAAAGCAAGGGGAAACTACAGCCGTAATTTTTCCCGAGACCATGCAGCTTTACTGTATGGTAAAATATTTTACAAAATAGATTAAGGAAAGGCAAAACCCACATTTCTCGCGTATGTAGACTTAGAGAAAGCTTTTGACAAATGTTGACTGGAATACTCTCTTTCAAATTTTGAAGGTGGCAGGGGTAAAATACAGGGAGTGAATAGGCTATTTACAATTTGTACAGAAACCAGATGGCAGTTATAAGAGTCGAGGGGCATGAAAGGGAAGCAGTGGTTGGGAAGGGAGTGAGACAGTGTTGTAGCCTCTCCCTGATGGTATTCAATCTGTATACTGAGCGAGCAGTAAAGGAAACAAAAGTTTTAGCAACATATTTACTGAATATCATCATTATCAACAATATCATCATCATTATTAGAGCCATTTGTCATTCACTGCTGGATACAGGCTACGTTCAGACTTCTCCATAAATTACCATCTTCGGCTTTGTGCATCCAAGTTTGTCATGCTTGTTTATTTTACGTTCTCCATTCATCTTCCATTAGAGGCCTTTCATTATCACAAAGAATCCGACACAGACTGTCCATCGTCTATATCCCGCCACTTCATCTCCCTGTATTCCCAACCCCAACCCAAATCCATTTCAATTTCACTAGTCACTATCACATCCCCAACTCCTGTCTTTCCTCTTATAGATGTATTAGTTGTTCTGTCCCTTCTTGCAGCCACCATGCATCTTTCCATTACTCATGAGGTAAACCTTATTATTTGAACTATTTACAGCTGAAGGCAGCATTCAGTCTCCCAGTGAGTTTTGTGGCCCATTTTCATCTTCCTCTTTATTTCTGTAAGTGTCCTACATCTTGTGTTCTTTTTCTTGAACTTCTGGTAGCACTGTTTGGAATGCAGTCATCCTCACAGTCTGTTATCAGAGTGTTTGTTTCCTTAGCTGCAGTATATAGATTTTTGAAGAAATCATCAAACGTGTTTGGTACAGTCGTCCAGTTCATTGTAACCGTGCCATCTGACATCGAGACTACTGTGATGCAATGTCTAGCCTGCCTAAGTGCCTATTTCACTTTTGTCAAACTTAAGTTGTTCCCAGTGTCTCCCCTGTCATCTTCTCATTGTTCTTTCTGTCATCTCTTGTTTTTTAGATTGGGTATTTCTATTTGATTGCTGTTATCAATATTATGAAAAGGGATGTTGCTATTCACCATACAGCAGAGGTGCTGAGTTGCAGATAGGCACAACAAAAAGACAGTCATAAATAAAGCTTTCAGCCAGTAAGGCCTTCGTTAACAATAGATGACACACACACACACACACACACACACTGCAGTTGTGTGCCTGTGTGCGTGTTTGGCAGCATGTTAGCTACAGGGTGGTCCACTTGTTTTTTTGGTAACAGTTTGTCAGTAGCCGTTCATGCAGACAGAGAGCTTGTTGGTTATCATGCCTACATAGAATGCAGCACAGCGGTTGCAGCTTAGCTTGTAAATCACATGACTGGTTTCACAGGTAGCCCTGCCTTTGATGGGATAGGTGATGTTAGTGACCGGACTGGAGTAGGTGGTGGTAGGAGGATGTATGGGACAGGTCTTGCATCTAGGTCTATTACAGGGGTATGAGCCATGAGGTAAGGGATTGGGAGCAGGGATTGTGTAAGGATGGACGAGTATATTGCGTAGGTTCGGTGGACGGCGGAATATCACAGTAGGAGGGGTGGGAAGGATAGTGGGCAGGACATTTCTCATTTCAGGGCATGACAAGAGGTAATTGAAACCCTGGTAGAGAATGCAATTCAGTTGCTCCAGTCCCGGATGGTACTGAGTTACGACGGGAATGCTCCTCTGTGGCTGGATTGTGGGACTTTGGGAGATGGCGGGAGACTGGAAAGATAAGGCATGGGAGATTTGTTTTTGTACAAGGATGAGAGGATAACTGTGGTCAGTGAAGCAGTGAGAGCCTCAGTATATTTTGAGAGGGACTGCTTGTCACTGCAGTTGTGACAACCACAGGTGGCTAGGCTGTAAGGGACTTCTTGGTATGGAATGGGTGGCAGCTGTCAAAGTGGAGGTATTGCTGGTGGTTAGTAGGTTTGATATGGACGGAGGTACTGATGTAGCCATCTCTGAGGTGGAGGTAAACATCTAGGAAGGTGGCTTGTTGGGTTGAGTAGGACCAGGTGAAGCAAATGGGGGAGAAGTTGTTGAGCTTCTGGAGGAATGTGAATAAGGTGTCCTCACCTTCAATCCAGATAGCAAAGACGTCATCAGTGAATCTGAACCAGGTGACGGGTTTAGGATTCTGGGTTTTTAAGAAGGATTCCTCTAGATGGCCCATGAATAGGTTAGCATAGGATGGTGCCATGCGGGTGCCCAAAGCCGTACCGCGGATTTGTTTGTAGGTAATGCCTTCAAAGGAGAAGTAATTGTGGGTGAGGATATAGTTGGTCATGGAGACTAGGAAGGAGGTTGTTGGTTTGGAATCCATAGCGCGTCTGGAAAGATAGTGTTCGATTGCAGTAAGGCCAAGAAACATTCCATTAGAACTACTGACGGCCTTGGGAGAGCCAGTTCTGACAAAATTCTACCATTTGGTGAGCAAGATATATGACACACCCTCAGACTTTAAGAAGAATATAATAACTCCAATCCCAAAGAAAGCAGGTATTGACAGATATGAAAATTACCGAACTATCAGTTTAATAAGTCTCAGCTGCAAAATACTAACACTAATTCTTTACAGACAAATGGAAAAACTGGTAGAAGCCGACCTCGGGGAAGATCAGTTTGGATTCCATAGAAATATTGGAACACGTGAGGCAATACTGGCCTTACGACTTATCTTAGAAGAAAGATTAAGGAAAGGCAAACCTACATTTCTAGCATTTGTAGGCTTAGAGAAAGCTTTTAACAATGTTGACTGGAATACTCTCTTTCAAATTCTGAAGGTGGAAGGGGTAAAATACAGGGAGCGAAAGGCTATTTACAATTTGTACAGAAACCAGATGGCAGTTATAAAGAGTCGAGGGGCATGAAAGGGAAGCAGTGGTTGGGAAAGAATGAGACAGGGTTGTAGCCTCTCCCCGATGTTATTCAATCTGTATATTGAGCAAGCAGTAAAGGAAACAAAAGAAAAATTCAGAGTAGGTATTAAAATCCATGGAGAAGAAATAAAAACCTTGAGGTTCGCCGGTGACATAGTAATTCTGTCAGAGACAGCAAAGGACCTGGAAGAGCAGCTGAACGGAATGGACAGTGTCTTGAAAGGAGGATATAAGATGAACATCAACAAAAGCAAAACGAGTATAATGGAATGTAGTCGAATTAAGTCGGGTGATGCTGAAGGAATTAGATTAGGAAATGAGACACTTAAAGTAGTAAAGGAGTTTTGCTATTTGGGGAGCAAAATAACTGATGATGGTCGAAGTAGAGAAGATACAAAATGTAGACTGGCAATGGCAAGGAAAGTGTTTCTGAAGAAGAGAAATTTGTTAACATCGAGTATAGATTTAAGTGTCAGGAAGTCGTCTCTGAAAGTATTTGTATGGAGTGTAGCCATGTATGGAAGTGACACGTGGATGATAATTAGTTTGGACAGGAAGAGAATAGAAGCTTTCGAAATGTGGTGCTACAGAAGAATGCTGAAGATTAGATGGGTAGATCAGATAACTAATGAGGAGGTAGAGAATAGAACTGGGGAGAAGAGAGAGTTCGTGGCACAACTTGACTAGAAGAAGGGACCGGTTGGTAGGACATGTTCTGAGGCATCAAGGGATCACAAATTTAGCATTGGAGGGGAGCGTGGAGGGTAAAAATCGTAGAGGGAGACCAAGAGATGAATACACTAAGCAGAGTCAGAAGGATGTAGGTTGCAGTACGTACTGGGAGATGAAGAAGCTCGCACAGAATAACAGACCAAGTATTGCACACAAATTGCCATGCTGAGGTGTGGAGAATAATTTACGCATGCGAATCCGCGAGACCCTTGGAATATTCGGAGACTTTTTGGTGTGGAATGAGTGGCAGCTGTTGGAATGGAAGTATTGTCGGTGTTCGTTAGGTTTGATGTGAACAGGCCATCTGTGAGGTGGAGGTATTCAACAAGGAATGTGGTTCGTTGGACTTAGGAGAACCAGGTGAAGAAGCAAATGGGGAAGAAGGTGTTGAGGTTATCGAAGACTATGAGTACAGTGTTTTCGCCCCAGTCCAGGTAATGAAAATGCCATCAATGAATCAGAATCACACAAGCGTTTTGGGACTCTTGGTGGGTAGGACGGTTTCCACTAGATGGCCCACGAATAGGTTGATACAGGAAGGTGCAGTGCGGTTACACTGCAGCTTCCTTTGTTTTTCTGATACCTTTAAAGGAGAAGAAATTGTGGGAAAGGATACAGACAGTCGAGATGACCAGGAAGGGGATGGCACGTTTGGCATCAGTTGGGCATTAGGAAAGGTAGTGTTCAGTGATGGCATGGCCACAGACAGTGGGGATGTTAGTATAGATGGAGGTGGCATTCACAATGATGAGCAGGGCACTGAATGGTAAAAGGACAGGCACTGTTGAAAGTTAGTACAGGAATGGTTAGCCATATTTCACATACAAGGATAGGTTATGGGTAACAAGCTGAAGGTGTTGCTCCACAAGCACAGTGAAGCTGCAATATCCCAACCAGAATGGTGTGTCACAGCCACTTGGGTTTAAGGTTTTAGGAAGCATGTAGAAGTTAGCTGTGTGGGAAGTAGTGGGGATGAGGAATGAGGCAGAGGAGATGTTATGGGATGGAGCTAGGATTTGAGGGGGAACACATCAAATTGGATTTCAAGAATGATGTCACTGTGGCAGGACTTGTAGGCAGACACGTCTGACAGCAGGCGGAGCCCCTCAGCCAGGTAATTTGTGCAGTTCATAATGACAGTGATGGAGCCTTTGTTAGCAGGTAAGATTATAAGGCCTAAATCTGAAGAAGGGCTTTGTTCGATAACTCAGTCTATTGCTAAATGTGCCTGTCTGTTGCTCAACACCTCTTCTACATGGGTTCTGGCAAAAATATGGACACACCACGAGAAATGCTCGCTTGAGCATATGCTAGCCAAACCTGAAAGTTGCGGTCTTTGTACACTAGCACAAATGGCACTTGTGCAATACCCCAATACATTGCATGTATCAGTTGCAGTCAGAAGAATGTTTTGTGTAGTTGTGACTGTATTATGTCTGAGCTAAGTGAATTCGAATGTAGCAGAATTGTCGGTGCTGGTTTAGTGGGTACTCCCATAGCTAAGGCAGTCTAAGTGTTTGATGTTTTCAGAAGCACCATTTCAAGGACTTATAATACATACGGGGAAAGCAGCAAAAAGATTATCCACTAAGCTACAATACGGATAAAAGTGCTCGTTGTTTGATTATGACAGACAGTAACTGAAGAAAAATGTGATGAAAAATAAGACAACAACAGCTGTGAAAGTCACTGCAGAACAGAATATTGCACTTGCAAACCCTGTCAGCACCAAAACCCAAACGGAGCTCTGGAAACAGGGAATTGCATAGCAAGCTGGAATCTAAAAATCACTCTTCGGAGATGCACATGCCAACAACACGAAAATTAGGTGTCAAACCCACAAAACCTGGACTGTGGTGCAATAGAAGAAAATAATTTGGTCAGACGTGTCTTATTTCACGCTGTTTCCAACTTCTGGCTGAGTTGTTTACATCCCAAGAGTGAAAGACGGTGGGCACTCAGTGATCGGGTGGACATATCACGATATTCTACGGTCGTCGCGGTTACTCTGCAAGACCTTATTACTGCCGATGATTATCTGACCATTTTGGCCGATCAGGTCTATCCCGTGGTGCAATGTTTGTTCCCCAATAGTGATGCAGTGTTCCAAGACAAGAGGGTTCCTGTTCACACAGCTCGCATCATCTAGGGCTGGTTTTGTGAGAGCAAGAATGAATTGTCACATCTCCCCTGCCACCACAATCAGCAGATCTTAATACTAAGAGCCTTTGTGGTCTACTTTGGAGAAAAGGATGCACGATTGCTAAGATCTCCATCATCGCTAATTGAACTTGCTACTATTTTCTAGGAAGAATGGTATACACTCCTTTGAAAACCCTACAGGATCTGTATTCATCCATTCCAAGATGACTGGTACCTGCTTTGAATGCCAACAGCTTTCCAACACTGACTTAGGCATGGTAATGTATTGGGTTTCTGGTGTTTTCATATTTTTGTCCAACTTCTTTATGTTAGTTACTAGCAATCTACCTTAATTCATATTATTATTATTGTTATTAATATTCCATACTGGATTTTCCATTCTGTGCTTTTTGACCACTCAAATGTCATGACACACAGTCAGTGGTTACATTTACTGCATCCACTGCAAAAAAGCTCAGATAGTTAGTAGTTACAATGTCAATCTGTATGACTTTTTGCAAGATATGTGACTGACCAATAGCATTTTGACAATATTCAACTTTTACCACACTATACTGTTACTGTGTGACATTGTGCTGCCATGACACATACAATTTGACTGACGAGCCTTAAATGACACAAGAACAAATAACATTAAAATTATGTTCTTTTATACAAAATACACCTAAATTTGCCATTTTATTGGGGCCTGAGCAATAATGTCATAAATCTGAGGATAGCAGGTGACTATCAACAGATTTATGGCTCGCAATACATGGAAACTGACGCTTTTCGTAATTTATCACAATATATGTTAAGTTTCATTCCTATCTGATGCCAGGATGCCCAACAATTTTCCTGCTATGAATTTCAACAATAGTCACATTGTGTGTGGGTCTAAATATTAACTCAGGAACATGTCTAGTTAGTATAAATAGTTCCTAATCACAACATAACAGTCATAAATTGAAACCATTTGTCATCAAAGGAAGTGGCCTACAATCTGGCTTTAATTACTGGTTGGTAAGTTATAAGAAGTGCTGCGGATGGCTGTCATTAGTGGAATATCAATTGCGAGAACGTTCCTGTGTACCATATTTGTAACATAAGAAGCCACTTCACATTTGGCGTGTTTGTGTGTGTGTGTGGAGGGGGGGGGGGGCTGGAGAGAGAGAGGGGGGGGGGGGGGGGGAGGGTTGCATGACTCATAGAATCCCCCAAATGGCCTTCCATCAAATTACTATCTCTGGCTGTCACCCTTATTTCCACAATGACATCCATCTGTTCACATTCTGCCAAACCTTAACCCTCACCAACATAATCCTGCAAAACCATATTAGTTAGGACTATACATTCTTGCAATACCTTCTCTCCATCTTTAAAATTCTCTGACTATGCAATGCCAAATTTCTGATGTCATGACACACATTGAACTCTTGCCCTCCAGGAACTAGAGCAACACGCACAACGCCACCTCAAAAATCTCTCCAACCTGCTCACTTCCTACTCCCGTCTAAGAGTAGCACTGTCCACCACCTCTAGAACAACCTCCAAATTGCCCCCACATCCCCTCAAAGCTTCAAACCCTATGGTCGTAGACATGCTACATTTACCCCACCCTCCAAACTCTCTCCCACCACCACACATAATCCAGAACTTAAACAGACCCTTAACACAGTCACGAACATTTCCTCCAAAAGCCTTAGCCCCGCGAAAGTATCAGTCCTTTCTAAAGGCCTCACCTTTTGCCCCACCTCCAAGTTCAATCATGCAGGACTTGTTAAAGATCTTCTCTTTTTCTCCCAGTCTCTACGGAGGAAACACTTACTCGCCACCAACTGTCCAAACGATCTCAACCAAAGACCAAAGTTGAACCCTGCCTGACTCAGTTCACTCCTCCATCCAACTGTGATCCACCCACACTGCTCTCAAATCACCCCCTGTTAACTTTCCAGAAATTCTAAATCTTGAATCTTGCCTCACCATCAGTCCCCAAATCCCTCAACATGCACACTAACCTTACAGCTGCAGAAAGATCCGTAATCCACCTTCTAAAAATGGATACCGATCTTATAATCCTACCTGCTGACAAAGGCACCACCACTGTTGTTTTGAACCACATGGATTACCTGGCAGAAGGGCTCCACCAGCTGTCAGATTCATGCAGCTACAAACTGTCCCACAGTGATCCCATTAAGGATCTCCAGTCTCTCCTCAAATCCTTAAGCCCATCTCAGAACCCCTCCCAGAGTCCATCTCTCTCCTCACCACTAACGCTACCCACTCTCATACCTCCTGCATGCTTCCTAAAGTCCATAAACCCAACAACCTAGGATGCCCCATTGTGGTCAGTTACTGTGCCACTACTGAGAGAATCTCTGACCAACTATATCCTCACCCACAACTACTTCTTCTTTGAAGGCATTACTTACAAACAAATTCGGGGTACAGCTATGGGCACCCATATGGAAACCATCCTATGCCAACCTATTCGTTGGCCATTTAGAGGAATCCTTCCTCAACACTGAGAATCCCAAACCCCTTACCTGGTTCAGATTCACTGATGACATCTTTTACTGATCTGGACTGAGTGTAAGGACACCCTATCCACATTCCTCCAGAACCTCAACATCATCTCCCCCATTCCCTTTGCTTGGTCCTACTCAGCCTATTAAGCCACCTTCCTCAATGTTGACCTGCACCTCTAAGATGACTAAATCAGAACCTCCGTCCATATCAAATCTACCAACCACAAACAATACCTTCAACTTTGACGGCTGCTCTCCACTCCACACCAAGAAGCCCTTTCCATACAGCCCAGTCACCCATGGCCGTTGTACCTGTAGTGAAGGGCGGGCCCCCTCTGAATATGCAGAGGGTCTCATTGGGGCCTTCACATATCATAATTACCCTCCCAACCTTGTACAGAAACAGATCTTTCCAGTCACCCAACACCTCATAAAGTCTGCTGACAGCAATAAAGATTATACTGGCCGTACTTTAGTACTTAGATTTAGAGTACAGTAGTAAATGGTGGCACTGACAGTGCCAAAGATTAAACTGATTGTACAATAGTACTTGAAACATCGATGGTATAGTGTATCCAAAGATAATTTACAACTACAGAAAATGGAAGTCAGATTTTAACTGCCTTTTTTATGGGCATGTGTATAGACATCTCATATCTGCACATATCTGCTAAACTTTCAAAATGCATCTGCAAAAATTACAGCATATTTCAAAATATATTATGAAAAATACATATTAAAATGTCTTTACATATATGCATTCAAAATTACCATTTATAAAAATATTTGAGGTAAGATAATAGGGCAAGTATTATATTTTTGTTGCTTATCTGCAGCATGTAATGAAATAACTAGAAGAACCTACACAAATTACATGCATTTTGTTCATTTAATAAATATTTCTAGAAAGAGTAATTTTAAATGCATGTTTGTACAGACATTTTTAATACATCTTTTTTATAATATATTTTTATAATAGAGGGAAACATTCCACGTGGGAAAAATTTATCAAAATTTTTTTTTGATAAATTATAATATATTTTGAAACACACACACACACACACACACACACACACACACTCTCTCACTCACTCACTCACTCACTCACTCACTCTCTCTCTCTCTCTCTCTCTCTCTCTCTCTCTCTCTCTCTTATCCTTGGATACACTATACAACGGATGTTACAGGTAGCATTGTACAGTCAATTTATTCTTTAGCATTGCCAAGGTCATCATTTATTACTATACTTTAAACATAAGTTACAGAAATTACTTTGTGGACCACTAAACAAAGATCTGAGGAAAAGACTTGCCAAATGTTGCATCTGGAGCATTGCACTGTATGATGCAGAGACCTGGACATTGTGGAAGGAGGCTGAAAGAAGATTGGAGGCACTAGACATGTGAATACGGAGAAGAATGGAAAAAGTGAAATGGGGAGACTGAGTAAGGAATGAAGAATTATTAAGAAGAGTTGGAGAAGAAAGAAACATGCTGAAAGTAATCATAAAGAGAAAACGGAACTGGACTGGACATTGTTTGAGGAGGGACTGTTTATTGAAGGAGGGAATAGAAGGAATGGTGGAGGGAAAAAGAAGATATCAAATGCTGGACAATATTAAAGGAGGCAAATACTCAGAACTGAAAAGACTGGCTATGGACAGACAAAAGTGTAAGAGGCTTAACCCATGACAAGACCTGCCGTACGGCAGAATACCATGCTACTGCTACTACTACTACTACTACTACTACTACTGCTACTGCTACTACTATTACTAAACGTACGTTTAAGTACTATAGTAGAGCCAGGTTACTCTTTAGTGTTGTCAGCCAACTTCAGGCATTAATGTCAAAGCAAGTTTTCCATGCTGCTCAGTTTCTGTCTTTTACAGTGTATATTCTGACAATGCTCTTGCTCATTTTAAGAGTGAAATCAGTAAATAAAAAAATAACAAGTGCAACTTGTGGCTATTTCCAAAATAGTTTTAACATTCGCTCCCCCAGCAGACAATGCCTGCTCGTGTCTGTCCACACTTAAAATTTGAAAAAAAGAGGAATAATTTTTTGTCACTGGACTTACACGTGTGGCAAACAGCTCCAGAATAACCTGTTCCAGTACAGTCACAAAAGAACTCGTGGGAGTTCTGGCGGCAGGCACCCGCATGTTCACAGGGATTTGGATTGCAACGATCAATCATTTGGCAACCTTCAAGCACCACCTCACCAGGGCAGCAATACTCCTGCAAAAATCCAAAGAGACAAAATTAAAATCAGGAATATATTCTATACATGTGAGCTTCAAAGTTCTCGGCCTGACAAACACTGTGCTTTGTAAGTAAATGTATTCCTGCATGCACTCTTGTCTCTGACAAACACTCGCCTCATCTAGGGTAATATATTGCATTCTATCATTCAAAAAGTCTTCAAACCAGTCAGATATCTGAAATTTATACCATGTGCTTGGACCTTTGTTAACAGTCTTCAGTGTCAAATGCTTTCTGGAAATGTGAGAATGTAGAATCTAACTGTTGGTCTGCATCAAAAGTTCACAGAGTATTTTCGTCGAAAGGACAAGCTGTGCTTTGAATGAGTGAGGCTGATATAAGGATGAAACTCTACTCTCTCTAGAAAACTCCTTTGCTTGTCAACTATCTCAGTGCATTTCTAATAAAATGTAATACAGTAATGATGATGAGGTCCCATACTCGGAGGAGCGTAGGGGACGATGCAGAATGTCCGCACCGCCGTACTAGACAAGGTCCTAGTGGAGGTGGTATGCCATTACCTTCCTCCAACCGTAATGGGTATGAATGATGATGATGAAGACGACACAACAACACCCAGTCATCTCGAGGCAGGAAAAATCCCCGACCCCACCAGGAATCGAACCCGGGTCCTGGTGTACAGGAAACGAGAATGCTACCGCAAGACTACGAGTTGCAGAAAATACAAGACCCTCATTTAATTAATCTCTCAAGGCCCAAATATATTCTCCTTAAACAGGGTTTTATCTTCATTGGGGGTTTTGAATTTGTACACAGGAGCAATACCAAATCTTAATTCGAGCACGTTTAGTTAATATAAGAGCTATTTAATTCCAAAATTACTAACATCTGATGCTATAAAGTGATTGGTGTTTGTTAGAAGTACAGTAAAATGGTGTTTATGTAGCGGCAATTACAGAAATATCAGTGATTCTACTCATTTTCTTCTTACAATATTGTTACATTCCATCCTGGATTTTCCATTGTTTGATTAGTGATTCTACTTCTTTCTTCTTCTGGGACAATGTTCTCTTCAACAGCAAATGATGTACTTTAGCCAGTCTTCGTTAAACAATTTAACACAAGCTGTCGTGTTACAGAATTTCAACCAGCAACAACATCTACTTCCACACAACAATTCTGCAATTCACACTAAAAGTGTCTGGCAGCAGGTTCACTGAACTGCTTTCATTCCGTTTCTCTCCTGTCCCACTATCTAACAGGGTGCAGGAAAAATTAACACCCAAAACTTTCTGTGAAGCTCTGATACCTCTTATTTTATTAACATGATCATTTCTTCCTACGCAGATAGCATCAACAAAACATTTTTGCATTTGGATGAAAAAGCTGGTGATTGAAATTTCATGAAAAGATCTTGCCGCAATGAAAAATGCCTTTGTTTTAATGATTGTCATTCCAACTTCAGTATCATATCCATGACACACTCACCCCTACTCTGTGATATAAAAGAAGCTGCCCTTCTTTGTACTTGTCAATGTTGTCCGTCAATCTTACCTGGTATGGATCACGTATGACACAGCAATATTCTTAACAGAAGGTGGACAGGTGCAATATGGGCAGTCTCTTTAGTGGATAAGTTACGTCTTCTAAGTGTTCCTTCAACCAAATGCAATCTCTAGTTCACCTTCCCCACAATACGGAGGGTGTGGGATGCACTTCACGACGATTTTTGCAAGATATTCAGCAACAACATTGGCAATATGCAGCCATGCATTATTGTGGTGCAGCATCCAGCCTGCTTCATGGAAATGTAGTCTTTTGCGCCTGATATGGACTTACAATGTTTTCAGGACATCCCTGCAGTATTGTCCAGTTACTGATGTGTGTGTGCAGGTACAACATGCTGATAAACCATTCCATGAATACCAAAGAATGAGATGACCATAACTTTCCCAATGGAAGCAACCATTTTTGCTTTTTTGGGGGTTGGTGATGAAGCATATTTCCACACTGAGCTTTGCTGTTTGCTATCAGGATCAAAATGAGGTAGCCAAGTTTCATCAGCAGTAATTACTTTTGAAAGAAACTGCGGATCTTCCTCTAACATCAACTTTAACTGCATGCAGACCTGCACGCGAATGTCCTTTTGTTCGGGAATTGACAGTCTTGGAACCCATCGTGCACAAACACATGTCATGTGTAATTTTTCCAAGCGCTGGCATGTTGATAGACACACAAACATACACACAAACTTCAAGCTTTCGCAGCCAACGGTTGCTTCATCAGGAAAGAGGGAAGGAAAGGGAAAGACAAAAGGATGTGGGTTTTAAGGGAGAGGGTAAGGAGTCATTCCAATCCCGGGAGCGGAAAGACTTACCTTAGGGGGAAAAAAGGACAGTTATACACTCGCGCGCACACACACATATCCATCCGCACATACACAAACACAAGCAGACATTTGTAAAGGTGCCTTTACAAATGTCTGCTTGTGTCTGTGTATGTGCGGATGCGTGTGTGTGTGTGTGTGTGTGTGTGTGTGTGTGTGCGCGCGCGCGCGCGCGCGTGCGAGCGTGCGAGCGTGCGAGAGAGAGTGTATACCTGTCCTTTTTTCCCCATAAGGTAAGTCTTTCCGCTCCCGGAATTGGAATGACTCCTTACCCTCTCCCTTAAAACCCACATCATTTCGTCTTTCCCTCTCCTTCCCTCTTTCCTGCTGAAGCAACCGTTGGTTTGTGCGTATGTTTGTGTGTCTATCAAAATGCCAGCACTTTCGTTTGGTAAGTTACATCATCTTTGTTTTTAGATATATTTTTTCCACGTGGAATGTTTCCCTCTAATATTGCAATTAGTATTAATATTCTGATGATTTTACCAGATAGTACATGAGAGCATCATCTACAAAGAATGTAAGAGGGCTGCTCAAATTGTCTCCTAAATCATTTACATAGATTAGGAACAGCAGAGGGTCTATAACCCTTCCTCGGGAAATGTCAGACATCACTTCTGTTTTGGAGAATGACTTTTCAAACACATAAAGAGCCTAAAAATGCCGATTCTCATCACTTACTTCCTCATAAAGAATGAAAAGGCTTTTGCACAACTGCTAATCCATATCCAGGTTTAACAGAGTGTATTATGCCCAGGTCCAGATTCTCTCGAAGACTTGTGCTGTTCAGAGGAAGTAACACATTTACATTTCCCTGAAGGGATATTTCCTCGAGATGCACAGGGCACTGATCAATAATGCTGCACCCATCTTGGTATCAAAACACCTGAGAAATCTCAAAGATTTCTGACCTCATCCAGGCACTGCTGTTGGGACTCATTAGTATTAGGTAGTTTGTTAGAGGTTTTTGTTTTGCATGTTGGTATTCCAGTTGCTATGGGTTTATTTTTTGATTGCCCTTTTTATTTGTAGTTCGTTGTTGTTATTTGTGTTACATATTGTCATTTTATTATTTGAAGATAATGAGTGGAGCTGCAAATGCTAGAAAATGGATTGCCAAGTGGAGAAATCTGAACATTTCTGACATATTTTTCTATTTGAGTTTAACGGAGGGGCGAGAGTGGCAGAGACTGCCAGAAATACTAGTACCACATATGAGGATAATGCCATTTGACAGAGCATGGTAAGAAAATGGTTTATAATTTTAAGGATGATCATTTTGACATCAGTGACTCTCCATGTTCCAGAAGATCGTTTAAACACATCAATCCACAATGACACATTTTAATGTACTCGAGAACTGGCAAATGTTATGAACTGTGATCAATTCACCATTGTGCAACATTTGCGCGCAATGTGGAAGGTTACAAGATTGGGTGTATGGGTACAACATGCTCTAAGTCAAAATCACAAAAACTGGTGGTTGGCGACGAGTGCATCTCTTCTTCCTCTTCATCAACTGGCTCGTGAACCACACCAACCACTCATATCGCATATCATTACTGGTGATGAGAAATGGTGTCTTTATGGTAAACAAGGAAAAGGAGAGGATGGCTGAGCTCAAACAATGCAGCAACTCCCTGTACAAAGACCTGAGAACATCCACAAACGGTAATGTTACGAATCTGGTGCAACAGCGACAGTGTAGTGTACTACTAATTGCTTCCCTGAGTGCACCCAGCACGGCTGACATTTATTGTTGACAACTCAAGACATCTTGCAGAGGTAATCCAAGAACAAACAGCAATCAGGAGGACTGTGTAAAGTCTTGCTACTTGATAACAACAACAATGCATATTCTGCTAGACTGACAAAAGACAGTATACGGGAGTTGAATTAGAAAGTCATTCTGTACACACGTTATTCTCCTATCTCGCAGCCTCATATTTTTATCTTGTCCGCACTCTATCAAATCATCTTCAAGGAAACTCCTGAGAAAATGCCTTGACAAGTTCTTTGCCACAAAACAGTCACAGAATCGAAAAGTTACCCCAGCGTTGGCAGACTGTTGTAAACAGTGAAGGAGAATAGATTACTGATGACTACAAAATATGTTATGAGTGTCTGTTGTATTTATTACACTTACAAAAAAATATTATGAATTTATGCACCAATTTAATACAAGTAAATTTGCATTTTATTCGTGGAGCCAAATTTTCACTTCCGTCACTGTGTACACACAATAGTGCAATCAGTTTTTCTTCACCTTTTTATCCCCATGGCGTTTTTTCCCTGATGGGAATATGTTTTTGCAGGACTTAAATTATAAAAGCCATCAGTTTCATCAATGTTGAAATTACCTCTTGGTGCATTTCCCTGTTCATGTAATTTTCTTCCAATAATTTACACTTTCTACATCCACAGCCACACTTTCTCCACTTACTCCCTGAACAACACATTATGATGGTTTTTGAGATAATCCAACCAACTATTGGGTACACCGAAATTTTAAACGCCAATCTCAAGGCGATTTTATGAGGCTTCTCTTGCAGCATGTTTCTGCTTATAAGAATGTTGCTACTTCTAATTTTTTGAGCCCACTTTAAATAATATTCACCACAACACTGAATGCACGGAGAGGGTGAGAAGTCCCTGTACCCCTGTAAGAGAATCCTCATTATACAGTTGAGTTAGAATGGAATCTGCCTCACATATGGACATTGACAGTGAGGACATCAAATCTACTTGGATCGTACTTTTTTGAAGGAACTGTGAATGGCGCAAATTATTTACACGTTACAAACACAGCCAATACCTCAGCTCACGGAAAGGGGCTTCACAGAATGCATATGGTTGCAGCAACACAGAGCATCTTCTCATTCGATACCTGTGGATACAGGGACTTCTCGCCAACCCTGTAGACATACAAATGTTGTTTCTGTTGGATCCAGAGGAGCTTCAGAATTGAAGAACACTTCCTTATTTTTTGAGTATTTTGCATAACATAGATGGTACGAAACAGTGCTGCTTCACCATGCCGGAAAATTTTATCTTATGATTGTCTTCAACATTGAGGAAGATCAGCTTTTCCTGAATTGTAACCTTTCTACATTTTCATGCTATATCTCCACAAAAGTAAAACTGATGACTCTTTTACTTCAATAACCAAAGAACTATACATCTCACATTTGTACACTCCATGACTACATCATCAGATCAAGTGACCTAAGTCAAATATTACGCAGGGCAGATATTCATTTTGGAATTGTTCAACACGCTTTCCAGTGTTGCTACAAGGGAACCTGAATAACTAATCCAAAAAACTACAATCTATGTAAGTGTCGAGTGAAACAATTAATTACCATTTAATGCATCAAGACACAAAGTAAGACCTATGAGAAAGTGAAAAGTCAAAGTCACTCAGACGTGTCAGGAATTGCACAAAAACTGGATTTTAATTGGCAGAACATTCTGTGCTTATTCCATAACAGCAGGCTTTTTTAAAAGTAGCGCTTCCTCAAAGTGGGGAAGAATAACATTGTTCTTATGGGAATTTCGCCACTCTTCTTATGCCAGTTTCACCAGTAATGGAAATATTCTTTAAAAGTAGGATTTCCTTAAGGGGAGCCGGAGGTGCCTATGCTGCCCATGTTAAAATCACTAAGTTTGAGGAACATTTATGAATAAACTACCAAATAGAAAAATTTGAATTTTTTTTTTTACATATAGAGTGGTTTAGTATTGCAGTTATGACAGAGGGATTTTGGAGTATCTTTTCCAGTTTCCTTCCAATTATTTTTTTTATGAATGACCCAAATTTCTTTACAAATAACTGCTTTATAATTTAACTGAAATGAAACTACTGATTAGCTGGAACGCCCTTGAGAAAAAAACAATAGAATTAAGAAGAAACAAAGTTGAACTAGCCTTTCAGCTTACTAAAAATACTTATAATAAAAAGTCCCTCTCATGGAATTCAAAAATAAAACATTACAACACTGTCATTAAACCAGAAGCACTATATGCAGCTGAGACATTATCTATCACTAACCATGGCCCAATTGAAAGGCTAGAGATCAAAGAAAGAAAAATATTGAGAAAAATTTTAGGCCCCAAATTTCATAACGACAAACTAATTCATACCAAAAATGAAACACTCTACAAAACCACAGAAAAACTTTCGGATACAATGAGGAAAAGAAGAATTGAGTTTTATGGGCACATTCTCAGAATGAACCCAAATAGACTTACAAAAAGAATGTTTGACTACTTCAGGAATAAAAAATCCAAACCAAATTGGTTTATCCAAACAGAGAAAGACTTAAGAGAACTACACATCACAGAAAAAATGCTCACAGACAGGACCGCAAAAATGATAAGCAAAGACAGAAAAGAGGGATTCCAGCTCCAAAATAGAAAGAAAAGAACGATTGTCATCTCTGATGAGGAAAGAAAAGCAAGATCAGAAAGAATGAAGCAGTACTGGGCGAAAAGAAAGGCACAGAACACACAGAAGTGATTGATTCAACGTACCCCAAAGTTGGGTGAAATGAAGAAGAAGAAGAAGAAGAAACTACTGAACATATTGCCAAATGGCTGTGTTACAATGTAAGTTTGACCACTAGGAGTGCTGTATAAAAATTTCATCTCTCTAGCTTGAGTGGATTTTGATAAAATGTTCCTTATATTCGAAAAATTCTAATTTACGGGAAACGGCTATCAAAGTTTCTCAATACATTCCTGCACTATAGGATGGATTATCAGGGTCTTCTTCTTCATCCTCCAAGAGCTTCCTCTTCTGTCTTCTTTTCTGGCCTGTTGTTCCATCATACTTCTTATGCCTTTCTCTTCTTTCTGCTCCTCTTATCCTTTCTCTGTCAATATTTCTTAGTGCTCGTACAGTGTTCACCCCAGCTGTAAATCCTAATGCCTTCAGAACTTCACACTGTTCCCTTGGTTGTATGTTGCTATTGCATCATAAATGCCAAAGTGCAGTGTTTTTATGCTTACAAACACCCTTTTAGGAATCACTTTCCAAATCAAATTGTTTACGCTCTCATTAGGATTCTGTGTCTTTCCGTGTAGACATTTGTGTAACAACTATGGCTGTGATAAGTCATGAAAAATTGGTTTTATTGCATTTATCACAGCTGCTGGCAAACCATGTTTGTGATCATAGTCCTTTTTTGCATTATATTTGCACCAAGAATCTTTTGGCCACAGGCTGTGTTGAGGGTATTCATTGGAAGAGGCAGTATGAAGGAACAATGCCCACACTGCTTTTCACGTGTCACTAACATTACTAGTATTTTGCCTTATAGCATACCCATAGTATCTCTGTAGACGTTCAAACACCTCATCAGTAAGCCTGCCTCTCCCTCCTATTGTCTTTCCATCACTGACCTTACTTGAACCCAAAGTTTGTTTCAGCCTTCGAAGCCGTGCGCCCATACGCTTTTGCACATGCCCAATGCATTCCAACATTTAACTACAAATTCATTTTCATATGGTTTCAGTTCCTCTATAGTCTTGAAACCTTTGGAGTCACCATCCCCAAGGTAGTATTTGTACCTAACGTTGTATCTGGGAACTGAACGTTCAAAAATTTGTTTCTCTCCATCCACTTCCATTGCTCCACTTGATCCACTAAAATTTGCCTCACAAGTTCCACTGTGCTCTCCTTTGATTTTATTTTTTAACCTACAATGTTTTGATAATATTGCAACATCTATCACTTTTGCACTATCACCACAAGTAGCAGTTACAACCCCATTCAGGGATTTATGACCCCTCTTTTGCCAGGAACCATCTAATGCCACTACCAAATCCCTAGAACCACCGTTCATTTCTACAGATTCCTCCACTGCTTCCTTCATGGTTTCCAAAGCCACATCTTCAACAGAGGATCCTACCAGTTCACAGTAGTGCCCAAATTTGCTTGGAGGCGATGGCAAGTTCATAATACCACAAAACAGTTTACCAGCAGCAGACCCTTTTCCAATGGATCGAAGACCATACACAAGTCGAACATTCACATCAAACACTCTAGATCGTCCATTTTCACCAAAGAGTCTGGCATGTGAATTGTAGAAAGTCACTTGATACTTGAAACATGCACAGATTATCTTCATCTCACAAGCTAAACCAAAGTGCTTTGTTATCTCTAGTCCCACTCCTACACTTGAACACATTTTGCATAGAACACTTTCTTTCAGCACAGAAGATAATAATCCAATATTCAGTACTTCGTTAATATCATCACTGTCACTAACATATTCACGAAATTTGTCACTTCCACCCGTCAGCTTCTTGCTAGAAGATGTCACAGGGCTATGGCCGGCCATGTGTTGCTTAGCAAAAGAACGCACTGTTTCAGTAATTGTAGTATTGCAACTTGGTATTAGTGTTAATTTTCTTTTCCCTACGTTCTTCCTCTTCTTATATACACGGTTACTAAAACGTGGCATCGTAACCAGAACAACGCTTTACACAAGAAGTACAATACTACCAACAACAGGCGCAACACTGAACTAATTCGAAACAGTAAACAGCAAAGAGACGATGTTCCGCACTCTTAGCGCTTCATTTGTCACAGAAAACAATGTAGCCAACCCTTGCACACTCGCTGTATGCGTAACATAAGGCGCTGTATGCGTTAACAGGCCGAGAAAATCCCAAGCAGTTCGCCAGGAAGTCACGAGAGGGTGTCAGATGCATTCAGCGGCCGCCCATTTCCTCTGCAGGCGTGGGGGAAAATGGTAATAACTCCACTTCTAGGGCAAGTAGAACAATAATTCAAAGTTTACATTAAAGAGGAATGTTCCAATTAATTTTTGGTAGGGGAAAAAAAAAAAAACTTAATTTTTTGGATTTGACCTCCTCCAGCTCCCCTTAAGGTTGGGTTTGTTAAATTGGGATTTTATTATACATAGTACAACACAGTAATGTTCAACAAGCATTACAGTTTTCAAAATTTCAAAACTCTACTCACATCTGACGTCCAGTCCTTTGGTGGCTTGTAATTTCCATCCACACTAATCAAACGCATGCAGCCAACAAAACCTGGAGTCCCAGTCACTCCACCTAAATGCAGACATACAAAAAGACATCAGTTTTTATTGAGCCCAAGCTAACAAAATGTTTTCAAGAATGGTAATTCAAGTCCCTCATCACATGCAAATAACATGATACACAAATGTACACCACACAGTTATATGTTCAAGCAGAATCAAAACAAAATATTTGTGTTCTAGGAGTATATCTTGTGCTAACTTAATACAATTTAAATTTAGTAATGAACATGATCCTTTCAATGCAAAATTTCCTAAACTGTCCATATTGCAACTTACTTGCATTTTTACACCAGGTAGAAAAAAATAGTTCTGAAGATAAAATGATACAGTCAAAGATAATCACCTACGTGTAAGGAAACTAGTCAGAAGTTACAGGAGCCAATGAATCTGAGGGAAAAGCATTAGTTGAGGAAGGAGATGCGGGAGGGGTGCAGAGAGAGAGAGAGAGAGAGAGAGAGAGAGAGAGAGAGATTATCCAGTCCATATACTGTATATGTCATAACTCTACTCATATCTGATGTCCAGTCCCTACGCTGACCTAGAAATAAGCGAAACCAAAGTGAAATCTGGAAAGGGACTCAGTTTCAGGGAAATAAATCAATCACATGAGAATTGTCAGTGAGACTGCACTTCTGTCAGAGATGGCAAAGGAAGAAATTTTAGAATAAGGCACAAAGAATACACCTAGGACAGTGAGAGCAATCAATCTACATTTTACATGCACCTACAAAGGGTGGGGGGTGGGGGAAGTAGTAAGAATTTAGCATAAGGTACTCAAAAGGACATAACAATAAGTATCCCAGAAGAACTAAATGCGTATGAAGTTCTTAATGAGCAAATGAAACTAAAACATACAAAAGTGCCAAGATAATTTTACTGATATCCTTAAAGAGAAATGATATTTAGGAACTTCATAACACATCATACCACATAAATAACAACATAACGTTCAACAAATATCTTTGTACGAGAAACTAAAAAAAATATAGTTACACAACTTTTGTAATGTACCTATTATCATTGATTATATTAATATAATAGAGGGAAACATTCCACGTGGGAAAAATATATCTAAAAACAAAGATGATGTGACTCACCAAACGAAAGCGCTGGCAGGTCAATAGACACACAAACAAACACAAACATACACACAAAATTCAAGCTTTCGCAACAAACTGTTGCCTCACCAGGAAAGAGGGAAGGAGAGGGAAAGACAAAAGGATGTGGGTTTTAAGGGAGAGGGTAAGGAGTCATTCCAATTCCGGGAGCGGAAAGACTTACCTTAGGGGGAAAAAGGACGGGTATACACACACACACACACACACACACACACACACACACACACACATCCATCCACATATATACAGACACTGCTTGTGTCTGTATATGTGTGGATGGATATGTGTGTGTGTGCGCGCGAGTGTATACCCGTCCTTTTTCCCCCCTAAGGTAAGTCTTTCCGCTCCCGAGGTTGGAATGACTCCTTACCCTCTCCCTTAAAACCCACATCCTTTCGTCTTTCCCTCTCCTTCCCTCTTTCCTGATGAGGCAACAGTTTGTTGCGAAAGCTTGAATTTTGTGTGTATGTTTGTGTGTCTATCGACCTGCCAGCGCTTTTGTTTGGTAAGTCACATCATCTTTGTTTCTAGATATATTATCATTGATTTGTGCATATAAAATTTAGAGCATCACTGGAGAATGCCGTCTAACATATGTACATGCTATTATAAACATCATCACATACAGAAATTACAAAAAGCAAAAAAATTGACAGATAAGCAAAAAACATTCCAGGATCAAGTATTGTAATACATGTTGTAACATCTGAGATGCACAGCAAACTACTACTAATACAACCGTAAGCCATATACTTTTATATTATCCTATACTGAAACCAACTTAACAACTATTTACAAAAACACAGGCCATTACTCTTGTTGCATAATACTAGGTGTGATCAAATACTAATGAGAATTTTTTTTTTTCTTACAGAATCTTTATTTATTCATCAACATCTACCTCATTCCCTTCAAAGTACTCCGTCTCAGATATAATACACACGTGGCTGCACTTTTTACAATCTGCAAGCACTTCTGAAACTCTATTTTTTGTTAAGGTGTTCAGCTCCTTCAGCAGTTCTCTTTTTATCTCATCACTGGTGGCAAAACGTTGTCCAGTCATGGTTGCCTTCAGCCTCGGAAATAGAAAGAACTTGCAGGGGCCACGTCCATCGAATACGGCAGCTAGTACAACAAAACAATTTTTTTCTTTTTTTTTTTTTTGGAGGGGGGGGGGGGGACCACAACTAATCATTGGGGTGTGACAGAGCATTATTGTGACGGAATTTCCACGAGTGGTGTTGTCACAATACTAGTCGTTTTCTTTGAATTGCTTCATGCCAACAGTGCATAACTCCCAGGTAGTTTTCCTTACTGACTATATGACCATAAGGCAGGAACTCATGATGGAGAACCCACTGTAATCGAAGCAAACAGTATGGTTCTTCAGACAGTTTCCACTGGGACAACTAGGTCTTTGTTTCATCATCATACAAGCATACCCACGTTTCATCACCTCTTATAACATTGTTTAGACGTTCTTGATCAGTGTCGACTTCATACAGCAATTCCTTAGAGATGTCTACGCAATGTCGTTTTTCGCTGAAATTCAAACAGGCTTTGCTGTTACTTGTTTCATGCCCAAAACATCTGAAGAAACTGCTTGACATGAGGCAAAGGACACGGCAACATCATTAGCAACCTCTTTAATGGTGGTTTGGCGGTTTTCCAGAAACATTTTCTTTACTTCTTCCACAATGTCGTCAGTAATTGATGTACTAGTGCGTCCAGGGTGGCCGTCATTTTCAATATCCCCCTGACCCTCTCTGAAACATTTATACTGCTCGTAGACTCTTGTATTACTCACAGCTGATTCACCAAAAGCCATAGTCAACATTTCGAAAGTGGTGCTGCACTTTATTCCATTTTTCAAGCAAAACTTAATGCAAATTCTTTGATCCATCTTTTCCAAAGGCAAAAATTCGCCAAGCACTGAAGAACACAACGTTTTTGATTGTCAAAAATAAACTAAATATTCAAAACAGCGGAAAGTGCAAACATACATTAGGAATATGTGTACCAACAAGATTTAAAAAATTTAATCAGACATTTTTCATAGTGGGAAACCAAATTTTCTATGCCCTTTTTATAAAAATATGCCACAAATGAAGACAGTCACTCTTGAACATCGATTTTTGCACTGTCATTTCTGTCAAAGTGACTTACTTCAAAATCACACTTCTAAATTCAGGAACAAGTGATAGTCAGAAGGTGTGGAATCGAGGCTGTATGATGGGTGATTGAACTGCTTCCAACTGATTTTCTGAATAAGGTTTTGAGTGATATCAGCATGACGGGGCACATATGTACGACGTTACAACGCAATGCCTTGACTGAGCATTCCATGCTGTACTGCCCCAATCTCACGTCTTCTGACTACGACATATTCTTGAAATTTAAGCGTGGCTTTGGAAGAAGGTGCTTTGACAGTGATGACAACGCAAAAAATAATGTTCAAGAGTGACTGCCTTCACTGGCGGCATCTTTCTATGAAGGTGGCATAGAAAATAGTTTCCTGCTATAATGAATGTCTGAACAATGGCAGCAGCTACACAGAAAAATAGTTTAAGGTAAGTTCTTTCTTGTAAAAATAAATTTTGGTTTGAAATGTTTTATGAGTTTTTTTCCAAAACAGTACTTCCCTTCTGAACATGCCTCATACATCGGTAGCAAATCAGCTATGAGTAGACTAATGTTACATCACGAAAATGCATGCCTGCATTTCATTAGACTGACAAAAAACACACTACACGAGTTGGGTTGGGAAGTCATTCTGCAACCACCTTATTCACTTGATTTTGTGACCTCAAATATTCGCCTTTTCTGCTCTCTGTTGAACAACTTTCACGGTACTTCCTTTCTGGATGAATATACACTCCGAACATGGTTAGACGAGATCTTTATCTCAAAACATGATTTCTACAGTCGCAGAACAGACAACCTACTCCAGTGTTGGCAGATTGTTGTAAATAGTGAAGGAGAATGTATTATTGATGATTGAAGTCTCTGTTATAGGTATCTGTTGTATTTATTAAACTTACGTAAAAATATTACAACTTAAGCACCCACCCAATAGTTTCATTCGATTGATTCATTAACTCTTCATTAGTTATTTCATCCACCCACTTAATTTTCATCATTTTCCTGTAGGTAGCAACACATTTCAAAAACTTCTGCTCTCTTCCTGCATGTACAGATTACTGTCCACATTTCACTTCTTTCAAAAAAGTACTTGTACACCTTTACTTCCTAAAGTTAACAGTATGAACCTCTAGCAATACCAACCTGCGACATAATATGATGATCCTGTGGTCATGGCTATTAATCTCACTGTCTTCATTGGTCTGCCATCAATTGACAGCACGAGTAGGTTAGGTGCAACAGTCAGGATGACAAAGTGCCACTGTCCATCATCAAAGCGCTCATCATAATTGTCCAGAAGTGCTGCTGGATTCCCACTTGTAACTATTCTCACCTTCACTTTTCCTTCATGCAGAAATAACTGTGAAAGGATGAACACAGTACTCATTAGAGAACTTAAATGTCAAGTGAATTTGTCACTAAGCAGTTTCATCCCCGGTTTCTCCAAGCTTCTTTTACGAATTTGATGACTGCCCAATCTTTTAACAATTGTCTAATTTTCAATTTTTCATTTTATCGATGTCTGTTAAATGTTATGATGATCAAAACTGATGTGCCGATTTTGGATCTTCAAACCATTTGAAGTTTCATTTAAATAAGATAGGTCCACTGTATTTGGAATATTAAGGAGCTGTTATGAAGGTAATTTAGATACTTTATTGCAGTTCATGACTTTTAGCTGTGAAGATGGGGCATAATTTTGATGCACAGTTATTGTACATAGATCGGCTAGAAAATCTATGGCCTGAATGAGTAATTTCTGAGTGCAATGACCACTCCTACATAATGAATGACAAACTCCTAGAACACATGAAAATAGCCAAGAGTATCCTATAACTCTAAAACAGCAGCTGCTTGCAACTCTGCATTTCTATGCTACTGGATCTTTTCAAATGGTAATAGAAGACCTAAATCAACTATATGTTGATGCATCAATGTGGTACCAGAAACAACCAAATTGCTGAGACCCATATATGTGAAATTCCTGGAAGGTGATGAAGTTTGTTTAGTTATTCTGGACTTCTACATGATTAGTATCTTCCCTGGAGTAATAGGTGTTATTGACAGGACTCCTATACCTACTTAGTCACCTGGTGATCATAATGCGAAAATGTTTTGCAATAGAAAATCATAATTCTCCATATTTGGGCAGACAGATTTGTGACAACTCACAAATTAGAATGTTATTTTAAACGAGAAGGATTCAAGATAAATATTTACTAGGTGATAGTGTATATAGATTTACACCATTCCTTATAAATCCATTCTTAAACATTAGAAATCAAAGAGAAGAAAATCACAACAGAGTTCACATTAATACATGTTTTTTCAGTTTTTTATTTGTGACACTTTAAAATTTATTCATGTTTTTTTTTTTTTTTTTTTTTTTTTTTTTTTTTTTTTTTCCACTAAGTACCACTGGGGTCAATCTTTCTCTGTCTAAAGTTTAATCTTCCAGTGCTGGAGACACTGTCAGGGTTTATTTATTAACTCAAACAAGCATTGGAAAACAAAATGTTAGACCAAGAAATATGCTTCAGACCACCATCCAACACCCGTAAAACAAATATCACCAAAACCAAAATATAGATTAGCTCAGGAAGATTGAAAAGCACAGACTGGTCACAGAGGCAGTGAGGACATCATAAAAGATAAGGATCAAGAAGCCTGGAGATCTGTGTTTTGTTGCAATATACTCTTTTTGAAGACTACAAAATGAAATTACTCCATTATATAGCATTTTTTCAGCTATAATTTGATTTTCCTCATTAAAGTTTGAAAATTTCAGCCTTAAAGAATAAAGAACATAGTTTCTTGTATAGCTCCAAGAGGCATACCAAGACTGCTTCTGGAAGTGGAAACAGCGTTGGGAGTGGTGTATCAATTGTGGAGGGGAGTATTTTGAAGGAGATAGCTCGAGAATAAAGTGACATATCGTTCTCCTCTCAATTTTCAGTAAATATCGATATCTAAGCTACATTTCATTAACTGCAATGTATGTGGTAAAATCAGCCAAACTCAAAGTTTGTGCAATGCATTTTCACCTCTGAAAAAGCTTTAAAATTTCGTTTTATTTCATTTGATACAGTACAGTAACTATGATGAATAATGAAAGCAAATTCAGTCCTTCATCGAGTGAAGATATCGAACTGTAAGATGAGTGAAAATCAAATTTTTTCCACCTAATATTTTTCAAGAAAATCAAATGATAAGTACTTCAAATCAGATGAAGCGCCACCTCTCATCACAGGCACCAGAATTTGGCAAGCAGTACAACCATAACAAAAGCCACCCTCAGCACAGAATGCAGGGAGCACGTCTGTTGCAGTCAAAGGGTTAATAACTGTGCCAACCCGACGCCAATGCGAAACAAATGCACAAGAGAAAGACGACTATGATTCACCAAATTTTTCTGATACACTTTGTATTTTCCAGTTTCCTCATCTGCCAAAGTGTTTCACCACTAATAGTCATCACACACTTTCTCGGTACGATGTATGGCCTTTAAAATCATCTAGTGCCACAAGGGTAAAAGATAATGTCACAAAAATGACAGCCAACTGATCGTGTATTCTTGTGGTTACTGTTATTAGCTAGTAAACCTGATGACTAGGTTTCAATTCCTGAAGACCACCACAAATTTCTCTCTGGTGGAAACGTCTTGAAGGAGGTCCACTCAGTATTTGAGGCCAACTGAAAAGCTGCTCGAATATAAAAGTAACAAAACAGATGCTCAAGTTCCTGAAGTAGCATAATACTGAGAAGCTTGCGTAAGGCTATGTGAAATATGATAACTATTTATTGCCAGAAAAAGCAGTAACTGTAATTTTTTCGGGTTCGAGTGCAAGATGTATGACAAAAACTATAGAACTTATTATTTAGAAAATTACAGACAGTTCCTACAGGATTTAAGTCCAGATGACATAGTGTGAATAGGAACCAAACCACTTTCTTGCAAAATTTTATCAGCGGAATAAAGAAGAGAAAGTTAGTGCACCTTAGCCCTCTGACTGCTGTGGATGAGATAACTTTGTCATGCTCCGCTGCTCCCCAGTACTGAGATTATGTTTAAACGCAACCTCTGAGTTTCCCTTAAGCGTTATTGATGTGCTTACCCATCCCATTGCCACTCTCCCTGCTGCAGACAAGTTTCGTCTGCATCTCAGTGAATAAAAAAGTTACAAGTATTTATCGTATGACATATGTACCTCTTTGTGTACTATCAGTCATTTGTTTTCATATCCTGAATCATTTATGAAATATGATGACTTTTACGGGCACACAATTCCCGAAGCGGAGGCACTGTGCACCCCGCATGCAACTGCCCACCAGGTATAAAAACCAATAACTCAAGAACAAGATATCATTGTACTCCAAATTTAAATAAAATTTTGATACCTTATCTACATTTCACACACAGCAATGTATGAGCTAAAATGAAGGCTACACGAAGTTTTAAAATCAGATAATAAGTATGTGGATGGAACAAGTAGCAGCATTTGGTGAGCAGTACAACAGCAACAAAAACACACTTAGCACGGCATGTAGAGAGCATGCCTGTAGCCGTAAAAGGATTTATTCATAGCAAAAGTTTGTCTTTATACATTTTTACTTTTTTCTGTCCATTTCTACAACAGTATCTGAAAATTTCCGGTTATAGTCATACAGGAGAAGTAAACACGAAATGAAACTCTGCATCCACAATGACACATTACCTGGCACTGCTGTACGATGAAACTTTTCACACTTAATTCTGGCGCCTTTTAAAATCAAATACCACACACTAAAAATTTCTGCAGAGTTTCTTTGCTAGCCTAAAAGTACAGTTCTGCATGACAAAAGCTGTGAATTATTTGCAAAAATTATATTGGCTAATAACATAATAGAAATTGGTGTCTAATGAGACTTTCATCAGTGCAATATTTACTGTGTGAATTTTACTTATTCTGCTTTCGGGCAGGTCCTCGAATCTGCTCCACTCAGCATTGCACCCCTCCTTCCGTAACTGAGCAACACTGACTTACTTTCGTTTGTCAACAATTGCTTGCATATTCTGTTTTCTTCTCTGTCGGCTATATAACGCCTTCCATGTTTACTACCAGTAAAATTAATGAAATTTAAAGAAGTTCTCACGACTTTCTGCAACGTCATTTCCTGCAATTACTTTTCCTGTTTGCAATGTGTGCTACTTTGAAGTGGATTGTGATTGTATCTGTAGCAGCCATCATGGAAATAGGCACATCAAAGTCATCTCACTATCTTACAGCACTGCCAGTTAGTGGTAATTTCAAATTACAGTAAAAATTCCAAAAAATTAGACATCTCTGTTATTAATTTCTAAAAATAAATTCCTGCCAACTGCTATGAAAATAAATAAATAAATAAACATGTTTAACGAAAATTACTGTCACTAATGAATTTGGGTTTTGTTGGACTTTGTAGAAACATCCAGTAAGAAAGGTGTTAAGAAAACTATAAAATTAATTTTGGTAGCATCTGAGACGTTATTATTTTATCATGTCACAACACATTTTACTTGTGAGAGGATCCCTGCACAGCAAGTGCGATTACTTGTATGCCACTGCCAGGATTTTAGTTCCAACATCTCACTTTAATATGACCCAGAGTATTCCCTACCTCCCAAAAAATTTTTTATTTGCAGCTCTTAACTGACCATTCCACACTGCACACCCATCACCCAAATCATTGATATACAATACAGGAAAAAGTAACTAGTACTTGCAGGCCACTTCTTACTGAAGTTGAGCAAAATACATTTGCGGGTATAGTTTTGTGAATGCCAAGTTTTATTGAAGTATACTACAATACTATTGTTCTCTGCAAGCAATACATGCACTGTACACAAAACTTCATTCTTGTAGCTGCAATGTCTCTGCATTCCATTAAAAATGTCCATCCACCATTACACTTTCTGTATCAAAAACCACGTGAGCAGGGAAGACAAAGAAAGCAGGTCTCTGAGCAAGAATATATTTTTTTCATCCAGATCACTGTATTTTCCTACTCGTTGGATACTATAATCGGACCATGATATCTGGCACTAATTTTTTGTAAACACCATCAAATTCTGTAGATTTCCCTTTTCATTTATATCCCTTTCGTGGAGAATCAAGACATATGCTCACATCTAGAGATTTTGCCATCATTACTGCACTGTTAATATAGAACACAGTTGATTCTGAAATGCCATAAGGTTTTATTGTCATTTTATGAGCTTGTGCAAAATTTTATATTATTCCAGATCAGTAAAAGACCTCAGTATGTTAGATACAACAATTTTAAATTGTTTCTGAATATCTTTCTGAATTCTACACAGGTCCTTGCTTCTACGATTCGGTGACTACCAAACACACATCAATGCACCGTTCCACGGAAGACTGAAACCACACAATATCGGACGGAGACAATGGACATTTAGCTGGCAATGGCCTAATGCACTGCCTACAGTATGAAAACAAAACTATGAGACATGCAAATCACAGCTCACAGCACCTGTGAACTGCGGATAGGGGGCGTGGCCTCGAGGAAACTAATTTCATGATGGCCGATCTAATCACACATGACCACATTATTCCCACTACAACCTGATTACCAGATCACATTGCCTAGTAATATTTAAGCACAGGTACCAAAAATGATTATATGCAACATAGATATTGTGCTGAACTTACCCTCACATGTCCACTTGTAAGGAAACTGTGATGCATTAGTAAACCATTGGGCTCATATGTACGAAAAGCAAAAGAAACATTTAATGATCGGACACCTTCATAACCTTTCAGTTTCACAAATGACCCTGCAGTGAGGAATGTAACTGGTGTAACGGGGGGATCCTGAAACAGAAATTAAGCATACACATGAGTGGGTCAAAGCACATCTCCGTAACGCATTTGTGACAAAATCTACAGTGGCAAGCTAGCATTATTTGAACACATGACAGAGGCATTCATATTAAATCAGAGCTGCTTATTATTTTATTGACAACTGTTTTTGAAAAACACACTTGTTTTCATATCATTGAAGAAGAAACTGCAACCATTCACAATTTCTGAAAGAATGGTTTATTCCACCATAACTAGTTTTAGGTCTACATCTACCAGATGACAACAAATACCTGTTGTACAAATTTCACATTTTTCGTACATTATAGGACAAAAATCTGAAATTTGTACATGAAATTTTTGCTGCCTTCTAACGACTAAGCCCACAACTTATTACAATGAAATAAATAATTCATTAAAAATGTGTCTGACTGAAGGGTTTTCTTCACTGGTATTCAGAGTAATCTAAAAGTGAAGAGAGAGAGAACTGCTCATAGAATGCAAAACGCTAGTTCATTTGGTTTCACTGATCTATTTCAAGGAATACTACACTTCCTGTGTTGTAATCAACACTCCAAAGAAAGGTTTGATTCAACTCTCTATGCTAGTCCAGCTTGTGCAAATAATTGTAGATTCACAATTAATGATTCTCTGATATCTTAATTTTTTGTTTTGTTTTCTATATTCAATGTCGCGATATCTGCAAAGTTTGGTTAACTCGTACATTCAACCCCTTTCACCCCTGTGACAGTCTATTATCAAATTAACTTGTGTTCAAAGATATGTCCTATTGATCTATCACATCAGTTAGTTAATATGTACCATAAAGTTTTTCTTCTTCTTAATCAATTCAGTACCTACTATTCAAGTTACTCATCTCCTTTTTTTTTCTTTAATACACTTCAACAACTTCTATTCTCATCTTCTCTGTCCTGTTTGTTATCTACAATTCACTTCTAAGAATACATTCAAGACAAATACTTTTATAAAGGACTTCCCAACACTTACGCTCATACGGAATAGTTATACTGCTTTAGGGGAACACAGTGAGAACCTTGGAAACAAATTATTTCATTATTATTATATTTCTCTTTCGTCTCAGACGTTATGTCTGGTTAAAAATGGAAAGTAACGCAGACCTTGATCAAGTGTGACTTCCTTTTAACTGTATGGTATATATTACATTGCATTTAGGAACTTTTGGGTAATTGAACATGTATCAATAATTACAGATTTCTGTAGTTGTATATATACGTTTGGATGTAGCTATATTGCGTTGATGTACTGGTGGATATTGTGTGGTATGACTCCTGTAGTTGATAGTATAATTGGTATAATGTCAACTTTATCCTGATGGCACATGTCCTTGACTTCCTCAGCCAGTTGGATGTATTTTTCAATTTTTTCTCCTGTTTTCTTCTGTATATTTGTTGTGCTGGGTATGGATATTTCGATTAGTTGTGTTAATTTCTTCTTTTTATTGGTGAGTATGATGTCAGGTTTGATATGTGGTGTTGTTTTATCTGTTATAATGGTTCTGTTCCAGTATAATTTGTATTCATCATTCTCCAGTACATTTTGTGGTGCACACTTGTATGTGGGAACGTGTTGTTTTTATTAGTTTATGTTGTATGGCAAGTTGTTAATGTATTATTTTTGCTACATTGTCATGTCTTCTGGGGTATTCTGTATTTGTTAGTATTGTACATCCGCTTGTGATGTGATCTACTGTTTCTATTTGTTGTTTGCAAAGTCTGCATTTATCTGTTGTGGTATTGGGATCTTTAATAATATGCTTGCTGTAATATCTGGTGTTTATTGTTTGATCCTGTATTGCAATCACGAATCCTTCCGTCTCACTGTATATATTGCCTTTTCTTAGCCATGTGTTGGATGCATCTTGATCGATGTGTGGCTGTGTTAGATGATAGATTATTATTATTATTGTTGTTATATAATTATTCAATCTCAGGCCATACAAGCCTTTTCGGTTGCTCTTTGATGAGTTACTGTGTGAAAAATGACCAAAAATTTGGAAAAAAAAATTCTGCTCTGTGGGAGAGCATTTCAACCCGATTACAAACATGTATGCCATAATACCCAATTATAAGACTAGGTTTTGTCCAAAATTTGTCAATTGAAAAATAAAACAATGGAAAATCCAGGATGGAATGTAACAATATTATGAGAAGGACAGTTGCTACTCACCATATAGTGGAGATGCTGAGTCGCAGATAGCCACAACAGAAGATTTTTACACTTACAGCTTTCAGTTAATGGCCTTTTTCAATAATACACACACACACACACACACACACACACACACACACACACACACACACACACGACTGCAGTCTCAGGCAACTGAAACCACACTGCGAGCAGTAGCACTAGTGCATGATGGGAGTGGCAACTGGATGGGGAAACGAGGAGGCTGGGGCGGGGAGGGGGAGGGATAGTACAGTAGGTATGGCGGACAGTGAAGTACTGCAGGTTGGGCGGCAAGAAGGGGGAAGAGGGGAAGGGGGGGGGAGTAGCAGGGGGGAAAAAAGAGGGGGGAGGGGGGGGGAGAGAGAGAGAGAGAGAGAGAGAGAGAGAGAGAGAGAGAGAGAGAGAGAGAGAGAGTAGGGACTGGGTGTGGTGGTGGAATGACAGATGTGTAGTGCTGGAATGGGAACAGGGAAGGGGCGGGATTGGTGAGGACAGCACTAACAAAGGTCAAGGCCAGGAGGGTTACGGGAACATAGGATGTATTGCATGGACAGTTTCCACCTGCGCAATTCAGAAAAGCTTGCGCTGGTGGGAAGGATACATATGGCACAGGCTGTGAAGCAGTCATTGAAATGAAAGATATCATGTTTGGCAGTGTGTTCAGCAACAGGATTGTCCACTTGTTTCTCGGTTACAGTTTGTCGGTGGCCATTCGTGCAGACAGACAGCTTGTTGTCTGTGATGCCTACATAGAATGCAGCACAGTGACTGCAGCTTGGCTTGTAGACCACATGGCTGGTTTCACAGGTAGCCTGGCCTTTGATGTGGTGGACAATGTTTGTGACCGGACTGGAGTAGGTGGTGGTGAGAAGATGTATAGGGCAGGTTTTGCATCTAGGTCTATTACAGGGGTATGAGCCATGAGGTAAGGGGTTGTATAAGGATGGACGAGTATATTGTGTAGATTCAGTGAATGGCGGAATACCACTATGTGAGTGTGGGAGGTGGGGAGGGAGGGGGGGGGGGGGGGAGTGGAAAGGATAGTGGGCAGGACATTTCTCATTTCAGAGCATGACGAGAGGTAATCGAAACACTGGCGGAGAACGTAATTCAGTTGCTCCAGTCCTGGGTGGTACACAGTTATGAGTGGAATGCCGGACGGTGGGGCTTTGGAAGGTGGTGGGAGACTGGAAAGGTAAGGCACGGGAGATTTGTTTTGTACAAGGTTACGAGGATAATTATGGTCAGTGAAGGCTTCAGTGAGACCCTCGGTATATTTTCCATTGATAGATTCAGGGCTACGTCAATTGTAAGCACTGTGCGACCTTACTTGATAAGTAATAAAGTGTTGTGAAATATTATTGATAAAGTGTTGTGAAAGATTATTGATAAAGTGTTGTGAAAGATTATTGATAAAGTGTTCTGAAAGATTACTGATAAAGTGTTCTGAAAGATTATTGTCTGGTTTAGTGCTCATTTTGCCAGTAAGAATTTAGCATGCTGCGTCATAATGGTGACATTACATTATATCTTCCTGTTTCAATGTTTTAATTTGAAAAGTGGCTGAATACCAGTTTCTATTACGAGTCAAGATCACACAAACATAAAAAGACGCGGTAAGGAAATTATCTTAACACACTGGTGAAGTAAAAAACAGCTACAGTATGTTAAGTACGTAACTCACAGGGCAGTGAAATGCTGTATTGACGGTCCGGTAGTCAAACTGATCCTGCCCGTACTCTGACGAGCCCTTCATAACACTTATCAGGTTGGTCGAGTTGAGGTATACATTTTCCATGCACCCCGTGAAGTTCTGGATGACCGCCAAGCCTTCTTGTTTATTAGGGACACCACCAATAAACAACTGCAGAAAGAAGTATACACTTGGAAATATAAAAACATTATTTCAAACATTTCAATGCAGGGAATTAATCCAATAATAATAAAGCACAAGGTTACTGATTATTACTCTCAATAAACAACAATGATCAATTTAATGATGTGTTTCACATAAAAGGGTTCAACACTTACTATATTAACTATAGCTGAGCGTAACATATGCTTGGAAAATATAAGGTTTGGAATTGTTACAGCAATTTAGTATTATTAAAATATTCAAACATTGCTTTACCTCCACAATTTCTGAATTGCTATAGCGACATAAAACAATGTGAAGACACTTTATTTATGCATTCAAGAACATGCAATACTAGACCCTAGCATTTTTGCAAAATCCATGCATTAGAACACACTTTTAAAGGTGTGCTGGAATGTTTCACAATTTGGTAACTATATCTAACTATTCTCCACACAACAACCAGGATGGGATAACAACAACAACATTATGAAAATTATAGATTGCTACTCACCATACAGTGGAGAGACCGAGTTGCAGACAGGAACAAGAAGGAGACTCCTAAACAAATAAGCTTTCGGCCAAAATCACACAACACACATGCACACTCAGCTCACAGACACACACAGAACCACTGTCTCTGGTTGCTGAGACCCAAGTCTAGCCTCGGCAGACAGAGACAGTGGTCACGTATGTGTGAGCTATGTTTGCATGAATATGCGCCTGCAGGTTGTCTAATTCAGAAGGAGGCATTTTGGCCGAAAGCTTATTTGTTTAGGAATCTCTTTCTTGTGCCTGTCTGTGAGTCCACTATATGATGAGAAGCAATTTATCCTTTTCTTAATACTGGGTCAGTCCAAGTGAAGTGATCCAATAAAAATTAAGTTGGTCACTTGACATTTTTCAAATATTTTGGGATTTTTATGTGTGATTACCCTACAACTGAGAAGTCTAAAACAGTTTTTAAAAAAATTTTACCTTGCATCATTACTGAATAGCGGCCATTTCTGTTTGTAAGCACACAATTATCAGTTTGGAGGCATTATCGTTAATTTGAATATCTCTACACTGGCTTAAGTTAGAACATTGCGACTGACATGTTTGTTTCAGAAAAGTCTCCTCTACAAACAAAGTTTATTACCCAAAATACCCTAAATTAATAAATAACCAATTGAAATGACCTCCAAAATTTGGTATTCATAACTCAGAAAATTCACTTTTTAGACACAAAAATAACAACCAAGGAATGATTTATCAGAGTGTTTTTTTCTTCTCTAGTGAGATATCATAAACTACTAGCCTTGTATAGAGTAAGAATAAATTTTTGAAATTTGAAAATATTTATTTTTTTGTGAAGTTCAGGGCTAGTTATCACTGGTAGGATCGAACATAAACATTTGACTTTTGTACATTTTGTCCACCTATATGATATGATAGCAGAGAACTGCAAAAATTTCAACATTGATATTTGACTGTGAACAAAGATGTGAATTTTTGAAAATCAGAAAATAATTCACATTACACAACAATTGATCTTTCGGTTGTTGCCTAATTCATGTGTCATATTGGTTAGATAAGATCGTGTTATTGAAGTTAAGGTACTGAATTTTGTGCAAAAAAATATATTGTCTAGACAAATTTAAAATAAGTATTTCCAATTAACATAGTTTTGAGATATGATGCTTCCTAATGTTAGTAGTGATGGTTAAGAACACTTATTTCCTCAGACAGCTTTAGTGATAAAGAATAAGACCTCCGAGTTGCTTTGGTATGTTCAAGCACTGAAAGCTTCCTTTTTATGTATTTCATTGGTATCCAAACTTTATCACTTGCAGATTTCCTGAATGACATTTTTGTGCATATTAACCAGCCTGCTGGCCGAAGAACATCATTGTTTTCTAAACTTATTCTCGCAAGCTGCGCAAGCCACCATTCTCCATCATATACACATGCCACTAAATCATTCAATGTTAAAGACAGAGATGTAATTTTACTGACACAATGATCCTCATGTATTTCAATTTCCGATGTTACATAGGATCGAACTAAGTTTTCTGCAATGCCAAGGAATTTTTGGAATTGCTTTGTTCCTGTTACAGCTATATAGTTTTCAAATCTGGTTTGAAGGTTTGTTTTAATATGAAGAACTACCTCTTCTTTCTTGACAAGAAAATAGGTGATGCCTTTAATGTTATCCTTGCAAAAGGCATACATGTCCTCTATTGTAAGAATTTGGTCTGTGGTCTTTGTAGGCTGGTTTTACTCACTTCACATTTTGTTGTACCTCCTACTCCACCACATACATTTTTTACCATGACAAGAAGCAAAAACGTGTCATTCGACCTCCAACCTCCCTCTGGGACAACTGAAGTGCTGTGGTCCAAGTCCTTACTTTGAATGCAAATTGAAGAACTGCAAACTTTGTCTTTTTCATTTCTGAAGTACAGAACAAGTGGATCCACTGTTGCCTGGTCAGTGACCCAATGGTATCCTTGTATTTCATTCGGAACCACAAATGAAAGGTTTTCTGCAAAATCACCTACACCTATGCATTTAGTTTCATAAAGTTGTCCTTTTTTGTCCTTCAAAAACTTACTTTTAAATTTAGAAATATAATGATGAATTTTGAGATTTTCTAACTTATCAATTAAAGATTTGAAGTACTCTTCCTGAGATTTAACCAACGTTATCATTTCAATACTGTCAGTTGTGACTCACTGTTTGAAGGTAACATTGTCAGGCATTCCCTCCTCAGATTCATTAAACAGTTCAAGAGCGGTTTCTTTACCATGGCATTTATCATAGAACTCATCATGCATTTGTAACTGTTAGCATCACAGACCATGAAATCTACGAGGGTAATACCAAAAGTAAGGTCTCCTATTTTTTGTAAGTACATAGACCTGTTTATTTCTACAATGGTTTACATCAGTTTACAGCTTGAACGTTTAGCTATTTTTCGACATAATCACTATTTCTGTCTATGTATTTTTGTAGATGCTGTGGCAGTTTTTGTATGCCCATGTCATACCAGCTCACCGCCATGCTGTTCAGAAAGTTATGAACCTCTTCTTTAACCTCTTCATTGGAGTTGAATCGCTGGGACCACAATTAACGCTGACAGTTACTGTGAGATTTAGAAACAACTCAAACGAGCAATTCAGAACCGGATAAGAGGAATGTTGAGCATGGGTGTACACATTCTCCATGACAAGGCTCGCCCACACAATGCTCGGCAAACCGTTGCTCTCCTGCAACAGTTTCAGTGGAACATACTCACCCACTCACTTTATAGTCCTGACTTGGCGCCCAGTGACTATCACATGTTCCCTAGATTAAAAGAACATTTGGCCGGAAAGCGATTCAGCTCCGACAAGGTGAAAGAAATGGTTCATAACTTTCTGAACAGCTGGTATGACATGGGCATACAAAAACTGCCACAGCGTCTACAAAAACGCATCGACAGAAATGGTGATTATGTCGAAAAATAGCTAAATGTTCAAGCTGTAAACCGATGTAAACCATTGTAGAAATAAACAGGTATATGTACTTATAAAAAAAATAGGTGACCTTACTTTTGGCATTACCCTTATAGTAACTCTTTGTAGTTAACATAATTGAGTTTGCACCAAAAGTCATCAGTTGACATTTTGATGATATAAATAAACACACATGGAGCGTGTTCCTGAGGAGCCGACCATAGTACACCACTTATGGTTTTTTGGTTTTGTTCTGTTTGCGGGTGCAAAAAACAACTGAGGTCATACACGCCCAAGTCAAAACTATAGAACACGAAGACAGAGAGGAGTTAAAAAAACAACTATACACCACTCCCTATCGACACACCGTATTTACTCGAATCTAAGCCGCACTTTTTTTCCGGTTTTTGTAATCCAAAAAACCACCTGCGGCTTAGAATCGAGTGCAAAGTAAGCAGAAGTTCTGAAAAATGTTGGTAGGTGCCGCCACAGCTAACTTCTGCCGTCGAATGTATGTAGCGCTACACAGGCATGCTTTGCAGGCACAAAGATAAATACTGGCACCAAAACCTCTGCGTCAGTAAATAAATTAAAAAAAAGTGGAAGACGAGCTTTTTTTTCCTCCGCCCCGAGTTTCAACCACTGCATTTTCATACATTATTCATCGAAGTAAATACAAATTCCGTATTGTTCATCTTCGAATGTTGCAGCGTTTCAATATACTACGAAAATCCGACTGGCAAGACTCTACGTTCTGAATTTTTTCCTACCTGTGAGAAGAGATGGTTGCTAATAGGAACTTATGACTTGTGAATCACATGCAGTATTCTCTTCACCATAATAATAATTCGAATATAAACATTTTGCCACGTATTCTTTCGAGTTTGCTGCTATCTCATTTAAATTCTTTCTGCCTAATAAACTACGAAACTAAAGTGAGACAACAGCAAACGCGGAAGAATATACCTATCATGTCATGTTCATATTCGTATTATTCTTATGCGTAATAGTGATACAGTCAGAAATGAAGCATGGCAATTGACTAGATTTTTAAATCTAATAAGATGACTTTACTTTCTGTGCAGAATGTAATGTACTAAAGAAGCGTCTGCAAAGATTTTCAAACGGAGAAAAATTTTCTCTAAACTCTCGTTCAGAACATCATCTATCATACGTAGTCCATTATTTGGTTCTTGTTGATCATTATCAAAGAAAGCAGCAGTGTAAGCAGCAACAAATAGCAGTCTCTTGCCATTGTTTCGCTAATGAGACAATTCCTCTCTCTCTCTCTTTTTTTTTTTAATTGTAAACGGCGGTAGCACGCACAAAAGCAAGCCATGCCGCGAGCGGCAACAGGCCGTAAACACTCATTATCAGAATGCGACAAACAATGCATGACACAGTACAGTAATGCATCTTCAGCTAACAGTGACGTAAACACCTATAACAAAGAGAACGGCACTTATCAGATCAAAGAAAAATAAGCAATCAATTCAAACCAGACGAAGCACGTGAAAAAGGAGGGGTAACCGTATAAAAACGGACGGAGTGCCTGACACATAGCAATGGCTACCTGGCAAAGCTTAACTGCTAAGCGTACGTCTCGAACCAAACTACTGTAACTGTATCGTCATTCATTCGACCTAAATTGTGTCTCATATTACAATGGACCAACTTTGTTTCGATTTGGAGGTGCGGCCTAAAACTTTTCTCTCCCCTTGAATTTCAAGTCTCAAATTTCAGGTGCAGCTTAGATTCGGTAAAATTTTTTTTCCTTGATTTTGAGTCTCATTTTTCAGGTGCGGCTTAGATTCGAGTGTGGCTTAGATTCGAGTAAATACGGTAATAGAAAACAGGCACGTTGAAAAAGGGCTAAAAAAGACACCGTACTCTAGAAACAGAGGTTCAAAATTAAATGGCCTTTGCCACATTGCTATGGCGGGTAAAATAAAGGGCGGTCAACAGCTCGCGTGTCATTTGCTAAAATGGGCGATAACTCAGATGGAAAACCCATGTGGGAGCGTAAGCATTTAAAAAATGGGCAGTCCGTAAGGAAGTGGCGGACAGTTAAAATTTGGGCGCAATGTGCACAAAGTGGTGGGGTAGCGCCACTTATCAAATGACAATGGCTAAAAAGGCAGTGCCCATTACGCAGTCTAGTTAAAACGACCTCCTCCTGTTTGGAGGGCCGAGAGGAGGTCGTTCAAACTACTGGGAGACGCTTAATAATCCTGAGCTTATTCCCGTGAAGGGAAGACCACTGGCGATGCCAAAGGGACACCACTACCTGACAGACAGCAACACTTAGGTCATCGGAGGGAATAGAGGAATTCGCGGGCTGAGGTACGAGGACTGCAGCTTGGCAGCAGCGTCAGCAGCCTCGTTTCCTGGCAGACCGACATGACCAGGAACCCACAGAAGCATCACACTGGCTTCACCAAGAGTGAGCAAGTGACAGTTTTCCTGGACCTGCTGCACTAAGGGATGGGCAGTGAACAGCACACATAGACTTTGAAGAGAACTGAGTGAATCTGAGCCGATAACACAATGGAAAAGGCTGTACTGCCAGATTTACTCCGTCGCTTGATACAGGTCGAAGAGCATGGCTGTAAATACTGAGCAATTTGCCAGAAGCCGATATTGAAAGACACGGGTGCCGATGAAGGCACAGCCGACCCACGGTCAGTCCAACAGCCATCAGCGTATACAAAGGTACTATCGCAAAGTTCCACGCGAGGGTCATGAAACTGAAGACGATAGACCGAGGCTGGAGTAGTGCCCTTAGGAGGCGAATGAAGGCCAAAGTTAACATGGGTCACTTCACAAAGCCAATGTGGTGAAGGGTTCATACGCAGTGGGAAAGTTGCAGGTCGTGTAAAGTTAAGCCACCTTAGCAAGTGCCCGAAAGTGGAGTCCAAGAGGTAGCAGAGAAAAGGGACGTGCCCCAACTTGCAATCATAGGTATAATTATAGGAGGAGGCATAGGATGGGTGGCCATGCATGGCAGACAAACAGCATGCATATCTGCTAAGGAGAAAATCAGTGTTAGAACAGCGGTAGACCAGCAGCTTCAGCATACAGACACTCAACCAGGCTAGTGTAAAAGGCACCGTGGCCAAACGGATGTCGCAAAGGTGAATACTGTTGAGATGGCGTAAGAGGGATGGACATGCAGACGCATAAACAAAGCACCCATGGTCGAGTTTCAAACTGGCGAGAGACAGGTACAAATGGAGGAGGGTGGTTCAATCAGCTCCCCAGGAAGTACCACAGAGGACACATAGGACACTGAGGAACAGAGTACAGCAGGCTGCCAGGTAAGACATATGGGAGGACCAAGAAAGCTTCCTATCGAGCATGAGCCCTAGAACTTTCGTAGTTTCACGAATGGAAGGGCAACAGTCCCAAGATGTAAAGATGGTAGGAGAAACGATTTGCACCACCAGACAGTCATACAGATTGTTTTGTCAGTCAAAAAGCGAAAGCCATTGTCAATGCTCCAGGAGTAAAGATGATCAAGACATCGCTGAAGATGCCACTCAGTGAGACAGGTCTGTGGAGAACTGCAATAGATGGCAAAATTGTCAACAAAAATGGAGCTGGAGATGCCCGGCGGAAAACAGCCCATTATAGGGTTAATGGTGATAGCAAAGAGAACGACACTCACGACGGAACTGTGAGGCACATAATTTTCCTGGATAAATGTGTCCAACAAGGTAGAACCCCCACACACCTTGATAACTTGGTCTTTTAAAAATGCCTGAAGGAAACAGGGCAGGCACCCATAAAAGCCACACGTGTAAAGAGTATGGACGATACCAGCAGGTGTCATAGGCCTTCTCCAAATCAAAAAACCCGCCCAGTCTACGATTCCCGCAGAAAACCATTCATCACACGCGTGGACAAAGTAACGACATGGTCAACTGCAGAACGCCGTGCTCGAAATCCACACGATGCATTCATCAGTAAATTGCAAGACTCAAGCCACCACGTCAGCCGGGCATGAATCATACATTCCATCACCTTGCAAATGCAGCTGGTAAGAGAGATGGGGTGGTAGCTAAGAGGAAGGTTTTTGTCCTTACTGGGCTTCGGTATGGGTATGTTGATGGCTTCATGCCAGTGTCAAGGAAAAATGCCCTCTGCCCACATGAGTTTGTCCATGTTAAACTGAAAGTGTTTGCCCACAAGACAAAGGTGCTGCAACATCTGAATGCGGACAGCATCTGGCCCTGGGGCAGAAGACCAGGATGAACTGAGAGAATGGTCTAGCTTCCTCATAGTAAAGGCAGCATTGTAGCACTCACGATTTGGAGAAGAGAAGGGTATTGCCCGAGCCTCCTCCACTTGTTTCCAATGGAGAAAGGTAGGGTGATGGTGATAGAAGAGCTCGAAACTTCCGCAAAACGGCAGCCCAACGTGTTGGAGATAGCAATAGGGTCCACAATGACATTGTCTGCTACAGTCAGGCCGAAAATTGGGGAATGCGTCTTGGTCCCAGAGAGCCATTGGAGGTTGGCCCACTCATCAGAGAAAGGGGTGGAACCGTTAAAAGAACTAGTGAATGATATCCAGCTAGCTCTTTTGCGATCCCAAAGAACGTGACAACACTTTGCACACATCTGTTTATAATGAATGCAGTTTGCCATCATAGGATGGTGGTCAACAACATGGAGAGCACGTGTTGTGCACAAATTGCGTCGGGCTCTGCCTCAGTCCACCAAGAGTCTGGGACACAACGTGGTAAAGAGGAAGTGCAGGGAATAGAACGTTTTCCAGCACTAAGGATAACGTTTGTGAGATATTCTACATGGTCTTGACAACTGGGGAAATCTTGTTCTTCAAAGGTCGCCAGGGAGGAGTAAAACTGCCAATCAGACTTAGGAAGCTGCCAACTTGGGCGTGCATGCCGAGTAGGAGTCAGCAAACAGATAGCACACGGGAAATGGTCAGTCGATTAGGTGTCAGAAAGAACGGAGGGGCAAGCTTGGCAGTGCACAAGGATAGGTCCAAACGGGAATAGGTGTGTGAGGAGTCGGAAAGGAAAAGTGGGTGCTTCGGTGTTAAGGCAGAAGAGGTTGGTTAAGATCAGCCAAGAAGGCAACTCTGACACACCCTGGGAGAACCCAAAAAGGGATGATGCGCATTTAAGTCACTGAGTAGCAAAAATGGGAGAGGTAACTGCCCAATAAGCTGAAGCAAGTCTGCCCCGGTGACAGGGAATGACGGAGGGACACAAATGGTACAGAGAGAAGAAGTCAGATGTGAAAGGAAAAGGCAAACTGCAACAGCTTAAAGAATGGTCGTCCGGGAGATGGGCTGACTACGAATGTCATCTCGTATGAGCACGAGATGGAATGCCGACCTCCGGGGGAAGGTCAAAACGAATCGGTATGAAATGTGAAAGCTTAAAGCGGTACTGAGGGCGCAATTTTGTTTGCTGGAGGCAGAGTACAAGAGGGCACTGCAACACTAGAAACAGGTGAAATCCTGTTTGTGGGACTGAAGGCCACGAACGTTCCACTGGAGTAGAGTCTCGATGAGGAAGAGGTGTAGGGGTGTCACCTCGGGGGCTGGGGAAGAGGCGCTACTACAGGGCACAGAAGCTGGAGGATCCTGCCCCGTGGGGTCCACAGGAGCATTGGCCTGCTTGTGCGGTCAGTCTGTGGAGTCCAATGCTGAAGAACAGTTGTTGGTGCGCACCAGTGACACGGAGGCTGGCCGCGCTACTAAGCTATCACATGGTGACACCATCGAAGAATTCTGAGTTGGCGAAGCAGAAGACCGTTTGCCTTTGGTGGACTTCTTCGAGACTTTCTGGTTACAGGAAGACTCGGGTGTTGTTTGGCTGGAGAGACGGAGGAAGTCTTCATGGGAGTACTCTTCCTGTTCTTTCTGGCCTACCGATGTGTAGCTAATGGCTTTGTCCCTTGAGTAAGAGTTTGACAGCTTGTTGTACATCTACATCTACATTTATACTCTGCAAGCCACCCAACGGTGTGTGGCGGAGGGCACTTTACGTGCCACTGTCATTATCTCCCTTTTCTGTTCCAGTCGCGTATGGTTCGCGGGAAGAACGACTGTCTGAAAGCCTCGGTGCGCACTCGAATCTCTCAAATTTTACATTCGTGATCTCCTCAGGAGGTATAAGTAGGGGGAAGCTATATACTCGATACCTCATCCAGAAACGCACACTCTCGAAACCTGGCGAGCAAGCTACACTTTGACACAGAGCGCCTCTCTTGCAGAGTCTGCCACTCGAGTTTGTTAAACATCTCTGTAACGCTATCACGGTTACCAAATAACCCTGTGACGAAACGCGCTGCTCTTCTTCGGATCTTCTCTATCTCCTCTGTCAACCTGACCTGGTACGGATCCCACACTGATGAGCAATACTCAAGTATAGGTCGAACGAGTGTTTTGTAAGCCACCTTCTTTGTCGATGGACTACATTTTCTAAGGACTCTCCCAATGAATCTCAACCTGGTACCCACCTTACCAACAATTAATTTTATACGATCATTCCATTTCAAATAGTTTTGCGCGCATACTCCCAGATATTTTACAGAAGTAACTGCTACCAGTGTTTGTTCCACTATCAGATAATCATACAATAAAGGATCCTTCTTTCTATGTATTCACAATACATTACATTTGTTTATGTTAAGGGTCAGTTACCACTCCCTGCACCAAGTGCCTATCCGCTGCAGATTTTCCTGCATTTTGCTACAATTTTCTAATGCTGCAACTTGTCTGTATACTACAGCATCATCCACGAAAGCCACACGGAACTTCCGACACTATCTACTAGGTCATTTATATATATTGTGAAAAGCAATGGTCCCATAACACTCCCCTGTGGCATGCCAGACGTTACTTTAATGTCTGTAGATGTCTCTCCATTGATAACAACATGCTGTGTTATGTTTGCTAAAAACTCTTCAATCCAGCCACACAGGTGGTCTGATATTCCGTAGGCTCTTACTTTGTTTATCAGACGACAGTGCGGAACTGCATCGAACACCTCCCGGAAGTCAAGGAAAACAGCATCTACCTGGGAGCCTGTATCTAATATTTTCTGGGTCTCATGAACAAACAGAGCGAGTTGGGTCTCACACGATCGCTGTTTCCGGAATCCATGTTGATTCCTACAGAGTAGATTCTGGGTTTCCAAAAACGACATGATACGCGAGCAAAAAACATGTTCTAAAATTCTACAACAGATCGACGTCAGAGATATAGGTCTACAGTTTTGCGCATCTGCTCGACGACCCTTCTTGAAGACTGGGACTACCTGTGCTCTTTTCCAATCATTTGGAACCTTCCGTTCCTCTAGAGACTTGCGGTACACGGCTGTTAGAATGGGGGCAAGTTCTTTCACGTACTCTGTGCAGAATCGGATTGGTATCCCGTCAGGTCCAGTGGACTTTCCTCTGTTGAGTGATTCCAGTTGCTTTTCTATTCCTTGGACACTTATTTCGATGTCAGCCATTTTTTCATTCATGCGAGGATTTAGAGAAGGAAGTGCGGTGCGGTCTTCCTCTGTGAAACAGCTGGACAGGGGGATGGCGATGCTACCTTGACACTGGTCGATTTCACAAACTCAGAGCTGAATCAGAGGTCGCACGTCTGCATGGCCATGTCCTGCACGGAGCGAGGGATAACAAGAACAGAACTATAGGTACCAGATGGGAGAACACAGGATTTGCGACTAGCCGGTAACTAGCGAGTGACTGGATAAGGCACTTTTTTCTTTACCTGGAGCTCTCGAACAGCCTGCTCAAGACAATCCCGAGAGTAGGCAGCATGGCCATCATTGCAGTTTATACATTGGGGAGAAGGAGGTGGACAATTGCTCTCGTGTGCATCCCTACCACAAGTGACACATTTGGCTGGATGTCGACAAGACGTTCTAGTGCGGTTGAAAGGATGACACTGATAGCAGCACTCTGGGTTCGGAATGTACAGCCAGACTTTGATAATTTCATAGCCTGCTTTGATCTTGGACAGAAGCACCACTCTATCAAAGGTGAGAAAAGGAGTGTGGGCGGGCACTAAGGTGGGACTCTACCTTTTTCATTGCACGATGGACGGCAATGACACCGTGATCAGAGAGGTAAGATTGGATTTTGGCCTCAGTTAGACTGTCGAACAGCCTGGTGTAAATTACACCACGGGAAGAATACAAAGTTCTACGGACCTCGACACGAACAGGGTAACTGTGGAGAAGCGAGGCAGCAAACAGTTGTTGTGCTTGAGAATCAGAAGTGGTCTCCAAAAGCAAAGTGCCATTCCATAAACAAGAGCAGGATTTCACGGGGCTGGCAATTGCATGAACATCTTTCTGAATAATAAACGGATTTACTGTGGTGCAGTGGGAAGGGTCTTCAAATCATTAGCCTCATTACGTTTAATTTTTGTAGATGCTGGGTGGGAAGATGACTCATATGCTCCTTCCAACTGGGGACCCCTTCACAAGGGGGTGCACCCGCCTTAGGTGATTCTTCACACCTCAGGACACACCTCCCGAACATCTGACGGAGGAGCCAATCGGCAATTTGGAAGGTTACAGCTCAGGCAATCGCCTCTCCCTTGGCCTGGCCCGTACCAGGGGGTATGTGCGAATCCTACCTGTCGGCCCGGGGCTGGGAATTTCACGTTACCCGGTCACCTGTTATGCGTCAGACGTGTGGGCCAGCCTTCAGAAGCGCACAGGGAGGAAGAAGAGAAAGTGGAACCTCAAATGCCGAAGCGGCCGAATGAGAGGAGAAGGGAAAAAGGAAAAGAAAGGTGAGACTGTTCTTAAGGCAACGACAGAATGCAGAACATTTACAATAACACCCCACACGTGTTCCCCAAGGGAGGAGAAAAAGAATAGCAAGAGAATAGACTTGCAGCACGGAAGGAAAAAATGCTGCAAAGGCTGGGGGCCCCGTGGTAGTCAAGCACGAACCTGCCAAAGAGTGGCGAGCCCCCTGGGGGGACCCCTTAGTGTGAAGGTCACCAAATTTTGACCTTCCAATTTTGCATTCAGGATGAGCATTTTTGAAAGCTGTATGAAGTTCACTTAAATTTGACAGCACTATTCATTCATTTATAACAACTCTTTTGCTATCTTTGCACATTTTACTGTTTTCACCGTCTTAAAAAAAAAAAAAAAAAAACAGCTGGAGCTTTCATTTGTTTCTTCACTTACACCTACTCCTTTTTTCTTCCTAAAACTGGTATAATGCCTTGTTCTCTCACTAATTTTCAGGTGAGTTTAACCAAATGATCAGAAACAACAAACTCGTGAACTATTTTATCTCTAGCCCATGAGTCAGGAGCAAATTTAAAATTTTACTTACTCTTTAACTTCTCAATTAAGCTCAAATATTCAGAGTTGGATGATTCTGGAGGTAGGTTTTCTTCTTTTTTAGAAACACAGTTGGTATCTACATTATTAAAGCACGATTCTAAGTCTCTTCTAATTTTGTTAACTGGCTCTTCCACCGGTTCTTGGTAGAACAATATCATAATAAATAAAAAGCACTAGTTCGCTTTTATTCTTCAGTATACTGTAACTAACCAACAGTATACAGTAGAACAAGAGCAAACTAGTGGTTTTCATTTTCTAATTTTGTTTGAAATTCGTGTACCTCACTTTCTATAGCTGCTTTTCTTTTTCCGCTACTCACTTTTTTTTTATTTTCAAAGCAGGAGACATCTCCAAATTAGAACAAGCAAAATCCAGTGGATCCAGTTTGCTAATATCATTAACAAGCTTATATGATTATGGTCCTAGATTCATGATAAATATTTTTGAGTAAAAATTTGGACACAGGGAATGTCCAGGAATCACATTAAGTTTCACTTGGGAAGCCGTTTTACTCACACTTGACAAGGATAAATGTTCAGGTTTTATTTCTCTCAAACCTTTAATAACTGGCATTTTATGAACTTTGAGTGGATCACAGCATTTTTATCCAAACATGTCATTGTACTGCGGAATATATTTTATCTCATGATATTCACGAACTGATGATACAGAAGAACGCACTTTTAATTTAAACAAAGTCTGTCTATATTCATCAAAGTCATTCACATTTTTTTAAGTTTTTTGAAACTGAACCATAAACTGTTTTGTGATGCACTTCACTTACTATTTGTCTAATAGAGTATTGTTCATCCATTTCATTGCATTCCAATTATTCTTTCAAATTTATTTACTATCAAATTTTAAAATTATTTTAGTTAATTCAAAATTACAATCACGACTAAAGCACATAAAATATTCTACAATCTTAACAGAGGTTTCTGAACAGACTGCTGATAAAAAAGCCACAGCCAGCAAATGTAGTCGGGGTACACAGTTCATGTACAGACTTGTCACTAACTACTGGGACTGGTGCAGACTTTTAACTCTGTCCATTGGGTTCCTGTACAGATCTGTCTTGAGGAGTAAACTCGTGCACAAAACTGTAGCCTTTTCAACAACAAAGAAATTTCACAAGTTTCTTATTTTACTTTTATCATTCTATACTTGTAATAATGTGCTACTTAACTGACAATAAAGCTAGATGTAAATGGGCAATTTTTAAAATGTAGAACTAAAGCAAAAGCTCTTACTGCTTAATATTTTATTATTAAAATAAAAAAATACTAACTAAATATAAAATGACAATGTTAACTAAATAACAGGTCACAAGTAAAATTTATTACAATGAAACAATAGGCAACTACCATAAGATCAACTGCAGTGTAATGTGAATTATTTCATCATTTTCAAAAATTCATGTCTTTGTTCACAGTTAAATATCAATGTTGAAATTTCTATAGTACTTTGCTGTCATATAGGTGTACAAAATGAGCAAAAATAAATTTTTTTTGTGTATTCAGTCCCTTAGGAGATAACTAGCCCCAACTTCACAAAAAAAATAAAGATTTTCCTATTTCAAAAATTTATAAAAAACAAGGAAACATTTGTCAGTGTTCTTGCTCTATATAAGGCTAGTAATTTATGATATCTCACTGAGGAAAAAATACAGTCTGATAAATCACTCCAGATGTTATTTTTGGCTCCAAAAAGTGGATTTTCTAAGTTTTCAATACCAAATACTGTAGGTCCTTTCAAATGATTATTTTCGATTTGGGATACTTTGGATAATAAACAATATTGTACAGGAGACTGTTATAAAAACAATCATATCTGTTGCAATGTTGTAGCTTAAGCCAGTGCAGAGATATTCAAATTAATGATAATGTCTCCAAATTGAAAAACTGTTGTGCACTTACAAATAAAAATAGCAACCATTCAGTAATAATACAAGGTAAAAAAAACAACTGTTTTGGACTTCTCATTTATAGGGTAATCACACATAAAAAATAATATTTAAAAATGGTCAAGCAACTCTCATTGGATCACTTTATAAGGATTGACCATATTGTCACATTTTCCATGTTCTTTACAAAGCGCTATTTCAGCAGAAAATTATTTTCTTAGCATATGTTGCCTTTTTTCATTAACATTGCATATTTAATTCATAACTGCCATATTAAAAGCATATATTTCAGTAATAGGCATATTAAATCATTTGCTATCTCTTTCTCACAATTGATAAGTAAAAAAGTAACTGCTCCTAAGCCTAGAAAGGAAAGAGCTACTATGTGGGTGCCTTTGGTGTCTACCGGAAGGAAGTGATGCATTATATTAACAAATTACTAATTTTACTTTCAGAGAGAGATAAAGAGAAAGAAGTGTGGAGTATCATGTGGGCATTTTATTATTTCCTAACTAAAGTTAGCATGGTAACAATATCTCCTATAACCAACATATTAATACTGATTACTTTGTCATAAGACATACACAATGATGCTAAAATGATGTTCCACAACTTCAGTTGCAAATAACTGAAAACTCCCAAAGAGAATGGAGCCGAATTTCTATAAACTTTTACTCTTGGAAAAGAGATAGGGTAGGAGGTGGGAAGAAAGATTAGAATTTAACATTCCGTCAATGATGAGGTAATCGGAGATGAGGAAACCATTGAAAACATTAATCTGGATGGATGGGCGGGGATTTGAGCTGCTATCTCCCCAAATCTAAGTCCACTGTCCCATCATTCGGCCACGTCGCTCCATAAGAATACTAGAGAAGACTTTTAATGAAGAACTTCCATTGTTTAGTCGTGTGCCAGTGATGGGAATGGCGGCAAAAAAACATTTTCAATAGATAAATTATTTTTCAGTGAGAGGTGCAGCCGTTTGTCACGTTAACAATGTTGGCAGAGTCTTCCTCACAAAACACTGGTTTTAATCATTTGTAATAGCCTGTTGCTTATTTTTATCATTGGAGAAGCAATACTTACCTCCCTGTTCAAGTCCAGCCTGAGGAACTCGCCCTTGACACGCCCTCTTATTTCCACACGGTCCACAGAGAAGATTATGTCCCTCAGCTTGCGACTTATCACAACATCGTGCCACAGGTTGTCATCAAGAAGACTTCCCACCGACAGACTTGTCGCGACGCCGGAACCTTTCAAATAAAAAAAAAAAAGAAAAATGTTAATTATTTTTAGGATACTCTCAATTCTTCAAATACATTGCAGGGTTCCCTCACTGTACATAACATGTAGTGCTATAAATGTGATACAAAATTCATTTACCATGAGATTTTGGCTTTATGAGCATTCCCACAATGAATTTCATGAACAAGAGTAGGTCACAGCAATCAGTTAATTCTAAAAGCTAGTTCACATATATTTTTTTGTAGCTGTCCTTGCTGATTACAATATTACCTTTTAATTCTTCAGACATTGGGACACTTCTACCAAACTTTTGGTGACTCTCTTAAGGTTCTATACACCTGGACGTACAACATTCAAATAGGTTTATGATTAATTATGAAAATCATCACAGTAAATACAGTATTCGTTTGATCAACACACAAATATTATGGAGATGCTTCAGAAAATCAAACGGAAATCCCCTGAGAGAAGTTTATGTTCCTTCTGAAGACCGCTATTTAGAAAATTTAGACAATCAGCATTTGGAGCAGACTGTAGAAACATCCTACTGTTGCCAAGATACATTTTGCATAAGGACCACAAAGATAAGATACAACAAATTAGGGATCACATGAAGGCATACAGACAGTTTTTCCCTTGCTCTAACTGCAACTGAAACAGGAAAGGAAATGACTAGCAGTGGTAAAACATACCCTCTGCCACACCCAATGTGGTGGTTTGTGTAGTATGTATGTAGATATAAACAATTTTCTCCTGTTATATGAACTATTGTATCCCTGCAGATCATATAAATGTCTTTTTTCCAAATTGATCCTGTTTAGGATGCAATCTTATTTTGCATTTATTTTCTTGAGCATTCTGGTTTTACATTTGTAACTAAATTAATCTGTATCACTCTCTTTTTTTTCCCGAAACTGCCAAATGCTACATAATGCATAGTCTCTTAAGAATTTTCCATTTGCTCTCCACAATTATAATTCATCACTTGTGTTGCAAACACGTACAGAGCTTCCATGTACTTTCATTTCCTTTCCGAAATTGAAATTAATAGTGAAAAGCCTCAACAAACCTGAATCTCATCACAAATGAATTTTGTCTTCATACAAGGTTATTTGAAACTGCTTAGGAACCACACATAGCACAAACAGCTTGCTGCAATAATAACAGTCATGAAATAAACAAGAAGTTCCTAATCATTCTAATAACTGCACGGTTGTAGTCACACACACACACACACACATACACACACACACACACACACAGAAGGAGGGAGGGAGGGGTTACACATCTTACGAGTGACACATTGACTCCAAGTACTAATATCTTTGCATGCCTGAGCTCACCCTCTGTAACTTTATGCCTTGTCATTTTATCACTGTTATACTCAAACTACCACACTGGCTACACAAAGCTCTACTTTTACGTTAGCGTAACGCTGTACTCGCACTTTTTCACACAGCATGTGGAAGTACTTGTATGCTTATACCGCCACACATATTCACATATTTGCATTCTGATTGCTGGAAGTTATATTAAAGCATGGAACATCTCCACATCATAGACTAAGCTTTAACAATCTGGGTAAGTACTAATGTTTTCAGCTTTCAAGTTCTGCTGCTTTATTTTAAATATTAGCATATTTCATTTGGTGACAGTGTTTGCTTTCAGTATGCCTGAAAATGACAAAATATTGAAACTGCAAATGTAATAAATATTTTTAGCAGTTGTAAATGCAATGGCTAAATTCACAAATTACACGACTTATTGGTTAAAATAAAGATGTCAACAGAAGAGCAACAAATATTTAAAAGGTACCAAGAACAGGTAAGACTGAACCCTGCACACTCACCGAGATCCAAATTGAGAAGCATGCGATTGTCGCGCAGCTGGAGCGCTATGTAGTCACCCTGTGTGCCTCGGCTATACATGAGGACTCCATTCGCATTGTTAGTTTTGAAGCGCAGCCTGATGACACCCCTCGTTGCTGATATTGGGTCCCTCTGCAGGTCCTTGCGGACGAGGGCAGTGCCGTTGAAATACACCGTCTCTGCCTCTGCAATAACAAGCAAACATTTGTCTCAAAATAATTCTTCAAACAAATTCACAACACAGCTACTGAGCTGCAAGTGATAATCTTTTAGCTGCAACAAGATGCACAGTCACCACAAATTATCTTTATGATAGCGTTCTGTTGCCATCAAATTGATAAAAATATCCTGTAATTTTGTTTTCATTACTGCACACTTACAACCATGAAGCAATTCTCAAATGTTCATATAGAGTAAACCAATAAAGCAGTAAAAACATAGGATGTTGGTGGGATTTCGCATTTATATACACGACACCACATAACTTCTTTAAGACACAGACCTCCAAGAACTTCTTTCTATGCCACAATATAACACCAAATTTTATGCTTGGAAATTGCACAAAAACTGAAATTGCTAATAGTGAACACGACAACATTTAAAGAATTTATAGGTGCTGTGAACCTGTATTATTATAACTTAAATGGACTATACAACTTTTGTGTACCATTTGACTGTTTCTTCTCCTTCTTCTTCTTCCACCTTGTGTATTAGAATGTAATGTACTGCTAATGCCATGTGGCATTTATGTGTTGGGTTAAGTGCTGTCACCTATGGAAACTGTATGAACTACATGCTATGATGCAATACTCTTTTCCTAAATTACGAATTACACATTTTTGGTTATCTAACTAAAGCATCAACATGTTTCAAACAACCTACATAACAGTAAAAAGAAAAAAAAAGAAAATAAAATAAATGGCACATTAACTGTAAATTTGTGCAAGAGCTTAGAAAGGCATTATTTAGTTTTAAGGAGGTCACAATCAGAGAAGAAATGCACGCTAGTGCTTACTCGACTCATGATCAGTCTGCCTGTTGTCAGAAGTTGCACAATGCATGAGACAGTGTGTCACTTATTGATGAACACACACCTAACGTCCACTGAATGGCTGAAGGAGATGGCTATTTACAAACTTGTAGCTAATTTCTACAACACGCTGGGATCGTATAACAGGCAGTAAATGAAAATAATATAGATGGAAAAATGTAAGTAAAATGTTTATTAATTCAAAAGCAATCCCCATAACTGACGATACGTTTATCCCACTGAGAGAGAAGATGGGTATTGCCTCCATGGAAAAATGTCGAAACTATCCAGAATGAGATTTTCAACTGCAGCGGAGTGTGCACTGATATAAAACTTCCTGACAGATTAAAACTGTGTGCCGGACCGAGACTTGAACTTGGGACCTTTGCCTTTTGCGGGCAAGTGCTCTACCAACTGAGCTACCCAAGCATGACTCATGACCTGTCTTCAAAGCTTTACTCCCGTCAGTACCTCGTCTCCTACCTACCAGGAGTACTAGTTCTGCAAGTTTTGCAGGAGAGCTTCTGTGATGTTTGGAAAAGTATGGAAATCTCATGGGGAGAGATGGGGACTGTACGGAATATGTCTACGAGTTTCCAAGCCAAACTATCTGCAGCACCATCAAAACAACCTTGGCAAGATACGGGCCCACCCACATACTCAATACAGTCACAATCTCCCCCCATGCCCTTTCCACATTTTTAGAACCCTGAAGAAAGACATTTGCGGCAGTCACCTTGCTTTGGACAAAGAGGTGCGCAGCTGCGTCCAATCATGGTTCTTTAGAATAATGGAGCAGGGTCTAATGCAAGATTCTTCTCAATAAGTGAAGTTTACTGTAACACTCAAATGCCAGCATGATTTGAACAAGTTTCCCTTGTCAAATTATATAAACTGTTACTACAGATACTTTTCACTATATCTTAGCTCCTGAACACAAAATTTTCTACAAGTATAAATTTTATTTACACATCAATAGTTATGACAACCCAAAGAAACACTCAGGAAATTAAGTTTTTACAAATTCATCACAAAATCTAGTTCAAAACAAACTACGATGGAAAATCCAGCATGGAATGTAACAATATTATGAAAAGGAAAGTTGCCACTCACCATATGGAGATGCTGAGTCGCAGACTCGCACAACAAAAAGACTGTCACAAATAAGCTTTCAGCCAGCAAGACCTTCTTCAAAAATAGACGACACACACACACACACACACACACACACACACACACACACACACGGCTGCAGTCTGTGACTTCAGTTCCCAGAGGCTTGATTTGCGTGTGTGAATTGTGTTTGCGCGGGCGTGTTGTGTGTGTGTGTGTGTGTGTGTGTGTGTGTGTGTGGTCTATTTTTGGCAGAGGCCTTGCTGGCTGAAAGCTTATTTGTGACAGTCTTTTTGTTGTGCCTATCTGGACTCAGCATCTCTGCTCTATGGTGAGTGGCAACTTTCCCTTTCATAATATTGTTACATTCAAAACAAACTACAATATTTACCGTTATTTTAACCTTCATTGGTAATATCGGTCAAAATACATGTCACAAATTATATTTTTTATATTTTGCAAAGGGATAGCAAAATATAATTACATTTCAACAGAAAATATGAATAACTACAAATATTCAAATTTTCATCATTAATTATCTATCTGAATATAGCATTATTTTGACTAGCATAATGTCCTAAAAAGATCAAGACCTAATGTTGCTCTAATTATTCTTTAGACAATACCAGTTGTGACAATTGTAACTCAGTGTTGTGGCAACACATGTAATTACATAACAAATTTTTACAAAGCACTGATTTTGATGTCAAATTATAATGTTACGCAAACTGAGCTTACGCAACACGGAGCGTCAATAAGCACGGTTTAATACAAAAATGCAGATTCCAAGAATACTTATTCAACAACACTGTACCTATTATAGAGGACTGCACCATATTTCCATTAAATACTGAAGCCGACAAAAATATAAGTCAATCTTGTTTATTTTCTTGTGGCATTTTTACTTTTGCGTGGCAGAGATTTGCATCATCAGTGCTTGTTGTTTTATGAGCATTAACCATGATCCAAGGGCTAACATTGCATCTGCTAGTACTGGAAATATCATGAGAGGGTATGAAGACTCAGACACCAGTTTCAAGCTTGATGAGGTTGTTTGAAACTGCTGAGTCTTCATAGCCTCTGATAATATCTCCAGCATTAGCAGACAAAATGTCAGACACAAAAACATGTCTTGGTGCACACCTATTGTCCACAAAACAAAAATCACCAAGAAGGGATGGTCTGCTCATTAATACAGTGAGATCAGATAGCATTGATGCCATGGCTACGGACGGTGAACTCACTGCATTGCTACGCTAGTTGCAGGCCTGGCCAAGTTATTACAGTGGTACTCCAGCCATCCATAAAATCATAAGCTCACTTAAAAGTACAGAGTGTTCAGAAAGCAGCAGCGCAGTTACAAGATACATTGGAAATGACTTCCTCCCTGGGTAGCAACAGAACCTGCTTAATTTTATTGGAAAACACTTTCTGCGTATCCGACTATGATACGCTTCTCATATACACAGTTATTGTAGTTTGTTAATCACAGATTTTGTTTTTTCCCAGAGAAAAAATGTCTGGTGGAGTAAGGTCCGGCGAGAGAGGGGGCCATAGGTTTTTTGAGAGGACACATTCCCCAAAAAGCTCTTCCAGAAGATATAGCATTGTTAGCTGTGTGCATAGTAGTGCCACCTTGTTAAAAATTATGATTCGTTGATTTTGTCTTCCTTTAGCTGGCAAATGAAATCTTAGATCATTAAACAATACCATTCACTGTACACAGTTTCTTCAAAAAATGAAGATCGAATAATGTGCCATCTAGATATTTCTGCTCTCACTTCAATTTTCTGAGCGTGCAACAATGTTTCATGTGCAACACAAGAATTCCCTACTGAACATAATAATGTGTTTCGTGTGTTAACATGACCAAGAGGCAGAACCAGGCCCCATATGTATAGCAGGCAACATCAAGAATATCAGTGGCATTCCTCTCAGCAAAAGACGTAAACCATTTGCAGTAACAGATTAACTTTTCATGATCCACACCTTTCATTTCTTATGCTGTAGTCACTTTACACAGGATCAATTTCAGTGTTTCCCTAACTGCTTTATGCATGACTCCAACCTCAATATCTTTTTCTTGTGCCAACTTGTACAGTGATTTTGCTGGGCTCTATTGGAGGCAGAAATATCTGACAACTTCTGTTTGTTTACTTTAGGTGATCTTCCAGTTTGTTTGCCATCTAGCACTGAGCCTGTCTCTCAGTTTCTTAACAGCTCAAGAAACTAAGTGAACGATGAGGTACAGGTGTACACAAGAGTTTTTCAGCAAAATGTCACCTGCACTACATCTGTATATTTATTGCATTGTTGAAACAATGTTCGACATAATTTAAAAACAAATGAGCATCTAAACACTACACATCATACTCAACAAGAAATGGCTCTGAGCACTATGGGACTTAACATCTGTGGTCATCAGTCCCCTACATTCAACAACTTCCATCGGCTGAACCAAATAGTTAAAAATTGTGCAACAGTAGAGTGAAATGAATACCACTCGCATATCGATGAAAAATCAATTCTGCCAACTCCTTTTTTTTAAACTCCAATGTAATATATATTTGTAGCCCACAGTCCAGTGCACAGCAACTTCCCACATGCAGTGTATTAGTCACCCCATTGAATAAAGATACTGTACGCTGTTGCGAACTGTAGTTAGTGTACAATCGTTACCACACAGTCAAGTGACCCTCGACCACTGACGTATGTTGTGACACTGAAGTAGTGTGCATGCGCGCTGGTCGCTCATATGGAATCATCGCAGTAAGGTGCGTTGTGTTGATGTGCCTAGATCACACTGTGAATTACATGGGCTGATTAGACGGTCATCAATATGAACTATCCAACGTGATTACTAGCAGTGTCATAGAATTTGCAGCCATCTAACACAGTGTAAGGCATACAACCTGCAGCCATCTAACACAATGTAAGAACAGTGAGAGTAAAAAAATCCCAAATGACAAGGAATGGAGTGAAGTGTCACGCCTCATCGACAAATATCGGTTTCGAAACCAACGCGAATTGCAGTTTCCTTGAATGCAGGTCCACCTCAACCAGTACTTGATATGAACCATGCAAAGTGTGGTGGATTGTATTTATTTTCTTCCATCTTATGGCCCAATACAATTGGTCAAGAATTCATATCTCATGTCAGCCTTTTTATCTTAGAGTAGCACTTTCACCCAATGTCTGCCGTAATTTGTTGGATGTATTCCAGTCTCTGTCTTCCCCTGGAATTTTCACTCTCTACCGTTACCTCTAAGTACTACAGAAGTTATTTCCTAATGTCTTAACATACATATCATCCTGTCCTGCCATCTTGTCACTGTTTTATACATTCCCTTTCTTTGGCAATTTCGCAAAAGAAATTTTTCATTGCTTATCAGTCCACTTAACAGACGACATCTTTCCATAGCACCATGTCTCAAATGTTCTGATTTCCTTCCCTTCAAATTTTCATTCACTACCATACAGTACTGCGCTCCAAATGTGCATTCTCAGAAAGTTCTTCCTACAATTAAGGCCTATGTTTGATACCAGAAGACTTCTCTTGAGCAAAAATGCCCTCTTTACCAGTGCTAATCTGTTTTTTATGTCCTTTTCACTCTGTCCATATGTTACATTGCTTCCAAGGTAGCATAATTTCTTAACTTGGTGCTTTCTGCTACTCCTCATTACCTTTGTCTTTCTTCGGTTTACTCTCCGTCCACATTCCGTACTCCTTCAACCAGTTGCTACCATTGTTCAGATATTCATTATAGCAGGGAACTATTTTCTATGCCACCTTCATAGAAAGATGCCACCAGTGAAGGCAGTCACTGTTGAACATTGTCCAAAATCATGCTTAAATTTCAAGAACATGTCGTAGTCAGAAGATGTGAGATTGGGGCTGTACAGCATGGAATGCTCAGTCAAGGCATTGTGTTGCAACATCGTACACGTGTGCCCCATCGTGCTGATATCTCTCAAAACCTTATCCAACAACTCAGTTGGGAGCAGTTCAATCACCCATCGTACAGCCTCGATTGTGTTGCATTTATTCATGATTCTGAAATCTGTTGACCTTATGGTCAGTCAGGTTTATCTGTGCTGTAGGCCCACACTGTATATATGAAAATTCACGAAAAGCTATCTCACTGGTTTCTCTGATATTCACTTAAGTGTGGCATCGATAGCGGTGTGTTTTAGGCTCTTAGAGATCTCAGCGCGTCATTTTTATTCTAGTCACATGACCATGTTGGAAGACATTACTAATTGAGTTTAATCATTTTCACAAACAGCAGTACGTGTATGGAGTTAGTCGTTTACTGTGCAGCAATCAGCTTTCGTGTGCTGTGAAAACATGAACTACTTAAAACATTTTAAATGCTAACAGAAAAGTAAAGCTGGGAGGACGGGTGCTGAGTCAGGCTTGGGTAGCTCAGTCGGAAGAGCATTCGTCTGCGAAAGGCAAAGGTCCCGAGTTCGAGTCTCGTTCCGACACACAGCTTTCATCTGCCAGGAAGTTTCATATCGGCACACACTCCACTGCAGAGTAAAAATCTCATTCTCGGAACATAAAAGTAAATTATCAGGAAAAGTTAGCCGCAAAGGAACTGGGAACTCTGAGAACAGATCCTTTGACTGAGAAAGTTACGAAATCAAATGAGTGTGACTACAAGTGAACATTTAACAAGGGAAGTGTACGGAAGTTGTTGTGTGGGTGCAGCGTCAACATGTCTGATTTTCAGCCTGGCAGTAAATTCGTGAACACAGATGTATGTTAGGGATCTTGTACATTTCTCCAAAAAAAATGGAAAAGCATTAAAACTCTCGCTTATACAAAAATGCAAAACTGAGAGTGGCAAAAGCTTACACATTATTTTGTTACTGCTCTAAACTATACTCATTTATGCACAAAATAACAAAATTCCACAAAAACAATTCTTCCTTTCATCAAATAAGTTACACATATTGTTATTGTTATTATTGTTATTGTTATTATTGCTATTGTAATTATTATTGGCAGTGTAGCTGTATAAACTTGTCGATAAGCATAACTGTCATATAACGGACACTATTAATTTCGCAATCCCAAATTTATCTGAATCTAAAAAAATTGTGAACACCCAGAATGTTTACTCAAGAGTCATCACTGCATTTGACTGTTAATTCCATTCAACAGGTCCTGTATTACTCCTTTACTTTCACTAACAATAGCAATGTCGTGAGTAAATCTTATCTCTGATATCCTTATATTTGAATTTTAATCTTGCTCTTAAGCCTATCTTTCATTTCTGTCATTGCTTCCCAGATGTATAGAGTGATCAGTAGCGGCGAAAGACTGTATCCCTGTCTCACAGGGTTTCTGATCAAAGTGTTCAGTTCTTGGGACTTAAATTTTTATTGTTTCTTCTTGGTTCTTGTGCATATTGTATATTACTTGTCTTACATTATGGCTTACTCCAATTGTTTTTAGAATTTAGAACATCTCACACCACTTAACATTGCTGAATGCTTTTTCCAGTTTGACAGTGCCTTGCTTCCATTATCAATTGAAACATCAGGACTGCCTCCCAGTGTGTTCACCTTTCCTGAACCCAAACTGATCACATTAGATAACTCTTCAGTTTTCTTTCTCATTCTCCTGTATACTATTCTTTAAACAACATTCTTATGTCCCCTCTCAACCTCACATCAGGCCATTGCACACAACAGCATGTAAACCGCACATCTTCAATGGACGGAACAAAACGATAACTAGATAGCAGCTGACTGGAAGCATGTACTGCCTGTTGTCATGAAGTCATTATTTTTGCCTCTTTTTATATGATAAAAGACTGAGGGAGCAGACGATCCAATGAGCCACTAAACCTGCAGTGTTTAGAGGGTGTAGTTCAGGCTGGAGGTGGTTCTGTGACGTTTTGCAGGTGTTTTTCATGCCACGATGTGGTGTCACATGGGATTCTACACAATAACATGTTACAACTTTATCTTATTAGTCCAACAAAAGATGTTTGTGGAAACTGAAAATATTCTTTAGGCAGTGGAATATCTCACCGTGTGCACTTTGGTTTAACATACGTTCTGACGGGGTGTGAAAGCCACCAGCTCCAGACATCAACACAGCGCGATGGTGATTGTGCGTCTCCAGCTGCTGAGGAGGCTCATTTATGCTTTGGCATCGTGGCTTGGTGGTGTCTCAGAAGTCTCATAGAAAAGAGGGTGCTAGCAAAAATGTAAATGACTGACCTTGAGAGCTGTCATCCCGTTATTTCACAACTGAATGTCATAGTAGAACACAGACATGTTATGACCTACTGTGAGCTACAACTTGTGAGCAATCTGTATCATCTACCACTGTAAAAGTTACAGTGGTAACATCGCTGTTATAATGCAGAAGAGTTACCGCAAACCTGATTACGCCATCTCAGTAGCTTAAATACAACAGAACTCTCAGCACTAGCCCCAGCTGCAAAGTAGAAGAATTCACAAGGCACAGTGTAGTGGCACTGCAAAGCAGATCCACTACAGAATTATCTTTAAGAAGAGTAACTAAGAATTAACTGGAAGGTAAAGTTGACATACATGTGAGTGGGTGAGAGATCATGTATGGAGTGCATTACACCATAACCAACCACAAGGACACACTCCAATGATGTGGGCCAATTCATTCAGGTTACTTGAAGTAAAATATTTGTTTCAATAATCTCAGTGACCAAGTGTTGCCCTTTCTTGTACATCATGGTGAGTATGCTGTGGTCACTACCACTTCCTAGATAATAACAGCCATTTCCAAAGGATTGCACACTTGCATTACTGGTTTCACAAACACTTATGAAATGTATTGCACCTCGACTCGCCCACTACTTCACCTGACCTTAACCCCATAGCAATTACAAAACAGGTAACATATCCACAATTTCATAGACCTATGGCAGGGGTAGCCAAGAATTTGGCTGACATTTCATGGCCTGGTACGAGTGCCACAGCACTCACCTTGCTACACATTTCTCCCGCTCACACTGCTACACATTTCCCCCACTGCCAAAGAACGCTTTATGAGTACAAGGAGTGGCAGGAGGAGGAAACAACACATGTGACATATTTAAATGACAATTACTCGGTTTCCTATTTGATGTTTCTCAATAAAACTGACCACAAACAAAACAAATTTTCAGTATTATTTAATTAATTTTGGCAAGCTGAAGACATAATTTTTATCTGGTCGAAACAGTCAGCATACAGATAGACACAGACAATTCCACTGATTTTTGCAGTAATCATGACTTATTCATTATCACAATGGAAAAAAAGTCTTTCACACACACATGTTGAACTAAACACTGTAACACTACTGCAACCTCACTAAGGAAATGTTGAAACTCTACCTGAGGAGAACAATACAGACATAGCCTGCACAGTTTTAATGTTAAAGGCTTTATCTTTAGAACATTAATTACACTGCACATCAATCAGCTACATCTGCACATGCACAAGGGCGCTTTCAACTGAAACAGCAAATGGTCTCGAAAACAGATGTGAGATTGGCATGTCACCAAAATGTTTAGAAACCATCCTTGCAATTCTTTCAAAGCCACAGTGAGTTCTCTAAACTTTGCATTATCTTTAGTACCAGTGAACTTGGAGAACATGATTGTGTCTGTCAGAATTTGTCCCTTCTAGAAAGCAATTTTCTTGTTAAATGCATCCCTATCAAATCAGATATGAGTGGTTTCTCACATTGCAATGTCTTGCTGTGGGCAGTGTGCAGTCAAGTCCACATAAAATGTGAGGTCTGCAATTAATATGAGATGTTTCAATTCTCATCGTGCGGTGCTTTTCCCTTCAAAAATTCAACAATAGCTGGTTTTAAATTGAAAACTGTTCTAGGCACATCCATCGATTTAACGAACATACTTTGTAGTAAAGTCTCCATAATCTTCACTCAATTCCATCGAAAACTGATGCAACTGACAGAGGAATAATGTGCACGACTTCAGAAATTTTACTATTTGTATCATCAATTTCTTCACATGCCCCACACCTCCAAATTTAGCAGGAAGTGTTTCTTACTGTATAGAATAATGAATCCCACCAACTGATTGTTGTAATATTATGCTTTTTCACTGTCAACTAAATCTTTAAATCCTTTCTGTATGATACAGTAATGTTTCACAGCAAGTTCAATATCCACCAACTGTGTGACGCATTGACAGGTATTAGGAAGTCTCGTCTCTCTCTTCTGCTATTCCCATTCAGTCTTAAAGGACTGTGGCGATATATTGCTTGACTGGCTCTTTTTGTGCAAACAGCCACTGCACTTCTGGACACCCTTGATACCACACACAAATAGCTAAGGGTAAGCAACACTGACACCAGGATCTGCCGAACTGAGGACACTTGTGCTGAACAAAAAATGCCACACTGCAACACTAAATGAAATATCACACTGTACCAGATACTTCTGAGAAGGATCGAACAAAGCTGTGTCAGGCCGCCCTTACATCTGGCTTGCATGCAATTATCTCACTCTAGGTGTCCTTGCTCTATGGGACCTAATCATCGATGAGTGACTTCAGCTGGATATAGCATATATGAAATAACTGATGGACACACTTCCTTGATGAACTGAGGCCATTACCATGGGCAGAGGTGCTCTTACAGTACATTATAGTTGAATTCTTTTATCTTGGCGGCTCACGCATGCCCGCCCAGGCGCGGGAGAGTGCTGCGTTGCCAGTTGCACACGACGCACGCGCCAATAGAAGCAGTACCATAGTATAGCTAGTTTACAAGCTTATGTTTAGGGGGGAGCGCGCAGTTCATGAAGTAAAGCCACCACGGCCGCATTAACCCTTTCGCTGTTACAAAGACGTGCTCCCTGCATTCCGCGCTGTGCGCGATTTTGTCACTGCACTGCTCGCCTGTGCAGACACATGGTGTTCCCACTGCTTTGACACACTTATCATTCGATTCCACAAAAACTATTTGGCCCAAAAATTAGATTTTTACATGTCTTCTTGACTGATACCTTCCCCCCATAAATGACTTAATTTTGTTTCGATGTTCAACGCAGTTATTATGCAGCATTAAATGTAGTAAACCATTGCACGAAATTTTGAAGAGTTTGCAGAGGTATATTTCCGTATGGTCGATTTTAGTTGCCACAATGTTGAGAATGAAATGTGGACAAGATACCTAAATTTCATATAAAATTTACTGTATAACAATATCTCACTTAAGTACCACATAGGTGTCATACGTAATATTGAGAAATATTCCGTCTTTCGCGACTGTAACAAAAGTTTTATTTACACTGAGCATGTTTGGCTTTATTTTAAAGCACTTCAATGAATCGAAAGGAAGTAGACAAAATACATTAAACAAAACTGTGGACTTACAAAAACATTAGGACTTGAATATACCGTCTATCAGTGAAGTGCTCTGAGCTATGTCAAATATAATTTTTGTGTGTGGCACACACAAACATCATTTATTTGCTAAAACACTGATCTGCCAACACAAACGTTGAATATTGTGTTACTGCAGCACAAAACTATGAAAGGTGACTTGGCAATGGAGGAGACAAAATACTGTCCACTGAAGATGCTTCAAAAGAGAGAAACGCGTCTGGTCTAAATAAGTCGCTTATTACAGTTGCAGAAGAGGAATATATTTCAGTACCTTAGGTGAAACTGCGACTGTGAAACAAAAACAAGAAAGAGAACATGAGTACCATTATGTATGTGCCATACCTTTCATTGATTGAAGTGCTTTAAAATAAAGCCAAACGCGTCCGGTGTAAATAAAACTTTTATTACAGTCGCGAAAGACGGAATATTTCTCAATATTGCATACGACACCTATGTGGTACTTAAATTAAATGAGATATTGTTATACAGTAAATTTTATATGAAATTTAGGTCTCTTGTCCACATTTCATTCTCAAGATCGTGGCAACTAAAATCGACCATACGGAAAGTATACGCTATGGATTTCTACATCCGCAAACTCTTCAAAATTTCGTGCAGTGCTTTACTACATTTAATGCTGCATAATAACTGCGTTTAACATCGAAACAAAATTAAGTCATTTATGGGGGGAAGGTATCAATCAAGAAGACGTGTAAAAATCAAATTTTTGCGCCAAATAGTTTTTGTGAAATCGAATGATAAGTGTGTCGAAGCAGTGTGAACACCATGTGTCTGCACAGGCGAGCAGTGCAATGATGACAAAATCGCACACAGCGCGGAATGCGGCGAGCACGTGTCTGCAGCAGCGAAAGGGTTAATGAAGAGACTAAGCACTAGAAATTTCAAAAAATTGCCTTCAAACGAATATAATTCATGAAGTAAGGCACTTCAATATTGTTTTTAAATAATTAAAATGCTAAGTTCCGCACAAGGTTTGAACTCATAACCTTTCACATAGAAGTCCAACACCTTAATCATTACGCTAACGCAGGTCATCTGCCCACAGAATGCAGTGAGGAGTCTAACACGTTACGCAAAATACTGACAAACACTTTTGGTATGACTATGAATTACTCACGCTTCGTCAAAGTACAATAGGAAATAAACAATTACCGCTCTTCTTTAGTGCGAAAAAGCGGTTCGTGAGATTGATACGAACACCTTTCCTTCCTATCGCCTGAATTACGAGTCTTATTGCTTGTTTGGTTTAATTAATTAATAGAATATGAAGCAATTGGTATAAAGAACGCTTTTTCCAAACTTTCTATAAAAGAAAGTCTGCTATCAAGACATTGCTTTTGTTCTATTACTTTATTTATGACTGAACGTTTCTAATACTGAAGACACTCGTCCATGCTATGCACTGCAGTCGAGATCTGGCAACGTCGTTCTCTGTTCATTGGCTGACTGTGTTTTGTGACGTCAGATGCGCAGAACGAACCTAAACTCGGCCGCCAACATAAATGACGCGCACTTTAGTATGACATATCCTCTGGGTGAATAATTTTTTGCCTGGCCTGCTTCTGATTTGAATAATAAAATCAATTCAAAACCACAAGCTTTAGTGCTTTATCATCACCATATGATTACACAATTCCTAAACTGATCATAGATGAGTATATTTGTCGAAACAAATTTCAATTTTTGATAGAAACTGTTAGCTACAATACAAGTCGCTCATAATAAATCACCTGATACCAACTGCTGCAGTAATGGTGTAATTCTAGTTTTTTAGTTGCATACTCGCTTATTTCTGTATCTGTCATTTTTGCATCAATGCATATCGGAATCACCTGAGAAGAGGCTTGCACCCAGCAGTGAACCACACTTCACCAGAGACCAATGAGGATCTCACAATGCTTCAAACTGGCATAATTTTCACATACTGGTAACATATCGTTTAGCAATTTCTATCCAATACTCACCATATCTGCATCCATACAGCTCAAGACGGAGTGAGATTCTGTCCCTCCACCGGGTAGGGTTAATGCGGATCCACTGCGCAATGATGGGCACATCAAACCGATTGCGGCGCGTGGAGTCACCGTCGATGTTACCTTTGAACATCTGTGGGTGGATAATGCTCACATTACAGCACAAATCCAGTGCAGGGTAAGGACAACAGTCACTTAACTAATCATACTCTCAAGAGAATATCTCCATATCACACTTGACACACAATCTCTGCTTGACAACTGATTTTTCCCATGTTAAAATATGACAAAAAGAGAAATCACACATTTATTCTTCAGTTGTCTTATCCCTTTGCCTTCTTCCCTGCAACTCAACACATAAATATCTAGTTTCAGCCAACTGGGATTCATCACCATGTCATGTGATTTTACATCTCCCTTTTCGCAGTTCATAACATGAAAAATTTCTTTCCTATTCACAGTCTCACAACATTACCACAACATACACCGAGTGACCACTAAATTACAACCAGCTGCACAGGTCTTCTTTCAACCTGCCAATCAGAAGTTAAATTATTTGGCTACCCTGTATCAACTTACCTACTGTAGTTTTGTGGTATGACTAAACACACTGCAACTCACTATAGCTATGTAATCAATTGGCAGCAGGAGCTTATCAAATGACCAGATAAATTAATCGTAAGAGCTAATGAAGCATGCAACAGAACTGGGGGACAATCAGCATAATAAGAGCTGAACCAGTGTTCAAGTATGATCTGAAAAGGAGGTGAAGAAAGCTTAGGTGCACTCACATCTTGGAAAATCTTATCACGCTGTCATATTTCAATTTATTTGATAAATGTGAAATCACTGACCAACTACAAGTGACCTGAAAGCACAACTGTTGCCATTAATACTAATATAATCAAATGTTTTCATTTATAGAAATTCTCACTATTTTCTTCACACAATGGAAAATCCAAGATGTGAAGTAACAATATAATGAAAAGGGAAGTTGCTACTCACCATACAGCGGACATGCTGACTCGCAGATAGGCACAACAAAAAGACTGTCACAAATAAAGCTTTCAGCTAATAAGGCCTTCGTCAACACACACACACACACACACACACACACACACACACACACACACACACACACACCTGCAGTCTCAGGCAACTGAAAGTGGTTTCAGCTGCCTGATATTGCAGTCATATGAGTGAGTTGCATCTGGAGCAGCTGGATATAGCGGTCTCGTGTGTGTGTGTGTGTGTGTGTGTGTGTGTGTGTGTGTGTGTGTGTGTGTGTGTGTGCGCCCCCTTTCTGAAGAAGGCTTTGGCTGAAAGCTCAATGTGTAACTCTCTTTTCGTCGTGCCTGTCTGCAGCTTAATATGTCATCTTTATGGCGAGCAGCAGTATGTCCTTTCCATAATATTGTTGATCCAAAAGTATCAACTTTACTTGAAAACAAAATAACATTACTGAACGACCTTCTGATGCATGTTCTTTACTGGGGTAATGCGGCAGTCCATATTTTCCAAGCAAAATTTGTTTATGCAGCCCATGGGTGAATGTGATAAAACAGCAGAGTTTTGTGGCTCTTGTTGGATTTCCAAGGTGCAGAGCTGGGCCAGTATTTTCCTATAAACCGCAGATACAGCGGCCGGTGTACCTGGTCAAGAGTTGGCACAATGATTCACGCACAGTTTCTTTGCGTGCCAGTGCTCTGCACATTAAACTGTGAGAGTAGGTATCCATCAAATCAAGAAAACTTCTGATAAAATGGCAACGTGTGCAGCTGTTTTGCAATTTCAGTTGATGACCATGACACCAACAGTACAACAGGCACGTTCATAGGGCAATGCACGGTTCATTTATGGCTATCACTGTAAGGAGCAGGAGACATGATGGATATCTAATGACTGACCATTGGTGTCTTGTGTGGTCACCTTTTCCGAAGTGCTACAACTGTTGGTAAATACTAATAATCTACCTGTGGCCTCGTTTTTACAGCCATCCTTCGACCCTTTAAAAAAAATTGTCCCCCCTCCAAGCAAATATTAAGTTCTAGGCAGTATTGTATGACTTCTTTAAGCCCATAAAACCATACAACTTCAGAGCTTTGAAATAGAAGAATCACTCCAGCTCTTTATAGTATGTCTTTTATCAAGAGCTTATAAATTCCTTCGTTCTGCCTCTGTTTCAATTCCACTGTGTACAAATTGAGACCCAACAGCACACAAAACAAGGTCATGCAATGATTCAAGAGGAGGGGGAAAAAAACACCATACGGTCTTATTTAAATATTAGTAAAGTGGTCATAATTCAATGATCACCCAAGTGTGATACAGAGCTAAAAGAAATAAAATCAATACATTACAAAGACAGTAAAATCAAATGTATTACTAGTAGGTGGAATACACGTACATAAAAGCCCTACATGCAAACAAAGAACGCTTAAAAAAAATGCTTTACTGGATTGTACGAGGGCCGTTCAGAAAGTAACCTCCGGTTGATTTAAAAAAATACACCAAGTTAAATAAAAAGATTTTAATATATACATCTTACAACTACATCTTTGCACTATTTTTCTACATAGTCTCCATAGCGATTGAGGCACTTATCGTATCTCTTCACAAGCTTTGAAATTCCTTCTGCATAAAAATCACCCGCTTGTGCCTGGAGCCAGCTTGTGACCGCATCTTTGAGCTCTTCGTCGTCATCAAACCGCTGTGACCCGAGCCATTTCTTCAAATGCATGAAGAGGTGATAATCACTTGGCGCCAGGTCTGGGCTGTAAGGTGGATGGTTGATAACGTCCCACTTGAAGGACTCAAGAAGGGCCGTTGTTCTGCGAGCAGAGTGAGGACGGGCGTTATCGTGCAAAAAAACGATACCGGAAGTCAGCATACCACGGCGTTTGTTCTGTATAGCCCGTCGTAACTTTTATTGTTTCACAGTACACGTCTTGATTAATGGTCGTAGCACGTTCCATGAATTCAACCAACAACACCCCGTTGGCATCCCAAAACACCGTTGCCATCAGTTTTCTGGCAGAAAAATCTTGCGAGGCTTTTCTTGGTTTGGTAGGCAAATTTGAATGTGCCCACATCTTTGATTGTTCTTTTGTCTCAGGGTTCACGTACTTAATCCAGGTTTCGTCACCGGTCACGATTCTGTTTAACAATGGTTCTCCTTCGTCCTCATAACGTGACAGAAAGTCTAATGCAGAGGCCATTCTTTGAGTTTTGTGGTGGTCGGTAAGAATTTTGGGCACCCATCGTGCACAGAACTTATGGTAACCCAATCTTGCTGTCACTATCTCGTACAAGAGAGTCTTAGAAATCTGTGGAAAACCAGTAGACAACTCCGACATTGAGAAACGTCGATTTTCACGAACTTTTGCATCAACTGTCTGAACGAGTTCGTCAGTCACCAATGATGGTCTACCACTCCTCTCTTCATCATGAACATTTTCTCGTCCACTTTTAAATAAACGTACCCATTCACGGACAACTCCTTCACTCATAACTCTTCGTCCGTACACGGCACAAAGCTCACGATGAATAGCTGCTGCAGAATATCCTTTGGCTGTAAAAAACCTTATGACAGCACGCACTTCACATTTGGTGGGGTTTTCTATTGCAGCACACATTTCAAATTGCCACAAAAACTAAACTAGCGCAGGTACGATGTTCACTCGACCACGGCTTGATGCCGACTGACCTGTTGAGTGCGTGAACGCACAGATGGCGTCGCTACTCCCCCCACAACCCGCACTGTGACCAATCGGAGGTTACTTTCTGAACCGCCCTCGTAGTTGTGGTATTCAGTTGCATTAATTCAGAATTGTGAACTGTCTTCCCTATTGTGACACTACTTGAAACTGAATGCGCAACTGAAATTGGAAGAGCAGCATCACACCTTCTGCATGCCCATGTCAATGCAAAATGACTGAAACCTCAAACTTAAAATTTTTATGTAAAGGTTTTTACAAATTCATCAATGTTTTGCACTTCTTCAAAATGTAACATACACCTGGAATGGAAGTAAATATGGGGAAAAATGTGATTATTCACTAAAGGGAAGAAAGGTATAACACCACAGTTGAAAGACAACTACCAGAAATGGCTTGTAAATTTTAAGCACTTGGTCTCCATCATAAGCAGTAATGGAAAGATGGAAAATGAAATAAATGGAAACAGTTGGGACAGTAAGCCATCTGTTCAATGCAGTTAGAGAGAAGTTCCTCAGCAAGAGAGGAAGATACTGAAAGGGAAAAAGTTAGCTGTATACTGCTCAACTACATCTCAACAATGACCTATGGCTGTGAATCCATATAGTAAGTAAAAATAGAAAATTAGACTAGGAAGGACAGAATCAGAAAAAATTATGTGCAAAGCCTATGGAGAAGAATGTCCAAAAGCAACAGCTTAAGTGGTTTGGACATATCTAGCGAATGCTCGAAGATCACGAGGCAAGAGTTAATGAATGAGGGAAGGGATATTCACAAGAACAAACTAGTATGACAGAGAGAGCTGAGAGGAATGTAAAAGAAGAGAAGAGGAGGAGAGAGGAGTAGCAGATATTGTGAGTCAGATGATGACTAGATTAAGTATGAATTCATCACTAAGTCACATTTTCTCAAAACATGCCACATTAACATTTTGTACCTTGGTGAACCAATTGTAAAAAATTTTGTTTGTGACATACTGTCATGTTTATTTGGACAACCATGATGTACATCATAAACTGTAACATTTGTGGCTGTCATTATACCAATTGGCATATTGCTGAATACCTTTGTATTTCGTTTAGTGCTAATACAGAATTTGTGTGTACTGCAGGTGTTTCTAAATTTGAATGATACTTTACGATGACTGAATATTTACATTCTATTATGCACATGGAGAAGCCTTCCTGAAGGCTGCGTAAGACTCTATGGGCAGGACTTGGGGCTACTGTATTTAATGTTCAGCTGCTGCATGTTTAGATAGCACTAAAATTGTTTGACATGTACCTATTAGGTAGTAATATAACACTCAGTGGCTCCATTAGACTGGTGGTAAGGTTCTTTCAGTTTTTGCCCATGAAGATCTTTTGACATTTTTGTAAAATGAAAGTATTTTTATTTTGTTATTTTGCTCACAACCGTTGGCATTTTTAAGATGTTCGGTGATGGCCAATACACTGCAGCCAAAAACCTAGTAACAAACAAGTGTGGCTGACTTCTACTGTACTTGCGTAGTGATACCAGTAGTTGGGTTCCAATGGACATGGCTTAGCCACAGCCTGGGGGATGTTTGCAGAATGAAAGTCCTGAGTTCGAGTCTCAGTCCAGCACAGTCCAGGAAGTTTCAACACTAATATAATTTTTTCCTTGTGCTTGGGGGCCACAGCCATCAGACACTGATTGAAAGAAATAATACCGTTCTGCTAAGGCTGTATATTATTTGAATGGAATGCTTCATTAACCACTACTGACCAGTTTCAACCCAATGATCATTTTCTTGTGCACCTAATAAAAATGGATATATATGATGAGTAATATCTAAATACAAAGTGAAAACCAATATGACATACAGTCATAAGTACACTACAAGAGGAGTACAAAAATCATAGCAATAAAAACATAATACCTAAATGTACACACAATAATGCAAATTATAATTGAAGAATCTATACCATATACATGACTTTCTAATTTTCCAGATTTTCATCAGCTGGCATACTGGACTCCGAGAAATAAGTGCACCCACTATAGGAATGACTAATTTTCAATCCTTCATCATGTCGGGCATGGTGATCCAGCAGCAAAAGTCACTTGCCTGGAACCCGAAAGATTGCAGGATCGAATTCCGATCGGACCACGGATTTTTCAGCCTGCGTTTCAATTTAGCATTCACCTCTTAGTGATGTGGGTATTGCCAGAAACAACATTCAGTTTGGATTGCACATTAAGCTATAGGCCCCCTTTTCCCAACTGGATAGCTGGGGTAGGTTACGGACACACAAGTCACCGAAGTAGTGTAAGATTGAAAGACTATGTACTTGGTCATTGAGCCACACAAAATTATTATTATTATTATTATTATTATTATTATTCACAAAAAAGGTGGAGTAAAGGAATACCAAATAAGTCAAAAAACATACAATATGGTGTAAATTTTATGTAACTGCAAAAGAATGAAATACTGCATAACTGGTGTGTTTGATGTTCCCTGAGGCATTCCACAGACAATGCTGTTGTCTACAGGAAGATTACTGCACCTGAAAATGTAGAGAAATCCAGGAAGATTTGCAGAGGATTGGTGACTGATGCAGTGGTTGATAACTGTCAGTCTCAAAAACAAATCTCCTCTTTCATACACTACTTTCAAGTGAGCAACAATTTCTTTCACTGTGAAAAGATTGTCCATTTCCATCAACTGAAACCTTGACTTGAGAATTGCTATTAAACACGGAAAGAAGCTTAACGAGCAATAACAAAGTGATGTGACGGCACACGCTTTTGCATTTACTTGGCAAATCACTCACACTCAGTTACACGGAGCAGTTTCTTCAACAACAGTACGCTACTGACAGATCATACACGAAGGCACAAATAAAGAAAAAATTCAAAGTATCATCCAAATATATCATCGATCGTATACATAATACAGCACGGATCAATACTGAGATATTGAAAAGTAATGCCTCTGAATCTTTTATTCTGTTCTCAATATCAGTTGAGGAATTACATGTTGTGCATATTACTCCACTGACTGTTTCACTTTGCTGAGATAAGCTGCAACCCTCTGCCACAAAAGGGCTCCAAATGATAGGGTGTTACACAGTGATGTGGAATGCAATTCGCAGTGCATGAGAAATTGTGCTATAATACTTCTGAAAACTGAAAGCATGAATTTGAAGAGTTTGTCCACATATGGTGTACCCTCTGCTCTAGCAGGAAAATGCCAGACCACACACGAGCGTTATGACATTCACGATAATCTGATGCCTCAAGTTCACTGTCACTGAGCATAATCCATACAGTCCCCAACAAGGCCGAACTGATTTAATCTCTTACTGAAATTTAAAGTACACCTTCCAGGACTTCCCTTTGATAGTGATGAAGCTGTGCATGTAACCTCCTGTATGCCATTTTCTGCTGCTGTTGATATCACCCTATACTCATCTGACCAGAAATCCTTGGCTTCTTTCCATTTCACTTCATTCACCCCTACTATCTCTAGTGTAAGCCTTTGTTTTTCCCTTTTCAGAATTTCTAGCTTCCCTACCACATTCAAGCTTCTGACATCCCATGCCCCGACTCTTAGAACATTATTATTTCATTAGTTATTGAATATTTTTCTCATGGTATCATCCCCCTTGGCAGTCCCCTCCCGGAGATCTGAATGGGGGACTATTCCGGAATCTTTTGCCAATGGAGAGATCATCATGACACTTTTTCATTTACAGGCCACATCTCCTGTGGATACATGTTCCATGTCTTTACTGCAGTGCCTCCTGCATCCTCATGCCGTTGATCATTGCTGATTCTTCTGCCATTAGGGGCAGTTTCCCTAGGACAAGAGTGTGCCCTAAACCTCTGTCTGTTCCTTCGCCCTCTTTGACAAGGCCGTTGGCAGAGTGAGGGTGACTTCTTATGACAGAAGTCTTCGGCTGCCAATGTTGATTATTAATTAAAATTTAAGCTGTGTGTGTGTGTGTGTGTGTGTGTGTGTGTGTGTGTGTGGGGTGGGGGGGGGGGGGGGGGTTGAACCCGGGACCAATGACATTTTCATTACTAATCAAAGATGCTACCTCTAGATCACAGGTGCAAATACAAACACAGGACTATAAAAGACAGAAAAAGTCTGCAATGTTTCGGCTTACTGATCACTTACATAATAGCTTGCTGAGACTACTATCCCCCCAACAAACACACTAAAATCTCTCACATAACGGTTTAGGTGGAAGCTATAAAATTATGAGACATTACGGCTGGCCATCATTTACCTTCAAGAGATGAAATATCAGCAGTGCTGCCACGTACTCATAGAAATACACAACTTGGACAGTGTGCTGTACTTTTATATGGGACTGTCCACAGTACTGATATTTTGCATCCTGAAGTAAGTACTGGCCAGCAATTCTGTCTCACAACTTTACAGTTTTCTTGAGTGAATTTTCCTTTGATGCAGTTTAGATGGAAGGACTGACAACACAAATTCGTCTCAGCAGCACTTAAAATTGACAGCAGATCTGTTAATAAACTGGCTTAGGTGCTGCTGTCACAATATAAAATACACCCAAAGTGTGGCTCTGAGCCACAGAGCCCTCGTCGTGCAAGGGTTTCTAGTCGGACATGGTGTGGCAACGTCACCTCACTCGCCGTACGACTCTGGCGTGACACCACTGGACTTCCTTCTGTTGCGGACGACAAAGGGAAGTATGACAAATGTATAACAAACTGGAGCATCCTCACGTCTGAGTATGGGTGGGAAACCCTGTCAGTTGGCTACTATATACTCTACGACACATCACCCCTACCGGCCAGGAATTGTGCCATGAACTTACAGAGTTTGTCCCAAAAGTTTCGAGAATAAAACTCTCTAGTCAACCACAAGAGCTAGAAAAATGCGGCCTGCAGTGGTAATAGTAGTGAGAAGGGATCACGTAGCGAATGCAACTTGGCCAGTCGCCTCTGGGCAGTGATAATACTGAGGACTCTTTCCCCACAGTGTGTATTTTGATGATGTCTCAAGACACAGAGGGCTACATTTAATCGAGCAGTGACACGCAATCAAATTTCTTGTTTAACTCACAAAATTGGGAGCTGAAATGGTGGGCCTATTTCAGGAAGCATTCAGGGGGGAGGGGGGGGGGGGGGGGGAAGCTGTGTCCCAGTCAAGAGTTTACGAATCTCACAAGATTTTCCAGGAAGGCCGAGAAAAAGTCTACAATTAGCACTTTGGGTGTCCGTCAACATCCCGAGCACATATGTGTAGAATGTGCAGAGAGTTTGGAATGGATATCGACACCTGAGTAACAATAATAGTATACAATTGCAATGTGCTGAAATTAGAAGTTTAACACATTTTTTGAGACAAATTTAGAGACAAGAAAGGTGTGCGCAAAGACGGTCCCACAAGTGCTGACTGATGAACAGAAGGAAATTAGTGTGCTGAAGTGTTGCAAGTTGTTTGAATGCCGCTTTCGGCACCCTAATCTTTTGGGAAGAGTTGTGACACGTGACGACACACAGGATTTTTGAGTACAATAATGAATCGGAAAATAAATGCAGTAAGTGGTACACGAAAAATTCACCTCGGCCAAAGAAGGTCCACCTTGTTGAGGTTAACACATTGCACATTGTCTTTTTCACTCCAAAGGTGTGATTAAAAGTTAATGATCAGCTTTACACTCAAGTCCCTATCTAGTTGCAGGGTAGTGTGAAATGCTTCAACAATGACATAGTGAACAAATGGATTTTCCACTGAGACAATGCTCTGGGCCACAACGTCCTCATTGTGCAATGGTGTCTAGCCAGGAATGGTGTGGCCACAACGCTGCCTCACTCATAATACAGCCCTGACTTGGCCCCACTCAACTTCTTTCTGTTTCCGAGGGTGCAGAAAAATTGGGTGCAGGTTTTCGGAGAGGGTAAAAGGGTTTCAATGCGAGGTTCCTGTTGAACCCTCCCAGAAAGACCATGCAAGACTAGGCAAAGGGGTGGGAGCAATGTGTAGATACGGAAGGAAGTTTTGCATTTTAGCAACAATTCTTTTTAGAAACAATTACTCTTGAATCTTTTGGGGTAGACCCTGTACAATTGCTTTTACCGATCTCAACTTCTTATCCACCAATCCCAGCCAATCTTTGTTCTGCAGACACATTGCAGACTATTCCAACAATAACATTACGGTACACAGAGGGGTACACACACTGGATAACATCATGTACCACACATGCCTCCAATGCTGCAGTATTGACTTCATTTTCAGGAATTCCCTTGCGTCCTGATGCCTAACAAATTAACACCTTCTTTCACTATCCTCACAAAAGGAGAAGAGCATCCTGGATACCTGTGACATTATAACCAGAATGTTTCAGCTTGTTCATATCTTAATGTATGACCATTGATATGTTACTAGGTATATGTTACAATTACTTTTCTTGAAACTGGCAAATGGTAGTGAGTAAAGCCAAACAACATACAGCCTCAGTGGAACTACAATTCCTTAAAAACTAGTATCAATGTTTATGCACAGTATCTGTACCATAAATGATCTCTTAACAATGGACTACAACTTCACACAAAATGTCGGTCGACTGAACTGGGCTTCCACTGTGATGACTTTTTTCGCAATAAATGAGCTAGGTGTTATTAGGTCGCTTCCACTGCTATCACTAAAGCAGTTACTCAGGCAGAAAGGTTGCATAAAATCATGTACATGTTTCCACCATAACAAAACCTTCAATTAATGACAAATTCTGTTCATTCATTGACAAAGATGGCAACACATTTCTAAATGGTGTACTTACCATGAAAGCACTTTTGACAGCTCTGTTGAACTAGAAGAAAAACTTAATAAAATGGTATCTGTAAAAAAAGCTCTTTCAACATGGAGTAGTTTTGCAGGTATCCTTGTATGTTACCTCAAAGCATGTTAATCACATTCATGTTAGTCACACAGCACAGGTGCAGTGGTGTTATTAATTAAGCATTAGAAAAAACACAGTACACATTAAAAATCCTTGAAAATCGCATGTGTTATAACAGAAACTAGGTGCAAAAAATGATGTTAGTCAAAGTGCAGTGAAAGCTGTGTTAATGTCCTGTTGAGGAATCTGGGCCAAGAAACTGCAACCACCACACAGCACATTGCATGCAAAGTTGCAGATATGTACATCAGTGACCAAACAGCAGCACACTTTGCATTGACTTATAATTAACAGTAATGTTGAATACATGTCTTTATTAAATGTGGCTAGAAGCCTCCAGATTTTCAAATCAATGAAATTTTGTATTCTTTTGTTCCCTCTTTTTGACAACAATGAGCACTAGAATTTCTGTGACCTATCATGTAGCACTGTCTTCAGCATGAAAAGGTGGGACTAAAGCTGAAGAATTCATTGCAATACTCTCAATGGAAATGAAATAAAAGAAACTGGCTTTTCACTCTATCCAAAAGTGACTCTTCTTGTTTGTACAAAATTAAGATACAACTTTAAGTAAACAAATTCTATCAACCATCTGTAAAACTCGGGTTGGTTCCAACAGAAAACTGAAGGCATGGCATGGGACCTATGCCTCAGAACGTACACCAGTTTGAATACAAGCTAAACTGTTTAGACAGTTGATGGCATTTGTCACTTAAAATTAAACAAATAAACAGTATCTTCTGTCAGAAATGAGACACTAATGAGCAAATAACTCTTAATATACAAGGAAGTACAAAAACAAGACTTGGTCAAAAAGATATGCAGGATTCATACATACATGAGATGCTGAGAACAAGAAACTTCAACAGCACTGACAGCTTCACAAGAAGGAATGAATTTTTTTTAAATTCCAAATAATTTTCATAAGTGAAATGGGGTTGTGGCGCTGGGATTTTCTGATCACCAGACTGTCATCAATGTGTGTGTGTGTGTGTGTGTGTGTCCAGGGGTTACTATACATTACATGAACATTAGATGAGAACATTCTTCATCTACATATTCCCAACATTATATGCCATGTCAAACTGTACAACCAGTTTCTGAATGCAACCCAATCCATGCTATATTCCATAACAAATAACCAAATTTAAACTCAGTTTTTACCTCATGTCTGGCAACAAATATGCAATGGTTGTTTATACATCAATAAATAAATATCACATAGCCATGAAAGATAAGAGAGAAATATGACATGTCAAACAAATATACAGGGTGTACAGGAGGAATTGTCAATATGCGCAGAACTATGACAGGAATGATCATTCGAAGCAAAATAGTCTAGTAAACATGGGCTCTAAAATGGATACATCAAGATCTATGAGAACTTTATTAGCAGAAGAGATGTGTTTCACAATATTGAAAATGAAGTGCTCATAGCTCTTAAAGTATGCATTTTACAGCCCATGTCTGCAAGACAATTTTGCTTCAAATGATCATTCCTGTCATATGCCGGAATACTGAGCATTCTTCCTGGGACACCCTGCATTTGTCTTGGAGGCCCCAAGTTTCCCTGGGTACACCTACACAACTTTTCCTAATGGCTGCCCTTACTGATCCTTCCTTTGCCCACTCCGTGGCTCTCCTACACCCACACCAGACCCGTGTGTGTGTGTGTGTGTGTGTGTGTGTGTGTACAGATTTAAAAACATAAACCAGAATCAAAGTGTCACTCATTACATAACAAACTGCCATCCATTGTTATTTATCTAAAGTGTATTTGGAAAGTACGATTACTGGATTTGCACTAAAAATTCATAAGTAAAATACAATGTACTCTGTCCACTACATTACCACTAGCGCTCGTGTAAGCGGTCGTCGCCAACGACGTGCGACCTTCACACTAGTGGCAGTGTAACGACAGTCTGGGACGTCACACAACACATGTTCACCTGCGGCTCTCCCGTCTCGTCAGTGTAAGTCCTCCACGTTTCGCCATCGTCCGAATACTGGACGAGGAACTCCTCGACGAAGTCGTTGCGCGTGCCTGCCCGGCCCTGGGTTTCGATGGCCTGCACCTGCCACCTGCTGCGCAGGTCGATACTCAGCGACTCAGTGTACGTGTTTGTCGCCGGGCTCCAGCTACCGGGACCTGCGTGAGGGAAGTCGTAGCCGGACGGCATACGCATGAGGGACGGAAAAATGGTTCGCACACAGCTACAAGCAAGTAGGAAAACTCGACAGGTCCATTCAAATATCATGGGCTACCAGCTTCGGTGTTCCCTCCTGACACCTTGCCTTTTCTAAAGCAACTCCTATCCTTACTTTTATAATCCTCTTTAATGGCTTATAGTTGTATAATGAATTACTGAAAGGTATTCTGTAAAGAAATCAATAGTCTAAAATGAAACTACTCCCATCCAACCCATTCAATGTTGTCTACTTAGCAGAAAGCAGCAGATCTGATTAACATATATACCAGCTGACAGATTCATTTGCTTAGGCAAATCGGTTTTCTCTGGCAGAAAGGAGAGAAAACCCAACAACAGTTTATGAGGAATTAGCAAAAAGGTCATCAAACCAATGAACCCAGTGAGAGAGATTAATAGAAAAGGTAACTGATAAAATTGTGAGTAAAACAGGATATTTGATAAATGTAGAAATTAAAAATGGGAAAGAAGGTAGGCAGCCAGACAGGAGATAAGGGAAAGTAACATCAGGAGTGATGACAAGAGAAATATGGACTAAAAAAACAGACATAAGTCAACAGTGATTAGAATTAACAAAACCAGAAATGACAGCAGGAAATAAAATATAAACTTGAGAAACGTAGCCAAATAAATTTGGCAAAGATTCTTTTTAAAGAGGAGTAGAAGACAAATGATGATGAGTGTGAAAGGGTGGCACGGAGATCTGTCTCTCATTTACATCTCTATTCCTCATCTCTCCCCTTCTCATACACACTCTTCGCCTGTTATAATTTTTCCATATCTGAAATCATTTGTTGCTGCAATTGCATCATTAGTCAAGCAACACATACACTACCCCCAAACTTACACTTCATTAATACTTGTTCCATAGATCACGAATACAACATTTCGTAATGATGTAGAATGTGTCAGTTTAACATAAATTTTCTTCAAACAATATAATTAATAATTTTATTTTAGTTTTAGGCAGTTACTAGTTCATATCGAAAAATTCAACTACTGAGATTCAGAAATTCTTTTAATTGGTTTTTAAATGATGGTCAGCTATCTGTCAGAATTTTAATGCTATTTGTCAAATGACCAAAGATTTCTGTGGCAGCATAATTCACCCCTTTCGGTGCCAAAGTCAGATTTAACCCAGAATAGTGAAGATCATCCATTCTTCCAGTTTTGTAGCTATGCACTTCACTATTATTTTTGAAATGGGATGGGTTATCAATAACAAATTTCATTAGTGAATATATGTATTGCAAAGGTACTGTGAATATCCTGATTTCCTTAAATAAATGTCTGCAAAGTGATCGTGGGTGTGCTCCAGCTATTATTCTGATTACACTCTCTTAATGACGAATTATCATAAAATATGATGCCAAATGAAAGAAGTGAATGAAAACAGGCGTAGTAGGCTAATTTACTGATACGTTTATAACCAAAATTTGCAATAACCCTACTAGCATAAATAGCTGAACCTCATTCTTTCAGCAGATCCTCAAATGTGTTTCTTCCCACTCAATTTCTCATCAATACACACACCCAGAAACTTCTTGTTTAACAGCTGTAACAGCACATAGGTATGCATTAAGTGGTTCTCCCTATTTGCCTTGCAAACATGGCATATGACAGGAATGATATAGCTACAGGTGGAAATTTGTGTCTTAGTTATTTCACTCTGAGCATGCGGTGGGTCATGACCGAATCCCTGAAACCTAGATTATTTCTGATACATTTCCCATTGTTTGCCACACAAATCAACACCAGTTTCCAAAATCTATAAGATCTATCAAGTTTTGTACATATCCACTATTCTACCACGATTTGATAAGTTTTTTATCTTTCTATTTCTATTCTAGAGAAGACAATTATTTCTTGTCTGAAATAACATTTGTTGACTTGTTTTTAATGCTTTATTATACACTAGTTCTTTCATACCAATGTAGTGCGTCTAACTAAACTATAAAAACTACACCATTACACATCTGGTTAGAGGAATAAATAGCACCACAGAACTTCAAACTACCACATTACAAAAATTTAAATAACAAATGCCAATTTCTTAAATCCTTGACAATACTGCATTCAAGCTTATATGTCTGTAACTCGCTTAACCATTAAATAACATCAAAACAGTTTCACTCAAAGTGTAGGTAATATTTCTTTTATGAAGTACTTCCTGTTCCCAAACACTATTCCTTTTATTATTCTTTTTAATTTTTCTGAGCTCTGAAACAGAATTTTGGAGCACCACTGTTCACACTCTGGATGAATTGTGCATTGTTACTTTAGGTACATATGAAAGTGCAAACATATTTTATAGCAGTGTGGAGAGTAGGAAGAAATGATGATGATGATGATGATGAAGAAGAAGAAGGAGGAGGAGGGGGGGGGGGGGGGGGGGGGAAGCCGGCAGAAATCCACCTTGTTTAGGAACACACTGATATTTCTCCACAAAAAATCAATTAACTGTGTTGGCTCCAGCAGATGATATATGAAATAAAAACAATGACTACAAATGGTTAATATTTTTCAGATGTCATTGGCTCTAGGGCATCATCTTACCTACACTATGATGTTCGTGTGAACACTTCAATGGCTCAAAGTAATCTAACTTGTTTTTTCATGATAGCTGCAGTACTGTGATGACTTATACACACATTAAACATCCACTGCAACATCATAAGCATTAATGTGTTTTACCAACAGTTATGGATGTGGCAGAACTGAAATATTTCAGCTACACATTCCACAAAAGGAGATCCCATGGGCACATAATCTCAACACAAGCACAGGCTTCATAATTTTGAAGAGATTAAAACAAATATGCTAGATATGTTATTCAGTGCCAATAATACAATTCAAACACCAATCATTAAGGATATACTCACGCAATACAATAACAGTAAATTCAGCGATACAGTGAATATTGGGTTTGAAGTCATAATTGCAGTGATCATGGTGGCACTGATGGTGATGACTGTAATTACATTAAAAGGGAAGAAACAAATGAAGAATGGATTCCCCTCCTCCCCAAGATACGCAACTTTTGAAATGTAAAGCATTTTCACTGTATTAGGTTTGGAGATAGTGAACTTACTTTGTAGACAGTTGGTCATGAATTCATGTGGTCTGAAATACCAAGACTTTCTCTTGGAAGAGTTCTGAAATCTCATACTTATGTGTGTATAATCTGTGCATGTTTCTGTACATTAATAAATACTGAGACAGAACTGCTGGCCATAAATGTTTTGCCTCCTGAAGGCACTGGACAGTGATTCTGTCTCATAATTTATTAGTTTTCTCAGATGAATTTTCCTTTGCTATATTTACATATAATTATACAGATATGAATATAATAGAGGGAAACATTCCACGTGGGAAAAATATATCTAAACACAAAGATTATGTAACTTACCAAACGAAAGCGCTGACATGTTGATAGACACACAAACAAACACAAACATACACACAAAATTCAAGCTTTCACAACCAACGGTTGCTTCATCAGGAAAGAGGGAAGGAGAAGGAAAGACTAAAGGATGTGGGTTTTAAGGAAGAGGGTAAGGAGTCATTCCAATCCTGGGAGCGGAAAGACTTATCTTAGGGGGGAAAAAAGGACAGGTATACACTCGCGCGCGCGTGCACACGCACACACACACACACACACACACACACACACACACACACACACACACACACACACACACACACACACACACACACACATCCATCCGCACATACACAGACACAAGCGAACATTTGTTAGGCAAAGAGTTTGGGTAGAGATGTCAGTCGAGGCGGAAGTACAGAGCAAAGATGTTGTTGAATGACAGGTGAAGTATGAGCAGCGGCAACTTGAAATTAACGGAGGTTGAGGCCTGGTGGATAATGGGAAGAGAGGATATACTGAAGGGCAAGTTCCCATCTTCGGAGTTCTGACAGGTTAGTGTTAGTGGGAAGTACCCAGATAACCCGGACGGTTTAACACTGTGCCAAGATGTGCTGGCCGTGCACCAAGGCATGTTTAGCCACAGGGTGATCCTCATTACCAACAAACACTGTCTGCCTGTGTCCATTCATGTGAATGGACAGTTTGTTGCTGGTCAGAGCCACGTGTGAAAGCACCCACATGATTTACCAACTGACCTGCCTACACTGTGAAGCTTTCTATGTGGGAATGTGTGTGTGTGTGTGTGTGTGTGTGTGTGTGTGTGTGTGTGTGTGTGTGTGTGTGTGCGCGCGCGCGCGCCCGCGCGCGCGAGTGTATACCTGTCCTTTTTCCCCCTAAGGTAAGTCTTTCCGCTCCCGGGATTGGAATGACTCCTTACCCTCTCCCTTAAAACCCACATCCTTTCGTCTTTCCCTCTCCTTCCCTCTTTCCTGATGGAGCAACTGTTGGTTGTGAAAGCTTGAATTTTGTGTGTGTCTATCAACATGGAAACGCTTTCGTTTGGTAAGTTACATCATCTTTTGTTTTTAGATATATAATTATACAGGCATAGACAAAATGAACAATTTGCTTACACAGCAAAATATGTAGACACAAAGAAATTACATGAAAGGAAAATCTTAAATAGAACAAGGTAAGTAAGATGCTAAAGAGAAGGCGACAATTTCAAGAACATGATAACAGTCACATGATATAATACACAGAACTATAGGGATATGTCCTTGAGAGAATGTAAAAAAATTGATAAGATCAAAGAATTTGAAACAACATAATTAAAAAGAAAACAAAACTGAAACCCATGTTAATATGGCAAATGGCACAGTAAGTAACAACAGATCAAATTGGACAACAATCCAAGATGCCTTTCAAGGTTCATATATTTCATAAACTGAATCAAAAATACAGGCAGTAAACATTGAAAACAACAAAATTCTGGAGATAATGGCAGATGAAGTGGGTAAAACCATTCACAGCCTGAAGAATGGAAGGCACCAAGAATGGTTTTCAATAGAAATTATTAAGGCTGCAGCAAAAATTATTCAAAAGAATTGCACAAAATTGTTTAAAGAATGTAAGCACTGAAACAAAGTTATTAGAATTTTCCTTCACAATAAATGAGGCAAGACTTCCCTTCACAAAAAACTGAGGCAGCAATTTGTACTGCCTGCCTTTAGTCTTAATGAAATTCCAGAATGACTGAAATATATTTGAAGTTATGTTTGAAAATCAGTTATAAGATACCTAAACAATGTATGACCAAAATATATCAAAAAAGAAAATTTTATCAGTTAACAACACAGTCACAGAACAGATACCATCATCATATAGATAAGGCTAACCGACCAATGATCTTCTTCCATGGGGATGCACTCACATTGCCCGAACTCTTACGGGAATCGGTAGACAGACTGCCGCGAGTAGTGAGTAGGGGCACTACAAATGTAGTGTGTGCACAGTAAGTTGAAAATGTTGGTCTCACGGGGAGTGTGCCAGAGGTAAGTCACTGCAGTCGCACTATCCTCTGTGACCTCAGTGGTTGAGATGGATAGAACGTCTGCCATGTAAGCAGGAGATCCCAGGTCTGAGTCCCAGTCGGGGCACACATTTTCAACTGTCCCCGTTGATATTTATCAACGCCTGTAAGCAGCTAAAGATCTTGATTACATTGTAATTTCATTCTTTGAGAGCTGCAAAATCACCAGCGGTATCTGTTCTTTTGGACATGTCCGAAAGAACAGATACCATCTTCATGTAAGTTTGTATTATGTAAATGCATCAATTACTTAGGAGAAAGGATCGTGACTTTATGTTTACCCTGAATTAGTGAAATATGGAGGTAAAACTACTACAGCAGAGGTGATAATTATGAATATGAAATGAGTTAGGGATTAGAAATAAACAGACCATCGGAGCTCAAGTGTAGTCAGAAATACGGAGAAGAAAAGGATAGGACATGAGGGAAACAGTCACAATGTTTGATATTGGTTAGGCCTATGTGATTTAAATTGTTTTTTCCTCACTAGGCCTTAGTTTCTACTCACTTTTAACATGGACCATTGCCTTCATTGTTCACTTAACATAAATTTGGGGGTGATAGTTGAGTGAAATTTGGGAGCGACAACAGATTTGGCCAATCATCACTGGAAATTTGACGATACGTACCCACTGCATGGCCACTTCTATAAATATATATGCAAAAAGCATTAACTTTTTGACTGCTATACCTCAATGCTGCTTTCTCCCCATCTGTCAATTAGACACCATGTCCTCTATAATGTCTTCTACATATTTCAGTCATTGACATGCCACCATTAATAATAGCTGTCATGTCTGACTAATTATAAATCAAATTTGTATACAATATATGAAATTAGCATTATCATATCAAGTTGTCTTTTATATATTTTGTGCATGATAGGAATGTAAGTAAAACTAAAAGTACTTTTACTATTCTTTCACCCCTTATCCACAAATAATAAATTAGGATGACATTTAATGTTTTTTTTTCATTTATTTACTTGTGTGTCTCAAGTATTAACAACACTTCCAGATACAATAAAATAAGTGAATTTACAATTCTTTTGAATACAATTGTAAAGTTATGACAAACACATTGTTTAGAAAATCAAATCACAGGTTGACATTTCTCATAATTTAAGCAACACAAAAATGTGCATGATAGCCTTAAAATAAATAACAATGAGGGAACCCATGCAGTTGACATTACACCCAAACCAAAAGGAAACCATTATAACAACAGTGCCCAATGAACTGGTATAAATGTTGTAATCATCTTCATTATAACCTCTTGACAATCCATGGCAATGAGATTTTTCACACTACCTTTCCTCACTGTTACCTCCTTCTACAGCCACAGATAATAATACATCTCAACTCAGCATACATTACTTTAAAATCTCCCTTACTCTAATAAAAAGTAAGAGACAGTGAACAGAACTGCCTGTATTTGTGTTTAACCTCTAGCTTCTGCTATTATTTCATTGTGATTATCGCATGAAGTTTGACATACTACAGCCATTCTCTTAGCATGCAAAGTCTCTTCACAGTCAAACCACTGAACTTTTTTCTCTAATTAACAATTATGACTCTCTGACACTTCCATGTGTCTTTCTAGTGATTGCAAGTTACCTCTGTCATTCTGGAAAGTCAGAAACTGCACAAATAAGACTCAAGATACAAAGGGCAAGAATTATTGATTGCATTAAGTGATTTTGTGTTTCCACAACCTGTACTTTTCTATAAAGTACACTGTGGACAGTCAGTGTTGTAATCTATTAAACTTTTTAGGCCAGTCATTAAAAACATATTCTAACAATTTTTTAAAAAATAAATCTGCTGCTCCCTAGTGTGTAAAACATCATTTTTACTGTTTTCAAGTACATCACGGATTTCTGTGATTTGCTGATGTGAGAAGCTTTTTCGTAATAATTCCATCTTCTACGCATTTACTTCTTTAACCACAAAAGAAAGAAGTGTTCCACAAACTGCATCAAATTTTCCTTTTCCTCTGAGTATGTATTTGCACCATGATGACATTTTGACACAACAGCATGTTTATTTTCCTATGCAGCCTCTTTCTAGTGATTCTTAACAATACCATTCAATTTTCATTCTCAGAAAACCTATATTGTAAAAGTGTCCTACTGATTACATTTAGTACGTCCTTAATAAAAGAAACATTTTCAATGAAAAAAATTACATTTTTTCAGTAAACACTAAAAATCTATCCTCTCCAAAACAATAAATTACTTGTTGGCATAAATGTGCTTCACACTGGAAATGTGTATAGTAATCGAACATTCCGGGCCAAATCGATTGGCAAACTTTAATGGACACTAGATTGATATTTACCAAAAAGAATTCACAGATTTCCCCATCACAGAAAAAACTATTGTGTATATAAAATGATGGAAGTGGTGTTGATTTACAACAATTCACACCAGAGATTTGCTAAACATTTTTACTTGATCTGTTACTTTTCCCTGTCCATTTATTAATATAAAACCGCATCAATACCCAATAAAACTATACCACAACACTTAACAGTAGTAAATAATCGTAGCTGGTGCACTGCTTTATAATTTTAATAACCCCGCACTTCACACTGAACCACGGTGTAACAATTTACTTCTCAGTTGACTGTGCACTTGTTGCAATGCTTTCCCTTAGTGGTCAATATCAATCACTATTGAACAAATTCTACAATGACAATACTTAACAACTTTTAAAAGCCCAACCACCATGCAGCACAATGCAAATTCATCCCACCAAAGAAAGAATGTAAGCAACTCAAATAAAAAAAAACTACTTTTCTACAAAGCACCACTTCTTCACTCAAAAATGCTCAATATACACTATGTTAGCCATGCACTGTATGCTACTAATGAAGTATTGAGTAAGCACACCTTTCCCTGTCACCCAACCATACAAACATTCTGCTATTTATTTCGTTTCCGTTATTATCAACACCTCACAAAAACTGTACATTATTTAAAATTATTACACTTACACATAATCCCTTAAATGTTGTTGGAGCTTATGTGGCAACATATGAATATGCAGTAAAAAATAATTCTAAAATAACAATGATATAGTAAGTTCAAAAATGGTTCAAATGGCTCTAAGCACTATGGGACTTAACATCTGAGGTCATCAGTCCCTTAATATGTAACAATAATCAATGGCATCTGTTCAGCAGCGAGTGAAAGAGTAGCACTTCAGGGGGGAAAAAAAGAAGGAAAACAAACCAGGAGTTCTAGAAAGTGAATCCTCAGACATTTTGAGCCAAAGTCACTGTCATAGAGATACACATTAGGTGCAGAATCAACACCATACAATCAAGTCACACCAGTGAGTCAAAAGATTTCCACCAAAGCTTCAACATGCTTAAATTTCAACTATCACATATTATCAGTTCCTGCAAAAGCACAATAACTTTTCAAGGTTCCATACTACATCAGATGCAGTTGCTTCTCCCCGTTCTCATTTCCTGAGGAAAGAGACTTATCTTTATGACACAACAATAAATAAAACTCCAAAAGCCTGAGGACACTTTTCGCAGGACTCCCTTGCCACTCTTTCACCCACCAGCAAGTGTGAATCTTTCACGTTTGTTTATTCTCGCATTCATTTGCCTGCAAGGAGCAAAAGCCTCATTATGATCTGTTCACTTTCCAAGACATTCCTTGTAAAGAGAATGTGCCTTTGTCTAATGCTTTCCCTTAAAAAGATACCTACTCTCTCTCTCTCTCTCTTATCCTTATCAGGCCAATTTCACAAAAAGAGGCATAAATTTTCTATAGCCTTCTTGAACAACCCTTGCTAGCATTTGTTTAAATCAATTTATGGAAACCACAGGACATATTAATAAGGAAAACTATACAGAGATTTGAACGTTATTCCTCTTAAATGCAACTTACTAGCTTTCAGGGAAGTCACGAGATAGCCAGTCGCCACATCTTCATGTCTACAGTGAAAGAATTTATTAAATTAAGTGAAGTCACTACATCCTCAACCCAATGGTTGGTTTCAACAATGTGGTGTTTTACTACGAGTGGTATGCTCTTCGCTTCATCCAACCTCCAAACCGTATCAGTTGTTGGGAGAACTGAGTTTAAATTTCACACCAACTATCAGTGGAAGTTCACATTTTTCACATTAATGAAACACCGTCAGAGGTGATGCACAAAAATCCCAGGATCGGTCACTGGTTGAACCGCAGGCCTTTAGATTTGCAATGTCACTTACCTACCCACTGAACCCCAAGCTACACTTATCAGTGATATGTATGACATCTATACGTAATGTACACTTTTAAATAAACTAACTAAGTATTTTGGCAGAAAAAGAAAATAACTGTGGCTTCTGTTAGTAAATACACCTGACGTATTTCCTCAGTGAACTGCAGAAACAAAATTAATTTATCCACGATAACCATGTTTGAGCTCCGTGGCTACATGTTAAATTATTTGAAAAAAATACAGTGAACACCAGTTACAAAACTTTACTCACACCAAGGTGTCTACAGTTGGTATAACACAGTTACACATAAAAAATTATCAGGAACACTCAATTAAGTATTGATTACTGTACACTTTTCGACTACAAAATACGAATCCTCAATAAGAAGTGAACTGTAGTAGTTAATGTCTATCCTAACTGTTGCAGTTAATGACCATCGGACTTTTTCAGAGATTCATGAACTTATTTATGTATTATCCAGGAGAATGTGAAACATGTTTTGCGCAAGAAAACCTTGTATCATTTTAAAACTCCCTTAATATCAGCAGAATCTCTTCTTCCAACATATTACATGGATGTAGGTGGTGGTGGTGCTATAGCCTATTACTTGGTAGTCATTCTGCTAAGATTCATCGAAACAAATTTGAGGCCATCCCTAAAATTGGATGCATTTCACAGTCTGTAAAGTGACACTCCATCGTCTAAGAGACTTGAAAAGTACTAACCCATGAGAAAACTAAGAGCCTGGAGAGTGGCAACCTAGGTATTACATGGACCCGTCACACAATATGCATCTAATGACCCCCTACACACACACACACACACACACACACACACACACACAGTGAGAGAGAGAGAGAGAGAGAGAGAGAGAGAGAGAGAGAGAGAGAGAGAGCTCATTATTATATGAACATCCTGCTTCTTTTGGCTACGACATCAATGATTATCAGTTTATCACCAGATAAAGCAATGAGTCTGGTGCATTCATCCCACCTCACGATACCTGGCTCCCACCCTGTACTAAGTTGTAGGTCACTGTCTTTTACAGGTTGCTTTCTGAGATTCTCTCTTTCAGTCACTTCTTTTAATATGGCAACTCATAAACTGTTTGTTCTGTTAATGGCAGAGGTAGTAAAATACAATTCAAATTCATTTTCTGAAGCCTGTTCCCCACAGCTAACTTCTCAGGACAGCATAGGTGTCAACTGGCATAATGTTTGAATCAGCATTGCTCTGCAGTGTACACAGTCTGGCCAATATAATAGTACCCTAAACATGGGCATTCTATAAATGCATCCTACAAAAGTAATGCCTGTGCATTCTCTGAGTGCATGCTCAGAAGTAATGCCTTACAATTCTCTTCCAATATCAGTTGACCTCTTACATGTCATGCGTATTATTCGGTTGCCTTAGACTGCAGTCACGAATGTTTGAGTTGCATTTGTGTGAGTGTATGTGTGTGTGTGTGTGTGTGTGTGTGTGTGTGTGTGTGTGTGTGTGTGTGTGTATATATATACACGTGTTTTTGTCGCCTAATTTTGATGAAGACCTTACTGGCCGAAAGCTATATTTGTGACAGTCTTTTCGTAGTGCCTATCTGTGACTCAGCACCTCCACTATATGGTGAGTAGCAACTTTCCTTTCCACAATAATATTACTCGATTGACGTTCCCACTTCGCTGACACATGCTGCAACCCTCTACCATTAAAGGGCTCCGAATTGCAATGTTTAACATAGCAGTGTATCATTTAACTATATCAGTGTGTGAGAAACACCATGCTGTAATCAAGTTTCTGACCACAGAAAACGAGCCTCCAACTGAAATCCATAGAAGAATAGAAGCTATGTACGGCGATGATTGTATTGACATCAGTAATGTGTGGCACTGCGTTCTTCGTGCTCATAATAAAGGAAACTGTGGTACTAACCTCAGCATATGTGACAGGGCTCAGAGTGGACGGCACGTACAGAAACTGACGAGACTTTGTAGAATCAGGTTCCAAAACTTAAAAAACATCTTTAAGCACTTCACTCTGAAAGTGACGAAGCAGTGCAACCAGTGGTGAGACTGTGGTTCCATTGATAAAGCTAAACATTCAACAGTGCCAATAAACTGGCCTCTTGTTGGAAGAAATGTGTTCGTCACCATGGTAACTATACTGATAAATAAGTATGTAGACATGAAGAATAAAGATGTAGAATGTTAATAATTTTTGTTTTATTTAAATAACTGTAATGGTTTTCACACACAAAAATTTGAGGCCTTACTTTCCAACATGCCCTCATAAATCTTATATTGTTTGATGAAGCATCATATCTTCGTTGGAGGGTTGAGTGATTTGGGTAATGTTGTCTTGCTCCTCCATCACTAGGCGACAAAAATGGCAAAAACAAAAGCCTCTTGCTATATTTTTCAGGGATTTTTTTTTCTCAGAACATCTTTAGTAAATCTACTACAATGACAAATGATTTGTGAGATAATGATAAAAGCAGCTCCTGAAATTAAAGTCTCAGAAAATACCCACAATAAAAACTGCTGCCTGCAACTCAGTTCAGTGTAGGGTGCAGTCACTGTTAGACAGAATTAGTTGCGGTGGTTCCACAGTGCAACCTTATTTGGCAATGGATGTAGCACCAGAGAATAGCCTGCCAGCATCAAGAGGTTAAGTGAGGACGAGACTCAACTACAAAGCAGTACGCTACCACTTGACATCGTCTAAGCATTTATGAGAATTTAAGGACATGATGCAGCTAGAAGCCTCCAAGATGATTTTCTTAATTTCTATCTTTGCAAGACTATATATTTGCAAATGAAGTTAATGTCCTCACCCCCTCTCCTCACAGTGATGTTAAAACACAAACTGAAAATTAAGGACCAAAGAAGTAGTTGAGCAGGCTGTAGCATACACACAATGAGGTCCTGTGTATACATATGATACTGTGTGCATACGGTGTTTATAGCCCTTTTTTTTTTTTTTTTTTTTTTTTTTTTTTTTTTTTTTTTTTTTTTTTTTTTACAGATTTATGCATCAAGCTTCGCTAAGTGACCAGTTACATTTTCTGGCAATAATGTCCATAACAGCAAATGCTATGTAGGTGAAATTTCCTTGTTCTTCAGGTATACAAATATCAGGTGTGCAAAATACCAGAGGAGCAGTGGGGAATTGTGACACCAAATTGAGTGTACTTTATTTTAAACAAAAGAGGTGAAGAGGGGGCAATGTGCACACAATAAATATCCCACTGACAATATGGTGTTATCAGACAGCAATTTCTGCATTATTTTGAACAACAAGAAGGAAACCTCCAACTCTCCCACACAGATTTTTTTAAAAAGTGAAACATCGGAATGAAAGGGGCCAGTGGTTTATTCAGATACATTACACTGTAAATAAATGCTGTCACAGTGAAAGTGGGTAAGTACTGTCAAACAAAATTGCCAGTTAGCGTTTGTTTGTTGTGGAATCCAAGCAATGGCATATTGTAGTAATGTGAGCACTCCGACAGCAAGTATACAGAGCTGTACACTGCTATTAGCTCCACCCCTAATCCACTTCTTTGACATAAACATTACATTGCTGCCATCCTGGCCACGTCATCAGTTTGCTTTGCCAGGTATAAAAAAAAAGAGAGGATAAGGTGATACAGTAATGCCCTCTGCAGTTATTGGGATTTGTCAGTAATAAAGTGACTAAATGGTTTCTGTAATCTCACAGCACCAACAAACATGCATTTTGAAAAGTTTATCTAAAAACCATTGCTTAATAAAGGCTGATCTACTTCCAAAAATTTTCCTGTAAGTTGGCCAATTTTGATCGCACAGTAAACCTGAAACCAGTTTTTATATAATGAGAATTCTTCTTTTACCATCCAATTATTTATACTGTGTTAATTTTTATTTATTTTCAAAGTCTTTCCAGCCACAACTGAAGCTGAAAGAATTTGTAGTTATATAAAATGTATCATGAGATTCCTGATGGAGGACAAAATAATTATATTCATTCCTATCAAACCATTTAATTTCATTTGGCAACTATCACGACATGCTCGAATTAGGCTTCTGCTCCAAGCACAGTCAAATGTATCCTATACTCAAACAGTGGCAACACGTCCCCAAACAGTGTGGCATACATCACAGTGAAATACAGACCTTTATCTCTCCTCCTGGTTCCTTGAAGTAAGAAAAGTCGAGTCCATTCATGCCATACTGAACGGCATACTCTTGCACGTACTCAGACGAATGTGGACGTCCACGAGTTGCGATTCCAGTTATGTTGTAAGTGTAGCCCAAGTCGACGGTCAGGAACTGGTCGTAGTCCGAGCTGGAGGCCGTCCATGCGTTGGCTCCTGGTGTGCCACTACATTACTACACATTCTCTGAACACACTCCTAGTGCTGAGCTAATTTCCTTGATCTTACGAAGCAACCAATTTTGTGCATTAAATAACTTTGTATCTTACACACCTTTCTTACACCATTGTGTGTGTGTGTGTGTGTGTGTGTGTGTGTGTGTGTGTGTGTGTGTGTGTGTGTCAGTCATTGAATTTGCCTTTCAGCATAACATTTCTGCATCACCTGTAGCACCGTAGACATAAGACAAAGAGATGCACAATGGGCTTCCACAGGCAAGGGGAATAAGTATAAGTATTTTACTCATGAGGTGGCTGTGCCTGCTAGTCACCAATGATTTTGTCAAAACTTTTGGTACATGCCATCCTTAATGAAATACAAAAGTGACGGAAGTGGGGACGCAGATGATCAAGCATTTAGAAACTTTGGTGCGGCTCAGACGAGACACAAACCATTTATGTTGGTGTAGTTTCCAGACAGTGGTTGGCACAAAGAAAAACAGTATGGAACAGTAATCCGAAGTTCGGGAGGACGAGTCCACCCGTGGAAAGTTGTGTGTGTGTTTTTTTCCGAATTTTTACATTACTTATACTGCAAACGAACTGAAATGATGTGTGTGTGTGTGTGTATATATTTAATAACAAAGATGATGTGGCTTACCAAACAAAAGTGCTGGCAGGTCGATGGACACACAAACAGACACAAACATACATACAAAATTCAAGCTTTCGCAACAAACGGTTGCTTCATCAGGAAAGAGGGAAGGGGAGGGAAAGACGAAAGGATGTGGGTTTTAAGGGAGAGGGTAAGGAGTCATTCCAATCCCGGTAGCGGAAAGACTTACCTTAGGGGGAAAATGGACAGGTATACACTCGCACACACACACATATCCATCTGCACATACACAGACACAAGCAGACATTTGTAAAGGCAAAGAGTTTGGGCAGAGATGTCAGTCGAGGTGGAAGTAAAGAGGCAAAGATGTTGTTGAAAGACAGGTGAGGTATGAGTGGCGGCAACTTGAAATTAGCGGAGGTTGAGGCCTGGCGGATAACGAGAGAGGATATACTGAAGGGCTCTTAGTTCATCCCTATGAAATCCCCAAACCACCTTCCCTACCCTCTGGCTCCTACCCTTGTAACCGCCCCCGGTGTAAAACCTGTCCCATGCACCCTCCCACCACCACCACGTACTCCAGTCCTGTAACCTGGAAGGTGTACACGATCAAAGGCGGAGCCACGTGTGAAAGCACCCACGTGATTTACCAACTGACCTGCCTACACTGTGAAGCGTTCTATGTGGGAATGACCAGCAACAAACTGTCCATTCACATGACTGGACACAGGCAGACAGTGTTTGTTGGTAATGAGGATCACCCTGTGGCTAAACATGCCTTGCTGCACGGCCAGCACATCTTGGCACAGTGTTACACCGTCCGGGTTATCTGGATACTTCCCACTAACACCAACCTGTCAGAACTCCGGAGATGGGAACTTGCCCTTCAGTATATCCTCTCTTCTTGTTATCCGCCAGGCCTCAACCTCTGCCAATTTCAAGTTGCCGCCACTCATACCTCACCTGTCCTTCAACAACATCTCTGCCTCTTTACTTCCACCTCGACTGACATCTCTGCCCAAACTCTTTGCCTTTACAAATGTCTGCTTGTGTCTGTGTATGTGCGGATGGATATGTGTGTGTGTGCGAGTGTATACCTGTCCTTTTTTCCCCCTAAGGTAAGTCTTTCCGCTCCCGGGATTGGAATGACTCCTTATCTTTCCCTCTTTCCTGACGAAGCAACCAGGGGTTGCAAAAGCTCGAATGTTGTGTATATGTTTTGTGTTTGTTTGTGTGTCTATCGACCTGCCAGCACTTTTGTTTTGTAAGTCTCATCATCTTTGTTTTTAGATATATTTTTCCCACATGGAATGTTTGGGGGGGCATCTGGGATCTCCTCCCAAACCCACTGAACCAATATCAACCAAACTTGGCACACAAACAGCAGGCCTCATGGTATCAGCACTCTGAGGTTTATAACCTCCTAACTCCAATAGGTGTGCAGATATGGGTAAATACATGTTTTTCAAGCTTCTGGCATATAGGTTGCCCTGCATGACAGAACAGTATCAACCTGCCAAATCAAACTGCTTTGAAGGTTAGCCTACATGTCATGGGCAAGAAATGGTTTTCCTAGCCCCAGACATGTAGTATACACTTCAAGACAGGCATGTTGTGTTAAAGTATCACTGATCTGCTCTGCATGGCGGCCTGTATGTCAGGGGCAAATAAATGATTTTCAAGTCACTGATGATTGACAGAACTGTGTGACATGCACTGTGAGAATAATATCAGCCTGTTTTACTGAACAATACTGCACAGGCTACACTTGTTGGGGACAGGTTGAGATGGATTTGGAGGGGGGTGGGGTGGGGGGGGGGGGCTGGACACAGCACAGATGAGGAGGAAATGGACAGAGGAGAGGACGGGGAAATGCATGAAGCAGTTGGGAGATGTAGAGGCAAAGTGGGCAGGTAAAATAGGTAGAGTTGGAGGCAGAGATGGTAAGAGAGGGGGAAGAGAAAGTGTGCAGAGGGAGGGGCAGGAGGAAATGGACAAAGAGGGGGAGAGCGGGAGAGGGGAGGAAATGGACAAAGAGGGGGAGAGCGTGAGAGGGGGGGGAGCGGGAGAGGGGGAGAGCGGGGGAGAGGGGGAGAGCGGGGGAGAGGGGGAGAGCGGGGGAGAGGGGGAGAGCGGGGGAGAGGGGGAGAGCGGGGGAGAGGGGGAGAGCGGGGGAGAGGGGGAGAGCGGGGGAGAGCGGGGGAGAGGGGGAGAGCGGGGGAGAGGGGGAGAGCGGGGGAGAGGGGGAGAGCGGGGGAGAGGGGGAGAGCGGGGGAGAGGGGGAGAGCGGGGGAGGGGGAGAGCGGGGGAGGGGGAGAGCGGGGGAGGGGGAGAGCGGGGGAGGGGGAGAGCGGGGGAGGGGGAGAGCGGGGGAGGGGGAGAGCGGGGGAGGGGGAGAGCGGGGGAGGGGGAGAGCGGGGGAGGGGGAGAGCGGGGGAGGGGGAGAGCGGGGGAGGGGGAGAGCGGGGGAGGGGGAGAGCGGGGGAGGGGGAGAGCGGGGGAGGGGGAGAGCGGGGGAGGGGGAGAGATTCACAGAGATGGGATGATGATGATCAGTTGTACACAGGAATGGAGAATGAGACGGACACAGAGTGGGTGAGTAGGAAGTGTATTCAGTGTGTTGAATGCTTACACAGGCAAAGCCAAAGGCAAATTTCAAATAAATTTTAAGGAAAGGATTACAAAGCATACACAAAAACTTTATATGTATCATTAAATACTCTTACAGTTGATGATTTACACATGCCAGTGTGATATTTGTCTTTAAAACAGTGTGCAGCTGCCAAGAGTTGCTCAGAGATCAAAATTAAATTAATGGAATGTGAAGTCTTGTATGCTTTAATTACTATCCCTTCTTGGAAAATTATTTGCAGAGTCCTCATGGAAGCTGTTAAGTGCAACTCTTTCTTGGAAATTATTTGCAATCGCAAAATTTCTTTTGCCTTGCCTTTCATGTCTTTACATAGATATTAATAAATATAATATATTGTGCATTTTTTGGCTTATTTGCAGTGTAGTAACATAAAAATTGAAAATAACAAAAAAATTTCATATAAGGACTGGACTCAATGACCCTCGGATTACCATTCTACACTCTTTCTGCCGCATCAAGTGCTGTCTGGAAACTATAATGTAAATGGCTAATGCCTCACCCTATATATGCCAAAAATGCTATTTATTTCCTAAATATTTGTCTATCTGGAGCTTCGACTTCTGTCACTTTCATTCCTGGCCAAGCCCTGCATCTACCATACATCTGAACAAAATCGGTACAATGAGTACGAGTAATCCCCTTCTGGGTAGATTTTCTCTTCTCATCTCATAAAAGATAGGTCCCTACTTTCCAACCACCCATAAATAATCCCTCTTCTCTCCCAGAAAAGGAACATAGAAGTTATCAAAGCTAAAATTAATATTTTCTACTTTGAAGTGTGTATTGATAGTATTAGGATTGGCACTTCCTGAAAGGTCCTGAGCAGCTGTTCTGTCTTCTTGCAATTTTCTAAAAATTCAGTATGAGGTATTTACTTTCTGGACAATGGAAACTACTATTTTTAAAAACTGTCCCCCACTTTAAAAATTTCATCTGTAAAAATGACCCGTACAAAAGTACAATGGAGTATGGAACACTGGAGTACAAACAAGGAAAAGTCACAAAGATTTATCATCTCGAAAACAAAGTAAAGGTACATTCACACGATGCCTCTTTCCTCATGTGCACTCACACACACATGTGCATGCTCAACAATTTATGGAACGAACACACGTATGCATGGGTTTCTTTGTGCCCACAAATTGCCTTGCTGCACAACCAGTCTAAGGTTCTTCTTTGTTTGGGAGTTTGTGCTGCATTTATTGTGGTGAAAAAGGGAGAGAAAAAGAAAACACAAAGGCCATATTGGGTAAGAAAGTATCTAAAAAACAGAGGTATGAGAAACACAAAGTGATGACACCATTTAGTCTGCAAATTTCTGGAGGAGGTCACAGCATATATTTACATTTTGTGTTTGGAAAACTGCAGTGATAAAAGGTTGGCAATAATATTATGTTAGCTGGTAACTGCAACTTCTTTGCCAGTTTGCACTATTTCACATTTCAAAAAGAAGCAGTTCAATGATTTTTTCTGAAACTGAGACATCCTTAAGGGAGATTCTTAGTCGTTATGTGAAGGTTTAACTTCCAATGTGTCATTTGTATTTTATTTTATAAAAAAAAGTTATTTACAAAATTTTAATCATGAAAGGTTATATGTAGATTAACACCCTGTGACTCTGCAAATTCACACAGATGCCAGAATCTGCTAGAATGGAGGCTGTGTTTTCCAATTTTGTACATCCTGCATCATCAAAGTCCTTCATTTCAGTTTCTATTTGTTTGTTGAAGAGTTCCACCAACCTCATCTTTTCTTCTGTTCCAACATTAGACTCCTCAACTGCTATTCTATTAAGTCACCATAATATGAATATCTGAAGTTTTCGTATGCACTTTTCACAAACTTTTAGGCTTCTTCTCCTCCTCCTCCTCCATTTTCCTGAGACCTGTCTTGTTTGTTATAATGATATAATCGGAGACTTATCGTACTTGACACCCAGAGCAGCAAATCTCATCATTTATAAATTATTAGGAGTAAACACATTTCTACACAAAAATGACCTTATACCACAACCTCAACACACTGCACAATGAAACACACATGGGCCCCACCTACCTGTCGTCTGCTAATTAGTGTCAGAGATTTGCACTGAATCTGGGAAGCGACGCAGTATATGTATGGTCTCCATATCCAGGAAATTACATGTGCACAAACGTGCACACGTAGTTGCAGTGTTGGAAATGTAAGCGGTTGTGCAAAGTTGAACAGAAAAAGGCATCATGTGGACGCACCTTTACAAGGTGAATCTTCTGTCTGTCTGCAGATAGATGTCTGCATTCCTAGTGCACACAGAAATCTCCACGTCACAGAAATGCAGCGCGTGACTCGAGGAGCCACAACAAAACAATGCAGCCCATCTCCACTTTATCGATAGTTGCAGCATTTTGTTTTGGATTCCGTAGCAGCTTGCTATTTTACTGCAATACTTTGATTTCAATGTGTACCAAGATTACACACAATTATGTAACTTTATTTTGTCCTGATGATAATCGAAACATCATAATTGTCCCCTCTCCTTTTCCATATAGAGTCCACTGCCCTCCACTCCTGAACATTGTTCTATTATTACACATAAAGCTGTGAGCTGCAAATGTTCTATGTTGCAGAAGATACTGCCTAAATATGAGCACCGACGTCATAACAGTGCCATCACATACACTATCTGATCAAAAGTGTCTAGGTATCCCCAAGTATCGTGGAACTGACCATTAGACATCACGAGAGGTGGACCCGGCAGTGTAAAAGAAGGTGGTGAGTACTAGGTTGTAAGCAGAGAAGCAGTGACAGTAGAATGGATCGGTCAGGAGAGCTCAGTGATTTTGAACACTGAGTAGTCACTGGATGAAACGAATCCGTCAGTGACATTTAAACCTTTCTGAGCCCATCCAAGTCGACAGCAGGTGATGTGATTGGAAGGGAAAATGTGAAGGAACAACTGTGGCTAAACCGAGACAAGACAGACCACACATACTGCCAGACACGGACTGTCTAACGTTATGGAGGATTGTTGTACACAAATGAATTTGGCAGAAGGACTAACATGGGAGTTCTACAAGTGCTAGAATCAGCCCAGCTACAGCACAATGACCGTGTGCCAGTAGTTAAAAGGAATGGGGTACAATGGGCAAGCAGCCCCTCACAAACCGCACATTCTGTAGACAATGTTAAGTGATGCTCGTGTTGGAGTAAAGAGTGACAGCAGTGGATAGTGGAAGACTGGAAATGAGTTATTTGGAGAGATGAACCACTCTACACCCTGTGGTAATTCAACGAAAGGGTACGAATTTGGCGAATGTCTGGACAGCTTTACCTGCCATTGTGTGCAGGGCCAACAGTGAAATACAGAGGAGGTGGTGTTACAACATTGGGGTTTCTCAAAGTTAGGGTGTGGTCCTTGTAGTACACTAAAGAAAATGCTAACAGCAGAAGGATACGAGTACGAACACATCTTACAATACAGTTTACTGCGCACAGTGGAGGAATAGTTTCGAGATGATGACTGGTTGTGTCATCGTGAAAATGCTCCCTGTCATAAAGCAGCATCTGTGAGGCAATAGTTTACAAAAACATTTCTGAAAGACTGGCCTGTCCAGAGTTCCAACCTGAACCCAATGGAAAACATTTGGAATGAGTGATGATACCGACATAACTCCTGACCCAAGTGTACCACATCACTGCCTTCTCTGGTTTTGGCTCTCGAGAAAAAACGGGCTCCCATTTCTCCGCACACATTCAAATACCTTATCCGCCGTGTCCCCGGCAGAGTTCGTCATAAAAATGAAGGGTGGAGACGTTCCATATTAATGTCCACTAATGGGTGTCCAGATACTTTGATCAGATAGTGTATAAGTTTTACCAGCGAAGCTGGAATGCGAGGCACTTTACAGAAATGGTTAATAAATGTATCTTATTGCTAGGTCAAAGGTTGAACGTATGAAGCACAAGAAATAATAATAACTGAAACTGAAACAAAATTAAATGCCGTGAAGACAATGTTGTCTCTCTGGAAAGTGACCAGCCTTAATTTATTTTGTAGTATACCCAATGTCTGTATATGTAAATCTACCAGCATCTTTCAAATTGCTATTCATTTACTTTCTCATTCCTACATATTTAGAATCATGTTGTGTAAATCAACTACAGAACACACCTATTAACTGGAAGTAGCTTTGGTACTTGTTATTTTTAGTGTTTCTGCAGCGTACTAACCCAATGATGAGTGGTGTATTAAATGATTAAAACTGTAGTAACTTAACTGTGGAAGCACTTGTGTGAGTATTGCTGTATATCTAAGAAAGAACATTATGTAAATGAAATAAACAATAAAACACAATATTATTCTAAAGAAATATTATTATTAGAGTACTAAAAGACCAAACACACAAGAGGACGTACGAGTAAAAATTTGTTATCTCATGATACATCTACTTTTTAACAGACACACGCACACTGCTATAATATTTTCTTTACTTAGACACAAAAAACAAATCTGAACTTTCTACACATCAAACTGCTATATACTGGATTAGACAGTCCCGTAACATTGAAGAAATGTTTCCCCATTAACTTCTGCTCATAATAAAATGAACGGCAGACTATTTGTCATGCAACATAATGCAAAATGTAAAGCTATAGGGCACATTATGTGCTACTAATATACTGGAACATAACATTATGCTGTAACAGAAAAAGGATATTAAAAACTGAATTTGATCTAGCATTCCAATACCATACATTTTATTAAATGTAAAATGTGAATACAATTATACAAAAATTACTTGACAGGCAGTATAAGTGAAGTTGAACCAAATATAACAAGCTGTTCCACTGTGTGCTGTAACATTTTTACATGAGAAACAAAAGTACAGCTTAAGAAACAAATGTAAGTAGCACATGGTTCCTTAAAAATGTGACTTATCTACAGATGGAAAGTGCTATGTTAAAAAAACACCAATTCTACTGAGAGCTAATGGGCACTTCTGATTATCAAATGTTTCACTGTTTGCACCATATATCAAACAAAATAATGCAACAACATGTAGAAACAGAGTGTACTCAACATCATACTCCATGTAAAAGTACGACCAAAGTAAGCATAAAAGGACCATTAAGAACATTAATAAATCAAATATGCTGGTACATAAGATTTCTGTAACACAGCCCAACCAATAGAACCAAAGAAAGGTAACAGTCTATTGTGAGGCCAACTTAAATAATTTATTTAAACGAGGTAAAAATTATTACCAAATAAGTTATCCAGACATATCTCACATCTGTCTTCACTACTTCAATCTGTCATAATCTCCCTCCCAGTTTTGTCAAACATTTCAAAAAGTTTCCTGCATAAACAACTTTGTAAAATGTCTGTGACAAAGTGGTAGCCTCACCACTAATTGTAAGGAATTTATCAGTTCGATTATATAAGAACACTTTGTGCATATTCTGCAGAGTAATGTCAGTAGCCTTGTGTTTTATCTTTCTATATAAAACCTGAAAATTATGCTTGGTATCAAAAACTACTCATTTAAGAAATATTACTGTGCAAGAAAGCATGTGTACTACATATGTACTACTAATGCTAACAAAATGGTGTGTACTCTGCTCTTGCACTTCAGCAAAGTCTCTTAAGTCATCGCCTTGAAGTGTTCTGCAAGTATGCAGGGCTTTCTGGCTTATTAAAATAATCCAGATAGAATGTTGGTTCATGATGTGTGACAGACTCCAAAGCACCCTGAAATTCATTCCAAGATATTTCTTGAAAAACTGGAGGTGCCGATTTCATTTTACAGCAGTTATCTTCCGAACCAGAAACAGCCACTGCGACAATATGCAAGGCGTCGATTCGAGACTCTTCAAAGTGCCATCCACTAGGAAGAGGACGGCCCTTCACCTCCAGAGCAGTTCCCACCTCCACACACCCGGGGGTATCGGGTAGATGACTGCTGCAAAATGAAAAACTCAAATCGCATAATTCAGGGCCCCCACCAATACCTTCACCTGTTGCTTTCAGGTAGCTCTCCTTAAGGGCCCACAACCTGAAGAACACGGCAGGGCCGTCACTGCCAGCATTCTCAATTGAAACCTGTTCAACTGTGGAGAGATTTCGTTTCATGATGCGCAACAAATGTGCAGCATCACGATGCTTCTCTTCTATAGTGTCAACACCGACAGTATCGGCCACTGAGCTTCCGTATCCTGCTTCACCAGCTAGCACTGCCCACCTCCCGGCGTGAGAGATACTGAAACTGACTTTGGCATCTGTCAGCCCTTCCTGAACCGTCGGTTTGCCCCGATTGTCCCGTTCCAAGCGAACGGCACTCCACGGGATGGACAGAGCACGACTCACAAACAATCGTGCTAAGAGGCGACCTGCTAAGGACGCACGAGCATCTCTCCGAAAAGCAAATCGACGGATTCGAGTGCACTCTTCCGGCTGGACACTCGACAGTGCCGAGATCCACTCTGCCTCAGATGGACGCCATGAACCGACGTCAAACATCCATCGCACACTCATCTCCTTCACTGCAGATACCTTTGCACTTGCAAGCTGTTCTTGCCCTCCGGTTACAACAGGTTCAGCATTTTTTGACAAGTCTGCAAGATCTCGCTCTGGGCACCTCACCGAACGTGCAGAAGTGCTGGCTGCCTGCTTATTGTTGGTTTTTAAAGGAACATCTGTGCTCACTGCTATACCATCAACATGTGCAGTGTTAAGAGATACAGCAGCAGAGTCAACTTCAGATTTCCTTGTTACTCTATCTTCCTCGTAGCTTGCAAGTGATACCTCCTCCATTTTATGCAAAACTGCACCCTCCAGTTGATCTGTCCGACTGCCACAAAATTCACTCAGTTTCAGGCACGAGGCACTTGACTTTGCTTGTGTCATTCCTTTAATAGCAACCAAAAATATTTCTGGCAAATATCTAAAGGTATTTGCCTTTTTGCAGTCTGACAGTGCTACCACCATACCACAAAAACAGAAAGAATGTATTTTCTCTCTTACAGATTCCACTATGTCTTCTTGGTACCAATACTTAAAGCAAGCTCCATTGTTCTGAGCACTTAATAAACAGTTGGTCACTTTACTATTATACACACACACATTTGTGTGGTATACATACTTACCACAAATTTCCAAATGTGATTTGATAGTTATTTTCTCAACTGCAAAACGTACTAGTGCAGTGTGCAAAAAAACTCTCAAACTTGTACAAGATGGCTTATACATATTCTAATGCACAAGAGTGGTAATGCAGGATGTGCATATTTTCCACTAAACTGTTCATATTATTTTATGAAACTTAACAAAGACTTAACTACAACGCATCAAGCAAAAATATTTGTATATAATTTATCGTAAGTGCTTGAACACTATGTATGACGTTGCAGTAATGCTTAACAGTTCAATGTGTGAAAGCACCAAATTCATGCATCTCAGCTTTCTCTGCTTATGAAACTTCTTTTTTGAACTTGCACAATATCACTCTGTTAAAAGTCACTGTTTACTAAAAGCAATGTGTTCCAGCTATATATCACAGTAGTCATCACTAAGACGTTAAAGAAGAAGAATGCCTGGAAGTGATCTTCACACCAAACAACATTTGGCACAGCCGACGCACTGCATTTGTAGGTGGTGTTAAGTGCAATATTTAGTATTTACTTTCCCACTGCAATGCTAACTCCGCTGCACAAATGACCAAGTACTTTAACCTGGAAGAGAGAGCTTATGTCACAGGGCTGACAAGCTATTGGTGGAAGAGTTATTGAGCTAAGTGGTAAATCAGGCCTCGCACTGTAAATCTTAAAAATGAAATTCAATAACCAGGAAATATGCTGTGAATACAGCAACAGCCGAACTATAGAAATATCAAATTATAAAACTACTACTGATGTGACAGGACAAATGTTTTGTCAAGTTAAATCTTTGATTTTTGTTATGCAATTAATGAATGGTCAACTGAAGGGTCTAAATCCACCTGCTTGCTCTGACCCACGTTGCAACTGTGTTGTGTGAGGTCTTTGAGGTGCAGTGTGTTTGAAACGGATCGTGTTTGCAGAGGGTATGTTGGAGTAAACAATGGAACACTCTAATGTGGTATGCATATGTTCCTAAATTGTTTGTAAGTAATGTTAGTGTACCACTGGGCATAGCGCTATGAGTTATTCGATGTTTCAAAGTTTGCTTTTGTTGTCTTTACAGACAGTTACTTTAATGCCTTTAGTTATTGGCTACTGATCTTGTTTCGACTTAGAAATTATTTCATTGTGTTGTTAATAGTTTGAAAGTTATTTCTTTTTGTGTTTTGTTTAACAATGGATCACAGCAGACCTAGGCCTGCTAGCATAATGAGTAACTGTCAGAAACCAGTAAACCTTTTTATCAATGACCTATTAGACATGCCATAATCCCAAAATTCTTAGTTTGTAACAAAACAAGTAAACGCTAAGAGGAGTCAATTGTTAAAAGTAGTACACGCCTGAATGCCCCTGTCTACAAATACAAAATAAAAGAGCGTCGTTATTTGTATTGTATGTTGGGCTGCAGTAGCAGGAAGTGAGACTTTAGTGTACATCAGATTTATTTATGCGAACAAGGCATAGAAGTTCGGAACCAAAACCAAAGGCAACTACAGCTTTGGTTCGAGACTTCGTTCGCCAATATCTTACTTGTTTAGCTGAAACACTAACGCCACTTACACAACAACGGAAGCCTGGTGCAGTTTGATAAATATTGCATTCTATGACCGTAATCCTTTCCCTTATTAATTCTTAAGTCATACATTTCAGAAACCAGTGCTACTAACGATACTACTCTCACTAGCAAGGAAAAAACCTTACAAAAATGAGAGGGGAAATGCTTCACAATGACATACCATCAAGGCGTGCATTTTCTGGCCCTCGTTCACGAAGAGATGAAGTAGCTTTTAGCACAGCATTCTCCAGAAGGGGTTGGCTGCAGTCGTAATCAGCTGAAAATATGAAAGAAAAATGTATTGTGCCATACTTGAGGGCAGTTACGATTGGCAAGTAACGTTGAGGTAAGGGAAGAAGTTTTGCACCAAAGGAAAAACTATAGCAGAATACTTCGAATACACTACACCGTTTCAATATAGCCTGTAAATATTAAAATCGTCAATTTTATTTAATTCAGCGCCATTTTCGAATGGGCTTGGCCGTTATGAATCATCAGAGTCCTCCGTGAAATGGCATGACAATCATTTCTGGAAGCACTATGGAAAATGTGTTTATGAAAACGATCGTACTGATCTACTTACTTGCTTTAACGTAATTTAAACTAAGAATCCACACAAATAGAACACAGTAATTCAGGTACACCATGGTTACAGAACAAAACACACCTAACACCAACCAAAGATATTGAGACAGTTAGATGTAAGATGACAATTCTCAACACACGCCCAGTTCATATCGATATATGTCATCCAACTCGTTGCACTTGCGGTTCATCTATAGTTCAAGAAATATCTTAAAGGCCCGTCCACACGCAACGATCTGTCTGCGCAAATGTCTGCGCACATCACATCTGCGCAGACAGATCGTTGCGTGTGAACAGAAGATTTGCACCAACCTGAGGTGTGCGCAAACCTGGAAGTTGGAGTTGGAGGTTTGAGCGAAACCTCTCAAATCTGTCGGTTCAAACCACATCTGCGCAGACAAGTTGGAGCGTGTGGACAGGAGATCGTCGCAAATCTGGCGCGAAACAGCTGTTTGCTCAGTCTAGTGTTTGTATTTGTGTGCACAGGGCATTAAAATGGCTGATACTCGGCAGTGTTCTCGAGAGTTTGTAAGTGAATTCATTGAAATATACAGAAACCACCCATGTTTGTGGAAGATCAAAAGTAAAGAATATAGTGACCGAGACAAAAAGACAGCAACATACAATGCTCTAATTGAAAAATTGCGGGCAGTTGGCGCCTCGGCAAACAGAGAAACGGTAATAAAAAAATAATTTCGTTGCGAACTGGCGAAATTATTTGCGGATGGATGTCGAAACTTATAATTATCTCTTAAAGCATGTAACCCCTCATATTATGAGAAAAATACTTGTGTGAGAAGGGAAATTTCTCCTCATGAACGCCTGGCAGTAACATTAAGATTCCTAGCAACAGGAAGGAGCTACAATGATTTGGAATTTTCATCTGCAATATCGAAACAAGCATTGAGTGAAATAATACCCAACACATGTGAAGCTATTTACGCTTTCCTGAAGGAAGAGTTCATGAAGGCAAGTCAAGTAAATTAGTCTGTCAGCGAACTGTTTACCGAAAAGAGTTATCCAAAGTTCAGAAATCTAGAATATCTGGTGTAGGAGTAGATCAAGTATACCAGCCAACGTTATGGTATTTTGATCTACTTGGCTTTCTTAGTGATCAAGAAACGCCAAGACCAAGCAGGAGTACAATTGAAGATGAAATTGGAGTGCCAATGTGCGAGGAAATGGAACACGAGGTTATGTAAAACAAAACAGGTTCGCCCTGCAACTCTCGCAGTAAATTTACGTGACAAAACTGCTTTCGCTTTAGCAGCCACTGTCTGCACCATTTTGACCGCTTTCTCTGTTTCCTGCGGTTGGTCTGAATGTTTTTTGCAACACAAGTTGCGAACACAGACCACAACAGAACTTCCTCCATTTCTATTTTTCAAAATAACTGAATTAAATTTTGACGTTTTCGGGGAGCGTAGTCGCTTGCCACTGATATTTCTTTTCTACACCGACAGATGGCGGGCGAGTAGTAGATTGGGGTTTGTGTCGTGTGAACACACCACATTTGCAGCGATCTTTTGCATGTGCAGACATCTGCGCCGATGTCTGCGCAGACAGATCGTTGCGTGTGGACCGGGCTTAACATAGACACTTTCCAGGAAACAATCATTATGCTGTGAAGTTTAAGTATGGTTGCTACATTAAAAGAAAGAGAAAAAAAGTTCAACGACCGTTGTCGTAGTTTATGCAGGTTAACGCAGCTAAATGACAGGTAACACGATTTAAGGGACAAAATAAACTTATGTTTTATTCGCACAACACACATCAATACATTTGATTACCAAATTATATTACGTTGCGCCATCAACAAACACGGGACATGTATATTCCATAGAGTCTAATGGACTCTGCACATCATATCTTGTGCGCCACTATGCACGCTGGAAAATGTTTGTTCACATATCCCCAACGCTCCCCCTTGAACAAATATTTTCAGATACTCAACACTATACATCCCAGGTTAAACCATAATGTTTCACCAGCTTCTGAAATTTGTCCTTACTGAGAGGCTTGGTTAGGAGATCAGATAACATTTCTTCCGTGCATAGATAACTGAGGATTATATTCCCCTGTTCCACATGATGTCTTATAAAGTGATGCCTTATGTCGGTAATTTCCAAGAATGATTGCCTATCGAAGTCGAGGTGTCCAAACGGTAAATATCGAGTGTGCGATCGTAAATCGATCATGCAACACCGCTGTGGGGAGTTCTGATCAATTATTTTTGATCGTCATATTTTCTGTTTTGCATCGTTCCCTTAGTTACTCTAAATTACATACCTCCGCGAATTATTCGTGAGTTGCTAGGGAAACCGAGACGATTTATGTCGTTAGTGAGTTGGATGTCTGGTGTACTTGAGGTTTCTTCGGCGGATTCTCTCACATGGAAGAACCTAATTCCATGTTTATCCAGTATAGACAATTGTTCGACTTTTTGTCGCAAATATGGAGTACTACCAGACGAGGAAAGAAGGGACTGTGTAGACTGGGGTGGTGCAAAGTGTGTACAACTTCGTAAGAACAGTTTCGATGCAGAAGTACCGTTACACTTTCATTGCGGACAGTGCGCAAACGGACGAGTTTCAGGAAAAATACATGGTTAGACCCATTCAAATTATCCACCCAGACCACCGTAATGGACTTCCACATGACGACAGTACTGACCAACGGAAACATACTCATAACGCCTGCCACTGGAGTCGCATGATCGATTTACGATCGCACGCTCGATATGTATCGTTTGGACACTTTGACGTCGTTAGGGAAATTACTCTTATGTCAATATGTTTGGATCTTACACTGGTACATTATTTTTTGCAAAAAGTATTTTCACAAAATATCACAGTTGGCTTTAATGTTGAAGGAGATTCTGTTCACTCATCAGTGTACGGATCCAAAGAGCTTCTGGGATAGCAGAGGACAAGGCCATATAGCCCCTATTCAGATTCTACAGTACTCAAAGCAACAGTTCTTTGTCTCTTACAAGACCATGATATCAATCCTCCCATTAGTCTCAAACAACTTCCAGTGATGGAGTGTTGCTTTCCAACTTATTTCCCCAGTCTGCATCACTGTATCCTTCCAAATTTATATTTCCAGTTTTAGAATATTTTAACTTATAATCAGCAGTTCCATTTAAATATCTGAATATTCTCTTGACTGCCATCCAGTGCTTTTCTCTCGGATCACTGCAAAACTTGCTTACTGCATTTGTGGCAAATGCAATGTCTGGTCTGAAAGTCTGTGTTAAGTTCAGTAGACTTCCTACGGCTTCCAAATAGGGTACACTTTCCTTACATTTCTTGTCATCATCAGTTATTAGCAGTTTTGCATTGTTTTCCATAGGAGTAGAAACAGGTTAACAATTTTCCATATTGGACTTTTCTATCTTCCTTGTGTACAGAGATTGATCAATCCACAATTCCTACTGTTGGCACTTCTGGGAATTTTCATTATTGACGTCTGGATTAAACTTCGTTTACATCGGAGCAAATGAAGTTAACATAAGCGTACGAACATTCACAGACAGTTCTCCAGTGGTTGCTGTTCACTGGCATCAGCTTATATTTGTCATTTGAACATAGAGAGGGAACACTAGAGAACAAGCATAGCGTGCCAACCGCAGGAATATATCTGCATATAGGTTCCACTCGGACATGCACCAGGGAAGTGTACTGGAACCCTTAGTGTTCAAGTTGTATATTAATGACCTTGCAGACAATATTTAGTCTTCCCATAAGTAAATGGAATGGGAACAAATCCTAATACTGGTCTGTTGGGATGCACGCTCTGCACTTCACAGTGGTTTGCAGAGCACAGATGTAGATGTAGATACAACATTACAGATAGTAGCGAGCATTAATGATCTAAGGAAAGTTGCGTAGGAAAATAAAATGTAGGTATCTACGTTTTCAAACAACAGTGCACTTAACACTGTATTTCAGCGCTAGCCTTCCTTATCGTTATTCCGAAATGTTGCATGTACGTTAGCTCTTTAATGGCTTCACATTGCAATTAGTGACTTGCCACTCTATAATAATGAAGATGCAAAGGTAGCTCTTTTTGTTGATGATACAAGTATAATAATCACATTCAACAAACAAGAATTAGCTGAGGAAATTGCAAATAATGCCTTTCAGAAAATTATTAAGTTGTGTCTGCAAATGGAGTTTCACTAAATATTTCTGAACCATAAATGGCATAACACCATTGATAAATACAGATTTTGAATAAAAGCCTGTTGTTAAGGCAGACAGTTCAAAATATCTGGGTGTGTGGATTGATGAAAAATTGAATTGGAAGACACGTTGACAATCTGTTGAAACATTTGAGTTCAGCTACTTATCTATTATGGTTATTGAAAATTTGTTGAAAAACATATAATAATTAGCCTATTACACCTATATCATTCACTGCTTTCATATGGCGTCATATTTTGTGATAATTCGTCATAAAGATAAAAAGTAGTCATTGTACAAAAGAATGTAATCAGAACAATAGATGGACTGCATCCAAGATCACCTAGCAGGCACTTATTTGAGGGACTAGGGCTGTTCACAGTACCTTCACAATACAAATATTTAGTTATGAAATTTGTGATTAATACCCCATCCCAGCCCAAAAATAATAACGAATTGCATGATTTCAACACTAGGAGAAAAGTTGATCTTAACAATCCTGGGTTAAACTTAACTTTTGCACGGAAAGTGGTAAATTATGCTGCCACAAAACTATTTGGTCATTTACAAAATAACATTAAAAGTATGACAAATAGTCAAGAAGTAGCACTTAAAACTAAATTAAAATAATTACGAATGAAAACTCCTTCTGTTCAGTAGATGAACCTTTAGATGTGAAGTGGTGATTGCAAAAAAAGAAAAAATAATTATATATTCTACAGAAACTGTATGTTAAACTTACATGTTCCACATCCTTACGAAATGTCGTATTCAGTGTCGTATTCATGATCTATGGAATAGGTATTAATGTAATGTAATGGACAGTGTCATCTTCCGTGACCCCCAAGCTCATTTTCTCTCGACAGACAGCCATGTTTTCATTCTCCAGTCATCATTTCATCGTTGCTTCACTAGGTCGTGGTTTTTGCAGGTGATGTCACTTGTTATTCTACATCATGATTGTTCGTTCTTTGTTACTTTTTGTTATTTGTTATAGATTGAAAACAGTTGAGGACAGCCATATGAGCTGAGATCATGGGATTTGAAATAACTAGATGTGGCTTGACGGACATGTGAGTTTACCTCAACTGCGTGCCATGACGTGATGGAGCCGTGACGGCCAGTGAGACTTGGCATTTACTGCAACAGAATTCGCACTGGCAGTCATGTCACTTTATGCCACATCTAAACATTACACAATGCATTTCAAATAGCGGCATTTGCACAGGTCGTCATCAGATAGTTATGTCACGTCATGTCACTTCAAGGTTTCTTGGGAAAAAGTTTTGATAGTGATGAAGTCTCCTAACATTGTAAGTTAACCTATTACCGCCATGCTCACTCATATAATAGTGGGTTTTGTCCTTTTTTGTATTCTTAATCTTTATTTTAATTTCGTGCCTCGTTTTCGTGGCAAATCAAGTGTTCCACGACGACTTGGATTATTTCTTTCAATTCAGTGTTCTTCTACAAGCGAGGCCAAATATCTGAAAGTGAAAAATTATTTAGGTTTTACAATAACACAACAGAGCTGACACCCACAGTGTACATAAGTAACAACATAAATTGATGAAGTAACTTTTATAAAATAACATTTTAGGGGCCGGTTGTACAACCTCCAATTAGCAGCTGCTTAAGCTCCAGTCTCAGAATAGCATGAGAAACGTTATATGATCCCGGCCTAACGCCTAACCGAAGAATAAACTCAGAATAATTTAACTAGCGAATTCTGGCTCGTTAGAGAGCTTAACTGTAGGATATGCTTTCAAGATAGCGTGAAGGATGGAGGCAACACAGACGAGATTTTGGTAGAAATGTTTATGAGGCTGAAGAAGGAGAAGAAAGTGTGACAACATCGATTCCAAATTAATATCCAGCTTTCACTTATCAAAGGAAGCCATACCTCATCGTTTCAATCTTGTACGTGAGAAAATGGAGCATATGATATGCAGGTGAGAAAATTTCTCTGTTTTCTTAAATAATACTGTTTATTTGTAGTAATGTGGATTTGATTTCAATACTTCATGAATTCCATCATGTTATTTCTGGAAATCAGGCACATGAAAATGACGATTAGTGTAAAAATAGTCTTGTTTATGTTGCATGTGTTGCAACTGCCACAGTAGTGGAAAATACTGTTTCGTTTTATTTAGCATACAGTGGCACGATAGGCTTAACCAAATCGAAAAATCACTCAAGTTATGTGTACTGTTCTTACTAACAGCGTTTTCTGTTTTAGACAAAAAACCGATTTTTCGTGTTACAAAATGTTTTGACAAAACTGTATGGTAGTGTCCGAATTTCATTCGGCCACAGTATGTCCATAGCAGACAATATTGTTCCGCTCTGTTTCATATTGGGAATACCTTTCCTTTATCTATCATCTAAAATATGTCGTTGAGTCAGAATTGCCTCACATGTTGCAACATTGCAACGGAATCCAAACTGATATTCCATACTTGATTTCTTTGGGACTGGAATTGTTATATTCTTCTTGAGGTCTGAGGGTATTTCGCCTGTCTCATAAATCTTGCTCACGAGATGGTGGAGTTTTGTCATGGCTGGCTCTCCCAAGGCTATCAGTAGTTCTAATGAAATGTTGTCTACTCCCGGGGCCTTGTTTCGACTTAGATCTTTCCATGCTCTGTCGAAATCTTCATGCAATATCATATCTCCCATTTCATTTTCACCTACATCCTCTTCCATTTCCACAGTATTGTCCTCAAGCACATGTATAAACCCTCTATATACTCCTTCCAACTTTCTGCTTTCCCTTTTTTGCTTAGAATTGTTTTTCCATCAGAGCTCTTGACATTCATACAAGTGGTTCTCTTGTCTTCAAGGGTCTGTTTAATTTTCCTGTAGGCAGTATATATCTTACCCCTAGTAATACTGGGCGATCGAAAAGTCAGTATAAATTTGAAAACTTAATAAAACTCGGAATAATGTAGATAGAGAGGTAAAAATTGACACACATGCTTAGAATGATATGAGGTTTTATTAGAACAAAAAAAAACAAAGTTCACAAAATGTCCGACAGATGGCGCTGGACAGCAAAAAGTCAGTGTCTGCGTATGACAATCGTCATGCTTTGCCTTCCAGGTCCCCAGATCTCAGTCTGTGTGATTATTGCCTTTGGGGTTACCTGAAGTCCCAAGTGTATCGTGATCGACCGATATCTCTAGGGATGCAGAAAAACAACATCTGACGCCAATGCTTCACCATAACTCCGGACATGCTTTACAGTGCTGTTCACAACATTATTCCTCGACTACAGCTAATGTTGAGGAATGATGGTGGACATATTGAGCATTTCCTGTAAAGAACATCATCTTTGCTTTGTCTTACTTTGTTATGCTAATTATTGCTATTCTGATCAGATGAAGCGCCATCTGTTGGACATTTTTTGAACTTTTGTATTTTTTGGTTCTAATAAAACCCCATGTCATTCCCAGCATGTGTGTAAATTTGTACCTTTCTATCTACATTATTCCGTGATTTATTCAGTTTTCAGTTTTATACTGACTTTTTGATCACCTGGTATATGCCTCTACATCCTTACATTTGTCCTCTAGCCATCCATACTTAGCCATTTTGCACTTCCTGTCGACCTCATTTTTGAAACGTTTGTACACCTTTTCGCCTGTTTCATTTAGTGCATTTTTACATTTACTCCTTTCATCGATTACATTCAATATCTCTTATGTTAGCCAAGTATTTGTACTAGCCCTCGTCTTTTTACCTACTTGATCCTCTGTTGCCTTCACTATTTCATCTCTCAAAGCTGCCCAGTCTTCTTCTACTGTATTTCTTTTCCCCTTTCTTGTCAATTGAAGCACTCGACAACCTCAGGTTCTTTCAGTTTATCCAAGTTCCATGTCCTTAAATTCCCAGCTTTTGGCAGTTTCTTCAGTTTTAATCTACAGTTCATAACTAATACCTTGTTGTCAGAGTCCACATCAGTTTCTGGAAATGTCTTACAATTTGAAACCTGTTTCCTAAATCTCTGGTTTACGATTATACAGGGTGTGCATAAAATCCGGAAACACTTTCTGTTAAAAGAAAAGAAAAAATTCCTTGACGTCTCTATTTATGTGCTGCTCCATGACTCTGCTGTCAATATCTTTATTCTTGGCTTGTGTGTAACTTCTGTGTATTTTCTTACAGTAAATGTGTTTTTTTCGTATCCAGGGTGTAATTACAAAGTTAATAAAATGTTTTCTTGCCTTTAAATAATATTTTTCATCAGGTTATGGGCCCAGTACACGTGTAAAGGCAAACAACACAGTTTAATTAAAACAATATTTGAAATGAGCGTATGTCTGTAAAGAAACATGACTGCTAGCGGCGATTATAAGGTCAGCATTGATAAGCTTGAAGGACCTGACGACTGGGCCAAATGGAAATGGCATATTTCTATGGTGCTACGTTCATATGGACTAGAAGATATTATTAACGGTACACGTGAACGTGTAGAGTTGCCGCAAGATGCGACAAGTGAACAAAAAGAAGCGTATGTGGAATGGCACAAGGACGACGCAAAGGCAGCAAGTCTTATAGCAAGTGCGCTGAGTAAACCTGTTGCAGAACTCGTCTTAACGTGCAAGAATGCTAAAGAAATCTGGGAAAAATTACGCGCCCGATTTGAACGTAGCAGTACTCAGCGTTTGAATATGTTGATTGAAACATTTTTCCGTGTTAAACGTGATGAATCGGAAGATATTAGTGCACATGTGGGGAAACTGCAAAAGTTATTTGTGGACCAGAACGATGAATTATCAAAACATGAAGAAAATACGCTATCTGAAAGAATCTTAAATGGTCGAATTTTGTCTACACTGGGAAAAGACTATGACAATTTTCTTGGCATAAAAATAAAGCAATATGAAGATGGAGCAATAATGATAAGCCAAGAGAAATACACAGAAGAAATTCTGCAAAGATTTCGAATGGCAGAATGCAATACAATCTCAACTCCTATTGGACGTGAGGACAATAATCAAAACGAAGAAGTTTCGTCATCTCTACCCTACCGTGAAGCAATTGGTTGTCTCATGTACCTTTCAACAGTAACTCGTCCAGACATCACTTTTGCAGTCAATAAAGCTGCTCGAGCTATGGAGAAACCAACCACTGAAGACTGGAATAGAGTAAAGCGCATTTTCCGGTATTTGAAAGGGACCTTAAATTTTGGAATTGTATATAATAAAAAAGAAGAGTTAAAGATTTACGCTGATGCAGATTTCGCAGGTGATAACCGGACAAGGCGCTCAACAACTGGAATTCTTGTAAAGTACTCAGGTGGTGCAGTGTCATGGACAAGTCAGTTGCAGAAAGTAGTGGCCACATCCACAACCGAGGCGGAAATAATTGCAGCTAGTGAAGGAGCAAAAGAGTTAGTTTGGTTACGTCGTCTGCTATCAGAATTAGTGGAAATGTCGGGGCAGCCTCCAGTTCTTTACATTGACAATGCTAGTGCATTGAAGTTGGCAAAAAATCCAGAATATCATCGACGTTCTAAACATATAGGGGTCCAACATTTTTATGTTCGTGAAAGATATCTGAACGGTGAGATTTTCTTGGAACACATTGATGGACACAATCAGTTGGCAGATATTTTGACGAAACCTCTTGAACGAGTTCGATTTAATTTTCTATGTTCAGAATTGGCATGCAAGAGACAAAGCAATAATTTCATGATTTTTTTCTTTTGGAGGAAGTGTTAAAAGAAAAGAAAAAATTCCTTGACGTCTCTATTTATGTGCTGCTCCATGACTCTGCTGTCAATATCTTTATTCTTGGCTTGTGTGTAACTTCTGTGTATTTTCTTACAGTAAATGTGTTTTTTTCGTATCCAGGGTGTAATTACAAAGTTAATAAAATGTTTTCTTGCCTTTAAATAATATTTTTCATCACTTTCAACTGTTTATTGCACAAGAACTAATCATTGTACAGATGTCATACATATTGCATTTTGAAGAGAAACTCTGAAAGATGTTTTTACAAACATTCAATATGCAAACCATGAGTGACCCGGCAGACGTCAATACAGTAATCGAATTCTCGCCATACCCGTCCTAGCACGGCATCATTGACTGTGGCAGTCACTTTCTGTATTATCTCCAGGAGCTCAGCTACATCATATGGTAGAGGCGGTTCATAAACCAGATCTTTAATGTGTCCCCACAGACAAAAGTCACATGGAGTGAGATCTGTGGTCAGGAAGATCATTTCATGAATAGCTGTCCTCTTTTGTAGCATGACCTATCCATCGATGCAGCAGCTCTGTGTTCAGGTAGTCACAAACTTCATGATGAAAATGGGATGCAGCCCCAACCTGTGAAAGATGAATGGAGAATCCGACTGCATTCGCGGCATCAGCCATTGCTGCAACATGTCCAAGTAGGAATATCCAGTGACAGTGCTCTGTGTGACAAAGAATGACCCATTCAGTTTTCGATGTGACAAGGCACAAAAAACATTTTCCTTTGGGGAATCACGCTCAAATTCAGTGCATTTATATGCATGCTTTGTACCCCAGATTGGACGACCAAGCCTGTTCACTTTCCCATTAGTGTCAAAAGTGGCTTCATTGCTAAAAATTAAGCGATCAACAAAGCCATCCCCATCCTCATTCAGTTGTTACAACTGTAAACAAAACTCAAAACGCTTGTCTTTGTCGTCCTCATTGAGCTTCTGCACTAGCTACAATTTGAAAGGAGCCACTTCGAGTTCACGGAATGCACGAAGCACCAATTTGTTTGGACTCCTTATGAATGTCTCTCATACGTGCTCCATATTCACTTCACTCACACCGGGATGTCTGCTTCTCTTTGCCGGGCACAAGCAAACATTCATAACGAATTTGTTGTGCCAGAGGTAAATGGCCTTTCTTGTTGGTGGCTTCTTACCGTCCTTGGTTCTAAACCTCCGTTGAACAGCTGTAGCACATTTGTTTTTCTCGAACTGAAACACACACAAAGCTCGCACTGCACCTGAACTCACCATGTTTGCGACTAGCGCTGTCTATCGACAAATTACCGAACTACACTTAGCGGTATACACGAAAAAAAAAAAAAACTTTCAGGGTTTCTCTTCAAAATGACATATGTATGCTATCTGTACAATGTTTGGTACTTTTGCAATAAATAATTGAAAGTGTTTCTGGACTTTATGTACGCCCTGTGTAATCTATCTGAAACCTTCCAGTGTCTCCAGCATCCTCCACATATACAGTCTTCTTTCATGATTCTTAAACCATGTATTAGCTATGATTAAGTTATGCTCTGAGCAACATTCTCCCAGGCAGCTTTCTCTTTCATTCCTTACCCCCTTTCCATAATCACCTACTACTTTTCCTTCTCTTCCTTTTCCTACTATCGAATTCCAGTCGCTCATGACTATTAAATTTTCATCTCCCTTAACTATCTGAATAATTTCCTTTATCACATTGTTTCTTTAATCTCTTCATCATCGGAGGAGCTAGTTGGCATATAAACTTGTACTACTGTGGTAGGCATGGGCTTTGTGGCTATCTTGGCTACAATAATGCATTCACTATGATGTTGCTAGTATCTTATCCGCACTCCTACTTTTTTTTATTCATTATTAGACCTACTTCTGCGTTACCCTTATTTGATTTTGTGATGCATCGTGATATTGTTATAAATACACTATTAATTTAGTGAAATGCTTTGCACTAATTTTTCATTGAATGATACTGCAGCAGTTTTCATGTTTTCTACTACACTACTTAATTCATTTTCAGTATCTTCCAGCCTCAAAGTATTCTCAAGCGAATAGTTTTGGAATCTGAAACACATATCTCACATGCTATTTCTGAAGAAAACAACCAAGAAAATATTAAATGATGTACATGAAAATACCCACAGTGCTCTTCAGCTATTGTCAACTTAACTGGACATGAACTCTTTTCTGGGAATAATTAACTGGGGAATAAAATGGCGTCATACAATGCGTACTACAAGCTAACCTGTGGTTAACCTATTCTGCAGTTAGCTAACCGTGGACTTACCCCGAGATTGTACAACTGGCCCTACGTGACAAAGTTAGCTTAAATGAAGAAAATAATATAGTTGTCAACGAAGCTGTTAGCTACCAAAGAACGAAAACGTAATGGATAAGGTAAACCACGTCTATTTAGTCCCTTATAAGTATTGCTTGATGTGTGTCTATGTATATATATTCGCTAGCAAGTCAACGTCGACATTTTGAAATGTTGTGTCATTCTCAGCACTTTACCACACAAAATTGTTCAGGAGCATACATTATCTGGTTAGCTTTGACTATTAACGAACCGTATCGTCGTTAGTTCCATAATTTAGGTACTATACTCCGACTTTTTGTGTCACAGCGATAGCTCATAACCAACTTTTCGGTACTGGGCTAAATGAACTGACGGTATGTGAAGTGATGGGCAGTGTAGGTATCACCTGACGTCACGTCCGCCCCGGTAGCTGAGTGGTCAGCGTGACAGACTGTCAATCCTAAGGGCCCGGGTTCGATTCCCGGCTGGGACGGAGATTTTCTCCCCTCAGGGACTGGGTGTTGTGTTGTCCTAATCATCGTCATTTCATCCCCACCGACGCGCAGGTCGCCGAAGTGGTGTCAAATCGAAAGACCTGCACCAGGCGAACGGTCTACCCGACGGGAGGCCCTAGCCACACGACATTTCCACTTACCTGACGTCACGGTGCCGTAATGTGATGGCCTGTGTTCAAAATGGTTCAAATGGCTCTGAACACTATGGGACTTAACAGCTGTGGTCATCAGTCCCCTAGAACTTAGAACTACTTAAACCTAACTAACCTAAGGACATCACACACATCCATGCCTGAGGCAGGATTCGAACCTGCGACCGTAGCAGTCGCACGGTTCCGGACTGCGCGCCTAGAACCGCGAGACCACCGAGGCCGGCCGATGGCCTGTGTGAATTGACCTATAGACACAGCTTGCGTATTCTAGCTTACAGATTCTCTTCCACTACTCTTGACGATGATATATTATGCTTTTGATTCACAATAGGCAAATTTCTATGAATATGTGCGAAGTATCGCATTTGGGCTCTCTAGTTCAGGTGGATTTAAAGTGGTACCTACAAAGGGCCCTACACACGTTCAATATTTATTGGCAATTCTAGTTTGTGAAATCTTCAATATACTGAAGGGGCAAACTGGCTATTGGCTTCTATCCCAGGTTCTTCGGCCGCCGACGTTCATCTAATGATTTTACTGACGTTTCGCCAGCACAAGAGGCTGGTATTGTCAAAACTTCACCCTCCATTGCCGGTGGTGAACTGGAGCCGAGATCGAGGCTGCAGACTATATGTACCTGTCGTGCCAACGTCCGAGGGCTTCTCCCCGGTGCAGTTCTCCTCTAGCTACCTGCGACGATCGTTCGCTGCAGTACGGGAAGCCAGGATCCGTTTACCTTAAGGCTTTCCTCTTTCTTGTTGAAACTGTTTGCGGGGTTTTTGTATTTCTAAAGCTTCTCTGAACAAGCGCGTGTAATAGTGCTTCTCTACAGCCAGACCTTCCGTGTCGGCGAATTTTATTACGTAGTCGGTCTCGCTCAGTGCGTGCTCTGCTATGACCGATTTCTCCACCTGCCCCAATCTGCAATGTCGCTTATGTTCTTTGATCCTGGTGTTGATTGATTTTCAGTCATTCCGACATAAACTTTTCCGCATGTGCATGGTATACGGTATATTCCCGACATTGCAAGTGCGTCCCTTTTCTCCTTTGCGGATCTAAGGCACTCTTTGATCTTCCTTGTCGGTTTGAAACTCGTCTTTACGCCATGTTTGCGCAGTATACGACCGATTCTGTCCGTCACTCTGGGAATGTATGGCAGAATGGCCGTACCCGACATTTCTTTTTCTGATTCCTTACTTCGCCGAGTGTTTGGCTCTGATACACTTCTAACTTGTGGGGTACCCATTGCTCCTCAGAACACTTTCCAAGTGTTGCATTTCGCGCCTGAGGTGCTGTGGCTCACACATTCGTCCTGCTCGCGTTACGAGCGTATTAATCATGACTCTTTTCTGGCTCGAATGGTGGTTTGATAGTTTGTGCAGGTATCGGTCCGTGTGTGTCGGTTTTCGATACACGCAGTGTCCCAGGTTTTCACCATCCCTTGTGACCAGCACATCTAGAAATGGCAGTTTTTTGTCCTTTTGTAACTCCATGGTAAATTTTATGTTGGCATGGAGGCTGTTCAAGCGTCTTAGGAAGTCACTGAGCTGTTCTTCACCATGGCTCCACACAACGAAAGTATCATCATCGTACCTGTACCACACCTTAGGTTTGCAAGTCGCCGAGTCCAGTGCCTGTGCTTCGAATTGTTCCATGAAGAAGTTGGCCACCACTGGACTGAGAGGACTACCCATGGCGACGCCTTCCAGCTGTTCGTAGAAATCGCCATTCCACGTGAAATAGCTCGTGGTGGGACATGCATGGAAAAGCTTTGTGATGTCTTGCGGGAAAATGGAACCGATTTGCTCCAGAGCGTCACTGAGTGGCACTTTTGTAAGCAAAGAAACAACATCGAAGCTGACCAAGGATGTCGTTTGGTGCAAGTTTCAGTTTCTTCAGCTTCTCAATGAAATGTCCTGAGTCCTTTAGGTATGTGTCAGTCTTTCCCACGTGTGGCTAGATCAGAGAAGCCAAGTGTTTTGCCAGTTTATACGTCGGTGAGCCAGGAGCACTAACAATCGGCCTCAGTGGAACGTTGTTCTTATGGATCTCAGGTAATTCATACAGCCGAGGTGGTAGGGTTTCTGTGTTGCGCAAGTTTCTCTATACGTCCGCCGGCAGAGAAGACGCTTTCGTTAATCGATTCGTATTCTGTGTGATACGCTGCGTCGGATCTGCGCTTAGTTTTCGGTACGTCGTCGGATCTAATAGGTCTCGGATCTTTTGCTCATAATCTTCTGTGTTCATTACGACGGTCGCATTCCCCTTGTTGGCAGGCAGTACCAATATACTCTTGTCGGTGTTGAGATTCTTAATGGCTTGTAGCTCTTCTTTCTTCAGGTTGCAAGCTGGTGGTCTTGCTCGGCGCAGTATCCTGGCTGTTTCAGTGCGTATTTCCTCTGCCCTTTCACAAGGAAGGGTCCGAATGGCCGCTTCAGTGTTGGCAATGATGTCCTCCATAGGTACAGTTCTCGGGATAATTGCAAAATTCCCTCCTTTTTGAAGAACAGACACTTCCTCTACGGTCAATTGTCGTTCTTTGAGGTTGACCACTGTGTGTGACATGTAGGGAATCGCCTTGTCGATCTGCTTTTGGCATCTTTCAGACTTTTTCTTCTGTCGCTCGGTGCAGTGCTCGAGTTCGTTCTGCATGCTCCTGTGAGTGATGCTGTCGTTCTTGCCCCAGTCGTCTCAATGTATTCTGCTACTTAGCTGATAGAAAATGTCCAGAAGTTCCTGATCCGTTCTTGCCAAGTCTCCCCATGTTATATGAATTCGCTCACGAAGAAAACCTCGTTCCATTCTGTCGTAGATACGATGTGCTTGGGCGGTGGTGAATAGACGCTTACATTTCAAGAACTTCGGTGTAGCATCCTCATCTCGGCACCGTGACAGAAAGGCGAGAAAGGACATCAATCGCGCTTTCTTCTTCCGTCGTTGGTCAAGGCGTCGGTACAATCTGTAAATCTCCTCCCCATAGAGGCGTAATACAACATTGTTAAGGCTTTCATGGCCGCTTGTTGACAAACTGCCTATTGGGTTCTGTCTCGGGTTCTTCGGCCGACGCTCATCTAATGATTTTACTGACGTTTACTACAAGCCATTAAGAAACTCAACGCCGACAAGAGTATATTGGCACTGCCTGTCGATATGGGAATGCGAGCGTCGTAATGAAGACAGAAGATCATGAGCAAGAGATCCGAGACATGTGAAGCAATTACATCTGCCTTGCAAGGACCTGTTTAGGCAGTTAATGTACAATAGTTTTTTATGATTTGTGACAATTTGTTGAAGACGTGTATTTTGCAGACCTCTTACTAGTCATTGAAGATATAGGACGCAATTTTAGAAATGGGAGAGTTTTTCCAATCTGGTACATAATACACCAATCTGTACTATATTTTCAAATTCATGATGTTAGCAGTGTCTTAGCGAATCCTCCGTTAACAATACAAAGGTGGTATCCACAATGATTACCCCTGCATAGGCTATTAATATTCTTTTATGTTAAGAGACTCCTTAAAAATTCAATCTTTGATATGATATGCACAACGGTTTATTGAAAAATAAACATTCTACACTAACGCTGCGTGGCTGGTTCGTGAAGGTCTGTCAACATTTGAATGGAGAATATTGTCAAACTCGTTCATTATGTATTGACAGTACTGAGAATACTTTGAAGTCGATCAGGACTGATCGTCTATATTTCTGGTGTTAGTAATACATCAATACGCGCTCTTAAACGGTTTGACAATATTATTGAACCTTAAGGGCCCCTTAAAAAGCATACTAAGTAGAGCACTATGTACATCTGCCCGTTAAAGCACTCCTTTAATAACGATTCGAAACAGGTAAGCGATTATTATGTTATATTTCAGCGGAATAGGAAACGCAAATATCTCTTTAATTCTTGTTCTCGCAAATACGAAACTACTCCCTTAGATGTCGCAATCGCTTTATCGCTCGTTTCGTATACGCAAGACTCTAGTGACTGGCTCCAATTTACGTGTAAAAACTTTGGTCACGTGGAAAACGGACACCGCTTACGTGTAACAACTTTGGTTACGAGGAAAACAAACTTCCATCGTCGTTTAAAATGACGGCGTTGTAGATGTGTTGGAATGTGAGTCCTATAAATTGTGTGTGGGAAGGGGCGGTTTCCGGTAATGTGGAAGCAGTGGCTGAGCGAAGATGTTTCGATCGATGTGGACATACATTTATTGGCTTTTAAGACCGGCAGTTAAGTGGATCCTAAGGAAAACTACGAAGTTGTGTGAGCTTCAAAGGATATGTTACGGAGAAAAGCCTGGGGCTCCACGCGCCCATGGTGTGGAATTCTCCTTACGCTACTCACGAAATCAGTCTATTAGGAAACTGCTGGATGTACTAGATCGCCAGTGTGACTCTAAACTGTTCATAACGGAGAGAAAAAGCCTTGTTCCCTTCGCCGTTAATACTGTGGCCAGTGCGAAGGAAATCAATCTCCATATTCATAGACAGTTCATAAAATCGTTTAGTACTTGTATAGAACAAATTTGGGGCTATCGGGAACTAATACACCACGTAGAGTCACTGAGGAAGACGTGGTACGACGCATCTAACTTAGATCATGAAAGGAAGCTACTAAGGTATGTATGTGCATGAAAATCGCTCAGCAGTTTCCGCCTTATGAGTGGAGTGTATTTTACTATCATTTATACATGTAACTTTGCATTTGAGTAATCGGTTTATGCGATAGTTAATCTAGGAACATCAAAGTAAAAGACTGTTAGAATCATTACTCCAAGATTTTACGGGAAATGACGGATACACTTCACGTTTGTTAGTAGTCCTTATACTTTTTACCCAAATGAGGCAATTGACTTAACACGAAGGCTGTTGCAAATACGAGAGGAACTACTTCAACTGCATAGACTACTTAACGTGGTCGGGTTGCTGTAGGCCTACAGTTATCGTTCAAAGAAGTGTATGGTATTGTTTAAAACCGATTCAGTGACGTTTTATTATGAGGGGCCTTTGTAAGTAACATTATAAATTGTCTGCTCCCTGTAATTATCTGGTTGACACATTTCTTTTAGGTTTCACCTGTTAAGGTACAGCAATGGAAAAGCCAGATCTTCTTTAACGAAGTTGCTCTTAAAATGTACCATTTCATGTGTGTATTGATAGCTCTACCATAGTACCCCAATGTGAAAAGACCTGATGATTTCCATATGTGGGTAGTCATCTATCCATCTGTTACCTCAGCCTTGTGTTATGTCTGCTTGTTTCTGTAAAAAGTTCCTTCAGTACTTATGACTGAAATTTTACTTTCCATACTTAAGGGTTCTGATCCTTTTAGTGTTAAGGTGCCCACTGTGTAACTCTCATAAGTAATGCCTCATTTCCAAAAATATTGAATCCTGCTAATACCACCATCTCTTTTATTTATTTATTCGTCCATGGACCACTCAGTACAATAGTATTGGACATGTCAGAAACATGCAGAAATAACATACACACACATTCATTAACAAGATATGGTAGGATAAGGTGAAGGTAGGGTGCAGAACATAGTCGAAAAACCGGTTGGTAAAATCCAGTATTGTACAAAATATGTGCTATAACAAGAACATTATAGTTCTAATCACTTCACAATTGTTGGCTTCACTGACCCTTAACCAAACTATTACCGTTCAGCTCTAACTAGGCCTCAAATTAGGCTAAAGACCAGGATGTTGGCAAAACAAAAATTTTGTATTGACATTTGTTGGTTTTGCCAAATCACAGCCAGTCACCTATAAACATAACTTACACCTCACCTCTGGCTATGATGGAAATCAGTTTATTCTGACAACCTACATTCCAGAAACTAACATAAAAGTAAAATAAATACTGTCAATTTTCTGTGCTATCTCTGCCTGCACAAATGACATCACACACCAGGTCATTTCATCGTGGCTTGAAGTGGACTCCTGGTACCTGTTGGTCATTCAACTGCCCTGATACCCAAACTTAAGGATGCTTTGGCGTGACATTGTCGTCATGCAATTGTCCAAGTCTGAGGGCATGACATGATGGAAGAACAAGCTATAGTAGTCCTTCATAACAATCACCAGGTGATATACAAAACATTGTTCACCACTGTGTCAATCACATTGTGCATAGGCCTATTGTAGATTGGAAGTAACAGGTATTCACATTTGAACCTGTGCTAGAAATCCATTATACAGGTATCACAAGACATGAGGGTGGGTTTCTTAGCTATCACATCACAGTGTAACAAAATCCATGAACCTAGGCCGGAATAAGTTTTTCTGAATTTAAGGGAGAAACCGCTATCAGAAAACAGACATATTAAAATCTTTATTTGTGCCTAAAGTTTCCTTTGTTGATGTGACAGTTACGTTGATTTTCACTCTTAATGTGTGGAACATATTATTTTTCTTGGTATCTGTTAAGAGGAAGGAACAGTAGTGCTCCTTTACATGGCGGAACTTCATTGATCGTAGAGCTCTCCCAAGTAAGATGATTGCAGGCAGAATTACTCATAACTTCCATATTGCTTCTGCTTTCACAGACGTAGATGCATTAAACACAGTATTATCTGCTAGCTAAAGTTGACAGTGGTTAGAGATTGACAGTATTGATAGATTTACTTCTTTGGATATTGCATCTTCTGTCACGCATGTTGATCAAACTCTTCTTAGAGTGCACTTCTAGTAGTTGGTTTCCACATAAAACTAGCACAATAAATCCTCTAAATCTCACACTAGGATAGTGTGCGCTGTTAGGGATAACCGAAGAATGGGATGCAGCCCATCGGCTTTGACCAATGACGTCAGAAATTACCAGAGATGATGTATTGCACATATCTAACAGCAAAGATGAATGTTGACCTATATATGTCAACTGTAGTATGGGCTATAAATTTTTTATTCACCTTCGAAACTAATAATATCGAGTGAAAATTACGATAGTATTACTAGCGATAGTGAAGAAACCTTCAACAATAAAATTTGTATCCTATACTTCAGTTGGCCTAATAGGTCAATTGAGGTACAGGATGCCATTGTTACATATGTCCAAATGTTGCTACATCTATCATACCCTAGTCTGTGCTAGGTGCCTCCTTCGCCTTTATAATCGACTTCGGGTCGACAATACCTATCCCAGAAGATGGCAGGAAGCTGTTCTGAAACCTGGAGAGGACAAAGATCTCCCCTCCAGCTATTGCCCAATCTCTCTAACGAGTGGCATTTGTAAGGTTTGGAGTGTATCGTAAATTGCCGTTTAGGCTGGTGTCTGGAGTCCCGAAACATTTTAACACCTGCCCACTGCTGTTTCCGAAAGCATCATTCCGCAGTTGACCATCTTGTTGCTCTCTCCGCTTATATGGTGAACAGTTTTCGCAGGAAACGCCAAACGGTAGCTATATTTTTTTATCTGGAGAGGGCATACAATACCTGTTGGAGGACAGGCATCCTCCGCACACTATTCTCTTGGGGCTACCCCTTTTCATCCGTGAATTTGTGACAGGACACACATTTAAGGTGCGGCTGGACACTACTCCATTCCATACTTCTTCCAGGAAAACGGGGTGCCCCAGGGCTTCATGCTAAGTGTTGTACTGTTTGTCATTGCCATAAATCCAATTATGGATTGCCTCCTTCCCGATGTCTCGGGCTTCCTCTTCGTCGTTGAGTTTGCAATCTACTACAGCTCTCAACGGACCAGATCTTCTTGAACGATGTCTTCAAGGATGTCTCGATCACCTCCACTCGTGAAGCATCGAAATCGGCTTCCCGTTTTCTCCCAGTAAGACTGTCTTGTAAATTTTTGGCGTCCTACAGAGTTTTATCCACCTGCCCTGTTGACCTCTTGCTCGCAGTCGTCGGTAAATTCTTGGGACTAACGTTTGAGAGAAAAGTGTGCTGGGCTTCTCACGTTTCATATCTTTCGGCTCACTGTCTGTGATCCCTCAAGACCCTCCCTGTTCTGAGTGGTACCTCATTGGGAGCGGACCGAGTGGTCTCTGAATTGGCTGTCTATTCTTTGGCGTCTAGATTCTGTCCACCACCATGGATTGTGTTTAGCATCTGGAGCTTTTTATACTAACTCTATGGAGAGCCTTCTGGTCCTCCGCTGTCCAGTCGGTGTGCTGTCCTGAGTCGTTACAAGTTAGTCACCTGTCATGCCTACTCATCCGACCCATGTCCATTTCTTTGACACCTCCTTGGATTTAGCGTATGCAGGCAGCCCTTCCCATCTACTACCACCGGGAGTCCACTTCCATCAAGTGTGGCATTCACTTTCCTTCCCTTTTCCTAAAACTTCCTTGACAATGGGAGTACAATGCCACCTTGGCTTCGCCCCCGGACCTGTCTTCGCCGTCACCTTTGTCAGCTTCCCAAGGATAGTATCTCCCCCCCCCCCCCCAATAGTTTATCGTCGGGCATTTGTTACTCTATGCACACAAATGGAGGATGCCAAATTTATTTACACTGACGATGCCAAGACCATCTTTGATGTCTGGAGTCCCTGTATTGTTGCCGACACCCATATTAGATTTTGGCTTTCCAACCAGTGTTCGGTTTTTACTGAGGAGCTTTAGGCTGTTCTCCAGGCTTTCCAATACATCCATCGCCATCAGCAGATACAGTATATTATGTTTTTTTTCCCCCAATGTAGTCTTCTTGTATATTAATGCACTTAATCCAACAATGTTGCAGTGCCTTGATCCCATCTCGACAATGAGTTTCCTCCAGGCCCTCAAAATAGTTGTCAACTCTGGCTATCAATTCTTTGTTTGAAGTGAATCTTCATCCACCAAGAAAAAAATTTCAGTTTTCAGAAGAGATGGAAGTCTGACGGAGCCATATTAGGTGAATAAGGCAGGTGTGGCAACAATTCATAGCTTAGTTTGTGTAAGTTTGCCATGATGATGGCACATGTGTTTGATGGAAGATGACTTTCTTCCGTGCTAAACCTGGCCTTTTTTGTGTATCTTTTGTTGCAATTTGTCCAGGAGGTTAGCATAGTATCCTCCAGTAATTGTTTGCCCAGTGGGGTGGTAATCTACAAACAGAATCCCCTTTGCATCCCAGAACACTGATGCCATGACCTTTCCCGCTGAATCTTGGCCAACCACTGCATGAATCATCATGTAAGCTCTCATGTGTCTACTTGGCAACAGTTGAATATGAAGGCGCAGAGTCCACCAGTGTATTCTGAAAATCGGCGTGAATGTCCTTTGCTTTCATACCTTTCTTTACAAAGTACTTAATCCCTGCTCGAGTCTCAATTCTTTTCCATCTTCGCAAATCACTATGCGGGAACACCACCAGAGCCACATCACCCCCCCGCAGCTCTCTTCCAAGAGCACTGATGTGGCATGTGTTTACAGGCAACAGTCCAATGAATATCACGTGAACAACTCGTTGCGCTAGCACTGACCTCTCGTGGTGATTCTGAGAACTTTTCAAACCACTCTCGTATATGCTCACGTCTCTTCTCAACCTCCACCGGATTCAGGACTCCCTCCACAAGCTCCACTTGGGGGCATCTCTGTGTCATTCCTCTGGATCCCAGGGCATGTTGCTATATGCGGCAATGAGGCAGCCATATAGCTGCAAAGGCTGTTGTCTCTCTTCCTCGGACCACTGTTTGCATGGTTCCCTTTGCTGATCACGGAGTGTTTTAGGTTGCCGTCTTGCTCTTTTACGGAACACACATTGGTCTGCACTTCAGGATAATAAATTAGAGGACATAAAACCTTTTCCCTGTGTTTGGACCTCTTCCTCTTGGCCTCATCGGGAGGAGGTAATTTTAACTAGGCTCCAGATTAGGCACTGTCTTTTTAGCCATCGACATCTATTAAGTGGCGATACTCCCCTGCTTTGTCCCCACCTTTTACTTCAGTGCCCCTATTTTAATCTGCTATGTGCCCATTTACAGCTGTCGCCTGATATATCTTCCCTTTTAGCAGATGACGCGCACTCAGCGGATTGCATCCTTGAGTATATAAATGTTACTGAGATGACATTGGTCATTTGAAGCTCTTTTTGGGGTAAACAATCCCCCTTCAATAACACTTTTCTAAGATTTCCTTCCGTTTTTAGTTTCCCTCCTCCTTGAGTTTTGCTCCCATTGCTGCTGATTTAAATTCCTGTTTTTACCCTTCTCCCCCACTGAATGGGTGCTTATGACCATGACTTTTTTGCACCCTAAAACTAATCTAAAACATGCGCGCACACACACACACACACACACACACACACACACACACACACACACACACACACACACACACACAATGTCGGAGTGCGGTCTAGGATCACAGCTAGATATTAGATATTTCAGCTATTTACATTTACAATACATATTCCACAAGCCACTATACGGCATATGACGGAAGGTACCTTGTACCACTGCTAGTCATTTATCTTCCTGTTCTACTTATAAATAGAGCAATAGAAAAAGGCTGTATATATGCCTCCAAACAAGTCCTAATTCCTCTTACCTTTGGTCATTACGTGAAACATACACTGGCAGCAGTAGAATCGTTCTGCTGTCAGCTTCAGATGCCAGTTCTCTAAATTTTCTCATTAGTGTTCCTCAAAACAAACTGATCTTCCCTCCAGAGATTCCCATTTGAGTTCCCAAAGCATTCTGTAATACTTACACATTGATCAAGCCTACTAGTAACAAATCTAGTATCCCGTCTCTGAATTGCTTCTATGTCTTCCTTTAATCTGACCTGGCGGGGATCCCAAACACTCAAGCAGTGTGGTACTCGAGAGCAGGTTGCACTAGGGTTCTGTAAGGGGTTTTCTTTATAGACGAACCAAATTAACGAAAATTGACCATTTGGATTCCCTATGCTCATTTAATTTCAAATCGCTTCACAGCACTACATCTAGATCGACGTGACTGTAATTGAGCCGCGCAGCACCAATACTGTGCACTAACATTATGGGATTGTTTTCCTACTCATCTACATTGACTTAATGTTTTTCTGCATTTGGAGCCAGCTGCCATTCACCAAGCCAAAGAGAGATTCTCTCTTAAGTCATCTTGTATCATATTACAGTCACTCAGGAATCACAATTTCCCATGTACCACAACTATTGTCTCGGAAGATTCACTTGAGTCCATTCGTTAAATAATACATACATACGAGGTCTGTCTAAAAGTATCCGACCTTTGATTTTCTCGTGCAGAATAGAGACGATAGTGCGGCGCCACTGTACACAGTAAAGGAAGAGACCTTTATGCACGTGCTTGAATTTTGCCCCACCTTCCAGCGTGTCTGTTGCTGAGTGAGATGCCACACAACGTGTTTGTCAGATTATCGATTCTGTCGAGATGACTGAACGTGTTGAGCAAAGAAGTGCATCAAATTTTGTCAAAAGCTTGGTGATTCTCAAAGTGAAACAATTCGTAAGATTCAGCATGTGTTTGGGGAAGATGCGATGGGTGTAACACTAATTAAGGAGTGGTTCAGCTGATACAAAAATGGCCGCACATCAGCAGAGAGTGACCAGCATTCTGGCAGGACCCAAACTGCTCGAAGTGCAGCTGTTGTTGAGAGAGTGCAAAATTTGGTGATGGCAGATTGTCGTTTGATGGTGCGGGAAATTGCCCAAGAGCTTGACGTGAGTAAAGATTCTGCACGTGCAATTTTGCGTGATGATTTGAACATGCGTCGAGTGGCTGCGAAGTTTGTGCCAAAGGTTTTGTTCCTCGAACAAAAAGACCTCTGTTTTGATGTTGCACTGGACCTTTTGGACACCACCAACACTGATCCTCGGTTTCTGAACACTGTTATTGCTGGAGATGAGGCATGGGTGTTCGGGTACGACCCAGAAACAAAAAGACGGTCGTCACAATGTCACAATGGAAGCTTTCAAGTGTCCAACGCCGAAGAAAGTGCGAGAGGTGTGAAGCAAAATCGAGGTGATGCTGACTGTCTTATTTGCTGTCCGTGGAATTTTGCATCACGAATATGAACCGCAAGAACAAACAGTGACAAAGTAGTTCTATCAAAGTATTCTCTGGCGAATCCGTGATGCAGTTCGCCGCAAAAGACCAGACATGTGGATGACAAAAAACTGGCAACTGCATCACGACAATGCCTCCGCACATTAATCCCACGTGATCCAAAATTGTTTTGCCAAACGTGGAAACGTTTGCCAGCCTCCCTACTCTCCAGACATGGCTCCTTGCGACATCTGGTTGTTTCCAAAATTGAAAACACCACTGAAAGGATCCGGTTTTGAGAGTAGAGAAGAGATAATGCGGAACGCGATGACGGAACTGAACACCATTCCAAAAGATGACTTACAGAGGTGTTTCTGGCAATGGAAGGATAGGTGGGCTAAGTGTCTGCAAACAGAAGGAGCCTACCTTGAAGGGGATTAGAGTCCCAACTCTGTCAGGTATTCGAAATATTTGGATACTTTTTAGACAGGCCTCGTATAGGGGATTTCTGAAGTTATGAAAACTGTTGTAAGACACGGTGATTGGTGCCAAACTTGAAAGCCCCCAGGGGATTTGCAGCTCTTTCACGCGTTAGTGCACGGCGCACACGGGCCCCAAGCTATTGAGCACCTTTTTACATCCCAGGCTGCATTCCATTCCCCATGCCCCACCCTTCATGTCCTCACTTCTTCCCCTCTGCCTCCTCTCTCCCTTCTCTCTGTGTTTTTGTATATATCAGCCTAGTTATCCTCCTGGTTCCTGCCATCAGTTATGGTTTTTTGTTTGGGGGGGGGGGGGGGGCAGTTTACCTCCCCTTCTCAGTTTTGTGTCCATAGTGTGAGCCAACTAGGGAAGGACACCTTATTTAACATCTTTTGCAGGTGCTCTTACTGCCTCTCCCATCTTTTCCTCAATGCTGTTGTCCTTTCAACACTATAAAGCCAGCACGGGAGCCAGTCCTTGTAATGGAGTCATTACATACTCCTCTGGCTGAGCCGTCTGACCACGCAGGTATCACTCTTCTGGTACCTGAGCTGCTACATCCCCATATATGCCAAGGAGTGGTTGCTTGTCATGGTGGAGCATCGGAACTCCTGACAGTGGCCATCTAGCTGTGGCTAGGTGGTGCCCATGGGGAGAGCCCCTGATCAGAGTGGGTGGTATCATGCTTGGTGTATGACATACATTTTGATCCAAAACACTGGCTGTTCTACAGCCATCTCTTTAGTTGGGAATGGACACTTTAATGTTACTTCTTATGACCCTACAGCCTTCCCGTCCCTGGCTACTCCTTTGGGAGGACGGCCAGGTGCAGCAACTTGGGTTGAAATGCTTTCTACCTGGTCTCCAACGGGCCTGACGGGGACACTTCCATCACCATCTAGTCATTATTATTTGTGGGAACTGTAGAAGAGAAGTTTGGCAGAGTGGACTCTATGGGTACAATGTGGTAGGATTTGCTTGTCACAATCTCAACAACATCCCAGTGTCTATAACTTCTCATCAGTCTTTGAATATGGCTCAGAGTGTCATTTTTCATAAGGAGCTCACCCTTCAAACTGCTGAGGAACTCTGAGCCAGTTAGGAAAGATGGTACATTCATGTCATTCTGAATGTTCAGAAAGGCTGTAAGGACAGTTGCATCAATACCGAAGCCTGTATTTGGGTATTTTAGAGTATCTCCCGGGGAAGGGAAGCGCATGTCTTCCTGCTGTACAGCAGACCATTGCTGCAGTGAATGTGGACAGCCACTCCATAAGGGAAGCTCCTGTGTTCCACCACCCGTGTGCATTATTTGTCATGACTGTCACTCTCAACTTTCACCAAATTGTCTGGTTTATAAGAAAGGAAAGAATATTCAGTAGTACAACTTCCTTGATTGAAACTTCCTGACAGATTAAAACTGTGTGCCGGACCGACTCGAACTCGGGACCTTTGCCTTTCGCGGGCAAGTGCTGTGAGGACAGGTTGTGAGCTGTGCTTGGGTAACTCAGTTAGTAGAGCACTTGCCCAAAAAAAAAGACAAAGCTCCTGAGTTTGAGCCTCGGTCTGGCATAGAGCTTTAATCTGCCAGGAAGTTTCATATCAGTGCACACTCTGCTGCAGAGGGAAGATCTCATTCTGGGAACTTCCTTGATTGTTTATCCTACACTGGGACTTGTCTAAAATATGACTGTCTTCACCGTGCCTCTGTTACCTCCTTTCCTGCTTCTCCATCCTCCTTACCTCAATCCCCCCCTCCCTTCCACACCTCTCCTCCTCCCCTGCAGTTCCTAAGACCCCTCCACATGCCGCTATCCCTACTCAGCCGGAGAAGTTGGGCCCTTCTTTGGCATTTCCCAGTGATGGCAATCCCGTCACAGGACCCATCCCCTCTCCCCACCATCTCCCAGACCAGAGACCTGCTGCCGCACATCAGCCACTGGACCCACAGTTTGTGTTCCTCAAGGTTGCCTGCTCTTCCTCAGTTCCAGATTTCTCTGAAGTGTGCTATCTCTCTCTCTCTCTCTCTCTCTCTCTCTCTCTCTCTCTCTCTCTCTCTCTGGACCCTGCCCTCCTCGATCTACAGAGGATGAGGAGACACCTGGTCCTGGGACGAGGCCCCTCCGGTGCCCCCAGAAGTGCTGACTCCTCATCACAACCAGAGTCAGAGCTCTTCTTTATGGATGTCACCTGTCCTTGTTGGTGACAGGTGGTTACCTGGTGGTGTGACCAGCTTTGGCCTGTTTGCCTACCATTTGGATTCCTATTCTGTACTTATTCAGTGGAATTGTGTGCATGCTTAACTGAGTGGCAACATGTTTGCATACAGTGCAACAGACTCGGGTTTGATACCCGGCCAAGTTGGAGATTTTCTCCTCTCGTGGACTGGGTGTCATGTCTCACCATCACAGACACAAAAGTAACTCTGTGTGGCGTCACCTGAAATAAGACTTGCTACTCGTCGTCCTAACTTCTCCAGATGGGGCCTCCCGGCCGTCAGTGCCACACCGTCATTTCATTTCAATGAAATTGTAAAAGATCCTAGCGTCACCTTCCAGTGATGCAGTTCCTTATTTTCTTCAACGCCTCAGCTTGTATCATTCTACCAGGTTTACCGGTATGAAATGAGCATTTTTTTTGTTGTGAAAATGAAACACTAATTTTGAACTGAAAAGTAAAAACATTTTATTCAAAGTACTGACCATTGCTTTCTATACATTTTGACTACCTTTCTGGCAAATTGTGGACACCACGCCAATAGAAATGTTCGTCTTTTGAAGCAAACCAATCTCACAGCCAATTTTCGACTATTTCGTAGGAATCGAATTGTTCCTCAGCCAATGCGTGTCCCATTGATGAAAACAAATGGTAGTCGGAAGGGGCCAAGTCTGGTGAACACGGCAGGTGGGGTAGCAACTCCCAGCCAAGTGTTTTGATTGTATCCTGAACCAGTTTTGCTTTGTGTGCTGGTGCATTGTCGTGTAAAAAATTTACTTTGCTATGTCCTCTGGCCCATTCTGGTCTTTTTTTGATCAATGCATAGTTCAAATTGATCATTTGTTGTCTGTAGCAATTAGTATTCACAGTTTCACTGGGTTTTAGAAGCTCATGATCCCTTTCTGATCCCACCAAACACAGAGGATTGTCTTATTGCCGAACCGATCTGGTTTTGTAGTCGATGTTGATGGTTGTCCCAGATTTACCCATGATTTTTTTCCCATTTATGGTTCTTAAAATAAATCCATTTTTCATCGCCAGGAACAGTTCGATGCAAAATTGATTTTCTTTCATGTCTTTGAAGCAAAATTTGACAAATGGTTTTTCGGTTTTCCATATCTTTCATTCAATTCATGTGGCACCCATTTTCCACACTTTTGGATTTTTCCCATAGCTTTCAAACGGTCAGAAATTGTTTGTTGTGCAACATTTAGCAATGCTGCCATTTGCTTCTGACTCAAAGTATCATCTTCATCCCATATTGCTTGCAATTCGGCATCTTTGAACTTTTTTGGTGGTCTTCCACGTTCTTCATTTCTTACATCAAAATCATTATTTCTGAAGCGTTGAAACCATCTTTTGCATGTTGCTTCTGAAGGAGCACGAGCACCATATGCCTTGACAAGAATTCAATGCAACTCTGCAGCACTTTTTAAAAATGAAAACAAAAAATTAATGCTTTCCGCAAATCATCACTTTCTGGTACAAAATTCGACATTGTTACCACGATGAAAACATATGATGTTGTTTGTTCCATGACTTGCTGTATACTAAATATATTTGACAGATGTCAAAACAAACAAACAAACAAAAATTAAGGCTCGTTAACAACAAATGTTCCCTATCGGCACACTTGTATCTTAACACTCATTTCATACTGGTACACCTGGTATAGTAATCTCATTTTACTAGTACCCACTTCGTGGGGCCTGTGCTTTATGTCATAATAGTGTCAGCACTTTGAGGGCTTCCAGAGTGTTTGCACATTGGCCTGTGCAGACATTGTTACCTACATGCATCTCCCCTTGTACCACATTGTAAGCAATGGCCATCTAGATCCACTTGGACTCTGCAGTCACCGTTCGCCTTCTCTACTACCTCCTGACAGGCCACCTACACCCACTGCCCTCCTTCGGCAATTCTCCTCTCCCTTCTTCCTCCTTGGGGATTTTAATGCCCGTCACTCACTTTGGGGCTGTTCTCCTCCTTGTAATTGGGGTCTCCTCATAGACCAGTTCCTTGTGGACCATGACCTGTGCCTTTTTAATGGTGATTCCCCTACACATTTCAGTGCTGCTTATGGCACTTTCTTCGTCACTGGTCTCTCCCCCACTTCCCCTCCCCTTCTCCCTTCATTACTATGATCGCTGCACGATGACCCACGGTGACCAGTTCTCTTTGAGATTCTCTCGTTACCTTTCCGTCTCCTGGTGGCCGGGTTACCCTGCCAGACTATCCGTCACACCAGTTGGCTTCGATATACCTCCCAGGTTGTGTTTATCCCTCTCTTTGTCAGCTTGTATTGATGAAGTTGTCTGATACTATTATTCACACTGCTGGCATTGCTGTCATCCTCTCGACTGGCCCCTTTCACCGCTGGCTGATCCCATAAATAACTTAAGTGGCACCCGTCCTCAGACAGTCTTGTTACTTTTAAACACCTTTGTGCCAAAGCCCGTTACTTAATCAAACGGAGCAAGTGGATGTGTTGTGAATGCTTTGTCTCCTCCCTAGGTTCTTCTGTCCCTTTTTCACGGCTGTGGGCTTTTCTCTGCACCGTCTGCTGTTGTCAATGGCTCTCTTACTTCTCGGGCGTTGTTCTCCCTGGTGGCCTTCGAACGTACCCGGCACTTCTAGTGGAACAACTTGAGACCCATTTTGTGACAGCATTGGCATCATCATTCTATGCAGCCACATTCCTCTTCCGGAAACAAGAGGCTGAAGCTTTCTGCTTATGTTTTACCCCTTGTCATGCAGAATCCTACAATGAACCTTTCACTGAATGGGGACGTCTTCAGATCCTCTCCTCTTCCCACAATTCAGTCTCTGGTACCAATTCCATCCACAGCCAATTGCTCTGTGACCTCATTTCTCCACAATGATAATATCTCCTCCAGTTATGTAGCTGTATTTGACTCCAAGATGTTCTCCCATCTCAGCAGAGGGGCAGTATTGTGGTTCCTGTCATTAAGCCCAGTAACGAGCTGTCGTCCCTCAATAGTTACTGGCCGATCGGCCAACATCCCCTGCAAGCTACTTGAACAAATGGTGGCTTGTCGGCTTTATTGGGTCCTCAAATCTCTGGACCTTTTGTCTCCTTATCAGAGCGGCTCTTGGGGGAGTAATGAATGTCATTTTTACTTCCGGTATTGTAATTGTGTACATCATTGTTCCTTTCGATCTGTAGTGGATTGTTTACAACAAACTTCATGAGAGAATAAATATACTGTGAAGTAGTAACCGGTCTGAATGCCCAACTTCTTAGGTGTCTACATGATGATTGTGCGTGTGCACCACATATTATTCTTAGAGCACGTTTTTGAGCAACAAAATGTTTCTTAAAGATGAATTACTGCAGAATATTATTCCGTATGGCATTACTGAATGAAAGTAAGCGGAATATGTGAACTTACTGATTTCTGTCACCTGAAGATTTGCAATAATTTTAAGTGCAAATGTGACTGAATTAAGTTGCTTCAGGAGTTCCAAAATGTGCTTTTTTCAGTTTAAATTCTCATCAATATCGACACACAAATTTTTTTTCCACCATGTTTATTATTTTCTTACCATGTATTACACTTATCATTGGTGTAATACCCCTATATGTGAGGAACAGAATATGTTGAGGGTGAAACCATTTGCACAAAACCAGCCAATGATACTTGAAAGGGGGGATATAACGAAAAATGTAAACATTCATTTAAAAATTCATTACAGCCTTATTTATTAATGTACAAATCTAAAATTTTGCATGTGTAAAGCAAAAGAGCTGTGTTTTAACGGAAAAATACAATAAAATATGTAGGATTACTATTTTTCCAGAAATTTAAATTTTTAATTTTTTTTTAATATAAAAAGCCGTAACTCAAATTCTAATTGTGTAATCAATCTGGAAATGTTATTGTAGTGTTCTGAGACGTATGAGACCACTGAACTACAGTTATTAATTTATTTTACAAATTGTATCATTAACTGATTTTTAAATTTTGCGCATCCAAAATTAACCTTTTTTTTTTTTTTTTTTTCTACATACAATCATCAAAAATCAGAATGTAATTGCAGGAGCTTGTATTTTTTAGTTCTAGGGAGACAGCAACACGTTGCAAACAGTTCCTGAATATTTCATAGCATTAACACACATACATTTAGAGAAAAGGTTTCTAATATAAAAAATGTAAAACAGAGAAAATGAGGTTCAACAATTTTTTTTCTCATACTTCTACATGTAGTAAGCACTCCGTCTTCAGGCCACAAGTGGCCCATCGGGACCATCCGACCGCCGTGTCATCCTCGGTTGAGGATGCGGATAGGAGGGGCGTGTGGTCAGCACACCGCTCTCCCGGTCGTTACGATGGTTTTCTTTGACCGGAGCCGCTACTATTCGGTCGAGTAGCTCCTCAATTGACATCACGAGGCTGAGTGCACCCCGAAAAATGGCAACAGCACATGGTGGCTGGATGGTCACCCATCCAAGTGCCGGCCACGCCCGACAGCGCTTAACTTAGGTGATCTCACGGGAACTGGTGTATCCACTGCGGCAAGGCCGTTGCCACACATGTAATAAGCTTACCTCAATTTTAAAATCCTCTGTACTGGTACTCCTCATCCTCCAGGTTTCTCTTTTCTCCTCTTCGAATATGGCTGGCCTGTATTTGCAGGTGAGGCACTGACTGATCTGTTAGGTTTCTTGACCCTGCTCATGTCGATGGTGTAAAATGCTTTTGTTGTAAACAGACCAACTCTCTTCAGCACTTCAATTCTGCCATTATTTCCATTATTGTAACATAAAACTGCATAATAGACACCTATTTTGAGTACTTAAACTCCACAGAAAGTTTTCTTTTGAGCATCTAATCCAAATAAAATTGTTGAAGCTTTCATTTGCATTTTGTCTCTGTCCTTGAAGACATTTCCTCATTACATTGACGTTTGGAAGAAACCTGAATGTGTGCATAATTTCATTAATAATAGGTTCTGATAATGAGTGTTTATGTGAATACATTTCATTTCTGTTGCTGAACTTACACTAATTGTCTTTCGGACACAGGTTGTGTATTGGTGTTTGGTCAGTGGATAGTTTGTGGAGGAAAAAAAAAAAATGCCCACACAGCACACCTCATTGCCTCTAAATTGTGTTTTTTTTTTTCCTGATAGCTCTCCCATAAAATAATTGAAGAGAATCAGTTTCTTTCAGAGTAATCTTGCCTTTTCCTCCTAGTGTCTTTCCATCCTCAAATACTTCACCTTTCTTCTCTTTCAGCTAATGAAGTCTACCACCAAGCCTCTTTTGGATGTGGGCAACACATTCCAACTTTTTTATTGTTGTATTGTGTGGATTTTTATCTTTGAATGAAGAGGAGTCCCCATTAGTATTTAGTATATCTAACACCATACTGGTCCTCAGGTCTGGAAAACATCCTCACAACTGCAGCAGCCTCCATGCCCCCACTTGAGCCACTATAATTTTTAGAGCATGGTACATTTTCCAATTTGCACACTGGTGGTAGTATCTAGACATAATTTCTACATCTGAAACTTGACCCAAATCAGTACCAATAACAGATGCAACTCCATACAGAGATGTGTGACCCATTTTCATCCAGGTCCCATCTACAGGCACACACAGGTCAGTAACATTTGTAGGAGATTCACTATCATGAATATCTGCCCCAGGATCTATTTCTTTTTGGTTTATTTCCACCAATTCCTCAACTGCTTTCTTTCTAGAAACTTTGGCAGTATCGCATACGGTATCAGACATTTCTTTATTTTTTTTTCAAACCTTGCTCAAGGTGGAGGCATGTTCAGAAAACCACTGTCAGAGGCATCTCAGAGCATGTGCCAGCCTAAAATTGCTTTGATAGGTACCAGTGTCAGTTTTTATTTTATTTTATTTCATTTTTTTTAAGAAGGAAAATGAAAATTCGTAGCCACACGAATTACAAATTAATTTAAAATCACAAGCTATTCCCACTCTTCTTTCTTCAACAACAGTTGTGCATTCTGTATTTTTACGCCTACCACATGAAATGAAAACAGCTCTAAATCAATAAGTCTGAATCCAGTGGAATCCAAATCAACTTCACACACCTGTACAATTCCCCTGTCCCAAGTTTCGATGCTGAACCTGGGAGCTTGTGTTCTTCATTTCGAGTTGCTTGATCTTTTTTGTTGGTAGAAAGACTTCCATGAAACCTCCATTTCCTAACACAGTTTTTCCATCACCCATTATGCATAAATCTTGACTTCCACGAACTAATATGTGTTAGTGTTGTCAAAACATAAATAAGACATGCAAGAAAGTTTTCAGGCAAATATATAGATGTCAGCCAGAAATATAGCTGTCAGCCAAACTTATTGAAAGAAAATAGCCTTCGCACTGACAAAAATTCCGCTGAAGCAAGTAGTTCCCCAAATGTCAGAAAAGGTGGGAATGGTCGCCAGTGCAGAGTTAGTCAGTTTAACAAGGTAAAGACATTTCTAAAGCTGCTGTCACGATTAAATTCACACACAACATAGATTAATCTGTGTAGATCAAGGAAAAAATATTTTTGAAAACTCGATTTTTTTTTTTTTTTTTTTGACCAAAATCCATTACATCCCCACTTAATAACTTTGTTTACTATTTCTTCTGTTTCTGTCTGTGTGCTTGGATTGATTACAGTATTAGTGTCATCTGCAAAAAGCACTAATTCTGCTTGTTGTACATTAGATGGAAGATCATTCACACATGAGGAACAAGTGTATCTAAGTTTAAGCCTTACGGAACTCTACATGTGATTTCTCCCCAGTCAGAATTACATTCCCGTACTGTCCTGTTTGAATTACTAAGTACATCTTCCTGCATTCTTTTGGTTATATTTGACATTAACCATTGGTTGGTTATACCATCAATCTCATATAACTTCAGTTTATCTAGGAAAATACATTCACAAAGTAAAATGCCTTAGATAAGTCGCAGGTTGTAAATAGATAAGCAGCAGTGCTAGAAAATGGTAGCAAAATGCAGGAAGACTGTAGAAGGTCGACAGTTGATACGCGGATTGTCAGTGGACTCTAAACATAAACAAAATGTAACATTTTGTGATATAGGTGGAAAGACTCACTATTACATGATGGCTGATTAATCGCTGGGTGCAGTCACTTACATGAAGTATCTGAGAGTATGCGTGCGGACCAGTTTAACCCATTTCTGCCTGAAGTAATTTTCACTTCCAACTTCTCTAACTTAAATATTTGTTGTTGTTGTTATTGTTGTGGTCTTCAGTCCTGAGACTGGTTTCATGCAGCTCTCCATGCTACTCTATCCTGTGCGAGCTTCTTCATCTCCAAGTACCTTCTGCAACCTACATCCTTCTGAATATGCTTAGTGTATTCATCTCTTGGCCTCCCTCTATGATTTTTACCCTCCCCGCTGCCCTCCAGTACTAAATTTGTGATCCCTTGATGCCTTAGAACATGTCCTACCAACAGATACCTTCTTCTAGTCAAGTTGTGCCACAAACTCCTCTTCTCCCCAATTCTATTCAATACATCCTCATTAGTTATGTGATCTATCCATCTAATTTTCAGCATTCTTCTGTACACCACATTTCAAAAGCTTCTATTCTCTTCTTGTCCAGACTATTTATCGTCCATGTTTCACTTCCATACATGGCTACACTGCATTCTAATACTTTCAGAAACGACTTCTTGATGCTTAAATCTATATTCGATGTTAAGAAATTTCTCTTCTTCAGAATCGCTTTTCTTCCCATTGCCTGTCTACGTTTTATATCCTCTCTACTTCGACCATCATCAGTTACTTTCCTCCCCAAATAGGAAACTCCTTTACTACTTTAAGTGGCTCATTTCCTAATCAAATTTCCTCAGCATCACCCGACTTACATCGACTACATTCCATTATCCTTGTTTTGCTTTTGTTGATGTTCACCTTATACCCTCCTTTCAGGACACTATCCATTCTGTTCAGCTGCTCTTCCAGCTCCTTTGCTGTCTCTGACAGAATGAAAATGTCATTGGCGAACTTCAAAGTTTTTATTTCTTCTCCATGGATTTTAATACCTACTCCGAATTTTTCTTTTGTTTCCTTTACTGCTTGCTCAATATACGCATTGAATAACATCGGGGAGAGGCTACAACCCTGTCTCACTCCCTTCCCAACCACTACATTCCTTTCACGTACCTCGACTCTTATAACTGCCATCTGGTTTCTGTACAAATTGTAAATAGCCTTTCGCTCCCTGTATTTTGCCCCTGCCACCCTCAGAATTTGAAAGAGAGTACGCCAGTCAACATCGTCAAAAGCTTTCTCTAAGTCTATAAATGCTAGAAATGTAGGTTTTCCTTTCATTAATCCATTTTCTAAGATAAGTCGCAGGGTCAGTATTGCCTCAAGTGTTCCAACATTTTTACGAAATCCAAACTGATTTTCCCCGAGGTCGGCTTCTACCAGTTTTGCCATTCGTCCGTAAAGAATTTGTGTTAGTATTTTGCAGCTGTGGCGTATTAAACTGATAGTTCGGCAATTTTCACATCTGTCAACACCTGCTTTCTTTGGGATTGGAATTATTGCATTCTTCTTGAAGTCTGAGGGTATTTTGCATGTGTCATACATCTTGCTCACCAGATGGTAGAGTTTTGTGAGGACTGGCTCTCCCAAGGCTGTCAGTAGTTCTAAAGGAATGTTGTCTACTTTTGGGGCCTTGTTTTGACCCGGGTCTTTTAGTGCTCTGTCAAACTCTTCACGCAGTATCATATCTCCCATTTCATCTTCATCTACATCCTCTTCCATTTCCATAATATTGTCCGGAAGTACATCACCCTTGTATAGGCTCTCTATATACTCCTTCCACCTTTCTGCTTATCCATATATGCATATCCATATATGCAATTTTATATTTTGTTGGCGAATCTCAACGCTGAAGTCTTCTCGGGTTGTCAGCTGAGTCGAGGTGTCGCACTGTGGCTATGTTTCACCGAGTTTCCCAATTGTCATCTTCCGGCGAGGTGTTGGATTCGTGTCCTGTCCGGGTCTTTATAGCCGCCGAACTACTGGGTCCTCTGCCTCGTCTGCGTAGGCAGTGCCAGATGAGTGCCTCTAGAAGGGGTGTCTGACACTGCCAAACAGTTCAGAAGGGAGACTTGCACGGTCTTGAAAAAAGGGGAAAAACTCTGAAAACTGACATCTCCGTGGCTGAACGCAGGACGATACGCGACCTGCGAGAAGAGAAAGATAAAGTAGTTCTAGTGGTAGACAAGGGCAATGTGATGGAAGTGACTACTGGTAGAGCATTCAGATCCTTTTACAAGATCCAGCTTACAAACAAGTAAAGGAAGATCCTACATCAGCTTGACGAGGAAGATCAACTCGCTGGTAAAAGACTCACGAACAGACAAGGATATAGCTAGATGGCTGTACCTCTGAGCACCGATACCACTGTGCCTGTATGGGCTTCCAAAGATACACCAGAAGGGAGTTTCACTACATCCAGTAGTGGACACAATAAATTCACCAGTTTGTGGAGTAGCCAAACACCTGGTGCAGCTATTGAAGCCTCTTGTGTCACATTGTGCTCACTGTGTTAAACTTGAGAGTTTGTGAAGGTACTTTGAGGGACATGTCTGGACAAAGATGCCATCCTAGTCCGCTTTCATGTCGTGCCCCTCTTGAGGACTCCTCGACATAACTAAGGGCCACTTCGATGAAAACACAGTGGAACTGTTTCACCATGCACTCACACCACATACTTCCAGTGTGGTGGTAAATTCTACTGACATATGGAGTTGCCTTGGGTTCCTTTCTGGTGCCACATATTGCAAACCTATACATGGAACACTTCAAAGAAATGTCTCTCAAACTGGCTTGCCTGAAACCGAAGGTGTTCTGCTGCTACTTGAACAACACGTGCGTAATTTGGCTGCGTGACAAAGGAAAATCTACAAGAATATCTTAACCACTTGACAGCATACATGTCAATATTAAATTCACCGTGGAGGCGGAAGAAAACAGATCTCTACTTTTCCTCAGCATCACAGTATAGGAGGAGGGTTGACTGCATGTTAGATCATTCCATTTACAGGAAGAAGACACACACTGACCCGTATCTTAACACCAATAGCTGCCACCATCCGGTACAGCGCAAATCCCTGACCACCTTTGTACACAGAACACAAGACAAATGCGACAAGGAACTGCACCATTTGAGGAAAACCTTTTGCGAGAATGGCTGTTTTTAGGCGCAGGTAAGTTGCGCTATCCGGTCAAGCGAGATGAAGAGAGAAGACGTACGTGAAGAAGACATTAAGGGCTTGGCGTCGGGTCCTTACACTGGGCCACCCACTCCAAAGATTGCCACAATATTAGAAAAGAGCGACCTAAAAACCGTCTTTCACTCATCCGCCAAAATCAAGAATATGCTGGGCTTAGTGAAGGAAAAACTAGGAATACAGGCACCTAAGATCTACATCATCAGCTGTGAGTGTGGCAAACAAATCATAGGCCAGATGCCGCGAAGTATATCGCAGCGCTGCTCAGGACGTTTGCCCGGACCAAATTGTGGAATCTGCAGTGGTGGAACACAAATTCAAGGAAAATCATATGTTTTATTTTGAACAGACAGAACTGCTGTGCAGGGGGAACGCGTTCTGGGGTTCAATCTTTAAAGAGGCTGTGGAGATAAGAGTCCATGACAACATCGTCAACGTAGATAGTGGTTTCCAACTTAGCACCACATGGGATGCAGCAACAACAAAAATACGGCAAGAACACTGATGCAAAACCGGTGAAGGCAGTGGATGGGAATGGACTGGCCCAGCAAAGATGCAAAGTACAGACCTGCCAGCCCCCCCCCCCCCCCCCACCACCACCACCATAGACTGCGACCCCTCCCCACCACTGTCCGCAACACCCCGGAAATTAGTGCTGCTGACGCAAGCCAGTGAGAGGAACCTGCAGTTCAGCGGCTATAAAGACCCACACAGATCACGAACCCGACATTTCACCTGAAGATGACAACTAGGAAACTTGTTGAAACATTGAAACTTCGTGGCAGATTAAAACTGTGTGCCCGACCGAGACTCGAACTCGGGACCTTTGTCTTTTGCGGGCAAGTGCTCTACCAACTGAGCTACCGAAGCACGACTCACGCCCGATACTCACAGCTTTACCTCTGCCAGTATCTCGTCTCCTACCTTCCAAACTTTACAGAAGCTCTTCTGCGAACCTTGCAGAACTAGCACTCCTGAAAGAAAGGATATAGCGGAGACATGGCTTAGCCACAGCCTGGGGGATGTTTCCAGAATGAGATTTTCACTCTGCAGGAGTGCTAGTTCTGCAAGGTTCGCAGAAGAGCTTCTGTAAAGTTTGGAAGGTAGGAGACGAGATACTGGCAGAAGTAAAGCTGTGAGTACCGGGCGTGAGTCGTGCTTCGGTAGCTCAGTTGGTAGAGCACTTGCCCGCGAAAGGCAAAGGTCCTGAGTTCGAGTCTCGGTCGGGCACACAGTTTTAATCTGCCAGGAAGTTTCATATCAGCGCACACTCCGCTGCAGAGTGAAAATCTCATTCTTGTTGAAACATTGCTGCTGAATGATGCCTTGACATGGCTGATAACCCGAGAAGACTTCATCATAGATATGCATATGTTTAATGATTTAAACAAAAGCAATGCACATACAGGGTGGCGCACAAAATGTGTTACCATTTTGTTTTTGAATATAAACTTTATTGTCAATACAATTTGAAAGGAACCTATACTGCAATGAAGAGCTGCCAATCGAGATTTGTTCTAACTCAAGCACGTGCTCAGTATGTCCACCATTTCGTTTCCTAACTTCCTTCAAACGAACACTGAAGTTAGTGATTACCCTACGGCACACGTCTTCCGTAATTTCACTCCAAGCTTGAAGAATAAGTCTTCTGAGCTCCATTAAATCATGTGGATGTTTTGGGAAATTTTTTTTCTTTTTGGTACCCCCAAAGAAGAAAGTCACATGGATTGTGGTCTGGACTATTGGGGGGCCAATTTTGTCAGTCATTGAAGCGACTTGGAAAGCTGAGTGAAATGATCCGCGTGTCGAGATGCTCGTGTAAAATCTCCAACACAGTGTTTGCAGTATGTGGCCTTGCTCCATCATGCATGAACCAGTGTGTGTTGAAGGGTAAGGCAGTAGCAAGAAGCTGTGGAATGAAGCTATTGCGAAGCACGCTCAAATAACGCTTGCTGTTCACAGTTTCTTCAAAGAAAAAGGGTCCAATAAGTCCGTGACTGGAAATTGCTGCCCACGCTGTAATCCTCGGAGCATAATGTTGTCGTTCGTGAAGCACTTGTGGGTTTCCAGTGGCCCAAAAGTGTACATTTTGTTTTTTAACCACACCGTCTAAACGAAAATGTGCCTCATCTGAAAACCATACATTGTTGAGAGTTTCTTCCCTATCCTCTGCCCACTGAGCAAACAGTAGTCTCTGCTGCTTGTGTTCTTCAGTGAGCTCCTGTGCATAGGTCATTTTGTATGGGTACATATGGAGGTCACTTTTAAGAATGCATTGAACGGAGTGTCTGGATATTCCCAGTTGCACTGCTGCCTTTCTACGCGATTCCCCTGGACTTCTCTGTACAGCAACTCGTACCACTTCAATATTCTCCGGCAAACAAACAGGCTTAGGCCGAGGTGGCTTCGCTTCCAGTACTGTTCCTTCCTGTACAGATTTATCGTACAGCCTGTGGATGGTCTCCTTGCAAGGGACCCATTGTGTGTTAAACTGTTGTCGAAGGCACCTCTGAATCACAACAAGGCTTTTTGTTTCATGAAAAAGTAACACAATTGCCAATCGTTGCTGTGCCGTCAGTCTTCCATTGTCAGCCATTGCTGCTTACTAGTCTCCTAGTGGCAGCATCGTGAATTACAAGTCATTTTGTAACTCATTTGTTTTTCCAATCTCTGCTGGTACTGCTGTAGAGATCCCAGTGGGATATCTAATGTGCGTCGTAAATTGTGAAAGAAACAATTGGTAACACATTTCGTGCGCCACCCTGTGTCACCCTAGAGAGAACATATATTTTAAGTGGAATACATCACAACAAATAAAATAATGCAGTGTATATCTATATTATGTTTAGGTGACGGTACTCACTTCCTGTGATACAGACCAGACACACTATGGACAAACCTATACTGCATTTGCAGCCCATTGTTCTCGGAATTCCTCTGCAGTACAGTGTCTTCTTTTTTCCCTTGGCACCATAACTGCCAGGTGATTTTTCTGATCACAGCTGATGTCTTGCAGCATTTTACCTTGATGCAAATTACCTGCAGGGCATCGAGGACTTCTAGAGATTATTGTATTGGAAGTCGGCTAATGTTTTGACACTGCAACTGTGACACATTCATATCAGTCTTCCTGTGGAGATGCCACCCATTATGTACAAATGCACCTAGAAGCCATTTTAAAAATTGGCCACTACTATTTGTTTTCTCAAATACTCACCCTATATAACTCTGTTTTTGTCCATTCAGTCAATTCATATCCCCCTCCCCCCATATTTTTGTTGTTGTTGTCTTCAGTCCTGAGACTGGTTTCATGCAGCTCTCCATGCTACTCTATCCTGTGCAAGCTTCTTCATCTCCCAGTACCTACTGCAACCTACATCCTTCTGAATCTGCTTAGTGTATTCATCTCTTGATCTCCCTCTATGATTTTTACCCTCCACGCTGCCCTCCAGTACTAAATTGGTGATCTTTTGATGCCTCAGAACATGTCCTACCAACCGATCTCTTCTTCTAGTCAAGTTGTGCCACAAACATCTTCCCAATCCTATTCAATACTTCCTCATTAGTTATATGATATACCCATCTAATCTTCAGCATTATTCTGTAGCACCACATTTCGAAAGCTTCTATTCTCTTCTTGTCCAAACTAGTTATCGTCCATGTTTCACTTCCATACATGGCTACGCTCCATACAAATACTTTCAGAAATGACTTCCTGACACTTGAATCAATACTCGATGTTAATAAATTTCTTTTCTTCAGAAATGCTTTCCTTGCCATTGCCTGTCTACATTTGATATCCTCTCTACTTCGACCATCATCAGTTATTTTGCTCCCCAAATAGCAAAACTCCTTTACTACTTTAAGTGTCTCATTTCCTAATCTAATTCCCTCAGCATCACCTGACTTAATTCGACTACATTCCATTATCCTCGTTTTGCTTTTGTTGATGTTCATCTTATACCCTCCTTTCAAGACACTGTCCATTCCGTTCAACTGCTCTTCAAAGTTCTTATTTCTTCTCCATGGATTTTAATACCTACTCCGAATTTTTCTTTTGTTTCCTTTACTGCTTGCTCAATATACAGATTGAATAACATCGGGGATAGGCTACAACCCTGTCTCACTCCCTTCCCAACCACTGCTTCCCTTTAATGCCCCTCGACTCTTATAACTGCCATCTGGTTTCTGTACAAATTGTAAATAGCCTTTCGCTCCCTGTATTTTACCCCTGCCACCTTCAGAATTTGAAATAGTGTATTCCAGTCAACATTGTCAAAAGCTTTCTCTAAGTCTACAAATGCTAGAAACATAGGTTTGCCTTTCCTTAATCTAGCTTCTAAGATAAGTCGTAGGGTCAGTATTGCCTCACGTGTTCCAACATTTCTACGGAATCCAAACTGATCTTTCCCGAGGTCAGCTTCTACCAGTTTTTCCATTCGTCTGTAGAGAATATGCGTTAGTATTTTGCATCCGTGACTTATTAAACTGATTGTTTAGTCATTTTCACAACTGTCAGCACCTGCGTTCTTTGGGATCGGAATTATTATATTCTTCTTGAAGTCTGAGGGTAATTCGCCTGTCTACCATCTGGTGAGCAAGATGTATGAGAGTTTTATCAGGACTGGCTCTCCCAAGGCCGTCAGTAGTTCTAATGGAATGTTGTCCACTCCCGGGGCCTTGTTTCGACTCAAGTCTTTTAGTGCTCTGTCAAACTCTTCCCGCAGTATCGTATCTCCCATTTCATCTTCATCTACATCCTTCTCCATTTCCATAATATTGTCCTCAAGTACATTGTCCTTGTATAGACCCTCTATATACTCCTTCCACCTTTCTGCTTTCCTTCTTTGCTTAGAACCTGTACACCCATTCAAGGAAACATATGTTTGTAAAAGGAAAGTAATGGATGTGTTTTTTCATGGTTTGAGTATTGCTCCAGTAATAGCTGCAGAACATGAAGAGGTTGAACCTTTCCTCGTCTACACACTTGATTTGAGAGGCACTGATTAACAGGACCTCTACTTCAAGAGAAACAACTACGGTGTCTGGATTAATAAAAAAAATTTAAATATGTCAGATGTTACGTCGTGTGACAGATCTCATGAAGTGTCTGATTGTAATTTTCCTGAACTGTTTTCTTTACTTCTTCCACATTGTCATCGGTAATGATATGCTAGGGTGTCGAGGGCAATCGTCGTCACTAGTCTTCTCAACCCTCTTTGGAAAATTTATACTACTATCAAACTTTTGTCTTACTTGTAGCAAAGTCGCCAAGGGCCACAGGCAACATTTTGAATGTGGTGCTGCACTTCATTCCATGTTTCAAGCAAAATGTAATGCAAATTCTTTGATCCAGTGTTTCCAAAAATAAAAATTTTACTGATCACTCGAAAACACATGTAACCTTTTCGGCTGTCAACAATAAACAATAAAAACTGAACATTCAAACATACATCAAGAATATGTACACCAATAAAATAAAAAAGTTTATGAAAATTGGATGTATAAAGCCTGCAAAATTAAAAAATTCCAGTTACTTTTTGATCACACCTTGTAATGCATTATAAACACAATTAGCTGAAATCTGCTGAAAATCTGTGGCCTTTCTGTCCAGTGTTCTTACAGTGTTCTCTCCTTTCCAGGTTGTGGGAGCTACTGATGCCCGACAAACCTTTGGAGTCGCGTGTTACGAAGCAGTGGCAGTATATTGGTTTCCAGGGGGAAGACCCCAAGACAGACTTCCGCGGCATGGGTCTCCTGGGGCTCGAGAACCTGATATACTTTGCCCAGGAGTACCCCGGGGCTGCGTGCCACGTGCTGTCTCACTCGCACCACCCCCGTTACGGGTATGCCTTCGCCATCGTCGGCATCAACCTGACTAGCATGGCCTACCACATGTTGAAGGACGGCACTGCCAAGACGCACTTCTTCAACGTCGCCCGCGGCTGCCCCGCCATATCGTCCTTCCACCAGTTCTATTGCTTCCTGTTCTACGAGTTTGACAGGTTCTGGATAGAGTCCAAACCTGAGAATGTTATGGACTTCGCACGTATCAAGGAGCGTTTCGAAAGTGCCATCCGCACATCTCTCACTAACCCAACTACAATTTTCAGGTTGAACATATCAGTAGACAATATATAGTTAGGTTACCTGGAGCGGCTAGTGACATTCGCTAGAATTGTTACCTCTCCTTTTGCACATTTCTTCCCTGTCCTTTCTTGCCAGAAAGTTGTCACCAGGATGCAGAATGTGGCACGGATGGGCTTTCAGATTTGAAGTTCCTCAAAAGAAAATCACAAAGTCTCTTAACAAGAATGAGTTGTAGAGTGTCATATGATGTGATATAATGGCCATCATCTCCACCAAAGTTTTACTTATTATGCAGGCTTTGTTTCTTTTTTTTTCTCTCTTTTGACATATCATGCATGTATTATGAACTATTGTTTTTATTTGAATTTTATTGTATCGACTTTGGTTATTGTAAGACTGTAAGATTCCATTTGTGCTTATTTATTTGATTTTGTTTGCAATTTTTAAATATCCTGTTAAGTCCTTACTTTTTCAAGTATGAGACTGTTGCGTTATACAGGTCGCGACAAATAGTATTTCAGTAATTGAGAATGCACAGTGTTAAATGTGTTCATAGAATCTATGAGAATTATTTTCTCTTAGTGTTTAAGATTGCAAAGACCTCTGACAGTGTGGTCAGAGCTAACTTGTGTGTGTTATATTTATTATGTGATATTTTTTTGTGGCTGTGGATACTAGAAAAATATTGCCTGTGCATGACTTTGAAAAATTGAATACATGCATTCAGGATGGAAATAATAAATGAATGGAATATTTCTGTGTTCAATAAACAGAAAAGAGATGCTTGTTAATAATAATAAGTTGACTATACACCCCTCATAATATTGAAGATTTGTGTGGTTAACAACCGTGCGGTTACATGCTCCCCTGTTACTTTATTGTATCGAGATGACTATTCTACTTGAACTTGTCATTCCGTATGTTACTCAGTAAAAAGCGTTTCCTCATCTATTTGGCAGAGCAGTTAATAATGGGCGAGGACTTTTGGACGAGCAGAGATGGGTGTCTCTGTACGAGTAGGGCTGCTATTGTCCTGACTTACTCAGCCAGTTATAGGAGAATGGAATCCTGACAACTCACCAACTTTGTGTTTGTCACATACGCAAAATATTACCAGATGTGAAAGAAACAGGAAGTTGGATGAAAACATCCGAGGACCAATTAGGCATTGAACCGAAAACCTTGGCTTCTGAATTGTGGGATTCCCCTACTCGTCCACCAGGCAACACCCCTTGTAGCATCAGTGCCGACTTTTGCTCTTCTGTGGCCATTCTAGCTCTGTGGAACACATGGGTAGGCCTGAAATAACACTCTCATCAGAAGCAATTCTATTTCTTAAAATCAAACAAACTATCATATTTGATATGAAAGAAGCTCAGCTTTTACATTCACAGTAATTAAGAGATTTAATTAGTTACATTTTCATACATTCGTGTTTTGGTACTGCCTCGTCCATGTGGCAGTAGCTATACATTTCATAAAAGTCCGAGGAACAATTGTATTTGATTTAACAGTGTTATGTTTTACACTCTCAAAAATTAAAACATTATTAACAACGTGAATTTTTTTGTCATGTAAACTTGTAGAGGCATCCTCTTGAGACCTCTAGATTTTCCAACTTGCCAAACTGTGCTGACAGGGCAATATTACCACCAGTGAACAAAAGAGACTTGGTTTATTGAAGTTGAGTTTGTTCAATGGAATAAGAAGAAGAAAAGTTGGGCATTCATCTTTGTCTTTAGGTTCTTGGACAATCAGCTTCTGGTATTCAGGGATTCTCAGTTTTTACTATTTTTTTATTTTTATTATTTGTTTTTTAGGCCTGAAATATTCACCAACCTGTAAACTGATTGGCAATTTTCACACACTAAATAAACCTAAAGCAAACCACCATTATATGGTAGAATGTGGAGAGCCTTAGCTGTACTTGAACTGCAGACCATTTCATATGGCCTCTACTAACTGAATTTCCAAAACTGCATGTAGCTGTTTACTGTTAGTTGTTTCTCCAATTAGACCACACACCACTAAGAAAATGAATGTGCACAAAATGTACTGTATTATAAAAATAATTTGGAATGGAGCATATGGATGGTCCTTTTTTTTCTCATATATTCGTACTGAAATTTGTATTTCTGTCTTCTTGTGTACCGTCTGTCTTCAAAATCCCCATTTCTGCTGCTTGTAACTATTTCCTCTCTGTTAGAATCATTGTCATTTCTGTTTATTACTGTACAAATACCTGTGATAATTGTTAAATATAATTGTAGTCACTTGCATTATGTTCAACAGTTTGTCCTTAAATGTAATTGAATCTCGCTGTTTTATACTTTGTTGGTTCTGATGTATTTGAAACTGCTGACCGCACACACACACACACACACACACACACACACACACACACACACACACCATCCATACTTCCCTCTGTTATCAAATAGCATATTCCCTCATCATCCTATAGTTTGTTATAGTCTGGTTGAGCCATAAAACCTGCTTCTCCCTCGTTTAATTCTCTATTCTTTTCATTGGTTACCTAATTTAACTTTATGCGAAATAGATATTGAAATTCACGATGATACACGTGTTCAGCTATTACAAGACTTTGGTGTTGCAACTGATGTTCATTATACAAGTAGTGATCAAAAAGTTTCGTTCAAAGGCTGTACAGTTAAGAATCAATATGCCAAATGGGCGCCGGCCACTGTGGCCGAGCGGTTCTAGGCATTTCAGTCTGGAACCGCGCTGCTGCATTGGTCATAGTTTCGAATCCTGCCTCGGGCATGGATGTATGTGATATCCTTAGGTTAGTTAGGTTTAAGTAGTTCAAAGTCTAGGGGAGTGATGACCTCAGATGTTAACTCCCATAGTGCTTAGAGCTATTTGAACCATATTTGAGCCAAATGGGCAAAATCGCCATGAGCATTGAGGCTACTGCCCAACCGATGCTGCAGGTTGAAGATATCTGTTTGGTAAAAAACCATGTCGTACTGTGTGAAGAAGTCCATCAACCGCCTGTGCACATGCTAGTCCAACAGGAATTGTCGACCCTTTGAGACACGTTTTAAGGGACTGAACATGTGAGGATAGCATTGTGAGAGATCAGGACTGTAGGGCAGGTGCTCTAGAGTCTCCTACTCGAGTCGGTGTAACTTTTGTGATACAATATTTGCAATATGGGGCCGTGCATTATCAAGAATCAGCAGCATTTGACAGCTTGTCCGTCCTGTTGAGACACATTTGGTAATAATGTTGCCATAGTTCACGTTACCACATGCACACTGGAAAGACACGAATGCCGTACCAATCACCTGCCTACATGTTGATGCTTATATACTTGCAGCAGAGTCATTCTACAGATAGATGGATACTCTGCAAATGACACTGCCTGGCAAAGGGTTCATCAAACCGCCTTCACAATCGTTCTTTGTTATTCCACTGTCAAACAGTGTGAGGTAAAAACAAACTTTTATTTCTTTACATGTGAGCTCTGGTTTCCTTTATTTTATTGTGATGATGGTTTTAGCCCTATGTAGGTCAGCATCGACAAAATATTCTCACGTTTGGAGGAGAAAGTAGATAATTTAAATTTTGTGAAAGGATCCTGCCGCAATGGAAAATGCCTTTGTTCTAATGATGTCCACCCGAAATCCAGTATTGTGCTGGTGAAATTCTCTCCTCTATTTCTTGCTAGTACAAAATGTGCTACTCTTCATTGAACTTTCTCAATGTACACCATTAACCCTACCTGGTAAGGATCCCACACTGCACAGCAGTACTCCAAAAGAGGACAGACAAGTGTAGTGTAGGCAATCTCTTTAGTAGATCTGTTGCATCTTCTAAGTGGTCAGCCAATAAAATGCTGTCTGTGGTTTGTCTTCCCAACAACATTTTCTGTGTGTCCATCCCAATTGAAGTTGCTTCAATAAGCTAATTTGCATATACGCTGCTGCAGTGCCATCGTATGGAAAGTTTGTTATCATCTCTTATAACTTGATTCTTTAGTCACAACAACAGTAAGGCTGAATAACCAGTCAAGAGAATTTGACTTAACATTGTATTCCAGAAATATTGTAAAAAGTGAGTTCAGTACAAAGGTATCGTCTGTCAGTCCTTTAATAACAGGATATTTGCACGTTACGTATTCCCATATACTTGTTCAGTATTTTACAAAGCAAAACACTAGCAGTGGAATTGCAGGGGTCTGGAGTTCTTTGTATTTATGTGTGTATCATTGGTGAATGAACAGCTAGCAATGACATTTTGTACATAGTTTATGTATCAGTTTTTTTTAAGCGCACTTCAGAATTTCATTGCTATTATATTCTGAAAGAGTGTGCATGCGTGCGCGTGCGTGCACGTGCACTCTTTCAGAATCTAATGGCAATGAAATTCTGAAGTGCGCTTAAAAAGAAACTGATACATAAACTATGTACAAAATGTCATTGCTAGCTGTCTATTCATCAATAATACACATATAAATACAATAAATTCCAAATCCTTGTGACTTCACTGCTGGTGTTTTGCTTTGTAAAATACTGAACCAGTATATGGGAACACGTAACGTGCAAATACCCTGTTAGTAAATGACTGACAGGTGATACCTTTGTATTGAACTCACTTTTTACAATATTTCTGGAATACAATGTTAAGTCCAATTCTCTTGACTGGTTATTCCGCTTTACTGTTGTTGTGACTAAAGAATCAAGTTATAAAGGATGATGAAATTTTGAATGTAGTTTATGTATCAGTTTTTTTAAGCGCACTTCAGAATTTCGCATCATACACTGTCCAGTAATGTTTTTTGATAGAATTCACTGGTTTTTTCTGGACCTTTGTGTGGCTAGCAATTGATTTAATTAATTTCTTGAACCTTTTGCTTCCAGTTGATCCTGGAGACTATTCAGATAGTCTAATGACATAACACTGATGTTATTGATGTGAATTGAAGCCCACTTTCAGCCATCTTTGTTTAGAGGTGCTGGACACTTTAATCAGTCTCGATTAACTTTGGCCTTCTCTGTCTACCAAAAATATTACTCTCATCTCCTCTCCAACTGTCCTGATGCTGTAGAAAACTTAAAAATTTTGCAGCAGGAAAAATCCGACTTTCTCAAAATCAACTTTTTGCTAGCGTAAGGAGTCTCATACCCTTCTTTACTGTGTGTAAAGTTATCAGTGGCGCTGTGTTGCTGTGGTGTTGGTGGCTACAGCAAGTAGAATATTCTGCTACTTTGATGTCCGATGCTCCCTGCCAACTCAGTCTTTCCCTAGGTGGCTGTTCATCATAATTTCCTCTCAAAAATGTTACACCAGTTGTCCCTCTTAAAAGTCCTCAGGGTCGTTTTGTAAGGTCGTACAGAAGCTATTTGCAGTTTCATTTTTACAGTGTGTAACTGGAGTCGCCCAAACTATTACTGCACATCATGTCTCTCGTGCAATACTCAGTGTGACAGAAAGCATCAGTTTGTGACCCAGCAGCACTGTTGCACAGTGGTAGCAATCGGCGTGGCCCGAGGTCGTGCTGGTTATTCTTAGCGTTCCGCTGTCCTTTAGTACGTATCAATAAAACAAATATCGCACTACAGTGGCTCATTAAATTTCAGGCTCGAGCCACGCATATACTACTACTTTAATGGATATTTCGGCCACGTATCATCCGACCGTCCTCAGATTGAGTCGCAAAACTGACGGTGAGGTGCCGAGCACGGCCTTGCATGCTCCACTGAGGCGATACTGCGCGTGCGGATCTCAGACGCTGGTCAGCGGCAAAAAGGTTCACTTACGCATGTTCCACTTGTGGTGAAAGCGTTCAGACTTAAGATTTACTTATTCGACTTTTCTGGAATTTAACTGCACCGAGAAACAGCTTCCATCCCTTATCCAAATTAAAACCACTATCTCCATTTATTAAGTTATCAGTCAACCTAATTTCTATGGCATCCTTGAGAATAGAATCCCTAAAGAGAGAGGTGGATGATAAAATCTTTGTGTTGCTGTAGTTCGTCGAATGACTTGCACCTGTACAGTGTAAGCCACAGTAGACTCATCTAACTGTGGTAAGCGGTATCTTTGGTGTTCCGTGTACCTTTTGTGAATGGTTGTGTTGTCTGATCTATGTATGACTTACCACAATTTCCACAAGAAATCTGATACACACCCACCTTACAAAGCAATAAGTCATCCTTCGTAGAACCGAGTAAGCTGCAATCTTCGTAGGAGGCTTGAAGGCAACCGTAACATAGTGTTCCTCGAGAGTACGGCTTATCTTCGAGGAAAGAGCGACCACACAAGACAAAAACGATCTCGATCTGAAGGTATTATTTTCTTCCTCCAGATCACATACTTGTGCCCTAAGAGTTCACATTTAATGCTCTGCAAATTTATTAGCTTTAAAAATGCTTGAGATGTGTGAGCTCTTATTGTAAATTATCGTTATTGGATGGATTGTGTGCCCCGTGCAATAATGTCGTAAGAACACGTACGGTTTGTGAAGGGTGATGGCAGCTACTGACATATGAACATAGATTTGCATGTGTTGGTTTACAATTTATGGCATGTCCTAATGTGCCATCAACTTTGATGACCGAAAATGTCCAATAAAGAAAGACACCTTTTCTATTTCCATAGAAAATTTAATACCAGCGCTGGGCACCTTGTCAATCGTGTGGCTCTGAGGATGGCCAGATGATATGCAGCTGCAGTATCAATTGAAGTAGTATTTGCGTGGCTGCATGCCCAAAATTTAGTGGATTATTCATTATGCTGTGGGAAGTTGAAAATTCACATTGAGCTATACTATTAAGGGATTGCTATATCGAATGGCAGATAACATTCTGCTTTAAAAATCATTTCATTTGTAACAGGAAATGAACTGACACTTTTCATCGACAATGGGCATCACAAAAAAAGATTTGATGAGCAGTATTTGTTTGGACTGGCTCCAGTTCCACATTGCAAAAACGAAATATTGGCCCATTACCTACAGGTTTTATTGAGGTATACTATCTGTGTAGAGTAAAAGCATTACCTCAAGTTTACTCTTGTTTGTAAATGTCAGTAACAAAAAGAATGTAGCGAATATTGTGCTGCACTACGACTGAGTAATTTGTAAACTCATTCTTGTCCTCCACAGATGGCTGTTGTTTCATTCCAGTACTGGTTCAATAATGTGTTAAAGCTGCAGCCACTGTAGTGTAATTGCAACTAAAGTAAGATGTTATTGTACAGAAATAGAACCAGATACAATTGTAGTGAACTGCTGCACTTAATGTATGAGGGGTAGTTATAAAATCTGAAAACTACCAACTTCATAAAAATGAGGTTACATAATTGACGTGCTTGTTTACAGGTACATGTGTGCAGTTGTGGCACGCATTAAAATTCCCACCCTACAGCAGCACAGTACTCTGCTCAAGAAGCAAAAGCAAGATGGTGGCACACACAAAGGAAGTGGGTATTGTGCAGTAATTTACTTTTGGCAGCAGTGTAAATGTTTGAGTGATCAGACTTTTGGTTGGTTTGATGTTCCCTGCCACAGATTCCTGTCCTGTGCCAACCTTTTTATCTCGGAGTAGCAGTTGCAATCTATGAATTCAATAATTTTCTGGATGTATTCCAATCTCTGTCTTTCTTTATAGTGTTTACCCTCTACAGCTCCCTCTGCTAGCACAGAAATTATTCCCTGATGTCTTAACACATTTCCTATCATCCTCTCCCTCCCCTTGTCACTGTTTTCCACATATTCCTTTCCTCACTGATTCCGTGCAGATCTCCTCATTCCTTACCTTATCAGTCCATCTAATTTTCAACATTCTTCCATTGCACCACATCTCAAATGCGTAGATTCTCTTGTGTTCTGGTTTTCCCACGGTCCATGTTTCACTACCATACAATGCTGTGCTCCAAAGGTACATTCTCAGAAATTTCTTCCTCAAATGAAGGCCTATGTTTGACACTAGTTGACTTTCTTGGCTAGTGCTAGTCTGCTTTTTATGTCCTCCTTGCTGTGTCCATCATGGGTTATTTTGCTGGCTAGGTAGCAGAATTCCTGAACTTACTTCACTTCGTAATTACCAATTCCGATGCTAAGTTTCTCGCTGTTGTCATTTCTGTTACTTCCCATTACTTTAGTCTTTCTTCAATTTACTCTCAATCCATAATCTGTACTTGTTAGACTTCACTCCCTTTAACATCCTGTAATTCTTCTCCACTTTCACTGGGGATAGCTGTCATCAGCGAATTTCATCATTGCCATCCTTTTACTCCAATACTAAAACTTTCTTTTATTTTCATCATTACTTCTTCATCGTATAGATCTAACGCCAGGGACAAAAGAGTATAACTTTGTATTACACTCTTTTTAAACAGAGCACTTCATTCCTGGTCTTGCATTTTCATTGTTCTCTCTTGGTTCTTGTACATACTGTATATTACCCGTCTTTCTCTATGGCTTACCCGTATTTTTCTCAGAATTTCGAACACCTTGAACCATTTAACATTTCCAGATCGACAAATCCTATGAGTGTGTCTTGATTTTTCTTCAATCTTGCTTCCATTATCAACCAAAACATCAGAACTGCCTATCTGGTGCCTTTACCTTTCCTAAGTCCAAAGTGATAGTCATCTAACAACCCTCAATTTTCTGTTCCAAAAGAGGGCACATCCAGATTGTATGTTTGACCATCTACATGTGCCCATCACATTTGCAACATTTCCGCTACTACCAAAACTAATTACTGCATGTGACCAATGTGTTGCACTGTTTTCTTTTGGTTACTCTAGCTGCATGTGCTACGGTACTGTGGCACAGGAATTTGAATATATACCAATACTGGAGACGTGCCTTCAAAAGATAAAAAATTAACCACATACCTCTAATTTTTCAGGATAGCGATTAAAACTAAGTTGAGTGCATCCTCACATGCAGCTGTTACTCTGTTATGAGAAGGCTTTGATGTGAAATTATAGCAAATGATGATTCTCATCCTTGCAAGTTCATTTAATATATATTGCAATATATTAATTGTAATTGGATGAATAAAAAAATCTGCTCACCAAGCAGTGGTAGGAGAACACACATATAAAGGTATTTAAGTTTGTGAGCTTTCGCAGCCAGTGGCTCCTTCTTTTTTCAGAATGGTTGAAGGGGAATGAAGAGGGGTGAAAGAAAAGGACTGGAGAGATTTAGGAATAGGGGAAGAGTTTGGAAAAATTGCCTGGAATCCCAGGTCATGGGAGATTTATTGGACAGGATGAGAAGGAAAGGTAAGTCTCTCCTGATGCAGGGTTGTGGGTGACTTTTCAGAGCTCAACCCCTTTTCCTAAACCTCGCCAGTCCTTCTCTTTCACCCCTTTTCCTTCCCCTTCAGTCCTTTTGCTAGGAGGAGGAGCCACTGGCTCGAAAAGCTTGCTAATTTTAATACCTTTGATATATGTGCTCTCCTGCATTCACTTTTTGAGTAGATTTTTTTCTGTCCAGTTACATTATATTTTTAAAAATAATTATTTCCATTGATATACTCATCAGACTACACAAATAGCATCTTTACCAGGTCTGATGTCTAGGAAGGTAATCATCTGTTGATTAGGTTATGTTACGTAGTAACATGAAAGTTTGACTTTTGACGAGCTCTCCTGTGCAGATTCAGATCGTCTGATGAAGACTTGCTAAGAATCTAAACAGCTAAGGAAGAGTTTGTGTGATCTGATGGTCATCGTGTTTGCCCAAGGCAGTATGACTACTTTTCTAAATATTGCAGTATCTGTTGAATTAAGTCATTTTCCTAAATATGCCTGGTTTTTCTTGTTAACCAAACACACCTGTCTTGCACCTTTGGACATTATTGAGCAACCTGACAGTAAAGACAATAGCAAAAATGTATGGGTACCATCAAACAGAGTAACACTAATTACTTGAATCACGCACAAAAAATGTTAAGAGCTTCCATTTGTCTCCATTTTGTGATCTACGCAACAGTAAGGAATGTTTAATTTGGTGTTGAACATGTACCTATTACCAGGAGTGTAATAAAACAATCGGAAACTATAGTGCAGAAGATTGAGTTTGTTTGAGTAACCCTTAGGACTTATCACACAGTCTGTACCTACCTCATATCTGTGTGTGTGTTTGTGTGTGTGCAAATTTGTACACATCTAGATCTTAGATACCGACAGTGTGTGGCAGAGGGTACTTGTAGTACCCCTAACTGTTTCCTCACTTCCCTGATACATTTGTGAATGGTGCAAGGGAAGAAAGAATGTTGGTAAGCCTCTGTATTAGCTCTAATTTGCCACTATGGTTTGTTTAGCTTCTCTGTTACTGTCTCAATGAATAAACGATCTTGTGGTGTAACGCACCATTCTTTATTGGAACTTTTCCATCTCTTCCATTATTTTTACTTGGTAATGATTCTGGACTGAGTGATATTCGAGAATTGTTCGAAAAAGTATTTTGCGAACCGCTTCTTTTGTGGATGGGTTACATTTCCTTAAGATTCTTCCTGTGAATCTGCCTGGTATCCCCTTTTTCGCTATTTGTTTTATGTGGTCATTCCACTCGTAGATATTTTACGGTAGATATTCTTTCCAGCAATTTGTCATCACTATCTTAGTTGTACAGTAGTGGATTTCTTCTCCCATGTATGCGCAATATGTTACCTCTATTTACATTCAGGATCAACTCCCAGAGCTTGCACCACTCATCAATCCTCTACGAATTGGTGCAGCCTTCCGGCATTGTTACCTTCTTACAGACAAGCGTATCATCTGTGAACAGTGTTATGGAGCATTCCGTGTTTTCTGCTAGATCGTTTGTGTATGAACGGTAACAATCCTATCACACTTCCTTGGGGTACTCTGTTACATCTGTCAGTTTTGTTCCTTACGAGCAATATGCCAAATTGTATCTACAAGGAAGTCTGGAATTTAGTCACAAATCTGGTCGGATACTCAGTAAGCTTGTAGTATTTTTTTCACTAAATGGCAGTGAAGGACAGCATCAAATGCCTTCCTGAAGTCGTGGAACATGGCATCATCCTGAGTCCCAATATCTACAGCACTGTGGATCTTGTGGAGGAACTGAATTTTGCAAAGTGTGTTTATGGTGTCAGTGTCTATTTTTGTCGATCAGATGTTTGTTCTCCAAAAATGGCATAAAACAAGTTCCTTAATTATACAACATATTGATGCCAGAAGTATAGACCCATAATTATTTACATCTATCCTATGATCTTTCTTGAAAACCGGAATGACCTGTACCTGTTTCAGTCACTAGATACCCTTTGTTGCTCCACTGTTCCACAATAGACTGCTGCTAGAAGGGGAGCAAGTTTTTTCATGTAATCCCTACAGACTCTTACAGGTATTTTATCTAGTCGAGAAGCCTGTCCCTACTGATTGTAGTTGCTGTTCTGTTCTGGAATCACTAATCTCAATGTCTGCCATTTTGGCATTTGTACGATGACTGACAGGAGGGACTGTCATGGTCTTCCACAGTGAAAAAAATTTCAGGAGATAGAATTTACTATTTCAGCCTTCTATCAATCATCATCCATTTTTGTGCAAGTATGGTCATGGAGCGACTGAATAAGTGATTTCGAACCGCTTGCTGATATTATGTAAGACCAGAACCTCTTAGGAGTTTTTACTCAGATCCATTGGCAGAATTTTGCTGCAGAGGTCACTGAATGCTTCTCTTTTTGATCTCCTTACTCATTTTTGGTTTGTTCAGCATTTTCTTGTCAGTTGGGTTTTGACTTCACTTGAATCTGTGACGAAGCTCTCTCTTCTTCTTCCTTTTTTTTTTTTTTTATTTTTTTACACACCATTTTTCTGACACCGTGGGTCTTTCCCACACCTTAAGATCTTGCTGAGAACATACTCATCTGAGGCTTATTAAATGATGCTTTTGACTTTTTTACATTTGTCCTACATAGCCTCATCATCAAGACTGAATATTTGATGTTGACAGCTCAAATATGCAGCAGTTTGTAGCCTCTCACTCTTGCTAGTCAAAAATGTTTTTCTCCGTCTCTTTAACATGTGTGGTCATTGATGTTACCACAGCTCTATGATACCTGAGATCCTCCTCCAAGTTAACTGTTTTGAAAAGTTCTGTCTGTTGCTAGGAGGTTTAAGATGTTACCTTCATGAGTTTGTCCTCTAACTATCTCCTCGAAGTAATTTTCGGGCAAGACATCAGAATAAGTCCTACAGATCTGTTTCTGGGACTTGTTTTGCCACATGACTCTCCCATTCTACACCCGGGGAGATGAAATATCCCATTATTACCATAGCACGACCAGGAAACTATTTCACAAAATTCTGCAAGTTCCCTTGTAAGCACACTACCTTTACAACTCCTGACGCAGTCAGTTTATAAAAACATCTAACTACCATTTCTTAATCACCGTTGATGTTAAACTTAGCCCACAGTAATTCACATTCAGCACTGGTGATAACCTCAATAGATATTGTAGAATTATTTACTACAATAAATAACACCACCACCGTGTTGTTAAATGGTCCGAACTCTTGTTCCCTAACAATGCGTAAGTTCCTTAATGTCAACAATATTCGCACCGGCCTTGCATTCTACTGCAACAACATTCTGCCTGACTCTTAACACTACATAAATAGCAACATCACCAACTGGGTAGAATCCTTTTCTAGTGTGCAGATAGTGTTTGATGCTAGGTGTGCACTCCCTCTATATATAGTGGCTGTGTTCTATTTGTCATGTATTATGCATGACAAAGTTTCACAAAGTCTGCTAGCAGCACCAGAAACTCAAAAAGAAACCTGTATAGTTTCAGAATCTCTAATATGATTAAAACCCGGTTAGTGAATAATAGTACTGCTTAATAGCAACAAATTACTGAAATAACTTAGATGATTATAAGAAACCATGGTTGTGAAGTAAAATGCAGTGACATTTCTGTTTTGTGTTTGTATTCAGTTGTGGAGTTACCAGTCTTCTTTTGTAATTGTGAAACTTAGTTGCAGTGGCATGCGACATCTTTGTTTTTCATGTGTACAGCATGTGACAGCCATCTGTAAATTATGGTTTTTGATCTCATTTGTTCTGTCCATGAGTGCTGTAACTTAGTGTAGTCTATTAATCTACCATATTACACCTAAGTCACCTTTGTAGTTCCTTCACTGGCATTATTTTCAAGACCTTCAGTATTGTTAAAAGCTTTCTGCTAATAGGTAGTTCATAAGCAATTGTCATATATTGCTACAGTAAGTTTGTGGTATTCAGTTCTCCTGTATATCATAACAGCTTTATGCAAATTGATATGTAAGTTTTAGTGCCACATGTAAGCTTAAAATAATGGGACCACTGTTGTAATGTAAGCCTCAAACACTGTGTAGAACTTTATTTTTATTCATTCATTCATTTCTTGCCTTTGTCGATTGTCATTCATCCCCACCATTCTCAGATAATTGGCTTATTATCTAATGCTGGAAGTAAAAGTTCCCAATGTAATACTTCAAACAGTGTAAAATCCAGGATGGAATGTAACAATATTATGAAAAGGAGAGTTGCTACTCACCATATAGCGGAGATGCTGACTCGCAGGTAGGCATAACAAAAGGACTGTCACAAATGAAGCTTTTGGCCAGTAAGGCCTTTGTCAACAATAGACAAAAAACACACACACACACACACACACACACACACACACACACGACTGCAGTCTCAGGCAACTAAGTCTCTTCTGTTGTTGACGAAAGCTTTATTTGTGTTTGTGACAGTCCTTTCGTTGTGCCTATCTGCGACTCAGCCTCTCCACTATCTGGTGGCTAGCAACTTTCCTTTTCACAATACTCTTAAAGTGTAATACTTACATTCACAAAAAAGTAAAAATCAGACTGCTAATTTAGAAATCCATTCTATGGTGTTGCATACAAGAGTTTTTCTGTGCTATTTTTTTAATGTTTATATTCTGAAGGAAAATTTGTACTTAAAAACCAGAGTACATTATTCTTAAAATAACATAAATTTGTTGTAATAAGACAAAACAGTTTGACTGTGTTTTGGTTTTTTAAAAACATAATCACAGTTATGTAAAAATGATTATCTAATTGTTGACAGAGCATGGTGCACAAAGTCATTAAATGAATTTATTGTAAGAAAAGTTGTCTTTATTTTCAATACAAACCCCTCTTCTGCCTGTTAATTTTAAGAACAACCCTGTAAGTGTTTGCTTAGGAGATACAATGGCTGAAGTGGATTTAGCAGTCTGGGAGTGAAAAGTCTATTCAAATTATTAGCTTTTGGATTAAAAATAGCTCATCTCAGATGTAGAATGAATCGTCCCCAGTATGGCAGTGCATACGCGCTGATATGAAACTTTCTGCCAGATTAAAAAAAGTGTATGCTGGACTAGGACTCGTACCCGGGACCTAGCCTTTCGTGGGCAACAGTCTTACTGACTGATTCATCTGACCGTGACTCACTGCCCATCCTCACAGCTTTACTACTGTAAGTATGTCATTTTCCATCTTCAGAGCTTCACAGGCGTTCTCCTGCATACCTCGAGAGACTGGAACTCCTGGGAGAGAGGATACTGTCGAGACGTGGCTAAGGCTGAGTTTCCAAAATGAGTTTTTTGATCTGTGGCATCCCGTGTGCAATTATGAAACTTTTCGGTTGGTTATAAGGGGCTGTCAAATGAAAGCGAGACAGACGGAAAACATGGAAAAAAAGTAAGTAAACTGTTTATTATTTCAAAAATAGTCACCATAACAGTTAATACATATGTCAGACTGTGAGACAAGATAGATGGTTGTTGCCTTCATGGAAAAATGTTTGTGGATGCCTGTGGAACTGCGATTCGGTGTAATGTGGGATCTTTGAAATAACATTTACCAACTTTAGCCTCTTAGGCTGACGAACGATGTTTGTGGTAACTAAAATCATAGTGTAGGTAATTTATAAGTGTTGGGATGTATCACAGCAAACGCACAACAGTAGTGTACACAGCCACCTGCTGTGGAGGCTCACTTGTTCTTCGGACGTGCCAACCTGGCAGCGTTTCGGAGGTTGCGGAGCAAAAAGACTTGTGCAAGAACATGAACACTAATAAACAAATGAAAAATCGTTATAACAATTGTCATTGATTTGATGGCTAAAATCAAAGCAATACACATATATTTTGCAATCTGCCATGACTTATCAACTGAGGTAGATCTGTCTGCCCATAATTGTAACTGAAGCCATACAAGAAAAACATGGCAATAAGGTGAATTCCATTGGCACAGCAGTGTGCCACTGAATAGCAGAACCGTGAAAGTAATTAATCTTGAGAACGGCAACCAGAATTATTGTTGAGGTAAAGTTGACATAAACTTACCAGGGTGACAGATTGTACATGGAGTGTAATCACACAACCAACCATCAGTGATAACACATCAATGATTGTAGTCAGGTATCTACCTCTTTGCCCGAAACAAACTGGTATCCACAAATGTCTTTCTTCAGAGCTCCAAAAATATGGAAATAGCATTGGGAGAGATCAGGACTGTACAGGGCTATTACAAATGATTGAAACGATTTCATAAATTCACTGTAGTTCCATTCATTGACATATGGTCACGACACACTACAGATACGTAGAAAAACTCATAAAGTTTTGTTCGGCTGAAGTCGCACTTCAGATTTCTGCCGCCAGAGCGCTCGAGAGCGCAGTGAGACAAAATGGCGACAGGAGCCGAGAAAGCGTATGTCGTGCTTGAAATGCACTCACATCAGTCAGTCATAACAGTGCAACGACACTTCAGGACGAAGTTCAACAAAGATCCACCAACTGCTAACTCCATTCGGCGATTGTATGCGCAGTTTAAAGCTTCTGGATGCCTCTGTAAGGGGAAATCAACGGGTCGGCCTGCAGTGAGCGAAGAAATGGTTGAACGCGTGCGGGCAAGTTTCACGCGTAGCCCCCGGAAGTCGACGAATAAAGCAAGCAGGGAGCTAAACGTACCACAGCCGACGGTTTGGAAAATCTTACGGAAAAGGCTAAAGCAGAAGCCTTACCGTTTACAATTGCTACAAGCCCTGACACCCGATGACAAAGTCAAACGCTTTGAATTTTCGGCGCGGTTGCAACAGCTCATGGAAGAGGATGTGTTCAGTGTGAAACTTGTTCTCAGTGATGAAGCAACATTTTTTCTTAATGGTGAAGTGAACAGACACAATGTGCGAATCTGGGCGGTAGAGAATCCTCACGCATTCGTGCAGCAAATTCGCAATTCACCAAAAGTTAACGTGTTTTGTGCAATCTCACGGTTAAAAGTTTACGGCCCCTTTTTCTTCTGCGAAAAAAATGTTACAGGACACGTGTATCTGGACATGCTGGAAAATTGGCTCATGCCACAACTGGAGACCGACAGCGCCGACTTCATCTTTCAACAGGATGGTGCTCCACCGCTCTTCCATCATGATGTTCGGCATTTCTTAAACAGGAGATTGGAAAACCGATGGATCGGTCATGGTGGAGATCATGATCAGCAATTCATGTCATGGCCTCCACGCTCTCCCGACTTAACCCGATGCGATTTCTTTCTGTGGGGTTATGTGAAAGATTCAGTATTTAAACCTCCTCTACCAAGAAACGTGCCAGAACTGCGAGCTCGCATGAACGATGCTTTCGAACTCATTGATGGCCGAGTGTGGGAGGAACTTGATTATCGGCTTGATGTCTGCCAAATCACTAAAGGGGCACATATCGAACATTTGTGAATGCCTAAAAAAACTTTTTGAGTTTTTGTATGGGTGTGCAAAGCATTGTGAAAATATCTCAAATAATAAAGTTATTGTAGAGCTGTGAAATCGCTTCAGTCATTGGTAATAACCCTGTATAGAGGATGTGCAAGGGCTTCCCAGCTAAACTTGTGCAGTTCGGAAGCATGTGGGTGGGCCCACATCGACTAAATACGTAGGTGTAATGTTTCAAAGCGATACAAAATGTGAGTGGTCGGCTTGGATTCATTGGGAGAATTTTAAGAAAGTGTAGCTCATCTACAAAGGAGACACTATATATAACACTTGTGCGACCCATTCCCGAGTACTGCTTAAGTGTTTGGGATCTGCACTAGGTCGAATTAAAGGAAGACATCAAAGCAATTCATAGGCAAGCTGCTCAATTTAATAACTGACTCTCAAGAATTACAGAAATGCTCCAGGAATTCAACTGGAAATCCCTTGAGGGAAAACATTATTTTTGTGAAGCACTAATGAGAAAATTTAGAGAAATAGTATTTGTGGCTGACTGCAGAACAATTCTACGGCCGCCAACGTACATTTCGAGTAAGGTCCGCGAAGACAAGATGAGAAGAATTAGGTTTTGTAAGGAGGCATATACATTGTCATTTTTCTTTCACTCCATTTGCAAGTGGAATGGAAAAGGAATGACTCAATAGCGGTACAAGGTACCCTTTGCCATGCACTATATGGTGTCTTGCAGAATATCCATGTAGACCTGTGTGTTGAGGGGAAAAAAGGTGGTGGTGGTGGTGGTGGTGGTGGTGGTGGTGATGGTGGTGGTAGTAGTAAAGTACATTAGCGTACGAAGTTGGCGTATTACACAATTTCAGGCTATACCTAAGGAAAAATTCTGAAACAGATGTGAAATTACAAGAAGACAGAGTAGAATATCTTCTCAAGGCTAAATTTGAAGTACTGCTAATAAAAGAACAAAAATTTATAGCTTCCTAGTTTTTGAAGCTGCTAGCTCGCTCCTCGAGGATGTTGTAAGGACAAAGGAGGTAAAGTGTATCAAAAGTAAGGTGCACCACAATCAGATTTTTGTAAATTTTTCCCTAGGTGAAATTCTGAACTCGGCTATCAATAGCGCAAAGTACGTCAATGCAACTCTAAGAAATTCTCGAGAAAATTGACTTTGAATACCCCAATATAAGATCGGTTTTTTGGTCAGGCAGTGTCACTCAGTGGTAGAATGCTTGCCTGGCATGAGGGTTTCTGGGTTTACTTCCAGGCTGATGCGAATTTTTAAACGCAAATGCACGTTAGAGCTCGAGACTGGTAATTGCCTTGTTTCGGTCATTATTTTATGTTCACTTCAAATACCTGTGTCACATAAATACAAAATTCATGAATATCAACAATTATGAAAAAGATAGATTGCTACTCATTCTGAAGGTGACACACTGAGTTGCAGACAGGCACAGTGAAAAGACTGTTACACACTGAGTTTTCAGCTAGAATTTACTTCCAAAAAGAAAAGGAAGGAAAAACACACACACACACACACACACACACACACACACACACACGTGACCGCTATCTCTAGCTGGACTGGGACTGTTGTATTGAATGAAAGCAGGAATCAGAAGTAGGGGAGAGAGAGCAGGGCATGGGTGGCGGCAAGGCGGGTGGGAAGAGCGCTGCTTGGCAGAACAAGCAGGGACTAGAAGGTGGCAGGACGAGGCTGTCAGGCACCGTGGGCTTTTGGGGGAGAAGGGGGAAAAGAGCAGAGAGGGGAAAAAACTGGTGGCTATGTTTCAAAAGAGTGGAGCACAACGAGGGTAGCCAGACCATGTGGCCGAGCGGTTCTAGGCGCTTCAGTCTGTAACCGCGCGACCGCTACACCTGCAGGTTCGACTCCTGCCTCGGGCGTGGAAGTGTGTAATGCCTTTAGGTTAGTTAGGTTTAAGTAATCTATAATATTCTCCTCGGGTGTGCAGTCATCCTTGACAGAGCCAAGAAGCGCTCTAATCTTGGCTGGCGGGGGAAAAATACTTTTGATCGTGTACCAGCACTCTCACCTGAAGATGGCGGCCAGTTGGACCGCTGAAATATTGTGTCAAGATGACATTATGATCCGGCTGCACACCCGAGAAGAATATTATCAATTATTATGATTCTGGGAAAGCCTTCGTAATAGGTTTAAGTAGTTCTAAGTTCTAGGGGACTGATGACCTCAGATGTTAGGTCCCATAGTGCTCAGAGCCATTTGAACAATGTCGGTCAGGGGACATGAACTGTGAGGAGGTGATAGGACAGAAAGGTGGAAACTGGAGGGGGAGGGGGGTGGGAGTTGGGGTGTTAGGTTATTGTAGGTTGAGGCCAGGATTATTTGAGAAGCAGAAAATATGTTGTATTCAGTTGCATGTTGTACCATAGGGTGGACCATTTTGTTCTCAGCTATAGTATGGGGGTGACCATTCCATATGGTGGACAGCTGATTGGTAGTCACACCAATATAAAAAGCTGAGTAGTGATTGCAGTGGAGCTGGTCTATGACATAACTGCTTTCACAGGTAGCCTGGCCTGTGGTGGGGTAGGATAAGTTTGTGACATGACTGGAATAGGAAGTGCTGGATGGGTGGATTTGACAGATCTTGCATGTGGGTCATCCACAGGGATATGATCCCTGCAGTATGGGTCTGGGTTTGGGAGTGGTATAGAGATGGACTAGGAAGTTATGGAGGTTGGGCGGACTTTGGAACACCACTTTAGGAGGGATGGGAAGGATCTTGGGTAGTATGTCCCTCATTTCAGGACATAGCTAATCAAAGCCCTGATGAAAGATGTGGTTCAGTTGTTCCAGTCTGGAGAGGTATAGGGTGACAAAGGGGGCACTCTTTTGTAGCTGGTTCTTGGGTGTGGTGGGAGGATTGGAGGTATGTGGGGATATAGCATACAAAATCTGTTTGTGGAGTAGGTCTGGTAGAGTGCCTGTTGGAGAACGCCTCTGTGCGCCCTTCAGCATACTGGGCAAGGGAGTTCTTGTCATTGCAGATATGCTGTCCCTGTGTGGCCAGGCTGTTTAGGAGGGAGTTTTTGGGGTGGGAGGGATGTCAGCTGCCAAAATACAGGTACTGCTGGTGGTTTGTGGATTTAATGTGGACAGAGGAGCAAATAGAGCCATCGGAGAGGAGGAGGTCAATGTCCAGGAAGATGGCACACTGGGTTGAGGAGAACTATTTGAAACAGTTAACGCAGAACAGGGAATCAGCGATCATAAAGCGGTTACAGCATCGATGATTTCAGCTGTAAATAGAAATATTAAAAAAGGTAGGAAGATTTTTCTGTTTAGCAAAAGTGACAAAAAGCGAACTTCAGAGTACCTGACGGCTCAACACAAAAGTTTTGTCTAAAGTACAGATAGTGGGGAGGATCAGTGGACAAAGTTCAAAACCATCATACAATATGCGTTAGATGAGTATGTGCCAAGCAAGATCATAAGAGATGGAAAAGAGCCACTGTGGTACAACAACCGAGTTAGAAAACTGCTGCGGAAGCAAAGGGAACTTCACAGCAAGCATAAACATAGCCAAAGCCTTGCAGACACACAAAAATTACGTGAAGCGAAATGTATTGTGAGGAGGGCTATGCGAGAGGCGTTCAATGAATTCGAAAGTAAAATTTTATGTACTGACTTGGCAGAAAATCCTAAGAAATTTTGGTCTTATGTCAAAGCGGTAGGTGGATCAAAACAAAATGTCCAGACACTCTGTGACCAAAATGGTACTGAAACAGAGGATGACAGACTAAACACCGAAATGCTAAATGTCTTTTTCCAAAGCTGTTTCACAGAGGAAGACTGCACTGTGGTTCCTTCTCTAGATTGTCGCACAGATGACAAAATGGTAGATATCGAAATAGATGACAGAGGGATAGAGAAACAATTAAAATCACTCAAAAGAGGAAAGGCCGCTGGACCTGATGGGATACCAGTTTGATTTTACACAGAGTACGCGAAGGAACTTGCCCCCCTTCTTGCAGTGGTGTACCGTAGGTCTCTAGTAGAGCGTAATGTTCCAAAGGATTGGAAAAGGGCATATTATGTTTGAGTATAATGACTTTTCTGGAGACTAGAAATCTACTCTGTAGGAATCAGCACGGGTTTCGAAAAAGACGATTGTGTGAAATCCAGCTCGCGCTATTCGTCCACGAGACACTGAGAGCCATAGACACGGGTTCCCAGGTAGATGCCGTGTTTCTTGACACCCGCAAGGCATTTGATACAGTTCCCCACAGTCGTTTAATGAACATAGTAAGAGCATATGGACTATCAGACCAGTTGTGTGATTGGATTGAAGAGTTCCTAGATAACAGAACGCAGCATGTCATTCTCAATGGAGAGAAGTCTTCCGCAGTAAGAGTGATTTCAGGTGTGCCGCAGGGGAGTGTCGTAGGACCGTTGCTATTCACAATATACATAAATGACCTTGTGGATGACATCGGAAGTTCACTGAGGCTTTTTGCGGATGATGCTGTGGTATATCGAGAGGTTGTAACAATGGAAAATTGTTCTGAAATGCAGGAGGATCTGCAGCGAATTGACGCTTGGTGCAGGGAATGGGAATTGGATCTCAATGTAGACAAGTGTAATGCGCTGCGAATACATAGAAAAAAAGATCCCTTATCATTTAGCTACAATATAGCAGGTCGGCAACTGGAAGCAGTTAATTCCATAAATTATCTGGGAGTACGCATTAGGAGTGATTTAAACTGCAATGATCATATAAAGTTGATCGTCTGTAAAGCAGATGCCAGGCTGAGATTCATTGGAAGAATCCTAAGGAAATGCAATCCTAAAACATAGGAAGTAGGTTATAGGAAGTAAGTTATAGTACGCTTGTTCGTCCACTGCTTGAATACTGCTTAGCAGTGTGGGATCCGTACCAGATAGGGTTGATAGAAAAGATAGAGAAGATCCAACGGAGAGCAGCACGCTTCGTTACAGGATCATTTAGTAATCGCGAAAGTGTTACGGAGATGATAGATAAAGTCCACTGGAAGACTCTGCAGGAGAGATGCTCAGTAGCTCGGTACGGGTTTTTGTTGATGTTTCGAGAACATACCTGCACCGAGGAGTCAAGCAGTATATTGCTCTCTCCTACGTATATCTCGCGAAGAGACCATGAGGATGAAATCAGAGAGATTAGAGCCCACACACAGGTATACCAACAATCCTTCTTTCCACGAACAATACGAGACTGGAATAGAAGGGAGAACTGATAGAGGTACTCAAGGTACCCTCCGCCACACACCATCAGGTGGCTTGCAGAGTATGGATGTAGATGTAGATGTAGATGAAGTGGCTGGGAGAGAAGGTGTTGAGTTTGAGAAGGAATGAAAGTAGGATGATTTGGTCCTGAATCTAGATCATTAAGATATCACCAATGAATGTGAATCAGAACAGGGGTTTTGGTAGGCTGGGAAAGTTCCCTCTAGATCAGGGCTTCACAACATACGTGCTCGCGGAGCAAGCTATGAGCAGCAAGGCACGAGCATGGAGCAGCGCGAGCACGCTACCCCCACTACCGGACCAGAGCAGAGAGTGGGGAGAGTCACGTGGGGCACACAACAGCTGCCGCCAGTCTATGTAAATCCGCAGCCACCTGCAGGGATCTCACCCACGAATTATTACTGCGACAAATGAAACAAATAAAGGAGAATGTACACATGCCACATAATTTTATTAGCTTAGTGTATGCCTCTACATTCGCATTAATTTGTGAACTGTTACACAATAAAAGGTGTCACTGAAGTGTGGGATTCTCAGTTATCTTGTACTTTTTGCCCTTTACAATTGCGTCTATGTTCGGAGTAATTGTTCTTGTGCATTTTAGGCGCAGCGTGAAGTTTAAATTTTGATCAGACAATGCGTTTCTCAGGCGCGTCTTGTTACATTTCATTGCAGAGAACAGTTGTTCACAAACATACGTGGAACCAAACAGTGATATTATTGTAGCCGCCAGTTTGTGCAAACGAGGAAATCTATCCTGAGGGAAGTGTCTGTAGAATTCCAAAATGTTTTTCTTGTTCTGAAATTTGTCTCTGTATTCTTTGTCGCACTGCAGGTCAATAATTTCTAGTTGCAGCTCAGGATGAATCTCTTCAATATTCGCTGAATATGGAGAGGAGAACAGATCAAAATCACTGCCTAGTGCTGTCAGATCTTGAAAGCGTTGATCAAATTCTTCCTTTAGGGCAACTAAACTATGTGAATAACGTTCACAGTCTTTGTGAACATCTTGCATGGATGATAATTTAGGAAAATGAGCTAGGTTTCCTGTTTCCAGCTGACTCACCCAAAGTGTCAATTTCATTTTAAAAGCTTGTATTCGATCTATGAAATGAGTAATTAGCAGATATTTACCTTGTAGTAAAATGTTCAAAGCATTCAGATGGCTAGTTAAATCTGCTAAGAATGCGAGATCACATTCAAATGTGCGCGCGCATTTCCCCTCCCTCCCTACTCCGCGACCTTGCACCTGCTCGCGAGCACGTGCCTGAGCAGACGCGAGTACTCACGCTCAAAACCGGCCAGTTGTTAAGCCCTGCTCTAGATGGCCCATAAAAAGGATGGCATGGGAGGGTGCCATGTGGGTGCCCGTGGCTGTGCCACAGATTTCAGAGGAGCAGTAGTTATGAGTAAGGATAAAATCAGTAAGGTGTCTGAGGAATGAGATAGTGGGTTTAAAGTAAAGGGTTGGGGATGATGGAGAGTTGGTGAAGGAAGTGGTTGGTACCTTTGATGTGGGAGGCAAGATTTTGGGCACTTGGTTTGAAGTGTTGATTTATAAGGGACAAAATTCTTTCAGTGGGGGCACAATAACCAGCTATAATGGAGTATCCAGGATTGTTAGGTTTGTGGATTTTGGGGACCATGTAGAGGATAGGTGTGTGGGTGAGGACAAAGATGGATTCAGGGTAGAGGTTCTGGGAAGGGCCTGAAGGTTTAAACAGGGACTGGAGGTTATGTTGTACGTTAGGGGTGGGATCACTTTGACAGAGTTTATGAGTGAAGGAGCCAGATAATTGGCAAAGGCTTTCTGCCAAATAGTCACTGTGATTCGTAGCAACAGTAGCGGAACTTTTGTCTGCAGATAGGATGATTAGGTGAGATCAGTTTTGAGGCTGTGTGGGATTGTCCTTTGCTGAAAGGTTGTTTTTCTTATGAAGGGGCTTGAGGAAGGATGGTGAGATCAAATTGGAGGTAAGAAATTCCTGTAAGGTGATAAGAGGGTGGTTAGGTGGGAGGGGACGAGGAGAGGGGAGGGGGAGGATCACAGTTGAGTGGTAGTATGAACTGGAAGAAGCAAGGTTCAGTGCTGGGATTAGGTTGGCTTTGGTTGGAGGGATAGGTGGCAAAGAAGTCTTTCCATTGCAGGGATCGGGAGAAGGAGAGTAGGTCATTTGATAACCCCATCATCACTAAATTTGGGTGTAGGGGTGAGGCCTCTAGATAGGACTGAAACTTCTGTGGGGTTGAAGATTTTTGTGGTAGGGTTAACAGCAGTGTTCTGGAATTGTTTCATCTATAGATTTAGTGGAGTGTTGGTAAGGAGTTTTGGATGATGTGCCAAGTTGAAAAGGTTAGTTAGTTATGGTTTTAGTGCTGGGAGGGATTGATGGGGAGACATACTGTCGGTAGGATAGGATTTGGGTAGTGGTGCACCGAGGCAGTGGTAGGGTATCAGCAGGTTGGATGTCTTATGGAGGTTGTGTCTGCAATGCCCTTCCAGGTGCTGGAGAGCAAGGGATTCAATTTCAGAGATGTGATGTTTGTGGTAGGGACTGCTCGATAGCAGTACCTTGCAGAGGGAGCAGAGGTGCTCCTGGAATGCCTGTGCCATGGAGATGTGTTTTTGCAGTACCAGGTTTGTGAGGTATAGGGACAGGTGGAATTGGAAAAGGTAAAGGTCATTGTGAAAGGACGGTCAGAATCCAGTGTGAGGAATTTTTGTGGTTTGGCTGTTTGGGGGTCAGGGGGGGGGGGGTGGAGGGGGGAGGGGGGAGTCAATGATTTAGGCAGCATTTAAGGAAGAGGATGTGGGACTGGGTTTTAGTCAGGAAAGGGATACTTTTCTGAAGTGGTGCAGAAAGATGGAGCAGGGGTCCACTGTGATAGGGGAAAACAGGAAATTGTGTAGGAAATGGGCAAGTGAAGCCAACAGGTGGTTGTGAGGGGAACTAGATGACAGAAAAAAATGCATAAAAATATGTACAATCACTCAAAAACACTCGCAATTATGTAAAAATTGCATAAATACTGGGAAACACGTAAAAATGTAAAATAAGTAAAAAGTGTACAAAACTGTGAGAAAAAAGAATGTAACCAGATGAGGTGTGGGAGGATGGAAATAGTTACATCAAGGTTCACAAGTTCGAGTGGCACGGGTCAGTGTGGAAAATAACACACGGGAATGTGTGAAGATGAGGGAGAAAATGAAATCAATAGGAATAATTGGAATTATGGGCAGGAAGAATTTGGGGCAAGAGAAGCTGTTTCTACAATCCATGTGCTCATGCAGCTGTGTGTTGCGCACAGAAGAGACTGTTTATAAGTGTGGCTCAGATGTCAGAGCATGCGCTGTTTGGAAGGCATTAAAAAATTCAGGAAAGAGGAGAAAGGACAGACAATGAGCAGGTGAAAGCATTAGGGAATAGTACGAAGGAAAACATGACAGGGTTGAGGGGCAGAAGAAAAGCCATTAGGTAAAATGAAACAATGGTAAGTCCAGTGTTGAGTATCAACTATTATGAAAAGGATAGATTGCCACTCACCTTAAAGATGAGACACTGAATTTGCAAACAGGCACAATGAAAAGATTGTTACACCCTGAAGTTTTGATCAAAACACACACACACACACACACACACACACACACACACACACACACCTGCGCGCGCACGCACCCATGACTGCAATCTCGCCAGCTGCAACTGTTGTGTTGAATGAAACATCAACTATATGCTAATTAATACATACATAATTGTCATTTTTATGAAAAATACACAACTTCTTATTTGTAGTTACATATTGCACACTAAAATCCATTTTTCACTGCAAGTAAGAATTCTTAATAACCAGTCTTTTATAAATGAGTATTAAAATTTAAAATAATTGCAAATTACATTTTTTCATCATCATGTATTTTACATGTCATAGAAATGCCCATGAAACACACACCTTTGTTTAAAATTTCATCACAGCCAAGAATGGACCCAGACCACAAAACTGGTAGGTGAGTATTCTGCCACAAAACCACGTGGATCTTTGGAAAGATCACTTTCCCTTAGGGTATTAAGCATGGTTGGGAAAACTTCAAAGCCAGTATTCTCAAGTATTTTTGACATATTTTGGGATATTGATATTTGACATCTGAACTTCAAGCACCATAAATATAAAAAAAAATCTGAATGTTGTGAGGTCTCTCCGTTAATCGTTCATCCGACTCCCTGGAATAGGGGTGAGGTGAAGTACAAGCACAACTCTGGAACACACAGATGATTTCAGTCAAACTTGGTAGGTATGTAGCTTTGTCCCGATAACAAAAATATTACGGAGAAAAATCACCCTTAGTATTCTTAGAGCTGGGACTAGTAAAAGGGTGACATTTAACAGTAATAGTAAATGGCCAATATTAGTCCTGAATACTTAGGTTTTGGTGCCTGCAAACAGTGTGTGTGAGAAATTACTCCAACAAACATATACCGGATGTAGCACGTGTCTTGAGGAACAAAATTAGGATAGAAATGCATGGCAGGAGACATCATCCAGTGATGCTACAGAGTGTCGAAGTAACAGGCACCAGTGCCTGTTTAAGTATCTATATACAGGATGATTCCGTGATGATGATACAGACTTTCGGGGTTGGTGGAGAAAGGTAAATGTATCAATTTGAGGTAGCAGACCCCAATCTGGAAATTAACGAGACAAAAGTTATAAGTAACATTCGTTCCAATACCTCTGACGTTGGAATACATGTACCAGTAGTGTTGTTGTTAAGGCCGTAGAGTAGACAACTTTCAGTGGTGGTAGTATGGGCCACAACAAGACAAAATTTCCAGTGAAGATAGGCTTTTGAGTGCATACTGTAAGAGCTATGAGCACTTCTTCAGTGGAGGAGATGTGTTTCACTGTAGTGAAGATGAACAGGTGCTCATAGTGCCTCTGGTATGTACTTTAGAGCACACATTAACTGGACATTTTTTCCTTGTTATGGTCCATACTACCAACTCTGGAGGTTGCTTACTCTACAATCACAGAAGCAACAGTACCACTACATGCATTCCAGTGTCAGAGGTATCGAAACAGTTTTCACTTATAACTTTCGACTTGTTCATTTTCGGACCAGGCTCTCTCAATTAAAATTGATATATGTATCATTTTCCATCATCGCTGTAAGTGTGTAACATTATCACGGAATCACCCTTTATTTATGAGGTTCATTCAAATGAAACTGTGAGGTGTAGTGGCATATACCAATCGTGTCTTGGAGGTGGTTAAGTGGGAGATGTGTCTCAGAGCTGGATGGTGACAGATGGTGATACGAGACTAGATGTGCACGTACTTTATGTATCAGCCGATAGAGAACAGTATTGGATAGGGGACTGTGATTTAGTTTTGATTGTGCCCACTAGAGTGCACTAAAGTAATAGAATGTTTTTCATAAACTGTTCTAGTATTTTCATAAAGCGTTATTATGTCTTTTTGTGTATGTAAAATGTTATAAATGTGTTTTAGCAGTATGAATGAGGCGTGAGTGTGGTTTAAGGTTAATATGACAATAATTGTTTAACGAGTTACGTAGTGGGATTTAGTGTGGGAACATTTCAAAGAAGTATGGATGTGGACAAAGGGGATTTTTATAGAACAGATTTGTAAAGTAAGTTTATGGTAAAGGGAAAGTTAATGCAGGTATAAATAACAACAGTAAATAACTTTATGCATAAACAAAACTTCAGCATATTAGCTAATTATGTTGGTAAAAAGTGCAGTCATTAGGTTTACTATTTTGTGATTGGTTATTGATCAAAAGTGCGGACTGACGCTGGAGAATGTTGTTTTGTTATTGGCTGTTGAGTAAACTGACCAATGGTAAAGCAATATTCCTCGCGCGCCTTTCTCTGCTGGTAGAGAAGACAGAGGAGTCGCAGCCTAGCCATGAAACAGTTAGGATGTGTATAGTAGTAGTTCTGACAGAAATGATAAGTTGCCGGATCTAGCAGTGTTTCATACATCAAAAGTGTTGTAAAGTGACGGCATAATTATTTCAATGGGTTTGTAGAAATTTCGGAATTTTTAAGTGAATTTTGTGATGAGAAAAGTCCTAAATTCCACATGGCCTATTGAGCAGGTCAGTGGCTAAAAACTGTGACTGTATTAGGTACTGACAGCCTTAATATTTGGCGAGCATTCTCAATCACAAACAATCCGTATTTTTTGTAGCTATTACATTTTTGGGAAATGCAACACCATAAACTTGCTAACGTGAGTGAAAGGGATGGTGAGTGACTGTGTTAAGACTAGCACGGGCTTGGTAGTGATACTTGTTCACCTAAGTTTCAGAATATATTAATTAAGGACAAAATTTCCAACCTTTCATTTCATGTGAAAACTTTCTCCCAAAACGTAGATTAGTGACTTTAATTGCAGCCTGGTTCACGTCGAAGTACAGTAGGTTTCGGTCAGCTTCCCTACTGTTGACTGCTGAGACAATGTTCACAGGTGGGTGCAGGTTCATTACACAGGGATGGAAGGAACTGCGCCGCCGCAACTGGTCAATGTGTCTACCTTTGCCTTACACGTAAGGTGGTACCATGTAACTGTTGGTATGATGGCACCATGTGTTGGTAGAGAGACTGACGCGTGTGCACCATTTGATGTTGCATAGCGCCAGTATGGTTTTACGCTAAAGAGAAGGTGCTCACATAAGTTATCGTCCACTACTGAACAAGCAGGTGAGTAAGCAGGAACAATGAGGAGTGATTTGATTTTTTGCGGCAGAGGGAGTTGGAGACCATGAAATGTATCGACGGATGAAGGCTGTGTGTGGTGAGTATGGTCTGAATCATTCAGTCAGTTATTTTGGGAAATAAAATTGTCAAATCGTAAATTCAAATAAATGAATGTACCATTAAAAGAAAGAAATTATGTACATGTTTTGTTGTTTGTCATCATTTTAAAGAATTTGTGCACACATTTTAACTTACCAACATATCTGTCACAGGTAAAGAATAGGACACCAATGTCAGGTTTGTCATTCATTTCATTGTGGGTAATACCAGTATTCTATTTTCCAGTTGACTTATGTAGATCAGCTCATATACTGAAGTTACAAATGTCATTTTCTCCACAATAGGTAACATCTGCATCAATTGGTACAGGATAGCAATGTAAGATTTCCAGTTTTCTTTGCAATAGGTAACTTATATGTCTGCAGAAGAACAGGATACCAATGTTAGGGATGTTGTTTTCTTCAACATGGATAGTACTAGTGTCCTGTTCTTCAGTTGGCCCACAAGGGTCATCTAAAGAATAGGACACCAGTGTAGTGTTAGGTATGTTGTTCATTTCACCCTCGGTAAAACCAGTATTTGGTTGGCTACCTTTTGCTTCATGGGTAACATTGGTATCCTCTTCTTCATTTGAAGAACAGGATTTCAGTGTTTGGTTTGTCATATTTTTCGTGTAGTGCAATACATTTTCCTAATATTTTTTTAATATTTTCTTTTGTAGTTAGGTTTGTAATTCTGTTTTTAGGTCATACCTGATTGAAACATTCTAATTCCCATGTCAGTTCCATTAATTTCATCTATTTTATGGACTTTGATAAACTGTGCTTTCTTATTTTTTCTTTGTATAAGATTCTTTCACACTTATAGGTTCATGTGATGTACATGTATGATCTCTGTTCTTTGTGCTGCATTTCTTTTTTCATTACATTGTAAGATTATGGTGCAAGTATGGGTTTACGTGATATATATCTAAGATCTTTGTTCTCTGTACTACATTTCTTTGTTTCTGAACATTTGTTTACATTTTCAAATGTTTGTCACCTATCATCTGTCACTTACCTATGACGTCATCAGTGAAAGCTATTAAGTTGTATCACATTGTTCAGTATTCCTGATACCCCCATGGAACCATATTCTCAGTGCGCTACTGAGGCAAATGCTATTCAGAAGTGAAGAAGTATTGCTTCTACTTGATTGCCTTGATCCACAGTTTTTAAGGAGTCATGTGGGAAGAGAGCAAGAAGGTTTTCACATGGCCATGTTTTTGAGCTCCGTACTAGTTGATTCGAAGAAGCTCTTGCTGTTCAAGATACCTCATTACATTTGAGCTCAGAATACTTAATAAGATCTCGTTAAACTTCATTGACTTTATGTTATAAGATTCTATAACAGATGGAGGATGGAGGGTACAACTTGCACAATACCCTGGTACTTTAAAAACACAAAGTAACATGAATTTTACATTCTAGGAATATTTCATTTCTTTTCATGGCTAACATAAGATTGGCATATCTAACTGGGTAACACCAAACAACATCTAGTTGCCAGAATGAGATTTTCACTCTGCAGCGGAGTGTGCACTGATATGAAACTTCCTGGCAGATTAAAACTGTGTGCCCAATCGAGACTCGAACTCGGGACCTTTGCCTTTCGCGGGCAAGTGCTCTACCATCCGAGCTACCGAAGCACGACTCACGCCCGCTACTCACAGCTTTACTTTACTTCTGCCAGTATCTCGTCTCCTACCTTCCAAACTTTACAGAAGCTCTCCTGCGAACCTTGCAGAACTAGCACTCCTGAAAGAAAGGATGCTGTGGAGACATGGCTTAGCCACAGCCTGGGGGATGTTTCCAGAATGAGATTTTCACTCTGCAGCAGAGTGTGCGATGATATGAAACTTCCTGGCAGATTAAAACTGTGCGCCCGACCGAGACTCGATCTCGGGACCTTTGCCTTTCGCGGGCAAGTGCTCTACCATCCGAGCTACCGAAGCAAGTTGTTTTATCAAAATTCTTCAGTATGCAAATTACATACATTAGCATTCTGCAGTTGCTGCTAATGTTTCTTGGATTTATCACTTTTCCTTAATTATTGTAGGTAATAAATTACTTTGATCTGATGTGTGCTTACCTTAAGCTTTTCACTGTACCATATTTCTCTGCGCACGCCTGTCGATAATTCTTTGAACTGTGAGTCATCTTCCTTCTTACTATTTCAGAAAATGACAACAGAAAGTTTAGTTTTGTTTGTTGTGTGTTTCATAGACAATATGGTGTGGAGTGTGTCACTGTGTTACAGAGTCAACTACACCAGTCATACTGGGGGGTACAGCCTGGCTGTTTACACACTCACAGAAGTTTTTTGCCTGTTTCTTCTTTAATTATCACAAATGTTCATGTATCTAGTACAGTACAACAGATGTATGTAACAAAAGTCACCTTACAGGAAACTGAAAGAATTATTAAGCCTCTGAAAAGTAAAAACTCTGTGGAAATTGGCAACATATACTATCCAATTAATAGTATCCAATCACTTATTAGTGGACATTAATCTGGGGTGTTATTTTACATTTATAAGGTGTCTGCCTTCACTGAATTGAATTTTAATAAATGCTGTAGAATTACATAGTGTGACTTTCATGTGTTTGGGCCTCTAAAACAAGCTATTCGTGGACATCGATTCTCAATGCACGACAAAGTGTGTGACTGGATCCAGGCCTGGATCTGACAGCAGCCTACTGACTTCATCAAGGATGCAATCGACCGGCTAGTGTCACAATGGGATAACTCTGCCAACAGTTTTGGTGGCTATTTTTGAGTATGTGTACTGTGTATAATTACATTTTTGAGTTAATAAAATCGTTACTGTTACTTTACACTAGTGACTGGGTTTCATTTGAATGCCCCTTATACAGTAACGTAAACGTTTAGATGCCTAGTCTTTAGAATCAGTTCTGCATTTTTCTTAATACGATCCTGATTGCTTTTTTTGTAATGTGAATACCATTTTTATTTTTTGAGTGTTTGAGTTTTCCTACACTGTCACTCCACACTGCAGGTATGGTTCACAGAGTCCATTCTGCACTGTGCACAGAAGATGTTTGTCTGCATACTGTTATAGCTGCCCCACTATGAATATGACAGAGCTGAGTTTCTTACAGCCAGAATTAATGTGTCATTTCAATTCAACTCGTTATCCACAGTAATACCTAAGAATCTAATGGATTCTGCTTCTTCGAGTCTTGTTTCATCCACCTCTAAACCCACGTGCACAGCCTCTCTATTTCTGAAAACTGCATACATAGTCTCCCTTACATTTATAACAAGTTTATTTTCCAGGAGCCACCGAGCTGTGGTGTTTGCTGACATTTATGCTCTTCTCTCGACCTGTACCACATTTCGGTTATTGCTCAATATTGTCATCTGCATAAAATATTTTCTTCCCCTTCTCTTCAACACCTACACCATTAATAAATAGATTAATCAGCAATGGCCCCATTACTGATCCCTGGAGAACTGCTTATTTGATGGCTTCGGTTTCTGACCGATTTGCATGCCCTATTCGTACACGTTGTTTCATGCCACATAAGTATGATTCTATTTACTCGCCTGCTTGCCCATGAATACCACAGTTTTCCAATTTTATTATCAGTATTTCACAGTCAAAAATGTCGAATGCTTTGGAGAGATCCAGAAACATTGCAGATACAACTTGTTTCCCATCTAAGGACTGTATAATATGTTCTGTCAGACTGGCAGTTGCCGATTCCACAGATTTACTGAGTGTTCATTGTGGCAGAATACCATGCAAGGGGCCCGGGCCCATTTCTCTGCAGGTGAAGATTTTCCCCGCTCGCAGATCAGGTGTTGTGTCGTGTCTAATCATTTTATCCTCACCGACACATGAGTTACCAAAGTGCCATCGACTAAAAAGACTTGCACCTGGTGACTGGTCTACCCGATGGGAATCCCTTGCTACACGACATTTCATTTGTGAGGCTTCAGCTCTGCTGGACACACTTTCACTGAGGTTTCTGACTGTCTGCGAGGCATTGGCTGCCCATTCGTCGTCAGGAGCCTAAACTAGAGAAGGTCGTGATGGACGCTGGGGTCTGGGTGTGAAGTGGACATTCTAGTTTATCCCGAAGGTGATCTGTTAGGTCCAGGGTGGGACTACGGGGAGGCCAGTTCACGACCATAGACCATTGCCTTGCAAATGCTGCTTTATGACATGTCAATACAACCAAACGTCACCTCTGAACTGTTCCTCTATTGTACGCAGCACCCAGTACTGTAAAATGTGTTCGTATCATTCTGGATTTAGCATTTTATTAAGTGCAGTAAGGGAAGCACACCCTAACACAACACATGCAGTAACATAACATCTTCCGTAGTCCACCGTTAACGCTATGTATGTTCCGGAGAGATTCACCAAACCTCAAACCCTTCTGTCAGATTGCCACAGAATATGGTGTGATTCGTAAGTTCATTACCCATCCTCTACAGTCCGGCAATGTCGCCGTTTTCACCATCTTGTGGAATGCTTAGTATCAACTACAAAAATGTGTAGATTACGAGGAACTGCTCGACCGCTGACCCCATGCTTTTTAATTTCTTACGCACAACTTTGCACCTGCTGGACTGCTGGTAGCACTTTGGAGCTCACTAGTGATTCCTTCTGCTGATTTCGTGAATTTTTTTACAACTACCCTCCACGATGCCAGACAGTCTCTCTCCATATCAGCATGTGAGGTCTACCTCGTCTTGGGTTAACTGTGCTCGTTCCTTCAAATTCCACTTCATAATCACGTCAGTGACAGTTGACTTGGGCGGCTTAAGAACGGTTGAAATGCCACTGATGCATTTCAGCCAATGACTATAATACGTCCAGCATAAGATTAAACATAATCTAAACATTGAACTATGTATTCTTCCGCGTTTGCTGGCACCTCACTGGATCTACATTTCATGTGGGACTCCATTGCATACTGTAAACAAGAATACTTCACAGTACGTATTACGGAAAAACTAAAAAGTTAGCACAAATCGAAACATTTGACACTAACGTTCATCTGTTTCGATTGCTGACTCGGACTGTAATCGAATATAGTATCGATTATTGCAAGAATATTTTACGCGATATCTCGATGAAAGAATTTCATCTATCGACAGTACCTCACGGGTTACAACAGCGATCACGAAACGAAATATACGGGAGTAACAGGCGGGCAATAAGGGAGACGGGAGAATTTTTTTAGAAAAAGTACTAAAATACGGGAGAACCTGTATAATACGGGAGAGTAGACTGCAACTAAGCTGTCTCGAGTACTGTCAAGTACTATAATAAGGGTACATTTTGTGCTGTGCGTTACGCGCACATGGACTTAGCGATAATACGGGACAACAGCTTTAGCGGCGCATTTAACTTGTACAGCACTGACCGGTCAGCTGGTACAGCTAGCCTGTAGTGAAGTGGCCAGCTGCAGTTCGCACGTAAAAAGAGACGAGCAGAGGAGCGATACAGCTTCGAATGTGATTTAATTTTTAAGTAAAATAATGTAATACACTGCAAATCTCCCACAATATTCTCCTTAGATGACTAGACGAAAACCACATCACGTTATCGTTTTTAGCTAACGTTCTATTGTAATTAAAAACAAGAATGATGAAAATTCCTGACTTCACCACAGGGTAATTTTTCTGCATAAGCTGCGTATAACGTAAGAGAGTATCGAAGGATTAGTTAAATATTGAAGCCACTGAAGGTATTACTTACAGTCAGTCGTCTGGTAATCTCTTAGCTCTTTCCTTATCCGAATCCGAGAAATACATTGCAGTTCTGGAAGTGTCACCTGCTACGTCGATAACGAGTCTATCAACAACAGAATCCACGAAGCCAACCATCTGCAGCATTTTCTTTTCTTCTGTTATGACGATCCGTTCTATATCCCACCAGCGTTCGGCAGTGACGTGAGAAAAATCTGCGTGCGTTAGTTCCAGTACGTCTAGCAGCATAAGTGTCTTGTTACTTCTCGGGCCAAATCCCGCAGCTTGGCTCCAGATCAGTTCCGTTGGGTTCCTATAGTAACGGTACAGTAGCAAATGAAAAAATGCAGCCGGCCGCGGTGGTCTAGCGGTTCTAGGCGCTCAGTCCGGAACCGCGCGACTGCTACGGTCGCAGGTTCGAATCCTGCCTCGGGCATGGATGTGTGTGGTGTCCTTAGGTTAGTTAGGTTTAAGTAGTTCTAAGTTCTAGGGGACTGATGACCACAGATGTTAAGTCCCATAGTGCTCAGAGCCATTTGAAAAAATGCAGCATTTGTATGATATGCTCGATGCTGTGAAAATGACTGTTTTTCATGTTTCTAGGATACTTATCTACCTCTGCGTCATAAAACATCAATAATTAAGATTTGTATTTGAAATCGAAACAGGAATTTCGCGTCCAATATGTAATTAGAAACAAGAAGACGTGCATTATTCATAAAAATGATGATGAGTTTTATAATTACGAGATGTAGGTATTTCAAATTGAACGAGAAAAAAAATTATATGGGAGAGGTTTAAACGCACGCACGTTCAATCGCTTTTCGTTCGTATTTCGTTACGCTACTGACCGGGCCACATGTTCAATGTCGATATCTTTATCGAGTGCAGTATATAAAACGCTGGGAAAACTTCAAAGCCGATTATCTCCGTAAATTTATGAAAAACATTACAAGAAGCCTATTTCTCGGTACTTTTTAACTGTGTTACACTGCGGAACAGGAAGCAGCCATAGCCATTTTCATACTGCCGTATTAACAGCGCGACAATCAGAGCACAACGTTCCAGAGGCTGTGACTGTACATGGTTTTTTAAATAAAAATTACGTAGCTAATGCGTGATTAAGAAAAAACGTTGATTGCTTTCAATACAATTGAATATATTAAAGCTTCATTTAACGTACTTTAGTAATAAGATATCTAATACATACGTAGGTCCTACTTCCAAGAGCGTAACAACACTTGTGTACGTGTGCTACCGCTTCTGACCAATCATCGCGTTTGTGTTTGTTTACATCAGGTTTATTCTTATGATGAACACATTATAGTCCACATTCAAAGTTACTGAGCTTTCCTGTTCAACTCATTCTGATGTTACTGCTCATGTACTAACAACACAATACTCCTGCCTCCTTTTGTACTGGTGGGTCTGCCTCTCACGGCATCTAGTAATCAGTTACGTAGAGGTATCCAGATACTCTTGATCAAATAGCTATTAAAATGCTGCTACATCCATGCCAGTAAAACCCTTTCCCATACATTTGATGCATCACTCAAACAAGGTACGGGGCGTACTCAGCCCTGTGAGGCCAAAAATCTGCCAACAACCAGGAGCATCTGGAAATGCTTCAAGGCCACCATAATCTGCATGATTGCCTCATACTACAGCAAGTGTCAGCCAGGAACTACCTCCAAACACTGCTTGTACATCACACGTGAAGTTCAGATGGAGTCGACGAAAAACATATGGACCTCCAATCAATTGCTGTTTATTAAACTGCCCAGCCAAGTCAATATCAATCGCCTTCAAACTGCGATACACAGGTACGCTGCGTCGCCAGTGAGGACGGTAACCACGTTGCAGAGGCATTGCTGTGGCACGTTAACACAAGTGTTACCTGTGTATCGCAGTTTGAAGGCGATTGATATTGACTTGGCTGGGCAGTTTAATAAACAGCAATTGATTGGAGGTCCAAATGTTTTTCGTGGACTCCATCTGAACTTTACGTGTGATGTACAAGCAGTGTTTGGAGGTAGTACCTGGCTGACACTTGCTGTAGTATGGGGCAATCATGCAGATTATGGTGGCCTTGAAGCATTTCCAGATGCTAACATTTTAGCTTGGAAGACATGGAGTATAGCTGAGACCACAGGACTCTTGGCTAAACAGCCTTATGGTACTCTTGTTCCAAGCATGCCATTTGTTTTGACTACGGGAAGGAAGAAGAAGTTAAATGCTGACCATGTGCTCCAGTGACATTATTGGCATGTGATGACACGAGAGTCAGTCAGGCAATAAAAAATTGAAGATGACTTGTGATCTAACAAAAGTTTTTGGCAGTGTCAGTTATCAAATACTCTCTATGAGGTGGAAATTGGTAGATGTGTTGTACATGTACAGGCAAACAAATGATTACAATATCACAAAAATTGTATTATTCCTTCCAGAGAAAGATCTTCACAAACTGAGCAAGTTGGTAACATATTGGTCCATTTCTGGCCCACATGCAAGCAGTTATTCGTATTGCCACTGTCTGACAGAGTTGTCGAATGTTCTCCTGGGGATGTTGTGTAAAATTCTGACCAATTGGCACATTAGATCATGAAAATCTTGAGCTGGTGCGAGGGCCTTGCCCGTAATACTCCAAATTTTTTCAATTGGGAAGAAATCTGGTAACCTCGCTGGCCACTATCGAGTTTGGAAAGCACGAAGGAGAGCAGCTGAAACTCTTACTGTATAAGAGCAGACATTATCTTGCTGAACTGTAAGCCCAGGATGGTTTGCCATGAAGGGCAACAAAGTGGGACGTAAAATATCATTGATCTACAGCTGTGCTGTAAGGCTGCCTCGGATGACAACAAAAGGGGTCCTTGTATAAAGTGCATTCAAGTTTTAAGGCCTCCGATTTTCTAATTAACTACTCACCCGAAATCGATGAAACTGGCGTTACTTCTCGACGTAATCGCCCTGCAGACGTACACATTTTTCACAATGCTGACGCCATGTTTCCATGGCAGTGGCGAAGGCTTCTTTAGGAGTCTTTTTTGACCACTGGAAAATCGCTGAGGCAATAGCAGCACGGCTGGTGAATGTGCGGCCACGGAGAGTGTCTTTCATTGTTGGAAAAAGCCAAAAGTCACTAGGAGCCAGGTCAGGTGAGTAGGGAGCATGAGGAATCACTTCAAAGTTGTTATCACGAAGAAACTGTTGCGTAACGTTAGCTTGATGTGCGGGTGCATTGTCTTGGTGAAACAGCACACGCACAGCCCTTCCCGGACGTTTTTGTTGCAGTGCAGGAAGGAATTTGTTCTTCAAAACATTTTCGTAGGATGCACCTGTTACCGTAGTGCCCTTTGGGTTGCAATGGTTAAGGATTACGCCCTCGCTGTCCCAGAACATGGACACCATCATTTTTTCAACACAGGCGGTTACCCAAAATTTTTTTGGTGGCGGTGAATCTGTGTGCTTCCATTGAGCTGACTGGGGCTTTGTTTCTGGATTGAAAAATGGCATCCACGTCTCATCCATTGTCACAACCGACGAAAAGAAAGTCCCATTCGTGCTGTCGTTGCGCGTTAACATTGCTTGGCAACATGCCACACGGGCAGCCATGTGGTCGTCCGTCAGCATTCGTGGCACCCACCTGGATGACACTTTTCGCATTTTCAGGTCGTCATGCAGGATTGTGTGCACAGAACCCACAGAAATGCCAACTCTGGAGGCGATCTGTTCAACAGTCATTTGGTGATCCCCCAAAACAATTCTCTCCACTTTCTCGATCATGTCGTCAGACCGGCTTGTGCGAGCCCGAGGTTGTTTTGGTTTGTTGTCACACGATGTTCTGCCTTCATTAAACTGTCGCACCCACGAACGCACTTTCGACACATCCATAACTCCATCACCACATGTCTCCTTCACCTGTCGATGAATTTCAATTGGTTTCACACCACGCAAATTCAGAAAACGAATGATTGCACGCTGTTCAAGTAAGGAAAACGTGGCCATTTTAAGTATTTAAAACAGTTCTCATTCTCGCCGCTGACGGTAAAATTCCATCTGCCGTACGATGCTGCCATCTCTGGGACGTATTGACAATGAACACGGCCTCATTTTAAAACAATGCGCATGTTTCTATCTCTTTCCAGTCCGGAGAAAAAAAATCAGAGGCCTTAGAACTTGAATGCACCTCGTATATAAAGAAGTGGTACCCCAAATATCACTCCTGGCCGTTCGGCTATACGGCAGGTGACAGTCAGATTGGTGTCCCATCGATGTCCAGGGCATCTCCAGACGAGACTTTGCTGGTCATCAGAGCTCAGTTTACAGTGAGACTCATCACTGAAGACAATTTTAGTCCAATTAATTAGATCCAGCCAAAAGACACGTCTTGAGACATCCCAGATGTGGACTTCCGACCAGCTTGAGATTATAATCCTCTAACTCGGGCAGGTAGGTTAGAAAATTTAAAAAGGGAAATGGATAAAGTTAGTTATAGTGGGAATTAGTGAAGTTCGGTGGCAGGAGGAACAATACTTTTGGTCAGGTGAACACAGGGTTATAACTACAAAATCAAATAGGGGTAACGCAGGAGTAGGTTTAATAATGAATAGGAAAATAGGAGAGCGGGTAAGCTACTACAAACAGCATAGTGAACGCATTATTGTGGCCAAGATAGACACGAAGCCCACGCCTACTACAGCAGTACAAGTTTATATGCCAACTAGCTCTGCAGATGATGAAGGAATTGATGAAATGTATGATGAGATAAAAGAAACTATTCAGGTAGTGAAGGGAGACGAAAATTTAATAGTCACGGGTGACTGGAATTCGTCAGTAGGAAAAGGGAGAGAAGGAAACATAGTAGGTGAATATGTATTGGGGGGGAAGAAATGAAAGAGGAAGCCGTCTGGTAGAATTTTGCACAGAGCATAAATTAATCATAGCTAACACTTGGTTCAAGAATCATGAAAGAAGGTTGTATACATGGAAGAATCCTGGAGATAATAAAAGGTATCAGATATATTATATAATGGTAAGACAGACATTTAGGAACCAGGTCTTAAATTGTAAGACATTTCCAGGGGCAGATGTGGACTCTGCCCTCAATCTATTGTTATGAACTGTAGATTAAAACTGAAGAAACTGCAAAAAGGTGGGAATTTAAGGAGATGGGACTTGGATAAACTGAAAGAACCAGAGATTGTACACAGTTTCAGGGAGAACATAAGGGAACAATTGACAGGAATGGGGGAAAGAAATACAGTAGAAGAAGAATGGGTAGCTCTGAGGGATGAAGTAGTGAAGGCAGCAGACGATCAAGTAGGTAAAAAGACGAGGGCTGGTAGAAATCCTTGGGTAACAGAAGAAATATTGAATTTGATTGATGAAAGGAGAAAATATGAAAATGCAGTAAATGAAGCAGGCAAAAAGGAATACAAATGTCTCAAAAATGAGATCGACAGGAAGTGCAAAACTGCTAAGCAGGCATGGCTAGAGGACAAATGTAAGGATGTAGAGGCATATCTCACCACGGGTAAGATAGATACGGCCTACAGGAAAATTAAAGAGTTCTTTGGAGAAAAAGAACCACTTGTATGAATATCAAGAGCTCAGATGGAAACCCAATTCTAAGCAAAGAAGGGAAAGCAGAAAGGTGAAAGAGTATATAGAGGGTCTATACAAGAGCGATGTACTTGAGGACAATATTATGGAAATGGAAGGGGATGTAGATGAAGAAGAAATGGGAGATATGAAACTGCATGAAAAGTTTGACAGAGCACTGAAAGACCTAAATCGAAACAAGGCCCCGGGAGTAGACAACATTCCATTAGAACTACTGACAGCCTTGGGAGAGCCAGTCCTGACAAAACTCTACCATCTGGTGAGCAAGATGTATGAGACAGGCGAAATACCCTCTGACATCAAGAAGAATACAATAATTCCAATCCCAAAGAAAGCAGGTGTTGACAGATGTGAAAATTACCGAACCATTAGTTTAATAAGTCAAAGCTGCAAAATACTAACGCAAATTCTTTACCGACGAATGGAAAAACTGGTAGAAACCGACCTCGGGGAAGATCAGTTTGGATTCCATAGAAATGTTGGAACACGTGAGGCAGTACTGACCCTACGACTTATCTTAGAAAATAGATTAAGGAAAAGCAAACCTATGTATCTAGCATTTGTAGACTTGGAGAAAACTTTTGACAATGTTGACTGGAATACTCTCTTTCAAATTCTAAAGGTGGTAGGGGTAAAATACAGGGAGTGAAAGGCTATTGACAATTTGTACAGAAACCAGATGGCAGTTATAAGCATCGCGGGACATGAAAGGGAAGCAGTGGTTGGGAAGGGATTGAGACAGGGTTGTAGTCACTCCCCGATGTTATTCAATCTGTATAATGAGCAAGCAGTAAAGGAAACAAAAGAAAAATTCGGAGTAGGTATTAAAATCCATGGAGAAAAAATAAAAACTAAATACATGGAGAAGAAATAAAAACTTCGAGGTTCGCCGACGACATTGTAATTCTGTCAGAGACAGCAAAGGACTTGGAAGAGCAGTTGAACGGAATGGACAGTGTCTTGAAAGGAGGGTATAAGATGAACATCAACAAAAGCAAAACGAGGATAATGGAATGTAGTCGAATTAAGTCGGGTGATGCTGTGGGAATTAGATTAGGAAATGAGACACTTAAAGTAGTAAAGGAGTTTTGATATTTGGGGAGCAAAATTACTGATGATGGTCAAAGTAGAGAGGATATAAAATGTAGACAGGCAATGGCAAGGAAATCGTTTCAGAAGAAGAGAAATTTGTTAACATTGAGTATAGATTTAAGTATCAGGAAGTCGTTTCTAAAAGTATTTGTATGGAGTGTAGCCATGTATGGAAGTGAAGCATGGACGATAAATACTTTTGACAAGAAGAGAATAGAAGCTTTCGAAATGTGGTGCTACAGAAGAGTGCTGAAGATTAGATTGGTATATCATATAACTAATGAGGAAGTATTGAATAGGATTGGGGAGACGTTTGTGGCACAACTTCACTAGAAGAAGAGATCGGTTGGTAGGACATGTTCTGAGGCATCAGGGGATCACCAATTTAGTATTGGAGGGCAGCGTGGAGGGTAAAAGTCATAGAGGGAGACCAAGAGATGAATACAGTAAGCAGATTCAGAAGGATGTAGGTTACAGTAGGTACTGGGAGAAGAAGAAGCTTGCACAGGATAGAGTAGCATGGAGAGCTGCATCAAGCCAGTCTCTGGGCTGAAGACAACAACAACAACAACAACAACAACAGGTTGTTTTCTAACTCGGCTGTGTAATGAGCATTCTCTTTTGCCTGGACAATATTCCAAACACATGAGCTGTGATAAATGGCACATTCATTTGAAAGCATAGCCCTGGCAGGGTTCACTACATTTGGGAACTGAGTTGACAAAGCAGGGCATGTCAAAATGCGCCCATTCTAGTCTCTCTCCAGTAACTCGTTTATGAACTTCAGTTGACCTTAAGGCCCTCTTTTAGTGATCTCGCACTGGCCTCGATATACTAAGTTCCGAAGCACGTTTATACACATCAACTTCATCGGAGATTGTTCAATTTAAGCAGAGACTCCGACACGAATTTGTTCTCTCGTCTTCCTCCTTCCACGCCGTGGCCTGTCGTTAACACTGCCATAAGCAGAAGCACGCCGTTCCTAACCCAGAAGTGTTGCCTTTACAGTGGAGGCACATTAAATCTCACCTGGAATGCTCTCGTAATCTGTCTCATTGTCTGCTCTGTCTGTTGTTTGTGCATCCACACGCTTATCACTAAGCGCTCGTCAGTATTGTAACTATGGCCGTTCACATTTGCTACAGCTACAAATTAAAACTCGACTGCGGCTGCAACCACAAAAACACGTAGACCTGAATTCCGCCGGCCGGAGTGGCCAAGCAGTTCTAGGCGCTACAGTCTGGAGCTGCGCGACCGCTGCGGTCGCAGGTTCGAATCCTGCCTCGGGCATGGATTTGTGTGATGTCCTTCGGTTAGTTAAGTTTAATTAGTTCTAAGTTCTAGGGGACTGATGACCTCAGAAGTTAAGTCCCATAGTGCTCAGAGCCATTTGAACCATTTTTGAACCTGAATTCCAACAACTGATTCCTACAGCTGACAAGAAGTAACATAGATGCATACCTGCACGACAACATTTGATACTACACTGTGTTTACAACGGTATGAGGACTTCTCGTCCACCCTGTACATTTAATTTTTCACGCCCTAATCTCCCTGTTGTGTTTAGTAAATAATATTTGTTTTTATATGCAAAAACAATAGCTGTCTCTAATGTAACACTCGTTAAAACAGGTTTTTAAAAATTACCTCTATAATCCGGCATTGACAGATCCTTGAGCTTGCTAGATTATCAAGTTGCTGCTCTGTATTCATTTCTACACAGACAAACAGAATATCAAGTTCATAATGGCTGCGTCAGTCCAGGGCTAGGTTTCAGATGCAGTCAGAAGCTGTTGCAGATAAGTTGTGGAGGTGTTTTATTATCCATCTTGAGCCAGATCGCTGGTCGATCATCAGCGATCGGCTTGTTATCTTTGGCGCGTCCCCGGGCATGAGCATCTTTGCATTTTCGGCTGGGGCGTGCGGGACGGCCTGAGGCAGTCGGTTTGGGGCGGCCGGTTAGACTGGCGGAGTTGTGGCTCGGGCGTAAGCACACGTGTGATGTCTGTTACACTGGGGCTGTTTGCTAATCGTGAAACTCCTGCGGCAGTTACTGGTTGCCTGGAAGGCATTTCATATAAACTGTGCCAAGCCTCGCAGTGAGAGGGGAATCCGGAGTTGGTGTTGGCCTAGATGTTTGTGCAAATTGAGGTGCCTGTGTGAGAAGCACGGCGTGGGCCTGTCGGTTGCTTCGTACTTCTGGCAGCCACCGCAAGGGGATGTTCGGCCGGAATGTCTACAGTTTGTGGTGAGCATAGTGTGAAAAAGTTCTCGTAGGATGTGCTCCCAGCCTGACTCTTAGCCCGTGTTATTTGTGGGTGCCGACCTCTTGTTCAATACTGCTTCCGGGTGTCCTGTAAGATTTCAGAGCAAAACTGTGTTTTTATGGTATTCTGTGTTTTTGGCTCAGCCTCCGCCTAGAAAGGGGAAAGATTTGTGTTTTGGTTCGATTGGACATCTTTTGGAACTCCTCAATGCTGTAATTTAAACATACAAAAAAATTTGTTCTTTCAGAATAGGCGCCTGTTTCTTTGTGACACTACAGTTCAAACAGGAGTGGCGTAATGTTAATGAATATTCGTTATTCGTCAAATGAAGTGTATTTAATGTCTTGCAGTTTTCTGGGGCACGCAGCTGTGTTATTGACTCCTTTTGAAGTGTTCTGTCGGGTGAATGACTGCTCGCCACTTCAGTATATTCTTTTGAGTAGTATTGTAAGGTTTTTTGGACATTTGTCAGTGGGGTGTATTCATTCAATTTTGTTTTTCTCTTTCTTTTTTACGAATTCTTTAGTTTATCTGGTTATTGGCTTAACTCGCGCTTCACGCATTAAATCAGCTCATATTTAAATTGATTTTTTTATTCGTGTTTAATGACAGACAGATTCAAATGTAAGTTCATTTATGTTATTTGAAATAAATGTGTTGGATTGACCTTAATGAATTATGTGCAATCGAAGTAAGGGACCCAGTCCTTCATTAGTGCTTAACAGTGGCGTGTGGTTCGTGTCGCGAGCCCCGTGCTCGGACCACATCTGAACACTCTGAGGTGGTGGCCACTACACTTACTGATACTGTTGACACTGACATTGTGGGTTGGCACTTCGGGCCGCACATTTACTTGTCACATTACTACTGGAGACCATGATCAATGAGTCAATTACGAGTCTCCAATAGACCAGCTACAGCGAGAATGTGATTTGTTGTCACTGATGCCGCGAACTAGTTGTCGCTGATGCCGAGAACTAATTGTTAGATAAAGCTCTGCCTTCTGGCCCTAATAGGCCCTTCGGGACTGACTAACTGCTGGGTCGTCCTCTTCCAATAGTGTCTATGGTAGGACTGTAGATACACTATGTGATCAAAAGTATCTGGACACCTGGCTGAAAATGACTTACAAGTTCGTGGCGCCCTCGATCGGTAATGCTGGAATTCAATATGGTCTTTGCCGACCCTTAGCCTTGATGACAGCTTCCACTCTCGCAGGCATACGTTCAGTCAGGTACTGAAAGGTTTCTCTGGGAATGGCAGCGCATTCTTCACGGAGTGCTGCACTGAGGAGAGATATTGATATCGGTTGGTGAGGCCTGGCACAAAGTCGGCCTTCCAAAACATCCCAAAGGTGTTCTATAGGATTCAGGTCTGGAGTTTGTGCGGACTACTCCATTACAGGAATATTTGTGTCGTGTAACCACTCCGCCACATTCCGTGCATTACGAACAGGTGCTCGATCGTGTTGAAAGATGCAGTTCCTAACCCCGAATTGCTCTTCAACAGTGGGAAGCAAAAGGGTGCTTAAAACTACAGTATAGGCCTGTGCTGTGATAGTGCCACACAAAACACCAAGGGGTGCAAACCCTTCCATGAAAAACACGACCACACCATAACACCACCTCCTCCTAATTTTAATGTTGGCACTACACACGCTGGCAGACGACGTTCACTGGCCATTCATCGTACCCACACTCTGCCATCGCATCGCCACATTGTGTACCGCAATTCATCACTCAACACTACCTTTTTCTACTGTTCGATCGTCCAATGTTTACGCTCCTTACACCAAGCGAGGCGTCGTTTGGCATTTACCGGCTTGATGTATGGCTTATGAGCAGCCCCTCGACCATGAAATCGAAGTTTTATCACCTACTGCCTGTCATAGTACTTGCAGTGGATCCTGATGCAGTTTGGAGTTCCTGTGTGATGGCGTGGATAGATGTCTGCCTATTACACATTGAGACCCTCTTCAACTGTCAGCTGTCTCTGTGAGCCAACAGACGATATCGGCCTGTACGCTTTTGTGCTGCACGTGTCCCTTCACGTTTCCACATCACTATCACATCGGAAACAGTGGACCTAGGGATGTTTAGGAGTGTGGAACACCCGTACAGGCATATGACACAAGTGACACCCAGTCACCTGACCATGTTCGAAATCCATGAGTTCTGCAGAGCGCCCCATTCTGCTCTCTCATGATGTCTAATGGCTACTGAGGTCGCTGATACGGAATATCTGGCAGTAGATGGCGGCATAATGCACCTAATATGAAAAACATGTGTTTTTGGGAGTGTCCAGATACTTTTGACCACATAGTGTATTTTTAAAAAAATGGTTCAAATGGCTCTGAGCAGTATGGGACTTAACATCTGTGGTCATCAGTCCCCTAGAACTTAGAACTACTTAAACCTAACTAACCCAGGGACATCACACACATCCATGCCCGAGGCACGATTCGAACCTGCGACCGTAGCGGTCACGCGGTTCCAAACTGAAGCGCCTAGAACCGCATGGCCACACCGGCCGGCTGCGTATTTTTAAAAGTATTGGGTATCCAATACATCAATATTTAAAGAAATATCATTATCAGCTCTCGATATATGGAAAGGAATTATCGGAATATCGATTGTTATATCTACTTACAGTCCTAGAAAAATATTGGCTGCGCATTGTAAATATCCTGTGAGTTTTAAAGCTGTATATTTTAGTATTGATTTGTTATTAGATAGCTAGTAGCCTACCTGCCCCTTTAGAACAAGAATTAAAAGGAAAGTGATGCAGCCGGCCGGAGTGGCCGAGCGCTTCTAGACGCTACAGTCTGGCACCGCGCGACCGCTACGGTCGCAGGTTCGAATCCTGTCTTGGGCATGGATGTATGTGATGTCCTTAGGTTAGTTAGGTTTAAATAGTTCTAAGTTCTGCGGGACTCATGACCTCAGCAGTTAAGTCCCATAGTGCTCTGAGCAATTTTTTTGAAAGTGATGCAGGTTCACGCTTGGCGATATCCACTTTGCTAACAATGGTAACTGCATATAAGTGACACAATAATAGGTGTCCGATGGGTCTGTTGTTCCGTTTCGTCACACATCGGATTTTTCCGGAACACTTCATGTCGACTTCTCTCTTTTTCCATTTTTGCTAATGCCAGTGACTTAGCAGTTTTATTTATTTATTTTGAGCCAAGATCAACTGATTACAAAAAATAAGTTTTTTTTTGTTCCAGTGTTCTGGATAAATCAGAGCCTTACTTACTAGGGTTACATATTATTGCCTGGCATTTTTATCTACACAACTTTTTCTAAATTTAGTTGAGAGAACAATGTTACACTACTGACGGTCAAAATTGCTACACCACGGAGATGACGTACTACAGACGCGAAATTTAACCAACAGAAAGAAGATGCTGTAATAAGCAAATGATTAGCTTTTCAGAGCATTCACACAAGGTTGGCATCGGTGGCGACACCTACAACGTGCTGACACGAGGAAAGTTTCCAACCGATTACTCATACGCAAACAGCAGTTGCCTGGTGAAACGTTGTTGTGATGCCTCGTGTAAGGAGGAGAGATGCGTACCGTCACGTTTCCGACTTTGATAAAGGTCGGATTGTAGCCTGTCGCGATTGCGGTTCATCGCATCGCGACATTGCTGCTCACGTTGGTCGAGATCCAATGACTGTTAGCACAATATGGAGTCGGTGGGTTCAGGAGGGTAATACGGAACGCCGTGCTGGATCCCAACGGCCTCGTATCACTAGCAGTCGAGATGACAGGCATCTTATCTGCATGGCTGTAACGGATGGTGCAGCCACGTCTCGATCCCTGAGTCAACAAATGGGGGCGTTTGCAAGACAATAGTCATCTGCACGAACAGTTCGACGACGTCTGCAGCAGCACGGACTATCAGCTCAGAGACCGTGGCTGCGGTTACCATTGACGCTGCACCACAGACAAGAGCGCCTGCGATGGTGTACTCAACGACGAACCTGGGTGCACGAATGGGAAAACGTCATTTTTTCGGATGAATCCATGTTCTGTTTACAGCTTCATGATGGTCGCATTCGTGTTTGGCGTCATCGCGGTGAACACACATTGGAAGCGTGTATTCGTCATCGCCTTACTGGCGTATCACCCGGCGTGATGGCATGGGGTGCGATTGGTTACACGTCTCGGTCACCTCTTGTTCGCATTGACGGCACTTTGAACAGTGGACGTTACATTTCAGATGTGTTACGACCCGTGGCTCTACCCTTCATTCGATCCCTGCGAAACCCTACATTTCAGCAGGATAATGCACAACCGCACGATTTAGGTTCTGTACGGGCCTTTCTGGATACAGAAAATGTGCGACTGCTGCCCTGGCCAGCACATTCTCCAGATCGTCTGGTCAATGGTGGCCGATCAACTGGCTCGTCACAATACGCCAATCACTACTCTTGATGAACTGTGGTATCGTGTTGAAGCTGCATGGGTAGCTGTACCTGTACACGTCATCAAAGCTCTGTTTGACTCAACGCCCAGTCGTATCAAGACCGTTATTACGACCAGAGGTGGTTGTTCTGGATACTGATTTCTTAGTATCTATGCACCCAAATTGTGTGAAAATGTAATCACATGTCAATTCTAGTATAATATGTTTGTCCAATGAATACCCGTTTATCATCTGCATCTCTTAGTGGTGTAGCAATTTTAGTGGCCAGTAGTGTACATATATGGACTATACATAAAAACAATTTCTTATTGCAATACTTAGAGTAAGGAATCTACAGTTTGTGACACAGTATTCAGATCTGAGATTCAAATATTTACAGATTGTGACACAGTCTAAGATCTGAGATTACATATATTTTTAGATAGATGGTCTTCCATCATACGAGTGTACTAAATCTAGAAACGCATCTGTTGAATATACAGGATTGTTTAGGACCCATAATTTCAATTTCCCTTTTCATTTTTGTAATGGGCTATTTGGAGATATTATGATGGAGGCAATTCAGTAGTTTTATGCCTGCATAGCGAGGGCTTTTCTCATAAAGTGTTGTTCTATGAGAGATGATGTGGGGTCTCTCTCTACCTCTAGTGTTGTGATGATGTATCTCTTTATTAAGTATTTTGTTACTTTTTACTGCCATAATGATTATCTTCAGTGCATACAGGTTATGAACAGTTAGTGTTTTAAATTCCTTAAACTAATTTCTGCGGGATTCTTTCCCATAATTCTAAGCGCCTTCTTTTGTAAGGTAAGTACATTTTTCATATTACCTTTACTGCTGGATCCCCATACCTCTATCCCATAACTTAGATGGGATTCAAATAGTGCAAAATACATGGTGAAAAGTATTTAAACCGACAAACTCTGGGAGGTTGTAGGGGACATCAAAACTAATATTTTTCCCTAATGTCATTTTTTCCTATGAGGAGTATTTAAACTGGTTGAGGAAGATTTCTCTGACAGCAAATTAATTAAACCAACAAACACTTTTCCATTTTTTTATGACCAAGAGACAACACATTAACACAACCCAATTTCAATTACAGTAGATATTCAAAAATGCCTCCATTGACACGTAAACAAAGGTTACACCGTCGGATCATGTTCTGTCTGACACGGGCAAAAACCCCAGGAGTATCCCGAATTGTTCCTGCTGCTGCTACTATCCGGGCAACCAGATCCTCTTCTGATGCAACAGGAGTTGCGTAAATAAGATTGCGCATCTCTCCCCACAGAAAAAAGTCTAGAGGGGACATATGTGGGGATCGAGCAGGCCACGGTACAGGACCACCTCTGGCAATCCACGTTTCTGGGAACCGTTGGTCCAGGAATCGATGCACACGACGACTGAGATGTGCCGGCGCCCCGTCATGTTGGAACCACATGCGTTGTCTTGTAGGGAGCGGGACGTCTTCCAGCAATTCTGGTAATGCTCTGGCGAGAAAATTGTAATAGTGCCTGCCATTTAATGGCCTAGGTAGCAGATACGGCCCAATTAAACAGTCCCCAATAACACTGACCCACACATTAACGAAGAACCGCACTTGATGAGCGCTAGTAACTGTGGCATGTGGGTTATCCTCACCCCAAACATGCGAATTGTGCATGTTGAAGACTCCATCACGCTCGAACGTTGCTTCATTGGTAAACAACACAGAGGATGGAAATGTAGGATGCATTTCACACTGTTCCAGGTACAACTGCGAAAACTGTGCTCTGGGTGGATAATCAACTGGTTCCAGGTTGTGGACACGCTGTAAGTGAAATGGATGTAACAATTGCTCTCGAAGGACTGTTCTTACATTCGTCTGATTCGTCCCCATATTACGTGCAATTGCACGAGTGCTGATTGAAGGATCCCGCTCCACATGTTGTAAGGCAGCTTCCTCAAACTGCAGCCTTCTTACCATGCGACGGTGTCCCTGTCCAGGTAATCTGCTAATGACCCGGTCTCACGCAGATGTTGGTACACAGCAGCAAAGGTCGTATGATGCGGGATACGGCGATTAGGATATTGTTGTTGATAAACCCGCTGTGCAGCTCGTCCGTTGTGGTGCGCTACGTAGTACGCACCAACCATATCAGTGTACTCACTCCAGGTGTATCGCTCCATTAGGAAACAGAGACAATGCACTACTACACTGGTGGACAGCAGTTGCCTACAACTGAAGAGCGTAATAAGCCCTCTAACAATTGAGGATCGTAATACGGCCTCTAACAACTGAAGAGCGTAAGACGGCCTCCACCGAAACAATACTCCTCATAGGAAAAAATGACATTAGGGAAAAATATTTATTTTGATGTCCCCTACAACTTCCCAGAATTTGTCTGTTTAAATACTTTTCACCCTGTATATTTGCCTCGGAGTGGTGATGTTGCAAAAAGGAGTCAGTTTACTTCGGACATACATGGTAGTACATAGCTTTTTGCAAATATCATTTACATGATCAGACCAGTTTAACTCTGCACCAACTGTCAGGCCCAGAAATTTGGCCGAGTATTGTTTTTTAATGTATTCGTCACCCATTAAAATTTGTTTTTCGTGACTGTAGTGCCAGAATTGTGTGGTCAAGCTAAACGCTGCAGTATCTATCTGTTGGTAGTGCCGAGCGGCGAGTACCGATTACATCAGTGTTTCCATTCACACGTGTCTGCCCACGGCAAAGACCAATCTTGTCATTTAGATTTCTGTTCATCATCTCCAGCAACTGTTTTTGAAGGATGCCGATGTGAAGAAATAGTACACTAGTTACATTAAAAATCGATTTTTAACGCAGCTGATGTGCTATTATTTCATTCAGCACCCCCTCCCTCCCAGTGCAATCAGACTTCTTCTTTTGAGCCACTTGTACTTGCTTCACACAATCAAGAGAAAGACTGGCTGTGATGATAGCTCAAAACGTAGTAAGACTCCTTCACGCAGTTAAACTAAAGTCATGTTCTCCTACAATTTAAAAAGAACAACTTCAAATATTTACGGAAAATTGCGAAAAAAATATAATATAAAATAAAAATGTCAGCACTCATTATCACCATTTTGATATCAATGTAGCGATGTGTGTCAGAAAAATATATCAACGATGTATGTCGATATTTTTTGGAAGAAATATCGATATATCGATATCTTACGAACAGTCCTAGTCTATGGGTGCTGTATGGCACTCCGCACTTCCAGCAGTTATCGGGTTTTTGCACCTTGGATTCGCTAATTCTCACTCAACCAGCTCCCCAATTGACATTGTGAGGCTGAGTGCACCATGTTCCGGTCCTTCCACCGACAAAAATCCCCAGCAATACCGGGAATCGAATCTGGGAAAGCTGGTCACTTTTTTCCCCACCTTCTTTCTTTCAATGTGTTTCTTTGTTTTTATATCATCAGCAGTTGCACGTCATCAGTCGTTCAGTTCAGATGTCACATGACATCTTTTAAATTCTCTTGATGATAATTTCAAATGGTTCAAATGGCTCTGAGCACTATGGGACTTAACACCTGAGGTCATCAGTCCCCTAGAACTTAGAACTACTTAAACCTAACTAACCTAAGGACATCACACACATCCATGCCCGAGGCAGGATTCGAACCTGCGACCGTAGCGGTCGCGCGGTTCCAGACTGAAGCGCCTAGTACCGCCCGGCCACACCGGCCGGCTAAAATTAGTACGCATTGTATAGTTACTGTTACTAGAGCCGAGGGCGCACGTTTACGAAAGATTGCTTAGTGATTATTGGCTGTTGTCAATATCAATATACGTAATGGTTCACGGCAAATATTTCGAATTTTCCTTTCTTACTCTGCTGCTAAGTGTCTACAAATTGCCTCGAAATTAATAAATTTATAGTGGTATCCATGAATTGTTATGATATAAATCATTATCTGCACTTATTGTAACTGGTAAGTCTCTTAACCTAACACTATATATAAAAAAAAAAAAAATATTTCGAGTCTTAGCGGCATGGAAGTGGCGTAGTTACACATTTACGTGTTAATAACAACTTCTTTATTATTTCAGTTTGTATTTTTGCAAGAAAAGCGTTGTTTTGTAATGTCACTACATTGTAAACTGACATTCACATCTGAACCTAACTTTGATCCGTGAATTTTCGTCTGTCAAAGTTGATCTCACTTCACCTCGATATAAGCTAGGATTAAGGGGAGGTTTACTATCTTTTGGTTAAAAAAATCGTTTTTTTAAAAATTGCATTTTTGGATTCATAAAAGTGTTTAGAATACGCCACTGAAACGGTTTTTCCGAATACGGAACGGAAATGTTTGTTATTCGCGGTTGAACAAAAAAATTCACGTGCCCGAAATCGGCCTTTTTCACGGACCAGTTTTATTTCCTTTCGGAGGACGAGTTGTTGCACCGGTGTTGGGAGGAAACACACAAAATTCAAATGAAAGTTTGAACGCGTGCGTTTGGAAGTTAGCCCCCAAGCATTTGCATTGTGGCGCGAAGGCTGTGGAGATTGCGACTTTCCTGGCAGTGGGCAGCTTCAACGAAGGGTATTCAGCAATTCTGAAGACCGTGAAAACGATGGACGTTACCCTGGGACTCTATTCGACGCAGTTCGCCAAGCATTCGGACGACCACCTGATTCAAGCGGCCGAAAACCGCTTGTCACCGGCCGTACGAGCGGCTCTGGAGCAGCACAGGATGGCCAAGATCGAGCAGAACGCCCTCTATGAGGAAGAGAAAGCACTACTTTATGGACCCGGAGTAGCAGATTGAACATACGTTGTATAATATTTCATTTATATGTAGTCAAAGCTTCAAACGCACTTTTCTCAAGATGATGTTTTGTTAACCGCGCGGTATGGTAACTTCAAATCTACTGAACCGATTGGCATGATTCTTTGTTTCCGACGAAGCTAACTAAATTGTCAAGGAGTTGAACGACTTTTATTCCCATCCATGAACTACAAATACTTTTTACTAGGCCGATGAAATCGAAAAATCGTTAAAAAACCCTATTTTTCTTCAAATGGCCGCCATTTTGTTTCCCATACTCCAATTAACTTAAGCGAGGTACAACTCCTAAAGGGTCTTATATACTTCGCTTACGACAACTCAATTTTGATTTTAGACGAGCCGGCTGACCTGTGACATACCGCGAATGGATGTCTACATCGAAATTTTGTTTCGTTCCGACGGCACTTCCGCCTTTGCTCTTCGACATTTTCGGTCGAAAAAATTCCAGTTTTTAGAGGAAATATCAGTAAACATTTTGACCAAATTTGACATTGATATCTTGCGGCTGGTTCCGGCGGAGGTTCGAGTCCTCCCTCGGGCATGGGTGTGTTTGTTTGTCCTTGGGGTAATTTAGGTTAAGTAGTGTGTAATCTTAGGGACTGATGACCTTAGCAGTCAAGTCCCATAAGATTTCACACACATTTGAACATTTTTTTGAACATTGATATCTATAACAGATCCCGACAAAAAAAATTCTCAAAGAACATGCTTTTTTCGGGCCAAAGATAGTAAACCTTTCCTTAACGTTTATACAACGCAGATTTCCGAGTTAAGCTTGATGTGAGGTCATTTTCCGTGTTAATCGAAGGTCAGATGCTTTATACAACCGGCCCTTAATCATTTACGTACCCAACGATGGTGTGTACATGTACGAAGTTACACTGACTTTCAACCATGTCTTCTCGAAGCTTCTTCTTCTTTTTTCAGGGAGTGTAGTTATGCTCTCGCTCATGTTCTAAATACCACTGCAAAGTGCACGTGGCAGAAGGTACTGTCCATTATAGGTACTATGCACTACGGTTTCTTTCTGTGCCATTTGCATATGGAGCATAAAAAGAAATGACCTCCTAATTGCCTATGTGAGTGCTGAACTAGTCTAATATTGTTGTAAGGGTTCCTATGGGAGCAGTATGTATGAGGTTATAGTGTATTTCTAGTTGTCTCTCTTAACAGCAGTGTTCGAAATTTCATAAATGCCCTTTTGTGCGACAGTTTTCATCTATCTTCAACAGTTTGCCAATTCAAGTTTTTTGTTATCGTGTATTTCTAGTTGTCTCTCTTAATAGCAGTTTTCGAAATTTCATAAATGCCCTTTTGTGCGATAGTTTTCATCTATCTTCAACAGTTTGCCAGTTCAAGTTTTTTTATCATTTTTGTGTCATTCTCCTCCAGGTATAACCATCCATGCTGCCCTATTAGTCCTATTTGTTACGAGTCCCAAACAACTGAGCAATATTTTAGAGCGATTTGGAAGTAATCTCTTTTGCAGATCGATTAAGTTTTCCTTGTATCTATACTTAAATCCGTACTCTGCAAAGCACCGTGAAGCGCACGACAGAGTGAATATCCCTTTAAACCAGTTGTGAAGGTTTCTTTCCGTTCCATTCACGTACTGAGTGTGGGAAGAACGATTGTTTAAATGCCTCTCTGAGTGCAGTAATTATTCTGATCTTCTCCTCACGGTCCCCATGTAAGCGATACATAAAGGGCTGCAGTATGTTCCTAGAGTAATCATTTAAAGGTGGTTCTTGAAACTTTATTAATAGACTTTCTCAGCATGGTTTACGACTATATTCAAGAGTCTGCCAGTTCAGTTTCTTCAGCATCTCAGTGATACACTCCCACTGATTAAACAAACCTGTGGCAATTCGTGCTGCCCTTCTCTGTATACGTTCAATACCACCTGATAGTCCTAACTCATAGAGGTCCCACACACTTGAGCGTTATTCTAGGATGGGTCATATTAGCAATTTTGCGAGTAATCTCTTTTGTAGATTGCGTTTCCTCAATATTCTTTCAATTAACCATCTACCGACTGCTTTATGCACGACGGATCCTATGTGATCATTTCATTTGAAACAGTTACACCTCTCCTAACTACAATCTATCGCAGATCTCTCGAACGAAAAACGGTGCCCAGTATTTCGAAGAAAGCACAAATCACACGCGTCTTCAAGAAGGTTAGTAGAAATGACCCTCACAATTACCGTCCTATATCTTTATATCGTCCAATATCATCGACTTGTTGTAGAATCTTGGAACGTACTCTGAGCTTAAACATAATGAAATATCTTGAACAGAATGACCTCCTCAGTGCCAACCAGCATGCATTCGGAAAACATAGATCATGTGAAACCCAACTTTTCTCACATGACACGATGAGAGCTTTGGATTGGGGCAGTCAGATAGACAAAGTATTTCATGATTTCTGAAAAGCATTTGACTCCGTACCACACATTTGCTTATTGTCAAAAACACTGTCACATGATGTATCAAGTGAAATTTGTGACTGGATTGAAGACTTTTGTGTAGGGAGGACACAGTAACATACCTTGGAGGGTCATTGTCAGATGCAGAAATAATTTTGGGTGTGCCCCAAGGAAGAATGTTGGGACCCTTTCTGTTCATGTTGTATGTTAATGACCTTGCGGACAATGTTAATACACTACTGGCCATTAAAACTGCTACACCACGAAGATGACGTGCTACAGACGCGAAATTTAACCGACAGGAAGAAGATGTTGTGATATGCAAATAATTAGCTTTACAGAACATTTACACAAGGTAGGCGCCGGTGGCGACAACTTCAACGTGCTGCCATGAGGAAAGTTTCCAACCGATTTCTCATACAAAAACAGCGTTTGACCGGCGTTGCCTGGTGATGAAACGTTGTTGTGATGCCTCTTGTAAGGAGGAGAAATGCTTACCATCACGTTTCCAACTTTAATAAAGGTCGGACTGTTGCCTATCGCGATTGCGGTTTGTCGTATCGCGACAATACTACTCGCGTTGGTCGAGATCCAATGACTGTTAGCAGAATATGGAATCGGTGGGTTCAGGAGGGTAATACGGAGCGCCGTGCTGGATCCCAACGGCCTCGTATTACTAGCAGTCGAGGTGACAGGCATCTTATCCACGTGGCTGTAACGGATCGTGCAGCCACGTCTCGATCCCTGAGTCAACAGATGGGGACATTTTCAAGACAACCATCTGCACAAACAGTTCGACGACGTTTGCAGCAGCACGGACTATCTGCTCGGAGACCGTGGCTGCGGTTACCCTTGACGCTGCATCACAGACAGGAGCGCCTGCGATGGTGTACTCAACGACAAACCTGGGTGCACGAATGGCAAAACGTCATTTTTTTCGGATGAATCCGGGTTCATGATGGTCGCATCCGTGTTTGGCGACATCGCGGTGAACACACATTGGAAGCGTGTATTCGTCATCGCCATACTGGCGTATCACGCGGGGTGATAGTATGGGGTGGCATTGGTTACACGTCTCGGTTCGCATTGACGGCAATTTGAACAGTGGTCGTTACATATCAGATGTGTTACGACCCGTGGCTCTACCCTTCGTTCGATCCCTGCGAAACTCTACATTTCAGCAGGATAATGCATGACCGCATGTTGCAGGTCCTGTACGGGCCTTTCTGGATACAGGAAACTGCTGCCCTGGCCAGCACATTCTCCAGATCTCTTACCAACTTAAAACGTCTGGTCAATGGTGGTCGAGCAACTGGCTCGTCTCAATACGCCAGTCACTACTCTTGATGAACTGTGGTATAGTGTTGAAGCTGCATGGGCAGCTGTACCTGTACACGCCATCCAAGCTCTGTTTGACTCAATGCCCAGGCGTATCAAGGCCGTTATTACTGCCAGAGGTGGTTGTTCTGGGTACTGAGTTCTCAGGATCTATGCACCCAAATTGCGTGAAAATGTAATCACATGTCAGTTCTAGTATAATATATTTGTCCAATGAATACCCGCTTGTCATCTGCATTTCTTATTGGTGTAGCAATTTTAATGGCCAGTAGTGTAGTAACCTTAGACTTTTTCCAGATAATGAGCGAAGTAGGCAGTAGACTTTGGTTTATTGGTAGCTCACTACAGCCGGCCAAAGTGGCCGTTCGGTTCTAGGCGCTACAGTCTGGAACCGACCGACCGCTACGGTCGCAGGTTCGAATCCTGCCTCGGGCATGGATGTGTGTGATGTCCTTAGGTTAGTTAGGTTTAAGTAGTTCTAAATTCTAGGCGACTGATGACCTCAGAAGTTAAGTTGCATAGTGCTCAGAGCCATTTGAACCATTTTTGGTAGCACACAACAAAGGAGATTGCTTACAAATCACTTGTGTGACCCATTCTAGAAAAATCCTCAAGTATGTGGGACCTGTACCAGATAAGGCTAATGAAGGATATTGAACATATACAGAGAAGCGCGGCACTAATGGTCTCAGGTTTGTTTGAACCATGAGAGAGTGCTACATTGTTGCTGAAGAAACTGAACTGGTGTACTCCTGAAGATAGATGTAAACTATCTACATCTACATGTAGATAGTTTCATCTACATGGTTACTCTCCAATTCACACTTAAGTGCCTGGCAGAGGGTTCATCGCACCATTTTCATTCTGCTTCTCTACCATTCCACTCTCGAAGGGCGCGTGAAAAAGGAACCTCTAAATCTTTTCGTTCGAGCTGTGATGCCTCTTATTTTATTATGATGATCATTTCTCCCTACGTAGGTTAGTGTCAACAAAATACAGGGTGAGTCACCTAACATTACCGCTGGATATATTTCGTAAACCACATCAAATACTGAAACTTCCTGGCAGATTAAAACTGTGTGCCCGACCGAGACTCGAACTCGGGACCTTTGCCTTTCACGGGCAAGTGCTCTACCAACTGAGCTACCGAAGCACGACTCACGCCCGGTACTCACAGCTTTACTTCTGCCAGTACCTCGTCTCTTACCTTCCAAACTTTACAGAAGCTCTCCTGCGAGGTACTGGCAGAAGTAAAGCTGTGAGTAACGGGCGTGAGTCGTGCTTCGGTAGCTCAGTTGGTAGAGCACTTGCCCGCGAAAGGCAAAGGTCCCGAGTTCGAGTCTCGGTCGGGCACACAGTTTTAATCTGCCAGGAAGTTTCATATCAGCGCACACTCCGCTGCAGAGTGAAAATCTCATTCTGGCACATCAAATACTGACGAATCGATTCCACAGACCGAAAGTGAATAGAGGGGCTAGTGTAATTGGTTAATACAAAGCATTAAAAAAATACACGGATTATGTTTTTTAACACAAACATACGTTTTTTAAAATGGAACCCCGTTAGTTTTGTTAGCACATCTGAACATATAAACAAATACATAATCAGTGCCGTTTGTTGCATTGTAAAATGTTAATTACATCGGGAGATATTGTAACCTAAAGTTAACGCTTGAGTACCACTCCTCCGCTGTTCGATCGGGTGTATCGGAGAGCACCGAATTACGTAGGCATCCAAAGGGAACGGTGATGGACCTTAGGTACAGAAGAGACTGGAACAGCACATTACGTTCACATGCTAACACGTTTTTATTGGTCTTTTTCACTGACACTCATGTACATTACCATGAGGGGTGAGGTACACGTACACAAGTGGTTTCGGTTCTCAATTACGGAGTGGAATATAGTGTGTCCCGACATGTCAGGCCAATAGATGTTCAATGTGGTGGCCATCATTTGCTGCACACAATTGCAATCTCTGGCGTAATGAATGTCATACACGCCGCAGTGCATCTGGTGTAATGTCGCCGCAGGCTGCCACAATACGTTGTTTCATATCCTCTGGGGTTGTAGGCCCATCACGGTACACATTCTCCTTTAACGTACCCCACAGAAAGAAGTCCAGAGGTGTAAGATCAGGAGAACGCGCTGGCCAATTGATGCGTCCTCCACGTCCTATGAAACGCCCGTCTAACATCCTGTCAAGGGTCAGCCTAGTGTTAATTGCGTAATGTGCAGGTGCACCATCATGCTGATACCACATACGTCGACGCGCTTCCAGTGGGACATTTTCGAGCAACGTTGGCAGATCATTCTGTAGAAACGCGATGTATGTTGCAGCTGTTTGGGCCCCTGAACGTCGGAGGTTTCAAGCGTCAACTTTAGGTTACAATATCTCCGGATGTAATTAACATTTTCCAATGCAACAAACGGCACTGATTACGTATTTGTTTATATGTTCAGATGTGCTAACAAAACTAACGGTGTTCCATTTAAAAAAACGTAGGTTTGTGTTAAAAAACATATTTCCGTGCATTTTTGTATGGTTTGTATTAAACAATTACACTAGCCCCTCTCCTCACGTTCGGTCTGTGGAATCGGTTCATCAGTATTTGATGTGGTTTACGAAATATATCCAGCGGTAACGTTAGGTGACTCACCCTGTATTTTCGTATTCAAAAGAGAAAGTTGGTGATTGAAATTTCGTAAATAGATCTCGCAGTAAAGAAGACCGCCTTTGTTTCAGTGACAGCCAGCCGAACTCGCGTATCATATCAGTGACACTCTCACCCCTACTGCACGATAACACAAAACGAGCTGCACTTCTTTGCACTTTTTCAATATCCTTCGCCAATCCTACCTGCTAAGGATCCCACACCGCGCAGCAATATTCCAGCAGAGGACGGACACGTGTAATGTAGGCTGTCTCTTTAGTGGGTTTGTTGCATCTTCTAAGAGATCTGCCAAAAAAGTGCAGTGTTTGTTTCGCCTTCCCCACAATAGTATCTATGTGGTCTTTCCAATTTAAGTTGCTCGTAATTGTAATTCCTAGGTGTTTAGTCGAACTGACATCCCTTAGATTTGTGCGATTTATCGTATATCCAAAATTTATCGGATTTCTTTTAGTACCCATGTGGATGACCTCGCACTTTTCCTTGTTTAGTGCCAATTGCCAGCTTTCGCACCATACAGATATTCTCTCTAGATCATTTTGTGATTGGAATTGATCGTCTGATGATTTTGCTAGACGGTAAATTACAGAGTCATCTGAAAATAATCTAAGGGAGTTGCTCAGATCATTTATACAAATCAGGAACAACAGAAGGCCTATGACACTACCTTGCGGAACGCCAGATATCACTTCTGTTATACTCGATGATTTACCGTCTATCACTACGAACTGTGACCTCTCTGAGAGGAAATCACGAATCCAGTCACACAACTGAGACGATAATCTATATGCACGCAATTTGATTAACAGTCGCTTGTGAGGAACGGTATCAAAAGCTTACTGGAAATATAGGAATATGGAATCGATCTGAGATCCCTTGTCGACATTACTTCATGGGAATAAAGAGCTAGCTGTGCTGCACAAGAACGATATTTTCTGAATCCGTGTTGGTTATGCATCAATAAGTCATTTTCTTCAAGGTGATTCATAATGTTCGAGTACGGTATATGCTCCAAAATCCTACTGCAGATTGAGGTCAGTGATATGGGTCTGTAATTCAATGGGTTACTCCTATTTCCTTTCTTGAATATTGGTGTGACCTGTTCTAGTTTCCAGTCTTCAGGAACAGACATTGCGTCAAGTGAGCGGTTGTATATAATTGCTAAGAAAGGCGTCATTGTGTCTGCATACTCTGAAAGAAACCTGATTGGTATACCATCTGGACCGGAAGACTTGCCTTTCTTATGTGATTTGTTTCGTAACACCTAAGATATCTACTTTTATGTTACTTATGCTGTTCTGGTTTCGAATTCAGGAATATTTATTGAAGAATGTCTACTGACTAAGTTTCAAGAACCGGCTTTAAATGATTACTCTAGTAATATACCATAGCCCCCAATGTATCGCTCACATAGGTATTGTGAGGATAAGATTAGAATAATTACTGCCCCACAGAGAGGCAGTCAAATGGAACGAGAAGAAACCCTAATAACTGGCACAATGGGACGTACCCTCTGCCATGCACTTCATGACGGTTCGCAAAGTATGGCTGTATATGTATACATGGATGTATTTCATTATAGCTAACTGCATCATCTGCAAAAAGTCTGCAAGGTCATCAATGAACAACAAGGTTCCCAATACACATCCCTGGGGCACACCCGAAGTTATTTCTACAACTGACGATGACTCCTCATCCCTCCATACCAAAAAATCCTCAGTCCAGTTACAAATTTCACTTGATACCCCATGTGATCGTACTTTTGAGTATAAGCGTAGGTGCGGTGCTTCGTCAAATGCTTTTCGGAAATCAATAAACACTGCATCTACCTAGTCCCCTTGATCCAAAGCCTTCAGAAAAGTGCAAGTTGGGTTTCGCATGATGAACACTTTCAGAATTTGTGCTGTTTGGATGGAGGAGGTCATTCTGTTCGAGAAACCTTATTATGTTTGAGCTCAGAATATGTTCTAAGATGCTACAACAAATCGATATTAATGATAGTGAATGGCAGTCTTGTGGATCACTTCTACTGCCCTTCTTGTAGACGGGTGGGGCCTGTACTCCTTCCAACTACTGCGCACGGCTGTTTGTTGGAGGAATCTACGATAGATTATAGATAGAAGAGAGGCTAACTCAGTCGCAAATTCAGTACAGAATCTGGGAGTGATTCCATCGGGCCCTGGAACTGTGTTCTATTTTAACGATTTCAGCTGTTTCTCAGCGCCACTGATTCAACATCTATTTCACTCATCTTTTCAGTGGTTCTAGAATTGAACTGGGGCGAGTGTCCTGAGTTTTTCATTGTGAAGGGCATTTGAAAACGGATTTAAGCATTTTAACTCCAGTTTCAGTTCCTGACCCACTCGTGAGTGGCAGGACACTAACTCTGATGCCATTAACAGCCTTTACATATGATCAGTATTTAGTTTTGTGATAGATCATTTATCAATATTCTTCTAGGCTAGTGATTGTAGCCGGACGGGGTGGCCGTGCGGTTCTAGACGCTACAGTTTGGAACCGCGAGACCGCTACGGTCGCAGGTCCGAATCCTGCCTCGGGCATGGATGTGTGTGATGTCTTTGGGTTAGTTAGGTTTAAGTAGTTGTAAGTTCTAGGGGGCTGATGACTTCAGATGTTAGGTCCCATAGTGCTCAGAGCCATTTGAACCATTTTTTAGTGATTGTAGGCTATACACATTGCTTCCTTGACAGCCAATGTGTTTCATTCATCGCCTGTCTATCTGTAGCCTTATGCTTTGTTTTACACCTGTCGTACAGTATTGTCTGTTTCTTTAGAAGTTCCTTTAGAGCGACTGTATTCCACGGAGAGTACCTCCCATTATGAACTGTTCTACTGGTACATGCCTATCCAGTCCTTCGTCAACTATCCTTTTAAACCTGAGCCATATTTCCTCTGTATGATCGTTTCCTGTGCTGAAAGTTTCAAGCTCCTCATTGAGATATGACGCTCTGCTTTTTTATCTAGTTTGACGAGAATGATGATGATGATTATGATGATGAGGCCCCATACTTCTTGATAGAGCGTAGGGGAACAATGTGGGAGACCAGCACTGCTGTGGTAGGCAAGGTCCTAGTGGAGGTGGGTTGCCATTGCCTGTCTCCGACCGTAATGGGGATGAATGATGATGATGAAGGCGACACAACAACATCCAGTCATCTCGAGCCAAGTGAAAATCCCCAACCCCACCGGGAATCGAAGAGAGGAAGCTACCACGAGACCACGAGCTGTGGGCTTTATCTAGTTTACTGAACATATATATCTATCTTTCTACTTCTTTTAGAAAATGTATTGTAACTGGATAGATAAAAATCTACTCATCAAGTGGCGTCAGGAGAACACCTATATGAAAGGTATTAATGTCTGCAAGCTTTTGAAGCCAGTGCATCCTTCTTCTGGCAGAACGGTTGAAGGGGAGGGAAGAAAGGTGAAGGAAAAGAAATGGAGAGGTTTAGGAAAAGGGGTAGATTTCAAGAAAGTCACCCAGAAAACCCAGCAGGGGAGACTTACCACATAGGATGAGAAGGCAAGACCGCTTGTTGGGGACTGCACTGGACGAGATGTATGTTCTCATGCTGCCGCTTAGTGAGTAGATTTTTTTATCAATCTGGTTACATTCTATTTTCAAAATTATCTATCCAATTATACTGTATTTTCAAAAACTGATTATTTCAACTTGTGTTGCTTGTCCTTTTTGCTTCATAATTATTGTTTCCACAACTGTTTCATGGTCACCTGTACCAGTTCCAATGAGGGTATGCTCGAAGACGTCAGGTCTGTTTATTGCCATTAGATCCTGCTAATTAACTGAAGTTTGCTACCTGCTTCATCTATGATTGAGCTTATGTAATAATTCATTTCACGTTCCCACAAATTTTTACACTGGACATTTGTGCATTTTCACTGATTCCAGTTATTACTCACTGACTTCATAGCCACTGAACAATATTCTATATTTTGTAATATATAAAGCAAATTGCCAGTCTTAGTACCACTTTGATATATTATCATGATCTGCCTAAATATTTGTGCAACTTTTTTTGGATAGCACTTCTTTATAAATATTCATCATCAGTAAAAGCCTGAGATTGTTATTACTGATACTATACATGTATTATCCCCAAGATGTAGATTGTTTAAATATTTGTTGTCTGCGAGAGTGAAATGCCTTTGCACCACATTCGAGTTTGTCTATGTTAGTCACTATTGTTTCATAGGGAAAAACAATGTATTTAATGTGAGGGTGGATCTTATTCCAGCATGTAAAAAATTTACACTCTGACATTTTAAAAGCATGATTTTTACCAATATTGTCTCAGATTCGATTATATTGTTCATACCATTACATATTACTGTATCATATAGAAAAAGAAAATTTACATAAACACATTTTCCTATGAATGTACATTTTCACCTGCATTACTTGGGATAAAGTTTGAATACATACTGTCCATGTAATAGAAAATAGCTATTTAAAAGAAGTTTCTGTAGAGCCATATTATTATTGTATTATTTTCATTAGTATTGTATTATAGTTTGTTGATACAAGTTTGTAAATATGATATTGGACAAGTCAAGTATACATTTTTACAAGTAATTTTTACTATTAATTTGTTACATGAAAGTGTGAGCAATATTACTAGAAGATAACAGACATCACATTGTACTTGCACTTGCTAGGTGGGACATAACACTTTTTTTTAAATGTTGTGAAATGGAATGGTACATGGTGGAGCAAAATAGAAATAAATACAGACTGATATATTACATACTTTAAGGAAACATACATTATACATAATTATCAGCTTTAAATTATCTTTTATTAGGAAAATTGGTTAACGTTTATAATCTTTTTAAAAAATCATGTACTGTGTAGAAGTTTTACTTCAAAAAAATATATGTATTTTTTAATTTTATATGTGCAAACTCTTGACATTTCTGTTCTTTTTGTTTCATCTGGTAAATTATGATACACACGCACCGATATCCCAACATGTAGAACTCTTTTCTGGTGACCAGTTGTTCTGGACTGAATCATATCTATTGAAATCTATTGCACGCGGTGGATTTAGCCTTCGCTCGACGCTTCACTAAAGTTGCGTTTCGATATTTTATCTCCCCAATAAAACCAGCCCGCCCGATGGGAAACAGCTCACTAAAAGCGTCTCTTCGGAATTGGAAACGGTTTCAGTGCTTCGCATTTCGCTCCTGCAATACCAGAGAAAGAGAAATTACGTCTCTACATCTTTGGTGACAGAGCGGGAAAGAAATTTCAGCAGATCCAGTCTTCCGACGGATATTTCTCCTCTCTTTTACGACGCAAACAACGGATACACCAGTATTGCTAGCCATCAATAGTTATTACCAGTTCCACCTTCAACTGTCGGCGAAGGCTGCCGCTACGCCCCGTTCACTTGTTTCTGACACAGCCGAGAGATGGCTCTGACAATCTCCTCCTACGGCTTCGAAGCGAAAGCGGCTTACAGAACACGAACAGATCGTCGTTTCTTAATTGGAAAGGCGAAATCGGGATGAGAAAGGGCGTCCTAAGGGACCTCATTGTTTCGTCGCTGTCGGCTACAAAGTCCCTGAGCTGTGAGCCTACATTCCGCTGGTTTCTCAACGTTTTACACCACACTGTCTTCCCCAGCGGACGGAACTCGGCATACTCACAAACTTACTGGGTCAATGTAATGTTTCTGTCTTGTGTATTGAAGCTTTGAATCAAAAGAGGAGGTAAATGAAGCTAACATGAAACGTGTGTTTGATATCTGTTCTCAAATACAGCGTATATAAGCATTTGAAAATGTTGACTGCAATACTCTCTTTCAAATTCTGAAGGAGGTAGGGATCAAATGTAGGGAGCGAAAGGCTATTTACAATTTGTACAGAAACCAGATGGCAGTTATAATGGTCGAAGGGCATGAAAGGGAAGCGGTGGTTGAGAAGGGAGTGAGACAGGTTTGTAGCCTACTGCCGATGTTATTCAATCTGTATATTGACACAAAAGGACACAAAAGATAAATATGGAGCAAGAATTAAAATCCACGGAGAAGAAATAAAAATGTCTGCTGATGACACTGTAATTCTTTCAGAGACAGCAAAAGACCTGGAACAGAATGGACAGTATCTTGAAAGGAGGCTATGCAATGAACATCAACAAAAGCAAAACGAAGATAATGGAATGTAGTCGAATTAAATCAGGTGACGCTGAGGTAATTAGACTAGGGAATGAGATACTTAAGGCAGTAGATGAGTTTTGCTATTTGGGGAGCAAAATAACTGATGATGGTCGAAGTAGAGAGGATATAAAATGTAGACTGGGAATGGCAAGGAAAGCGTTTCTGAAGAACAGAAATTTGTTAACATCAAGTATCGATTTAAGTGTCAGGAAGTCTTTTCGGGAAGTATTTGTATGGAGTACAGCCACGCATGGAAGTGAAATATGGACGATAAATAGTTTAGACAAGAAGAGAATAGAAGGTTTCGCAATGTGGTGCTACAGAAGAATTCTGAAGATTAGATGGGTATATCACATAACTAATGAGGAGGTATTGATTAGAATTGGGGAGAAGAGTAATTTGAGGCACAACTTGACTAGAAGAAGGGATCGGTTGGTAGGACATGTTCTGAGGCATCAAGGGATCACCAGTTCAGTATTGGAGGGCAGCGTGGAGGGTAAAAATCGTAGAGGAAGACCAAGAATACACTAAGCAGATTCAGAAGGATGTAAGTTGCAGTGGGAACTAGGAGACGAAGGAGCTTGCACAGGATAGAGTAGTATGGAGAGCTGCATCAAACCAGTTTCTGGACTGAAGACCACAACAACAACAACATATAAGTAGTAAGGGCTGTGCAAATATTTGCCGTACTTAGACTGACCAGATTTCGAAGAGGAAAGATTTGGACACTTTTGTTTATGGTTCAAATGGCTATGAGCACTATGGGACTTAACGTCTAAGGTCATCAGTCCCCTAGAACTTAGAACTACTTAAACCTAACTAACCTAAGGACAGCACACACATCCATGCCCGAGGCGGGATTCGAACCTGCGACCGTAGCGGTCGTGCGGTTCCAGACTGTAGCGCCTAGAACAGCTCGACCACCCCGGCCAGCCCACTTTTGTTTATACCTAACTTCATTACTACAATTACTGTCTTTCTTGACAGTTACTGTGGTGTTTTGAAATCGATTATAGGCCTGTGAAGATGCAGCAGCTGGAAAACTCACAACAATAACGTATCGTTATTTTGTGAATTAGAAAGGTAAATGTAGACACATTACATATAAATAGAAATCTTTAGTTAAAAATAATAAAAGATCGACATATACTTCTTTTCCTGCAACAGCTTGGATATATTTTCGATAGTGTTTAGTCACTTGCTAGGTACTTAAGTACATTTCGTTACTCCTAAAAGCTGTGTAATATTACAATTCTGTTATCAGATGCAAGTTTTACGTTTCATGCTAAATTTTAAATTTCATTTGACTACAGACTCTTTGGGCAAGCATGCATACATGCCAACAATATTCAATAAGCACTGCTAACACACGCCACATCACTCACTTCTTCACAAAATTAACTTCCATACAGTTGCAGGCCTGTTAAGAGAAATGGTTAAAGTGACGTTCCTTCATACTGAGACTTGGGACTCAGGGAAAGGCAGGATTCGGTGTGCACGGGGGGCCATACTCGGTTACCGTTGGTTGCTCAGTTGTTTTTTTTTTTAATCATGTACACTTTATTTGTAAACAATTACAAATAAGATTGACAATAAGGAACAATTACCAAATTTGACTCTTAAGACACAATGTCTAAAAAAAGTCTTATGCTAGTTGCACTCACGGCTGAAGGCCTTATTGACCATAAATTCAAGGTATTTGTCGGCTGAAGGCCCCAATAGTAATAACTCAAAAAACTATTTGACCGCTGAAGGCCTGGATAGTAAATTCTTATGAAGCAGTTAAACTTCTCCAAGAGATACTTAAATATTATAAAAAAGGGCAATCATCAAAATTTCATTATTAAGAGACAATATCCAATTAAAATTCTTAAGACCAATTGCATTCATGGCTAAAAGCCTTATTGGCAAGAAATTCAAATTATTTGGCAGATGAAGGCCCCAATAGTGATAACTCAAAAAAACAATTTGATTGCTGAAGGCCTGGATAGCAAGTTCTTAAGAAGCAATTAAACTTCTTGGACAGCTATTTAAAGAACAATCATGAACATTTCAGTGTTAAGATATTTGTCTAATTAAAATTTCTTAAGACAAGTTACACTCATGACTGAAGGCCTTATTAACAAGAAATTCAAATTATTTGTCGGCTAAAGGCCCCAATAGTAATAATTCAAAATTAAAATGTAAAAAACAATCATCACAATCCGACCAAACCAAGACAGAAGTGGGCCTCAGACAGTGCTCCAAGGATAGACTTGGGTAGGTGGCTCAACTTCGTAAATGATGAGACAGGCAGCCAAGAGTTGTATTCACTTAACCAGATGGGAACTCAAACTAGTGACAGTTTAAACGCAGATCAACAGTCTTGCAAAATCTACCTAACATCTGATAACCAATACAACAATGGAATAACCCAGGCAAGGCGGAACCGCCGGACAGCACTGCGTCTACAGAAGCCTGTGTTTAGAACATCCAGAAGCAGAAGGAACCACTATGACCAAAGTAGTGAAAAAGAAACAAAATATCCGAACCACAATCAAGGAGACTGTCGAACTACACACTTCACCGGGCAGCAGCGGCAAGGTGAGGAAAGATATACTGCCAGAAAAATACGCGACCTCCAGAGTGGAGGCAGAAAAATAACGCTGGTTGAACTCCATCAATAAACACAAGGAATTCAATGATTAATAATGAGAAGTGGAGGACGGCTAATTAATTTCGCCAACTCCAAACACTCCACTCGTTGATCTTCGTCTCAGTGACCCTGCGAGCAGCAACACGTGAACAAACAGCGTGATCTCAAAACAGTAGAGGAATCACTACTGGGTTAATGTTCCCTCAACTCAAACATCCTGGGTCCAGTGGACAATGAGGTCGTGGCACTCGCAACTAGAGCCCCCTGATCTGGCAGTGTGTGTGCGCCGCCAGTCGTCCTGGCATGTCCCTGTGCTGCCGGACCTCTGTGTTGCTCCATCCGAACGAACTCTCCGACACACTCCGTCCCGGAAAACACTTGGCGTCCTTTCAAAGATAGTACCACGGTACTAGATATCGATAACCGCTGCTGCTGCCTCTCGCGGACAGACAACAGTTGCAAACATAGTGGCGCCAGTAAACACAAGAAGAAAACGAGACGCCACTAACCCTATTACACGATGCCAACCTACCAACGGGACAAACGCGAGCCGCAGCATGGCTCATATACCTCCTTTGGTTTTTACTTTACTTGTTTCGATGAGCATAAAATGGATGGTTGCCAATTAGTGGCGTGGGTAGGTAGAGTCCGCACACAGGATACGGTGGTTGATGCGCAGTGACCAGTTTTCGTCCAAAGCGCTGGGCGAGGTTATTCGTTTGTTCGGAGGGGGAGGCCGACAAGTGTTTTCCACCTTTCGGCGGGTCGTCGATGATAGAATCGAGGCGCACGCCCTGCAAACTTTCTCAAACCATTTACAGGAACTATTCCGTAAATAAATTCATTTTTGATTTACTTGTAGCTTTCTACGTCAGGTTCATGTTGATGTGCCCATCATGGTCATAGTTATTGTGATATTTACATGAAAATAAAACACTGCCCAAAATTAGAAACAGTTTGCAATGAAAAATAGGGCTCGTTATGATTTTGCGTTTGGTGCATATTACTAATAGTTACTGGATATGAAATTTAGTTAACATATCGAATTTTTCTTTAGACTTGGGTGGAGGTCTCCACCTGTCACCAAACTCGAGAAAATTTGCGATCACACTGCGCCAGCAATAAAGCCAGAGTGAAATATCGACAACGTTCCTGACATTTCATAAACAGTTTGAGATATCGAAATGTGATTTTGGCAAATGATAGCACACAAAGGAAGAATATTTTTCCATGTGGTTACTATAAAAAAACTCATTATCTATAGCATTATTCAGCCAACTAGAGACTTTTTCGATGAAAGACTTTTTATGAGCCATCGATAGCTGATGAAACGAGAAAAGCCATGAGTATGGAATAACATAAGTGAAGACATTACACGTTACTTTCTACTGAGGATATGTTTTTTTCCGTAAGCGGCTGAACTTACTTTTCCTCAGCTGCTCACTCAATCAACTTAATAAACCACTGTTTCAGAATTTTCTTGCAACTGAGAGAGTCTGTAAATTCTGCTGTGTTTTGGCAAAAGAAGCAAATTTTAACATGGCGACGAGAGAAATGTGTAGCTTTTTCTCAAAATTCGCCACTGGTGATGCTTCTCTGAAACTTACAAATGATTAATAAACTAAGCGAAAATAAAAGGCTGCATTTTCAGCGGAATTTTTTTAGGTACTAACCAAAGTAGAGTTAACTGTCTGAATGTTACAAATGATTAGCAAGCCAAGAGAAAATAAATCGCTACACGCATTTACAGCAGGGTTCTTTTTAGATGCTAACTAAAGTAGAGCTGAGAGATCTTTTCGAATGATCACCATCCAGTTGTGTGGATAGAGGGGCTCCTCTTAATATTTACAAAACTGTGAGTGCTGGCTTCAGTTTAGAATGGCATTTGGGATATCCCCTACAGAGCCTGCCTGGAACACCCCCTTCCGCTCTCCCCATGCGTGCCCTATCAATTGTGACTCTACTTGCCTCTACTCACAGTATTCTGCATAGACACTAATACCTGCTTTCCTTTTAAACGAACCTCTTACTGCTTCTTTAGGTATGAGACCAGTTAAACCAAATGCGGTAAGTCTATTTATTGAGAAAATATACATTTCTGTGGCGCTCTACTTCTAGGAAACATGTTTCGCAGAAATACGTCATTAAATAACAATTATTGTTGCGCTCATTTTGTTTCTCGATTAAAAACTGGGACAGTTATGTGTCTCGAATGATTTTCTTGGGACAGCAGGACATTTATGTGAAAAGTGAGGCTGTTTGGCAAAATCAGGATGTCTGGTCTGCCTAATTGTACTATTCAAAACAACAATGCGCTGTTCTCAGAATGTGATATTTCACAAAACGACTAACATTTTGCTCTATACTCGTAACTTGTTTGTAATAAAGATAATGCAAAACTATTTTTTTAATGTAATGATGAACACAAGTGTCCAGAAGTGAAGTGCAATCAAAAAGTAAAAGATGTTATCTAGATTAGAATATTTGCAGAGAGGATGATCTCCACCACTCAAGGTTAAATCTAACTTTGGCTCAGAAGATGGTAAATTATGTTGCCACAAAAGTCTTTGGCCACTTACCTAATTGCATCAAAAGTCTGGCAGATAGCCATATAGCATTTAAAAGAAAATTAAAAGAATTTCTCTATGGCAGCTCCTTCTACTAATTAGATGAATTTTTGGGTATAGTAAGTGGGTAATTTCCCCAACCCCCCCCCCCCCCCCACAAAAAAATTGAAAATATTAAGTGTCATGTAATATTTTGTGTAATGTAATATCTTCTATAGACACCTTTTATTAACCTGACACGTTCCACATCATTACGAAGTGTCGTATTCATGATCTATGGAACAAGTACTAATCTAATCTAATCAGGGTTACAAGACAATAAAGAGCTTAATCACAAGAAATGTGGTATGCATGTGTCTGTAATGTCTTCTCTGCATGCTGTGTGGTTCTTTAGTAGATACAGGAGATATGCACAGATGCTGTGCATGAACAGAGCATTCAGATATTAATTTATTCTACATCTAATACCAAATAGTAAAAATAATACGTAACTTTGTTGCTGAACTTGCAGCGTCGGTTGTGAATAGTAGATCTGAATGTAGAAATATATACAGATACAAAAGATTTATAGATCTGTCACTCTTGAGTGCAATGAGTATTCAGAAGATGTCAAGCCCTGGCCACTATGAAAGTCTGTAAATGTTATTCGGCTAGCAAATACACAAAATGGGCTCCGTACACGAACGCATATCCGCCGCTGGAGTTCCAGAGAGGGGATTCTCACACCTCATTGGCAACAGCGCAGTCGTTTGTGGCAGGCAGCGCCGCCGTGACGTGGTGGCGGCTGCGGGAAACGTGACGGCGTGACTGGCGGGGCGCGTATTATCAGAAGTGCTACCAACTGGATAACAGCCAATACTGCAGTGTCTGAAACGTTCTTTTAAAGTTCTGACACTACTACCCATTAAAATTGCTACACCGAGAAGAAATGCAGATGATAAACGGGTATTCATTGGACAAATATATTATACTAGAACTGACATGTGATTACATTTTCACGCAGTTTGGGTGCATAGATCCTGAGAAATCAGTACCCAGAACAACCACCTCTGGCCGTAATAATGGCCTTGATACGCCTGGGCATTGAGTCCAACAGAGTTTGGAGGGTGTGTACAGGTACAGCTGCCCATGCAGCTTCAACACGATGCCACAGTTCGTCAAGAGTAGTGATTGGCGTGTTGTGACGAGCCAGTTGCTCGGCCACCATTGACCAGACGTTTTCAATTGGTGAGAGATCTGGAGAATGTGCTGGCCAGAAAGGCACCCGTACAGGCCCGTACAGCACCTGCAACATGCGGTCGTGCATTATCCTGCTGAAACGTAGCGTTTTGCAAGGATTGAATGAAGGGTCGAGCCACGGGTCGTAACACATCTGAAATGTGACGTCCATTGTTGAAAGTGCCGTCAACGCGAACAAGAGGTGACCGAGACGTGTAACCAATGGCACCCCATACCATCACGCCGGGTGACACGCCAGTATGGTGATGCCGAATATACGCTTCCAATACGCGTTCACCGCGATGTCGCCAAATACGGATGCGACCATCGTGATGCTGTAAACAGAACTTGGATTCATCCGAAAAAATTACGTTTTGCCACTCGTGCACCCAGGTTCGTCGTTGACTAACCATCGCAGGCGCTCCTGTATGTGATGCAGCGTCAATGGTAACTGCAGACACAGTCTTCGAGCTGATCGTCCGTGCTACTGCAAACGTCGTCGAACTGTTCCTGGAGATGGTTGTTGTCTTGGAAACGTCCCCATCTGTTGACTCAGGGATCGAGACGTGGCTGCTCGATCCGTTACAGTCATGCACATAAGACGCCTGTCATCTCGACTGCTAGTGATACGAGGCCGTTTGGATCCAGCACAGCTTTCCGTATTACCCTCCTGAACCCACCGATTCCATATTCTGCTAACAGTCATTGGATCTCGACCAACGCGAGCAGCAATGTCGCGATACGATAAACCGCAATCACGATAGGCTACAATCCGACGTTTATCAAAGTCGGAAACGTGATGGTACACATCTCTCCTCCTTGCCCGAGGCATCACAACAACGTTTCACCAGACAACGCCAGTCAACTGCTGTTTGTGTATGAGAAATCGGTTGGTAACTTTCCTCACGTCAGCACGTTGTAGGTGTCGCCACCGGCGCCAACCTTGTGCGAATGCTCTGAAAAGCTAATCATTTGCATATCACAGCATCTTCTTGCTGTCGGTTAAATTTCGCGTCTGTAGCACGTCATCTTCGTGGTGCAGCAATTTTAATGGCCAGTAGTGTATATCTAAGAAAGAAGCAAACTCAAAAACAACTTTCGCAACTGCAAAACAATTACACAGATCTGCAAAAAATAAATTTTGAAAGTTGTTTGAAATTTGATAACTGACTGATGTACTTTTCAGCGCTGATTAAAAAACAATCCATTTTTTTTTCTATCACGTCAGGTTTTCTGACAAAAAAGGAATTATTTTTGGGTATATTAACAACATTTAAGCAATTTATCACAATTTTTCCAACGTTATAAAATTTTATTTTATTTATAAATCATGTTATAAACTACATTTCCAGTGCAATTCCATTTCTCTTCATGCTCATAAGTCGATATAACAACGCTTTCACCTTCTGTCGAAACTTCTCTTATTGCTTTTGCGTCTGTGCACTCGTTGGGGATCATCTCTTTTTATCATCCAGCAATAGTCCGCTATCATGTTGACGTTCCATCTTCCTTGATATCGTCTTTCCATTTCTTTGATGTCTTGGTGGAGTCTTTCGCTCTGCTCCTCACTTACATCACCAAGATTTATAGGGAAGCAGTCAAGATGTGAGTGGAGGAAATGAACTTTAATGCTCATGTTGCAGCCCAGCTTCTTCAAATTGGCGAGCATGTCTGCGACGATTGTCTTGTAGTTTGAATCTCTTTTGGTTCCTAGGAAACCGGTAACAACTGATTTAAAAGACGTCCATGCTGTCTTTTTTTTGTTTCCATTTTGTCCACAAAGTTGGGATCTGTAATTAGTTTTCTGATGTCTGGTCTGACAAAGATTCCTTCATTTAGCTTTGCCTCGGATAAACCAGGTAACTGTCCACAAAGATATCTGAAACATCCCCTTCTTTTGGCAATGTCTTAACAAATTGTTTCATCAACCCCAACTTAATGTGAAGTGGTAGACGTAACACCTTTTTGGGATCTACAAGGCTTTTCATCTCAATATTTTTAACCCCTACTTGCAAGGTTTTTTCTTAAGGGACGAGCTTTTTTTATGTAGTGTTGCTTTCTGTCTATACTGTCCTATTCACAGAGAGAGCAAGCGAACTTTGCATAGCCACTTTGTTGACTAAGCAGCATTGTAACCACTTTTGAATCACCACATTGTGTCCATTTGTGGTGTGTACAGCAGTTTGCTTAAAACCAGTTCAAGGTTTTGGTAACATTCTTTTAAGTGAACCGAGTGTCCAACTGGTATAGAAGCATATTTATTGCCATTGTGTAGAAGTACAGCTTTAAGGGTTCTTTTTGAAGAATCAATAAAAAGTCTCCACTCGCCAGGAGCATATTCTATTTTGAAACGTGCCATAAGCGCAGGAACATCACTGCAAAACGCCAGGTCACTTTCTTGAGAGAAGAAAGAAACTATGAGGTGCATTCAAGTTCTAATGCCTCTGATTTTTTTTCTCCAGACTGGAAAGAGATAGAAACATGCGCATTGTTTTAAAATGAGGCCGCGTTCATTGTCAATACGTCCCAGAGATGGCAGCACCGTATGGCAGATGGAATTTTACCGCCAGCGGCGAGAATGAGAACTGTTTTAAATACTTAAAATGGCGACGTTTTCCTTACTTGAACAGCGAGCAATCATTAGTTTTCTGAATTTGCGTGGTGTGAAACCAATTGAAATTCATCGACAGTTGAAGGAGACATGTGGTGATGGAGTTATGGATGTGTCGAAAGTGCGTTCGTGGGTGCGACAGTTTAATGAAGGCAGAACATTGTGTGACAACAAACTGAAACAACCTCGGGCTCGCACAAGCCGGTCTGACGACACGATCGAGAAAGTGGAGAGAATTGTTTTGGGGGATCGCCGAATGACTGTTGAACAGATCGCCTCTAGAGTTGGCATTTCTGTGGGTTCTGTGCACACAATCCTGCATGACGACGTGAAAATGCGAAAAGTGTCATCCAGGTGGGTGCCACGAATGCTGACGGACGACCACACGGCTGCCCGTGTGGCATGTTGCCAAGCAATGTTGACGAGCAACGACAGCATGAATGGGACTTTCTTTCCGTCAGTTGTGACAATGGATGAGACGTGGATGCCATTTTTCAATCCAGAAACAATGCGCCAGTCAGCTCAATGGAAGCACACAGATTCACCGCCACCAAAAAAATTTCGGGTAACAGCCAGTGCTGAAAAAATGATGGTGTCCATGTTTTGGGACAGCGAGGGCGTAATCCTTACCCATTGCGTTCCAAAGGGCACTACGGTAACAGGTGCATCCTACGAAAATGTTTTGAAGAACAAAGTCCTTCCTGCACTGCAACAAAAACCTCCGGGAAGGGCTGCGCGTGTGCTGTCTCACCGAGACAACGCACCCGCACATCGAGCTAACGTTACGCAACAGTTTCTTCGTGATAACAACTTTGAAGTGATTCCTCATGCTCCCTACTCACCTGACCTGGCTCCTAGTAACTTTTGGCTTTTTCCGACAGTGAAAGACACTCTCCGTGGTCGCACATTCACCAGCCGTGCTGCTATTGCCTCAGCGATTTTCCAGTGGTCAAAACAGACTCCTAAAGAAGCCTTCGCCGCTGCCATGGAATCATGGCGTCAGCGTTGTGAAAAATGTGTACGTCTGCAGGGCGATTACGTCGAGAAGTAACGCCAGTTTCATCGATTTCGGGTGAGTAGTTAATTAGAAAAAAAATCGGAGGCCTTAGAACTTGAATGCACCTCGTAATTCCTTTTCCCTAGATCGAGATCAAGAAAAGGAGCCGACATATGTTTATCTTTCAACCTAGATCCTAAGTTCTCTGCCGATTCTTTAGAAAGGCCTACGTCTCTAACCAAATCATTCAGTACAGATTGTGAGAATGGAATGGAATTGGTTGTGTCAGGATCTCCGTCTTGTTCCTTAATACCTTGCTGAGCCAATGGCTCGTGATCATCTATATCATCCAAACAATCTGGAGGAGAGGTTACTGGTACTTCAGGTCCATGACGAACAGAACGAATGGCTGATTAGATTTTAGGGTAAGAAATATCCTTTTTGTTTTTCAAATTGAAACCTCGTACGTTGCAACAGCAAAAGTAGCATTCATCACTATGATTTTTGGGCTCCCTCTGCGGCGGCGCGGTTCTTTCTGTCCCTTTTACGACGAGCCTGCACCTACCTGTGAACATTGTCTCAGCATATCATCAGTAGGGAAGCGGCGAAACCTACTGTACTTCGACGTGAACCAGGCTGCAATTGAAGTCACTAATCTATGTTTCGGGAGAAAGTTTTCACACGAAACGAAAGGTTGGAAGTTTTGTCGTTAATTAATATATTCTGAAACTTAGGTGAACAAGTATCACTGCCAAGCCTGGGCTAGTCTTAACACAGTCACTCACTATCCCTTTCACTCACGCTAGCAAGTTTATGGTGTTGTATTTCCCGAAAACGTAATGGCTACAAAAATACTGATTGTTTTTGATACAGAATGCTCGCCAAATATTAAGTCTGTCGGGACCTAATGTAGTTCACAGTTTTTAGCCACCAACCTGCTCAATACGCCACGCGGAATATATGTCTTTTCTCGTCGCAAAATTCACTTAAAAATTCCGAAATTTCTACACATCCATCGGAATAATTATGCCGTCACTTTACCACACTTTTGATGTATGTAACACTGCTAGATCTGGCAACTTATCATTTCCATCGGAACTACTACTACACACGTCCGAACTGTTTCATGCCTAGGCTCCGACTCTAGAATACTCTAAGTCTTCTCTACCAGCCGAGAAAGGCGCGCGAAGAATATTACTTTACCATTGGTCAGTTTACTCAACAGCCAATAGCAAAACAACATTCTCCCGCGTCAATCCGCGCTTTTCCTCAATAACCAATCGCAAAATAGTAAACCTAACGACTGCACTTTTTAGCAACGTAATTATCTAATATGCTGAAGTTTTGCTTATGCATAAAGTTATTTACTACTGTTATTTATATCTGAATCAACTTTCCCTTTACCATAAACTTACTTTAAAAATCTATTCTACAAAAATCCCCTTTGTCCATATCATACTTCTTCGAAATGTTCCCACGCTAAATCCCACTACATAACTCGTTAAACAATTATCTTCATATTAACCTTAAACCACACTCACGCATCATTCATACTGCTAAAACATATTTATAACGTTTTACATACACAAAAAGAAATAATAGCACTTTATGAAAATACTAGAACAGTTTATGAAAAACATTCTATTACTTTAGTGCACTGTAGTGGGCACAATCGAAACTAAAATCACAGTCGCCCTATCCAATATTGTCCTCTATCGGCTGACACATAAACTACGTGCGCGTCCAGTCTCGCGTCACCATCTGTCGCCATCCAGTTGAGACACATCTCCCACTTAACCACCTGCAAGGCAGGATCGGTATACGCCGTTACGCCTCACCTCCAAACCATTGATATTCCAAACCGTAAGGACTGCTTTTCACGTTGAAACCATTGCGTCAGTTCTTCAACACACATTGAACAAACTGTGGGGGGCCCAAGGCTTATCTTCATCGCCTAACTATATACCAAAACAGGTGAAATAAACTTTTTCAACAAAATCGGAAATGTTTCTTTGTTGCTTTTTGACGTTATAGTTACCACACATGTAGCAGAAGCAATCTGGCGAGTTTATACAGCCTCTGGTAGCCATTGTCCATAAAAGAACTTCACAACACAAGAGAACAGTCACTACTTCAAAGCACCAGTACCAACACGTGAACAGCTCAGACTGAAGAGGTAGTGTGAACTGAAGCACGACAGCAGAAGTTCACTGCTTGGTGATGGCGGGGGAAGCGGCAGCGCGACAGACAGGCACTGACACGAAAATACTGCTGGTTTCTCCTAATTACTCTTTATTTTTCGGATATCTAGTATAAAAACGGCTAAATATCATTTTATGGAGATCCTAAAAACCAAAATTCAAACTCGCTAGAGTGCTGAAATATAGAGAAAAGCTAAAACTAGACAAGCAGTTTGTGAAATAACTGTACGTGATAAAATTTTTTCACTATTTTCCCGAAATCAGCGCTGAAAACACTGTAAAATCACTTAATAAATTTGAAACAATTTTTATGTTGGAGACCTATGTTATAGGAGATATCATTACTTCAGGCCATACATACTAGGCAGCTCCACACACCGTCAGGTGGCTTGCGGAGTATGGATGTAGATGTAGATGTGTTGCGTTCTGTCTTGTACAGTCTTATGATGATGATGATATAAATCACATAAAACTTCGCGCTTGATTGTTGGTGCGGACCGAAGGAAAGTTGGCAACTCTGATTCGACCAGTGCTCGTGTATCCACTGGAAAATGTGCGAACTAGTATATGTAAGCCATTGGCGATACGCTTTTGACTCTCTGCGAGCAGTTATTGGAAAGCACGCGGAGGTGGAACAGAACACTCGGGATGTTTACTTCGCTTCCACATTATTCTTTTCTATGCAGGTTGTGTTGACACACTGATCAGCAGCATAGTTCGGTGTGTTAATTAGGCTGAATACGAAATCTTGTTGTATGGCAAACTGCTCTGAATGTCAGACTGCTCTGTAGCGTATTCATACGTCCAGTTTAGGCTGAAGGGTGAGTTGTTAGTTGGTGATGCCAACAACAAATGTGATACCATGAGAAGAATTTTATTTCTAGTTATGTAGCGTAGTTTATGAGTCTTGCCACAACGATTGCTTTCGTTTCCTATTACAGTGGTAACGTCACGAAGATGTAACAATTCTGTAGTTGATTGCTCCATTTTACAAAGACAACATAACCGACTGTTAACTGCTATTCAGTATTTTGTATATTTCTCTTAAGAATCATCTGAACGCAACAGTAAGGAAGATATCAATATGATTTCGAGTAATGGATATAGTTGTTGCCTTCAGCATTGTACTACATGTGTATGTGCTACACGTATACTTGAAAAGGCTTTTAAACTAGCAATATGATTTGAAATGATGGATACAGCTTTGGATTTTAGTTTTGTGCTACATGTACATTTTGTACTGGTTCCTCTGTGAATGGGAAACACTTATTTTTCATTTACGTAAAATCATTGATTAAAACTTCTGGGCTAAGACGCTGTGGTCGAACAGTAGAAGTTCTTCCTCCTAACATTTCCTTGCTAACTACTGGCACCATCTTCAGAGATGAATCGATGATTGGTTGCTGTGTGTGTGAATGATTGGGTTTGGGTCCATATTTACTGAAGGTCTGGTGGACTTTTCTTAATGCCTTCTGTGTAAGATAGAGGGTGTGAAGTGAGGGGTTTACCTACATGTGTATGTGTCTTTGTAAGTGTGTAATTGTTCTGCATTTAGTGTGAAATTTGGTGTGGTGCTTTATGCTCTGAAATGGCGAGCGGTTATGTTCCTTGGGTATTTGTAATTTACACGAAGGAGATTTGTACCTAACGATGAGACGAGACCGAATGGTGAGTTTTCTTTTTTATCATAAAATGATTGTGTGCTGTTCTGAGTGATGGTGGTGACGGCACGTTTGTACTGTTGTGTATACGTGTGTTGCGGAGGAACCAAGGTGCGCCAGTAATGATTCTTAAAGCTTTATTTTGTAGAACTTGCACTTTGTGTAGGTGAGTCTGTGGAGCCATGCCCCAGGTCTCACATCCATAAAACATAGCCGAAAGTACCACCATCTTCCAGATTAATAGCTTTGCTTTGGTGCTTACGCCATTGTCCTCGAACGGAGGACGCAGCTGACAAATTCTAGCTGAACCCTGATTACATACGTCGATTATGTGCTGTTTCACAGTAACTTGTGATCAAATTTCAGGCCTAAATAAGATACCGTGTCACGCTAGGGAGGTCCCACCTGTCTATAGAGAGTGGGCGATTATGAGATCTCCTGGTAATGAACACAATTGTATTGCATTGGTCGGAGTTAATTCTGATCTCTCAAATCTTGCACCATTGGGTAATTTCCTCAAGGCGTCGGAGGCGGATGACAATGTAATTGGGGTTTTATTACAATTTAACCATCCTGGTACTAGAATATAATTATCAATCATTAACGTTGTTTCTCCACAACCACTTGGTCCTAAGATTGCACTTCGAATAGTATTTGGTAAAGGTTTACCCTGTTTATTTTTTAATTTATTTTCTGGAATTCTTATATTTGGTTCCCAATCTGTCACTTATTTACTCAGATTATACTAATGTAAATGAGTATATTATTTCAACTGAATGATAATTCGCCTGTTCTGAAAAAGAAATTAACTGTTCCAATAAGATAAACTTACAAAATGTTTAATTAGTTAGCTTTTATTCAAACTTTTTAATTCCAAATATTACATCGAAAAATAATAAACTATATTGTGATGGAGAAACGATAGAAATACCTGCTAGTCAGTATAGTTTGAAAAATTTAAAAAAATTTACCCAATCGAAAAAGCCAAATATTATTATTAAAGCAGATGAAATTTTAAATAGAATGGTTATCGAAAGTGATTTAAATCATACATGGATATAAAAGGAGATAATATTGCGAGTGTGCTAGGATTTAATTATCAAATTATTAATGCAAATGAAAAAACTGTTGTTGAAGAAGTTCCTAAATCATTCCATTTGAAGTAACTAATGTAAATTTTAATTTGGCTGAAGAAATATTTGTTAAACATAATTATCATTTTCATCGAGAAACTAATATTATTGCTTCATTTATGCCTAATGCTGAATTTGGTAGTCCAATAATTTATGAACCAAATCATCCTATAAATATTCCAATATTTGATACTATTTAGAATTTAGAAATAATTACAATATAACTGATGAAAATGATCATTTGTTTGAATTTAACGGGGATTATATAAAAGTTGCTTTAGAAATGAATTAATAAATTTTTCTCTTAATAAATCGTGAACAATATCGAGAGTTCCCAATTTCACTCATTTCCTGTTAATGAGATAACGAAAGATGATTTAAATCTCGCTAACAAGGAAACAGAAATAATATTAATATTGCTGATAATTGGATTCATCTTAATTGTTCACAACTTTATATGACATTTGATGTTATTCACACAGATGGAACAGATTTTTCTGGATACGATGGTAAATCGAATATTAAAATAATCGATAATTATGTTTAAAAATGGTTTGATGTTGCTACAATTAAAAATGGAAACAATATTTTACCTAGAATAGAATATCCATTTATTTTTTTCTTCAACTGTTATTCGAATAACTTCGTCCCTATCGAATGAATTAAATATGGAAGGACGTATTCTTAACAATGGTAAAATTAAAACGAAACAAAATGGAGTAGCTTAGCCATTGGAATTTGTTACGGCGTAAAGTCAGGCCAATCGCCCACGAGAGAGCAGAGAGGGCTGTAAATAAGATGTCAGGCAATCGCACGCTGCAGCACAAATTTTAATTCATTTCTTCTGCTTCAGTCATTATTGTAGATAAAGAAGAGACTTAAATGTCTCAGTGTTTCATTTAATTATAATTTTTGGCCATGATTCGTTTGATTTGTTTGGCTTTAAAATTCACGACAATGTGTTGTCAGTGACTGCATTCAATGCAAATGACAGTGTAGTTAGCTTACTAAAAGAATTCCCTGAGCTCTTTTCTGAAAGTTCAGGCAAGGCTAACAATTTTGTTGCACATATTACTATGAAAGAAATTTTACCGGGTCACAACTGTTCCTATTGCATTACGGGACAAAGTCGCTGCTGAACTTGAAGCATTGCAAGATATCGGAGCTGTTGCGCACATACAACCTAGTCAATGGGCAAGTCCACTGGTTTTGCTCCCCAAACCTTCAGGTCGCATTCAACTCTGTGTTGACTCTACAGTAAATCCAAAAATTGCGATTACTTATCCATTGTTACGCCCAGAGGATCTGATGCACAGATTAGGCGCTTGTCGGTACTTTTCAAAAATAGATTTGCGCGACGCATCTCTTCAAATACCACTAGATGAAGAATCTCAGAACGAGTGTGTTATGAACAGTCATTTGGGCTTGTTTAAATATTTGCTTCCGCACTCGCCATTTTCCAATGGTGTTTGGAACAGCTGACTGCTCAAGTACCAAACCGTTCAAACTATTTGGACGATATTATCGTAGCAGGTCGTACATCTGAAAAACACATTGCAAAGTTGCTTGTTTTGTTTCGTGTGTTATCTTTTGCCGGACTAAAGTGTAGACTGGACAAGTGTGATTTTTTTAAAAACCTGAGTTGCAGTATGTTGGTCATGTCATAAACAGTCAAGGTGTACATCCTCTTCAGTGGAATTTGTTAGCCATACGTGATTTTCCAGTTCCGCGCAACGTCACAGAATTCCAGTGAGTTTTAGGGAAAATGAACTATTATATTCGGTTCATACTGAATGCTTTTAAATCGCAGCGCCATTACATCGCTTGCGTACCAAGAATGTCCCCTTTGCTTGGACAGATGAGTGCCAAGAAGCTTTTAAAAAACTCAAAGATGCATTGCTCAGTGATCAATGCTTGGTTCACTTTGATCCTGACAAGCCAGTTGTGTTGCAAGTTCACGCTTCCTCTTACGGAATCGGTACAGTGCTTTCGCACATATTTGGCGATGAAGACAGGCCTATTGCATCAAAAGTATTGTCCAAAGCTCTGTGTAACTATACACAAATAGAGAAAGAGGCATTGGCTATTGTGTATGGTGTCACCAATCTCCACCATTATTTGTATGGCAGAAAATTTTACTTGGTAGCGGATCACAAGCCATTTCATTCCTTGTTTCATGCGACGAAACCGGTTCCTGTACGAACTGCCCAAAAATTGCAAAGATAGGATTTGTTGTTGTGTCAATACTAGTGTATCGTCCAGCGGCTCAACGTGGTAATGCGGGTGCGCTTTCACGTCTTCCGATTGGCGCTGATACGGACTTTGACCTGCTGCATCTTGTTGTCACATCGATACTCAAAACTGGCTCTGAGCACAATGGGACTTAACATCTGTGGTCATCAGTCCCCTAGAACTTAGAACTACTTAAACCTAACTAACCTAAGGATATCACACACATCTATGATTGAGGCAGGATTCGAACCTGCGACCGTAGCGGTCACGCGGTTCCAGACTGAAGCGGCTAGAACCGCACGGCCACACCGGCCGGCTCACATCGATACTCACGATTCTGAATTGCCTCAATTCTTTGCTCTGAATTATAGGAAATTTGCACAGGCCACGGAAGCTGATTCAGACTTGAATATTTTGCTCAAATACGAAGGCTATTCAGAAAGTAGGGAACGCTTCCGTCTGACGCCGCTAGACGCGCGCCGATCGCCTATATTTTGGTATGTGCGTGCTCGGCAGCTCAGTCGGCATCCATCCGTGACAGCGGAAACGTCTCTGCGCGTCTGGTTTTTTCGATATTCGAACTTGAAATGTCCGCTGCGATCGAAAATCCCGCCAGTTGGGAGGTGCCGTCTGTGATACGGTTTTTGTTGGCAAAAAAATCTAAAACCTGTAGAAATTTATCGTGAATTGTGCGAAGTGTACGGAAACAACGTAATGAGTGAATGTTCCGTCCAGAAATGGTGCATTTGGTTTAAAAATGGCCGAACCAACGTTCATGATGAAGAGAAGAGTGGACGCTCGAGCATTGTGACTGACGATCTTGTCGCTGAAGTTGATGAAACGATTCGTGAAAACCGTCACTCCACAATAACAGAGCTTTCGTTTTCTTTTCCACAAGTTTCACGGACTTTGTTGTTTGAAATTGTAACTCAAAAGCTAGGCTACCACAAATTTTGTGCACTATGGGTGGCCAAAATGCTTACAGAGCACCATAGAAAACAGCGAATGGAGGCAATGTTGACATTTCTGGAGGCCTACCACAAACACCGGTGACGAGACTTGGGTAAAACACGTCAATTGCGAGACAAAATTACAGTCCATGGAGTGGGTGCACACAAGGTCCGCCCCCCCCCCCCCCCAAAACCAAGAAAATGTTTGCAGACCTTGTCAGCAAGGAAGTTGATGGCGACAGTCATCACTTAACATTTCCGGGCTGAGATGCTGTGGTCCGTACGTAAGACTCTCCCCTGACGTTTCGCTTTCGACCACGGCATCTCAGCCCGGAAATGTTAAGTGATGACAACACCTGCCGTGAAGGCCTTCATTCTATGATGGCGACAGTGTTTTGGGATAGGCAAGGTGTGCTTCTTATTGATTCTCTCGAACGTGGATCAACCATAAATTGTGCCTGGTACTGTCAAACTTTGCACAGCCTTAGAAGAGACTGTGCAAAACTTTTTGAACGCCCTTTGTATATGTAAAAAGGGAAATCATTGTTACCAAAAATCTCGAAACGTTCTTGACAGATTAACGTAAAATTTTAAACGACGTTGTATTAAACATTTATACTAGAAAATCTGAATTTGCAATAACAGTAAATGTGGCTCAGTGTCAGAGAGAGAGACAGGGAGGGGGAAGAGAAAATGGAGAGAGCGGTGGGAGGAAATGGATAGAGAGGACAGGAGCAGATAGAGAGCAGGGGAAGGAGAAGATCGACAAAGAGAGGGGGGAAGGAGGTGATGTACAGAGAGAGGGGAAGGAGGAGGGGATGGACGAAGAGAAGGAAGCAGGAGGTGGACAGAGACAGAGGGGAGAAACAGATTAGGACGTGGTTCTTTCTTTCCTATTTAAACAGACTCACAAGGAGAGGGTCCGCAGCGGTGGAAAGGACTTTTTGAAGCCGTCTATATACTGATGTAGGTTAAGATCCCAGCTGTCGCACCCTGTAGCCACTCATCCTGGTGCGCCGTCGTTTACTAGTAATTGACAGAAATATAAATTCGGAATTTTATGTGACGCTTAATAACTTTAAAGGAGAAGATTAATAGAGGCTTTTTGAGTGGCATAATGACTAGTGTAACGCCTTCACATGCTGGACGTTGTGGGTTCGAATTTTATCAAATGGTTCAAATGGCTCTGAGCATTATGGGATTTAACATCTGAGGTCATCAGTCCCCTAGAACTTAGAACTACTTAAACCTAACTAACCTATCACACACATCCATGCCCGAGGCAGGATTCGAACCTGCGACCATAGCAGCCGGGTGGTTCCGGACTGAAGCGCCTAGAAGTGCTCGGTACACAGCGGCCGGCGAATTTCATCACATACTTTAATTGCTTTATTTTCAAATGTTTACGGAAATGACTTTTACCATTATTATTTTCAATTAATTGGCTTAAATGTATTTTTTGTATCTTTTCCTTTGCCATATTTTAGTTATCACATGAATATTCACATTTTAATCATAACATGAATTTTCACATTTTAAATATCATATGAATTTTTTCATTCTCATTTTTTGTGTATATCATTCTTTTTATGCTGGGAATTTTGTGAATGCAAATTTCATAATATTTATCTGCTACAATTACTGTGCCCAGACTAAGCGCCTGCAACTCTCGCTTCCCGCGAAGCAGACCGGTACAGCGGGCCCCGGACCGAGTAGGGGTCAGGCTGACCGGTCGTCCCGGAAACACAGACGCTTCCCAGAGACCACCAGGAGGCGTCCACGGCGCCGCAGGAGGTCGCTACAGCCGCGGACCTCTTTCCTTCCGCTCGATACGTGACTGCAAATAGAGCCAGCCATATCCGTGCGCCGAGCAGTATTTAGGCTGGCGCAGGAGCCTGGAGAGGTCCTACGTTACCATCCATAACACGGATTTCTATACCTTTTCTCCCTTCGCCGGTGTGCCCCAAGGCTCCGTCCTCTCTCCCCTTCTGTACCTTTTATATACGGCGGACATGCCGCCGCCTTCACCCCCCGTCCACCTTCTCCAGTTTGCCGATGACACCGCCTTCCTTGCCCTCGCCCCCACCCTGCAACGCTCCCAACACCTTCTCCTAACCCATCTTGACCGGTTCACCAGTTGGTGCAACCAGTGGTTGCTCGAGGTCAATCCCTCCAAAACCCAGGCGATCACTGTAGGGAAACCGTCCCCTTCCTTCCGCCTCCTCGATTTCTATCTAACCATCTATGGCCGTCCTATCGCCCTCACCCCCACCCTTAAGTATCTTGGCGTCACCCTCGACCGTCGCCTCTCCTGGACCCCCCATCTCCGGACAATCCAAGCCAAGGCACGCTCCCGTCTCCGTCTCCTCAAGCTCCTTTCTGGCTGCACATGGGGTCTGGACCCCTCCACCATCCTCCACACCTATAAATCCCTCATCCGCCCTATCCTCTGTTACACCCATCCTGCCTGGATCTCCGCCGCCCCCCCCCCTCTCTATCTTTTACAAATCCCTTCAGATCCTCGAACGCCATGCTCTCTGCCTCGCCTATCGCATCTGTCTCCCCTCCCCCACGCGGATCCTGTACGACCTCCTCCTTTTCCTTGAAAGGATACAGATCCTCTACACTTCCTGTAAACTCGATCCTCCTCACCCGCTTGTCTCCCCCATCCTCTCCCACCCCCAGCCGCTGCCGCACCTGTATTCCCACGTCCCACCTGCTCTCCATCTCTCCACCCTCCTTACCCTTTCCCAATGTGGCTTCCGCCAGCTCCCTGATGATTCCCTCCTCCCCTCCATCTACCCTTCCTACCAACTTTGATCCTCCCCCCTCTCCCTGGGTTTGTTCCTTTGGGCACCCTCCCTCCCTTCTTTCCCCCTTCCCTCCCTCCTCCCTTTCTCCCTACTCCTCCCCCTGGCTTCCCCTCCCCTGTTCCTGTACTCCTCCCCCCATCTCCTCAGCCATTAGCATCCTTGTTCTCCCCACTCCCCCCCCCCCCCCTCACCCTTCTTCCCCTCTTGGCAGGTCCCCGACTCGCACACGCTACATGGACATTCACGCGCCGGAGATCATCGCCATCAGTGTCTCGTGTGTGCCGTCGTGTTTTGTGTTTAGTGTTCACCGTCACACTCCATCGTTCACCTGTGCCATCGCCATCTTCAGTGTTTGTGCGTCGTGTCAACAGTTTGTAGCGTGGATTATCGTCGAGTGTGAACGGCCCCGTGTTTGTATTTATGTGTCTACTGTTTTATTACTCGCCATTATGCAACTTATGTGTATTTTCTCTGTTTTTTCTCATCGTCTATTCAATGGCTGAAGAGCAGCGTAGAATGCTGCTGACAGCCTGCCTGTTGTTCAGGTTTTAAAATAACAATAAAGAAAAAAAGCTGGAGAGGCAGTGCACGCCGAGCGAGCCCACTGGTGTCATCGTAGCCGCCGCGTCATCGTCCACCGCCTCCAGCTTTCTGGGCCATCCTCGCAGTGCCTCTACTCGCCCTCGGACTCAGGTGACGGCAACGTGGACTCCGCGCCGCTCTTCACGAGACGCCCGGGACTCGGTTTGGTGAGGTTGTATGGTTACTACAGACAGTTTACGTTTGGAAGAATCTCTGATTTAGTTATTGGTAGGCTTGGGGGATCAGTCCTACCTCACGAATATTGTTTAGTAAATTTTAAAGAAAGACTTGTTTTAATAAAAACGCTATAACTCACACTCTGAGATTTTCCTGTCCGCGGACGACGGATATATTAACAATAATTAGATATTTGGAAATGCGGCTCGATCGGTTAAAAAACAAGAGAGGAAATAATCTATTTATGTAAACTGAGCAACAGTGCCAAAAACGTATTTTTCATTCAAGATGTGTATTTTTTTTTTAATGGTAGTCGTTGTTCAAACGTTTAAGACATAGTATAAATTCCTATGGCACTATGGACAAAATAAAGGAGGTGAAGATTTAATCGGAAGAAGGGTTCATAAGTAAAATGAAATGCAAATAAAATGAAGAACAGAAATAATGACTCCAATAACATGGACGAAACAACAGGATGATAAAACGAAAGGAGTTAAATCGAAATTAATACATAAAATTAATTAAAATCACGTGAACAAAAATTTCAAGTGGAAAAAGAATGATACTAAGAAAAAAAGAGAGCGAACGAAGAAGCTGATTTGATGATTAAAACTATGTGACAAAGAAACTGAAATATACCAGGGTTGACTGAGAAGTAATGCCTCCTCCTTCGTAACTCTTCAACAGTTGGCAGCATTGGTATGCGGCAGGTACTGGCTTGAAACTTCCTGGCAAATTAAATATGTGTGCCGGACAGACTCGATCTCGGGACCTCTGCCCTTCGCGGGCAAGTGATCTACCAAATGAGCTACCCAAACACGACTCACGCCCCATCCTTACAGCTTTAATTCCGCCAGTACCTCGTCTCCTACTTCACAGAAGCTCTCCTGCAAACCTTGCATAGCTACCACTCCTGGAAGAAAGAGCACTTGCCCGCGAAAGGCAAAGGTCCCGAGTTCGAGTCTCGGTCCAGCACACAGTTTTAATCTGCCAGGAAGTGTCTTATCAGCGCACACTCCGCTGTAGAGTGAAAATTTCATTCTAGGTACTGGCTTATTTTGTAGCTTCTTCTCTATAGCTGCAGTTGGTGGGAAGCCTTAGCATTGAACGGTTGCGTCGTTACAGCGTAAAGGACGGAACCCAGAGCATACGGTCGGTGAATGCGATTTAAGCAACGTGCAGTCAGTGAATTCTTGACAGCAGAAGGTGTCACCCCAACGGAGATTCATCAGAGAATGGAAGCAGTTGATGGTGATTGTGCTGATGTGAGTACTGTCCGTCGTTGGGCGAGTAAGTTTAAAGATGTTCAGGAGGAAACATCTGACCTGCGTGACAAACAAAGAGCTGGGCGTCCTATGACAACAACCACCGAGTTTTACAAGCAAAATGTTGACAGATTGATTCAGGACGATCTCGTATCACTCAGAGAGAAATTGCAAGCACAATCGGCATTTCCCAAGAACGAGTGGGTCACATTTCCTGCAGCATTACAATGCCAAACCACACGGCAGAACTTCAGAGACTGAATCTCACCACTGTACGGCGTCCTCTATATAATCCATATTTAGCACCGTCTGACTGCCATTTGTTCCCAATAATGAAAGACGATCTGCTTCTGATGAATACGTTGAGAGAACTGTGACACTGTGGTTGCGGGAATAGAGTGTCGACTTCTTCCGTGACGGCTTCAGAAAACTTGTTCACCATTGACAGAAACATATTCAATTGGCTGGTGATCATGTGGAAAAGTGAATATTGGTAATTAAAGATCACATTCTAAGGATTATTTCTGCGTTTGATTTATTAAAATATTCCCATCCAAACCCAATTAACGAAGGTGGAGGCATTACTTTTCATTCAACCCTCGTAAAATTACATGTAGACAAGTTAATTGAATAAAAATAATGATAAAAATACACTCCTGGAAATGGAAAGAAGAACACATTGACACCGGTGTGTCAGACCCACCATACTTGCTCCGGACACTGCGAGAGGGCTGTACAAGCAATGATCACACGCACGGCACAGCGGACACACCAGGAACCGCGGTGTTGGCCGTCGAATGGCGCTAGCTGCGCAGCATTTGTGCACCGCCGCCATCAGTGTCAGCCAGTTTGCCGTGGCATACGGAGCTCCATCGCAGTCTTTAACACTGGTAGCATGCCGCGACAGCGTGGACGTGAACCGTATGTGCAGTTGACGGACTTTGAGCGAGGGCGTATAGTGGGCATGCGGGAGGCCGGGTGGACGTACCGCCGAATTGCTCAAGACGTGGGGCGTGAGGTCTCCACAGTACATCGATGTTGTCGCCAGTGGTCGGAGGAAGGTGCACGTGCCCGTCGACCTGGGACCGGACCGCAGCGACGCACGGATGCACGCCAAGACCGTAGGATCCTACGCAGTGCCGTAGGGGACCGCACCGCCACTTCCCAGCAAATTAGGGACACTGTTGCTCCTGGGGTATCGGCGAGGACCATTCGCAACCGTCTCCATGAAGCTGGGCTATGGTCCCGCACACCGATAGGCCGTCTTCCGCTCACGCCCCAACATCGTGCAGCCCGCCTCCAGTGGTGTCGCGACAGGCGTGAATGGAGGGACGAATGGAGACGTGTCGTCTTCAGCGATGAGAGTCGCTTCTGCCTTGGTGCCAATGATGGTCGTATGCGTGTTTGGCGCCGTGCAGGTGAGCGCCACAATCAGGACTGCATACGACCGAGGCACACAGGGCCAACACCCGGCATCATGGTGTGGGGAGCGATCTCCTACACTGGCCGTACACCACTGGTGATCGTCGAGGGGACACTGAATAGTGCACGGTACATCCAAACCGCCATCGAACCCATCGTTCTACCATTCCTAGACCGGCAAGGGAACTTGCTGTTCCAACAGGACAATGCACGTCCGCATGTATCCCGTGCCACCCAACGTGCTCTAGAAGGTGTAAGTCAACTACCCTGGCCAGCAAGATCTCCGGATCTGTCCCCCATTGAGCATGTTTGGGACTGGATGAAGCGTCGTCTCACGCGGTCTGCACGTCCAGCACGAACGCTGGTCCAACTGAGGCGCCAGGTGGAAATGGCATGGCAAGCCGTTCCACAGGACTACATCCAGCATCTCTACGATCGTCTCCGTGGGAGAATAGCAGCCTGCATTGCTGCGAAAGGTGGATATACACTGTACTAGTGCCGACATTGTGCATGCTCTGTTGCCTGTGTCTATGTGCCTGTGGTTCTGTCAGTGTGATCATGTGATGTATCTGACCCCAGGAATGTGTCAATAAAGTTTCCCCTTCCTGGGAGAATGAATTCACGGTGTTCTTATTTCAATTTCCAGGAGTGTAATTTCGATGAAAAATAAAGTACTTCACGAGATTGGAACCCACGAGCTTCTCCGCGTCAGGTCATTTCCCTTTCGAGTACGCTACACAACGAGGCAATACGAGGATACTAAATTAACAATACAGACAGTAGAGCAAAATTCCGGACGTTTTTTTTCGTCAGTAACTGGCAAATGAGGGCCTACCGAGGCGAATAGCTGCAGGGTATCATAGATGGGATATTAACCTGCATCACAGTACGGACAGTTTCAAAAAGTCAGTTCCACCACAGTCCCAGCCAGCCACAGAAACGTGTGGCCCAGTACAGCTGGTTACGCCACGTCGTCAGTGGGGTCTATCTCGTCGGCTGAGCGCTCAGCTGGCCTGGGTTCGGTTCTCGGCCAAGTCGGAGATTTCCTCCACTCGGGGATTGTGTATGTCTTCGTCATCGTCGCTCAGTGCGGCGTCACCTGAAAAGACTCGCAACTCGGCGGCCTAACTTCGCTAGGGCCCCTATTCTGTATCGTTCATACCGATAGGTGCAGTATGTTAGCCTCGGTAGTGACATCGTTTTCGGTTCTTTATGCGAACTTCAGGATTCTGTAAGCTTCTGAGACCTGTTACCGATCGGTCCTCCTGCCGATTTTTCGAAAACTGTACCGAGAGGTTTTGGATTTCGGTATAGTCCTCTCAATGGGTTCGGTGTGGTTTATTTACACCTAGAATTTCTTATTTTAAACATATTGAGCGGTTTTAGCTTTGGAATTATTGATTATGTTACTGAGGAATCTCCAGGACGCGTATAGGTGGAAAGTGAGTTCATAATAGGCTACTTTCCTTTGTTAGAAAAAATGGTCTGTATTGTTGTTACTGTGAATGATTATAACATTAAAAAAACAGTTTCAGTCAATATTCTCATAAAGTACATGTTATTTTTACGTAATTAAGAGTTTAAAAAATCATTAAATTTCAAAAGGCCGGCTCTGCTTATGTATACATATGAGTGTTAGCTATAATTACTAGTGACTTCGCGTACTTTTTTCCGCAAATGGTTTTCTTATTAATTATCGAAACGCGTTTAAAGCTTTTAAGTAACAATGCAAAGGAATTTTGTGGAGCCTGATAGAGATAACGAAGTCAGCCTGAGTCTTTCTGGAGTGTTGTATGGAATAAAGCAACAAAGAGCTTGAGTTGTAGTAGCACAGTGGATAAGGCAATAAACTGTTGTGTAAGTGTCGTAGGTTCGGGTAGCGCTGGACATTAAAACATTTTTTCTCCTCTTCGTGTTTTAACATATTCTGAGACTTCGTTAATCGTCAAAGCTAAGCATTTTTCTGATACATTATCTGTTATTTACGCGTAAGAGCGCGCCTTCTCAGTAATGAGTACCTTCGATTTCGTGACTTCCATGTGTTTAAGAAATGAAAGATGAAACTGCTGTGCGTGAAACAACTGACAGTGACATTTTTACTTTTTCGTGTCACAAATACTTCACCATTTTTTTCTGAATATGTAGCGATGTACGAGTGTGTGGTCAGACAGGAATCTAAGAGCGCAGCTTAAATTACTAGCAGCAATCGTCTTTAGGTTGTCACAAGTATCGAATCCTTAACAGCACTAGGCAGAGATGAAAATTTCCCGTCACAATATTTTTAGACTCTACCACCACACGTGACACATTTTGATTTATCAGATGCATGTTATAAACTGCCGGCCGATGTGGCCGAGCGGTTCTAGGCACTTCAGTCCGGAACCGCGCGACTGCTACGGTCGCAGGTTCGAATCCTGCCTCAGGCATGGATGCGTGTGATGTCCTTAGGTTAGTTAGGTTTAAGTAGTTCTAAGTTCTAGGGAACTGATGATCTCAGATGTTAAGTGCCATAGTGCTCAGAGCCATTTGAACCATGTTATAAACTACAGTCCGCAGCTCGTGGTCGTGCGGTAGCGTTCTCGCTTCCCGCGCCCGGATTCCCGGGTTCGATTCCCGGCAGGGTCAGGGATTTTCTCTGCCCCGTGATGACTGGGTGTTGTGTGATGTCCTTAGGTTAGTTAGGTTTAAGCAGTTCTAAGTTCTAGGGGACTGATGACCATAGATGTTAAGTCCCATAGTGCTTAGAGCCATTTTATAAACCACAACGAACTTCTCTAGCTGCTCTCGCCACAAACTCTCGAAGAGACGTTATTTTTAAATTTAGTTTTTTGAACCAAGTCGTTGATGTATCATATAGGGAAGTAGGCTACTTCATCATTTGCATCTCTGGGAGCGAGTTGCAGCCACATACTGTGCATCCTCTTATTCTTTCACACTCTCTTAAACAATTTTTACGGGTTCTTCACAAATAAAAGAAGCGAAACGCGTGTGGCAATAGAGAAACTTTCTCCTGTCGGAGGTTCGAGTCCTCCCTCGAGCATGGGTGTGTGTGTAAGTTAGTTTAAGTTAGAATCAGCTTAGTGACCGATGACCTCAGTAGTTTGGTCACATAAGACCTTACCACAAATCTTCAAAATAGAGAACCTGCCTTCAAATTAGTTGCATATATGGAATGTGCCTCCACGAATTTTGAAGCAACTAAGGTACGAAAACAGAAAAAATGACTAATTTTTCGGGTGTACACTCCATTCCTAACTCATGCTCCGAAACGTAAAATCCAAAACAAGACGTCGATGTGAATGAGAATAAAATTACATAATGTGACATTTATGACAGTTTCAAGAACACAGTCAATATTCCATCGTTATCATGCATTAATGGAAGCCCCTGTGGTCAGCGGAACTTGAAGAGTGTTACGTACTGTAACCACACTTTTTGGTACTGTGAAGAACCGTTTGGCTGTGTCGCCTGCTTGCCTCTTCGAGTTAGTGCCGTTGAAGCGTTGCAGTGCGCATGCGCGGATCTGAGGCAGATTGCTTTTGATTGGTTGGCGCGAGGAGAACTGACAACAGCGTTTTGGTTCGCTAGGTCCGATCGGGATCGCTTTCGAAACGCTTACTGAGTGATGTTGGGGCTCTGTTTCGAAAACAAGACCGTTCGGTGCGTTCGCGTACCGAACCGATCGACAAAATGGCGGGAACAAATGAGGCAAACGGCTCTGAGCGATATGGGAGTTAACTTCTGAGGTCGTCCCCTAGAACTTCGAACTGCTTAAACCTAAGTACCTAAGGACATCACACACACCCGTGCCCGAGGCAGGATTCGAACTTGCGACCGTAGCGGTCACGCGGTTCCAGACTGTAGCGCCTAGAACCGCTCGGTCCCCCCGGCCGGCAAAATGGCGGAAAGATAACGGAATAGATTCCCAGGTGGCGTTCCCCGGGACGGAGGAGATAGAGAAGATCCAAAGAAGAGCGGCGCGTTTCGCCACAGGGTTATTCGGTAACCGTGATAGCGTTACGGAGATGTTTAACAAACTCAAGTGGCAGACTCTGCAAGAGAGGCGCTCTGCATCGCGGTGTAGCTTGCTGTCCAGGTTTCGAGAGGGTGCGTTTCTGGATGAGGTATCGAATATATTGCTTCCCCCTACTTATACCTCCCGAGGAGATCACGAATGTAATATTAGAGAGATTAGAGCGCGCACGGAGGCTTTCCGGCAGTCGTTCTTCCCGCGAACCATACGCGACTGGAACAGGAAAGGGAGGTAATGACAGTGGCACGTAAAGTGCCCTCCGGCACACACCGTTGGGTGGCTTGCGGAGTATAAATGTAGATGTAGAATCGATGCTATAACTGGGAAGGGCTGTAAGAATAGAGGCCCAGGCCGCGTGCTGCCTAGCTTGCAGGTGAGTTGTCTGAGTCAGCGGGCGCGCCTGCTGATCCGCTTTACCCCGCCCGCTGACCTCTCTCAGCACCCCCCCCCCCCCCCTTCCACACTTAGCGCGCAACCCGGCCATGGCGGCCATTCTTCTCCGCCGCCAGGGCGGTCTGCGGCTACGCGCCGTCTTCGCGGGCGCGTAATCTCGTTACGTCAGCGCACAACGTATTTACGTCGCGGTGCGGCGTCACCGTTCGTCGCATCCGATAACCGGGCGCGGCCGTCGTGTGGTTTCGCGGGCGCACGCAGCTCGGCTCGCCGCCGTCTCCTGCATTACACCAGCTCAATCCTCCGGCGTCGCCGTGGCTGTGGGATGGCAGGCTTCCGCGTCTGCTGCACGAGCCCTATAATCTGTTCATCGTAAGAATAAACCTGACGTAACCAAACACAAACGCGATGATCGGTCAGAAGCAGTAGCACAAGTACACTGGTGTTGTTACGCTCCTGGAAGTAGGTCCTACTTATGAACTAGATATATTATTACTAACAAGGGAACCTCCCCATCTCACCTCCCTCAGATTTAGTTATAAGTCGGCACAGTGGATAGGCCTTGAAAAACTGAACACAGATCAATCGAGAAAATAGGAAGAAGTTGTGTGGAACTATGAAAAAAATAAGCAAAATATACAAACTGAGTAGTCCATGTGAAAGATAGGAAACATCAAGAAGAATGTGATCTCAGGAGCGCCGTGGTCCCGTGGGTAGCGTGAGCAGCTGTTCAAGTCATCGCTTGAGTGAAAAAAATTTTATTTTCAGACAATTATCAAAGTTCAGGCACTCGCACAGAATCAACTTCGCTCTCCAAAATTCCAGGACATGTTCAGATTTGCTTGGACATATGCAGAATTTGACGGTCTACACACGGAAAAATTTGAAAACGTTAAAAACATATGTTTTGACAGAGCACAGGGAAAACTGTGCGACTGTGAAACTGTTGCATTCATTTGTTCCAGTTTATGTGACAAAGTCTTATGTTTTAATTACTTTTTTGGGAGTGATTATCACATCCACAAGGAAGCCTAAATCGGGCAAGGTAGAAGAATCTTTTTACCCATTCGCCAAGTGTACAAGTTAGGTGGGTCGACAACATATTCCTGTCATGTGACGCACATGCCGTCACCAGTGTCGTATAGAATATATCAGATGTGTTTTGCTGTGGAGGAATCGGTTGACCTATGACCTTGCGATCAAATGTTTTCGGTTGCCATTGGAGAGGCACGTCCTTTCGTCTACTAATCGCACGGTTTTGCGGTGCGGTCGCGAAACACAGACACTAAACTTATTACAGTGAACAGAGACGTCAATGAACGAACGGGCAGATCATAACTTTGCGAAAATAAAAAAAGTAAACTTTTCACTCGAGGGAAGACTTGAACCAAGGACCTCTCACTGCGCAGCTGCTCTCGCTAACCACTGGACCACGGCGCTCCTGAGCTCACGTTGTCTTTGATGTTGCCTATCTTGCACATGGACTACTCAGTTTGTATATTTTGCTTATTTTTTTCATAGTTCCACATAACTTCTTCCTGTTTTCTCGATTGATCTGTGTTCAGTTTTTCAAGGCCTATCCACTGTGCCAACTTACAACTAAACCTGAGGGGGATGCGATGGGGAGGTTCCCTTGTAAGCTACGTTAAATGCAGCTTTACATATTCAATTGTATTAACAGCAATCAACGTTTTTCTTAATCACGCTTTAGCTACGTAGTTTTTATTTCAAAAATCGTGTACAGTCACAGACTCTGCATCGTGCCCTGATTGTCACGCTGTTATGCGCAGTATGAAAATGGCTGAGGCTGCTTTCTGTCCCGTTTAAAAATAGCCGAGAAGTAGGCTGTTCTTAATGTTTTTCATAAATTTACGCAGATAATCGGCTTTTAAATTTTCCCAGCGTTGTATCTACTGCAAAATATGGTTCAAATGGCTCTGAGCACTATGGGACTGAACTTCTAAGGTCATCACTCCCCTAGAACTTAGAACTACTTAAACCTAACTAACCTAAGGACATCAGACACATCCATGCCCGAGGCAGGATTCGAACCTGCGACCGTAGCGGTCCAGACTGTAGCGTCTAGAACCTCTCGGCCACCCTGGCCGGCGTATCTACTGCAGTTGATAAACATATCCACAATGAACATGTAGCCCAGTCAGTAGTGTAATGGAATAATAACGAAAAGCGATTAACCGTGCGTGCGTTCATATCTCTCCCTCATCATTTTCTTTCCTCGTTCCGCTTCAGTCTGGAACTGCGCGACCGCTACGGTCGCAGGTTCGAATCCTGCCTCGGGCATGGATGTGTGTGATGTCCTTAGGTTGGTTAGGTTTAAGTAGTTCTAAGTTCTAGGGGACTTATGACCACAGCAGTTGAGTCCGATAGTGCTCAGAGCCATTTCAACCATTTTGAACCGATGACCTCAGCAGTTTGGCCCCATAAGACCTTATCACAATTTTAAATTCTCTACAACTTCTGTTGAAAACTTTGTGCAGTTATCTGAAATTAAAAAAAAAACAGCCAAGTAGTTAATGAATTAAACAAATTACGAAATTACTTCTTTGCTTCTCTCGGTGTTCTGGAAAACTACTGCAGATACACGTCTGGGGTATGTTTTATTAGATTCACCAGACTACTAGTAACAAAATAAATGGAAATCGGGCTTTCCTTTAACCTCGTACAGTTTTGCGATGGCTTCGTATTAGCCAAGTTGCTAAATTACAGGCAAAATCTTTTACTAGCCGTAACTCCGTAACCAAACATTTGCAGACCTACGTTTATATAAACTTGTTTCTTTAGTTTGACTTGTAGAATAACATATTAAAATATTTACATAAATTCATGAATCACCGTGTGTAAGAAGACAAGTGTCTGGCGCAGTTGTTAGATCGGTCACTGCTGCTACAATTAGGGGCGGTTCTAGTTGTCGGTCAAGTGGGGGTGGGGGTGGGGGGAGGGATTGGGGGAACGAAAAATCGGTTAACAAACGAAGAGTTGGGGTCCTCCACCGACAAATTGGTAAAATCTGATGTTGCTTAAAGTAGTTTTTGGTAGCTGTTTTGGAGTTCAGGGTAAAATCATGTCTACAGAATGCGTGTGCCTGGGAAACTAATACGATTTGACCCACATGTTTGTCGATTTCGAAGTTTTTGCCTGGGGTCAACAATTTAAGTGTTGCGCGGTATACCCGGCTTATTTAGCTTTCTTGGTTATTTATTCTAAGTACGCTACTGGCCATTAAAATTGCTACACCAAGAAGAAATGCAGATGATAAACGAGTATTCATTGGACAAATATATTATACTAGAACTGACATATCATTACGTTTTCAAGCAGTTTGGGTGCATAGATCCTGAGATATCAGTACCCAGAACAATCACCTCTGGCCTTAATAACGTCCTTGATACGCCTGGGCATTGAGTCAAACAGAGCTTGGATGGCGTGTACAGGTACAGCTGCCCATGCAGCTTCAACACGATACCACAGTTCATCAAGAGTAGTGACTGGCGTATTGTGACGAGCCAGTTGCTCGGCCACCATTGACCAGACGTTTTCAATTGGCGAGAGATCTGGAGAATGTGCTGGCCAGGGCAGCAGTCGAACATTTTCTGTATCAAGAAAGGCCCGTACAGGACCCGCAACATGCGGTCGTGCATTATCCTGCTGAAATGTAGGGTTTTGCAGGGATCGAATGAAGGGTAGAGCCACGGGTCGTAACACATCTGAAATGTAACGTCCACTGTTCAAAGTGCCGTCAATGCGAACAAGAGGTGACCGAGACGTGTAACCAATGGCACCCCATACCATAACGCCGGGTGATACGCCAGTATGGCGATGACGAATACACGCTTCCAATGTGCATTCACCGCGATGTCGCCAAACACGGATGCGACCATAATGATGCTGTAAACAGAACCTGGATTCATCCGAAAAAATAACATTTTGCCATTCGTGCACCCAGGTTCGTCGTTGAGTACACCATCGCAGACGCTCCTGGCTGTGATGCAGCGTCAAGGGTAACCGCAGCCACGGTCTCCGAGCTGATAGTCCGTGTTGCTGCAAACGTCGTCGAACTGTTCGTGCAGATGGTTGTCGTCTTGCAAACGTCCCCATCTGTTGACTCAGGGATCGAGACGTGGCTGCACGATCCGTTACAGCCATGCGGATAAAATGCCTGTCATATCGACTGAACCCACCGATTCCATATTCCGCTAACAGTCATTGGATCTCGACTAACGCGAGCAGCAATATCGCGGTACGATAAACTGCAATCGCGATAGGCTACAATCCGACCTTTATCAAAGTCGGAATCGTGATGATACGCATTTCTCCTCGTTACACGAGGCATCGCAACAACGTTTCACCAGGCTACGCCGGTCAGGTGCTGTTTGTGTATGAGAAATCGGTTGGAAACTTTCGTCATGTCAGCACGTTGTAGGTGTCGCCACCGGCGCCAACCTTGTGTGAATGCTCTGAAGAGCTAATCATTTGCATATCACAGCATCTTATTCCTATCGGTTAAATTTCGCGTCTGTAGCACGTCATCTGCGTGGTGTAGCAATTTTAATGGCCAGTAGTGTAGTACTCGTACATTAATATACACCCAATGTATATTGATAAATAGTATGACGCCTATTTTAAGTTAAATGATATTTATTGGTTTATATAGTAAGCTATTTGCCTCTCTTATTCTGTTGTTAAAATGTGTTTGAAATACATTGCAACCTATATTGCTACATAATTATAAAAAAAATGATTGAATCTGTTGAAGTAATATATTCTCTGATTCCTGAAGTCATTTTATTCACTGTATTATGATACTCCATGGGGGGCATTGGGGGGGGGGGGGGGGGCTACAATGGCAGATTATCGAAATTTAAGTGAGTCTGGAGGTCGTGTTTCGTCAGCGCAGAAGCGATGGGACACATCATCTCCGAGGTAGCAATGAAGTGGGAATTTTCCCGTGCGACCAATACACGGGTGTACCGTGATTATCAGGAATACCGTAAAACATCAAATCTCTTACATCTTTGCGGTCGAAGAAAGAGCCTGCAAGAACGGGACCAACGACGACTGAAGAGAATCGTTCAACGTGACAGAAGTGCAACCCTTCCGCAAATTGCTGCAGATTTCAATGCTGGGCCGTCACCAAGTGTCAGTGTGCGAACCACTCAATGAAACATCATCGATATGGCCATTAGGTGCCGAAGACCGAATCGGGTACCCTTGATGACTGCACGACACAAAACATTAGGCCTCGCCGTTAACACCGACACTGGACCGTTGATGACTGGAAACATGGTGCCTGGTCGGACGAGTCTACATCTACATCTACACTGATACTCCGCAAGCCACCCAACGGTGTGTGGCGGAGGGCACTTTACATGCCACTGTCATTACCTCCCTTTCCTGTTCCAGTCGCGTATGGTTCGCGGGAAGAACGACTGTCTGAAAGCCTCCGTGCGCGCTCTAATCTCTCTAATTTTACATTCGTGATCTCCTCGGGAGGTATAAGTAGGGGGAAGCAATATATTCGATACCTCATCCAGAAACGCATCCTCTCGAAACCTGGCGAGCAAGCTACACCGCGATGCAGAGCGCCTCTCCTGCAGAGTCTGCCACTTGAGTTTATTAAACATCTCCGTAACGCTATCACGGTTACCAAATAACCCTGTGACGAAACGCGCCGCTCTTCTTTGGATCTTCTCTATAACCTCAGTCAGACCGATCTGGTACGGATCCCACACTGATGAGCAATACTCAAGTATAGGTCGAACGAGTGTTTTGTAAGCCACCTCCTTTGTTGATGGACTACATTTTCTAAGCACTCTCCCAATGAATCTCAACCTGGTACCCGCCTTACCAACAATTAATTTTATATGATCATTCCACTTCAAATCGTTCCGCACGCATACTCCCAGATATTTTACAGAAGTAACTGCTACCAGTGTTTGTTCCGCTATCATATAATCATACAATAAAGGATCCTTCTTTCTATGTATTCGCAATACATTACATTTGTCTATGTTAAGGGTCAGTTGCCACTCCCTACACCAAGTGCCTATCCGCTGCAGATCTTCCTGCATTTCGCTACAATTTTCTAATGCCGCAACTTCTCTGTATACTACAGCATCATCCGCGAAAAGCCGCATGGTTTCAAACTGTATCGAGCGGGTAGGGAGACTACCTCACGACCCTGCATGTGAGTAGCGGAGTTCAAGCTGGTGGAGGCTTTGTAATGGTGTGTGGCGTGTGTAGTTGGAGTGATCTGGCACCCCTGATACGTCTAGACACGACTCTGACGGGCGACACGTACAATTTTTGGGTCTTCACATTGACGACAACTTGAAATGGAAGAAGCACATTACTGAGCTTCTCAAATAACTAAGTTCAGCTTCTTTCGCTCTTCGTGTAATCGCTAGTCTTGGTAGTAAACGGACCATCCTGCTAACGTACTTTGCATATTTCCTCTCAATAATGTCTTATGGAATGGTTTTCTGGGTTAACTCACGACTTAGACATAAAGTATTGATTGCAGAAAAGAGAGGAGTGAGAATAATTAGTGGTGTTCACCCAAGGACGTCATGTAGGCACCTATTCACGGAGGTATTTTAACTGCACCATCAGAGTACATATATACGCTAATGAAATTCATTATAAATAATCCATCTCAATTCGCGAAGAACAGTGATGTTCATACGAACAACCCTAGAGAGAAAAATGACCTTTCCTATCCGTTATTAAAGCTGTCGGTTGCTCAAAAATCTTTGATCATTTGGCCAACAACATAAAGTGTCTGGCAGGTAGCAGATCAAGTTTTAAACTTAGCTTAAAATCATTTCTTTTGGATAACTCCTTCTATTCCATGGACGAGTTTTTGTTCCAGAGCTGGTAAAAAAAAAAAAAAAAAAATGTATCTCTAAATGTAGGTGCATGTGTAAAACTAAAAATTTCAGTAATATTAATATTAGCACTATTCATGTGTGTATACAGGGTGAGTCACCTAACGTTACCGCTGGATATATTTCGTAAACCACATCAAATACTGACGAACCGATTCCACAGACCGAACGTGAGGAGAGGGGCTAGTGTAATTGGTTAATACAAACCATAAAAAAATGCACGAAAGTATGTTTTTTAACACAAACCTACGTTTTTAAATCGAACCACGTCAGTTTTGTTAGCACATCTGAACATATAAACAAATACGTAATCCGTGCCGTTTGTTGCATTGTAAAATGTTAATTACATCCAAAGATATTGTAACGTAAAGTTGACGCTTGAGTACCACTCCTCCGCTGTTCGATCGTGTGTATCGGAGAGCACCGAATTACGTAGGGATCCAAAGGGAACGGTGATCGACCTTAGGTACAGAAGAGACTGGAACAGCACATTACGTCCACATGCTAACACCTTTTTATTGGTCTTTTTCACTGATGAACATGTACATTACCATGAGGGGTGAGGTACACGTTCGACGGGCGTTTCATAGGACGTGGAGGACGCATAAATTGGCCAGCCCGTTCTCCTGATCTTACACCTCTGGACTTCTTTCTGTGGGGTACGTTAAAGGAGAATGTGTACCGTGATGTGCCTACAACCCCAGATGATATGAAACAACGTATTGTGGCAGCCTGCGGCGACATTACACCAGATGTACTGCGGCGTGTACGACATTCATTACGCCAGAGATTGCAATTGTGTGCAGCAAATGATGGCCACCATATTGAACATCTATTGGCCTGACATGTCGGGACGCACTCTATTCCGCTCCGTAATTGAAAACGGAAACGACGTGTGTGAGTGTACCTCACCCCTCATGGTAATGTACATGTGCGTCAGTGAAAAAGACCAATAAAAAGGTGTTAGCATGTGGACGTAATGTGCTGTTCCAGTCTCTTTTGTACCTACGGTCCATCACCGTTCCCTTTGGATCCCTACGTAATTCGGTGTTCTGCGATACACACGATCGAACAGCGGAGGAGTGGTACTCAAGCGTCAACTTTAGGTTACAATATCTCCGGATGTAATTAACATTTTATAATGCAACAAACGGCACTGATTACGTATTTGTTTATATCTTCAGATGTGTTAACATAACTAACGGGGCTCCATTTAAAAAAGCGTAGGTTTGTGTTAAAAAACATACTTTCGTGCATTTTTTTATGGTTTGTATTAACCAATTACACTAGCCCCTCTCCTCACGTTCGGTCTGTGGAATCGATTCGTCAGTAGTTGATGTGGTTTACGAAATATATCCAGCGGTAATGTTAGATGACTCACCCTGTATATCTTGTAATCTGACTTGTTCCATATCATATCTATAAAATAATCGTAAAAATGATCTACGGAACATGACATAACTAAACTAAACTAAACATAAGCGTCCTGTCTGGTCACCTGCATCCATTCATGTCCAGTTTGCATTCAGAGGGAGTTGGGCAATTCCAGTAGAACAATGCGACACTCCACAAGTCCAGAGTTGCTACAGAGTGGCTCCAAGAACACTCTTCCGGTGGCCACCAGACATGAACATTGTTGAGCATATCTGGAATGCCTTGCAACGTGCTGTTCACAAGAGATCTCCAGCCCCTCGTACTCTTACGGATTTACGGACAGCTCTGCAGGATTCACGGTGTCAATTCCCTCGGCAGTACTTGAGACATTAGTCGAGTCCATACCACGTCGTGTTGCGGCACCTGTGCGCGCTCCCCGGGGCCCTACACGATATTAAACAGGTGTAGCAGTTTCTTTGCTTCTTCAGTGTGTCACATCACATGCGCACCGTATATGTGTGAATAATCCGCAATTACATCAAAACAACTCCGCATCGCAGGTTACACCATCACCTTCGAATATGGCTTCTTATCTTTGATGTTTGGCAAAATCAGTCTTTCGACGTACATCTTTGTATCTTTTCGAATAATTCAGTTCAGTTTGCTACACCATCTGCAACGCTTCTCATGTTCGATAAGCACATCTGAATCCTAATTTTGCCCTTATTTCTAAAATGACTCTATGAGAAGCAACATTTTATTCACAAATACTGATAGGAGCCGCCACTTTTACTGTCATTACAGAAACAAATGTCTCTTTGGGGCACCTATTCAGTATAATACTGTGTCAATTGTCATTAACATTTTGAGTTAAGACATCGTGTTAGCAGTTGAATCATCAGTCAAGGGAGTATAAAGAGGCAATATTTTATTTAAAGAAAGTTGATTTATTGGGGTTTTTATTTTAGAAGCATGAAATCCAGACTAAATTTATTTTGACAATTCTGAATGACAAAAATATCATGATGACACCCCTTTCGGGGAATAAGATTGCTGAGGATTTTTGTCAGTAGACGCGCTATGATGTATCGCGTTGTGTAATTAATAAGGTAGTTGAGACTATTGCTACTGTAAAACGTCAGTCATATATAAAAGTATGTTTATATCACCTTCATATCTATATATTGCTCTTTTGTTATACTCCGCAAGTTTTTCTTTATCGTAGCATCCTCCGGCTGTCCATGACACTTGCCTCCGACGTATTGGGCCTTCTTTTATTTATGTATCCTTCATAATGGGCCAAACATTGTATAATGTCGTAGTAATTCCATTTTACCCTAAATTCTTGTCACGTATTATAAAAACAAATTCTTTATAATTTATCTACACTTTTCATTCGTATATAGCGTCGAAAAGGTCACAATATATCAATTTATTAAAAAAAATCAAAATTGCCGAAACGGAAAACTTAAGCATTTTTGGCTCAAACTTTTTTGTGAATGCATTCCGCAATAAAAAAACTCCGCGTAAGGGTTTGAAAAAAATAGTAATTTTTTCGAAACTAAAACGTCCAAAAGTGTAAAAAATTTTTGCTTTGCAAATTGGATGCCAGGCTGTAAGGCACATCGCCGGGCCGTCCCCGAGTGTCTGACGCAGACGTCGAAGGCATCCGCCATGGTTTCACATGGAGTCCGCAGAAATCTGTTTGCCGTGCAGTTCGACAGCTCAATATGGCCCCGATGTCCGTCTGGCGTGTGTTGTGTCGACGTTTACGCATGAAACCGTACAAAATTCAGCTGCTGCAAACTCTTCGTGAAGGTGACAAACAACAACGTGCGGAGTTCTGTAATTTCGTTCTTGGCTAGATGGAGGATGACAGTTTTCTTCCACGCTTAGTGTTTAGTGACGGGGCAACATTCCATTTAAATGGAAAGATGAACCGCCATAATGTGAGATTTTAAGGTGCGGAACAACCACATGAAGTTGTACAACGTGAGAGGGACTCTCCAAAATTTGATGTGTTTCGTGCAGTTTCACGGGTAAAGGTGTATGGGCCATTTTTCTTTGCTGAGAACACTGTTACAGGTAGCACATATGTCGATATGCTTGAGAACTGTCTTTTCCCACAGGTGGAGACTGATTCGAACGACTTCATTTACGAACAAGATGGGGCTTCGCCACACTGGCATCCGGAAATGAGGGAATTTTTAAATCAAAGGATTACTGAACGTTGGATGGGTCGCACTGGACCGAATGATTCAGCTTCGCATTACTAGTATCCAAGGACACCAGATTATTTCTTGTGGGGGTTTATAAAAGTCATCTGTTTACGTGTCTCCAATACCAACAACAATGAATGAACTGAAGCATCGCAAAACAGCAACGGTGGAAGCTGTAACTCAAGACGTGCTCGCTGTCCATCATGCTACTCCTGGTGGGTGTTAAATGAATGTGCGCAACGGAAAATAATAAACGCTTAAATGAAGATTTGGCCCTGTCTGACTACCCCCTGAAGCAGATCTTAGGATCTCTAAATTCTATAAATTACAATCTAAACATAAATGAGTGTTGAAGGCAACTAATCCTACTAAATGATAAACATTGTTCCTGCTTATATTTTTATTGTAGATTAAAAAAAATCTTTATATTACAAAGTTTACTGTTCCTAAGTAAAAATACCAATCGATTGCCCAACTCTGCCCCATATTATGACTGCGCGGTCTGATATCAATAACATTAAATGACTGACATCATCTACGTACCAAACACCAGAAGACACTACTTTCAAAGATGATCTACGGCGGTGTGGAACCTCAGTGGAAATAAAACTTACGTGTTCGCAGCTGTTTAGCTTTTATAGCCCTAATAAGCCGAAACAATTTGCGGTATCACCGTATGTACTGCGCCCGGAGCGTCGAAGCGATGGTTCTCGTACTCGTCTGCGATGATGGAAGAACTCCGGCCACAAATAATCTCTTTCAAACACTAGGACGGCAGAAGGCGGTCCTCTAATATACTCTAATACTATCTTCTCCTCTCTGTGTTCTGCAGACGAGAAACGCGAACTCCCTGCCACAAGGACGGAGTTCAGATAACGTCTCAACGTAAGTATAGGCAGACGAAGTGCTCTCAATCACTGAACGCTGCGTACTCAACGACGACTTCCAACCCAAAGGTGAAGTCCAGAATTGTATAATTTCGCAACAGTACAGTACCTAACTGTTCTACCTATAAACTCTCCTGAGAGCAAAGACAGCAAGTCCGTCTGTACCAACAAAGCTGATATCGAGCGACCGTCACACACGGGCGCCCAGAACGGAAGACCTCGCCTCTCCACCGCTGGCCTCCAAGCAAGGCTCAGCTCCCCACCACCGTATTTACGAAAACGAATCATTTTCCCGAAACTGCGGAATATTTTCCCTCTCTACAGATTCTTCCGAACGCCGACCAACTATATTTTAGTCTTTTGTCGTCCAGCGCGGAAAGTTTGCGAGGAAAAACCTATGTTCGTACTATGGTACGCTTCCGAGTGAAAATCCTTGGAAATAACCCAGCCTGCGTGGTTTCTGAGGTGCTGCTTCTTCGTTCCGTAGTTTCCGAAGTATAATCCTTCCAGTTCGGCTACCCTACTGTCCGTTCGCGACTCTATTTTGCTCCAGTGCTTAGGCGCTACGACGTCCGTCTTGCTACTTTTTGTGTTTAAGCAGGACCAACACACCTGTGTGGGCCACCCACCCATGGCTTGAGTTCCGTCTGCCGTTTCGTTTCCACTGTCGTTCCAACCTCTACCAGTATGATAATAAAGACACTCCATCACCTTTCATGCAATAATGTTTAACAGTTATTTACAAGGCGTATGTGACAATGTCAGTCTCCTTTAAATATTCATATATACGATGTACTACCTATCAAATAATACCTAATGTGGTTGTAGATCATGGCAAAGTACATGGATGGGTGCTTGTAAGGTGCGAAATTATAGCCACCTTACAGCTGCAGTGTGGGAACAAATTGAACACCGCACTGACAAGTGCTGTGTATCTCAAGTGGGGCATATTGAACACCTACGAAAAGAGATGAAAAACTAGCTTTTTGAGTTTCCCGTTCATCAAAAAAACGAAATTCATCGTATATGTTTATTAGTTTTGGAAATACAGACGTGCGAAATCGGATGATTCTTTCTGATACATCCTGTATTATGAAACAAATTTTCAACCCCCTGTGTTTCTTTTACGATCGGTTTGAAATTTCTCCGGTACCGCCATTAATGCTCATTTGCATATTCTTTCAGTGTTCCTTACTCGAAGAGATACTTGTCGGATTTCGACGGATTACGAGACTTCCGAACACACCGTTCGTAGACCCAGAAAGGGGGGGGGGGGGGGGGGTGGCTGCCAATCGACATCTCGACTTCCTCTGAGCTCGCTTTATTTTTATTTTTTATTGTTTTTATCATACCTTTGACTGGTTCGATGTGGCCCGCCACGAGTACCTCTCGTGTACCAACCGCTTCATCTCCTAGCGGCACCTTATATCCTCAATTATTTGTTGACTATATTCCAATCTGTCTTTTCCCCTACAGTTTCTACTCCTCACAGCTCCCTCTAGTGCATTAGATTTCGACCTGGGGATAGGTACGGTTCAAATGATTCGAAGCACTATGGGACTTAACATCTGAGGTGTACAGTCCCCTAGAACTCAGAACTACTTAAACGTAACTAACCTAAGGACATCACACACATCCATGCCCGAAGCAGGATTCGGACCTGCGACCGTAGCAGCAGCGCGATTCCAGACTGAAGCGCCTAGTACGGCTCGGTCACAGTGGCCGGCCGGGGGATATTTATCCCTAAGGCATAAAATTTAATTTTCTGCGGACCAAAAACAAAAGGGTTCAACTGTGCAGGATGTTTGTAAACTAGTTATAAAAAGCAACCTTTAATTGTGAAAAAGGTAAATACGAGGGGCGTTGGACAAGCAACGCAAAACATTTTTTTTTCTTAGTCGATTTCTGTTGAAAAAAAATGCGGAATTTGTTGTGGGACATCGTGGAATATTCCCGCCTCAGCCATTATAGTCTCATGAAGTTCCAATATACGTAGTCTTCAAAATGGCGTCTATAAAGCAGGCGGGTTCGAAGAAGGGAGCTGTCGCTGAGTTTGTTTTGGCAGAAAACCAGAGCACTGCAGATATTCATAGGCACTTGCGGAGTGTCTACGGAGACCTGGCAGTGAACAAAAGCAGGTTGAGTCGTTGGGTGCGGCTTCTGTCACCTTCACAACGAGGTCGCCCTGGCAAACCTGGCAGTGAACAGAAGCAGGTTGAGTCGTTGGGCTCGGCTTCTGTCACCTTCACAGCGAGGTCGCCCTGGCAAACCTGGCAGTGAACAGAAGCAGGTTGAGTCGTTGGGCTCGGCTTCTGTCACCTTCACAGCGAGGTCGCCCTGGCAAACCTGGCAGTGAACAGAAGCAGGTTGAGTCGTTGGGCTCGACTTCTGTCACCTTCACAGCGAGGTCGCCCTGGCAAACCTGGCAGTGAACAGAAGCAGGTTGAGTCGTTGGGCTCGGCTTCTGTCACCTTCACAGCGAGGTCGCCTGGCAAACCTGGCAGTGAACAGAAGCAGGTTGAGTCGTTGGGCTCGGCTTCTGTCACCTTCACAGCGAGGTCGCCCTGGCAAACCTGGCAGTGAATAAAAGCAGGTTGAGTCCTTGGGCGCGGCTTCTGTCACCTTCACAGCGAGGTCGCCCTGGCAAACCTGGCAGTGAACAAAAGCAGGTTGAGACGTTGGGCTCGGCTTCTGTCACCTTCACAACGAGATCGCCCTGGCAAACCTGGCAGTGAACAAAAGCAGATTGAGTCGTTGGGCGCGGCCTCTGTCACCTTCACAGCGAGGTCGCCCTGGCAAACCTGGCAGTGAACAAAAGCAGGTTGAGTCGTTGGGCGCGAGTTCTGTCACCTTCAAAGCGAGGTCGCCCTGGCAAACCTGGCACTGAACAAAAGCAGGTTGAGTCGTTGGGCGAGGCTTCTGTCACCTTCACAACGAGGTCGCCCTGGCAAACCTGGCAGTGAACAAGAGCAGGTTGAGTCATTGGGCTCGGCTTCTGTCACCTTCACAGCGAGGTCACCATGGCAAACCTGGCAGTGAACAAAAGCAGGTTGAGTCATTGGGCTCGGCTTATGTCACCTTCACAACGAGGTCGCCCTGGCAAACCTGGCAGTGAACAAAAGCAGGTTGAGTCGTTGGGCGAGGCTTCTGTCACCTTCACAGCGAGGTCGCCCTGGCAAACCTGGCAGTGAACAAAAGCAGGTTGAGTCGTTGGGCTCGGCTTCTGTCACCTTCACAACGAGGTCGCCCGGGCAAACCTGGCAGTGAACAAAAGCAGGTTGAGTCGTTGGGCTCGGCTTCTGTCACCTTCACAACGATGTCGCCCGGGCAAACCTGGCAGTGAACAAAAGCAGGTTGAGTCGTTGGGCGAGGCTTCTGTCACCTTCACAGCGAGGTCGCCCTGGCAAACCTGGCAGTGAACAAAAGCAGGTTGAGTCGTTGGGCTCGGCTTCTGTCACCTTCACAACGAGGTCGCCCTGGCAAACCTGGCAGTGAACAAAAGCAGGATGAGTCGTTGGGCTCGGCTTCTGTCACCTTCACAACGATGTCGCCCTGGCAAACCTGGCAGTGAACAAAAGCAGGTTGAGTCGTTGGGCTCGGCTTCTGTCACCTTCACAGCGAGGTCGCCCTGGCAAACCTGGCAGTGAACAAAAGCAGGTTGAGTCGTTGGGCTCGGCTTCTGTCACCTTCACAACGAGGTCGCCCGGGCAAACCTGGCAGTGAACAAAAGCAGGTTGAGTCGTTGGGCGCGGCTTCTGTCACCTTCACAGCGAGGTCGCCCTGGCAAACCTGGCAGTGAACAAAAGCAGGTTGAGTCATTGGGCTCGGCTTCTGTCACCTTCATAACGAGGTCGCCCAGGCAAACCTGGCAATGAACAAAAGCAGGTTGAGTCGTTGGGCTTGGCTTCTGTCACCTTCACAGCGAGGTCGCCCTGGCAAACCTGGCAGTGAACAAAAGCAGGTTGAGTCGTTGGGCGCGGCTTCTGTCACCTTCACAGCGAGGTCGCCCCGGCAAACCTGGCACTGAACAAAAGCAGGTTGAGTCGTTGGGCTCGGCTTCTGTCACCTTCACAACGAGGTCGCCCTGGCAAACCTGGCAGTGAACAAAAGCAGGTTGAGTCGTTGGGCGCGGCCTCTGTCACCTTCACAGCGAGGTCGCCCTGGCAAACCTGGCAGTGAACAAAAGCAGGTTGAGTCGTTGGGCGAGGCTTCTGTCACCTTCACAACGAGGTCGCCCTGGCAAACCTGGCAGTGAACAAGAGCAGGTTGAGTCGTTGGGCTCGGCTTCTGTCACCTTCACAGCGAGGTCACCATGGCAAACCTGGCAGTGAACAAAAGCAGGTTGAGTCGTTGGGCTCGGCTTCTGTCACCTTCACAACGAGGTCGCCCTTTCAATCCTGGCAGTGAACAAAAGCAGGTTGAGTCGTTGGGCTCGGCTTCTGTCACCTTCACAACGAGGTCACCCTGGCAAACCTGGCAGTGAACAAAAGCAGGTTGAGTCGTTGGGCGCGGCTTCTGTCACCTTCACAGCGAGGTCGCCCTGGCAAACCTGGCAGTGAACAAAAGCAGGTTGAGTCATTGGGCTCGGCTTCTGTCACCTTCACAACGAGGTCGCCCAGGCAAACCTGGCAGTGAACAAAAGCAGGTTGAGTCGTTGGGCTTGGCTTCTGTCACCTTCACAGGGAGGTCGCCCTGGCAAACCTGGCAGTGAACAAAAGCAGGTTGAGTCCTTGGGCGAGGCTTCTGTCACCTTCACAACGAGGTCGCCCTGGCAAACCTGGCAGTGAACAAAAGCAGGTTGAGTCGTTGGGTGAGGCTTCTGTCACCTTCACAACGAGGTCGCCCTGGCAAACCTGGCAGTGAACAAAAGCAGGTTGAGTCGTTGGGCTCGGCTTCTGTCACCTTCACAGCGAGGTCGCCATGGAAAATCTGGCAGTGAACAAAAGCAGGTTGAGTCGTTGGGCTCGGCTTCTGTCACCTTCACAACGAGGTCGCCCTGGCAAACCTGGCAGTGAACAAAAGCAGGTTGAGTCGTTGGGCGTGGCTTCTGTCACCTTCACAGCGAGGTCGCCCTGGCAAACCTGGCAGTGAACAAAAGCAGGTTGAGTCGTTGGGCTTGGCTTCTGTCACCTTCACAGCGAGGTCGCCATGGCAAACCTGGCAGCGAACAAAAGCAGGTTGAGTCGTTGGGCGAGGCTTCTGTCACCTTCACAACGAGGTCGCCCTGGCAAACCTGGCAGTGAACAAGAGCAGGTTGAGTCATTGGGCTCGGCTTCTGTCACCTTCACAGCGAGGTCACCATGGCAAACCTGGCAGTGAACAAAAGCAGGTTGAGTCATTGGGCTCGGCTTCTGTCACCTTCACAACGAGGTCGCCCTGGCAAACCTGGCAGTGAACAAAAGTAGGTTGAGTCGTTGGGCGAGGCTTCTGTCACCTTCACAGCGAGGTCGCCCTGGCAAACCTGGCAGTGAACAAAAGCAGGATGAGTCGTTGGGCTCGGCTTCTGTCACCTTCACAACGATGTCGCCCTGGCAAACCTGGCAGTGAACAAAAGCAGGTTGAGTCGTTGGGCTCGGCTTCTGTCACCTTCACAGCGAGGTCGCCCTGGCAAACCTGGCAGTGAACAAAAGCAGGTTGAGTCGTTGGGCTCGGCTTCTGTCACCTTCACAACGAGGTCGCCCTGGCAAACCTTGCAGTGAACAAAAGCAGGTTGAGTCGTTGGGTGAGGCTTCTGTCACCTTCACAACGAGGTCGCCCTGGCAAACCTGGCAGTGAACAAAAGCAGGTTGAGTCATTGGGCTCGGCTTCTGTCACCTTCACAGCGAGGTCGCCCTGGCAAACCTGGCAGTGAACAAAAGCAGGTTGAGTCGTTGGGCGCGGCTTCTGTCACCTTCACAGCGAGGTCGCCGTGGCAGACCTGGCAGTGCACAAAAGCAGGTTGAGTCGTTGGGCGAGGCTCCCGTCGACGTCACAATGAGGTAGCACTTACCTGTCCCACCTCCGGTGTGCTGGCTGGACGCACGCAGCTGTAGCTCCTGCAATTTCGGTACGTGCGGACACTCTCATTCGAGGTGAGCGACGGATAACAGTCGAAGACCTCGCTGCAGAACTGGAAATCACACAAATCTGCGCATCCGAGAGGAGGTCACAAAATTTCACTGGACTGTTCTTCCTCACTCAGCACCTACAGCACAGATCCCTCACCTTCAGACTTCCAACTGTTTGGCCCAATGAAGGACGCACTCTGCGGGAAGCAGTAAGAGGATGATGGGGAGGTCATTAATGCAGCAAGACGTTGACTCCGGCGTCGACCAGTGGAGTAGTACTGTGTGGGCATTTCGACCCTGCCAGTAAGGTGCCATAAGGCCGTCTCATTGTACGGGGATTATACTGAAAAGTGGGGTTTCGTAACCAAAAGAGTGGGGAATAATATGTTGTACTGGAAATCTGAATAAAACCTACGGGCTTTCACAAAAAAAGAAAAAAAAATTGTGTTGCCTTTCTTATTGAACTCCAGTCGTAACTTACAGAAACGTTTGAAACAGCAGGGAATGCAGTATATCTTCGAGTTTTATTTGCAAATGTTCAGTGTGGCTACCTTTTGTAACATGACAAATGTACCTGGTAGTCAAGGGAAGGCAGGATTCGGTTATGATTGTGGATGGGGCCATAATCAGTTACTATTGGTTGCCTTTTACAGTGACACACATTTATTTCTAAAACAGTAATTGCAGACTCAACAATAAACAAAAAATACCACACGTTATTATTGAAGGAATAAACAACTGTGTAAATTGTAGGGTTTTAAGTGCGTTACAATTTAGCAAACCACCGTAAAATACAGATACAGGTAATGTTTAAAAAACCAAGCCTCTGTGATCACGGCTGAAAGCCTTACACGCCAAGAATTGCAACAAATTAAGAATATTTAAGATCTCGCTGCAATTACAACTTACAGGAATTTAAATATTAAAAAGTAAGTGGTCACAACACAGCAGAAGGTATCAGACGCCAGGAATAGCAGTAAATTAGGTTTTAAGGCTTACTGCTAAAGTGCAAATATCGAATAATTATTTTTTAAGCAAATGACCACAATCACGACTAAAGGTCTTACATGCCAGGAACGGCAAATATATAAAAATTTAGAAGCCTGCTGTAAAACAGCAAATACAAGCAAAGGTTAATTAAAAGAAAGAAGCAACTGACTACCAAACGGATGAAATAAGATGATGGTACCTTGTAACAAAACAGTTACACTGCTAGATTTACTCCAGAAGGCGACCGGAACTATTAACTAGACATACATAACCTTTAATGTAGGTATTACAAGGTATAGTAATAAAAATACAATAATAAAACACAAGGGCCAGTCACAGACGATGCTCCAGGAATCGACCTCTGAGAAGGTCCGGCACCAAACTCTTTCGCGAGTGATGAGATAGGCAGCCAAGAGTTGTATTCACTTCACAAGATGGTAACTCAGACTAGTGGCAGTCTAACGAATGACTAATGATAATCTTGCTGAAGCTACCTGACGTCCAATAAACCAAATGCAAGAATGGAACAACACGCCAAAGCCGGAACCGGCGGACTGCACTACGCCTCAAGAATACTCTGTTCAGAACGCCCAGAACGAGAAAGGAATCACTACCACCAGAGCAGAAGAATCACAAACGGCCTACAATCGAGAAAGCTGTCAAAACTACATGCCTTACCAGACAGCAAATGGCTCTGACAAAGGAACCTCCCCATCGCACCCCCCTCAGATTTAGTTATAAGTTGGCATAGTGGATAGGCCTTGAAAAACTGAACAGATCAATCGAGAAAACAGGAAGAAGTTGTGTGGAACTTTGAAAAAATAAGCAAGATATACAAACTGAGTAGTCCATGTGCAAGATAGGCAACATCATGGAGAATGTGAGAGAAGAAGCACCATGGTCCCGCGGTTAGCGTGAGCAGCTGCGGAACGAGAGGTTCCTGGTTAAGTCTTCCCTCGAGTGAAAAAGTTTAGTTCTTCATTTTCAGTTTATGTGACAAACTCTTACGTTTTCATCACTTTTTGGAAGTGATTATTGCATGCACAAGAAAACCTAAATCGAGCAAGGTAGAAGAATCTTTTTACCCATTCGCCAAGTGTACAAGTTAGGTGGGACGACAACATATTCCTGTCATGTGACGCACATGCCGTCACCAGTGTCGTATAGAATATATCAGACGTGTTTTCCTGTGGAGGAATCGGTTGACATATGACCTTGCGATCAAATGTTTTCGATTCCCATTGGAGGGGCACGTCCTTTCGTCTACTAATCGCACGGTCGCCCGCTTTTGCGGTGCGGTCGCAAAGCACACACACTAAATTTATTACAGTGAACAGAGACGTCAATGAACGAACGGACAGATCATAACTTTGCGAAAATAAATAAAGTAAAACTTTCACCCGAGGGAAGATTTCAACCAAGGACCTCCCGTTCCGCAGTTGCTCACGCTGACCACGGGACCACGCCGCTCTAGAACCTGTACTGTACTTGATGTTGCCTATCTTACACATGGACTACTCAGTTTGTATATTTTGCTTATTTTTTCATAGTTCCACACAACTTCTTCCTATTTTCTCGATTGATCGGTGTTCAATTTTTCAAGGCCTATCCACTGTGACAGCTTATAACTAAATTTGAAGGGAGTGCGATGAGGAGGATCCCTTGTGAGCACTATGGGACTTAACATCTGAGGTAATTAGTCCCCTAGAACTTAGAACTAGTTAAACCTAAGTAACCTAAGGACGTCACACACATCCATGCCCGAGGCAGGAATCGAACCTGCGACCGTAGCGGTCCCGCGGTTCCAGACTGAAGCGCCTAGAACCGTTCGGCCACTGCGGCCGGCACACCAGACAGCAGTGGCAAGGCGAGGAAACGTACACTGCCGTTACATACACTAATCCCCATGACAGGTTCAACTTAACAAATCGTAACAAGCTAAACGCAGTAAATAGTAATAAGAAGCCGAGGAAAGCCAATCAGATCCGCCTTCCCCAAGCACTTCACTCGCCGCTCTTTGCCTCGGCGACACTACGAGCAGCAACACGAACCCAAGTCACTGGAGGATCGCGAGATGTCACGGTGGTGGAGGTTTCTCTACTTGAATTGAAATGCACTCATTTTAAAGCTTGCTGGATCCGGTTTAGGACGAGGTCGTGCACCCTCGTTGTTGTGGATTGGCAAGACAGCCAACCCACTAGGAGGAAGCCGAAAGGCACGCGTTTAAGCTGATGCAGGCTGGCGTGAGGTCTGGAACAGGACAAGGAAATTAGAATTTAGAAAAACGGACGTAGCGGGTGGAATACTTAACTTTAATCCATTAATGATGAACGTCGCTCTTGACGGTACATGATTCACAATATCAATAGTAAGTGAATATGGCGCCTTGCTAGGTCGTAGCAAATGACGTAGCTGAAGGCTATGCTAACTATCGTCTCGGCAAATGAGAGCGTATTTTGTCAGTGAACCATCGCTAGCAAAGTCGGCTGTACAACTGGGGCGAGTGCTAGGAAGTCTCTCTAGACCTGCCGTGTGGCGGCGCTCGGTCTGCAATCACTGATAGTGGCGACACGCGGGTCCGACGTATACTAGCGGACCGCGGTCGATTTAAAGGCTGCCACCTAGCAAGTGTGGTGTCTGGCGGTGACACCACACTCGTGACCACAGCCCTTCCATCCGGCAGTCCATGCGCGCCGCCAGCCGTCCCGGCGTGTTCCCGCACTGTGCGGACCTGGCTCCACCTGAGTCCCCAACCGAACTGCACAATCACACGGCACGGGTAAACAACGACGTCGCACGAAAGATAGGGCAACAGTTACTACATATCGATAACCGCCGCTGCTGCCACTAGCGGACAGGCAACGCTTGTGAAACGAGTGGCGTCAGACAAGACGCAACCTTGCCAGCTAAACGATACGGTCTGGCCTCCAACAGAGGGCGAAAACCTACAATCAGCACCCACGCGATCCACAGCACGGTTCAGTCCCCTCTAATCAGTTTCGTGCCATATGCTATGGAAATTGGAAATTTGTGGTAAGTTCCTATGGGACCAAACTGCTGAGGCCATCGGTCCCTAGCCTTATACACACTACTTAATCTAACTTAAACTAACTTACGCTAAGGACAACACACACACCCATAGCCGATGGAGGATTCTAACCTACGACGGGGAGAGTAGCGCGAACCGTAACAAGGCGCCCAGACCACGCGGCTGCCCCGTGTGGCCAAATCCTATGAAGCAAGTCTTGATGTGTGGTGGTAACTGCTCGTGTTCGTTGACGCATCTCGGAAGCGGAAGATAGAACACCCTGTCTTTAATGTAACCATATAGTAAATATCTCTGGAGTGAGCATTGCGTTCTGCGCATGTTGCCAACATTAAACCAGGATTGTCACGTGTTTTCGGGACTTCACTGTGCGTGTGTGCTTTCCTCAGAGTTTGAAGTTTATAGTATCAAGAGTTTTTGTTGTGTTTTCACCGTTTGTTGATAGTGTAATAGCGATGGTGACTTACTGTTGTTGCTGCGGTTGCAAAGAAAAATATGCGACGGGAAGGATAGTAACTTTTCATGGGTACTATGTTTAAAAATTTCGAGACGCATTATAATTTTCTACGATTTTATGACTATATAATAGATATTACGGCTCGTACAAAAGCTTAGAAACAATCGCTTCCTCTCGTAAATTTGCTAGTGGAACAGGAAAGGGAATGGTTAGTTGTTTCAGCAAATACTATCCTCCATGCATTTATCAGTGACTTGTTGATTATATATATGTATTTGAAAGACGGGAGATAAATTCAATAGAGTGGGAGTCTGTAATTCTCTTCGTATAATATGTGTGTCCAAACCTTTTGTTTACTATAAAGTTACAGTAGGAGACCATGTTAAGTGTGTCTATGACATGGAGAATGATTATGTGTGATTTATATTTTAGTTTTCCGAAGGATGAATAATGAGTAAAGACGTGGCTCCAGAAAATAAAGAGGAGTAATTTTGTCCCCACAAAATATTCCAAAGTATGTTCAAAACACTTTGGTTCGTTGGTTGGTTTGTGGGATTAAAGGGACCAGACTGCTACGGTCATCGGTCCCAAAACACTTTGAACATAAATGTTTAGAAAGAGAAAAATTTGGACGTGTGTGGCTGAAGATAGATGCTATACCGACTACTTTTAATTTTCCACAGTACCTACTACCAATTTCTGCATTCAGCTTAAATACATTTTCTGCACAAATCAAATAAAAAACACAATAGTGTAGCTACTCAAGGTACGCATTCATCTTCTTTGGTGTATTTTGCATTCAATTTATTTTCTTTACCATTTGATTAAGAAGAGTAAAATATTATTAAACATGTCCCCAAACTCTTTCATTTGTGTCAGTTTCCACTTCCCTTAATGGTGTTATATGGGTTGACTGTTACATGACCAACTGTATTTGCTTTACAGTACATTTATTCTCCGATCGCCTTTTTTCCCCCTTCTTACTCAGTCTACTATTTATTTAATAAACTGGGAGCAAGTACGTAAAATGCGTTAAATAAACACTTCAAAGTGTCACCAGTAAAAAAATTGTGCTTTAGGTCGCAAAAACGAGAAAATAAAGATGCAGAAATAGCAGAAAAAAAGGACGAATTAGCGGGGATATAATCACTAATGTGGGGCAAATTCGGTGTTTTTCGGACACTTGCAAAAGTACTAGCGTACTGTCAAGTCGGTTTGCAAGACTATCACTGCAAAAATGTACGTCAGGCTTTGTAATTCTATAAAGTGCCGTATCATACCGAAAACTACCAAAAATCGAGTGCATTTGAACTGTGACACCTGTCGCAAAGAAGCAGAATGCAATATCACTTGCCCTTAAAAGTTACGTAGCTGGTTTATTCCCGGTATCAGATGGATACTGTTAAAATGACTGCGCAACATATATAAATAATCCACGACACGTACGAAAAGAACCCGTCTGTACTAGGATGTAGTGACATTCTAAATATACAGGGCGCTATACGGACAAACACACGACGTCCCGAGAACACGTGACCAGGGCGGCAATGTATGTTGACAACACAAAATCTGTTCTGCGAATGTGAATGCTCACTCCAGAGATATTTACTCTATGAATGTAACCCTTCCGCCCCATACACAGAAGTTCACTGGGATTTAATGAGGTGATCGCGGTGGCTGAGTCGAATTCGGCACGTTCCTACGAATGTACGCGACCACTTGACGACGGCAATGTGGCGGCGCGCCATCTTGCTGGAAAATAAATTCGGTGCCCATTTCCCGTTCTAAATGAGGCATTAGAAAATGTTCAGACATGTCCAGTTACGATAAGCCAATTACAGTTTACTCAGCCAAAAAGGAAAGAACCGTTAATCTTCTTACAGCTTACAGTGAAAAAAAAAAAAGAGAGAGAGAGAGAGTGAGAGAATTTACCTTATGCGAGTGCCTAACGTGTTCGCTTACGTGACGTTTTCCTCCCGCTCCACATCGGAACATTATGCCGCTCACTTTACCGCCTGTATGGAAGATCATCTGTAAGTAGGCTGTTTAGGTTTTTATGTTGGTAACGCCACATAGCGTTCTGTATGAAAATCACTGGCTGTGCTGTGTGCAGTCTGTGGCTGGTTTGCATTGTTGTCTGCCATTGTAGTGTTGGGCAGCTGGATGTGAACAGCGCGTAGCGTTGCGAAGTTGGAGGTGAGCCGCCAGCAGTGGTGCATGTGGGGAGAGAGATGGCAGAGTTCTGAGAGCTGACGATATGGACGTGTGACCATAAGAAAGACTAAGTTTGTAATACTGGATATCATTAACTGATATATATATATTATGACTTTTGAACATTAAAAGGGAAATATATTTTTTGTTCTCTATAAAAATCTTTCATTTGCTAACTGTGCCTATCAGTAATTAGGGCCTTCAGTAGTTAGAATCTTTTATTTAGCTGGCAGTAGTGGCGCTCGCTGTATTGCAGTAGTTCGAGTAACGAAGATTTTTGTGAGGTAAGTGATTCATGAAAGGTATAGGTTATTGTTAGTCGGGGCCATTCTTTTATAGGGGTTTTTGAAAGTCAGACTGCGTTGCGCTAAAAAAATATTGTGTCAGTTTAGTAATGATCAGAATAAGTAAAGAGAGAACTCTCTGAGTACGTTCAGTTTTACTCAGCTGTTTGAAAATCAAATAACGAAGGAGGTTTACCAGCACAGTAATTCATATTTTTTTCTAAGGGGACGTTTCAAGATATGGAAAAAAAGCTTTTTGAGTTTCCTGTTCATCAAAAAAACAAAGTTCATTGTATAACTTTATTAGTTTCGAAAATACAGACGTGCCAAATCGGATAATTCTTTCTCATACACCTTGTATTGTGAAACAAATTTTCAGCCCCTTGTTAATTTTTTACGATCGGTTTGAAATTTCTCCGGTACCCACATTAATGCACACTTGCATATTCCTTCAGTGTTCCTTCCTCGAAGAGATACTGGTCGGATTACGGTGGATTACCAGACTTCCGAACACACCGTTCGTACACCCAGGGGGGGGGGGGGGGGGGGCGGCTGTCAATCGAAATCGCGGCCTCCTCCGAGCTCGCTTTATTTTTATTTTTTATTGTTTTTATCATACTTTTGACTGGTTCGATGTACCCCGCCACTAATACCTCTCGTGTGCCGACCACTTGATCTCATGGCGACACCCTATATCCTCAATTATTTGTTGCGTGTATTCCAATCTGTCTTTTCCCTTACAGTTTCTACTCTCCACAGCTTCCTCCATTGCAGTAGATTTCGACCGGGGGATAGGTACCCCTCAGGGATAAAATATAATTTTCTGCGGACCAAAAACAAAAGGGTTCAACTGTGCAGGATGTTCGTAAATTAGTTATACAAAAGCAACCTTTAATTGTGAAAGAGGTAAATACAAGGGGCGTTGGACAAGCAATGCAACACATTTTTTTTCTTAGCCGCTTCCGGTTGAAAAAAAATGCGGAATTTGCTGTCGGACATTGTGGAATATTCCCGTTTCAGCCCCTATAGTCACTTGAAGTTCCATTATAAGTAGCCTTCAAAATGGCGTGTGTAACGCAGGCGGGTTCCAAGCAGTGAGCTGTCACTGAATTTCTTTTGGCGGAAAACCAGTGCACCGCAGATACTCATAGGCACTTGCGGAGTGTCTCCGGAGACCTGGCGGTGAACAAAAGCGGGTTGAGTCGTTGGGCGTGGCTTCTGTCACCTTCACAACGAGGTCGTGCTAACCTCTTCCACCTCCCGCGTGCTGGCTGGCCACTCACAGCTGTCGCTCCTGCAGTGTTGGAACGTGTGGACACCCTCATATGAGGTGATCGGCGAATCGCAGGCGAACACCTCGTTGCACAACTGGATGTGTCTGTCGGTAGTGCTGACACACACGTCCACAAGCTGGGGTACTGCACAGGTGTGTTCCCGCCAGGTTCCTCGCCACCAAACAGGAGGTCATAAAAATGCTAACGAACTACTTCTTCTGCACGGCAACGTAAGTGTGCACACCCGAGAGAAGCTCACAAAACTTCGTTGGACTAATCATACAATGAAGGCTTTCACAACCGGATGTTTCAGCTGCTGAGAATTTTTCCGGGTTGTGTGGCCGCGGTCCATGGAACTCTTCTACCCGTGACGATTCGTCCAAGGCTGCGTTGGACATTTTCGGAGGTCCTGACTCTTGCCGACTCAGCACAACCGGGAGCACCTCCGAAAATGTCCAACGTAGCCTTGGACGAAACGTCATTGGTAGAAGAGTTCCATGGACCTCGGCCATACAACCCGGAAAAATTCTCAGCAGCCTTCATTGGACTGTTCTTTCTCGTCCACCCTATAGCCTATGTGTTGCGCCTCCCGCCTTCCACCTGTTTGACCCAATGAAGGATGCTCTCCGTGGGAAACTTCTGACGGGGAGCTTAGTGACGAAGCAAGACGTTAGCTCTGAAGTCAACCAGTAGAGTTGTACACTCATGAGAGCACACAGGACCTCTTAGTAACGGGGTGTAAGGTTCAAATGGCTCTGAGCACTATGGGACTTAACATCTGAGGTCATCAGTCCCCTAGAACTTAGAACTACTTAAACCTAACTAACCTAAGGACATCACACATATCCATGCCCGAGGCAGGATTCGAACCTGCGACCGTAGCATTCGCGCGGTTCCGGACTGAAGCGCCTACAACTGGTCGGCCTCCGCGGCGATGTCCAGTTGCAACATGCCAATTACAGTTTACTCGGCCAAAAAGGAAAGGACCGTTAATCTTGTTACAGCTAACAGTCAAAAAAAAAAAACATTTACCTTAGGCGAGTCCCGAACGTGTTCGATTACGCGACGTGTATTCCGCCCGCTTCACATCGGAACATTATGCCGCTCACTTTACCGCATGTATGGAAGGTGTCTTCCTTACTGAACACTATTTTATAAGAAAAATCATCTTGGGTCTGCATTTTCTCAAGCCGTAACTCAGCTCGTTTTTCTTTCTCGCTTTCTCTTAAAGCTTGCAATAGTTCCAGTTTGTCCGGTTTGAACGACAGGCGGTTCCATATTACTTTCCACACTGTAAACTAGCCATATTGAGTTCTAAGTTGGCACGTCTCGTCGATTTACTACGAACGTTAAGACTGCCGAACTTCTTCAGTTGTTGCCTAAGAGACTGCTGGTCGACCCTGAGCCAGCTTGCTGTGTGATTCACCGCTAGTTTCTCTGAAACGGATGTAGCAGTTGGTAACAGTTTGCCTTTGAGATGGCCGCGGTATTTAGTCCTGAAATGACCCTGAACTGTGGTAGCGGATCTGGATTCGTGAAACCGTAAAAAAGCACTGCTCCCGCCCTACACCGTTACATCGTGGCTGTTGGGATAACTTAGAGAGCCTGTATACAGAGAGAGCGGCCATAGGTGAAGTTGCCCGTGATTGGTTGATTAGATTTGGCGCCATTTTTCTGCCAAACGTCTTTCGCACTCCCTATGTTCGCCGTGCCTTTGAGCTGAATTGAAGTCCAGAGGACTTTTGCAAACGACTAAAAGGTATTTGAATTATTGAGAGACTTGTTATGCGTTGTGCATGCATGTTCGATTTAGTTGTATATCGTTTTTAGTACGTAATTAGCGTTTGCGATCTTAAATACGAGTTGAAATAATGAAGCGTTTTGTGATTAAGTTGGTAGGCCTACATGTTTGAAGTAAACACGTTAGTAATTGTACAGTATTGTTTCTGACATATCTAATTCGTTCTGCAGACGTTCGAAAACGATGCCAGGCTGTGCTGCATTTGGTTGTTCCAATAGAAGCGAAGGTGGATTTCGCATGTTAGCATTTCCATGCAATGAAGGAAGACGAAAGCATTTTTAAGCTCTTATTTCTTTAACAGTTCTTGCATACTAGTAGCATCACAAGCTTTTCTGGAGCCAATATCTGCCAGTCCTTGCTGGAAACGGAAAGTTCCTGTAAGTGTTGTGCCATGCTCATTCGACTTTGTAGCGTCAAGAGTGTCGTTTATATATATATATATTAGCCATAAATCCCAAAAGAATTGGATGAACTTCCTGAAAACACAGAAACAATCAAGCAAAATAATACGCAGTGAAAAACGACAGTATGATAAACGGCGACTGACGGAGATCGAATCGGACTTCACAAAGAACAATACAAGAACCTTCTACAGAACGTTCAGAGAAAATATGACTGGATATCAACCACCCAACTTGTGCTTCAGAAGACCGGATGGAACCCTGGAAACCAATACCAAAAACAATTGTGACATTCTGGCAAACTACTTTGAAAAACTCCTCAACGCGGACCCCTCTATGGAAGAAATGATGACAGAAACGAGCACGTACAATCCAGATAGTGAACCTCCAACTCTAGAAGAAGTTAAAGAAATAATCAAGTCACTCAAGAATCGTAGAGCACCGGGAGAAGACGGCATCACCGCGGAAATCTGGAAGTTACAAGACTCAGAACTCACCAAAGACATCCACAGGATCTTGGAAGATATCTGGAAGACCATGAAAATTCCCGACTACTGGAAAACTGCCCTGATACACCCACTACACAAAAAAGGTGACAAGACTGACCCGAATAACTACAGTGGAATATCCCTACTACCGGTCACATACAAGATCCTCTCTAAAGCTTTACTAAACAGCCTAGAATGCCAGACCGACTACTTGATTGGGGAATACCAAGCAGAGTTTCGTAAAGGGCAGTCTTGTGCAGAACAAATTTGGAACCTGAAAATGATTTTACAACACAAGCAGAACCTGATCATTACGTTTGTCGACTTCAAAAAGGCATACGACTCTATCGACCGGAAAACTTCCTTCAAAATTCTAGCAGAATACAAAGTAGACAACAAAACACGGACTATCATAGAGCAAACCTCGACCAACACGACCTCCAAAGTAAATTTCTGTGGGGAACTATCAGAGCCCTTTGAAATTCGCACAGGTGTCCGACAAGGCGATGGCCTCTCACCTCTCCTTTTCAATCTAGTGTTAGATAAGGTAATAAAAGAATGGGAAACATCACAACAGGGGATACCTTTAGGAAACCTACAGATGAAATGCCTGGCTTTTGCGGTCGATTTGGCGATTGTCACGAAAGGTATAAACGAAACAAAAGACGCTATTGAAAAACTACACGAAATCGCTTCCAAAACTGGACTACAGATCTCTTACGAAAAGACACAGTTTACGAGCACAAAAAAATTCTCATCTCTTAACGCAAAGTATGGCACGATTTACAAAACGGTGAACTTCAAATACCTTGGTGAAACACTACAAATGAACGGACATAACAGAGACTCAAACGAAGAAAGAAAAAGGCATACACAGTAGTGTGGAATCTTTACAACAAGAAGTCTATCTCACAAAAAGCCAAATTACGCCACTGCGACACGGTGGTGCTCCCCGAGGCACTATATGCAGCAGAGACCACACTAATCCTAGGGCATACACGTATCAGAAAACTAGAAAAAGTAGAACGGAAAATACTTAGGAATATATTTGGCGCAACTAACAACAATGGAATATGGATCAAGAAACCTACAGAGGAACTATACAAACATACGGAGACAATCACGGAAAAGATTAGAAAACGCAGAATGCCATCACACAGACTGACCGAACAGGTCTTTCACTGGGTAACTACTAGAAACAACAAATAGGTGGCAGTAACAAAAAACGACCTGAACCAACTCAACATAACAACAGACACAATAAACGACAGAATAAAATTCAGAAACATCATTAAGAAAAATAAACTACATGAGATACACCGTGACAAACTAACAGGCGTAAAATGGACCGAAGAACGCAAGCAAGATCACAATCGGAAGATGAAAGAAATATGGGCAACCAAAGAGGCAATCAAGATGAAACCGAAGACACGAAGCTGACAAGAAGCATGGACAGAGGACCGGAAACAGAAACACAGCGAGCGAATGAGGGAAGTTTGGACAGCAAGGAAGGCAGCAAAAGGAATTGGCCATGTAGTTTAGTCCAACTGCGCTCTTTAAGGGCAAAACACCAAGTCGTAAGCAGTTGTTTACTTGTGACATGCAAAAATTTTGAAGACGTGACAAGAAGTACTAATACGTCTCACACTTTTTGCATGTCACAAGTAAAGAACTGCTTACGACTTTCATTCATTTGACGTAATACAGTCACGTTAAATCTTATGCACTTCCGATACAAAACAAATGCTGTACACTATATTTTTTATTTACGTGACTTTCATTGCAATTTGTCTAGTAAACGAACTATAAAGGAGATAAATGCAACTAACGAATAATTTTTACAGCCACTGTATCAAATTTCCTGTGCTGTACGTAGTAGGCTACTATGAGTAAATTATAGTTGTAAAGCAAGGCATTTAACGAATGATTTCGCCATATTGTCTTGTGCTTTTGATTCGGTGAGTGTCTACTCCACTACTGGCCATTCAAAAGTCCAGCCCGCAGTTTGGCAGAAATATGGCCCCCGTATCGTCCAGTTAGCCACTCTCTCCCTATACAGGCTCTCTAGGATAACTCATTTGCGCCTTCCACCTAGCGGGAACATCGGGAACAAACAGTGTTAGGGGGGAATAAAACTTGGAGATACACTGAATGCAGTGCCGTATTAAACATTTCTGTAAATTACGAGAGTTGGAACTTTAATTGTGGCAACTTGTACAAAATAGATACGTGTTTCAAAGTTTTACTGACCTTCAGAGTAATCACCAGCATTGTGTATCACTTGTTGTCAGCGATGTGGAAGTCGTATGATACTCTTACAAGGGAACCTCCCCATCGCACCCTCCTCAGATTTAGTTGTAAGTTGGCACAGTGGATAGGCCTTGAAAAACTGAACACAGATCAATCGAAAAAAACCAGGAAGAAGTTGTATGGAACTATGAAAAAAATAAGCAAATATACAAACTGAGTAGTCCATGGGCAGGATAGGCAACATCAAGGACAGTCTACGCTCAGAAGCGCCGTGGTCCCGTGGTTAGCGTGAACACGTGTGGAACGAGAGGTCCTTGGTTCAAGTCTTCCCTCGAGTGAAAAGTCCAATTTTTTATTTTCAGACAATTATTATCTGTCCGTCCGTTCGATGCGAGGTAACTGCGCCGTAGTATGGGGACGCTACACCTAAACGAACATCGAAACACACGACGTCAGTCGACTACAGCGCACGGAAGAGAGAGTATTCCTGCTAACGAGGCTCCCTGGCTGGCAGTTGACTGTTCGCTACTTTGGACGAGAGTGCATTAAATACGTGAGATGTATTCCGTGGGCAATAACAATCCAGCAAATATAGCTCGCGACCTCAGTAACAAAGTCAATGAATATTTTCCGAACTGTAAGTTTGCGGTGCGGTCGCGAAACACAGACACTAAACTTATTACAGTCAACAGAGACGTCAATGAAGGAACGGACAGATCGTAACTTTGCGAAAATAAAGAAAGTAATTTTTCATAAACTCGAGGGAAGACTTGAACCGAGGACCTCCCATTCCGCAGCTGCTCACACTAACCACGGGACCACGGAGCTCCTGAGCTCACGCTATCCTTGATGTTGCCTATCTTGCACATGGACTACTCAGTTTGTATATTTTGCTTATTTTTTTCATAGTTCCACACAACTTCTTGCTGTTTTCTCGATTGATCTGTGTTCAGTTTTTCAAGGCCTACCCACTGTGCCAACTTATAACTAAATCTGAGGGGGGTGCGATGGGGAGGTACCCTTGTTAGCAGTGCCAGTTGTGTTGACAGTTCGAGCGGCGCGGTCTGTTGCCCGACGAATTTGTAGCAGTTCTGAAGCGAATGCCGTCAAGTGTTTCCTTCAGTTTAAAACTCGAGTTGAACTGACGAGGGCTTTAGTCAGGGGAGCGCAGTATGTGGTGTAGCACTTAGCAGCCCCATCAGTCAAACAAATCAATAACAGCTTGCACTGTACGTGCTTGAGCTTGTCATGCAAACTGATGGTCAGGTCCTACAGAAAGTGTCATCACTTCTGTCTCTAAGCTGGTCGTAGGTCGTGTTCCAAAAATGAAGTAAAACTTTGAAACACGTATGTATTTTGTAAGAGCTGTAAATAAATAGTTGCCACTATTAAAGTTCCAACTCTCGTATTTACGCTTTTCACAATTAGAGGCTACTTTCGTATAACTAATTTATAAACATCCTGCATTTCGTTCGCAAAACTAAATTATTTTCTAAAACAATACTACGAGGGTCATTCAATAATTAAAGAGACAAATAGGTCTGGAGAAAAAAGCGTTTAATTTTACAATACAACACTTTTTCTACTTTTCAACATAATCCCCTTGAACATTTATGGACATGATCAGAGCCATTTTTGAACTACTCGGATTTACTTTTAAACAAGGTGAAGCCAGCCATGAGAGAGAGAGAGGGAGAGAGACGTCGTGTATCTCAGACAAGAGGTGTGATTCTCCAGCAAGACAATGCACGTCCTCATATTGCTCAACTAACCCGTGAAACCGTCGGGTAGACCCTTTGCAAGTCTTTCGATATGACGCCACTTCGGCGACTTGCGTGTCGATGGGGATGAAATGATGATGATAAGGACAACACAACACCCAGTTCCTGAGCGGAGAAAATCTCCGACCCAGCCGGGAATCGAACCCAGGCCCTTAGTATTGACATTCTGTTGCGCTGACCACTTTTTTTAATGTCATTTTGTTCGTTTTCGTTCGTTGTATCTGCTCGGGGCGCACGTCGCAAGACACCCGTTTCAGTTCGTCGTTGATTCATTAACTCAGTTTTTTTAGTACAGAGGGCAGCTAACCCTCTGACCGAACACGCTGAGTTACCGTGCCGGCAATCATCTGAGATACCCAAGCACAACTCGCCCCCTGTCCTCACAGCTTTACTTCCGCCAGTACCTCGTCTCCTACCTTCCAAACTTCACAGAAACAGGAGACGAGGTACTGGCGGAAGTAAAGCTGTGAGGACGGGCTGTGGGTCGTGCTTGGGTAGCACAGATGGTAGAGCACTTGGACGCGAAAGGCAAAGGTCCCGATTTCGAGTCTCTGTCCGGTACACAGTTTTAATCTGCCCCGAAGTTTCATATCAGCGCACACTCCTCTGCAGAGTGAAAATCGCATTCTGGGAACGTTCTGTTATTCGTTTTTTACTTGCTGAAGGCAAGAAACCACTCAAATTACACTGTAGAATGTCTAATGTTTATGGCGAATGTTGTATGAATCGTGTAAATTTTTATAAATGGGCAGAGCAGTTCAAAAATGGTGGCGACTCAGTGATTGAAGAACGCCGTTCTGGCCGACCAGTTGCCGTTTCAACCCCTTCACTTGAAAGTCGAACTGATGATGTATTATTCGTGCCGGCCGCCTTGTGACTGCGGAAATTATAGTTGATAAGGGTCAAGGTAGTACTGGAACAGTTCATAATATTATCTGTAACAAGCTGAAGTACTGCAAAACATGGGCAAGATGGGTCCCAAAGCAGTTGATGCGGCTACACAAGGAAACAAGGTTGTAAGTGTGCACAGAGCTAAAGCAACGTTATGAAAGAGAATGTGAGTACTTCCTCGACAAAATTTTAACTTGTGATGAAGCTTGGGTTCACTATTATCAGCGAGAATCAAAGAGACAAAGCATGGAGTGGAAGCACACCAGATCACCTGTCAAGAAAAATTTCAGAACCCAAGCATCAGCAGGAAAAGTCATGTTGACGGTGTTTTGGGATGCTGAAGGTCCAGTTTTTTGTGGTTATCTCGAAGGGCAGCGCACAATGGACAGCCAGTACTACTCGGATTTGGGGTGGCCGAGCGGTTCTAGGCGCTACAGTCTGGAACCGCGCGATCGCTACGGTCGCAGATTCGAATCCTGCCTCGGGAGTGCATGTGTGTGATGTCTAGGTTAGTTAGGTTTAAGTAGTTCTAAGTTCTAGGGGACTGATGACCTCAGAAGTTGTTCCATAGTGCTCAGAGCCATTTAAACCATATGTTGCCGATATTGTTGCACTATCGGTCGGAGGATGACTTTCACGTATCGTACAGCAGTATCGTACAGCTGCACTCGCTGGACAGATTGTCTAAGGCTTTCAGCATGAACCGGTTGCCTCCAAACACATCTCCGACGAATGTCTGCTTGAAGGCATATGCGACACTCATCGGTGAAGAGAACATGATGCCAATCCTCTGCGGTCCTTTCGGCATGTTGTTGATGTGGTGTCACCGCCAGACACCACACTTGCTAGGTGGTAGCCTTTAAATCGGCCGCGGTCCGTTAGTATACGTCGGACCCGCGTGTCGCCACTATCAGTGATTGCAGACCGAGCGCCGCCACACGGCAGGTCTAGAGACACTTCCTAGCACTCGCCCCAGTTGTACAGCCGACTTTGCTAGCGATGGTTCACTGACAAATTATGCTCTCATTAGCCGAGACGATAGTTGGCACAGCTTTCAGCTACGTCATTTGCTACGACCTAGCAAGGCGCCATTATCAATTGCTATTTATCTTGTGATGCATGTACCGTCAGACAGATGTTCACCAATTATGGATTAAAGTTAAGTATTCCAGCAGCTACGTACGTTATTGGCTATATTAAAGACCTTGTCCTGTTCCAGACCTCTCCTGCGTGAGCTTAAACGCGTGCCTTTCGGCTTCCTCATAGTGGCTTGGCTGTCTTGCCAAGCCTCAACAGTTGGGCCCATCTGTACCGCGCTGCATGGTGTCGTGGTTGCAATGATGGACGCTCCATGGACGTCGGGAGTGAAGTTGCACATCATGCAGCCTATTGCGCACAGTTTGAGTCGTAACCCGACGTCCTGTGGCAGCACGAAAAGCATTATTCAACATGGTGGCGTTGCTGTCAGGGTACCTCGGGGCCATAATCCTGTACGTAGCGGTCCTCCACTGCAGTAGTAGCCCTTGGGCGGCCTGAGCGAGGCATGTTAACGACAGTTCCTGTCTCTCTGTATCTCCCACGTCCGAACAACATCGCTTTGGTTCACTCCGAGACGCCTGGACACTTCTCTTGCTGGGAGCCTTTCCTGCCACAGACTAACAATGCGGACGCGGTAGAACCGCAGTATTGACCGTCTAGGCATGGTTGAACTACAGACAACACGAGCCGTGTACCTGCTTCCTTGTAGAATGACTGGAACTGATCGGCTGTCGGACCCCCTCCGTCTAATAGGTGCTGCTCATGCACGGTTGTTTACATCTTCGGGCGGGGTTAGCGACGTCTCTGAACAGTCAAAGCGACAGTGTCTGTGATACAGTATCCACACTCAACGTCTGTCTTCAGGAGTTCTGGGAACCGGGGTGATGCAAAACTTTTTTTGATGTGTGTATTAGACGGTATTAGTCATTTGTCCTACTTGGCAGAGGCAGAACCCCAGTTTACGATCACTCGCAATGACAGTGATGCAGAGAGACCAGTGGAACAAACAGGCACTGCCTTGGGTGATGACAGAATGGTTCACTGAGTGAACGGAAGGCCTGAATCAAAGGCCACAGACTGAATTCTGACCGTATGTAAAGTACTTCAGCGGCAAGATGCAATCAGAACACGAGGTGGTTTCAATAACTAACGTAACACATTTTTTTCTGAAAGTACATTCGTTTCATTCACCATTCCGATACGCCGTACTATTCCCCACTCTTTTGGCTATAAAAGCCTATTTTCCAACATCATCTCCGTCCATCTACATCTACATCTACGTCATTACTCTGCTATTCACAATAAAGTTTGAAACGTCCTCTTAGAACCATTATACATGACTGTGCTTAAACTGACATACAATATTTTTAGCGCAACGCAATCTGACTTTCAAAAATCCCTACAAAAGAATGGCCCTGACTAACATTAACCTATACGTTTCACAAATTACTTACCTCACAAAAATCTTGGTTACTCGAACTACTGCAATACAGCGAGCGCCACTACTGCCAGCTAAATAAAAGATTCAAACTACTGAAGGCACTAACTACTGATAGGCATAGTTAGCAAATGAAAGATTTTGATAGAGAACAAACAATGTATTTACCTTGATAGTCATAATATACATAGCAGTTCATGACATCCAGTCTTACAAATTTCAAAACTCCGCCATCTCTCTCCCCACATCCACCACTGCTGGCCGCTCACCTCCAACTGCGCAACGCTACGCGCTGTTCACATCCAACTGCCCAACACTACAATGGCAGACAACAATGCAAACTAGCCACAGACTGCACACAGCACAGCCAGTGATTTTCATACAGAGCGCTACGTAACGTTGCCAATAAGAAAACATAAACAGCCTACTTACAAGTTTCTGGCAGAGGGTTCAATAAACCACCTTCAAGCTATCTCTCTACCGTTCCACTCTAGAACAGCACGCGGGAAAAACGAGCACTTAAATTTTTCTGTGCGAGCCCTGATTTCTCTTATTTTATCGTGATGATCATTTCTTCCCATGAAGGTGGGTGCCAACAGAATGTTTTCGCAATCGGAGGAGAAAACTGGTGATTGAAATTTCATGAGAAGATCCCGTCGCAACGAAAAAGGCCTTTGTTTTAATGATTGCCACTCCAATTCACGTATCCTGTCTGTGACACTATCTTCCCTATTTCGCGATAATACAAAACGAGCTGCCCTTCTTTGTACTTTTTCGACGTCATCCGTCAATCCCACCTGATGCGGATCCCACACCGTACAGCAATACTCCAGAATAGGGCGGACAAGCGTGGTGTAAGCAGTCTCTTTAGTAGACCTGTTGCACCTTCTAAGTGTTCTGCCAGTGACTCGCAGTCTTTGGTTTGCTCTACCCACAATATTTTCTATGTGAACGTTCCAATTTAGGTTATTTGTAATTGTAATACCCAAGTATTTAGTTGAATTTACAGCCTTCAGATTTCTGGACTTATCGCGTAATCGAAATTTAGCTGATTTCTTATAGTAGTCATGTGAATAACATCACACTTTCCCTTATTCAGGGTCAATTGTCACTTTTCGCACTATACAGATATCTTATCTAAGTAAGTTTTCAATTCGTTTTGATCATCTGATGACTTTACAAGACGGTAAATGCGAAGGCTTACACCCCGCCGGCCGCAGTAGCCGAGCGGTTCTAGGCGCTTCAGTCTGGAACCGCGCTGCTGTTACGGTCGCAGATTCGAATCCTGCCTCGGGCATGGATGTGTGTGATACCCTTAGGTTAGTTAGGTTTAAGTAGTTCTAAGTTCCATAGGACTGATGACCTCAGATGTTAAGTCCCATAGTGCTGAGAGCCATTTGAACCTTACACCCCGTTACTGCGAGGTCCTGTCTGCTCTCATGAGTGTACAACTCTACTGGTTGACTTCAGAGCTAACGTCTTGCTTCGTCACTAAGCTCCGCATCAGAAGTTTCCCACGGAGAGCATCCTTCATTGGGTCAAGCAGATGGAACACGGAAGGTGCGACATACAGGCTATAGAGTGGACGAGAAAGAACAGTCCAATGAAGACTGCTGAGAATTTTTCCTGGTTGTATGGCCGTGGTCCATGGAGCTCTTCTATCCCTGACGTTTCGTCCAAAGCTACATTGGACATCTTCGCAGGTACTCCTGGTTGTGCTGAGTCTTGCCTACTGACGCAGCACAACCAGGAGCACCTCCGAAGATGTCCAACGTAGCTTTGGACGAAACGTCAGGGATAGAAGAGTTCCATGGACCACGGCCATAGAACCCGGAAAAATTCTCAGCAGCTGAAACATCCGCTCATGAAAGCCTTCAGTGTATGATTAGTCCAATGACAATGAATTTTCACTATATACGAGGGTTGTTTTTTTAAGTAAGGGCCGTTCGCGCGTATAGTCCCGTAGTTCGCGCGGACGCCGCAACAAGCCACCGCGCCACATGCCGGCATCCTTCCCGTTCACACTGATGCAAGTTGCAGCTCTGTAGCTGACGTGTACGCATCGCTGTGCTACTTTATAATGTTTACGATTATTGAATCGCCCGCCGCGTCTGAAATACGGTCAGTGATACGTTTTTTGACCGCGAGAAGCCTATCAGCTGCAGAAATTCATCGTCAGTTAACAGAAGTTTATGGCTTGAATGCAATGAGTGGCGTCAATGGGTTAGAGAGTTTAAAAATGGCCGTCAAAACGTCCACGACGAAGAACGCTCAGGCCAGCCCCCTGTGATCACTGATGATTTGGTGGCTGCAGTCGAAACAAAGATTCGTGAGGACAGAAGATTCACAATTTCCACTCTTTCTTTGGAATTTCCACAAGTTTCAAGATCGGTTTTCTACAAAATTGTGTCTGAAAACCTAAGCTTTAAGAAACTGTGTTCTCGGTGGGTACCCAGACTCCTCACAGAGGACCACAAAGGGAAGAGATTTGCCACTTCATTGGACTTTTTGATTCGTTACGAGGAAGAAGGGGATGGCATGTTGAGTCAAATTGTCACTGGAGATGAAACATGGGTATCCCATATCACTCCCGAAAGCAAGCGACAATCGATGGAATGGCGACACACAACCTACCCGTCAAGGTCAAAGCCAAACAGACGCTGTCAAAGCGCAAGATTCTGGCAACTGTGTTCTGGGACCGGCGCGGTGTTTTGCTAGTGGACTTTATGCCACGAGGAACGACAATCAACTAAGATGCCTATTGTGCAACTGTAAAGAAGCTCAGCAGAACAATTCAAAACAAAAGGCGTGGCAATCTGACAAATGGAGTTTTGCTCCTGCACGATAACGCTAGGCCTCCCACCTCTCCAAAGACTCGAGATTTGATTGATTCTTTTGGCTGGGTAGTTTTGGACCATGTACCATACAGCCCCGACCTTGCTCCTAGCGATTTTCACCTTTTCCGGTACCTGAAACACCGTCTTGGTGGGCAGCGCTTCAATAACCACGATGAAGTGAAAGCGGCCGTGAACTCTTGGCTGTCGGAGCAGGCGGCCGAATTCTTTGAAGAGGGAATTAAAAACTTAGTTGTACGGTATGACAAGTGCTTAAATAAAGAAGGCAACTATGTAGAAAAATAGATAAAAGTGTGTAGAATCAGAAAATAAAAGTTTTTTTACAAAAGTATTTGTATCTTTTTTTAAAAATAAAAACTGCCCTTACTTAAAAAACTACCCTCGTAAATGACCTAGTAGATAGTGTCAGAAGTTCCATGCGGCTTTTCGCAGATGATGCTGTAGTATACAGAGAAGTTGCAGCATTAGAAAATTACAGCGAAATGCAGGAAGATCTGCAGCGGATAGGCACTTGGTGCAGGGAGTGGCAACTGACGCTTAACATAGACAATTGTATTTTGTTGCGAACACATAGAAAGAAGGATCCTTTATTGTATGATTATATGATAGCGGAACAAACACTGGTAGCTGTTACTTCTGTAAAATATCTGGGAGTATGCGTATGGAACGATTTGAAGTGGAATGACTATGTAAAATTATTTGTTGGTAAGGCGGGTGCCAGGTTGAGATTCATTGGGAGAGTCCTTAGAAAATGTAATCCATCAACAAAGGAGGTGGCTTACAAAACACTCATTCGACCTATACTTGAGTATTGCTCATCAGTGTGGGATCCGTACCAGGTCGGGCTGACGGAGGAGATAGAGAAGATCCAAAGAAGAGCGGCGCGTTTCGTCACAGGGTTATTTGGTAACGCGTGATAGCATTACGGAGATGTTTAGCAAACTCGGGTGGCAGACTCTGCAAGAGAGGCGCTCTGCATCGCGGTGTAGCTTGCTGTCCAGGTTTCGAGAGGGTGCGTTTCTGGATGAGGTATCGAATATATTGCTTCCCCCTACTTATACCTCCCAAGGAGATCACTAATGTAAAATTAGAGAGATTCGAGCGCGCACGGAGGCATTCCGGCAGTCGTTCTTCCCGCGAACCGTACGCGACTGGAACAGGAAAGGGAGGTAATGATAGTGGCACGTAAAGTGCCCTCCGCTAAACACCGTTGGGTGGCTTGCGGAGTATAAATGTAGATGTAGATGTAATCACATCGGAAACCTTTTCACAATAATGACCTGAGTGCAAATGACAACACCACGAGTGTCCACTGGTGGACGTGTGTGTCAGCACTTCCGACAGACACATCCAGTTGTGCAGCGAGGCGTTCGACTGTGATTAGCCGATCACCTCCAATGGGAGTGTCCGCACGTTCCAACACTGCAGGAGCGACAGCTGTGTGCGGCCGACCGGCACGCGGAAGGTCGGACAGGTTCGCGCGACCTTGTTTCAATGACGACATATACCTCGCCCAACTACTCACCGTGCTTTTGTTCACTGCCAGCTCTCCGAAGATACTCTGCAAGCGCCTGCGAATATTTGCGATGCTCTGCTTTCCCGCCAAAAGAAACTAAATGACAGCTCTCTGTCTGCAACGCAACTCCGTTACAGAGGCCATTTTTAAGGCTCCGTATAGTGACGCCAGCTATCAGAATTACGTGGAACTACAGGGCCTGAGGCGGGAATATTCCACCATGTCCTACAGCAAACTCGGCAATTTTTCAATCAGTATTGAGCAAGGAAAAAATGTGTTGCGTGAGTTATTCAGCGTCTGTCGTGCCGTCACTGCACTAATGTTAATGATGGCAGCGCCACTACAGCGCCCCTACTAAATACAGGTTACCCAAATTCCTTCACCAAAGAAGACGAAGTAAATATTCCAGAAATAGAATCGAGAACTGCTGCCAACCTGAGTAACTAAGATGTGGATATCCTCGGTGTAATGAAGCAGCTTGAATCACTTAAGGGGAGGTTTACTATCTTTTGGGACAAAAAATCGATTTTTTTAAAAAATTGCATTTTTGGACCCATAAAAGTGTTTAGAATCCATCCCTGAAACGGTTTTCCCGAATACGGAACGGAAATGTTTTGTTATTCGCGGTTGAATAAAAAAATGCACCTGCCTGAAATCGGCATTTTTCGCGCACCAGTTTTTTTCTTTCGGAGGACGAGTTGTTGTACCGGTGCTTGGGAGGAAACACACAAAATTCAAATGAAAGTTTGAACGCGTGTGCTTGGAAGTTAGCCCCCAAGCATTTCCATTCTGGTGCGAATACTGTGGAGACTGCGACTTTCCTGGCAGTGAGCAGCTTCAACGAAGAGTATTCAGTAATTCTGGAGACCATGACAACGATGGACGTCACCCTGGGACTCTACTCGACGCAGTTCGCCAAGCATTCAGACGACCACCGGATTCGAGCGGCCGAAAACCGCTTGTCACCGGCCGTACGAGCGGTTCTGGAGCAGCGCAGGATGGCCCAAATCGAGCAGAACGCCCTCTATGAGGAAGAGGAAGGAGTAGTTCATGGATCCGGAAAAGCAGATTGAACGTACATTGCATAATATTTTCAAAAAGGTTTTCCCGAAATGATTTTTTTTTTATCGCGCGGTTTGGTAACTTCAAATCCGCTGAACCGATTTGCATGATTCTTTGTTTCCGACGAAGCTAACTAAATCGTCTAGGAGTTGTACCACTTTTATTCCGATCCATCAACTATAAATATTTTACTTGGCCGACGAAGTCGAAAAATCGATGAAAAAAACCTATTTCTTTGCAAATGGCCGCCATTTTGTTTCCTATGATCCAAAGAACTTAAGCGACGTAAAACTCCTAAAGAATATTATATACTTCGCTAACGTCAACTCAATTTTGATTTCAGACGAGCCGGCTGACCTGTGACACACCGCGCGTGGGGGTCTACATCGAATTTTTGTTTCGTTCCGACGGCACTTCCGCCTTTGCTCTTCGATATTTCTGGTCAAATAAATTCCAGTTTGTAGAGGAAATATCAATAAACATTTAGACCAAATTTGGCACTGATATCTGTAACACATCCTGAAAAAAATAATTCTCAAAGAACATACTTTCTTCGGGCCAAAGATAGTAAACCTCCCCTTAATACACGCAAGTCTTCCAGTCCAGATTCTATACTAATCAGAATGCTTTGAGAGTATGCAGAAATAATAGCTCCGCACTTAACAATCACATACATCCGCTTATTCGACGAATACTTGAAGACTGGAAGGTTGCTCTGGGAGACCAGTACACAAGACGTAGGAGTAAACCGCAGAACTGCAGACCCCATCACTAAGGACGATTTCCAGTACGATTTTGGAACATATACCGCGTTCGAACATTATCGATTACCGGCAACAAAACGATCTATTCACACATTATCGAATGCGATTCAGGAATTATTATACTTTATTCTTGTGAAGTAATGAATGCTATCGACGAGGGATCTCAGATTTGTTCCATAACCTAGCGAGGCGGCGCAATGGTTAGCATACTGGACTCGCATTCGGGAGGACGACGGTTCAATCCCGCGTCCGGCCATCCTGATTTAGGTTTTCCGTGATTTCCCTAAATCGCTCCAGGCGAATGCCGGGATGGTTCCTTTGAAAGGTCACGGCCGACTTCCTTCCCTGATCCGACGAAACCGATGACCTCGCTGTCTGGTCTCCTCCCCCAAAACAACCCACATTTCTTCCATATCACTAAGATTTCCAGAACGCTTCTGGTACCGTTCCTGACAATCGACGTTTAATCAGACTGCGTGCCAGCCGAGTATTGTCTCACTTGTGGGACTGGATCCGTCATTCTCTGTCTTACTTAAAGTTGTCGAATAAGACATAGCTGATACATGGCGATCCCCTGAGAAGTGTTGTAGGGCCTTTGGTGCTTCTAATCCTTATAAATGATTTAGAAAACAGTGTGAGCAGTCTTCGTACATTGTTTGCAGATGATACTGTCATTTAACTCTAGTAAAGTCGTCAGAAGAGCACAACAATTGCAAAATGATTTAGACAATAAATCTGTAGCGCCCGAAAATTGGCAAGTGTGAGGTCATCCACATGAGTACTAAAAGGAATCCGTTAAATTATGGTTACGCGATAAATCACGCAAATATAAACTCTGTCAGTTCAACCAAACACCTAGCAAATACGAGGGTGAGTCAAATTAAAACCTTAAATTTGTGTGCCGGCCGGAGTGGCCGAGCGGTTAAAGGCGCTACAGTCTGGAACCGCACGACCGCTACGGTCGCAGGTTCGAATCCTGCCTCGGGCATGGATGTGTGTGATGTCCTTAGGTTAGTTAGGTTTAAGTAGTTCTAAGTTCTAGGGGACTGATGACCACAGCAGTTAAGTCCCATAGTGCTCAGAGCCATTTGAACCATTTGAACCTTAAATTTGTAATAACAAATCGAAATTTCGCGTCATTATCCTGTAAGTTGGTAAGTGTGCTACAAACAGCGTGCAGAATGGCCTGTAGGTGGCAGCATAGTGCAGGTGCACACATACCGTAGCAATATCAGTATAAAGATGGCCGCCCCACTTGCGACTTGCACCAGGGAAGAACAGCGTTCTGTTATCCGCTTTTTGCGTAGTGAAGGTGTGAAACCTATTGGAATTCGTCGACGAATGAAGGTTCAGTACGATGATGCATGTTTGTCACAGCAGCAACTCTACGAATGGAGTAGGAAGTTCGCAAATGGTGTGACTTCAGTGGAAGATGCTCCTCGTCCAGGTCAGGCACAACGAGTTGTGACTCCACAGAACATTGCAGCAGTTGAAGCCGTAGTGAAGGAAAACCGCCGAGTGACACTGAATGACATTGCAGCATGCTTACAGATTAGTCATGGGTCAGCACACCACACTGTGCATGATGTGCTCCATTGACACACACTGTCTGCAAGATGGATGCCACGGCAGCTGAGTCCTGAAATGAGAGAACGACGTGTTGAAGCTTGTGAAGAACTTCTTCGGCGCTTTGAACGAGAAGGTGATGGCTTACTTGCAAGAATCGTTACTGGGGACGAAACCTGGGTTCACTTCCACCAACCTGAAACGAAGAGAGCGAGCAAGGAATGGCGCCATTCCTCATCAACAAAACCAAAGAAGTTCCGAACAGAACCATCAGCAGGGAAAGTTATGCTGACTCTTTTCTGGGACGAAAAAGGCGTCATTTTGGAGCATTACATGCCTAGAGGGACCACTGTCACCAGTGCATCATAGATCTCCTAAAAATATCGTCTGCGGCCTGCAATCAAATCAAAGCGACATGGATTGCTGTCAGCAGGTGTCCTTTTGCAACATGACAATGCAAGGCCCCACACTGCCCGTACAACGGTTGCAACAATCACAGACCTGCATTTTGAGTGTCTTCCTCGTCTACCACACTCACCAGACCTTGCCCCCAAGTGATTTCCATATGTTTGGACCACTCAAAGACGCAATGGGAGGAAAGAAGTTCCGTTCTAATGAAGAGGTACGCCACGCAGTGCATGAGTGGTTGCGCGGACTACCAAAAGAATTTTTATCTAAAGGAATTTGTGCACTTTGTAAGCGCTAGAGGACTTGCATTGAGTGTGGAGGAGATTATGTTGAAAAGTGATACAGGTTTGTACAACTTCTGCACAATAATATTTAAAAACATATTTAAGGTTTTCAATAGACTCACCCTAGTATAATTATCAACAACTTTAGTAGAATCGTCACGTAGTATACGTTATGGGGAAGTCAAACCTAACATTACGCTTCACTGGCAAAACACTTGGATGCAAGAGATCCACTAAAGAGACTGCGTACACTACACTTGTCGGTCCTTTGTTAGAATACTGCTGTGCAGTGTGGAATCCACATCACACAGGATCGATGGAAGACATCGAAAAAGTTCGAAAGAAGGGCAGCTTGTTTCGTATTATCGTGCAATAAGGAAGGGAGTGCCACAGATACGATACACGAACTGGAGTGGCAGTCATTAAAATGAAGACTTTTTCGCTGCAGCAGCAGCTTCTCATGAAGTTTCAATCACCAAATTTTTCCTCAGAGTGTGAAAATATTTTGTTGGCGCCCACCTGCATAGAGATGAATGATCATTGTAATAAAATAAGAGAAATCAGAGCACGCACGGAAAGATTTAAGCGGTCGTTTCTTCCCGCATGGTGTTCGAAACTGAAACCCTACACCTCATCCCTGGGGTTCGATGAACATTCTTCCAGGCACTTAACTGTGAACTGCAGAGTAATTCTGTGGCTGTAGATGTTCAGGGTAACAATTATTGTACTATATCAAACAAAATCGTCATAGCTTCTGAACTGCTTGCGTTAGGGCGTTGAAATTGCACGATTGGCTGTGGGGCATGATCGGAGTTAGTATTTGCATACACAGTTTGGTTTAGCGACAAAGTCCACTTTGACTTGGATTAGTTCGTCAACAAGCAAAATTGAGGCATTTGGGGGACTGAAAATTCGCATTTCGCTATCGAGAAGTCTCTTCATTCTCAATGGGTGACTGTGTGGTGTGGAATGTCCAGTCGTGCAATAACTAGTACAATATTCCTCGATGTCACGGTGACTACCGAACGGTACATGAAGGTTTTGGAAGATTATTTTCTCCATTATCCAAAGTGACCCTGATTTCGATAAGGTGTGGTTCATCAGAGACGTGTCTCGACCTCATCAAAGGAGGAGATTGATGTCCTGGACGAGCACCTTGGGTATTGCATTCTGGCTCTGGTGTACTCAGAGGCCACTGGCACGGACATTGATTGGTCATCACATTCTCTGGATCTGAACACATGTGACTCTTTTTTGCGTACAGCAATAACCCCAAAACCACTGCTAAGCTGAAGACATCCATTCAGGAGGTCATCGACAGCATCGATGTTCTGATAATTCAGCAGGTCATGCAGAATTTCGCTATTCGTCTGCGCCACATCATCGCTAAGGATGGCAGGCACATCGAACATGTCATAACCTAAATCTTAATATCTGTAGTGACGTTTACAAATTGAATAAAGCATGTGCACGACGTACTTTGTAACTAATTTACGTTTTTTAAAATATAGTTCAATAATTGTCACTCTGTAGATGTAACCATTACAGCAGATGCCGACCACCGACGTTCAACATTGCACGGTGGAGCTACAGTCACATGGCATGGTTAACTTGCAGGCACACAGGTCGCTCATGTGAACATGTCCATTGAACATGCCGAGCCGGCCGGTATGGCCGAGCGTTTCTAGGCGCTTCACCCTGGAAACGCGCGACCGCTACAGTCGCAGGATCGAATCCTGCCTCGGGCATGGGTGGGTGTAATGTCCTTAGGTTAGGTTTAAGTAGTTCTAAGTTCTAGGGGACTGATGGCCTCAGATGTTGTCCCATAGTGCTCAGAGCCATTTGAACATGCCAAGTGCTGCAAGCAATTGGCCTTGCGCAGATTGTACTTGTACCTCAATGTGGTACTAGCGCCTCAACGTAACACTTGTGCCTCAACATGGTACTTGTGCCTCAACATGGTACTTGCTCATCAACATGGCACTTGTGCCTCAATGTGGTACTTGTGTCTTAATGTGTGACTTGTGCCTGAAGTGACACCTGTGCTTCAACATGGTACTTGTGCCTCAACATGGTACTTGTGCCTCAAGTGGCACTTGTGCTTCAACATGGTACTTGTGGCTCAATGTGGTACTTGTGTCTCGATGTGGTACTTGTGCCTGAATGTGGTATTTGTTACTCAACATGGACATGTGCCTCAATGTAGTACTTGTGTGTCAGTGTGGTACTTGTGTCTCCAGTGGCGATTGTCTGCAGATCACACTTGTTGCAAAATGGACAAGTATGAAATTCGTGCAGTGTCCACCTTGGTAACTGCGCTGGAGTGCTAAACGAAGAGGCCCAAGTTCGATTTCTGGTTGGGTCGGAGATTTTCTCGGCCCGAGGACTGGAAATTGTGTTATACTCGCAGTTGTATGCTCATAACTGACATTCCACTGTTGATATGGCTGTACAGGAACGTCCAGAAAGTAAAGAATTTAAGTTTTCGTCAGCTCTATTAAAACGCATATTTCCTCCTTTGTCCATTTACTAACTGTGTCTTCTTAGTTGATTAGCGTACATATTCACAACTAGTGAAACACAAAACTAAAAACAGGAAAGTGCAAAATATGTTACTGCAAGTAGTGCAAGCTGCCTTGCAGATAAAGCCAGTCAAAAAAATTAGTTCCTCACAAGAGCGCACTTACGCAGGGTGTTAGGGGCCATATTTTGTAAGTGATACCGTACTGTTAGTTTGGAGCACAAATTCGTAGCGTTGTTCCATAACTTTAGCGAAGACAACAGATGCACATTACAGAGAATTTAGTCATCAATATGATTTCTTCAGTATTTACAGCAGTCTGCCATCTGGAATGGAAGTTCCGTGAAGGTTGTTCGGTTGTTGTTGTTGTTGTGGTCTTCAGTCCTGAGACTGGTTTGATGCAGCTCTCCATGCTACTCTATCCTGTGCAAGCTTCTTCATCTCCCAGTACCTACTGCAACCTACCTCCTTCTGAATATGCTTAGTGTATTGATCTCTTGGTCTCCCTCTACGATTTTTACCCTCCACGCTGCCCTCCAATGCTAAATTTGTGGTCCCTTGATGCCTCAAAACATGTCCTACCAACCGATCCCTTCTTCTAGTCAAGTTGTGACACAAACTTCTCTTCTCCCCAATCCTATTCAATACCTCCTCATTAGTTACGTGATCTACCCACCTTATCTTCAGCATTCTTCTGTAGCACCACATTTCGAAAGCTTCTATTCTCTTCTTGTCCAAACTTGTTATCGTCCATGTTTCACTTCCATACATGGCTACACTCCATACAAATACTTTCAGAAACGACTTCCTGACACTTAAATCTATACTCGATGTTAACAAATTTCTCTTCTTCAGAAACGATTTCCTTGCCATTGCCATGCTCTCTTTCAAATTATGAAGGTGGCAGGGGTAAAATACAGGGAGCGAAAGGCTATTTACAATTTGTACAGAAACCAGATGGCAGTTATAAGAGTCGAGGGGCATGAAAGGGAAGCAGTGGTTGGGAAAGGAGTGAGACAGGGTTGTAGCCTCTCCCCGATGTTATTCAATCTGTATATTGAGCAAGCAGTAAAGGAAACAAAAGAAAAATTCGGAATAGGTATTAAAATTCATGGAGAAGAAGTAAAAACTTTGAGGTTCGCCGATGACATTGTAATTCTGTCAGAGACAGCAAAGGACTTGGAAGAGCAGTTGAACGGAATGGACAGTGTCTTGAAAGGAGGATATAAGATGAACATCAACAAAAGCAAAACGAGGATAATGGAATGTAGTCGAATTAAATCGGGTGATGCTGAGGGGATTAGATTAGGAAATGAGACACTTAAAGTAGTAAAGGAGATTTGCTATTTAGGGAGTAAAATAACTGATGATGGTTGTTCGGTAGAGAGCGGAAAAGGTGAAAATATAAGGCCACAAGATCAGGTGAATGAGGGGGGTGCAGAATGATTTCCCAACTCTCCTGTACAGTGTTTTTTGTCAGTCTAGAAGAATGGAGGCGGGCGTAATCGTGGACTAGCATCACTTCACGCTGTCTTCTTGGACGTTGTTCTCTGACTGCGTCTGCAAGACGTCTCAGTGACTGACAGTAAATATTAGCAATGATGGCTACACCACGGGGAAGCAATTCGTAGTACACCACACCGCCGCTGTTATAGTGGATGCATAACATTATCTTCTGCGGATGCACGCAGGGGAATTGCTGCTTTGTTTGGGCTCAGCCTCTCCCTTCTTTTTCTTATCTTACCATAACGAGCTCTAACCATAACGCAGCTTGTGGCCTCGCGGTAGCGTTCTCGCTTCCCGAGCACGGGGCCCCGGGTTCGATTCCCGGCGGGGTGTTGTTGTGTCGTCATCATGATTCATCCCCATTACGGTCAGAGGAAGGCAATGGCAAACCACCTCCACTAGGACTTTGCCAAGTACAGCGGTGCAGGTCTCCCGCATCGTTCCCCTACGCTCTGTCAAGGAGTATGGGTCTTCATCATCATCATCACCATAACGAGCCAACTGATGACGAGCAAGCCGAGATGCACACATGGCTACTCGCTGCTTTTTTTGTTGTGACTTTGGCTTAGAGCATGCAGAACCGATACACCCGATTTTTGAACCCTCCCAACTGCAGATGGTGGAATGATCACAGTTTATCACAGCTGTCAGTTATCGAGTAAAATGGCACGAACCATTGTGGATTAATGATATTCAACAAACCCTGAAGGCCTTGCTCAATATGGAGTCACTGATGTCGAAACGATCCACCTTAAAACGAGAAAACCATTGTTTTGCCACGGTCTATCAGATGGCATTATCCCCGTACTCGGCGCTAATTTTTCTGGCTGTCTGCACTGCTGTCGCCTCTCTATTGAACTCAGAAGAATAACTTGGTTGGCTCTGAGCATTACGTGACTTACCATCTGAGGTCATCAGTCCCCTAGAACTTAGAACTACTTAAACCTAACTAACCTAAGGACATCACACACATCCATGCCCGAGGCGGGATTCGAACCTGCGGCCGGAGCGGTCGCGCTGTTCCAGACTAAAGCGCCTAGAACCGGTCGGGCACACCGGCCGGCGAATAACCTGGAAATGTTCCGATTTCTCCACTTGGGACTCCATTTCCTAGCCTCCACAACTCCACCCACTATCTCCAAATGACAATACGGAAACTCAGATAGCAAAGCGGACTACAAATAAAGTATGAGAATCGACAAATAAATACTTAGCTACAGGAAACATGGAAAACAAAAAGGCTGCGAACTTATCCACCAGAGTAACGAGTTTAGCGTGATATGTCCTGAGAGAGGCTGGTGTTGGGTCCGACATGCTTGTACGGACCTGATAAGATGAAGATCAGCTCGTCCTCAGTTTGTGAACCTCTCTGTGCAGTGAGACCTCAGAGCCACACACCCGGCTCGTGGCAGCTGGTGGGAAGGTACACTACTGGCCGATAAAATTGCTACACCAAGAAGACATGCAGATGATAAACGGGTATTCTTTGGAGAAATATATTATACTAGAACTGACATGTCATTACATTTTCACGCAGTCTGGGTACATAGATCCTGAGAAATCAGTACCCAGAACAACCACCTCTGGCCGTAATAACGGCCTTGATACGCCTCGGTATTGAGTCAAACAGAGCTTGGATGGCGTGTACAGGTACAGCTGCCCATGCAGCTTCAACACGATGCTACAGTTCGTCAAGAGTAGTGACTGGCGTATTGTGACGAGCCAGTTGCTCGGCCACCATTGACCAGACGTTTTCAGTTGGTGAGAGATCTGGAGAATGTGCTGGCCAGGGCAGCAGTCGAAAATTTCGTGTATCCAGAATGGCCCATACAGGACCTGCAACATGCGGTTGTGCATTATCCTGCTGAAATGTACGGTTTCGCAGGGATCGAATGAAGGGTAGAGCCACAGGTCGTAACACATCTTAAATGTAACGTCCACTGTTCAAAGTGCCGTCAATGTGGACAAGAGGTGACCGAGACGTGTAACCAATGGCACCCCATACCATCACGCTGGGTGATACGCCACTATGGCGATGACGAATCACGCTTCCAATGTGCGTTCACCGCGATGTTCGTTTCTGGGGTCACTGATCGCATGAGCAGAATTTTAAAGAAAAAGTGGTATTCAGACATCTTTCTTTAGTCAAAGCAAAATAAAAGACTTTTTCCGACGGAAAGCGGATGCTCGTGATTACCTCCACAATGCAGGCGTCTATCAACTGTCATGTGGCTGCGGCAAAGTGTATATAGGCGAAACGGGAAGAACTGCTGAAGAACGAATTAAGGAACACGAACGGCACATGCGGCTAAATCAAAGTGCAAAATCGGCAGTAGCGGAACATCACGAGAGCTGTGGCTCTGACATCGATTTCAATAACGTACGTGTACTGGCTAAAGAAACAAACATCTATAGAAGAAAAGTCCGAGAAGCGGTTGAAATTTTTAAGAATTCATCTAATTTCAATAGAGAGGACGGCTATAGGCTCCCGGCATCGTGTCTCACCGCCATCAAGGAAGTAAATACGCGGCCGCGGTGTAAACAGCGCGCTGCAAGTCACCTCGACGGACAATAATATTTTGGGTAAACGTACCCCCTCTCTTGCTCTGTCAGTTTCGGATTTAGCCAATGTTGACGACCAACCAATAGCGGTAGCAGGAATTTCAACCAATAACCCTTCTCCAGCATAAATGTGTGGAACAGTGCCTTTCTATCCAATGACGATGACCGCCAATGGTATCCACAGGAGATGAGCTACCAACGCCCCTTCTTCTGTATTAGCCTATGACTATGGTCCACCAATGGTAGCCACATGTATTTTAACCAATGCTATCACTTCTCCAGCACGAACGCCATAAAATTTACCCTTTATAAGTGGACGCGACACTCGTCTCTGACAGTGTTCTAGCGGTAATGGACACCAAAAGATCCTGAGGAAGATCCCAGCAGAGGGGTCGAAACGTCGAACATTTTAGAAGAAACATGACGCGGCCTAATAACCTAGAAGATTTTAACTTCACGTGGATAAGATGCCTGTCATCTCGACTACTAGTGATACGAGGCCTTTGGGATCCAGCACGGCGTTCCGTATTACCCTCCTGAACCCACCGATTCCGTATTCTGCTAACAGTCATTGGACCTCGACCAACGCGAGCATCAATGTCGCGATACGATAAACCGCAATCGCGATAGGCTACAATCCGACCTTTATCAAAGTCGGAAACGTGATGGTACGCATTTCTCCTCCTTACACGAGACATCACAACAACGTTTCACCAGGCAACTGCTGTTTGTGTATGAGAAATCGGTTGGAAACTTTCCTCATGCCAGCACGTTGTAGGTGTCGTCACCGGCGCCAACCTTGTTTGAATGCTCTGAGAAGCTAATCATTTGCATATCACAGCATCTTCTTCCTGACGGTTAAATTTTGCATCTGTAGCACGCCATCTTCGTGGTGTAGCAGTTTTAATGGCCAGTAGTGTAGCTGCTGTGCAGTGGGACAGATTCGCACTATTGGTCGGACTGCCAAGTTTCTGCTCCGGACTCGGATACGGCGTTAGTGAGGCGGTAGCCGCAGGGGTTTGCGGTAGGCCCTTGCAGGTCTCCCTGCGGCTTGCCGCCTGAGAGCTATCCGGTTGCAGTGCGCGGCGGGTAGCCAAACCGGCTCAGACGGTCGTTTCTCCGCCTCGACTGGCGCCTGGTGAATGCGCTGCAGCAGGCAAACAGGGCAGCGAGGTGCTGGTCCGACCCGCACAGGCGACAGCCTCCACCCGCGTGAGGGCGGCATTCGCCGTCCTATGCGCTGAGCTGATGTAAGTGGTGGGCACTTGTACAGATGGCGCTAGTAGCGCGTACACAGGGTACAAAAGGGCAGCACTTTGTTGGAGCTGTTCCTCTTCAAACTACAAACCTTCGCCCTTCCTGTTAATTACGTCTGATTGATCGCCTCCTTCCTCTCTCATCGCCCTTCCTGTGTTACCATTCCTACACCTTCTACCCCTCCGCCGGTGTGCCCCAAGATTCCGTCCCCTCTTCTCTACCTTCTCTATGCGGCGGACATGCCATCGCCCCAATCCCCCATCCACCAATATGCCTATGACACCAACTTCCTTGCCCTCGCCCCCACCATTCAACGCTCCCAACGCCTTCTCCAATCCCCTCTTGACCAGTCCATTGCTTGCTGCGACCAGTGGCTCCTCAAGGTCAATCCTTCCAAAACCCAGGAAATCAGTATAGGCAAAACCACCCCTTCCTTCCGTCTCCTGGATTTCTACCTTACCATCTATGGCCACCCCATTAACCTCACCCTCAAGTACCTTGACGTCACCCTCGACCGCAACTTTTCCTCAAACCCCCCTTTGGACAGTCCAAGCCAAGGCACGAACCCGTCTCCATCTCCTCAAACCCCATCCAAACGTGGGGTCTGGGACCCCTCCACAATCCTCCACACATGTCCCTCATCTGCCCCGACCTTTGTTATGCCCACCCCGCCTGGATATCTTCTCCCACGTACTATAAGTCCCTTCAAATCCTTGAACACCATGTGCTCCACCTTGCCTATCACATCCGGCTCCCCCACACAGATCCTTTATGACTTGATCCCTCCCCCGCACCTCCTCTTTTTCTTCGAATGAATATGGATCCTCTATACCTCCTGCAAGCTCGATCCTCCCCACCTGCTTGTCTCTCTCATCTTCTCTCACCCCATCCTGCTGCTGCGCCTATACTCTTGCATCCCACCTGCTCTCCATCTTCACACTCTCCACACCCTTGCCCAAGGTGGCTTCTGCCATCTCCCCCTTCCTGAAGATGTCCTCGTTTCATCCATCATGCAGCCTCGCAGGCGCTCAGCGGCCGACGCGGCACTATGTTTTCGATTTTTTTCAAATTGTTGCTCCCGTTCACCAGATGCACGTCTAGTGATTGGCGGCTGAAGCTACAGATCAGACTTTATTAATAATTACAGTGCAGGGTTACATCACCAGTTACAGTTACATTCTCAGCAAGTACACCAAGTCCTTTGATCCATACATGTATATTTTGTCCGCAGCTCGTGGTCGTGCGGTTGCGTTCTCGCTTCGTGCGCTCGGGTTCGATTCCCGGCGGGGTCAGGGATTTTCTCTGCCTCGAGATGACTGGGTGTTGTGTGCTGTCCTTGGGTTTGTTAGGTTTAAGTAGTTCTAAGTTCTAGGGGACTGAGGACCATAGATGTTAAGTCCCATACTGCTCAGAGCCATTCAAACATGTATTTTTTCATCATTAGTAACTTTACGACAGGAGCGAGTATACAATGTTAAAGGCATATTACTATATACATACCTAGGTCTATATGGGGTCTTAGCATCTATTCCACAATGCCAGGTCTTGTAAGCAATGACATCTCGGTCGGCGAATGGTTCCAATCCAGGTAGAGAGGCATTCTCACATCGGACAATAGCGAGAGTAAACCACCCACTTCCAGTACTGCCTATGGCAACGTCAAGACTGAAACTAACTCGACATCCACGGAAAAAAATCGGTCCATTCAATCTGACACTTTGTGCAGTTCCATTTGTGCCAAGTTTATTCTCCAGGCTTATTATGTGTTTGTAGACTGGCATTCGATGGCGACGTTGACGATACTCTAATACTCCCTTTCATACCATCCTCCCTTTTCCTCCTTCCTCACCTTCCTTTCTCCCTCCCCCCTCCTCCTCCAAGTTCTCCCACTTCCTCCCCTCCCTGTGCTTCCCTTCCACAACTGACCCTGCCCTCTCACTTCCCCTCACCCTTCATTTCTCCCATTGGCTTCTCTCCCCCCTCCTTTTCCCCTGCCGGTCTCCTGCACTGAGTGGCGCCCCCCCCCCCCCCCATCTCCTCAGTGTGTTCAGTGCGCCGAAGATCATGTGCTACACTGTTCTCTTTGTCTAAGTGCGGCAGTGTTCTTCAGTGTGCTCCTTCTTTCATGTGTGAAGGTGTATGTCTGCATTTGTGAGCACTGCCGAACTTACTTGTACAACCAGTGCCTTCTGCAAAAGCCTTGATTTCGTATGTATGTCTTTTGTTTTTACCATTCATGAATGTCGGTTGTTCTGTCTTCATGTTTACTGTCTCTTTTTCTATGACCAAATAGAGTTGTAGACAGGCCACTGCCGGCTTACGTTTTGTAAGGTAAAATAACAATAAACAAAAAATAAAAATAAAGAAAAAAAGTAGGGTTGTCGTCTGTAGTCAGGGGGGATTCGTGTGAAAACGCTTCGGGCATGATTATGTCCGCATGACGGTAAGGCCAGTATTACACTATCATATTTCTTTGTCAAAGTTGATACATCAAATATTTATGTCAAAGAAATTTGATGGTGTAATAGGCAACTTTGTCAAATCTCGCCTGTTGTCAAATAAGTATGATCAAATCTAGGGGCTCGCTGTAGATTTGATCATAAAAGTCGGTTGTCTTCTGTTCACTGCGATGTGAAATGTTACCACTTGGAACGCTAGCATCGCAGCAGCGTTCTGTCACCAGTAGTGTGTTTGTAAACGCAGCTGTGAAGTTCAATTCCTATGTGCCGTCAACTACGAAATTAATAGCAATGTATGAAGCTGATGAGGTGCTTTACAACATGAGGCTCTCTGTGTACAAAAATCCATTAAGAAGACTGGAGAGATACAAAAATATTGCGGATGTCGTTAGCCATGAGATACGGCCCGGGTGCACGGCTGACGGCATATAAAAGAAAGTTAATGGCCTCCGCTCAAGGTACTCTCACGAGAAAGCAAAAGTGCATATCGACATACTTATTTAATTTTATATACAAATTTTCTGAGCTCTCCAGTGTTCTTATTCTATTTTTGTACTCAGGGTGCCTCATATTGCAAAGCACCTCATCAGCTTCATACATTTCTATTAACTTTGTAGTTGTGGGACACAGAATGTAATTATCACTTTGATCTACAGTAAAAATATTGTAAATTATAGATTGCAGCCATCAGTCATCCTTTTTAAATTTTATTGGCAGATCCAGATTTCACCTAGAAGCTAGCCATTCTCAATGCACTATTATTTTTGCTCAACATATGTAATGCCTGTTGGTCAGGCATTCAATGAACTGTGGATGAACCCCGACCAACAGGCATTACGTGCGTTGAGCAAAACTAATAGTGCATTGAGAATGGCTAGCTTCTAGCTAAAATCTAGATCCGCACAATAAAATTTAAAAAGGACGACTGATCGCCGCAGTCTATAATTTACAAGTCAATATAGCAGTCGCTGAGTGCAACAGCTTTCTTAACGGGAGGTAACCTGAATAAAAATATTTCTTAATGCGCATTAAGTGTATTGAACATTTATTTACTTTCAGATATTGGCCCTTTAGTGCTTTATAAATTGCTTCACACGTTTCAGGTATTATTTTAGTTAATGTGCACTGTGGTATTCGGGTGCTGTACTGTAAGCTAGAGTAACTTTCTCATGCAGCAAGAGATCGGAGTGTTACTGTGAGCCGGTCTTCTGAAGATATAGTAGTTCATAAGTAAGTATTGTGATTTGTGATATGACAAGACACTTCACTGAGCAAATACTGAAATATACGCTCATCCATGCTTAAGTAATTTAAATACGACTTGATGTCCTCTGCTAGAAGCTCATGTAACAAAATTTTGTTGACTGCTTTTATCGTCTCGTCATAAAACCCACGGCTTCACACAGGTACGTTTCCTTTTTTCCCCCCACTTCTCTCCCAAATGCGCACACAGTCCAATTATGGTCCATGCAGCTGCTGTGCATAATAACAGGTTGTTGTTGTCAGCCATCTTGAACTTTAACGAAAAATATGATGACAGTGTAATACCCCTCTTTAGCGCCACATCAAATATCTTTGTCAAAAAAATTTGACGAGTATTTGACTGGTACCGCACTGCAGGTTTTGAATCCGCGCCAGATGGCATGGACTTAGAAGACCCCTAGAGGACCGTAATCCGTGGCGGCGCGCGCCTCCTGGCCCACATTATGAGGGCGCCACGGTGGAACACGTGGTCCCAGCGACCAATAACGACGTCTCCGATCACGTATTTAAGCGCCTGGCTCTCGCTCAACAAGTCCCGTCCCCCACGCGGATCCTCTATGACCTCATTCCTTTCCCTCATCTGCTCCTGTTCCTCGAACATATCCGCATACTCTACACCTCCCGCCACCTTGATCCCCCTCACCCCCTGGTTGCTCCTCTCCTCTCCCATCCCCACCCCCTGCCACGTCTTCACTGTTGTGTCCCCCCTACCCTCCATCTCTACACCCTTCATCTCCTTTCCCAAGGTGGCTTCCATCAAATCCCCCTCCCGGATCGTGCCCTCTCTCCCTCCATTCATCCCTCCTATGACCTCTGATCTTCACCCCCCCCCCCCTCGTTTCCTCCGTCCTTTTCCTGGGCTCCCTCCCCCCCTTCCATCCTCTTTTTTTCCCCACCTACCCTCTCTCTGCCCCCCTTGTCTCCCCCGAGTCCTTTTGCATTTCCCTCCTCTGCCTTTTCCCATTCCCTCTCGTGTCTGCCCTGCCCCTCCCCCCCCTATGAGTCCTCTCCCTCCTTTGGTTCCCCCCCCCCCTTTCGTTTTTCCTCGCCTCCCTCCTTGTTTTCCCCCCCATCTGCCGAGGTCGCCCCCCCCCCCCATCTGCCCTCGGCTATGGTGTGTTATCTTTGTGCCGACATTTTAGTACAGTGTTTACAGTGAGTGTTCAGTGTTGTGTGTCTTCTCCAAAGTGTTGCGAACGGACATCATACTGTCGCTGGGTGTGATTTTTATATTTCTTGCGAACAGAAACCAGACTGTCGCCATGTTTTTTTTAAACTGTCTGTCTACTATGTTCCCTGTCTGCTTCCTGTGTATTTTATTAGCTTTGTCAACCCTTTGCTTTATGTTTTAACTTTCCCCAATTTTCCGCCGTTTTACAATTTCAGTCACCGTTTTATCGCCTGCTTTTATTGTTTCTTATCTTCTTTCTTACGTTTTAAAAAGCCTGTAGGCTGCAGAGTAGCGTAATAAGCTGCTGCCAGCCCGCCCCCTTCGGGGGGAATCGAAAATCAATAAAGGAAAACAAAAAAAGGTCAGCAAGTCAATCGTTGCGTCTATCGACATCTCGCCTCAGACAGCGTATTTACGTTACTTTGTTCCGTGTACGAGTGGACATGGTTGATTCGTGTGGTTTTCTTGTGACTCCATTGTTTCTTGCTTGTTGTTCGTTAAGCCGTCGGCACACGGACCGTGCATCCGAACGTTGAGCGTTGAGCGTGCGAAGTTTCTGACGTCATAGCGTGGAATAGCACGTTCGGGTGTCTTTTCGAACGTGCAGATATTCTGAGCGTGCGTCTGAGCGTTGACCAATGAGATGGCACAACGCCACCTACGTCACACGCACTCCATTTCCCTTCAGTACTGAGTACAGAGCTGTGAGGAGCCATATTGGCATTCATTTCAAGCCTATACGTATATATGCCGTTTCTAAGCACCAGCAAATTGAGAATCACTGGGAAACCCGTTAATAACTGTGTGATTAGTTCCAATAAAATAATGAGAAACATCATATTCGTGGCAAAAGAATTACTGTAACTTGTGAATTATGAGAGCAGGCTATTTGAAGGCAGCGACACACTGAAGATCCACCAAAAATGCATATTTCTTGGCACAATTCGTTATAATTAAATTTCAATTAGTTACATATCTACGATTAAGGGTTTCAGGAAGTTGTAACATGCTATGATTTGAAAGGAGCGGTGTGTAGTTGGTTTAGCGTAATGAGTTGTTGTTGTAATGGTCTTCAGACCAGAGACTGGTTTGATGCAGCTCTCCATGCTACTCTATCCTGTGCAAGCTGCTTCATCTTCCAGTACCTACTGCAACCTACATCCTTCTGAATCTGCTTAGTGTATTCATCTCTTGGTCTCCCTCTGCGATTTTTACCCTCCACGCTGCCCTATAATGCTAAATTTGTGATCCCTTGATGCCTCAGACCATGTCTTACCAACCGGTCCCTTCTTCTTGTCAGGTTGTGTCACAAACTCCTCTTCTCCCCAATTCGACTCAATACCTCCTCATTAGTTATGTGATCTACCCATATAATCTTCAGCATTCTTCTGTAGCACCACATTTCAAAAGCTTCTATTCTCTTCTTGTCCGAACTATTTATCGTCCAGGTTTCACTTCCATACATGGCGACACTCCATTCAAATACTTTCAGAAACGACTTCCTGACACTTAAATCTATACTCGATGTTAACAAATTTCTCTTCTTCAGAAACGCTTTCCTTGCCATTGCCAGTCTAATTTTATATCCTCTCTACTTCGACCATCGTCAGTTATTTTGCTCCCCAAATAGCAAAACTCCTTTACTACTTTAAGAATCTCATTTCCTAATCTAATTCCCTCAGCATCACCCAAGTTAACTCAACTTCATTCCATTATCCTCGTTTTGCTTTTGTTGATGTTTGTGTTATATCCTCCTTTCAAGACAGTGTCCATTCCGTTCAACTGCTCTCCCAAGTCCTTTGCTGTCTGTGACAGAATTACAACATCGGCGAACCTTAAAGTTTTTATTTCTTCTCCATGGATTTTAATACCTACTCCGAATTTTTCTTTTGTTTCCTTTACTGCTTGCTCAATATACAGATTGAATAACGTCAGGGAGAGGCTACAACCCTGTCTCACTCCTTTCCCAACCACTGCTTCTCTTTCATGCCCCACGACTCTTATAACTGCCATCTGGTTTCTGTACAAATTGTAAATAGCCTTTCGCTCCCTGTATTTTACCCCTGCCACTTTCAGGATAAAGAGAGTATTCCAGTCAACATTGTCAAAAGCTTTTTCTAAGTCTACAAATGCTAGAAACGTAGGTTTGCCTTTTCTTAATATTTTTTCTAAGATAAGTCCTAGGGTCAGTATTGCCTCACGTGTTCCAACATTTCTACGGAATCCAGACTGATCTTCTCCGATGTCGGCTTCTACCAGTTTTTCCATTCGTCTGTGAAGAATTTGTGTTAGTATTTTGCAGCCGTGACTTATTAAATAGCCTCGCGGGATTAGCCGAGCGGTCTAGGGCGCTGCAGTCATGGACTGTGCGGCTGGTCCCGGCTGAGGTTCCAGTCCTCCCTCGGGCATAGGTGTGTGTGTGTGTTTGTCCTTAGGATAATACGGGTTAAATGCTGTGTAACCTTAGGGACTGATGACCTTAGCAGTTAAGTCCCATAAGATTTGACACACATTTGAACATTTTATTTTGAACTTATTAAACTGATAGTTCGGTAATTTTCACATATCAACGCGTGATTTCTTTGGGATTGGAATTATTATATTCTTCTTGAAGTCTGAGGGTATTTCGTCTGTCCCATGCAATTTGCTCGCCAGATGGTAGAGTTTTGTCAGGACTGGCTCTCCCAAGGCTATCAGTAGTTCTAATGGAATGTTGTCTACTCCCGGGGCTTTGTTTTGGTCTGTCAAACTCTTCACGCAGTATCATATCTCCCATTTCATCTTCATCTACATCCTCTTTCACTTCCATAATATTGCCCTCAAGTACATCGCCCTTGTATAGACCCTCTATATACTCCTTCCACCTTTCTGCTTTCCCCTCTTTGCTTAGAACTGGGTTTCCAACTGAGCTCTTGATATTCATACAAGTGTTTCTCTTTTCTGCAAAGGTCTGTTTAATTTTCCTGTAGGCGGTATCTATCTTACCCCTAGTGAGAAAAGCCTCTACATCCTGAGTAGCGTCAGTAAACCGTATCGTGTTGCTTGTTACGGCGGAGGTTCGCGTCTCTACACTTCCAATTTTTTTTCTTAACATTAGCGTTTTTATTAGGTTGATACTTTCTTCTCAGTTTAATGTAAGTATATAATATTTGATGTTATGTAAACATAAGTTCACCTTTTTTAGAGGGGTGACTATTCGATTGGCTTAATCTACACTACAGCTTGCGCTACTTGCATAATGATATATTGGTCCTCTTGCTTTTACGCTTCGTAATTCACATGTTGCAAAGATTCTGCTACTGGCTAGGAACAGTGATAAAGTAAGACTGACGTTGGGGTTTTACTAAAATGTGGGAATGATGAAGTGATGTTTATCTTATGCGTAGAAGTATCCCAAATTTGTACCGCACTGTTTGTAATGGAACTTTTATAAGCGTGTGTCCTTATTGATTGGACATCATACTTTCCTTTTCTTGGACGATGGGGGAAATGTGCGTTTTAATAGAGCTAACGTGGGAATTTTACACGCGCCCGTTTAGTAAACAGTGTGATTTACGAACTAGAAGCACCCCTCAACTGCCGCTGGAGTACGTTGTGATCGCGTTGTGTTGGGGCCCACGTACCGTATGCACGAGTCGCATCATTTCTGAGCGTTCGTCAGCACGTTGAATTTAGCACGCTCAACGTTGACATTCGGCAGCACAGCCCGTGTGCCGACGGCTTTAGGTTTCGCTCGGTTGTCCTTCGTTGTGTCCGTCCTCTCCCGTTTGTGTTGCACGGTAACCCCGCGACCATTGCGGTCGCGGTTACAACAGTGTGATCATAAAACTTTGAACATAGCTGCTAAGGCTCAGTGACCGTGTCAGAATTATATTAGAACAAATAAGCCCTCGGTCACAAATATTAAGTCAAAATTGACCAGGTTTCGACGCTACTAAGAGCGTCGTCTTCAGAATTAAACTAACTGTTCTAAAACATATTAGGTATATAATACATTAATAAAATTAAAGTTTGTACTGACTGGAAAGAGATGCAGTACTTACAAGTCACATTAAAAAAAACTCTAAGCCGGAAAGGCGACGTCATGAATAGTTGTAAATAAAATGGCGAGCCGCTATGGGCTCCTCGTACTTGAGTGAACAAGTACAAACTTTAATTTTATTAATGTATTATATACCTAATATGTTTTAGAACAGTTAATTTAAAAATGGTTCAAATGGTTCTGAGCACTATGGGACTTAACATCTGTGGTCATCAGTCCCCTAGAACTTAGAACTACTTAAACCTAACTAACCTAAGGACATCACACACATCCATGCCCGAGGCAGAATTCGAACCTGCGACCGTAGCAGTCGCGCGGTTCCGGACTGCGCGCCTAGATCTGCTAGACCACCGCGGCCGGCAGAATGAAATTATGATTAATTCACTACGCTTAGCTGCATACAGACGTTGATATACGTCAAGAGAGACAGGTGAAAATGTGTGCCCCGCCCGGGACTCGAACCCAGGATCTCCTGTTCACATGGAAGACGCTTTTTTTTCTGTTGATCTCATTCTGTTCTATATTTTTCGTTGAATTCACTCGTGGCGGATGTCCGATGACACTCGTTCAGGTTGTTCGTTGATCCGTTTACTCAGTTTTTTTATTACAGAGGGTAGTTAATCCTTCTAACCGAAGACGCTGAGCTATCGTACTTATCCCAGTTAATTTAATTCTGAAGACGACGCTCATAGTAGCGTTGAAACCCGGTCAATTTTGACCTAATATTTGTAACCGAGGGCTTCTTTGTTCTAATATAATGTGATCATATCTTTTTCAAAGAAATATGATAGCACAATACTGGCCTAAGTAAGAGAGTCTGAATGCGGAATGGTAGTTGGAGCTAGATGGATGTGACATACCATTTCGGAAATTCTTAGGGAGCACATATTGCGAGATGCAAACTGAAGAGTGTGTCGAGAATAGCGAATGTCAGGCATTACCTCTCATCAGTGACAGTGGCCGACGGTCTTCACTTAGCGACCGAGAGCAGTGGCGTTTGCGTAGAGTTGTCAGTGCTAATAGAGAAGAAAAACACTCTGTGATGTAACCCCAGAAATCAATGTGTGACGTACGGCGAACGTATCCGTTAGGGCCCATTTCGGGTGGTAGCAGCTGACGGTAGGGTTTCAGTGTGGCACATGCTCCACGAACCCGTGGACTCAAGTTGTCAACGAGGTATTATGCGAGCTGGTGATGCCTCCATAATGGTGTGAGCTGTGTTTACATAGAATGGATTGGGTCCGCTAGTCGAACAGAACCGATCGTTGATTGGAAATTGTTATGTTCAGCTACTTGGGGATCATTTGCAGACATTCATGGACTTCACGATCCCAAATAGCTATGGAATTTTTATGGAGGACAATGCTCCACGTACATTGGCTGAAAGAACATTGTGGACAATTTGAGCGAATGCTGTGGTCACCCAGATCGCTTGACATGAATCCCATCGAATGTTTATGGAACATAGTGGAGACGCCAGTTCGTGTACAAAATTCTTCACCAGCAACACTTTCACAATTACGGACAGCCATAAAGGTAGTACGTCCGATTTGTTCTGCGGGAGACCTCCAGCAGCCGACCACTGTGACCGAGCGGTTCTAGGCGCTTCAGTCTGGAACCACGCTGTTGCTATGGTCGCACGTTCCAATCCTGCCTCGGGCATGGATGTGTGTGATGTCCTTAGGTTAATTAGGTTTTTAAGTAGTTCTAAGTTCTAGGGGACTGATGACCTCAGATGTTAAGTCCCATAGTGCTCAAAGCCATTTGAACCATTTGGAGACCTCCAGCGACTAGCCGAGTCCCTGCCACATCGAATTGCTGACGAGGTCGGGCAAAAGGAGATCCGCCATGATATTAGGAGGTAACTAATGACTTTTGTCACCTCGTTGTACTGCTGATGAACATTGCCACCCAGGCGGAAGTTGGACAGCTTCTCTACAAGTACCTATGGACTCCGCTAGCCACATTGCGGTGTCTGGCGGAGGCTACTTTCCGTGCTACTATCACTTTCCCCTTTCCTGTTGCAGTCGCGAATAGTTGGCTGGAACAGCGATCGCCAGTGGGCTGGAACCTCTGTAGTTTTTACTTAACGGTCTCTCTGTGAGAGATACGTAGATAACTTGTACCTTTCGCGACGAGATTGTGAATGATCTATATCTACACCTACATCTACATACATACTCCGCAATCCACCATACGGTGTGTAGCGCAGGGTACCTCGTACCACAACTAGCATCTTCTCTCCCTCTTCCACTCCCAAACAGAACGAGGGAAAATGACTGCCTATATGCCTCTGTACGAGACCTAATGTCTCTTATCTTATCTCTGTGGTCTTTCCGCGAAATGTAAGGTGGCGGCAGTAAAATTGTACTGCAGTCAGTCTCAAATGCTGGTTCTCTAAATTTCCTCGGTAGCGATTCACGAAAAGAACTCCTCCTTTCCTCTAGAGACTCCCACCCGAGTTCCTGAAGCATTTCCGTAACACTCGCGTGCTGATCAAACCTACCAGTAACAAATCTAGCAGCCCGCCTCTGAATTGCTTCTATGTCCTCCCTCAATCCGACCTGATAGGGATCCCAAACGCTCGAGCAGTACTCAAGAATAGGTCGTATTAGTGTTTTATAAGCGGTCTCCTTTACAGATGAACCACATCTTCCTAAAATTCTACCAATGAACCAAAGACGAGTATTCGCCTTTCCCACAACTGCCATTACATGCTTGTCCCACTTCATATCGCTCTGCAATGTTACGCCCAAATATTTAATCGACGTGACTGCGTCAAGGGCTACACCACTAATGGAGTATTCAAACATTACGAGATTCTTTTTCCTATTCATCTGCATTAATTTACATTTATCTATATTTAGAGTTAGCTGCCACTCTTTACACCAATCACAAATCCTGTCCAAGTCATCTTGTATCCTCCTACAGTCACTCAACGACGACACCTTCCCGTACACCACAGCATCATCAGCAAACAGCCGCACATTGCTATCCACCCTATCCAAAAGATCATTTATGTAGATAGAAATCAACAGCGTACCTACCACACTTCCCTGGGCACTCCAGATGATACCCTCACCTCCGATGAACACTCACGATCGAGGACAACGTACTGGGTTCTTTAACTTAAGAAGTCTTCGAGCCACTCACATATTTGGGAACCAAATGCTAGTACCTTAGTTAGGAATCTGCAGTGGGGCACCGAGTCAAACGCTTTCCGGAAGTCAAGGAATATGGGATCCGTCTGATACCCTTCATGCACGGTTCGCAAGATATCATGTGAAAAAAGGGCGAGTTGCGTTTCGCAGGAGCGATGCTTTCTAAAGCCGTGCTGATGCATGGACAGCATGATCGAACTGTCTCAAATGGATATCCGCTCGAGTGTAACAGTACCTCTAAATACGACCACATTCGCTTTTATTTTGCTTCCTGAATAAACATCATTCTGACCAAATCGCAACTCTGTGGCCTGAATCATTTATGGGTCGTCAATTTAGTTCCCGGTATTATTATTACTGTTATTATATGTTATATTAGCTTGGTATTTCGGAAAGTTGCCATCAGCCAGACAATTTAACCAAAGGGTAACAAGCGTCTAATTTAGGGCGTGTAACGCGACACGTGCGGTTCAACCCCTAGACGAGTTTGAGGCAAGACAATTCGACGAAGAGGAACCGCATGTGAGCCCGAACATGTTTGCGATGTTAGCTGGCATGACTGTGGAAAGCCTCTATTTGAATGTTACGCTGAGAGTGTTAGGTAACTGCGTAGAAAGCTGGGGCTTCGGTAGCGCCACAGGCCTAAGAAGCAGTTCCAAGAAACGAGTTCTGAGGCGAACTAGGGAAGTGGCCGACACGACTGGTACTATTGAGTGTTGGGTCGAAGTCGGCGCTGTGAGTATTTCTGCAAGCTGGGCTGCGGTCCCCGGCAGTGCCGCGCTGGCGCCTTCAGCGGGCAGCGTGCAGCGTACGCTGGCTGACTGCGGCCAATGGAACGCAGTACACTCGAGGAAGGTAAGGGTCTAGCGTCGCGTCAGCAGAGCTCAGACGGACAAGGGCGAGGGCGTGTGGACCGTGCAGTACTTTTGTGTAAGTTGGCGCATTACGGGATTAGGGACGAAGTTCGAGAACGGTTGATTTCATATCTGGAAAGCAGGGACCGTGTAGTGGGACTTTGAATTTCGCCGCGCTACACTCGTTCCCTCAGATATAAATTATACCTTCGCAGCGGTATGAGCGCTCGACGGCAGAGAAAATATATAAGAAAATGAAAGTACTAAAATTAACTCTATTTGTTTTCTATCCATCTTTTGTCTCTCGAGAGCGGAAGCTTAAAGCCGACGTAAAAACTTATTAGCTAGTCTTGGTCTGATTAAGACGAAAAACAACTTATTGATGTGCAGACGTATTGTGGAAGCCGGCCGAAGTGGCCGAGCGGTTAAAGGCGCTACAGTCTGGAACCGCACGACCGCTACGGTCGTAGGTTCGAATCCTGCCTCGGGCATGGATGTGTGTGATGTCCTTAGGTTAGTTAGGTTTAAGTAGTTCTAAGTTCTAGGGGACTTATGACCACAGCAGTTGAGTCCCATAGTGCTCAGAGCCATTTGAACCATTTTTATTGTGGAAATTTTTATTAAATTCAGAGGATGGAAGTAGCAACATAAAATACATTGCATTTAATCTCAAGACGATTTTGATTTGTATACATTAGTGATTCCTGGACGACTGCAAGATTTCGGAGCAGCTACGACTTTTCACGCAGAAATGAAACAGGAAATTTTTGGAGAACAAGACCTGGACGCCGCACAAGAGAAGACGTATTAACATGGTACAGGATGAACTCTTATCTACGCCATTTCCCCCTGTTAATCACATTTTGTTATTCTTTGTTCTCTTTCACATAATTTTTGTAGTGGAAATTGGTTTGACCTTTGCTCAGAAACGCCACAAGGACCATCCCAACAATAGCTTTTCCGAATCACGAAGTACGATAAGTTTTCTGTAATACGAAGTCCGATTTGCAGTTCATTCTTTCCCTTTTTCACGGTCATTAACGATTTTAAAAACCCCTTTTTACTCACGATTTCTTCCCACATTTTCAACCTTTTCTTTTCTTCTCTTTTTCTTTTTTATTAACCACTGCAGCCGATAGGTTGTTGGGTTGGGTTGTTTGGGGAAGGAGACCAAACAGCAAGTTCATCGGTCTCATCGGATTAGGGAAGGACGGGGAAGGAAGTCGGCCGTGCCCTTTCAAAGGAACCATACCGGCATTTGCCTGGAGCGATTTAGGGAAATCACGGAAAACCTTAATCAGGATGGCAGGACGCCGGATTGAACCGTTGTCCTTCCGAATGCGAGTCCAGTGTGCTAACCACTGCGCCCGATAGGTTGTCCTCCAGCTTCAGCAAACAGGGAACAGATTTAGAACCGACTGGGGTCATTAGAAGTGACGGGAGGGTCGTCTTTCTGGTTGATGGCGAAAAGCCGGGCAATAAAAGTGAAGAGCACAGAAATGGAGGAAACGAAATGGAACTCCACAAGGCACGTCAAGTACTATTCGTGAATATGAAACAGAGTGCATTTGTCAGTACCACTTGGCGCGTGTTCTGACATGGATGCCAGCACCGGTTAGACTGGGAACGGTGTCCTGGCCTCCAGCTGTTGCAACTGGTCCTCGATATCGCGGATATTGGAACTGGAATAGAAGTGACGTCAGGGCTGCTCCCACACGTCCTGGAGGGGGGGGGGGGGGGGCAAGACAGATCTCAGGATTTTGCCAGGGACACCAAAGTACCTGGACATGACGCAGACACTTCTAAGTCTAAGTCTACGTGTCAACTATGCTATTCACAAAAAAGTGCCTGGCAGAGAGTTCAATGAACCACCTTCGACGACCATGGTGGCCGAGCGGTTCTAGGCGCTACAGTCTGGAACCGCGAGACTGCTACGGTCGCAGGTTCGAATCCCGCCTCGGGCATGGATGTGTGTGATGTCCTTAGGTTAGTTAGGTTTAAGTAGTTCTGTGTTCTAGGGGACTGATGACCTCAGAAGTTAAGTCCCATAGTGCTCAGAGCCATTTGAACTATTTGAACCACCTTCATGCTGTCTGTCTACCGTTCCACTCTCGAACGGCGAGCGGGGAAAACGAGCACTTCAATTTTTCTGTGCAAGCCCTGATTTCTCTTATTTTATCGTGATGATAATTTCTCCCTATGTAGGTGGGTGCCAACAGAATGTTTTCGCAGTCGGAGGAGAAAACTGGTGATTGAAATTTCATGAGAACATCCCGTCGCAACGATAACACCTTTGCTTTAATGATTGCCACTCCAATTCGCGTATCATGTCTGTGGCACTATCTCCCTAACTTCGCGATAATGCAAAACGAGCTGCCCTTCTTTGTACTTTTTCGACGTCATCCGTCAGTCCCACCTGATGCGGATCCCACACCGCACAGCAGTACTCCAGAATAGGGCGGACAATAGTGGTGTAAGCAGTCTCTTTAGAAGACCTGTTGCACCTTCTAAGTGTTCTGCCAATGAATCGCAGTCTTCGGTTTGCTCCACCCACAACATTTTCTATGTGATCATTCCAATTTAGGGTATTTGTAATTGTAATCCCTAAGTATTTAGTTGAATTTACAGCCTTCAGATTTGTGTGACTTATCGCGTAATCGAAATTTAGCGGTTTTCTTCTAGTACTCATGTGAATAACTACACACTCTTCTTTATTCAGGGTCAACTGCCACTTTTCGCCCCATACGGATAGCTTATCTAAATCATTTCGCAACTCGTTTGGATCATCTGATGACTTTACAAGACGGTAAATGGCAGCAACATCTGCAAACAGTCTAAGACGCCTACTCAGATTGTCTCCTATGTCGTTAACGTAGATCATAGAGGGCCTATAACAATTCGTTGGGGAACGCCGGATATTACTTGTGTTTCACTCGATGACTTTCTACATCTACATTTATACTCCGCAAGCCACTCAACGGTGTGTGGCGGAGGACTTTCCGTCTATTACTATGAACTGTGACCTTTCTGACAGGAAATCACGAATCCAGTCGCACAACTGAGGCGATGCTCCGTAGGCATCTACATCTACATCTACATCCATACTCCGCAAGCCACTTGACGGTGTGTGGCGGAGGGTACCTTGAGTACCTCTATCGTTTCTCCCTTCTATTCCAGTCTCGTATTGTTCGTGGAAAGAAAGATTGTCGATATGCCTGTGTGTGGGCCCTAATCTCTCTGATTTTATCCTCATGGTCTCTTCGCAAGATATACGTAGGAGGGAGCAATATACTGTTTGACTCCTCGGTGGAGATATGTTCTCGAAACTTCAACAAAAGCCCGTACCGAGCTACTGAGCGTCTCTCTTGCAGAGTCTTCCACTGGAGTTTATCTATCATCTCCGAAACGCTTTCGCGATTACTAAATGATCCTGTAACGAAGCGCGCTGCTCTCCGTTGGATCTTCTCTCTCTCTTTTATCAACACTATCTGGTACGGATCCCACACTCGTGAGCAATATTCAAGCAGTGGGCGAACAAGTGTACTGTAACCTACTTCCTTTGTTTCCGGATTGCATTTCCTTAGGATTCTTCCAATGAATCTCAGTCTGGCATCTGCTTTACCGACGATCAACTTTATATGATCATTCCATTTTAAATCACTCCTAATGCCTACTCCCAGATAATTTATGGAATTAACTGCTTCCAGTTGCTGACCTACTATATTGTAGCTAAATGATAAAGGATCTTTCTTTCCATGTATTCGCAGCACATTACACTTGTCTACATTGAGATTCAATTGGCATTCCCTGCACCATGCGTCAATTCGTTGCAGATCCTCCTGCATTTCAGTACAATTTTCCATTGTTACAACCTCTCTATATACTACAGCATCATCTGCAAAAAGCCTCAGTGAAAATGCGATGTTATCCACAAGGTCATTTATGTATATCGTGAATAGCAACGGTCCTACGACACTCCCCTGCGGCACACCTGAATTCAATCTTACTTCGGAAGACTTCTCTCCATTGAGAATGACATGCTGCGTCCTGTTATCTAGGAACTCTTCAATCCAATCACACAAGTTGTCTGATAGTCCATATGTTCTTACTTTGCTCACTAAACGACTGTGGGGAACTGTATCGAACGCCTTGCGGAAATCAGGAAACATGGCATCTACTTGCGAACCCGTCTCTATGGCTCGTGGACGAATAGCGCGAGCTGGGTTTCACACGATCGTCTTTTTCCGAAACCCATGCTGATTCCTACAGAGTAGATTTCTAGTATCCAGAAAAGTCATTATACTGGAACATAATACCTGTTCCAAAACTCTACAACTGATCGAGGTTAGAGATATAGGTCTATAGTTCTGTACATCATTTCGACGTTCCTTCTTGAAAACGGGGATGACCGGTGCCCTTTTCCAACCCATTGGAACGCTACGCTGCAAGAAGGGGGGCAAATTCCTTCGCGTACTCTGTGTAAAATCGAACTGGTATCCTACCAGGTCCAGCAGCCTTTCCTCTTTTGAGTGATTTTAATTGTTTTTCTATCCGTCATCTTTTTCGATGTCTACCATTTTGTCATCTGTGCGACAATCTAGAGAAGGAACTACAGTGCAGTCTTCCTCTGTGAAACAGCTTTGGAAAAAGACATTTAGTATTTCGGCCTTTAGTCTGTCATCCTCTGTTTCAGTACCATTTTGGTCACAGAGTGTTTTGATCCACCTACCGCTTTGACATAAGACCAAAATTTCTTAGGATTTTCTGCCAAGTCAGTACATAGAACTTTACTTTCGAATTCATTGAACGCCTCTCGCATAGCCCCCCTCACACTACATTTCGCTTCGGGTAATTTTTGTTTGTCTGCAAGGCTTTGGCTATGTTTATATTTGCTGTGAAGTTCCCTTTGCTTCCGCAGCAGTTTTCTAACTCGGTTGTTGTACCACGGTGGCTCTTATCCGTCTCTTTCGATCTTGCTTGGCACATACTCATCTAACGCATATTGTACGATGGTTTTGAACTTTGTCCACTGATCCTCAACACTATCTGTACTTGAGACAAAACTTTTGTGTTGAGCCGTCAAGTACTCTGAAATCTGCTTTTTGTCACTTTTGCTAAACAGACACGCAGTTTGGTTAGAAGACTCTTGTGAGGAACGGTGTCAAAAGCCTTCGGGAAATCTAAAAATATGGAATCAATCTGACATTCCCTGCCCATAGCACTCATTACTTCATTAGTAGAAAGAGCTAGTTGTGTTTCAAAGGAACGATATTTTCTGAATCCGTGCTGACAATGTGTCAATAAATCGTTTTCTTCTAGGTAATCCATAATGTTCGAACACAGTATACGTTCCAAAACCCTACTGCAAATCGACGTTAGTGATATGGGCCTGTAATTCAGCGGATTACTCCTATTTCCCTTTTGGGTATTGGTGTCACTTCAGCAATTTTGCAGTCTTTAGGTACGGAACTTTGTGTGTGCCAGCGGTTGTATATAATTGCTAAATATGGAGCTATTTTATCAGCATACTCTGAGAGGAACCTGAGTGGTGTACAGTCTGGACCGGAGGCCTTGCCTTTATTGATTTAAGCTGCTTTGCTACAACGAGGATATCCTGTGTTTCTCATCTTGGCAGTTGGTTTTGATTGGAATTCACGAATATTTACTTCGTCTTCTTTGGTAAAAGGGTTTCGGAAAACTGTGTAGTAACTCTGCTTTAGTGGCACTGTCATCAGTGACTTCACCATTGTTATCGCGCTGGGAAGGTATTGATTGCCACTGGTGTGCTTTGTGTATGACCAGAATCTCTTTGCCTTTTTGCCAGATTCCGAGACAGAGTTTCGATGTGGAAATTATTAAAAGCATCTCGCATTGGAGCAGGCGCTATATTTCGAACTTTTGCAAAACTTTGCCAATCTTGGGGATTTTGCGTTCTTTTATATTTGGTGTGCTTTTTTCGTCGCTTCTGCAACAGCGATCTGACCCGTTTTCTGTACCATGAAGGATCAGTACCATCACTTACGTGGTATGTATCTCTCAGCTGCCGTCGATAATGTCTCTTTGAAATCATTCCACATCTTTTCTACGCCTACATGATCAGATCGGAAGCAGTGGATTCTGTCTCTCAAAAGGCGTTAAGAGCAATTTTATCAGCTTTTTTAAAAATAGATGTACTTTGCGTTTTGTTTCTGATGGTTGTGGGTGTTACAGTATTCAGTCTAGCAGCTACTGCCTTGTGGCCGCTGATCCCTGTATTCGTCACGATAGTCACTATTTGTCCAGGATTATTTGTTGCTAAGAGATCAAGTATGCTTTCGCTACCACTTACGTCTCTAGTGGTCTCATGAACTAATTGTTCAAAATAATTTTCTGAGAAAGCATTCAGCACAATTTCGGAAGACGTCTTATGCCTGCTGCCGGCTTTAGACGTATAATTTTTCCAGCATATCGAGGGTAGCTTGAAGTCACCAACGACTATAATTGTATGAGCGGGGTACCTATTTGAAATGAGACTCAAGTTTTCTTTGAACTGTTCAGTAACTATATCTTATGAGTCGAAGGGTCGATAAAACGATAGTTTAATCCGATTGTCAAGTATAACCTCTGCCCATACTGTTTCGCAAGGGATATCTACTTGAATGTCCTGAAAGGTAAACTACTTCTGACAGCTTTCCGTACCTATAACTATTTGAGCTTCAGTGCTTTCTACTAGGGCTTGGAGCTCTTGTTCAATGAACCACCTTCAAGCTGTCCCTCTACCGTTCCACTATCGAACGGCGAGCGGAAAAAACGAGCACTTAAATTTTTCCTGTGCGAGCCCTGATTTCTGTTATGTTATCGTGATGATCATATCTACCTATGTAGATGGGTGCCAACAGAACGTTTTCGCAATTGGAGGAGAAAATTGGTGATTGAAATCTGATGAGAACGAAAAACGCCTTTGTTTTAATGATAGCTACTCCACGTATCACGTCTGTGGCACTATTTCCCCTAATTCCCCATGAACCATTCTGCAAGATTCGTCAAAAGACCTACAAGCAACGGAAGTCCAGGGTGCGCAAGCGAACGCTACTCAAATACGACCGAATGCCTATCTGCTCACGGGCGTCTAGCGTATGCACGAGACAATTCTCATTCGCTGTTGCAGGCTTGTGTTCCCTCCAGTATACTACACATATAAAGTTTCTGCGGTTGATCAGTATTTTGGTGTAAGAAGCCCATAGTCTCCGACGTTCGTTACGCTCTAAGAAATGAAATACGATTTATTCAGTTTATTACGCGGGTTACCTTTGTTTCTGCGATAAGTCAAGGTACACTGAATAAATAACCGGGAAAGTTGTATAAGTAGCGCGAAACTTGCAAAAAGTTTCTGCTTCTTCGTTATTTCTGGTGGTGTCCATTTCTCAGATAGGGCTGTCACGCCATCGTCGAGAACGGAATGCTGGGAACCGGCGATAGAAGTTGGCAGCACCGTTGAAGGTTTGCTGCCATGTGGAGCATCGGGGCGGGGGCTGTGCGGAAGGGACTGGGCGGTTTTTTAAGTTAGAAGGTGTCAGGGAACGACAGAAGGGACGTCCGTCTAAAAGTGGGCAGGTAAAACACAGTAAGATAGTTGTAGGAACGACTGGTATTGTAAATTCTCGATATCGAGACCTCCTCGCCAACATATTGATTCTTCTTTTGCGTCGGCAAGCTACTGGTTAGTTTCATCTTTCTGATGATAGCTGTTCTTTCTTTGTTATGTATTTTCCCTTCTGATTTTCTCCGGCTTGTTTCTCTCCTAGTTTCCCTCTTGGTTTTGTTATGTGTTTTGACTCAGCATCGCTCCAGTTCTATTGTAAAATGTGCGTATATACATGAGTGCCTACACAATCCTTGCAGTCACATTGGGATTTTCTTAGTTATCCATTTAGAACATAATCTGATTTCGTTGTCCTTCTGCCTCTGGATTGTGTATAAACACTCATAAAAATACAACAAACTAAATATAAAAAATACAAAATTAAAAATTAAAAAATACTTAAATATAAAAAGTGTATAAAAACAATTGTTAATACACAGGGTGAGCACAAAGTCTTGCCCTGATTATAGCGATTCATTACAGAATAACCGTTTGACATAATAAGTTACATTTGATGCCGTTACATACGTTAGTGTTGCTAGCTTTTTTTAAGACCACTTACGTTAGTAAACCTCAACCTTGGTAGCTCGGAGAATGTCGAGGTGCTTCGTAACATGTGTTCTGTCACAGTACCCACAGCAGCTTGTATCCTAGCTTTCAGTTTGTGGTCGTCAGCAGCTGGCGTGACGAAGACTCTGTCCTTGATATAGCCCCAGAAAAAAAAGTAAAGGGGCGTAATGTCCGTATGGTGGATTGGAAGGAACGGTCCAACACCCTGGCATCCCGCTCTCCAGAAATTACGCCCCTTGACTTTTTTTTTCTGGGGCTATATCAAGAACAGAATCTTCGTCACACCAGCTGCTGACGTCGACGAACTGAAGGCTAGGACACAAGCTGCTGTGGATACTGTGACAGAACACATGTTACCAAACACCTGACGGGAACTGGAATACAGCCACGACGTTATCCGAGCTACCAGGTGAGCACACGTTGACGTTTACTAGCGTAAGTAGTCTTTAAAAAAATGTAAGACTAACCTATGTAACGGCATCAAATGTAAGCTATTATGTCAAACGGTTATCCTGTAATAAATTGTTATAACCATGGCAAGACTTTGTGGGAAGCCTGTATATCATGAGAGCATGGTTTGTCAGCTATATTCTCGTTTTTTTGTTTCCTTTCTCCTTTCATTTATTATTCTGTTCTTATAATTAAAATTTGTCTCCCATTTTGCAGATTATATTACATGCTGATTTGACTGGTTTACTGAAGTGTCATGATGGTACCAATTCATTCTGATAATAAAAAAAAAGAGATGGTAGCGCGGTTGCCCCCGAAAGGCAAAGGTCGCGAGTTCGAATCTCAGTCCGGCACACAGTTTTAATCTGCCAGGAAGTTTTGTGTGTTGCTTATAGTTAACATGTGCGCTAACTCAACCGCACATCGGGTGTAGAATCTACAGCGTGTTTCATCAGGTCCCGGGGCTTTGTTCATTTTACTCCACCGACACGCTGAACTGACGAAAGTCATGGGATAGTGGGATAGTGATGTCCGCATATGCGATGTCCGCGCACGTGCGATGCGGACAGGGAATGAATGGCTCGAAGTACATTCCGATCCCTCCATCTCCTGTTGGCTAGACGGGGAGAGTCAGACCCCTTTTCCCGAACGCCTCCAAAACCTCTTCACTACCCTCACAAATCCACAAATTAAACTCACATTTCAAAGTCTCATTAGGTTAAGTATAGCAGATAAGTTAGATTAAGAATTCCCTACATGATTTTCTTTAATTTGTTTCCTTTCTTTATTTTAAAGCATTTTTCGTAAAACATATCGAGATTGAATTCCAAATTGTATCTAAACTGTCAAAGCTTGTACATAGAAATGTGATATCACTCAACAATAAAAGATAAAGGTGAACAACGCAGAAACTGGACCGCCTCCACGTGGCAGGGACGGGCAACATCGAGGGTGGCCGGAAGCTAACAAACTTGCGGCCACTCACGATGACTAAGAGACCAGAAAACCTTGTTGGGTATATCACAAAAGTATTTTTTGTGGTAAAAAAAAGGACCAGTCATATACCCACAGGCGGCTGGTCACCCACCTGATTTAATGAAAAAAAAAAGTCCGCATATACAGACGGATGTAGTATCGCGTACACGAGGTATAGAAGCTCAGTGTCTTGGCGGAGCAGCCATTTGTACCCAGGTGACTCATGTGACAAGGTTTCCGACGCGATTACTGTAATTAACAGACTTTGTACGCCAAACAGTTGTTCCATTTCCGAAATCGTTTGGGAATTCAGTATTCCGAGATCCACAGTGTCAAAAGTGTGTCCAAAATACCAAGTTTCAGGCGTTACCTCTCGTCGGCCTTCACTTAACGATCGAGAGCAGTACCGCTTGCGTATGTCGTCAGTGCTAATAGACATTCAACACTGCGTGAGATAACCGCAGGAATCAACGTGGGACGTACGGCGAACGTATTTGGCCATAACAGCGGAAGACCGACTCGAGTGTCTTTGCTAACAGCACGACATCGCCTTCAGCGCCTCTCCTGTGCTCGTGACCATGTCGGTTAGACCATAGACGACTCGAAAACAGTGGCCTGTTCAGGTGAGTCCCGATTTCAGTCGGTAAGACCTGTTGGCAATATTGAGAGTTGTATGTGTATTCTACACAGGGCAGAGAAGGGTCGCACTCTCGACTTGTTCGAGGAGTTGGAGATTTACAAAGTCAAAAAGCATGAACCCACTAGGGTACTCAATGGACAAAGCGATTTTGTTCGCAATAGCTACTTTTCTCTGTTAGATAACACACTACTATTACCAATTTTTTTTTCTTTATTGTATTTCAATTCCCCACCAGGCCGGGCTGGCAGCAGCATATGCGCTGCTCTTCAGCCGTAAGACGTAGAACAAACTATAGAAGACATTTAACAATAACAAAGGAGAAAACATGGTGAACATAGATATAAAAAAGGGGGAACATCATGGAAGACAATAGACAAAAAAGGGGCGACTGTGAAATGGAGATGAAAGCCGTAAAACAGTAGTGCACACAAAAACCACACACTGGGACAATTAAAAGAACACAAGGCACAGTATGACCAGAGCATAAAAGTATCGACGGATGGCGTAGCACATAACAAACACTGACAGTGACACTAAGTACAAGGCTAGCACACAATTAAAAATCACACCTCTCGACGCACGGGAGAAACAGCACTAAACACAACACTGACGTGGCACACCGACGATGATCAAAATGGAGGAGCTGCCAGGCGCAAGGAGATGAGGGAGACCGGAAGAAGGGAGGGAGGGGAAGAGAGGGGGGAGATGAGAGAGGCGCGCCCCGAAGAGGGCCAGGGAGGGAGGAATGTGGTAGGGAAAGAGGCAAGGATGGGGTGCAGGGTCTCAGGTTGGGGGAGGAGGAAAATCTGCTCTGGGAGAAGGAGGGGGGAGGAAATAGGGGGCCCTGGGGAGGGTGGGAACAAGGTCAGGTTATAGTTGGAAGGAAGGGTAGATGTCACGGCGAAGTTCATCATCTGGGAGGGGCAGGCGCTGGAAGTTGCCCTGATGGAGGAGATGGAGGGTGTGGAGGTGGAGAGAGGGAGGGATACAGCGATAGAGGCGCGGCAATGGGCGGGGGTGGAGAGGAAGGAGGAAACCAGAGGGTGGGGGGGGGGGGATCAAGCCTGTGGACAGTGTAAAGGATGCAGAGATGTTGGAGGAACAGGAGGAGGTGGTGGAAGGGGATGAGTTCGTACAGGAGCTACGTGGGGGAAGGAAGGAGCATACGGAAGGCAAGGCAGAGCGCGTGGCGTTCGAGGATTTGGAGGGCCTTGCTATAACCAAATAATGCCTCCTGTTTTTATACCTAGCCATGATTGATGATTTATGTCAAGAACAGTAGGCATTTGCTTTGCTTCCATACATCAGTCGCTCTAATCCTGTAACTGATTATGTCCTACCTATTCATGGAATGTATGGCCAGACTACATAATTTTATTTATTGACTGTTGATATGTTGTTTGAACGTTTTCTGTGGGAAACGTATCACAATGTATGTGAAGCCCTCTAGTGGTTAAGTTCTTACTACCGATGCACGCCTACATAACATCCTGGCAGCCGACCCACAGAGGGTGTTGATCATTGATCTGTCCTTTTTTCAGCTGTCATATAGACATCTTGTCTTTCATAGGTAATTTATAGGTTGCTACAGGCAATGTATTACGTATATTATGTTTTGACCATAAATTCGCCATGAAAGGGTCGGACTTACTCTCTTCGTATATTTCCTTTTAATAATTTTATATGGGTAACTGTATTCGTCTTTTAATGTATCAAAATTTGATTTCTATGCTGGTTATCAATATTTAAAAGTCTGCTACATGTATTTTACCTAACGTGTTTTTATGAGATTATGTTTTATGCGTAAATGACGACTATATCTAAGCCCACAGTAGCGACATCTAGGTAGGATGCAGGCAAACATATTTCTGGTTGCTACTGCACTTCAGTAGCCACTTGCAATAATGACTGTGTGGACGATGTGGCCCATTCTACACCTTATTTTAGATCTATGTGACGATGCTACGCTGATTATATTTATATGTTTTGACGATGCCATTATGGCCTTATCACTTTAGGACATGGTGTAGAAAAGGTACGTTTTACCATATTTTATCTGTACATTTCCCTGGTTGTATGATAGTATATTGTGATATGTAATGCTGTATTGTGTTGAAAGACACACTGCTCACTGGGCGTATATATTTGTATATTATAGATCTGAGGATGGTCATTACGGACTGAACCGGTCATCCTCAAAAGAATTGATATTGTGATCAAAGACGGGAATAGAAAACATTTAACAGCTGATGGTAGGTCGAGTCTTGCGCAGACTCGAACGAGCCATGGACCCAGCTGCGTCCATAATGATGTTGGTGTGTTTTAGATGGAATGGACTGAGGTCCCCTGGTCCAACTGTACCGATCACTAACTGGAAATGGTAGTGTTCGTGTACCTGGAGAGGATTTGCAGCCATTCATAGACTTCATGTTCGCAGACAACGATGGAATTTTTGTGGATGACAATGTATCATGTTCGCGACTGGTCTGAAGAACATTCTGCCGGCTGGTGTGGCCGCGCGGTTAAAGGCGCTGCAGTCTGGAACCGCGAGACCGCTACGGTCGCAGGTTCGAATCCTGCCTCGGGCATGGGTGTTTGTGATGTCCTTAGGTTAGTTAGGTTTAACTAGTTCTAAGTTCTAGGGGACTAATGACCTCAGCAGTTGAGTCCCATAGTGCTCAGAGCCATTTGAACCATTTTGAAGAACATTCTGGTCAATTCGAACAAATGGTTTGACCACCCAGATCTACATCACACGGTACGGTGTGTGGCGGAGGGTAAGGTGTTTGTGATTTCCTTTGCTGTTCCACTCGCAAATAGAGTGAGGGAAAAACGACTGTCTGTATGCCTGCGTACGAGCCCTAATGGTGTTGTATCTTCGTGGTCCTTACGCACCATGTATGTTTGCGGCAGTAGAATCGTTCGGCAGTCAGCTTCAAATGCCGGTTCTGTAAATTTTCTCCATAGTGTTTTCCGAAAAGAACGTCGCCTTCCCGCCAGGGATTCCCATTTGACTTCCCAAAGTACCGGGTGATCAAAAAGTTAGTATAAATTTGAAAACTTAATAAACCACGGAATAATGTAGATAGGTAAAAATTGACAGACATGCTTTGAATGACATGGGGTTTTATTAGAACAAAAAAAAGACACCCCACATTGCTCGACGCGTGAAAGATCTCCTGCGCGCGTCGTTTGGTAATGATCGTGTGCACAGCCGTCACTTTCGTCATGCTTGGCCTCCCAGGTCCCCAGACTTCAGTTCGTGCGATTATTGGCTTTGGGGTTACCTGAAGTCGCAAGTGTATCGTGATCGACCGACATCTCTAGGGATGCTGAAAGACAACATCCGACGCCAATGCCTCACCATAACTCCGGACATGCTTTACAGTGCTGTTCACAACATTATTCCTCGACTACAGCTATTGTTGAGGAATGATGGTGGACATATTGAGCATTTCCTGTAAAGAACATCATCTTTGCTTTGTCTTACTCTGTTACGCTAATTATTGCTGTTCTGATCAGATGAAGCCTTATCTGTCGGACATTTTTTGAACCTTTGTATTTTTTTGATTCTAATAAAACCCCATGTCATTAAAGCATGTGTGTCAATTTGTACCTCTCTATCTACATTATTCCGTGATTTATTCAGTTTTCAAATTTATACTGACTTTTTGATCACCCAGTATGTGAGTAGGGTACCTATTTGCGATGAGACTCGAGTTTTCTTTGAAATGTTCAGCAACTGTTTCATTTGAGACCGGGGGTCGGTAGAAGGAGCCAGTTATTAATTTATTTCGGTTGTCGAATATAACCTCTGTCCATACTAAGTCACAGGAACTACCTGCTTCAATGTCGCCTGTGCGCTGGAAAACACATTACATTATTTTTCCTTAAGTTGTGCTTCCTGTTTCTGTTGTAGTGCAGATCATTACAATTACGGCTTTTCCCTCCAAAACCTAGGATGCTTTCTCTGTGACCCTGTAAATACCACAGCTAAACAATGCAGAACAACGACGTTACGATACAAGCATAGCGTTCTGTATTACTTCATTTCCTTATTTCTAATTTTAAAATTGTACGTCGACTTTAGATGACATGTCAATCATAGATGTTCTTATCTCTGTTCATGAACGTACTTTCAGTCATGTTTTGAACATTGTCCAGCTACACTTATTAACTAATGTTTCGCTGCAAGGGATATCGGATTTTGAGTAAATTAATATGGGGTATGTCGTCCTTTTCAAACATTCACATACCCATTTCTTCTTTCCTTATTGTCTTTTGGGCATGCAGTTGTACCGGCCAGTGTGACCGAGCGGTTCTAGGCGCTTCAGTCCGGAACCGCGCGACTACTACGGTCGCAGGTTCGAATCCTGCTTCGGGCATGGATGTGTGTGATGTCCTTAGGTTAGTTAGGTTTAAGTACTTCTAAGCTCTAGGGGACTGATGACCTCAGATGTTAAGTGCCATATTGCTCAAAGCCATTTGAACCATGCAGTTGGAGTAATTAAAGTAGGCACAAATCCAATGATCAAAAAGAAATGATTAGCGTACAGTCGAATTCTCTTTACATCGTTCCTCTCGTGTTGTTCTCATGGCGATGGACTAAAAATGGCTCTGAGCACTATGGGACTTAACATCTGAGGTCATCAGTCCCCTAGAACTTAGAACTACTTAAACCTAACTAACCTAAGGACATCACACACATCCATGCCCGAGGCCGGATTCGAACCTGCGACCGTAGCAGTCTCGCGGCTCCGGACCGAGCGCCTAGAACCGCTAGACCACCGCGGCCGGCGTGGCGATGGACTGTTTCTGTCGCAATCAGTAAGCGTGAAAGGAAGCTACCATACAGACGGAGGGATCTACATTTATACTTGGCAGAACTAATTACATACTGACATAATCATCGGAATTGCTTTCGTTTCCCAAAAGATATAAATATTTTGATTTCGGAAAAGAAGCTCTGTATTTCGTCAAGATGTCGAAGAAGAAGGTCCCTTACGTAGTGGTTGTATAGAGAAAGATGTGGAGACGGCGGTTTGAAAGCGGACAGAAGAAGTACGAGGAACGTGCAATGTCTCTTGCAGCGGTCTCTCCGCGATATTTTCAGAAATATTTATAAATTATATAACTCAGTAAATATCTCGAAATATCTCTTCTTATCTTACCGATTCCCAACGTTTAATATACGATGATAATCAGTGCAAAGTAGTTTCAAGCCCTATTATTTCTTGGAGCGTGCATTTACTCCATGGAATAGCTTCTCTGCTATCTATGATTTCTCTTATGAAAAGAATGATTCAGATATTGCCGATTAGCAGTGAAAGAAGGAAGTTGTATATGTATGTATTGTTGAGCTAGTCGCCATCGTGACTGTATGAGAAGGAATTTAATACATGAACTAAACTAAAGTAAGTGTGTTCGCGTATTATTTAACTGATTATTATTGACAGTGTTTGCTTACTACGCTGTGTTGCACGGGATCAGTGGGGAACGTCTGATTTACACTGGACGAACCTGCCGTTTTGTACGCTCAAGATATCCAGTTTATTACTTTAAAAAAAAGTAGGCTAACACGGTCTTACCAGCAGATCTCCGGTCTTCCCCATGTGATCACCGAAAGTTAATAATTATTACAAATGTTTTCAGGAGATCGACTGACAATTTTCGCCGCACCGAGACTTCGAAATTGCTTCACTGCCTTATGGAATTTAAGCTCAATTTTGTAGTGTTGGCAGACGAGCCAACACTGTGTTTCTAGAGGAGGCCGAAATGCACGCGTTTAATTACACGCTGACTGGCGTGAGGTCTGGAACAGGACAATATCTTGAGAATTGCAAATAAAGTACGTAGATGATGTAATACTTAACTTTAATCCACAATTGTAGAACATCTCTCGTTACGGTACATGCTTCATAATATTAATTATCAACTGCTATGGCACCTTGCTAGGTCGTAGCAAATGACGTAGCTGAAGGCTATGCTAACTATCGTCTCGGCGAATGAGAGCTTATTTTGTCAGTGTAGCTTCGCTAGCAAAGTCGGCTGTACAACTGGGGCGAGTGCTAGTACGTCTCTCTAGACCTGCCGTGTGGTGGCGCTCGGTCTGGGATCACTGACAGTGGCGACACGCGGGCCCGGCGTATACTAATGGACGGCGGCCGATTTAAACGCTACCACCTAGCAAGTGTGGTGACACCACAAATTTAATCAGGATAGTACAGTACTGAACTGTGTGAATGTGATAAGCCTGCTTTGTGAATGAAAATTCCCTTAATATACGCATGTTTTTTACTATCCTGATCAGTGAAGCTAAATCAGGCCGGTGTGAGAGAGGTTTTTAAATTTCAGATCCCACAAAAAATATTAAATAGGGCGTCCCTTAGCTGATGGATCGCTACCTGGCGAATGGGCAAGTGTGGCAAATGTCCGGCATTCGGACGGGACCAGCTGACTGCCTTCGCTCCCCACAGCACTGTTCCCGCCTCGGTCCTCCGCGGGCAGAGTTGGGCGCAACGGCCGCCGGCGGCGCTAGCGTCGCAGCCCCTGTTCCCGGCCGGCGGCGGAGTCGCCGGCGTCAGTTTGACAGCGAGCGGCGCCCAGCTAGCCGAGACCTCGCGTCACACAAACACACACACAAATACACGCGCGCCCTCGCATCCACACACACGCCGCTGCGCCGTCCACAGCCGCGTCATCGACGCCGACGCCCGGCGTCCCGTCGCAGATGGCAGCTCATCTGCACACCGCCCGACCGCCCTTCTGAACGCGTGTTGCTCTAGCGGTGGTGAGTCACCAAAAGCGGCAAAAAATGAAAACATTAACCACTCACCTTCCCCTCCGTCATTACGTACATTTTTCATTCCCAAGAATAACCAGCTTATTGTATTTATGTCCTTTTTGTCGCCTTCGCTGCATTACTTCATTCGATCCGTTACCAATAATTTTTCATTTCCCTGTTGATCCAATGCTTTTCTCCTTTCAACTTCCTCTACTCCACACTTATCTTTTCGTCTCTGAGCTTTCTGATTTTTTTCTCTTTTAATTTTTAAATATTTTATTGTATACTGACGTCCTCAATCCACCTAATATTCCTGTTTCACGGTCTCTCTCCTGACTATTCTGTTTCCTCGTCTCCTCACTGGATATTCGAAAAATGAAATGCCTTGTCTCAATCAAAAGAAACAGCCTTCGGTTACTAATTTTTAACAAATTAACAGGGTTTCGACACTGCTAGGAGTGTCTTCCTCAGAATTTACACCAAAGAATGGACTATAACATGGTCACGGAATTATGACTAAAAACGTATGATAGAAATTATAAGTACGTTTTTGGTCATAATTGCGTGACCATGTTATAGACAATTTTTTGGTGTAAATTCTGACGAAGACACTCCTAGCAGTGTCGAAACCCGGTTAAACTGTTACAAATTGCCGGCCGCGGTGGCCGTGCGGTTCTAGGCGCTTCAGTCCGGAACCGCGTGACTGCTACGGTCGCAGGTTCGAATCCTGCCTCGGGCATGGATGTGTGTGATGTCCTTAGGTTAGTTAGGTTTAAGTAGCTCTAAGTTCTAGGGGACTGATGACCTCAGATGTTAAGTCCCATAGTGCTCAGAGCCTTTTGAACCATTTTGTTAAAGATTAGTGACCGAGGGCTGTTTTCCTTTAATTGTAACTATTCACGGTCTCTGAACGTGCAGCCATGTACAAAATTTTGTAATGCCTTGTCTCATTTTTTACGTTCCGCTGGGCCCGCAGCATACTATAGACACAATGAAAATGAAATCTCCAATAGTACCTGCAGTAAGGTCACCCATATGTTTTTTACGTGACATCGCTGTTTCACCTTGTTGTCATTATCACGTGACCTGCGAAAATAACACTGATAAGATTCTCTGTCCGCAAATTGTGATTGCTTTACGTGTGCGTTTGTATTGATACTTATGTCTAGTTGGAAGTGACGGCCGCACTGCATCTACACTATTTTCTTTTGTTTCTTTTCTGTCGAATTGCGACAAGTACAATATTTTTTTTTTGTAGTTACATAACGTAAAAAATATGTTTTTTATATAATTTATAGAGTGCAGCAATGCAAAGAACTGTATTCAAAGAACTGTGACTGACGCCCGACAACAGGGACTTACATGCATTGAGAATAAAAAATAGCGCATTAAGAATACCTAGCTAGTAGCCGAAATCTGGATTTGCGTAATAAAATCTAAAAAGGACGACTGATTGCTGCGCTCTATAATTTATAAGTTACATACAGTCGCTGAGTGCATCCGCTTTCCGAATGGAAGGTAACCTAGTAAAAAAAAATGTTTTTCGTAGTTCAATAATTCGACTGTTCTTTACTGCGGTGCTATATGTTTACATTTTACCAGAGGTTACGTCACATCTCTTTGTTATTTTATCTATGGTCTGTGCATGTTTCGTTTTCCATATGACTATCCCTTTATCGTATTCTCTTATATCAGTAAAGTTTTCCATATAGTATTTACGTTTAAATACTGTGTGTTGATTTAGAATTTCTGTGGATATTTTCTTGTGTGAATGTATATTTCCAGTTCTTTGAGAATGTTCGTATTAAGTCCGTATTAAGTTCGTATTAAATTGTTTCAATCGTTACAGGTGAATTTGTATATACCAGAAGTGCGATATTCTGAGATTTTGTTTGTTCTTGAACGTAATTTCCTTATAAGATTGTTATTTGTGCGCAATACCAATTATATTATAACTGCCGTAACGTAATAATTGCGGCAGTTCCCAAAAGATGTTGCTTGCCGATATTTAGTCTAATTTTAAATCACCAAGAACACACGCCACTTGCCTGCTTAAGACTTCTTTATTGACTTTTTTGCTTAGCAGCTATCTCCGAATCATCACATCTTTGCTACCAAAGAATAAACAAAAAATAAATAAAATTTTAAAGATATTACATCATGTTATGAGTAATGAACTATAACCATCAACGGTCTTCGCAACTTCATAAAATACAAAAATTCCATCTAACGCTGTAGAAATGCTGCGACAGTAACTGGCAGGATGTCGACCTTAACTGTAAATATTGTTTCTGTCATCACTCAAATAGTGATGTCGGCTGACAAGATTAGGTGATCTCCATTGAAACACTCATTCTTTGGATGCTCCGACGGAGCTGTCGGTTAAGAAGTGTTTATGAGCTATTGATAATGACTAGTCAGTCGAAAACCGATGTAGGCATTAGGAAATTTATTATTTCTTTTCTAATTTCGATCTACAGAATAATATTGTCAAATACAGTGTCTATTAAGCGATACCTGTGCTACAACTACAGTTCTTTTAATGCCGAAAATAAATTTCTCAGGCAAGTCACAGATATCCATTCAGTTAAAAATAATTACTCGTGTTAGGCCAAAAGTAACTAAGACTTGCCAGTGTGGAGATATTAAGCACACACGCTGTTTACAGAATGAGTGGCCAGTTCGCTGAAAGCTGAAAAACATTAGCCATTAAGTGATACTGACAATGAAGATAGTCACAGTGTGCGATAATTACCTGTTATGTGGGTTGCTAGCCTTGCTGGCGATGAAGTGTACTAAAGAAATGTAATGGACTTGGAAATAGTCAGAATGATAGTTGGCACCAAACAGTTGAACTAGTGGCAGCAATACATAGCGGGGACTACGTTCGCACGTAGCTGATGAAGCAATGGGAGACAGTAGACTCAGAGGGGTAGCGCGCCAACTCGTCACGACCGATTTCATCCACATTTGTGGGACTCACAGAACTGGGAGGTTCAGATGGCCAACTTTGTAGAAAAAGACAGCATTTCTGGTACGGGTGGGATGAGATGTGAGCAACTTATGTTAGGGCGGTTCGGTAGGGTAAGCCGACGGTCTTGACCTTTGCTGAAACTTACTTTCGATTTTTACATTATATCTACTGCAAATAAACCGAAACAGTGCTAAATATATTGTACATTAATATCTTCATGGAAGTCATGAAAAGAAAAAAAGAAAAAGTAAACTCCGTCCGAACAGGCCTTGGAAGACCCAACGGTACCGACCGGCCGCCGTGTCATCCTCAGTCCACAGGCGTCACTGGATGTGGATATGGTGGGGCATGTGGTCAGCACACCGCTCTCCCAGCCGTATGTCAGTTTACGAGACCGGAGCCGCTACTTCTCGATCAGGTAGCTCCTCAGTTTGCCTCACAAGGGCTGAGTGCTCCCCACTTGCCAACAGCACTCGGCAGACCGGATGGTCACCCAACCGAGTTTTTGCCCAGCCCGACAGCGCTTAACTTCGGTGATCTGAGGGGAACCGGTGTTGCCACTGCATAGGAAAATTTGGGAATGCAAACGAAAATCCACGAAAAGATTGAAATTCGTGCTCGAGAACTTCGTATACAGGGTGGTCCATTGATCGTGACCGGGCCAAATATCTCACGAAATAAGCATCAAACGAAGGGGGAAACCGGATGGCGCTATGGTTGGCCCGCTAGATGGCGCTGTCGTAAGTCAAACGGATATCAACTGCGTTTTTTAAATATGAACCCCCATTTTTTATTACATATTCGTGTAGCACGTACAGAAATATGAATGTTTTAATTGGACAATTTTTTTCGCTTTGTGATAGATGGAACTGTAATAGTCACAAACGTATAAGTACGTGCTATCACGTAACATTCCGCCAGTGCGGACGGTATTTGCTTCGTGATACATTACCCGCGTTAAAATGGACCGTTTACCAATTGCGGGAAAGGCCGATATCGTGTTGATGTATGGCTATTGTGATCAAAATGCCCAACGGACGTGTGCTATGTATGCTGCTCGGTATCCTGGACGACATCATCCAAGTGTCCGGACTGTTTGCCGGATAGTTACGTTATTTAAGGAAACAGGAAGTGTTCAGCCACATGTGAAACGTCAGCCACGACCTGCAACAAATGATGAGGCCCAAGTAGGTGTTTTAGCTGCTGTCGCCGCTAATCCGCACATCAGTAGCAGACAAATTGCGCGAGAATTGGGAATCTCAAAAATGTCGGTGCTGAGAATGCTACGTCAACATCGACTGCACCCGTACCATATTTCTATGCACCAGGAATTGCATGGCGACGACTTTGAACGTCGTGTACAGTTCTGCCACTGGGCACAAGAGAAATTACGGGACGATGACAGATTTTTTGCACGCGTTCTATTTAGCGACGAAGCGTCATTCACCAACAACGTAAACACGCATAATATGCACTATTGGGCAACGGAAAATCCACGATGGCTACCACAATTGGAACATCAGCGACATTGGCGGGTTAATGTATGGTGCGGCACTATGGGAGGAAGGATAATTGGCCCCCATTTTATCGATGGCAGTCTAAATGGTACAATGTATGCTGATTTCCTACGTTATGTTCTACCGATGTTACTACAAAATGTTTCACTGCATGACAGAATGGTGATGTACTTCCAACATGATGAATGTCCGGCACATAGCTCGCGTGCGATTGAAGCGGTATTAAACAGCATATTTCATGACAGGTGTATTGATTGTCGAAGCACCATACCATGGCCCGCACGTTCACCGGATCTGACGTCCCCGGATTTCCTTCTGTGGGGAAAGTTGAAGGATATTTGCTATCGTGATCCACCGACAACGCCTGACAACATGCGTCAGCGCATTGTCAATGCATGTGCGAACATTACAGAAGGCGAACTACTCGCTGTTGAGAGGAATGTCGTTACGCGTATTGCCAAATGCATTGAGGCTGACGGACATCATTTTGAGTATTTATTGGTATTAACAGGTAATCACGTTGTAACAGCATGCGTTCTCAGAAATGATTAGTTCAGAAAGGTACATGTATCACATTGGAACAACCGAAATAAAATGTTCAAACGTACCTACGTTCTGTATTTTAATTTAAAAAACCTACCTGTTACCAACTGTTCGTCTAAAATTGTGAGCCATATGTTTGTGACTATTACAGCGCCATCTATCACAAAGCAAAAAAAGTGGTCCATCTAAAACATTCATCTCTCTTTATGTACTACACGAATATGTAATAAAAATGGGGGTTCCTGTTAAATACCGCAGTTGATATGCGTTGGACCTATGGCAGCGCCATCTAGCGGGCCAACCATAGCGTCATCTGGTTTACCACTTCAAGGTAGGCGGATTTCGTTCTTCGTAGTTTTTTTCGTTTGACGTTTATTTCGTGAGATATTTGGCCGGTCACGATCAGTGGACCACACTGTATAAGGTTAGAGACTTTTATTGTTTTACAGTTGATGACTTACAAGTGCTAGGTTGATATTCATCGTAGAAACAGGGAAAGCCATAATTTTTTCGGCATCTTACGCTATAAACGTCGCATTTTTACATTTACATGCTTGTTTTAAAGATTACATACAAAAAGAAACTTAGTCTACATCATCATTATCATCATCATCATCATCATCATCGTTATCATCACACAGTTCGGTTATAACGCATTATTTCGTCGAATATGAACGAGGATAGGTGGCGATCTGCAGGGGAACGTATTATGACGCAGTCTTCTCGGCATGTGCTTACTTTTTTTCTGTCGGTGAGAAGAGTTTTGAAGGCTTTGGGTCAAATTGTGTACCTGACGATGAAACTAGACATCGCAGGATTTCCCCATGCACCGCGGGATTCCATTAGATGCCGAGGGCTCCTCAAATGTCGAAATGAAACTAACGGAACACCAAGTCCTGCAGGCTTTAATTGCTGTGACTTCTTGGGAAATTATTTGCAGAGACCTTCTGGACTGTTCAGGTATAATTCTTTCTCTCAAATCTATTTGTAATCTAAAATTTTCCTTATGTGAAGATGGTATCTGTTCTTCGGGCCATCTTGATATAGATAAGGCTTACCGGCCAATGATCTTCTTCAGTGCGGATGCACCCACATTGCTCAAACTCATACAGGAATTGGTAGATTGGCTGCCGCGAGTAATGAATATAGTGGACGTGGGCACTGCAAATGTAGTGTGTGGACAGTAAGCTGGGAATGTGCGTCTCACGCGGAGGGTCCCAGAGATAAGTCCATGCAGTCGCGCTATGCTCTGTGTCCTCGGTGGCTCAGACGGATAGTTCAGTCAGAGGCCCTCTGTAATAAAAAAATAAAATAAAATAAATAAAATAAAAATAAAATAAAAAAAAACTGAATGGATCAACAAACAACTTCAACGGGTGTCATGGGACGTCCACCCCCAACAAATGCAACGATCAAAATGAGAGTTAAAAATAAAAAAGTGTCCGCCATGTAAGCAGGAGGTCCCGGGTTCGAGTCCCGGTCCGGCCACACATTTTCAACTGTCCCCGTTGATATGTATCAACGCCTGTAAGCAGCTAAAGGTCTGGATTTCATTGTAATTTCAAAATTTTCCTTTGCCTTTCCTATTCAAGCCCGTTATGAAAATATTAATTAATGCAATATATTGAACAGTATTTCGTTTTATTCACAGTGTAAGTAACGTAAAAATTGATGACAAAAAGTTTGAGCATCCGGAGTCGACCACACGACTCTCTGATTTCCGTTCAGCAAATTTCCTTCCGCCGCCTGAAAAGTACGCTAACGTAAACGGCTCGCGCCTCGCCCGAAGCCGCGCTAAAAATGCTGTTTTTTTTTTCTTTTTTTCTCTCTAAACGCTTGGGCACCTGGAGCTGCCACTTCTGTCGCTTTTATTTATGACCCCGCCCTGCACATGGCACAAATATGGAAGAGAGCAGTGACGATGATCAGGCCGTGTCCTCGTTGTTAGACGATGTAATTTGCAGGACAGCAGGGAAACTATTTAGCATAAAAGTAGCGAGGACAGAATAAGAAGGAATGAAGTGTGGTTGGCATTATTTTTTTCCTACTTCGGGGTATAACAGAAGATGCGGGAAACAATGCTCACAATGGAAAGGAACACATGGTGGGTTGCAATGCTTAGAAATGAACAGAGTAAATATTGAAAGGAAAAAAATTGGAATAATGAAAAAAAGAAGCATTTCTGCGTTAGTACGAGGGTTATTCGGAAAGTAAGGAGCGATCGGTCGCGAAGTGGAAACCACAGTGAAAATCCGATGAAGTTTTTGCACAGGTGTGTTGGCAGTGGCTCCAGTATGCAGATGGATCGCGTTACGTCGTTCTTTAGTTCTGAGCACACAGGGAGTACATGAAGATACCTAGAACAGTAGTGTCTCCCGCCAAGTACGCGGGCGTGGTGAGAAATTTCGCCTGAAGCTATGCAGCCAACATTACATAACTGTCGTGCGTTTGCTTCTTCAAGACAACTGTCAGCCGCATTCTGCAGGGGCAATGAAGATGCTCCTACATCGTTTGCAGTTGCAAATTTTTGATTACCCACAATACAGCTCGTAATTGTCTCCCTCTGAGTTTCATCTCTGCTCACATAAACCGCTGGCTATGAAGACAACATTTTGGCACATACCACGAACTGTATGCCAGTGTAGAGAATTGACGGAAAGCACTGGCGGCTGCCTTCTATAACGAGGGTGTTGGAAAGTTGGTACAACGCTACGACAAACGTCCAAGTCAGATAGGCGACTATGGAGATAAGTAGCTGGAAGTTGTAGCTAACTGTTGCAGTTTTTGATTTTCACTGTGGTTTCCATTTCGCGACTTATCGTTCCTTACTTTCTGAATAGCACTCGTATTATACACTCCTGGAAATGGAAAAAAGAACACATTGACACCGGTGTATCAGACCCACCATACTTGCTCCGGACACTGCGAGAGGGCTGTACAAGCAATGATCACACGCATGGCACAGCGGACACACCAGGAACCGCGGTGTTGGCCGTCGAATGGCGCTAGCTGCGCAGCATTTGTGCACCGCCGCCGTCAGTGTCAGCTAGTTTGCCGTGGCATACGGAGCTCCATCGCAGTCTTTAACACTGGTAGCATGCCGCGACAGCGTGGACGTGAACCGTATGTGCAGTTGACGGACTTTGAGCGAGGGCGTATAGTGGGCATGCGGGAGGCCGGGTGGACGTACCGCCGAATTGCTCAACACGTGGGGCGTGAGGTCTCCACAGTACATCGATGTTGCCGCCAGTGGTCGGCGGAAGGTGCACGTGCCCGTCGACCTGGGACCGGACCGCAGCGACGCACGGATGCACGCCAAGACCGTAGGATCCTACGCAGTGCCGTAGGGGACCGCACCGCCACTTCCCAGCAAATTAGGGACACTGTTGCTCCTGGGGTATCGGCGAGGACCATTCGCAACCGTCTCCATGAAGCTGGGCTACGGTCCCGCACACCGTTAGGCCGTCTTCCGCTCACGCCCCAACATCGTGCAGCCCGCCTCCAGTGGTGTCGCGACAGGCGTGAATGGAGGGACGAATGGAGACGTGTCGTCTTCAGCGATGAGAGTCGCTTCTGCCTTGGTGCCAATGATGGTCGTATGCGTGTTTGGCGCCGTGCAGGTGAGCGCCACAATCAGGACTGCATACGACCGAGGCACACAGGGCCAACACCCGGCATCATGGTGTGGGGAGCGATCTCCTACACTGGCCGTGCACCACTGGTGATCGTCGAGGGGACACTGAATAGTGCACGGTACATCCAAACCGTCATCGAACCCATCGTTCTACCATTCCTAGACCGGCAAGGGAACTTGCTGTTCCAACAGGACAATGCACGTCCGCATGTATCCCGTGCCACCCAACGTGCTCTAGAAGGTGTAAGTCAACTACCCTGGCCAGCAAGATCTCCGGATCTGTCCCCCATTGAGCATGTTTGGGACTGGATGAAGCGTCGTCTCACGCGGTCTGCACGTCCAGCACGAACGCTGGCCCAACTGAGGCGCCAGGTGGAAATGGCATGGCAAGCCGTTCCACAGGACTACATCCAGCATCTCTACGATCGTCTCCATGGGAGAATAGCAGCCTGCATTGCTGCGAAAGGTGGATATACACTGTACTAGTGGCGACATTGTGCATGCTCTGTTGCCTGTGTCTATGTGCCTGTGGTTCTGTCAGTGTGATCATGTGATGTATCTGACCCCAGGAATGTGTCAATAAAGTTTCCCCTTCCTGGGACAATGAATTCACGGTGTTCTTATTTCAATTTCCAGGAGTGTATAATGCCACGTGTTTCGAATAAAACCCGCTGGAGCTGCTGTATAATGATTAACCGTCTCACTAGGATCCATACAAATTATAAAAATGGCTGTACATATGTATATATGTCTGTATACAGTGTGTCTCTCCTGTGGGTCGCCAGACGTATTTTCTCTGGTATTTCGGTATATATCTGCGACTTAGTTTTTGCACCATCAGCCTGAACAAGTGCTGCTCTGCGAGTCTTTCGTGCGAGGCCCAATGCTGACGGAAAGACTCGGTCTGCTTCCCGTTACGAGAAACACGATTTTTACAGCGGAATATTACGTTCTCATTCGATGGAGCTGTTCAATATTAGCCTACTTCTATATTCGCCTTATCGGTACGTGTTAACAGGGACGGTAAAATACGGGGAATAGCCAGTACTCCACCAGTGACAGCACTGCCGTGGCCCGCGCTAACTGCTGCCGCCGTGCAGCAGTGCTGCTCAGTCGCTGCTGGAGTACTGTCCCTCTTAACATGTATCGATAAAACCAATATAAAAGTAGGCTATTTTGGTGCGTACAAAAATATATCACTGTAGGACACACAATTCTGGAGATGTGGCACCAAATACTGAATGCGAGGAAAAACTGCCGCATCATGTGCGACGTTTTAATTTATTACTTCTTTGCTAAAAACTCTATTTCCAACACTTTTTCCGTACAGTATCCACATTTGGTGTTGAATGTACCTACAAAAATGTATCATTGTACAACTACACGTTCAGGAGGAATGACATCAAATACAGAGAGAGATGAAAAATTTCCCACATTGTGCATAACGTTTTAATTTATTATTTCTTTTCTACTAACTCTATTTACAACGCATTTCGCAGACGCCACATATAACACTGAACGTACCTGCAAACTTGAATAATTGTACAGCACATTGTTCATAAGATGTCACTTCATAAACATTTAACTGCATGACAAGCTGCAGGGCGAAATTCGCTAGACATATAGATGAAATATGTGTAGAAACACGTGTGAAATATGTTAAATGTATGTGAAATATATTTGACGTGTGTGTATCTGGGCAAAGCCACAGGTAAAAATCTCGTCCTAAGTCCCTGAAACTATTTCAATCAAACTTTGTACACATATTAGTTATAATCTGAAAAAAAAAAAACTTACAGCTAAGAATGCCAGCCTCCTCTTGGAGTGTGATAGTATAGAGAGAGAAGTCGGGAAGGAGGAGATGGAGAGACAATCAGGGCGAAGTGGAGACAGGCACAGATAGGAGGAGGAGGCAAAGGAGGTGGACCGAGGTAGGAGAGAGGAAAAGGGATGGAAAGATGGGAGAGGAAGAGACAGACAGAGAAAGAAAAGAGAAGGAGACGGACAGAGACAGCAGGGTTGTAGGGTCTGAACACTATGGGACTTAACATCTGAGGTCATCAGTCCCCTAGAACTTAGAACTGCTTAAACCTGACTAACCTAAGGACATCACACACATCCATGCCCGAGGCAGGATTCGAACCTGCGACCGTAGTGGTCGCACGGTTTCAGACTAAAGCGCCTAGAACCGTTCGGCCACAACGGCCGGCCAGAGACTGCAGGGTGAAGAGAGAAGCAGGAAGAGGAAGGAATAGGAGATGAGCAGACAGAGGTAGGAGTAAATGGACAGAGAAATGGAAGAGAAGGAGATGGACAATGAGAGAAGATGGGCACAGGGGTGATGAATAGGAAGAGACAGAAGATGTGGACAGAGAGAGAGAGGGAAGTGGAAGTGCAGACAGATAGAGAGAGAGAGAGAGAGAGAGAGAGAGAGTGGGGGGGGGGGGGGGAGGAGGAGGAGGTAGAGAGGTGGGAGATGGATGGAGGAAGAAGAAGCAGATGGACAGAACTGGTGGGAGCAAATTAACAGAGATTGTTGGGAAGGAGAAGGAGGAGGGGATTCACAAAGAAAAGGGGAGGGGCACGTGGACAGAGAGAGGGCAGAGAAGGGCACGTGTATGCAGTTCCCATACACAATAGAGACGTGCGCTTGCTCTTTTCTTTGTTTTCCATTTAGGCAGACTGCGCCGCAGCAGTGTGTGGCCCGGTACAGTTATTCGTCAATAACTGGCTTAGGCCGGTATTACACTATCAAATTTCTTTGTCAAAGATTTGATCAAAGATGTGATCCAATATTCCGTCCAATAAATTTGACAAAGATCTTTGACGGAGCGCTAGAAGGGGTATTACACTGTCATCAAATTTTTCGTCAAAGTTCAAGATGGCTGACAACAACTTGTTATTAACCGCAGCAGTTCTACATATTCCAATTGCATTGTGTGCACATGCGGAAAAGAAGTGGGGGGAAAAAATGGAACCATATATACGAGGTTGACAGTCTTAAAAGTCCTGGGATTACAACTTGATAATAAATTCAGTTGGGAGGAGCACGCCACAGAACTGCAGAAAGGCCTTAACAAATCTGTATTTGCAATTCGAGTGTTAGCAGACATAGGCAACATAAAAATGAAAAAGCTTGCATACTTTCATTCCATAATGTCATATGGGATAATATTTTGGGGGTAAGTCTTGAAGTCAAACAAAAGTTTTCAAGGTCCAAAAGCGTGTAATACATATTATTTGTTGAGTAAATTCACGGACGTCCTGCAGAAACCTCTTCAAAGAACTGGGTATACTAACTACTGCCTCTCAGTATATTTACTCTTAATGAAATTTGTCGTAAATAATATATCTCTTTTTCCAACATCAACTCAGTTCATACATACAATACCAGGAACAAAAATGATCTGCACAAGGACTTAAAAGCACTTACTTTAGTTCAAAAAGGGGTCCACTACTCAGGAACACTCATCTTCAATAATTTGCCAGGAAACATAAAAAATTTAGTTAGAAATAAAGATCAGTTTAAAAGGAGCCTGAAAGACTTACTACTGGCCAACTCCTTCTACTCCATTGGCGAAATTTTTAATAGAAACAAATGATGTATTGTATTTATTCATACTATTAGTATTGTTATTTCAGCTTAAAAAAAATCGACATGTTCCACATCCACGAGGATCTCCTCAGCACGGATCTATGGAACGAAAAACTAATCTAATCTGGGTGAAGCCGTGGGTTTTACGACGACACGATAAAAGCATTCAACAAAACTTGTTACGTGAGCTTACAGTGGAAGACGTCAAGTCGTACATCAATTACTTAAGAATGGATGAGCATACATTTCTGTATGTGCTCAATGAAGTGTATCCTCATATCACAAAGCACAATATTCACTTAAGAACTGCTACATCTTCAGAATACAGGCTCACTATAACACTCCGATTCCTTGCTACAGGAGAGGGTTATGTTAGGTTAGGTTAGGTTAGGTTAGGTTAGGTTAGGTTAGGTCAGGTTAGGTCTCCAATCTTGTTAATCTATTTTTGTATTCAGGGTGCCTCACGTTGTAAAGCGCCTCATCAGCTTCAGACATCTCTATTAATTTTGTAGTTGTCGGCACACACCAATTGTATTTACCGGCAATGGTTATAAAAACACTACAGACGACAGAGCGCTGCAGCGATGCTAGCGCTCCATGTGGTAACATGTTACATTGCAGTGAACAGAAGACAAGCGGTTTCTTTGATCAAATATACAGCGAGGCCCTAGATTTGATCAAATATTGGAAGACATTTGACAAAGTCCCTATTACACTATCAAATATCTTTGACAAAGATATTGGACAAAGATAATGGACAAAGAAATTTGATAGTGTAATACCGGCCTTAGCGCCTGCTGCTTCCTATGGATATAAGTGCAGGTACTGTGATCGCTGGTGGTGTAATATGTACCCACTTCAGTCAGTCGTTTCTTTTTCTCTACATCTACACTGTGTGATCAAAAGTATCCGGACACTTCGTGGCGCCCTACGTCGGTTATGGTGTTGGCCCACTCTTAGTCTTGATGACAGCTTCCACTCTCGCAGGCATACGTTCAATCAGGTGCTGGAAGGTTTCTTCGGGAATGGTAGCCCATTCTTCACGGAGTGCTGCACTGAAGAGAGGTGACGATGTCCGTCGGTGAGGCCTGGCACGGAGTCGGTGATCCAAAACATTCCAAAGGTGTTCTATAGGATTCAGGCCAGGACTCTGTGCAAGCTAGTCCATTACAGGGATGTTATTGTCGCGTAACCGCCCCACCACGGGCTGTGCATTATGACGGATGCCCGATCGTGTTGAAAGATGCATTCAACAGTGGAAAGCAAAAAGATCCCTAAATCTTCAATGTAGGTCTGTGCTGTGATACTGCCACGCAGAACAAGAAGGGGTGCAAGGCCCCTCCATGAAAATCATCTATGACTTTTTCTGTCTGTTTCCTGATTCAGTCCTTTAGCACTGATTTACTTCACCTACAATCTGTTACCTTTCTTTTACTTTTCTCGGTACCTCCTCCACTGACCGCCTGTTATTAGCGTCCAGTAGGCTGTGCACTCGATCGGTTGCAGGCAGTGTGCGCTCGGGCATCTTAACGAGGTGAGGGTTACCAGAAATCGACACCTGCGTGGAGAAAAGAGGTGTCTGCAGCACGCGTCTCCAATTTCACGGTCTCCCCAGGGGGACGCGGTCAAGGCGTGCCTCGCGAAATCGCCCCAGGGCTCAGTTTCAGACGCTGCGCCCGTAACGCTACGAAAGGAATGTCGCAGCAGTTCACGGACGCCTACTGCCCGTGACACGTAAGGAGGGCTATGCGTGAAGCGTTCAGTGAATTCGAAAGTAAAGTGGATTCGAAAGTAAAGTGGATCGAAACAGCATATCCAGACACTCTGGGATGATAATGGCATTGGAACAGAGGATGAAACGCGTAAAGCTGAAATACTACACACCTTTTTCCAAAGCTGTTTCGCAGAGGAAGACCGCACTGCAGTTCCCTCTGTAAATCCTCGCACGAACGAAAAAATGGCTGACATCGAAATAAGTGCCCAAGGAATAGAAAAGCAACTGAAATCACTCAACAGAGGAAAGTCCACTGGACCTGACGGGATACCAATTCGGTTCTACACAGAGTACACGAAAGAACTTGCCCCCCTTCTGACAGCCGTGTAACGCAAGTCTCTAGAGGAACGGAAGGTTCCAAATGATTGGAAAAGAGCACAGGTAGTTCCAGTTTTCAACAAGGGTCGTCGAGAGGGTGCGTTTCTGGATGAGGTATCGAATATATTGCTTCCCCCTACTTATACCTCCCGAAGAGATCACGAATGTAAAATTAGAGAGATTCGAGCGCACACGGAGGCTTTCCGGCAGTCGTTCTTCCCGCGAACCATACGCGACTGGAACAGGAAAGGGAGGTAATGACAGTGGCACGTAAAGTGCCCTCCGCCACACACCGTTGGGCGGCTTGCGGAGTATAAATGTAGATGTAGATGTGGACACGGTTGGACCACCGTTCCCGAGTGAAGTAACGAGCTGGCAGTTGTGGCCGAACGGTTCTAGGCGCTTCAGTCCGGAACCGCGCTGCTGCTACGGTCGAAGGTTCGAATCCTGTCTTGGGCATGGATGTGTGTGATGTCCTTAGGTTAGTTAGGTTTAAGTAGTTCTAAGTCTAGGGGACTGATGACCTCAGATGTTAAGTCCCATAGTACTTAGAGCCATTTGAACCATTTTTGAAGTGACGACTGTGTAGCGGTGTACTTAAAAGTCTCGCCTGCTGCCTTAACGATCCCTGGCCCTCCCTTTAGTGTTCATTCCCGATGTTGGTTTCCAGCAGTACACCATCCCTCTCTTCTGCCTGCCTTCCTCTTCATTTTCGCGCATGTAGTGCATCCCACGTCTTTCACAATCCGCTGCATGTATGACATTCTTGGTCGTCTCCGGCTGTTCTTTCCGTCAACCGCTCCTTCTGGTATTCTTCCAATGACGTCGTGTCTTAAAATGTGCCCTATTGCTTTGTCTGGATGTGCCTCCACAGAGACCTGGCTTCCTGTACCCTTCTCAGCACTTCTTCGCTGGCAGTTCTGTCTCTTCAGCCGAGCTTCATCATCCATCTGCACGACTTCTACCTGCTTCTCTCTTCTTTGACAAGTGTCCAAGCTTCACATCCCCATAGGACTACAATCCGAAAAAGGGCTTTCATTATTCGTTTCCTTATTTCCAGACTTTGTTCTTGCTGGTCCATCCACAACCACCTACTGGATTACTCTGCGATTCACAGTTAACTGCCTGCACTTCAAGGTAATGATCGAAGCAGACGAAATGAATTAAAATCTGTGCTGCGGCCGGGACTCGAACCCGTGTCTTCTTGCTTGCTCGACAGAAATGCTAACCATTACACCACCTCTGTACGGTGGTCAACATTGCTGCACGAACTACTTAAGCTGAGTGCCCTCCCCAACACAAACTTCAGTTCATTTTTCCCTTACATATTGTCACTACTGCCAGGGCTCCCCGATATTGGCAAGCACCCCAGCATTGGACGTAATGGGACGTCCTGTACCATTGGTGAACTTACAGATCTTATAAACAAATGTTTCCCTGAGACTTTTAAGTCTCTTTTTATTGTCTACGATAATGATCGAAACAGGGAAACATTTAATTATAAGATCACCAATGGTACAAAGACGTCCCATTACGTCCAATGCAATATCGGAGAGCCCTGGCAATAGTGACAGTATGTAAGGGAAAAATGAAATTTGTGTTGGGGAGAGCACTCAGCTTAGGTAGTTCGCGCAGGTGTAATGGTTAGCATTTCTGCCTGACAAGTAAGAAGACCTGCGTTCGAGTCCTGGCCGCAGCACAAGTTTCAATTCATTTCGTCTGCTTCGATTATTATCGTAGATAATGAAAAGAAAGTTAAATTTCACAGGGAAACAATTATAACTTCAAGGTGTTTCTCTACCCTTCCACTCTCGAACAGCGCGCGGGATAAACAAACACTTGTCGCGCGGGATTAGCCGAGCGGTCTCGGCGCTGCAGTCATGGACTGTGCGACTGGTCCCGGCGGAGGTTCGACTCCTCCCTCGGGCATGGGTGTGTGTGTTTGTCCTTAGGATAATTTAGGGTAATCAGTGTGTAAGCTTCGGGACTGATGACCTTAGCAGTTAAGTCCCATAGGATTTCACATACATTTGAACATTTTTGAAACAAACACTTGGATCTTTCCGTGCGACCTCCGATTTTACTTTCTTAGTTACAATGATCATTTCCCCCTATGTAGTTTGGCGTCAACAACATATTCTTGAATTCGGAGGGAAACGATGTATATTGAAATTTTACGAGGAGATCCAGAGTCAACGAAAAACTCCTGTGTTTTACTGATTGCCATTCTAACTCGTAAGCCATATCCGTAGAACTCCTTCCCCTATTCCGCGATAATACAAAACGACCCCCTCTCTTTGAAATTTTTCGATGTCCTCCGTCAATCCTATCTGTTACGGATCCCCACACCATACAGTAGTACTCCAGAATAGGTCGGACAAGAGTAATACAGGCAGTCTCTTTAGTAGGCCTGTTTCATCTTCTGTTTTGCCAATCAAATGCAGTCGCTTTCAGTTCGTAATTTTCGTTCCCACGTATCTAGCAGAACTTCCAGCCTTTAGAGTTCTATGATCTATCGTGTAACCTGAATTTCGCGTGTTGCTTTCAGTACGCGTGTGGATGACTTCACGCCTTTTATTGTTTAGAGTGAACGGCCACTTTTCACGCTATACCGAAATCTTGTCTAAGACATTTTGCAATTGGTTTTGATCTTCTGATGGCTTTGCTAGACGGTAAATGACAGGGCCAAAAAAATGATTCAAATGGCTCTGAGAACTATGGGACTTAACATCTGTGGTCATCAGTCCGGCCGGCCGGTGTGGCCGAGCAGTTCTAGGCGCTTCAGTCTGGAACCGCGCGACCGCTACGGTCGCAGGTTCGAATCCTGCCCCGGGCATGGATGTGTGTGATGTCCTTAGGTTAGTTAGATTTAAGTAGTTCTAAGTTCTAGGGGACTGATGACCTCAGAAGTTAAGTCCCATAGTGCTCAGAGCCATTTGAACCATTTTTCTTTTGTCATCAGTCCCCTAGAACTTAGAACTACTTAAACCCAAATAACCTAAGGACATCTATTGATCAATTTTCACACAAGTTCTTTTCACCTGCCATGTGTTTTCCCTCTTTTCCGATAATGTTCCGTTGCAATTTGAAGTCATTCTGAGCAGTGCTGTCATTTCTACATGCAGGATTCGAACCTGCGACCGTAGCGGTCGCTCGGATCCAGACTGTAGCGCCTAGAACCGCACGGCCACTCCGGCCGGCATGATCAATGGACCACCCTGTATGCTGCGCCGTCTATTGATCAATTTTCACACAAGTTCTTTTCACCTGCCATGTGTTTTCCCTCTTTTCCGATAATGTTCCGTTGCAATTTGAAGTCATTCTGAGCAGTGCTGTCATTTCTACAGGCAGGATTCGAACCTGCGACCGTAGCGGTCGCACGGCTCCAGACTGTAGCGCCTAGAACCGCACGGCCACTCCGGCCGGCATGATCAATGGACCACCCTGTATGCAGCGCCATCTATTGATCAATTTTCACACAAGTTCTTTACACCTGCCATGTGTTTTCCCTCTTTTCCGATAATGTTCCGTTGCAATTTGAAGTCATTCTGAGCAGTGCTGTCATTTCTACAGGCAGGATTCGAACCTGCGACCGTAGCGGTCGCTCGGCTCCAGACTGTAGCGCCTAGAACCGCACGGCCACTCCGGCCGGCATGATCAATGGACCACCCTGTGTGCAGCGCCATCTATTGATCAATTTTCACACAAGTTCTTTTCACCTGCCATGTGTTTTCCCTCTTTTCCGATAATGTTCCGTTGCAATTTGAAGTCATTCTGAGCAGTGCTGTCATTTCTACAGGCAGGATTCGATCCTGCGACCGTAGCGGTCGCTCGGCTCCAGACTGTAGCGCCTAGAACCGCACGGCCACTCCGGCCGGCATGATCAATGGACCACCCTGTATGCGGCGCCATCTATTGATCAATTTTCACACAAGTTCTTTTCACCTGCCACGTGTTTTCCCTGTTCTCCGATAATGTTCCGTTGCAATTTGAAGTCATTCTGAGCAGTGCTGTCATTTCTACAGCGTTTTGAACGTTTAACTTTAATCACAATCGCTCTGTGTGTTGGTGCGTCGGCTGTCCCGCCTCCCTCGCTCACCCCCTGCACTCGAAGTCTCCTCGTCCGGGAACGCGTCGGCCACCTGTTAGACAACTCCGGCCTCTCAGGGACCAGGAAGAAGCCGGCACCGCCTTCTGGGTCAGTGCCTATCGCGGCGTTTATTTACGGGTATCTGCGTCCACACTGCGACACGTCACACACGGCCAGATAACCTCCGCCTTCTAGTCGCTCGCACTCTTCCAATAAGAAACACGCGACACAGCCGAAGGCAGTTCTGTATGTTGTTCCGGTCGACGACCGTGTGACGAATCAAAACAGTGAAACCAGAGTGCTTTAATTCCATCTTTGAAATTACAAGAAAATGCGTGTTTTGCCACCAAACGGGTCATCAGTGGTCTGTTGTCAAAGATATTTACGACTTCACTTGCTAGCCGGTTGGGGTGGCCGAGCGGTTCTAGGCGCTACAGTCTGGAACCGCGCGACCGCTACGGTCGCAGGTTCGAATCCTGCCTCGGGCATGGATGTGTGTGATGTCAGGTTAGTTAGGTTTAAGTAGTTCTAAGTTCTAGGGGACTGATGAACTCAGAAGTTAAGTCTCATAGTGGTCAGAGCCATTTGCACCAACTTCACTTACTTTCTAGATCGAAAAAGCAGTTTCGTACAAAAGATGTTGATTCAGTAAACACGTATGACGAAATGCTGAAAAAACTTTTGGACCAAAGAATAATAGTGGTAAAGGCGATAAAATGCACAAAACACAAACGATAGAAAAACGTACAAATAAACCGTAGTACTGCTACTGCATGCTGTGTTCGACAGTAAAAAAAATGCATAGTACTGCAAGGCAGTGTGGGGTTGGGCGAGAATCATCAGAACAAGTAATCCAAAATTGTGTAAGCAGACCCCGTCTCCTGTCGTAGCGAATGAAATATCTTCAGTACTTTAGAAAACATTTCAAGTTATGTTTGAAGACCGTTGCAAGTAGCTCACCGCTCTCATTACCAAGTACTAGATGAGTACAGTAGGGGTCTGTCTTCAGCAAAAATTAGTTTTCCACTCATCTCAATTTTTCTCACGTCATATCTCGTAAACTATGTGTCGTAGAGTGATGTAATTTTGCGGCTATGTTCGATGGTATGTATAGGTACTGTCTGCAAAATGTGCAGCGAATAGAGTAAGTAGTAAAGAAGTAATAAATTATAACGGCACGCATGATGTTAGTTAATTAGTAACGTGTTCCACTGATCAATTTCACGTAACCATTATCATGTGCAACGTCTCAAGTGCATAAGAAATCCACACATGAATCAAGGTTCTTTTTTATTAAGCTTCAAATTTTTATTACTTACACGACTCCCTTGAATGGCAAAAAACGCATATACACACATCAGAAAAAGTCCTGCATCAGCTCGGTTCCCAGAACTCCTGGTTCAAATGGCTCTGAGCACTATGCGCCTTAACTTCTGAAGTCATCAGTCGCCTAGAACTTAGAACTACTTAAACCTAACTAACCTAAGGACATCACACACATCCATGCCCGAGGCAGGATTCGAACCTGCGACCGTAGCGATCGCTCGGTTCCAGACTGCAGTGCCTGGAACCGCACGGCCACTTCGGCCGGCCCAGAACTCCTGAAGAAAGACGTTGACTGTGGATATTGTATCAGAGGCACAGTCCCACTGACTGTTCAGAGATGTCACTAAACCCGCCCAAATATGTCAACAACGATGCATGAGCAGCGCCTATTAGACGAAGGGGGTCCGACAGCCGATCAGTTCCAGTCATTCCACCTGGAAGGAGGTACACGGCTCGTGTTGTTTGTGGTTCAACCATTCCTAGACGGTCAATACTGCGGTTCGATCGCGTCCGTTTGTGCCAGGAAGGGCTCTCTACAAGGGAAGTGTCCAGGCATCCCGGATGAACCAAAGCGATGTTATTCAGACATGGAGGAGATACAGAGAAACAGGAACTGTTGATGACATGCCTCGCTCAGGCCGCCTGAGGGCTACTACTGCAGTGGAGGACCGCTACGTACAGGATTATGGCTCGGAGAAACCCTGACAGTAACGCCACCATGTTGAATAATGCTTTTCGTGCAGCCAGAGGACGTCGTGTTACGACTCAAACTGTGCGCTATAGGCTGCATGATGCGCAACTTCACTCCCGACGTCCATGGCGAGGTCCATCTTTGTAACCTCGACGCCATGCAGCGTGCGACAGATGGGCCCAACAACATGCCGAATGGACAGCTCAGGACTGGCATCACGTTATCTTCACCGATGAGTGTCGCATATGCCTTCAACCAGATAGTCGTGAGAGACGTGTTTGGAGGCAACCTGGTCAGGCTGAACGCCTTAGACACACTGTCCAGCGAGTACTGCAAGGTGGACGTTCCCTACTGTTTTCGTGTAGCATTATGTGGAGCCGACGTACGCCACTGGTGGTCACGGAAGGCGCTGTAACGACTGTACGATACGTGAATGCCATCCTCTGACCGATAGTGCAACCATATTGGCAGCATACTGGCGAGGCATTAGTCTTGACGGATGACAATTGGCGTTCCATCGTGCGCATCTTGTGAATGAGTTTCTTCAGGATAACGACATCGCTCGACTAGAGTGGCCAGCATGTCCTCCAGACACGAACCCTATCGACATGCCTGGGATAGACTGAAATAGGCTGTTTATGGACGACGTGAGCCACCAACCACTCTGAGGGATCTACGCTGAATCGCCGTTGAGGAGCGGGACAATCTGGACCAATAGTGCCTTGATGAACTTGTGGATAGTATGCCACGACGAATACAGTCATGCATCAATGCAACAGGACGTGCTACTGAGTATTAGAAGTACCGGTGTGTACAGCAATCTGCACCACCACCTCTGAAGGTCTCTCTGTATGGTGGTACGACATGGAATGTGTGGTTTTCATGAGCAATAAAAAGGGCGGTAATGATGTTTATGTTGATCTCTATTCCAATTTTCTGTACAGGTTCCGGAACTCTCGGAACCGAAGTGATGCAAAACTTTTTTCGATGTGTGTATTATACACTCCTGGAAATTGAAATGAGAACACCGTGAATTCATTGTCCCAGGAAGGGGAAACTTTATTGACACATTCCTGGGGTCAGATACATCACATGATCACACTGACAGAACCACAGGCACATAGACACAGGCAACAGAGCATGCACAATGTCGGCACTAGTACAGTGTATATCCACCTTTCGCAGCAATGCAGGCTGCTATTCTCCCATGGAGACGATCGTAGAGATGCTGGATGTAGTCCTGTGGAACGGCTTGCCATGCCATTTCCACCTGGCGCCTCAGTTGGACCAGCGTTCGTGCTGGACGTGCAGACCACGTGAGACGACGCTTCATCCAGTCCCAAACATGCTCAATGGGGGACAGATCCGGAGATGTTGCTGGCCAGGGTAGTTGACTTACACCTTCTACATCACGTTGGGTGGCACGGGATACATGCGGACGTGCATTGTCCTGTTGGAACAGCAAGTTCCCTTGCCGGTCTAGGAATGGTAGAACGATGGGTTAGATGACGGTTTGGATGTACCGTGCACTATTCAGTGTCCCCTCGACGATCACCAGTGGTGTACGGCCAGTGTAGGAGATCGCTCCCCACACCATGATGCCGGGTGTTGGCCCTGTGTGCCTCGGTCGTATGCAGTCCTGATTGTGGCGCTCACCTGCACGGCGCCAAACACGCATACGACCATCATTGGCACCAAGGCAGAAGCGACTCTCATAGCTGAAGACGACACGTCTCCATTCGTCCCTCCATTCACGCCTGTCGCGACACCACTGGAGGCGGGCTGCACGATGTTGGGGCGTGAGCGGAAGACGGCCTAACGGTGTGCGGGACCGTAGCCCAGCTTCATGGAGACGGTTGCGAATGGTCCTCGCCGATACCCCAGGAGCAACAGTGTCCCTAATTAGCTGGGAAGTGGCGGTGCGGTCCCCTACGGCACTGCGTAGGATCCTACGGTCTTGGCGTGCATCCGTGCGTCGCTGCGGTCCGGTCCCTGGTCGACGGGCACGTGCACCTTCCGCCGACCACTGGCGACAACATCGATGTACTGTGGAGACCTCACGCCCCACGTGTTGAGCAATTCGGCGGTACGTCCACCCGGCCTCCCGCATGCCCACTATACGCCCTCGCTCAAAGTCCGTCAACTGCACATACGGTTCACGTCCACGCTGTCGCGGCATGCTACCAGTGTTAAAGACTGCGATGGAGCTCCGTATGCCACGGCAAACTGGCTGACACTGACGGCGGCGGTGCACAAATGCTGCGCAGCTAGCGCCATTCGACGGCCAACACCGCGGTTCCTGGTGTGTCCGCTGTGCCGTGCGTGTGATCATTGCTTGTACAGCCCTCTCGCAGTGTCCGGAGCAAGTATGGTGGGTCTGACACACCGGTGTCAATGTGTTCTTTTTTCCATTTCCAGGAGTATATGTACAGATTTATTTATTGCTATTCAAGCATTCATGTGTGGTATAGAAAGAGTTATCAAGGAGATAGGATTTCAATTTATTTTTGAAACTGTTACTACAGTCTGTCAGGCATTTTATTTTATCTGGTAATTTATCGAAAAATTTTACAGCAGCGTGTTTTACCTCTTTCTGTGAGAAAGAGAGGTTAAGTAGAGGATACTGCAGTTTCTCACGCAGCTCAGTGTTTATGACGTCACATTTGCTGAACTATGCATCGTGCGTGAGCAGTTCGACTGCAGGAACAGCGGAAACGCAGTAAGCGGCTCTAAACTTTTGTTCTTTTTGTCATTTTGTACGGGCTTCAGTGAAAAGGAGTTTCAAAAAGTTTTGAATGTACTTGTAAATTGTGAAAGTCGCTAAGTGCACTCAGCGTCAAACACAGGATGAAAATAGTCTGGGTAATTTGAGCGCCGCGACGTACGCAGCCTCTAGAGAGAGATACACTTTCTCGCTGTAATACGAGGTGCATTCAAGTTCTAAGGCCTCCGATTTTTTTTCTAACTAACTACTCACCCGAAATCGATGAAACTGGCGTTACTTCTCGACGTAATCGCCCTGCAGACGTACACATTTTTCACAACGCTGACGCCATGATTCCATGGCAGCGGCGAAGGCTTCTTTAGGAGTCTGTTTTGACCACTGGAAAATCGCTGACGCAATAGCAGCACGGCCGGTGAATTGTTGGAAAAAGCCAAAAGTCACTAGGAGCCAGGTCAGGTGAGCAGGGAGCATGAGTAATCACTTCAAAGTTGTTATCACGAAGAAACTGTTGCGTAACGTTAGCTCGATGTGCGGGTGCGTTGTCTTGGTGAAACAGCACACGCGCTGCCCTTCCCGGACGTTTTTGTTGCAGTGCAGGAAGGAATTTGTTCTTCAAAACATTTTCGTAGGATGCACCTGTTACCGTAGTGCCCTTTGGAACGCAATGGGTAAGGATTACGCCCTCGCTGTCCCAGAACATGGACACCATCATTTTTTCAGCACTGGCGGTGACCCGAAATTTTTTTGGTGGCGGTGAATCTGTGTGCTTCCATTGAGCTGACTGGCGCTTTGTTTCTGGATTGATAAATGGCGTCCACGTCTCATCCATTGTCACAACCGACGAAAAGAAAGTCCCATTCGTGCTGTCGTTGCGCGTCAACATTGCTCGGCAACATGCCACACGGACAACCGTGTGGTCGTCCGTCAGCATTCGTGGCACCCACCTGGATGACACTTTTCGCATTTTCAGGTCGTCATGCAGGATTGTGTGCACAGAACCCACAGAAATGCCAACTCTGGAGGCGATCTATTCAACAGTCATTCGGCGATCCCCCAAAACAATTCTCTCGACTTTCTCGATCACGTCGTCAGACCGGCTTGTGCGAGCCTGAGGTTATTTCGGTTTGTTGTTGTAGTATCGGTAGCTGGACCGACACTGTGAAGTGGATTGCTGAAAAAGAAAGCTTGACTAACGCGGTAGCCGATAGTGCAAGGCATACAGCAGACGGGCGTGAAGTCTGGAACATGAGAACTTATAAATGAATACGAAGAAAAGTATGTAGATGCTTTTTACTTAACTTTTATTTTATCCTTGGAATACATCTCTCTTGAATACTCGTAAGCTATAGGCACTGATACAACTGGCGCCTTGCTAGTTCGTTGCCATTAACTTAGCTGATGGCTATTCTGTCTCTCGGCTAATGAGAGAGAAAGGCTTCGTACAACTGGGCGATAGCTAGGTTCGCGTACAACTGGTCGGTAGCTTGGTTCTCGTACAACTGGGGTCGAGTCCACTCTCGTATCACGAGACCTGCCTTGGTGGTGGCGCTAGGTCTGCGATCACAGTGGCGACACGCGGGTCCGACATGTACTACATGGACCGCGGCCGATTTAAACTACCACCTAGCAAGTGTGGTGTCTGGCGGTGACATCACATTCCTCCCCCGCAAATCGGCGAACGGTCGTGAGATAAGGCTTCCGCCCGCCGTGGGGAGGACCACATGTTGACGTATGCGATGAGGTGGGGAGCCTAACAACAGGCGAGGCTGTGCCACCCGCACCCGGCCATCCGGTCCGAGGGGAGCTAGGAAACGCCTGCAAAACTAGTCCAGGGTGCACGTCAACATGCGGTGTATGCGCCCGTAAAGAAACATGAGGGGCCGAAGTGTCGACCTCCATTGCGTCGGGGTAGCCGACGCGCGATGACGTCACGTGGTCCGGAGCGGGCGGGCGTTCCATGGCGGAGGACAGCTGGTCACGGGAAGCGATCGGCGGCGCGTGACCCTGGGAGGCGCTTGGCGGCTGCAACGAAGCGTCGAATGCGGTCGGCGGCGGCGGCGGCTGCTGCTGCTGCTGCTGCTGCGGCGGCGGCGGCGCGTCGCCATGGGGCAAAATGGAAGGCATCGTCGGTAACACCTGGGGATGAGGCGAGCCAGTAGATGGGTCCCCAGGGCGCTGACCGGACGGCACCGTCGCTGAAAGCAGACGGGGAGCGGCAGAACCCGAGCGACGACAGAGGCGCAGCTGATTGAGATGCCGACGCACCTCACCAGAGGCCCCCAAAACCAAATACATCGCGCGGCCGAGGCAGCGAAGAATGCGCCCTGCGAGCCAACGCCGTGAACCTCGATAGTTGCGATAAAACACAACGTCGCCTGGAGCAAAAGCAGGAGTCTGCCGCTGCGCAGGAACCTGATGCGGCGGATGCAGCAATGACATCAAGGTGCGATGAGGACGACCGTGGAGCAACTCAGCCGGCGAGCGACCATCTCGGGGCTGAGAGCGATACGAAGACAAAAAGAGCAACAATGCGTCCTCCCGAGAATGCGACTCTTTCAATGTCAACATCTGTGACTTGAAAGTCCGGACCAATCGTTCAGCGGCACCGTTGGACTGAGGCGAAAACGGCGCGGATGTCAGATGTTGAATACCATTGGCCTGGCAGAAAGACTGGAATTCTGCGGACATGAATTGTGGGCCATTGTCGGAAACAATAGTCTGCGGAAGACCTTCAACGCAAAAGATAGCAGACAACGCTTGGATGGTGGCGGAGGACGTCGTGGAAGACATCCGGACAACAAAAGGAAAATTACTGAAGGCATCGACCAGAACCAACCATCGAGCATTCCAGAATGGACCAGCAAAATCAATGTGCAAGCGTTGCCAAGGGGAAGTGGCTTTTGGCCACGCAAAGGCTTTCCGCGGCGGTGCGGATTGTTGTTCGGCACACGCCGGGCACGAAGAACACATATTCGTAATCGCAGCATCGATTCCGAACCAAGTACAGTGCTGACGAGCAAGTTGTTTCGTCCGCACTATACCCCAATGTCCTTGGTGAAGAAGCCGTAAAACAGAGGACTGTAACGAACGTGGGACCACGACTCGGGACTGATCATTATCAGAACGCAACAACAAAACACCACGTCGAACAAAAAGTCTCTCCTTGTGAGCAAAAAATCGGCGAACCAACGGATCCTCGATCCGAGACTTTGACAAAGGCCATTGCGTAGCAACAAAACGGAAAACAGTAGCAAGGACAGGGTCAGCAGCTGTGGCTGTAGCGACACGACGAAAATCAATCGGAAACGATTCGACCACTTCATCGGTTTCCGAATCAATGAACATGCAAGCAAGTTCGGAAGAATCGAATGCTTTATCCTCAGCAACAGGCAAACGGGACAACGCATCGGCGTTTCCGTGCTTAGCAGTGGACCGATACAAGATATCGTAGCGGTACTGCGAGAGGAAAATAGACCAGCGAATGAATTTCTGCGCTGTACGTGGAGGTACAGGCTTGTTCGGATGAAAAAGCGATGTCAAAGGTTTGTGGTCCGTGATGATGGTAAAGTGACGACCATACAAGAAATCATGGAACTTAGTAACACCAAACACGAGAGCCAAAGCTTCTTTCTCTATCTGTGAATAATTTCTTTGCGCAGACGAGAGCAATTTGGACGCAAAGGCAATAGGGCGATCATGGGAGCCAACTTTGTGCGCAAGCACAGCACCGATCCCGAAATCCGATGCATCTACCATCAACAAAAGGGGTTTCTGGGGATCGAATGGCGTAAGGCAAGTATTAGAAAGCAACGCCGATTTCAACTGGCGAAAGGCGCGTTCACATTCCGTCGTCCAGACGAACGGAACACCTTTACGGCGTAAGCGATGAAGCGGAGCTGAAATGGAAGAGGCATTGCGCACATATTTATGGTAATAATTAATTTTACCCAACACACTCTGTAGCTGTTTCAGATTTTTAGGGGACGGCAAGTCTTGTATGGCACGGAGGTGCTCTGGACTCGGATGTATGCCTTGGGCATTAATGACATGTCCCAGGTATGGTAAGTCACGAGCAAAAAACACACATTTGTCCTTCCTCAAGCGAAGACCATTTTGCCGCAAGACTTGAAATAATGTTCGTAAATTCGCAAGATGATCTTCTTCTGTCTGTCCGGAGATCACTATATCGTCCAGATAGTTTGCTGCAGTAGGGACCGACGCACAAACAGTTTGTAAATATTGCTGAAACAAGGCAGGGGCGGATGCACACCCGAATGGCAGTCTTTTGAAGCGGTACAATCCAAGATGCGTGTTAACCACCAATACGCGCTGGGATTCGTCGTCCACCGGTATTTGCAAGTACGCATCGGCTAGGTCCAACTTTGAAAAATATTTTCCCGGGCACAGTTTAGCAAAAAGATCTTCCGGGCGGGGCAAAGGAAAAGTAGCAGTCACTAGCTGTGGATTCACTGTGGCCTTGAAGTCCACGCAAAGTCTCAATTTTCCGGAAGGTTTTGGCAAAATTACTAAGGGTGAGGCCCAGAGAGAAGCTTGCACACGTTCAATTACACCCTGTGATTCGAGATCGTGTAACGTTCTTGCGACCTCATCTCGCAATGCGTGGGGAACATTGCGCGCCCTGAAAAATTTCGGTTGCGCGTTTACCTTCAGTTCTAAATGTGCTTCATAGTTTTTAGCGCAACCTAAGCCCGGTGCAAAAATATCTGCAAATTCGTCACACAGCCGAGAAACACTGTCTGTAGGCACAGTCTGATTCACTGATAGGACCTGATTTACAATAGACATGTTAAACAACTTAAATAAATCTAGACCAAATAAGTTCACTGCAGAAGAAGAACGAAGAACGTAAAATGACACAAGTTTTGTTTGTCCCTTGAATGTTGCAAGAAGGCTGCACTGTCCTAACACAGGAATTTTCTGTCCGGAATATGTAGTGAGCTTAACATTTGCGGCACGCAACGGAGGTGCGCCCAGTTGTTTGTATGTGTCGTGATTGAGCAATGAAACTGCAGCTCCGGTATCGAGCTGGAATGGTATCACTTTGCCTTCAAAGTCTAAGTCCACAAAAAGTTTATTGTCCTGCTGACGACAAGAGCGACTGTTTTGTGCAATTGGAACAGACACTGGTACAGAATCACTTGCTAATTGACGTGATTTCCTGCGACGTCGACGCACAGGTTTTGTGGGACGATCACAGTTACTGTTTGAGAAAGTGTCACTGGACGAAGCGGAATTAACGACATGAATGTCCATAGGCGAAGGTCCACGAGCCTGAGCGTCCTTGGTTCGATTCCGGCGCGAAGCAAAGGGCCTGGAATGATTGTGATTGTCTGATCTGAGCTTTTTCTGGCAAACACTTTGAACATGTCCTTTCTTATTGCAGAAAAAGCAAATAGCTTGGCGTGACGGGCAATGTTCACGCGAATGTCTAGTAGCACACCGCGGGCATGATTTCACTGCATTTGTGGGCTGGCGCGGCACACCTGGCTTAGCACGCGGCGGCAGCTGTGCGGACGGCCGCGAGGGCAGTTGACCGGGCCGCGTTGCGCGAGCGCGCCCGGCGGGCCGGTTTATGTTACACACAGCTGGCGAAGTTTCAAAAGATTCCTGAGCACAGTCCAGTGTGTCCTGTCTATCCAATATGTCTATCACTTGTTGAAGGGAGGGATTAACTAGTTTCAAAATTTGCTCCCGTATGCGAACATCAGAAACGTTCTGTGCAATTGCATCACGCACCATTGTATCTGAATAAGAAAGACCACAGTCACATTCAAAGGCACAGTCCCTAGTAAGTCCTTGCAATGTTGCTACCCACTCCCTATTAGTTTGACCGGCCGTACGTTTTGTACGAAAAAACGTATACCGTTTTGCAACCACATTAACTGTTTCTTTGAAATAGGCATCTAATGCAGACAAAATTTCCTCGTATGACAAAGTTGCTACGTCTCGTCGGGGAAACAATTTCACTATCACACGGTATGTGGACACACCGACACAAGAAAGCAAAAACGGCTGCCGCTCATTACCTTGAATTCTGTAGGCAGCCAGGTGAAATGCAAACTGACGAGACCACTCTTGCCAGGTCTCGTCGGCTGCCACGTATGGTCGAAAGGGAGGTGCAACAGCGTTCAGTGGCAGCGGTAGCGAAGAAGCGGCGGCGGCCGCATCGGTTTGAATGGTACGTTGACCCTGGACGAGCTGTCCAAGGGCATCCAGTAACGCCTGCGTCTGCTGATTCTGCAAGCGATAAAATTCGGACAGTACATCTGGAGAATGTGGCGAAGCCATGACACAAATAAATGTAAGCAATCAGAAATAAATGTAAGCAATCAGAAAAAGGTCCTTTTCCCTCGTCGCCAATAATTGTAGTGTCGGTAGCTGGACCGACACTGTGAAGTGGATTGCTGAAAAAGAAAGCTTGACTAACGCGGTAGCCGATAGTGCAAGGCATACAGCAGACGGGCGTGAAGTCTGGAACATGAGAACTTATAAATGAATACGAAGAAAAGTATGTAGATGCTTTTTACTTAACTTTTATTTTATCCTTGGAATACATCTCTCTTGAATACTCGTAAGCTATAGGCACTGATACAACTGGCGCCTTGCTAGTTCGTTGCCATTAACTTAGCTGATGGCTATTCTGTCTCTCGGCTAATGAGAGAGAAAGGCTTCGTACAACTGGGCGATAGCTAGGTTCGCGTACAACTGGTCGGTAGCTTGGTTCTCGTACAACTGGGGTCGAGTCCACTCTCGTATCACGAGACCTGCCTTGGTGGTGGCGCTAGGTCTGCGATCACAGTGGCGACACGCGGGTCCGACATGTACTACATGGACCGCGGCCGATTTAAACTACCACCTAGCAAGTGTGGTGTCTGGCGGTGACATCACAGTTGTCACACAATGTTCTGCCTTCATTAAACTGTCGCACCCATGAACGCACTTTCGACACATCCATAACTCCATCACCACATGTCTCCTTCAACTGTCGATGAATTTCAATTGGTTTCACACCACGTAAATTCAGAAAACGAATGATTTCACGCTGTTCAAGTAAGGGAAACGTCGCCATTTTAAGTATTTAAAACAGTTCTTATTCTCGCCGCTGGCGGTAAAATTCCATCTGCCGTACGGTGCTGCCACCTCTGGGACGTATTGAAAATGAACGCGGCCTCATTTTAAAACAATGCGCATGTTTCTATCTCTTTCCAATCCGGAGAAAAAAAATCGGAGGCCTTAGAACTTGAATGCACCTCGTAGTTCTCCTACTGTGCTGAACATTTAACGCAAGACTATGCCTGTTATGAGTAAATCGGGACAGCGTTTTAAAATTTTAAAATAAGTCGGTCGATAATTAGACGAATTATTGGAAATCAAACTTTTGCTGCCCTGGAAGCCGTTAGATAGGCAACCGGCATTTAGCTCTGCAGTAATAGTCACGAATCACGTCAGCCACTTAATAATATAGTGTGTGTATGTTAATGTTGACTACCGATTACAGAATTATTTCAACCTCTGTTTTTCTTAACCTGCACTGTCTTCTTGGCATTTGACAGAGTTCAACTCCCATCGAAAATAAAAGCAGGCTATGAGATAATTTCCGTTCGCCCTTACGTCCCAAACCCTACGCGTTGCTATCGATGTCAGCGGTTCAATCACACCAGCCTGTCCTGTTCCAATCTGGCCAAATGTGTTACGTGTGGCAAGGATGCCCATGAGGGTGCTTGTCCACCTCCATCCCCCCGCTGCATCAACTGTATGGGTGACCACGCTGCTTCCTCTCGAGATTGCCCCGTTTTTAAGGACGACAAGCTCATCCAGGAAATCAGAATGAAGGAAAAGGTGTCGACCTTTGCTGCTCGAAAATTATTCGCCAGTCGACAGCCCATCGTGCCTCAGACAGGAAAATACAGCACTGTCCTTGCTTCTCCTCGGCCAACAAAGGAGGCGGCCACGCAGACTTGCGACCTCACCTTTAGTGCCACGGTCGTCAGATCGGCCAGCGCAAAGATCGCCCGTTCAACCTCACCACTTTCGCCTGCCCACTCTCTGGCTCACCCTTCGTCGAGTTCTGCTAAATCTCGAGCCCAAAAGTCAGACACCAAGACTTCGAAAAAAGAGCATACTCGTTCCTCCTTCATCTAAACATCATACTTCCGAGAAGGCTACAAAGAAACCCAGTTCCTCTCCGCCTCCGCCAAGGCGTGTCTCATCTACAGCACCACCTGGCGGAAATCGCCCTCGGCCGTCTTCCGTGTCGCCGAGGCGCACTGCTGGCGGTCGATCAACCGGCCGATCGCTGGTGGCAGGAGCTGCTCCTGAACAACCTATGGATCAGGATCTTCTGCCTTCGGCTGAATGCCATCCATGCTGTCGGTCGCAAGCTCTGAGCAGTCGTTGAGTTGACAGCGACCTTGGTCACATTCCTCCATTTTCTGTTCACCCTATGTCCATTATCCACTGGAATATCCGCGGCATTCGAGCCAATCGGGATGAATTGTCGGTCCTCATACGATCCTACTCGCCGGTCATCCTCTGACTTCAGGAAACAAAGCTGCGTCCCCATGACCGCTTTGTTCTCCCTCATTTTCAGTCGGTCCGATATGATCTCCCCTCTGTTGAAGGCACTCCAGCCCATGGAGGACTCATGATTCTTCTCCATGATACTCTCCATTATGACCCAATCCACTTAAACACTTCCTTCCAAGCTGTCGCCGTCCGTCTTTCCCTTTCTGGATACACGTTCTCTCTTTGTACTGTATACATTCCATCGTCCACACCAATGGCACGAGCTGATCTCCTTCATCTTCTTGGTCAGCTTCCACCCCCCTGTTTGCTGGTTGGGGACTTCAATGCCCACCACCCGCTTTGCGGATCTCCACATCCTTGTGCACGTGGCTCACTATTGCTAGACGTCTTCCACCAAGCGGATCTAGTTTGCCTCAACAATGGGGTCCCTAAATTTTTGTCTGCCTCCACGACAAATTTCTCTCACTTGGACCTTTCGGTCCGTACTGTTCCGCTAGCTCGGCGCTTCGAATGGTTCGCCCTTGACGATACACACTCGAGTGACCACTTTCCATGTGTCCTTAGACTGCAGCCTCAACTGCCATATATGCGCCCGCGACGCTGGAAGTTTGCCCAAGCCAATTGGACACTTTTTTCGTCTCTAGCGACATTCGATGACCGTCACTTTCCCAGCGTCGACGATGAGGTCAAACACATTACCGACGTTATTCTTACAGCTGCGGAACGTTCAATACCACGCACCTCCGAATTGCCCCGGCGCCCCCCAGTTCCTTGGTGGAACGAGGCATGCCGTGACGCAATGCGTGAGCGGCGACGTGCTCTCCGCGTTTTCCGCCACCATCCTACTTTGGCCAACTGTATCCGCTATAAGCAGTTCCGTGCGCGATGCCGTCGTGTTATACTCGATAGCAAGAAGGCAAGATGGAAATTCTTTATTAGCTCATTTAACACCTTCACTCCCTCCTCGGAAGTTTGGAGTCAGCTTCGACGGTTCTCAGGCGCGCCTAGTTTCTCCCCGGTCTCTGGGCTCACTGTCGCGCATGATACATTAGTGGACCCCGTCGCAATTTATAACTCATTGGGTCAGCACTTTGCTGAGATTTCGAGCTCTTCAAATTACCCGCCAGCGTTTCTCCCGAAGAAACGTGTAGTGGAAGTGCGACCTCTTGCTTTCTCCTCTCAAAATCGCGAAAGCTACAATACTGTTTTCTCCATGCAGGAACTACAACATGCACTCTCTTCTTCTCGCCTCTCCGCCCCAGGACCGGAGGGTATCCACATCCAAATGTTGCTGCATTTATCAACCCATAGTCTGCGTTACCTCCTTCGCCTTTATAATCGAATTTGGACCGACAGTACTTTTCCCAGACGATGGCGGGAAGCTATCGTCGTTCCTGTTCCGAAACCTGGAAAGGACAAACATCTCCCCTCTAACCATCGCCCCATTTCTCTCACGAGTAGTGTCTGTAAGGTTTTGGAGCGTATGGTGAATTACCGTTTAGCGTGGTGGCTGGAATCCCACAGTCTTTTAACACCTGCCCAATGCGGATTCCGAAAGCATCGTTCTGCAGTTGACCATCTTGTTGCTCTCTCCACTTATATCATGAACAATTTTCTCCGGAAACGCCAAACAGTAGCAATATTTTTTGATCTGGAGAGAGCATACGATACCTGTTGGAGGACAGGCATCCTCCGCACACTGTTCTCTTGGGGCTTTCGAGGTCGGCTGCCCCTTTTTCTTCGCGAATTTATGGCAGAGCGCACATTTAGGGTGCGGATGAACACCACTCTCTCCCGTACTTTCTCCCAAGAAAACGGGGTACCCCAGGGCTCCGTGCTGAGTGTTGTACTGTTTGCCATTGCCATAAATCCAATTATGGATTGTCTCCTTCCTGATGTCTCGGGCTCCCTATTTGTGGACGATTTTGCGATCTACTACAGCTCTCAACGGACCAGCCTTCTTGAACGACATCTTCAAGGATGTCTCGATCGCCTCCACTCTTGGAGCATCGAAACCGGCTTCCGTTTTTCTCCCAGTAAGACCGTTTGTGTTAATTTTTGGCGACGTAAGGCGTTTCTTCCGCCCTCCTTCCATCTAGGTCCTGTCAACCTTCCGTTTTCAGACGTTGCTAAATTCTTGGGTCTTATGTTTGACGGAAAACTGTGCTAGTCCTCCCATGTTTCCTATCTTTCGGCTCGCTGTCTGCGATCCCTCAACACCCTCCGTGTCCTGAATGGTACCTCCTGGGGAGCGGACCGAGTGCTTCTCCGCCTCTATCGCGCCTTAGTGCGCTCGAAATTGGACTATGGAAGCATAGTCTACTCCTCTGCTCGGCCGTCTATTCTTCGGCGTCTCTACTCTATCCACCACCGTGGATTACGCTTAGTGTCTGGAGCTTTTTACACCAGCCCTGTGGAAAGCCTTTATGCTGAGACTGCTGAACCTCCGCTGTCCAATCGGCGAGCAGTCCTTCTGAGTCGTTATGCTTGCCATCTGTCTTCCATGCCTGCTAATCCAGCCCATGACATTTTTTTGACGCCTCCTTTGATGTAGGGTATGAAGGCCGCCCCTCCTCCCTACTACCACCGGGAGTCCGCTTCCGTCAACTGCTCCATTCTCTTTCCTTCCGCTTTCCTAAAACCTTCTTGACGACTTGGGGTACAGCACCGCCTTGGCTCCGTCCCCGGATCTGCTTGCTCCGTGACCTTTGTCGATTTCCCAAGGAAGGTACCCTTTCACTTGTTTATCGTCGGGCATTTGCTGCTCTATGTGCACAAATGACAGAAGCCACATTTATTTACGCCGACGGCATGAAAACATCGTTAGGTGTAGGGAGTGCCTATATTGCTGGCGACACCCCAAATCACTTCGGCTTCCCGACCAGTGTTCAGTTTATACTGCGGAGCGTTACGCTGTTCTCCAGGCTGTCCACTACATCCGCCGCCATCAGCGGATACAGTACGTTATCTGCTCAGATTCTCTCAGCTCTCTCCTCAGTCTCCAAGCTCTTTACCCTGTGCACCCTCTGGTCCACCGGATTCAGGACTGTCTGCGCTTGCTCCACCTGGGGGGCGTCTCGGTGGCGTTCCTCTGGCTCCCAGGACACGTTGGTATCTGTGGGAATGAGGCGGCCGATATTGCGGCCAAGGCTGCAGTCTCTCTTCTTCGGCCAGCTATTCAATCGATTCCCTTCGCCGATCTACGGAGCGTTTTATGTCGTCGTGTTGTTCATTTATGGCACGCACATTGGTCGACACTTCCCCATAATAAATTGCGGGACGTGAAAGCTCTTCCTTGCGCTTGGACCTCTTCCTCCCGAACGCGTCGTCGGGAGGAGGTAATTTTGACTAGACTCCGGATAGGGCACTGTCTTTTTAGCCATCGACATCTTTTAAGCGGCGATCCTCCCCCACTCTGTCCCCACTGCTCTGAGCTGTGGACGGTAAGACGCCTTTTAATTGAGTGCCCCTATTTTAATCAGTTACGCTCCCGTCTACAGCTATCGCTTGATATATCGTCGATTTTAGCAGATGACACGCGCTCAGCCGATCGCGTTCTCGAGTTTATTAGTGCCAGTGAAATGACGTCAGTCATTTGAAGCTTTTTTTGGGGACAACCACCCCTTTCTGTAGTGGATTTTTAAGCCTTCCTTCTGCTTTTCGTTTCTCCAATTTTATGACTTTCGTTCCCATTGCCGCTAGTTTCCATTTTCGGTCTTTTACTGTTTCCTAAGTCACGGACCGGGCGCTAATGACCATGGCAGTTTTGCGCCCTAAAACCAAAACAAACAAAACAAACAAACAAACAAAGGCCTGACTCCTATACAACACCTTTGGGATGTTTTCGAACACCGACTTCGTGACAGGCCTCACAGACCGACACCGATACCTCTCCTCAGTGCAGCAGTCCGGGAACAATAGGCTGGTATTCCCCAAGAAACCCTCCAGCACCTGATTGAACATGTGCCCGCGAGAGTGGAAGCTGTCACCACAGCTAAGACTGGGCCAACACCATACTGAATTTGCAGCATTACAGGTGGAGTGTACTGGGAACTTGTAAGACGTTTTCAGCCAGGTGTCCGGATACTTTTGATCACATGGTGTTCCTTTGTTACCGAGTCACGCGCCCGCAACGCAACCAGGCGGCATACGACGTTGCGATGGACAGTGGTCATAATGTTGCGGGTTATCGCTGTACTTTTCCTTGTCTTCAAAGTACATTTCAATAAATGTGTCAATTTGATGTGATTCCGTAGATTTTTGCGGCGTCTTATACACTACTGGAAATGGAAAAAAGAACACATTGACACCGGTGTGTCAGACCCACCATACTTGCTCCGGACACTGCGAGAGGGCTGTACAAGCAATGATCACACGCACGGCACAGCGGACACACCAGAAACCGCGGTGTTGGCCGTCGAATGGCGCTAGCTGCGCAGCATTTGTGCACCGCCGCCGTCAGTGTCAGCCAGTTTGCCGTGGCATACGGAGCTCCATCGCAGTCTTTAACACTGGTAGCATGCCGCGACAGCGTGGACGTGAACCGTATGTGCAGTTGACGGACTTTGAGCGAGGGCGTATGGTGGGCATGCGGGAGGCCGGGTGGACGTACCGCCGAATTGCTCAACACGTGGGGCGTGAGGTCTCCACAGTACAGCGATGTTGTCGCCAGTGGTCGGCGGAAGGTGCACGTGCCCGTCGACCTGGGACCGGACCGCAGCGACGCACGGATGCACGCCAAGACCGTAGGATCCTACGCAGTGCCGTAGGGGACCGCACCGCCACTTCCCAGCAAATTAGGGACACTGTTGCTCCTGGGGTATCGGCGAAGGACCATTCGCAACCGTCTCCATGAAGCTGGGCTACGGTCCCGCACACTGTTAGGCCGTCTTCCGCTCACGCCCCAACATCGTGCAGCCCGCCTCCAGTGGTGTCGCGACAGGCGTGAATGGAGGGACGAATGGAGACGTGTCGTCTTCAGCGATGAGAGTCGCTTCTGCCTTGGTGCCAATGATGGTCGTATGCGTGTTTGGCGCCGTGCAGGTGAGCGCCACAATCAGGACTGCATACGACCGAGGCACACAGGGCCAACACCCGGCATCATGGTGTGGGGAGCGATCTCCTACACTGGCCGTACACCACTGGTGATCGTTGAGGGGACACTGAATAGTGCACGGTACATCCAAACCGTCATCGAACCCATCGTTCTACCATTCCTAGACCGGCAAGGGAACTTGCTGTTCCAACAGGACAATGCACGTCCGCATGTATCCCGTGCCACCCAACGTGCTCTAGAAGGTGTAAGTCAACTACCCTGGCCAGCAAGATCTCCGGATCTGTCCCCCATTGAGCATGTTTGGGACTGGATGAAGCGTCGTCTCACGCGGTCTGCACGTCCAGCACGAACGCTGGTCCAACTGAGGCGCCAGGTGGAAATGGCATGGCAAGCCGTTCCACAGGACTACATCCAGCATCTCTACGATCGTCTCCATGGGAGAATAGCAGCCTGCATTGCTGCAAAAGGTGGATATACACTGTACTAGTGCCGACATTGTGCATGCTCTGTTGCCTGTGCCTATGTGCCTGTGGTTCTGTCAGTGTGATCATGTGATGTATCTGACCCCAGGAGTGTGTCAATAAAGTTTCCCCTTCCTGGGACAATGAATTCACGGTGTTCTTGTTTCAATGTCCAGGAGTGTATGTTTATTCTCTTCACGGGTATGCTGCTGTATATGATCGTTTTCACTACACGATATTTCGACGATTCATCTGGCCGCCATCTTGATACGCCCTTCCTTGAGACAATGTTCGGTCTGAAAAATCTGACGTAGCCGAACGTTGTTTCAATGAAGGGCATAACATGTCATTTAAAGAGACGCAAATTATTGCTCCGGCTTCTCACTATCTGCTCAAGGAATCCATCGAAATACAATTATCTGATGACATTATTAATAGAGACAAAGGTTTTGCTTTAAGCAAGATGTATAAGCCTATTTTTTATGATACAAAACAACAACGATCTGGTTTTCGCCCCGGTACATCTTAATTTGCGATTTATCACTTTTGCCAGCTTCTGCCGCAGCACCCGTGGCGCTGCAATTCTTCGTTTCGTAGGGGGTGTAGCGTCGATAGTTACGATGCCGCGACGCTCTCGTAAGTTGGCACTACGAGAGAAGACTACGTCGAAAACAGCGCCCTCTGGCCGACACTGTGGAGCTCAGGGAGTGCCGTCTTGATTTTCGGCCCATCTCATCAAGAGCAGACGGCCTGGAAATATCGCTTCTACTACCGACTGGGCTAGCTTGCTATCGAGACTTTGTGTTAGTTACAAGGTGCATTCAAGTTCTAAGGCCTCCGATTTTTTTTCTAATTGACTACTCACCCGAAATCGATGAAACTGGCGTTACTTCTCGACGTAATCGCCCTGCAGACGTACACATTCTTCACAACGCTGACGCCATGATTCCATGGCAGCTTCGAAGGCTTCTTTAGGAGTCTGTTTTGACCACCGGAAAATAGCTGAGGCAATAGCAGCACGGCTGGTGAATGTGCGGCCACGGAGAGTGTCTTTCATTGCTGGAAAAAGCCAAAAGTCACTAGGAGCCAGGTCAGGTGAGTAGGGAGCATGAGGAATCATTTCAAAGTTGTTATAACGAAGAAACTGTTGCGTAACGTTAGCTCGATGTGCGGGTGCGTTGTCATGGTGAAACAGCACACACGCAGCCCTTCCCTGACGTTTTTGTTGCAGTGCAGGAAGGAATTTGTTCTTCAAAACATTTTCGTAGGATGCACCTGTTACCGTAGTGCCATTTGGAACGCAATGGGTAAGAATTACGCCCTCGCTGTCCCAGAACATGGACACCATCATTTTTTCAGCACTGGCGGTTACCCGAAATTTTTTTGGTGGCGGTGAATCTGTGTGCTCCGATTGAACTGACTGGCGCTTTGTTTCTGGATTGAAAAATGGCATCCACGTCTCATCCATTGTCACAACCGACAAAAAGAAAGTCCCATTCATGCCGTCGTTGCGCGTCAACATTGCTCGGCAACATGCCACACGGGCGGCCGTGTGGTCGTCCGTCAGCATTCGTGGCACCCACCTGGATGACACTTTTCGGATTTTCAGGTCGTCATGCAGGATCGTGTGCACAGAACCCACAGAAATGCCAGCTCTGGAGGCGATCTGTTCAACAGTCATTCGGCGATCCCCCAAAACAATTCTCTCCACTTTCTCGATCGTGTCGTCAGACTGGCTTGTGCGAGCCTGAGGTTGTTTCGGTTTGTTGTCACACGATGTTCTGCCTTCATTAAACTGTCGCACCCACGAACGCACTTTCGACACATCCATAACTCCATCACCACATGTCTCCTTCAACTGCCGATGAATTTCAATTGGTTTCACACCACGCAAATTCAGAAAACGAATGATTGCACGCTGTTCAAGTAAGGAAAACGTCGCCATTTTAAGTATTTAAAACAGTTCTTATTCTCGCCGCTGGCGGTAAAATTCCATCTGCCGTACGGTGCTGCCATCTCTGGGACGTATTGACAATGAACGTGGCCTCATTTTAAAACAATGCGCATGTTTCTATCTCTTTCCAGTCCGGAGAAAAAAAATCGGAGGTCTTAGTACTTAAATGCACCTTGTACATTCAGTTAATGTCTGGACAGCAACGAGTAGTTGTTAGTTTAAAGGTTATACAGAACAGTCATCCTTATTTCACATCCTCGCCAAAATTATGTATGCATTTGATATTTAGTTGTGTTTTTGACTCTATTAAGAGTGTTGAAGTTACGTGCAGTACCGAAGTGCTTCACCTCTCCTGTTATTACTCGCTTCCTTTACTCGGCCTATATTACAGAAGCACAGGAGCAGACCCACGCACCGCCTATCCAGGCGGGATACAAAAGGGGGCAGCTCTTCCGCTTGTCGCTCAGGCGTAGTGGCCTGGACCCAGGGTATATTCATTCAGTTCCGGCGTGATTGCGTACACAGCGATCACACCTGAAGATGGCGGCCAGATGGATCGCCGAAATATCGTGTAGTGAATATCCGGCAGCATACCCGTGCAGAACATAAACGATATGCCAATTTGTTTGTCCTTTGTAATCCTATTACTCATTTACCCGCACTCTGCGTTAAGAGTAGCTCGTCTTTTAAAATTACACGGAAAGAGAAGAGAAAGGCTATCCGAAACTTTCTTTCAGACATCTTGTATCAAGTGTAAATGGCAATGATTTCGTGACTAGTGTGGGAGGTGTAGAAAAAAAATGATAGTGTTGTCATGTTGTATCTACGAACGGAGGAGGAGAGAGACTACAAGCAGCCCCTGTGGAGCACCTGTAGTTATTTCCGCTCGCCGCGGTTCGTTAGCAGTTTGAAGTGCGGGTCGCACATCCGGCATTAGAGAGACCTACCCTACAGACAGAGGCGCTCTCTATTTTGCCGCCCCCCTCTCCCCCCCCCCCCCCCCCCCCCCCCCCCCCGCCACCCTGTCACCACCTCTGCCTGGGTCGCAGGGCGGAAGCTCTCTGCGCGCGGCGATATTAAATTTCCTCATCTCGCCGGCCTGCGCCAGTGTACACCAGAAACGCGCTGCCGCCCCTAAAACCTCCCCCCTCCGCCCCTGCCTCCCGCTCGTGCTTCGGCTTTGCTGCCGCCGTAATGAAGTCAACCTGGCTGTCTGGTCCGCGGAAGAGGGCCGGGCCGGTGTAATTTAAAGGCTCTGCTCCAGTGGACGACCAGAACTGCGGTCTGGACCATCCGAGAGGAATGCGCGCAACAGGAGTGTTTGCATTGTGGGCGGTCTAGACCTGAACAGGAAGCCCCCATCTAAATCTGCAGGGCTCGGACAAAAACACACGAAAACATTATTATGGCTAATATTGTATATGGAAATCGTTTGCACTGAAAACAGCTTCCACTTGTCGTGGAATGCATAAATATAGGTCCTGTATGCATTTCAAGAGAATCGTACCAGGGTGCGACAGGATGTGTACGTTACGAGGTGCGACAATATATGTAAATGACCTAGTAGATAGTGTCGGAAGTTCCATGCTGCTTTTCGCGAACGTTGCTGTAGTATACAGAGAAGTTGCAGCATTAGAAAATTGCAGCGAAATGCAGGAAGATCTGCAGCGGATAGGCACTTGGACCAGGGAATGGCAACTGACCCTTAACATAGACAAATGTAATGTATTGCGAATACGTAGAAAGAAGGATCCTTTATTGTATGATTATATGATAGCGGGACAAACACTGGTAGCAGTTACTTCTGTAAACTATCTGGGAGTATGCACACGTAACGATCTGAAGTAGAGTGATCATATTAAATTACTTGTTGGTAAGGCGGGTGCCAGGTTGAGATTCATTGGGAGAGTCCTTAGAAAATGTAGTCCATCAACAAAGGAGGTGGCTGACAAAACACTCGTTCGACCTATACTTGAGTATTGCTCATCGATGTGCGATCCGTGCCGGGTCGGGTTGACAGAGGAGATAGAGAAGATCCAAAGAAGAGCGGCGCGTTTCGTCACAGGGTTATTTGGTAAGCGTGATAGCGTTACGGAGATGTTTAGCAAACTCGAGTGGCAGACTCTGCAAGAGAGGCGTTCTGCATCGCGGTGTAGCTTGCTGTCCAGGTTTCGAGAGGGTGCGTTTCTGGATGAGGTATCGAATATGTTGCTTCCCCCTACTTATACCTCCCGAGGAGATCACGAATGTAAAATTAGAGAGATTAGAGCGCGCACGGAGGCTTTCCGGAAGTCGTTCTTCCCGCGAACCATACGCGACTGGAACAGGAAAGGGAGGTAATGACAGTAGCACGTAAAGTGCCCTCCGCCACACACCGTTGGGTGGATTGCGGAGTATAAATATAGATGTAGACGTAGACAATAAAGTAATGAGACTGATGTGCAAAAAAATGTTGCTTACTGTTTTAGTCAGGTTTAGTGATGTCCCCTTCGAAGTAGTTCCCTTCTGATCGTGCACATTTTTTCCAGCGCTTCTGCCATTGATGGAAGCATTTCTGGAACTCATCTTCTGTAATATCCTCCAAGGCCCTCGTCACAGCTTTTTGGACATCTTGTGTTGCTTGAAAATGGTGTCCCTTGACCGCCGTTTTGGAAATAGAAAAAAGTCGCACAGAGCGATATCTGGTGAATAAGGTGGCTGTGGTAGTACTGAAATTTGTTTTGAGGTTAAAAATTGCTGTACTGACAGAGCAGTATGGGATGGCGCATTATCGTGATGCAGAATACAATTATCAGCAACTTTGGCACGGACACAAAGAACTTTTTTACGAAGTCTTTCTAAAATTCCTATGCAGTAATATTGACTAACTGCTTGTCCAGGAGCCACCCACTCGTTTCAAACAATTCCCTTGGAATCAAAGAAGCACACAAGCATGCATTTCACTTTTGAGTTTGACATGCAAGCTGTTTTTGGTCTCGCAGGTTCGAATCCTGTCTTGGACATGGATGTGTGTGATGTCCTTAGGTTAGTTAGGTTTAAGTAGTTCTAAGTTCTAGGGGACTGATGACCACAGATGTTAAGTCCCATAGTGCTCAGAGCCATTTTTTTTGTTTTTGGTCTGGGTGATTCGTCTGAGCACCACTGCGAACTTTGGCGTTTGGTCTCTGCATCGTACTGAAAAAAAAGCAACTTTCATCACCAGTGATAACACGGCTCACCAATTCTGGACTGATTTCCGTTTGCTCTAACAGATCGGCTACAACATTTTTCCGTGTTTCTCGCTGTTGTGGTGTGAGATTTTTGGGGACCGTTTTTGCGCAAATCTTTCTCATACGGAGATCTTCAGTTATTATTACACAAATCGTCTCTAGATTGATGTTCAGTTCTTTTGCAATCATTTTCACAGATTATCATCGATCAGATTGTACGAGTTCACGCACTCTCGCCAAGTTGACATCCGTCCGTCAGGCTGATGGTCGTCCACTGCGGTCTTAATCTTCAACATTCGCTCTGCCTTCACTAAACATTTTATGCCAAGGAAAAACTTGAGATCTTGACATAACCTCCTCTCCAAAAGCCTTCTGTAGCTCACCATAAGTTGTCGTCACTTTTTCACCCAATTTAACACAAAAAGAATTGGCATACCGTTGCACAATATTATGGAGTTCCATTTCCGTGACGAGACAAACACGTGTTAACTTATTACAGCACAACTCACGACTGAGGATTTGCATCGATGTGCCGCTTGGACTAGAAGCAGCTTATAGACCGAGCTCAAAGATATTGTGCCTACGCAAGCCTGCAGTGTTGCCACATCTTGCAAAGAAAATCAGTCTCATTACTTTATTGTCGCACCTCGTATACGTTCCAAAACGCGAGACTCTATGGTGCTCGTACCTCGGGTTCTGCTGCCAATAAAAAGGTAGGGTCAGGTCTTCTGGATACCCTCGGGCTACGGAGTACTTATACAGGGTTATTACAAATGATTGAAGCGATTTCACAGCTGTACAATAACTTTATTATATGAGATATTTTCACACATGCTTTGCACACACATACAAAAACTCAAAAAGTTTTTTTAGGAATTCACAAATGTTCGATATGTGCCCCTTTATTGATTCGGCAGACGTCAAGCCGATAATCAAGTTCCTCCCACACTCGGCGCAGCATGTCCCCATCAATGAGTTCGAAAGCATCGTTGATGCGAGCTCGCAGTTCTGGCACGTTTCTTGGTAGAGGAGGTTTAAACACTGAATCTTTCACATAACCCCACAGAAAGAAATCGCATGGGGTTAAGTCGGGAGAGCGTGGAGGCCATGACATGAATTGTTGATCATGATCTCCACCACGACCGATCCATCGGTTTTCCAATCTCCTGTTTAAGAAATGCTTCTGCTTTAGCCTTTTCCGTAAGATTTTCCAAACCGTCGGCTGTGGTACGTTTAGCTCCCTGCTTGCTTTATTCGTCGACTTCTGCGGGCTAGGCGTGAAACTTGCCCGCACGCGTTCAACCATTTCTTCGCTCACTGCAGGCCGACCCGTTGATTTCACCTTACAGAGGCATCCAGAAGCTTTAAACTGCGCATACCATCGCCGAATGGAGTTAGCAGTTGGTGGATCTTTGTTGAACTTCGTCCTGAAGTGTCGTTGCACTGTTATGACTGACTGATGTGAGTGCATTTCAAGCACGACATACACTTTCTCGGCTCCTGTCGCCATTTTGTCTCACTGCGCTCTCGAGCGCTCTGGCGGCAGAAACCTGAAGTGCGGCTTCAGCCGAACAAAACTTTATGAGTTTTTCTACGTATCTGTAGTGTGTCGTGACCATATGTCAATGAATGGAGCTACAGGGAATTTATGAAATCGCTTCAATCATCTGTAATAACCCTGTATAATCAACACAAGCATTTCTTTGAGTCACTATACTACGAGGTTCATTCAAATGAAACCTGGTCAGTGCGTCTACCTGTGCCTTACACGTAAGGTGGCACCACGAACTGCGGGTATGGTGGCGCCATCTGTTAATAGAGAGAGTGACGCGTGCGCACCATCTGATGTTGCATAGCGCCAGTGAGGTTTCACGCTGAAGAGAAAGTGGTCACACGAGTTATCGTCCACTGCCGAACATGCAGGCGTGTAAGAAGGAACAAAGAGGAGTGATTCGATTTTTGGCGGCGGACGGATTTGGAGGCCGTGAAATGTATCGACGGATGAAGGCTGTGTACGGTGAGTACAGTCTGAGTCGTTCAGGTGCGGTGGAATGACGCAAACGATTCCTTGAGGGGCGCGAGTTACTGGAAGACGACATTCCAGCAATTTCGGTGGGGAACGCTGGAACCTGCACTGTACAGTCGCGACCTTTCACCATGTGACTTTCACGGGACCTCCGGCTATTCGCAATCGATTTGCAACGGACGACGAAATGTGTGACTGAATCCAGGCCCGGATCCGACAGCTTGTTCCAGGATCGAATCGACCGGCTAGTGTCGCAATGGGATAAATGTGCCAACAGTTCTGGCGACTATTTTTGAGTATGCGTACTGTGTATAACTACATTTTCGAGTTAATTAAATCGTTACCGTTACTTTACACTAGTGACCGGGTTGCATTTGAATGCCTCATATTGTAGTACTGAAGCACATGTATTTCTTTTCTTTTTTGCTTGTACAATCCCGTGTAAGGTGTAAAATTACTTTTGTGTTATTCAAGTTTCACGCATGTAAAGTACGACGGTCATTCAGTAACAAAAGAAACAAATTGGTTTATAGGAAAAAACATTAATTTTTACAAAACAGTACTTATCCTACTTTTCGACATAATCCTCTTGAACATTCATGCACTTGTTCCAATGGGCTACAACCGTTTTTATTCCGGCTGCAAAGAACTCTTTATCTCGATGTTTGAACCAATTTCCCACAAACTTCTTCACGTCCTCATTGTCCTGTAACCTCTTCCCACGTAATGCCTCCTTCAGTGCACCAAACAAATGGTAATCACTAGGTGCTAAATCAGGACTGTAAGGGGGATGAGGCAGTACTTCCCAGCCCATTTTGGTGATGGTTTCACGGGTAGTTGAGCTATATGAGGACGTGCGTTATCTTGCTGGAGAATCACACCTCTCCTCTGAGATCCACGACGTCTCTCTCTCATGGCTGGCTTCACCTTGTTTAAAAGCAAATCCAAGCAGTATTGGCTGTTCATTGTACGCAGCTCTTAGAGATAATCACAAAAAACTGGGCCTTCAGCATCCCAAAACAACGTCAACATGAATTTTCCTGCTCATGCTTGGGATTTGAATTTTTTCTTGACAGGTGAATTGGTGTGCTTCCACTCGATGCTTTGTCTTTTTGATTCTGGCTCGTAACAGTGAACCCAAGTTTCATCAGAAGTTAAAATTTTTTTTAGCAAGTGCTCACCTTCTGTTTCATAACGTTCCTTTAGCTCTGTGCAGACTCTCAAACTTCTTTCCTTTTGCAGCCGCGTCAGTTCCTTTAGGACCCATCTTGCCCATGTTTTGCGGTACTTCAGCTTGTTACAGATAATCTTATGAACTGTACCAGTACTAACTTGAACCTTATCGACTATCATTTCCACAGTCACATGGTGGTCGGCACGAATAATGTCATCAGTTCTACTTTCAAGTGAGTCAGTTGAAAAATGGTTCAAATGGCTCTGAGCACTATGGGACTTAACATCTGTGGTCATCAGTCCCCTAGAACTTAGAACTACTTAAACCTAACTAACCTAAGTGTTGTGACTTGGCAAGACAGCCAAGCCACTATGAGAGGAAGCCGAAAGGCACGCGTTTAAGCTCACGCAGGCTGGCGTGAGGTCTGGAACAGTTAAGGGAATTTATAGTAGCAAAGAACGTAAATAACTGCTGGAATACTTAACTTTAATTCATAATTGGTGAACATCGGTCTGACGGTACATGCATCACAAGATAAACAGCAAATGATAATGGCGCCTTGCTAGGTCGTAGCAAATGACGTAGCTGAAGGCTATGCTAACTATCGTCTCGGCAAATGAGAGCGTAATTTGTCAGTGAACCATCTCTAGCAAAGTCGTCTGTACAACTGGGCGAGTGCTAGGAAGTGTCTCTAGACCTGCCGTGTGGCGGCGCTCGGTCTGCAATCACTGACAGTGGCGACACGCGGGTCCGACGTATACTAACGGACCGCGGTCGGTTTAAAGGCTACCACCTAGCAAGTGTGGTGTCTGGCGGTGACACCACACTAAGGACATCACACACATCCATGCCCGAGGCAGGATTCGAACCTGCGACCGAGCGAGTTGAAACTGCAACTGGTCGGCCAGAACGGTTTTCGTCAGTCACTGAGTCGCCACCATTTTTGAACTGCTCTACTCATTTATAAAAAGTTGCACGATTCATACAACCATGGCCGCGCGGTGTAGCCGCGCGTTCTTAGGCGTCTTGTCACGGTCCGCGCGGCTCCCACAGTCGGAGGTTCGAGTCCTCCCTCGGGGATGTGTGTGTGTTGTCGTTAGCGTAAGTTAGTTGAAGTTAGATTAAGTAGTGTGTAAGCTTAGGGACCGATAACCTCAGCAGTTTGGTCCCATAGGAACTTAAGAAAAAAAATTACACAATGGTAACATGTATCCATGTATACCTGTTGGACATCGAGTACATGTGAAACAAAGCTATGAAAACCTAGAAGTAGTGCTAAATAAAATAGGCCATTCTGGTCATAGTTGGATGATATGTGGGGATCTAAAAGTAACACGCATGCTCCTTGGTCAGCAAGGTGGCTTTAGCAAATCTCCATGTTTCGTGTGTGAATGTGTAAGTAGGTTGTTTAGGTTTTTATGTTGGTAACGCCATGTAGCGCTCTATATGAAAATCACTGGCTGTGCTGTGTGGAGTCTGTGGCTGGTTTGCATTGTTTTTTGCTATTGTAGTGTTGGGCAGCTGGATGTTAACAGCGGGGTAGCGTTGCGCAAGTTGGAGGTGAGCCGCCAGCAGCGGTGGATGTGGGGAGAGAAATGGCGGAGTTTTGAGAGCGGATGATCTGGACGTGTGTCCATCAGAGACAGTAAATTTATAAGACTGGATGTCATGAACTGCTATATATATATATATTATGACTTTTGAACACTATTAAGGTAAATACATTGATTGTTCTTTATCAAAATCTTTCATTTGCTATGCCTATCGGTAGTTAGTGACTTCAGTAGTTTGAATCTTTTATTTAGCTGGCAGTATTGGCGCTCGCTGTATTGCAGTAATTTGAGTAACGAAGATTTTTGTGAGGTAAGTGGTTTATGAAGGGTATAGGTTATTGTTAGTCAGGGCCATTCTTTTGTAGGGATTATTAAAAGTCAGATTGCGTTGCGCTAAAAATATTGTGTGTCAGTTTAGTGTTGATCAGAATAGGTAAAGAGCGAAATGTCTGAGTACGTTCAGTTCTGCACAGCTGTTTGAAAATCAGATAACGTAAGGGGTTTATCAGCCCAGTAATTAATTAATTTTTCTAAGGGGACGTTTCAAATGATCCAAAAAACCTACTCCTACCAGCTCTACATATAAAGTTAGGTGTAATGAAACAGTTTATAAAGTCTTTACCCAAAGATGGACCATGTTTTAAGTATCTCTGCCAAAAGTTTCCACACGTTTCAGAAGCTAAACTAAAAGAAGGCGTCTTTGTCAGACCTGACATTCGAAAATTGATGTTTGATGTTAACTTTGAATCCACAATGACCTTAAATGAGAAAGAAGCATGGCTGTCGTACAAACAAGTCGTTACAAAGTCCTTAGGACATGAAAAAGGCCTAGAATATGTTTTTATTATAGCTACAATGTTAAAGAAGTTTAAAACTTTAGGATGTTTAAGGAGCCTGAAAGTACACTTTTGGAACAGTCACCTTGATTACTTCCCTGACAATATGCGAGACGTTAATGAGGAGCGAGGAGAGAGTTTTCACCAGGACATTAAAGTGATGGAAAAACGCTACCAAGGCAGCTGGAACACCAACATGATGGGGGACTACTATTGGCCTATATGAAGGTAGTACCTGTTCCCGAAAGAACAGATACCATTTATGACCGTGCAGCTTCACTAGAATAAAATGATAGTGAAATCGAAACCCTACCTGCAATCAGGCGTTGATATACTTCATTGGGGACAGTTGAAAATGTGTGCCCCGACCGGGACTCGAACCCGGGACCTCCTGCTTACATGGCAGACGCTCTATCCACTTGAGCCACCGAGTGCACAGAGGATAGTGCCCCTTCAGGGACTTATCCCTTGCACGCTCCCCGTGAGACCCACATTCCCAACATGTCCACACCACTACATTCGTAGTGCTCCTTAGAGATGTTTAACCATCACATTCATTACTCGTGGCAGCTTAATCTACCAACTCCCGTTGGGGCATAGCGTGTGCGTTCGCACAAGAAGGTCAATGGCCAAGTGGCCATATTTTAACTATATATGACGGTAGTATCTGTTCCCGAAAGAACAGATACCATTGATGACCGTGCAGATTCTCTAGAATGAAATGATAATTAAATCGACACCCTAGCTGGAAACAGGCGTTGTTATACATCATTGGAGACATTTTTAAAATGTGTGTCCCGATCGGGACTCGAACCCAGGATCTCCTGCTTACGTTTTCAACATGTCCCCAATGATGTATATGAACGCCTGTTTGCAGGTAGGGTGTCGATTTAATTATTATTTCACTACTGTTGGTCACTTCACCGAGAAGTTCAGGAAGCGACTCATCGTAGAAAAAGTTACACAGAAAGCTTCAAAGAGAAAAGAGAAAGAAAAAACAAACCAATTCCAGCTGGCAAGTGAAACATCTATTAACATATATCATTGTTTTAAGTAGCTTACTGTAAATACAAGTCATGCTTACGTTGTAAGAAAGCATTTCATTAATTTCCCCGTTTACCGTATAGCATTGGATTTTTATACTATATAGTAAAAAGCATATTGCTCGAAAACTATGAGTGATACAAAAACACTGAGGCTGTAATTGGATTCAGCCAGATAAACTAACAAGGTAAAGAAAGTTTTTTTAAAAAAGAATTTTCGTTGGCCAGTGATTAATTGCACAATCTAACACGAATTATTAAATTTATTTTTGCATTCATTTACAAAATAATGATACATTTTAGCGAAGATTCTTCTTTAGTCAAGAAAGTTTGTAAACTCTTTTCCTTCGTAAGCTCTTTGGAACATTGCGAATACCGCAGAATGTTAATACTAGTGGACAGGCCTCTGATGGAAGCAGACGAGTTTCTAATCTTGTCAGCAAAAATGTGAATTTATGTCCTGAAAACGACTGTGAAGTCGGTGTGATTTAGAAGAATGTGATAAAATAAAAGAAATTCATAGCAACAGATAATTCTTCATCAGTTATTAAGTCATCAGAAACCCACAGCGTCAAATCAAATTTTCAGCCGAAAGAATGTACCCCTAGACACAATAAGTGGAGCCAACAACAGCAAGTGGAGAAAATGAAGACAAGTAAAAAGTGTTTATTTAGTGTGTCTTACGCCTCTCGAAGTTTTTGAAACTAATGAAGACACTAAGACAAGTTTAATGGTGATGTGTGGGAGGGTAAGATTGCACCACGTTCGAATGCGCCAACGACCGACATAATGCAGTCGAAAGCTACGCAGAAAACTGTACCAACCACCACGGACATTTACACACTTGCAACGTACTGAGTACATTGCGTTGAACGTTCGTGGTCAGATAGAACAGGTAAGCCTGCAGGCGTGGCTAGCATCTGCTTTTACACTGAGCTGATACAGGGTGTTTCAAAAATGACCGGTATATTTGAAACGGCAATAAAAACTAAACGAGCAGCGATAGAAATACACCGTTTGTTGCAATATGCTTGGGACAACAGTACATTTTCAGGCGGACAAACTTTCGAAATTACATTAGTTACAATTTTCAACAACAGATGGCGCTGCAAGTGATGTGAAAGATATAGAAGACAACGTAGTCTGTGGGTGCGCCATTCTGTACGTCGTCTTTCTGCTGTAAGCGTGTGCTGTTCACAACGTGCAAGTGTGCTGTGGACAACATGGTTTATTCCTTAGAACAGAGGATTTTTCTGGTGTTGGAATTCCACCGCCTAGAACACAGTGTTGCTGCAACAAGACGAAGTTTTCAACGGAGGTTTAATGTAACCAAAGGACCTAAAAGCGATACAATAAAGGATCTGTTTGAAAAATTTCAACGGACTGGGAACGTGACGGATGAACGTGCTGGAAAGGTAGGGCGACCGCGTACGGCAACCACAGAGGGCAACGCGCAGTTAGTGCAGCAGGTGATCCAACAGCGGCCTCGGGTTTCCGTTCGCCGTGTTGCAGCTGCGGTCCAAATGACGCCAACGTCCACGTATCGTCTCATGCGCCAGAGTTTACACCTCTATCCATACAAAATTCAAACGCGGCAACCCCTCAGCGCCGCTACCATTGCTGCACGAGAGACATTCGCTAACGATATAGTGCACAGGATTGATGACGGCGATATGCATGTGGGCAGCATTTGGTTTACTGACGAAGCTTAGTTTTACCTGGACGGCTTCGTCAATAAACAGAACTGGCGCATATGGGGACCCGAAAAGCCCCATGTTGCAGTCCCATCGTCCCTGCATCCTCAAAAAGTACTGGTCTGGGCCGCCATTTCTTCCAAAGGAATCATTGGCCCATTTTTCAGATCCGAAACGATTACTGCATCACGCTATCTGGACATTCTTCGTGAATTTGTGGCGGTACAAACTGCCTTAGACGACACTGCGAACACCTCGTGGCTTATGCAAGATGGTGCCCGGCCACATCGCACGGCCGACGTCTTTAATTTCCTGAATGAATATTTCGATGATCGTGTGATTGCTTTGGGCTATCTGAAACATACAGGAGGCGGCGTGGATTGGCCTCCCTATTCGCCAGAAATGAACCCCTGTGACTTCTTTCTGTGGGGACACTTGAAAGACCAGGTGTACCGCCAGAATCCAGAAACAATTGAACAGCTGAAGCAGTACATCTCATCTGCATGTGAAGCCATTCCGCCAGACACGTTGTCAAAGGTTTCGGGTAATTTCATTCAGAGACTACGCCATATTATTGCTACGCATGGTGGATATGTGGAAAATATCGTACTATAGAGTTTCCCAGACCGCAGCGCCATCTGTTGTTGAAAATTGTAACTACTGTAATTTCGAAAGTTTGTCTGCCTGAAAATGTACTGTTGTCCCAAGCACATTGCAACAAACGGTGTATTTCTATCGCTGCTCGTTTAGTTTTTATTATCGTTTCAAATATACCGGTCATTTTTGAAACACCCTGTAAAAGTCACTGGGTACTCTCCTAATTTCGTGTCGGAGCTCCTTTTGCCCGCCGTAGTTCATCAACTCGACGTGGCAGGGACTAAAGAAGTCGTTGGACGTCCGCTGCAGGAATACTGAGCCATGTTGCTCTATAGCTCCCCATGATTCCGAAAGTGTTCCCAGTGCAGGATTTCTTGCATGAACTGATCTGATTATATAGATCTTAAATTAAATTTTCCCTGAGACATTTAAGTCTATGATAATGTTGAAAACTGAAGAAGTGAATTAAAACTTTTGCTGTGGTTGGGACTCGAACCCAGATCGTCCGCTTACTAGGCAGACATGCTGACCATTACACCACTGCACCATAACATTCACCTGTAATGCATCACTTCCCTATTATTTCCAATGGTGGGGTGCTATTCCAATGTCAGAGACCCCTGTTAATAAGGGGAGATGTGAATTGGAGTTCGTGTTGGGGAGGATATTTGACTTCGGTAGTTCATGCACATTCCATTAGAACTACTGATGGCCTTGGGAGAGCCAGTCATGACAAAACTCTACCATCTGGTGAGCAAGATGTATGAGACAGGCGAAATACCCACAGACTTCAAGAAGAATATAATAATTCCAATCCCAAAGAAAGCAGGTGTTGACAGATGTGAAAATTACCGAACTATCAGTTTAATAAGTCACAGCTGCAAAATACTAACGTGAATTCTTTACAGACGAATGGAAAAACTGGTAGAAGCGGACCTCGGGGAAGATCAGTTTGGATTCCGTAGAAATGTTGGAACACGTGAGGCAATACTAACCTTACGACTTATCTTAGAAGAAAGATTAAGAAAAGGCAAATCTACGTTTCTAGCATTTGTAGACTTAGAGAAAGCTTTTGACAATGTTAACTGGAATACTCTCTTTCAAATTCTGAAGGCGGCAGGGGTAAAATACAGGGAGCGAAAGGCTACTTACAATTTGTACAGAAACCAGATGGCAGTTATAAGAGTCGAGGGGCATGAAAGGGAAGCAGTGGTTGGGAAAGGAGTGAGACAGGGTTGTAGTCTGTCCCCGAAGTTATTCAATCTGTATATTGAGCAAGCAGTAACGGAAACAAAAGAAAAATTCGGAGTAGGTATTAAAATTCATGGAGAAGAAGTAAAAACTTTGAGGTTCGCCGATGACATTGTAATTCTGTCAGAGACAGCAAAGGACTTGGAAGAGCAGTTGAATGGAATGGACAGTGTCTTGAAAGGAGGATATAAGATGAACATCAAGAAAAGCAAAACAAGGATAATGGAATGTAGTCAAATTAAATCGGGCGATGCTGAGGGAATTAAATTAGGAAATGAGACACTTAAAGTAGTAAAGGAATTTTGCTATTTAGGGAGTAAAATAACTGATGATGGTCGAAGTAGAGAGGATATAAAATGTAGACTGGCAATGGCAAGGAAATCGTTTCTGAAGAAGAGAAATTTGTTAATATCGAGTATAGATTTAAGTGCCAGGAAGTCGTTTCTGAAAATATTTGTATGGAGTGTAGCCATGTATGGAAGTGAAACATGGACGATAACTAGTTTGGACAAGAAGAGAATAGAAGCTTTCGAAATGTGGTGCTACAGAAGAATGCTGAAGATAAGGTGGGTAGATCACGTAACTAATGAGGAGGTATTGAATAGGATTGGGGAGAAGAGAAGTTTGTGGCACAACTTGACTAGAAGAAGGGGTCGGTTGGTAGGACATGTTTTGAGGCATCAAGGAATCACAAATTTAGCATTGGAGGGCAGCTTGGAGGGTAAAAATCGTAGAGGGAGACCAAGAGATGACTACACTAAGCAGATTCAGAAGGATGTAGGTTGCAGTAGGTACTGGGAGATGAAGAAGCTTGCGCAGGATAGAGTAGCATGGAGAGCTGCATCAAACCAGTCTCAGGACTGAAGACCACAACAACAACAACAGTTCATGCAGCTCTGTTGACCATAATGCTGCGGTAGTGTAATGGTCAGCATGATTGCCCAGTAAGCAAGAAGACCTGGGTTCGAGCCCCAACTGCAGTACAAATTTTAATTCACTTCTTCAGCTTCCAACCTTATCGTGATCTGATTATGTCCAATAAACGTTCGGGTATTCATGTTGGGCGATTCGGGTGGCCAGGTAATTCCCTCGGAAAGTCCAGAATGTTCTTCAAACCAATCACGAACGATTGTGGCGCAGTTAGATGGCGCATCGCCATCCATAAAAATTCTTTCGTTGTTTGGGAACATCAAGTCCATGAACAGCTGCTAATGGCCTGAAAGTAGCTGAACGTAGCAGTTTCCAATCAATGATCGATTCACTTGGACCAGAGAACTCAGTCAGCATGTAAAAACAGCCCACATTACGAGCTGGAATCCAAAATTTTGGGGACTGGTGCTGCCATCTGGAAAGTAGGACTAGTAGATCTTTGCACCGCTAGGTGGCGAGAGCTGCATATCTGATGAGTCAGTGTGCGGAGTGGCATTCAGCTGGGAGGACGAGTTGCGTGTCCACAGTGATTTCCACAATGCTCTGTGTTTGGTGCATAGCGATTTTACGATGGATCCGCGAACATAACAGCGCGTGTGTATCAAATTCTGTGCGAATCTCGGGAAAAGTGCTACGGGGACCCTTGCAATGATTTAACAAGTGTTTGGGGGACAGAGCATGAGCTGTATGCGTGTGTATGAGTGGCATGCTCGGTTCAGGGCCGGCTGTACAGAGGTCGAAGATGATGCTCACACCCGAAGGCCCGTGAGCTGCACAAAGCCAGACATTGTTGCCAAACTTCAACAATTGGTTCGTGAGGATTGATGTCGAATCATTCAAGACCATGTGGATGAAGTGGGTATTGGTTATGAGACACATATCAACAAATGTTGTCTGATGAATTGGGCATGCATCTTGTCCATGAAAAATTTGTGCCAAGGATCTTGACTGCTGATCAAAAGTATTGAAGTGTGCACGGGCCTTCGTCAGACTGCATCTGATGATCCAACCTTCTTGTCACGGGTTATCACCGGCGATGAGAGCTGGTTTATAGTTATGACCCTGAGAGGAAGCAACAATCGTCCCAGTGGAAGAGCCCAGGCTCTCCAAGACCCAAAAAAGCGAGACAGGTGGAGAGCGAAGTGAAGAGCATGATCATCGTTTTCCTTGATACCAAGGGAATTGTGCACAAAGAATTTGTCCCACCCAACCAGACAGTGAATTCCGCGTACTACTGTGACTTTTGCGATGGCTCTGTGAAAACGTGCGGCGACGACAGCCGGAACGTTGGTGTCAAGGAAACTGGCTGCTGCATCACGACAACACGCCGTGTCACACGTCCTTGCTCACCAGGACCTTTTTGGAAAAAAACAACATGGCGGTTGTACCCCACCCAGCCGGCCGGAGTGGCCGACCGGTTCTAGGAGCTACACTCTGGAACCGCGCGACCGCTACGGTCGCAGTTTCGAATCCTGCTTCGTGCATGTATGTGTGTGAAGTCCTTAGGTTACTTAGGTTTAAGTAGTTCTCAGTTCTAGGGGACTGATGACCTCAGATGTAAAGTCCCATAGTGCTCAGAGCCATTTTTGAATACATCCAGCAAATAAATGAGGACTTAGGTTGCAAGTGCTACTCTGAGATGAAGAGGTTGCCACAGGAGAGGAATTCGTGGCGATGAAACCAGTCAGAAGACTGATGACCAAAAAAAAATTAAAGCGATACTACTCCTATATGTAAATATGAACATATCGCTAATCCACGATTTATGTCAGCTCAGTGTATCTTCAAGAACGAAGTGCGCGTCGATATCCGCATCCAGTGACTTCCACCAGCTAAGGATGACACGGCGGTCGGTCGGTGCCTTTTGGCTTTCCGGGAGGATGACACAGCGGTCGGTGGGAGCCTTTTGGCTTTCCGGGACACAGAGGTACAGTGTTTCTTCACGAACGCATTTCTCTAAGTGTTTCCATATTTCTGTGCAACTACTGTGGCTACATGTATGATGTACGCGGCTCGGGGTTAGTCCAACCTCGCAGGCCAGAGAACTGGAAGCAGATGTTCGGCCGATTACCGGAGGGCGGTCAGTCGTGTACACAGCGCAGCTCGCGGTCGATGGCTGGAGCTGTTTGCCCTCAAAGTCTGCCGGGAGATGCAGACGCGGCGGGCCGGAACATTTGTTTGGCCTGCGGTCTGCCGCGAGCAAAAGTCAACATCATCATCAGTCTCCGGTCCGGCGGGGCGATTCGCGAACCAGCCAGCCCTCACCCGCGCACCGGCCGCGATTAACTTCCCCCGGGAAAAACGGCAGGAGCACCAACACGAGAACAACACAAAGCCGACGCGACCTCATATCTCTGCATCGCGTTGTTACACTAAAATTGCTACACCACGAAGGTGACGTACTACAGACGCGAAATTTAACCGACAGGAAGAAGATGCTGTGATATACAAATGATTAGCTTTCCAGAGCATTCACGCAAGGTTGGCGCCAGTGGCGACACCTACAACGTGCTGACATGAAGAAAGTTTCCAAGCGATTTCTCAAACAGAAACAGCAGTTGACCGGCGTTGCCTGGTGAAACGTTGTTGTGATGCCTCGTGTAAGGAGGAGAAATGCGTACCATCACGTTTCCGACGTTGATAAAGGTCGGATTGTAACCTATCGCGATTGCGGTTTATCGTATCGCGACGTTGCTGTTCGCGTTGGTCGATTTCCAATGACTGATAGCAGAATATGGAATTGGTGGGTTCAGGAGCGTAATACGGAACGCCGTGCTGGATCCCAACGGCCTCGCATCACTAGCAGTCGAGATGACAGGCATCTTATCTGCCCGTCTGTAACGGATCGTGCAGCCACGCCTCGATCCCTGAGTCAACAAATGGGGACTGCAAGACGACAACCATCTGCACGAACAGTTCGACGACGTTTGCACCAGCACGGACTATCAGCTTGGAGACCGTGGCTGCGGTTACCCTTGACGCTGCATGACAGACAGGAGCGCCTGCGATGGTGTACTCGACGACGAACATGGGTGCACGAATGGCAAAACGTCATTTTTTCGGCTGAATCCAGGTTCTGTTTACAGGAACGTGATGGTGGCATCCATGTTTGGCGACATTGTGGTGAACACACATTGGATGCGTGTATTCGTCATCACCATACTGGCGTATCACCTGGCGTGATGGTGTGGGGTGCCACTCGCTACACGTCTCGATCACCTCTTGTTTGCATTGACGACACTTTGAACAGTGGACGATACATTTGAGATGTGTTACGACCCGTGACTGTACCCTTCATTCGATCCCTGCGATACCCTACATTTCAACAGGATAATGCACGACCGCATGTTGCAGGTGATGTACGGGCCTTTCTGGATACAGAAAATATTCGACTGCTGCCCTGGCCAGCACATTCTCCAGATCTCTCACCAATTGAAAACGTCTGGTCAATGGTGGCCGAGCAACTGGCTCGTCACAATACCGCAGTCACTACTCTTGATGAACTGTGGTATCGTGTTGAAGCTGCATGGGCAGCTGTACCTGTACACGCCATCCTAGCTCTGTTTGACTCAATGCCTAGGCGTATGAAGGCCGTTATTATGTCCAGAGGTGGTTGTTCTGGGTACTGATTTCTCAGGATCTATGCACCCAAACTGCTTGAAAATGTAATCACATGTCAGTTCTAGTATAATATATTTGTCCAATGAATACCCGTTTATCATCTGCATTTCTTCTTGGTGTAGCAATTTTTTTGACCAGTAGTGTATACTGTTGACTACACTGATGTCCAAAACTAAAGTGGGTGTTAAGCCCCCCTTACACGATGCGCGTAAACCGTATATTTATGCACCAGCGCCCCAAGCGTGAGTATCTGTAACCAGAGGCTGGTCCACGTAGATGTATTACACCAACCACGCGGAATAAACCAGGGTGAGTCAAATGGAAACTTTAAATATTTTTAAAATATAATTTATATTGCAGAAGTGGTACAAAGCCGTATCACTTTTCAACATCATTCCCCCCCCCCCTCTCCCCCCGCGCTCAATACAAGTCCTCCAGCGCTTACAAAGCTCATAAATTCGTCTAGAAAAAATTCTTTTGGTAGTCCGCGCAACCACTGATGCACCGCGTGGCGTACCTCTTCATCAGAACGGAACTGGTTTCCTCCCATTGCGTCTTTGAGTGGTCCAGACATATGGAAATTACTTGGGGTAAGGTCTGGTGAGTATGGTGAATGAGGAAGACACTCAAAATGCAGGTCTGTGATTGTTGCAACTGTGGTACGGGCAGTGTGGATCCTTGGATTGTCATGTTGCAAAAGGACACCTGCTGACAGCAATCCACGTCGCAGGCCGCAGATGATTTTTTAGGAGATCTGTGTGTGACGCACTGTTGACAGTGGTCCCTCTAGGCATGTAATGCTCCAAAATGACGCCATTTTCGCCCCGAAAGAGATTCAGCACAACCTTCCCTGCTGATGGTTCTGTTCGAAACTTCTTTCGATTTGGTGATGAGGAATGGCGCCATTCCTTGCTCGCTCTCTTCGTTTCCCGTTGGTGGAAGTGAACCCAGGTTTCGTCCCCAGTAACGATTCTTGCAAGGAAGCCATCACCTTCTCGTTCAAAGCGCCGAAGAAGTTCTTCACAAGCATCAACACGTCGTTCTCTCATTTCAGGACTCAGCTGCCGTGGCACCCATCTTGCAGACAGTGTGTGTCAATGGAGCACATCATGCACAGTGTGGTGTGCTGACCCACGGCTAATCTGTAAACATGCTGCAATGTCATTCAGTGTCACTCGGCGGTTTTCCTTCACTATGGCTTCAACTGCTGCAATGTTCTGTGGAGTCACAACTCGTTGTGCCTGACCTGGACGAGGAGCATCTTCCACTGAAGTCACACCATTTGCGAACTTCCTACTCCATTCGCAGACTTGCCGCTGTGACAAACATGCATCAGCGTACTGAACCTTCACTCGTCGATGAGTTTCAATAGGTTTCACACCTTCACTACGCAAAAACCGAACAACAGAACGATGTTCTTCCCTGGTGCAAGTCGCAAGTGGGGCGGCCATCTTTATACTGATACTGCGAAGGTATGTGTGCATCTGCACTATGCTGCCACCTACAGGCCATTCTGGACGCTGTTTGTAGCACGCTTACCAACATACAGAATAACAGCGCGAAATTTCGTTTTGTTATTACAAATTTAAGGTTTTCATTTGACTCACCCTCGTACCTGGCGCACATGCGCAGTAAACGGAAACGACTGGCGGAGCGCAAATAGAACCATCTGATATTTTGTAAAGTCGTTCGTTCTACTGCGCGAAACACAAGGGGGAACGTGTGACGTACTCGAACGTCATTCGTTAAAATTATTTTTGCGAGCTCGAGGTTCCTATATAATAACTAATTGTTGTTTATCAATATTTATTCGTTGTTATTCCGCTGTGTAGATTACTATTGTTCTGAATTACAGAGTCAACAGTTGGTTTTAAATTACGACACTTGATCATGCAGGTATATGTATATCTAAATTCAAATTTGCACACCATTTTGCACATGAAGGATCAACTTGTTTTTGGAGCAGTGACAGAACGACGATGAAAACAAAAAGACAGACGTTGTTTGAGTTCCAATCTGGCTGAAAAGAAGGGACAAAGGCAGCGGACTATATTCATTGCTTATGAAAGAACTAAGCCTCGAAGATCCGCTAGAATTTCAGAGTTTCGTGAGGATAGACATGGCCTGTTTCTTGACTTCCGCAAGGCGTTTGATACAGTTTCCCACAGCCGTTTAATGAAGAAAGTAAGAGCATATGGATTATCTGACCAATTGTGTGATTGGATTGAAGAGTTCCTAGATAACAGAACGCAGCATGTCATTCTCAATGGAGGGAAGTCTTCCGAAGTAAAAGTGATTTCATTCAGGTGTGCCGCAGGGGAGTGTCGTACGACCGTTGCTATTCACAATATATATAAAGTACCTTGTGGATAACATCGAAAGTTCACTGAGGCTTTTTGCAGATGATGCTGTAGTATATCGAGAGGTTGTAACAATGGAAAATTGTACTGAAATGCAGGAGGGTCTGCAACGAATTGACGCATGGTGCAGGGAATGGCAACTGAATCTCAATGTAGACAAGTGTAATGTGCTGCGAGTACATAGAAAGAAAGATCCTTTATAATTTAGCTACAATATAGCAGGTCAGCAACTGGAAGCAGTTAATTCCATAGAATATCTGGGAGTACGCATTAGGAGTGATTTGAAATGGAATGATCATATAAAGTTGATCGTCGGTAAAGCAGATGCCAGACTGAGATTCATTGGAAGAATCCTAAGGAAATGCAATCCGAAAACAAAGGAAGTAGGTTTCATTATACTTGTTCGCCCACTGCTTGAATATTGCTCACTGGTGTGGGATCCGTACCAGATAGGGTTGATAGAAGAGATAGAGAAGATCCGACGGAGAGCAGCGCGCTTCGTTACAGGATCATTTAGTAATCGCGATAACGTTACGGAGATGATAGATAAACTCCAGTGGAAGACTTTGCAAGAGAGACGCTCAGTAGCTCTGTACGGGCTTTTGTTGACATTTCGAGAACATACCTTCACCGACGAGTCAAGCAGTATATTGCTCCCACCTACGTATATCTCGCGAAGAAACCATAAGGATAAAATCAGAGAGATTAGAGCCCACACAAAGACATACCGACAATCTTTATTTCTACGAACAATACGAGACTGTAATAGAAAGGAGAACCAATAGGGGTACTCAAAGTACCCTCCTCCACACACCGTCAGGTGGCTTGCGGAGTATGGATGTAGATGTAATTGCAGAAGGTGCTATCTAAGGTAGAAGATGGAATTAACAAGTGTGACACAGTCATGAGGGAGGCCGTATCACATTCTCGAAAGTAACAACTAAGTATACAGGGAGAGTCACCTAACGTTACCGCTGGATATTTTTCGTAAACCACATCAAATACTGACGAACCGATTACACAGACCGAACGTGAGGAGAGGGGCTAGTATAATTGGTTAATATAAACCATAAAAAAATGCACGGAAGTATGTTTTTTAACACAAACCTAGGTTTTTTTAAATGGAACCCCGTTAGTTTTGTTAGCACGTCTGAACATAGAAACAAATACGTAATCAGTACCGTTTGTTGCATTGTAAAATGTTAATTACATCCGGAGATATTGTAACCTAGAGTTGACGCTTGAGTGCCACTCCTCTGCTGTTCGATCGTGTGTATCGGAGAGCACCGAATTACGTAGGGATCCAAATGGAACGGTGATGGACCTTAGGTACAGAAGAGACTGGAACAGCACATTACGTCCACATGCTAACACCTTTTTATTGGTCTTTTTCACTGACGCACATGTACATTACCATGAGGGGTGAGGTACACGTACACACGTGGTTTCCGTTTTCAATTACGTTCGACGTACTGAAAAAATGCGAAAAATCACCAACACGTAAATATGATCATCGAAACCGGACGTATGCCACGTGACTGTGAGAGCTGATCCCTTTGCTGCGAGTTACCAGTAGGATACCAGTCGTGATATGCATGAGGCATACGTCCACATGCCCATACAGGGCCTCTCAATTACGGGGCAATCTTGTGTCACACAGCTGGTACGAGGAGGTTTCATAAAGTAAATTACACGTTATTATGGAAGGCTAAGTAATGTTTATTGAATACTGCACTACACTTCGAAGTGAGACGGGTGCTCGACACTATTTTTCAACATGCAGGGTGTTTTGTTTTAACCTGAGTCAACTAAGTATCTCGAAATCGACGTATCTTTCGAAAAAATGTTCCAGGTGGAAAGTTAAGATTAGTGAAGGCGACATCTGCCTTTGCTACTACCGGCCACCTCGTAACAATCCCCCATGGACGGGGTCAACTTTGTATTTGTGTCTACTGCATCCTCTAAACGACAAATATCAAGTGGGCCTGTTTTTGTAATTAAAAACTGACACATTTCATTCTGCACTTCATCTACGATGTAAACCTTCGTGTTCTGACATCCATGTTCAAAATTTACTTTACTGTTTAGAGTAAACAGATTTGTTCCCGCATGATAAGACCAGTTTTGTGCGAAATATGTAATGCGTCACTATCACAAGGCATATTTAAAGACAGACTACAATATGCCGTTGTTAAACCCCGCTTTCAGAAATGTGATAAGTGAGACGTCAGTAAATACTGACCTATTTAACTGGTGACATCATTTTCCAAAATTTTTGAGAAGGTGATGTATTCTAGAAGAGTATCTCACCTAGGCAACAAAAACATCCTCAGCAAATCACAGTTTGGGTTTCAGAAGCGTTGCTCTACTGAGAATGCCGTTTACATGTTCACACACCAAGCATTAAATAACAAAATAGCACTGGTAGGTATTTTCTCTGACCTATGCAAGGTATTTGATTGTGTGAATCATAGTATACTCCTACATACATTGAAGTTTTATGGGATTGATGGCATATCTAACCAAAAGAATGCAGAAAGTTGTACATAGTAGTAATTCAACCAGGAGATTCCAGAGATATAATTCTGACTAGGGAGAAACCACGCATGGGGTTCCCCAAGGCTCAATCTTAGGTCCACTACTGTTTCTCATACTGTATATGTAAGGATCTACCGTTTAATGTACAACAAGCAGAATTAGTTGTTTTTGCAGATGACGCTAGTATTGCAATCACCTTCAGCATACATACAGAAATGGGAGAAGTTGTGAACAAAATTCTCAGAAGTATCATTGACTGGCTTTCTGCGAATAGTCTCACCCTGAATTTCACAAAGACACATGATATTCAATTCTGCACCTCTAGGGGTACTGCACCAGTGATAGGTGATGAAATAATTCAAAATTCTTAGGTGTCCATATTGATGAGAATTCAAACCGGAAAAAATACATTTTGGAACTCCTAAAACAATTTAGTTCAACCACATTTGCACTTAGAATCATAGCAAATTTTGTGGAGAGAGAAATCAGTAATAGTTTGTTTATTTTCATTCAGTAATGTCATAAGGAATAATGACCTGGGGTAACTCATCCTTAAGAAAGAAGGTCTTCATTGCCCAAAAACGTGCTGTAAGAGTAATATGTGGTGCTCATTGCCCTTGCGCCTCCGATCTCTGCACAAACCATGCCATCCTAACGCAATACTACTAGAGAACATGGCGCCACCTATATAACGCGCAACGGTTCACGAAACTTTCCGATTCATAAACAGGGGTTTTTCTCTTTTTGCCTCGAGGAAATTTACTTTATTTGAACTCGGAATAAGTTCAAGCATTCCGCAGGTAACCGCTGTTAGGGATATTGGTCTGAAGTCTCGCGGGCGCATTCTTTTACCCTTATTATACACAAAAGTCGCTTTCGCTTTTTTCCAGTCGCTTGGGATTTTGCGCCGGCCGAGAGATAAAAGCGAGCTAAGTAATGGCCCGGGATTCCATATGGACCTGGCCGCTTATATGTTTTCAACTCCTCCAGTTGCTTCTCTACACCAGGGTTGGCTATTACTACACTGATCAGCCAGGACATCACAACCACCTACCTAATAGACTGCATGTTCACCCTAGGCTCGGGTAACAACTGTGACGCGTCATGGCACGGAAACAATGATGCCTCGGTAGATCTCTGGAGGGATTTGGCCCCACATCTACACACACACACATTACCTAACTCACGTAAATTCCTGTAAGGGGGCAAAGAGCTCCGATGCCACGTTCCATCACATCCCAGATGTATTCTGTTTCATTCAGATATGACGAGTTTAGGGGCCATTACAGAACAAGAAAAAAGAGAAACGCAACTCCCGTGTTAAAAGTGGGAAACACAGACAGACAGCAGCGCCTCGAATGGTATGGAGATGAACCAAAATATGAAAACATTGCGGGTTGCATCCCCCCCCCCTAATTATGTTGTAGGTTTTTATTTTTCTTTTAATTCTATTACCTTATTTTTCTGGGCGTACTTTGTAATTGTTTAGGCTGGCATCATAATAAAATAATTTAAATGCAGCTATAGCACACTGTACTACAGCAGAGAGAAACCTATTCAGTAATACACTCCTGGAAATTGAAATAAGAACACCGTGAATTCATTGTCCCAGGAAGGGGAAACATTATTGACACATTCCTGGGGTCAGATACATCACATGATCACACTGACAGAACCACAGGCACATAGACACAGGCAACAGAGCATGCACAATGTCGGCTCTAGTACAGTGTATATCCGCCTTTCGCAGCAATGCAGGCTGCTATTCTCCCATGGAGACGATCGTAGAGATGCTGGATGTAGTCCTGTGGAACGGCTTGCCATGCCATTTCCACCTGGCGCCTCAGTTGGACCAGCGTTCGTGCTGGACGTGCAGACCGCGTGAGACGACGCTTCATCCAGTCCCAAACATGCTCAATGGGGGACAGATCCGGAGATCTTGCTGGCCAGGGTAGTTGACTTACACCTTCTAGAGCACGTTGGGTGGCACGGGATACATGCGGACGTGCATTGTCCTGTTGGAACAGCAAGTTCCCTTGCCGGTCTGAGAATGGTAGAACGATGGGTTCGATGACGGTTTGGATGTACCGTGCACTATTTAGTGTCCCCTCGACGATCACCAGTGGTGTACGGCCAGTGTAGGAGATCGCTCCCCACACCATGATGCCGGGTGTTGGCCCTGTGTGCCTCGGTCGTATGCAGTCCTGATTGTGGCGCTCACCTGCACGGCGCCAAACACGCATACGACCATCATTGGCACCAAGGCAGAAGCGACTCTCATCGCTGAAGACGACACGTCTCCATCCGTCCCTCCATTCACGCCTCCATTCACCACTGGAGGCGGGCTGCACGATGAGCGTGAGCGGAAGACGGCCTAACGGTGTGCGGGACAGTAGCCCAGCTTCATGGAGACGGTTGCGAATGGTCCTCGCCGATACCCCAGGAGCAACAGTGTCCCTCATTTGCTAGGAAGTGACGGTGCGGTCCCCTACGGCACTGCGTAGGATCCTACGGTCTTGGCGTGCATCCGTGCGTCGCTGCGGTCCGGTCCCAGGTCGACGGGCACGTGCACCTTCCGCCGACCACTGGCGACAACATCGATGTACTGTGGAGACCTCACGCCCCACGTGTTGAGCAATTCGGCGGTACGTCCACCCGGCCTCCCGCATGCCCACTATACGCCCTCGCTCAAAGTCCGTCAGCTGCACATACGGTTCACGTCCACGCTGTCGCGGCATGCTACCAGTGTTAAAGACTGCGATGGAGCTCCGTATGCCACGGCAAACTGGCTGACACTGACGGCGGCGGTGCACAAATGCTGCGCAGCTAGCGCCATTCGACGGCCAACACCGCGGTTCCTGGTGTGTCCGCTGTGCCGTGCGTGTGATCATTGCTTCAACAGCCCTCTCGCAGTGTCCGGAGCAAGTATGGTGGGTCTGACACACCGGTGTCAATGTGTTCTTTTTTCCATTTCCAGGAGTGTATTTTCAGTCTATTTTTGACGTTTGCGTCTGACAGACAAGAAAACATGACAGGAGCAGCGACTATCAGGCGCAAACGTCAAAAATAGACTTTTAAATTGACATGCTTATATTGTTATCTATCAACGTGTAAAAGCTCCAGCATGTTTTATGGCTCATAAGAACTAGATGCAACACTTGAAACTGAGAGTAAGTCGAAACAAGCTTGTAGTGTAAATAATTGAAGCAAAAGAAAAATAACATTGTAGCAGCTAAACTGGACTACAAATATTCCTGAATAATGTCATAATTTTTACCTCATACAAGCTGCTGGATCAATGGACAAAAAAAAGCCTATTATTAAGAGAGTAAGGAGCAGTTAAAGAGGTTCAATTAAGAAATATTTATCACAGTATTAATTAATGAAGAATTCTAAAATTTGTTACAACTATGTTTCAAGACTAGTAAGTTTCAGGAGTAGTAACTTCTGAGTAACTGCCCAGCAAACTTGCACTACTGACCATTAATTTCTTAAAAAGGTTTCTACATCTTACTACTGTAAATGCTTCAACACAAAAAAGAAAACATCAATATCAAGTACCAAAAGCAGGAAGGGTGGATAAAAACAGTGAAATGAAAACCAAACTTACTTTTTATTTATTTCTCAAGCACACAAAAAAAATTTTCTTTTAACTGTTATAAAGCTTTAAACCGTTTTTCACAAGGAACACCTGTCACATGTTTTGGAAACACACCGCTCTTTAGCCTATGCCTACTTTTATTCATAAAATCTTCTTCGAAAAAATTATCTTCACGAACAAAATGAGAAGAACAGTTCATATCTAGTGACAGTTTACAAACACTCTTCCACTTTAGGAGCAACTCTTGATGCTGTTTTGGAAACCTGTAGAAATGCAAATTTCCTCCGTTGAACCCCCCTAATAGCCAGATGAACAGCCGGGGAACTTGCAGGAGTATTTCAATGTCAATCTGTTGTGTTGAAGATTCTGAAAAAAACCTTAAAATCTTCATTAATTAAAACTAATACAGACATATCAAAGTTATTTAAATAAACAAACGGAAACCACACTGTTTAATTCACGACAGAAGAGAATACATTTCATTTATAGGTTACGAGATTATTTAATGAAAAGTTAAAGGTCTTACCTTACAATTAATTGTGGACATTTTTCAGCAGGAAATCTCTTCAATTCCACGGTGAACTTTATGAATTTAAAGTAAAAAATCTGTTTATAATGAAGATGAGTAGTATGTAAATATGAAACAAATACAAAGACGACTGTAACCGAGGACCACAGATTTCAGTGCAGAGCAAGACGATAGAATACTTCAAAACAGCCACCATTGGAGTTTAGACAGCTCTCATTGGTCAATTCCAGTTTCGTTTGCCCCCTAGCGCTTGTAGTGGTCTGGAATGGAACTACGTGGCTTGTTGCCTCTTCGCCCTTGTAGCTTTCACCCCCGTGGGGGCCACCACATCGGCTGGCACTCAGCTCTGTGTTCCTCAAACCACTCCATCCAACTCCTGGCCTCGTGACATGGCGCAGCATGGTACCTCGCCCGAGCTCCACTGGACCTATAGATTCCCACATGAATGTTCTGCAGAGCATCCTGGAACTGCTGCCAGCTTGTCTCTGCCCCACAGTACACGTGTCAAGGAGCTGCTCCCCTGGAGGACGAACGATTCGCACCCTCGCATCAGCATGATGAAGAAGGTACCGGAATTTGTCAGATCGTGCAACACTCTTCCACTGCACCAACATCCAGTGCCGATGGTCACATGCCTGTTTTAGTCATAGTAGCCGATGTCGTGGTGTTGAACATTGGCACATGCGCGGGGCGTCGGCTGCGGAGGCCCGTCGTTACGCTACGGTCGCAGGTTCGGATCCTGCCTCGGGCATGGATGTGTGTGATGTCCTTAGGTTAGTTAGGTTCAAGCAGTTCTAAGTTCTAGGGGACTGATGACCTCAGATGTTAAGTCCCATAGTGCTCAGAGCTATTTGAACCATTTTTGAACATCAAGGATAATATGAACTTAATGGCGCCGTAGTCCCGTGGTTAGCGTGAGCAGCTGCGGAACGAGAGGTCCTTGGTTCAAGTCTTCCTTCGATTGAAAATTTTACTTTCTTTATTTTCGAGAAGTTATGATCTGTCCGTTCATTCATTGACGTCTCTGTTCACTGTCATAAATTTAGTGTCTGTGTTTTGCGACCGCACCGCAAAACCGTGCGATTAGTAGACGAAAGGACGTGCCTCTCGAATGGGAACCGAAAACATTTGATTGCAAGGTCATAGATCAACCGATTCCTCCACAAGAAAACACGTCTTATATATTCTATGCGACAATGGTGACGGCATGTGCGTCACATGACAGGAATATGTTGTCGACCCACCTAACTTGTGCACTTGGCGAATAGGTAAAAGATTCTTCTACCTTGCCCGATTTAGGTTTTCTTGTGGATGTGATAATCACTCGCAAAAAAGTGATGAAAACATAAGAGTTTGTCACATAAACTGCAACAAATGAATGCAACAGTTTCACAGTCGCACAGTTTTCCCTGTGGTCTGTCAAAACACGTTTTTAACGTGTTCAAATTTTTTCCGTTTAGGTGTAGCGTCCCCATACTACGGCGCAGTTACCTCGTATCGGACTGACGGATGGACAGATAATAATTGTCTGAAAATAAAAAATTAAACTTTTCACTAGAGGGAATACTTGAACCAAGGACCTCTCGCTCCGGAGCTGCCCACTCTAACCACGGGACCACGGCGCCCCTGTGCTCACAATTTCCTTGATGTTGCCTATCTTGCGCATGGACTACTCAGTTTGCATATTTTGCTTGTTTTTTCCATAGTCCCACACAACTTCTTCCTGTTTTCTCGATCGATCTGTGTTCAGTTTTTCAAGGCCTATCCACTGTACCAACTTGCAACTAAATCTGAGGGGGGTGCGATGGGGAGGTTCCCTTGTAAGCAACGTATCAACAAGCTGACTATGCAATGATTAATATTTGTCATATCCCGACAATCGCTTCTCGCTCGCTTTAAGCATCAAGATGATTACTATGCCGCTCATATAAGTCATTGATAGTTATTATCAAGTTAATGCCCGTAAATTGCGGTTCAAATGGCTCTGAGCACTATGGGACTTAACTACTGTGGTCATCAGTCCCCTAGAACTTAGAACTACTTAAACCTAACTAACCTAAGGACATCACACACATCCATGCCCGAGGCAGGATTCGAACCTGCGACCGTAGCGGTCACGCGGTTCCAGACTGAAGCGCCTAGAGTCGCACGGCCACACCGGTCGGCGTAAATTGCGGTTAATGTTACTGAATCACACACGCGACGATAACGCCCGATATCCAGCCGCGTATCTTAAACTCCGCGCCGATATTTGAGAATTGGAGCGCTATTTGTTTCCACCAAGTCGTGCCGTGGTTCCCTAGAGTAATTTTTAAGTCAACTGCGGGTTGTAAATTAACAATTCTATGCCCATTCATGAAAGCTACAGCAGATCCGCACTCGACGAACTCTTGATCGCGCACTCGAGCAACACGGAAGTTTTTTTCCTTACAAAGAGAAAACATATATGCAACAAGGTTATATGCTACGTCAAGACATATTTATATCTACGTCATTAAAACTCATTACCTATTAAATGTTGTACATAATTGAATTTTTTACTCTGCAAATAATCTGTTGTGACTTGGCAAGACAGCCAAGCCACTATAAGAGGAAGCCTGGCGTGACGCGTTAAGCTCATGCAGGATGGCGTGAGGTCTGGAACAGGTCAAGGTCTTATAGTAGCAAAAATAGTACGTAGCTTCTGGAATACTTAACTTTAATCCATAATTGGTGAACATCGGTCTGACGGTATATGCATCACAAGATAAATAGCAATTGATAATGGCGCTAGGTCGTAGCAAATGACGTAGCTGAAGGCTATGCTAAACTGTCGTCTCGGCAAATGAGAGCGTATTTTGTCAGTGAACCATCTCTAGCAAAGTCGGCTTTACAACTGGGGCGAGTGCTAGGGTGTCTCTCTAGACCTGCCGTGTGGCGGTGCTCGGTCTGCTATCACTGACAGTGGCGACACGCGGGTCCGACGTATACTAACGGACCGCGGCCGATTTAAAGGCTACCACCTAGCAAGTGTGGTGTCTGTCGGTGACACCACATAATCAATAAAATTTAGACATGAATTACATGTATAAAAAAAATCTCAAGTTGATATGACGTCATGGGCCACTATTTGTTTCGACTCCCCTGCACTCACGTGACGCAAAGTAGATCCGACTTTGTTGGACATATCTATTGTTACAGTGTTCAAACATACTTGTACTCTGCCCGGTATTAAAATCTGATGTTAGTTCTGCCACAGTTCACCGCCTGCACTGTTTTCTCTGTCGGCCGAGCCTACGACGTCCGATATCTGTAATGAGGGGGTGGCCACCCAACCCATGTCGTCTGGACGTGGTTTCACCTCGCTTTCATCACCTGTTAAGACATTCACCACAGCAGTCCTCAAACACCCGGCAAGCGCCATAGTTTCTGGGCCGTCACAATCTGCCGGCGGTCAAATTCAGATAGATCGCGTTCCTTCCCCATTCCACACATGGACAGCACACTCATTGATACTACAATGTAACGTTGTTGCTTTAATTTGCTATGAAAGCGGTACTGATAGACAATAAAAGCGGTTTAAAAGCTGTGAGCTATCTGAGGAAGTTAACCTTGCATTACTGCGCAACTGTTTCACCAGGCATCCAGTCTAGCTTACCAAATTCCCAACCAGACTAACATTAATTATAATCTTTTAATAGTCATACGACATATATATATATATATATATATATATATATATATATATATATAAGAGAATTTAAATAAAATCAGTTTATATTTGGAAATTTATTTTAACATTGATCATTGAATTTTCAGCATATTAAATTTGATTCATAACTAACCGGTGCCTTATTTAGGATTGTGAAAATGTGAGATTGTAATCTTACGGAACACATCAAATATGGAGGCAAGATTGGGAGACTGCATACAACACTGCATTCATAAAACAACACACGAAGAACGTTGAAACATATGCAAGAGGAAATTAACCACAACCAACCGATTGAATTTTCACCCAAAGAAGTTACGTTCGTAGCGCAATCCTATCCGTCATGAAAGTACCACACACCGGTATGCTAAATTCATACTGACTCTCTGTGAAATCTTCCCGAAAAGAATAGCTGAGGGCTACTTTGATGATTACACCACATGCTTCACGTGGTCAACTTGGTTTACACAAAGAGCGTAACTCCACAATAATTTTGATAATTAAAATAAATTAGATCGAAAAGCAATTTACAAAAGAAAAACCTCGAACTGGTTACTATCGTCTTACTATTAACCTGATGGGTCAAACAATTGTATAAGAACGTGGTACTGGTCTCACAAAGTACACCCCACGTGGGTTGAACATAAAGAAAAGTTGCTATATTGAAAAATATTGTCAAGACGAGACGTATTAATCTCACGCACGTTCGCATTTAAGATTGATGAACTTAGAGTTACTAATCAACACGTAATTCCACTTTACTCAGAAAGTAGTGACAAAGCAACTACCGGAATATATTCTGAACTTCACACGAGAATTTCACTGCGCTGCAATTTAAGATAACATTAGATATTTTAGAGCTAAACCTGAAATAAAGGTGATTAAATTTTCAGTTAGGCTGAACTTTAGAAATCCATTGTCCTACGGGCTTAGCAGAGACGCGCTTAGCCGGAGATCTTACCACTTCAGACGCTCGCCACGGACAGACTGCCCTGGTCCCTTCCTGAGGGTGGCTCACAAATACAAACGGAAGTGGCCAGAGGGGCAGCTTCCTATACCAACATGACAAGGGACGGACAGGACCATACTAAGGATAGAAACCTCTTTGCTTTTAGAAAGCGTAGCTACCTGTTCTGACGTTGGTCCTACTGTTCTCTAGCAGACAGGCTTGTCTGCTACCCTCAAGCATGCAACTAGAAACACATTTGCTCATTCATCCTCTCACACAGAAGGGAAGGGGGATGACGTTATCTTATCGTATACAGTATATAAAAGAAAGCGGATGTAGGTTCCGTATAAGACTGTGTGACATGAATTACATATAAACTGTGTTTTAAAGTGTAGTAGTGTGACAGATCGTTCTTGTTTATGTGTAAAAGTAACACGTTCCACTACGCAGTCTCCTCCCAGATAGTCAGAAACGCCACAGTAAATTTAGACAAGGAATTTATGCCGTAAATGACAACAGATTTAAGAAATTAACATGAAAGGAATCCAACAGAGACCTTTCAACATGCACCGTGCGTGTGTCTGACTAGCAACTCATTCCTCGCCAGATGACGCTGCTATCGCGTGGACGAGCTACCGAGCGAGGTGGCGCAGTGGTTAGACACTGGACTCGCATTCGGGAGGACGACGGTTCAATCACGCGTCCGGCCATCCTGATTTAGGTTTTCCGTGATTTCCCTAAATCGCTCCAGGCAAATGCCGCGATGGTTCCTGTGAAAGGGCACAGCCGACTTCCTTCCCCGTCCTTCCGTAATCCGATGAGACCGATGACCTCGCTGTTTGGTCTCATCCCCCAAACAACCCAACCCTGGACGAGCTTATATGGATAGTGTAGGTCGGTTGTCATAACTGATCAGTGTATGTTCTCCATATAGTAGTCCGTGCGACAGAGTACGATCCTACTGCTAGAATGATTTCCTAACATCTCTTATCGTGTTTGAGATAGTTTAGTATTTAAGACAGTTTAGATGTTTACTTTTAGGGGTGTCTGATTATATACACTTTGTTTTCAGATTTACCACGTTGTATAGCTTTCTAGTACACGTACTGATTGTACGACGGTGGCTTACATCATACTTGACACGGGTTGTAGTTATGGAGATGTGGCTCACTGCTTTATGCATACCACGAGTGGTACTTTACTCGTGCCTAGCAGTACAGCAACCGTGTCACCCGTCATGTTACATATAGGTTCTCTTGTTCGGGTCGTCACATTTTTTGTATTTTCTCATACTTATTAATGTTTTTACGGTGTGTTGTGATGCTCTTGTCATCTTTACGTGTGACAACTCCCTTTGTGTCTTAACGCTAACTTTTTAGTATGTATGTAGACTATTGGCGATGTTTTCACTGAAGCTGACTTCAATGCGACATCCTTTTCAATAGCTTCCACAGCGAAACTCTGTCTCGAAATCTGACGGAAAATCGAAAGAGTTTCTGGACGTACATAAAGCACACCAGCGGCAAGCCACAATCAATACATCCACTGCACGATACCAGTGGTAATAGAACCAATCACAGCGCCAATGCTACTGTCGCAGGTTCGAGTCCTGCCTCTGGCATGGATGTGTGTGATGTCCTTAGGTTAGTAAGGTTTAAGTAGTTCTAAGTTCTAGGGGACTGATGACCTCCGAAGTTAAGTCCCATAGTGCTCAGAGCCATTTGAACCATTTGAACAGCGCCAATAACGCCCAGTTGTTAAGGGGCTCCGGAATGCCCTATACTTGCAATGTTAAAATAACGCTTATAAATTACATCTTTCCTCACAAGGTATTTGAGGTAGGAAGTTGAACTTTTTATAGATTATTTATTGGAATGTGGGCTACAACTTAACACAGGGATTTTACAAAATTTAGTTCAGTTATTAAAGATGATTTTTTTTCATTTGTAATGAAAATTCACAACATTTTTTTGCAATTTTTTATTTATATATTCAAAAATATACAGTTTTTTGGAAAAAGGCTGTGTTAAATTATGCAGAAGGTACTGTGTAACATTTACTGAAAGTTTGAAACAAATATGTTTGGAAGATCCTTAGAAAACATGTAATTAGTATGAGAAAATAAAAGTTTTGGGAATCGAGCGACAAAGATTGGATTAACTTTTTAGTGCATTCCAGGTCCATAGGATGGATTATCTTCATCCTCTGGAAACTCCTCCTCCAGCTTCCTCTTGTTCCTCCTCCTGTTTACTCTTGCTTGTATTTCTAGACTCTTTACAGCCCTGTCTGCAGCCCGAAGGCGTTCCTTGTCTAAAGCAAGCATCGCTCGTTGTTGTGTTCGTAGATTTTGCTACCATTTTCTTCAGTTGCAGTTACTGCAACACTGTTCCAAAAGGTGGTCATGTATGAACACTTATCACATTTCAGTTGTATTTCACTAGCAAGTCCTATGTGCTTTATTATGGAGAGTTCCAGACCAACTTCACTACAATGAATACATCTTACACAGTTTGAAAAAATTCCTTTGAGAACCGACATATCAAATATTTCATTCACATCCGATTCGCCCATAAAACATTCATAGTTTTCACTCATTGAACCAAGCTTCTTCTGTGAAGTATTTTCTTTCCCACTTTGACTGCTATGGGCAGGTGTACTTGAGAGGTTAGGTTCACTCACTTGGTTATCGTCTTTATTGTTTACAGTAATAACACACACCTTTGGCTTTCCAACATTTCTCCTTTTCTTAAAAGCCTTCAGAGGATTTCTAATAACTTTACTTTTACTCATTATTATACTTCAACAAAACAGAGACTCAAGAAACAGAATTAATTACGAATATTTTCGAGATAACGACAGAGTAAATAAACATGAAACAATCGACAATCACACCAGCGATATATATTGAACCATCACAGGTTAGCCACAACACATACTTTATCTCACATCACTAAAATGTACCTGATGAACACGGACGTTAATAATAACACCATTTGACAGCAGTTTAACAGCGCCACAGTGGGTCACGCCCATGTAGAACACATTTCAAAAAAAAATTTAAAAATAGTTGTAGTCTTCGGAATTGAATAAATTATATATCTATTAAAAGGTAATAGTCTGCAGATTCAGAAAACGCAAAAAAGTAAAAATTGAACTTTTCATGATTTTGAACCTTTCCGGAGCCCCTTAAACGTAATTATCCCCTTTCCTGCACCATATCACAGACGTCGATTTGCAATAGTATTCTGTAACACGTACTGTGTTACAACATTACGAATTGCCGGCCGTTGTGACCGAGCGGTTCTAGGCGCTTCAGTCAGGTACCGCGCTACTGCTACGGTTGCAGGTTCTAATCCTGCCTCGGGTATGGATGTCAGTGATGTCCTTACGTTAATTTGGTTTAGGTAGTTCAGGTCTAGGGGACTGATAACCTCATATGTTAAAACCCATAGTGCTTAGAGCCATTTGAACCATTACAAAATGCCTCACAGAAGACGATTTATTGTCAAATAGCCAACACGGTTTCAGAAAGTACCGTTATTGTGAAACTCAACTAGTTCTTTACTCTCGCGAAGTAATTCAGTGCTATTGACAGGGGACGTAAAATTTGTTCCGTAGTAGCTGTGTGCCCGCGCGCTGCCCGGGTGTGTATTTATTCCAGTCGTCTGTTAGTCCAGCTCCATCCAATACAAGCATTGTGTTCTGAGTGCGATACACACGAGAAGTAGTAATCACAAACACAGTGCGATGAAACCACATCCGGTTTACTACGGAACGAAAACAGATGAGGAAGACTTTAAATAACCTAATAAGGGAACCAAATAATTGAAGATCGATAAACTTGTAGTGCACCAAGTGGCCTGACAGGAAACTAACGTCGTGTTATCGGAAGTCGATGTATTATTAGTTTCGACCCCGTGAGCAGAACGAATTCAAAAACAATCGCGTAAGCGTGCGAAAAAACGCAGTTCTCCCTACTTGTGTTCCGCTAACTTGGTTTCCGACTTCCAGTGTAATCTATACCTATAGTCCATATGCCAGTGCGGCGAGACTTTCTGAAGGCACTTCATGAATAAATATTATTGCTTTGGAATGATTGCACATTGAAATGACGTCATCTGAAAGCACTTACATGAGTGGAAGGTTGCATTATCAGTCTTTAATAAGGCTCATTTGCTGTACCAACATTTATTACAGGAAAAATATTAGCTGCTAATGGCTCACAACTCCACACGCTGAACCCTTACAGATCTCACCAGGCGATGACATCAAGCTGGTTTATGCTTCATGTTACGACCATCGCCCTATGTTTTGGAACTTGAGCTGTGATTGGCTGCCTCAAGGTCACTCTAGCCGTTCAAGGTTACTCTAGCTGTGCCCTGTTCTCTGGAAACTTGTACTGTGATTGGCTGCTTCAAGGTCACTCTAGCTGTGCCCGTTCTCCTGACACTCGAGCTGTGATTGGCTGCTTCAATGTCACTGTAGCCGTGCTGTGTTCTCCTGAAACTTGAGCTGTGATTGGCTCCTTCAAAGTCACTCCAGCCATACCGTATTGTCCTGAAACTTGCACTGTGATCGGCTGCTTCAAGGTTACTCTAGCCGTGCCATGTTCTCCTGAAACTTGCACCGTGATGGGCTGCTTCAAGGTCACTCTAGCCAAGCTGTGTTGTCCTGAAACTTGCACTGTTATTAGCTGCTTCAAGGTATTTGACTGCTGCCTGCTGCGTGCTGTTTCCTGTGGCTATACAGCAATGTATTGTTGTGAGCTGAGTGACATTTTTAAACAGACACTTGTTGCAGCCGTTTATGTACTGAAAGCCATCTGGTATCAGAGGCATGCAGAAAATAACAACCACTTTGTACTGGATAAACTGTGGAAAGAAGTTGCAATAAAATGTGGAACATATAACTTGCAGTTTAACATTGTTAATTCATGTGACAATATTTCACCAGACAATATCTTCTTCATTAAATTAACAAAAAAATGTTCAAATGTGTGTGAAATCTTATGGGACTTAACTGCTAAGGTCATCAGCCACTAAGCTTGCACACTACTTAACCTAAAGTATCCTAAGGACAAACACACACACCCATGCCCAAGGGAGGACTCGAACCTCCGCCGGGACCAGCCGCACAGTGCATTACTGCAGTGCCTTAGACCACTCGGCTAATCCCACACGGCTTAAATTAATATTGAAACAAATTCAATATTTATATAGTTTCAATAGGAGCTGCGTTGCTCCTTCTTGAAGTATGAACTCCAGGAAGTATGTCCCTGTAGTCTGTAACGTTTAGTGTACTTTCTTTGTCTGTAATGACATTATGTAAAATTCAAACAACTTTTACAAACAATTCCGCTGGCTTCAGTGGGTTTGTTTAGTATTTGCCACTTCGATGCTGCAATTCCAAAAGCGCAGTCAACAGTTTTTTGGGCTCGTGAAAGGGCTTTATTGAACTGTTCTTTCGAGTGGTCTAGACTTTTGCTGGTGTAAGGTTTCATCGGGTGTCTGAGCAGAGGGCACACTTCATCAAGACAAAGAATCCATTGATACCACTACCTGACAGGAAGTCGTCCTCAGGAATGTCAAGCAAGCGTTTTGCTACTTTGTTGTACAGAAAAGGCGCACTAAAAGTGCCACTGTTGCTTTGTTTCCCATATGCTCCAACGTCAATGAAAATGACTGTACAGTTTGCAGCACGCAAACCCTGCAGAGCTAATGCAAAGTAGCTTTTATAATTAAAGAACATGGAGTCGGACCATTTAGTGCTTACAAGGGAACCTCCCCATCGCACCCCCCTCAGATTTAGTTATAAGTTGGCACAGTGGATAGGCCTTGATAAACTGAACACAGATCAACTGAGAAAACAGGAAGAAGTTTTGTGGAACTGTGAAAAAATAAGCAAAATATACAAACTGAGTAGTCCATGGGCTATATAGGCAACATCATGGACATTTTCAGTTCAGGAGCGCCGTGGTCCCGTGGTAGCGTGAGCAGCTGCAGAATGAAAGGTCCTTGATTCAAATGTTCCCTTGAGTGAAAATTTTACTCTCTTTATTTTTGCATAGTTATTATCTGTCCGTTCGTTCATTGACGTCTCTGTTCACTGTAATAAGTTTAGTGTCTGTGGAAAGGACGTGCCTCTCCAATGGGAACCGAAAACATTTGATCGCAAGGTCATAGATCAACCGATTCCTCCACAGGAAAACACATCTGATATATTCTATACGACACTGGTGACGGCATGTGCGTCACATGACAGGAATATGTTGTCGATCCACCTAACTTGTACACTTGACGAATGGGTAAAAAGATTCTTCTACCTTGCCCGATTTAGGTTTTCTTGTGGATGTGATAATCACTCCCAAAAAAGTGATGAAAACATAAGAGTTTGTCACATAAACTGAAAATAAAAAATTAAACTTTTCACTCGATGGAAGATTTGAACCAAAGACCTTTCGTTCCGCAGTTGCTCGCGTTACCACGAGACCACGGCGCTTCTGCATTCCTTAAGTCTTTGATGTTGCCTATCTTCTCATGAACTACTCAGTTTGTAAATTTTGCTTATTTTTTCACAGTTCCACACAACTTCTTCATGTTTTCTCAATTGATCTGTGTTCAGTTTTTCAAGGCCTATCCACTGTGCCAACTTATAACTAAATCTGAGGGGGGTGCGATGGGGAGGTTCCCTTGTTAGAACTGTTATGTACTTCCCATCGATGGAACGTGTAATATTCGGGAAATCCCCATTTCTTGTAGAACATATCAGCTATTTCTTTGAATTCTTACTCCGATTCTGGTTTCATGTGCAATGGTTGTCAGGTTTGCCACTATGCAGGTAAGACCTGTTTGACAATTACAGAACCAGTGGTTGTTCCTACTCTAAATTCTCATTCTAGGCTTGCATACGAGTTCCCTGTTGCCGAGAACATAAAAGTTAAAAAAAAATCGATTTCTTTCTTCTGTCTGTCTATATACTTTTTCTACTTGATAGAATTGCTGTTTCCACAATATTTCTACAGAAATATTTTTCTCCTTATTCCAGCAATATGCGACGTTAACAAAAAAATGGAAAGTCTTTGAGAGCAGTTTATAGAAAGACTGAACAAGCGTCCTAAATAAGCTTCAGGCGATGCCGCTCACACAGATCCAATACAGTGGCCGTATTTCAATTCTATGTTTTTTCTACGAGATGATTTTGAACCCAGAGCAACTAGTGGCAAACAGAATCCAGTGATAACACTGAACAAATCAGCGGGTACAACTCAGATTCTGGTCATACCCACAGCCAGTCGACACTACCTGTAGCATTAACAGCTTCTCCACCGTCTTCTGATTGCCCTGAGCCACCATTTACCTCGACAGCAGTCGAACCTTTAGTTTACAGGGAGAGACAACGAGTTAATAGGAATAGAAAAGAAGAAGTTGGATATGTAAAAAGAAAGAGTCACAGTTATTGAACTAAAAATGATGAATACCCAGAATGAGATTTTCACTCTGCAGCGGAGTGTGCGCTGATATGAAACTTCCTGGCAGATTAAAACTGTGTGCCCGACCGAGACTCGAACTCGGGACCTTTCTTTCAGGAGTGCTAGTTCTGCAAGGTTCGCAGGAGAGCTTCTGTAAAGTTTGGAAGATAGGAGACGAGATACTGGCAGAAGTAAAGCTGTGAGGACCGGGCGTGAGTCGTGCTTCGGTAGCTCAGATGGTAGAGCACTTGCCCGCGAAAGGCAAAGGTCCCGAGTTCGAGTCTCGGTCGGGCACACAATGATGAATATGTTGCTTTCTTCATGACTCTTCTTCCTCACGTGTCATGCATGACTGCTTTAGCCAGAATAGATGTACAGAAGGTTGTTACGGCAAGAGTATATAGGCCATCGACTCGGAACTACAGGAGAAGTGCTGCAGCTACCCATCACTGTGCAGATATTCATCCTTCGACATCTGCGTTAAACATTAGCATTCACCACAGATCCAGGTGTTTTGCTTCTGAAGCAGCACTTCGTGACCAACGCTCTACAGCTTTTGATGAATATACTTTACATTGGATGTCACACATGAAAGACGTGGTAGCAGAGGAAACGATCGCCCACGTGAGACTGAAGCAACTTATGTGACTATCACAGATCCACGTTAGAATTATGAATAGAAAAGGGACTGAATAATTTTTTTTACATTTTATTTCATTTTTTAATGTACTTATAACTGATTGAACTCGAACCCCCAGAAAACTATTTAATTTTATTATTATTTGTCGGTAGCATAAAAGTTGTTAGAAAAACATTAACTAGGATCATTAACCATTAGGAGTGACATTTCTGAAGTTAGTACCACACTTTCACTTTACTTTAAGGACAAAAACTACATGTGACAGATCCTAGACGTGGTACATGAGGTCGGTGCAATAAAAAGTGACGAAGAAGTACATCAGAGACAGAAACAGTCGCTCCTGCACGCAAGTTCCATTAACATTGTTAGTCCGAATTTTCATATCTTTAGCTACACTCCTGGAAATTGAAATAAGAACACCGTGAATTCATTGTCCCAGGAAGGGAAACTTTATTGACACATTCCTGGGGTCAGATACATCACATGATCACACTGACAGAACCACAGGCACATAGACACAGGCAACAGAGCATGCACAATGTCGGCACTAGTACAGTGTATATCCGCCTTTCGCAGCAATGCAGGCTGCTATTCTCCCATGGAGACGATCGTAGAGATGCTGGATGTAGTCCTGTGGAACGGCTTGCCATGCCATTTCCACCTGGCGCCTCAGTTGGACCAGCGTTCGTGCTGGACGTGCAGACCGCGTGAGACGACGCTTCATCCAGTCCCAAACATGCTCAATGGGGGACAGATCCGGAGATGTTGCTGGCCAGGGTAGTTGATTTACACCTTCTAGAGCACGTTGGGTGGCACGGGATACATGCGGACGTGCATTGTCATGTTGGAACAGCAAGTTCCCTTGCCGGTCTAGGAATGGTAGAACGATGGGTTCGATGACGGTTTGGATGTACCGTGCACTATTCAGTGTCCCCTCGACGATCACCAATGGTGTACGGCAAGTGTAGGAGATCGCACCCCACACCATGATGCCGGGTGTTGGCCCTGTGTGCCTCGGTCGTATGCAGTCCTGATTGTGGCGCTCACCTGCACGGCGCCAAACACTCATACGACCATCATTGGCACCAAGGCAGAAGCGACTCTCATCGCTGAAGACGACACGTCTCCATTCGTCCCTCCATTCACGCCTGTCGTGACACCACTGGAGGCGGGCTGCACGATGTTGGGGCGTGAGCGGAAGACGGCCTACGGTGTGCGGTACCGTAGCCCAGCTTCATGGAGACGGTTGCGAATGGTCCTCGCCGATACCCCAGGAGCAACAGTGTCCCTAATTTGCTGGGAAGTGGCGGTGCGGTCCCCTACGGCACTGCGTAGGATCCTACGGTCTTGGCGTGCATCCGTGCGTCGCTGCGGTCCGGTCCCAGGTCGACGGGCACGTGCACCTTCCGCCGACCACTGGCGACAACATCGATGTACTGTGGAGACCTCACGCCCCACGTGTTGAGCAATTCGGCGCTACGTCCACCCGGCCTCCCGCATGCCCACTATACGCCCTCGCTCAAAGTCCGTCAACTGCACATACGGTTCACGTCCACGCTGTCGCGGCATGCTACCAGTGTTAAAGACTGCGATGGAGCTCCGTATGCCACGGCAAACTGGCTGACACTGACGGCGGCGGTGCACAAATGCTGCGCAGCTAGCGCCATTCGACGGCCAACACCGCGGTTCCTGGTGTGTCCGCTGTGCCGTGCGTGTGATCATTGCTTGTACAGCCCTCTCGCAGTGTCCGGAGCAAGTATGGTGGGTCTGACACACCAGTGTCAATGTGTTCTTTTTTCCATTTCCAGGAGTGTATTTCTGGTCAGGAAATATTTAAGATATACTAAAAAGTTTGTTGCGGATTTCGCAACTGCCTGAAGAAGCGCTCTGGGTACTTTTTCCCGCTTGTGAAAGAACTCCATACCTTTAGCGTTCTGCATTCATAGGACGCATTCCATACTCCCACTTTTTCTCCTTGCCAATAACCACACTTTTTCAATGAATGTATCACTATCGTTATCGTCGGACGACGCAGGAAGCATGTTTTATGCCCCACACCACTGCTGCTAAGCGCACACTGCTGTAAATATGAAAAGCTGCAGCCTTAACTACTCATGGTTAAGTTGCGAGGTGCCGTGTGCCAGCAGCAAGGGTACAAAGTAGCCACCCGAGACTCCTGACAAGCTGTCAGGTGTCATGTCAGTGAGGGTACAACATAAACGCCACAAGACTCCAGGCTAAGCTTCGAGGTGCCATGTGCCAGAAGTGAGGCTCATAGAAGCCCTGAGACTCCCAGCAACGTGTGAGGTGCCAGCAGCGAGGGTACAATGTAGATGCCCCAAGCCTCCTGGCAAACTATGACGTGCTATGTACCAGCAGGGAGGGTACAATGTGCCAAGGCTCCTGGGAAGCTATGAGGTGCTATGTACCAGCAGGGAGGGTACAATGTGCCAAGGCTCCTGGGAAGCTATGAGGTGCTATGTACCAGCAGCGAGGGTACAATGTGCCAAGCCTCCTGGCAAGGTATGAGCTGCTATGTACCAGCAGCGAGGGTACAATGTAGATGCCCCAAGCCTCCTGGCAAACTATGACGTGCTATGTACCAGCAGGGAGGGTACAATGTGCCAAGGCTCCTGGGAAGCTATGAGGTGCTATGTACCAGCAGGGAGGGTACAATGTGCCAAGGCTCCTGGCAAGCTATGAGGTGCTATGTACCAGCAGGGAGGGTACAATGTGCCAAGGCTCCTCCTGGCAAGCTATGAGGTGCTATGTACCAGCAGGGAGGGTACAATGTGCCAAGGCTCCTGGCAAGCTATGAGGTGCTATGTACCAGCAGGGAGGGTACAATGTGCCAAGGCTCCTGGCAAGCTATGAGGTGCTATGTACCAGCAGGGAGGGTACAATGTGCCAAGGCTCCTCCTGGCAAGCTATGAGGTGCTATGTACCAGCAGGGAGGGTACAATGTGCCAAGGCTGCTGGCAAGCTATGAGGTGCTATGTACCAGCAGGGAGGGTACAATGTGCCAAGGCTCCTGGCAAGCTATGAGGTGCTATGTACCAGCAGGGAGGGTACAATGTGCCAAGGCTCCTGGGAAGCTATGAGGTGCTATGTACCAGCAGCGAGGGTACAATGTGCCAAGCCTCCTGGCAAGGTATGAGCTGCTATGTACCAGCAGCGAGGGTACAATGTAGATGCCCCAAGCCTCCTGGCAAACTATGACGTGCTATGTACCAGCAGGGAGGGTACAATGTGCCAAGGCTCCTGGGAAGCTATGAGGTGCTATGTACCAGCAGGGAGGGTACAATGTGCCAAGGCTCCTGGCAAGCTATGAGGTGCTATGTACCAGCAGGGAGGGTACAATGTGCCAAGGCTCCTCCTGGCAAGCTATGAGGTGCTATGTACCAGCAGGGAGGGTACAATGTGCCAAGGCTCCTGGCAAGCTATGAGGTGCTATGTACCAGCAGGGAGGGTACAATGTGCCAAGGCTCCTGGCAAGCTATGAGGTGCTATGTACCAGCAGGGAGGGTACAATGTGCCAAGGCTCCTCCTGGCAAGCTATGAGGTGCTATGTACCAGCAGGGAGGGTACAATGTGCCAAGGCTCCTGGCAAGCTATGAGGTGCTATGTACCAGCAGGGAGGGTACAATGTGCCAAGGCTCCTGGCAAGCTATGAGGTGCTATGTACCAGCAGGGAGGGTACAATGTGCCAAGGCTCCTCCTGGCAAGCTATGAGGTGCTATGTACCAGCAGGGAGGGTACAATGTGCCAAGGCTCCTGGCAAGCTATGAGGTGCTATGTACCAGCAGGGAGGGTACAATGTGCCAAGGCTCCTGGCAAGCTATGAGGTGCTATGTACCAGCAGGGAGGGTACAATGTGCCAAGGCTCCTGGGAAGCTATGAGGTGCTATGTACCAGCAGGGAGGGTACAATGTGCCAAGCCTCCTGGCAAGGTATGAGCTGCTATGTACCAGCAGGGAGGGTACAATGTGCCAAGGCTCCTGGCAAGCTATGAGGTGCTATGTACCAGCAGGGAGGGTACAATGTGCCAAGGCTCCTGGCAAGCTATGAGGTGCTATGTACCAGCAGGGAGGGTACAATGTGCCAAGGCTCCTGGCAAGCTATGACGTGCTATGTACCAGCAGGGAGGGTACAATGTGCCAAGGCTCCTGGGAAGCTATGAGGTGCTATGTACCAGCAGGGAGGGTACAATGTGCCAAGCCTCCTGGCAAGGTATGAGCTGCTATGTACCAGCAGGGAGGGTACAATGTGCCAAGGCTCCTGGCAAGCTATGAGGTGCTATGTACCAGCAGGGAGGGTACAATGTGCCAAGGCTCCTCCTGGCAAGCTATGAGGTGCTATGTACCAGCAGGGAGGGTACAATGTGCCAAGGCTCCTGGGAAGCTATGAGGTGCTATGTACCAGCAGGGAGGGTACAATGTGCCAAGGCTCCTGGCAAGCTATGAGGTGCTATGTACCAGCAGGGAGGGTACAATGTGCCAAGGCTCCTCCTGGCAAGCTATGAGGTGCTATGTACCAGCAGGGAGGGTACAATGTGCCAAGGCTCCTGGCAAGCTATGAGGTGCTATGTACCAGCAGGGAGGGTACAATGTGCCAAGGCTCCTGGCAAGCTATGAGGTGCTATGTACCAGCAGGGAGGGTACAATGTGCCAAGGCTCCTGGCAAGCTATCAGGTGCTATGTACCAGCAGGGAGGGTACAATGTGCCAAGGCTCCTGGCAAGCTATGAGGTGCTATGTACCAGCAGGGAGGGTACAATGTGCCAAGGCTCCTGGCAAGCTCTCAGGTGCCATATGCCAACAGTGAGGGTACTACATAGCCCTCTCAAGGCTCCTGGCAGGCTGCAAGGTGCCATGTGGCAGCAGCGAGGGTACATATCAGAGTGCTGCAACGCTCAATGTTTGACCGGTCACCGCTCGCCTGTTGACAGGGGGACCGATCCGCTCGTGTCCGGCCCCACACGACTCGGCCCGGTCACGTACTCGCCCCATGTCTGTTGTCCGGATTCCGGACACGCGGATAACCGAGCATGACCGGTCACCGCTGACGTCTCACCTCGCCTCGCCTCGCCCCGGCTCGCTGCACTGCACTGTACAAATCCAAAGCATCTCTCTCTCTCTCTCTCTCTCTCTCTCTCTCTCTCTCTCTCTCTCACTCACTCTCTCAGACACACACACACACACACACAATGTATTTGTCTCTGTCTCTCTCTTTTAATACAAAAGTAACGTTTCCAAGAACGGGTACGAGACACAGCTAAATTCATAAAGCACCTGGAAAGTAAAATGATATTTGAATACAATCGTGGATAGAAGACGAGTCTCATTTCCAAACAGAAGATATATTTTTCCTTTCATTAATAGGAAACATTAAATAAGTGTTGTCCCTGTAATCTAGATGACATCCATCTTCATAAAGAAAGCATACAAAGAACATTAAACATTTACAGACGTGACTTGTCGTACTTTTCACATGTTTGCAACAGAAACAAAATTATAGTTATTGTTTATCAGCAGTAAATCACTAACGCGTTCCGCATTTAATTGGCTGCGGCGATTTGTTAGTAACATGCCGGCTTTACTAAAGCATCTGTCACTAGGTGCGCTTGTTGCTGGGATACACAAAATACGTCGTGCAACTGCAGCCAGGCCTGGCAGATCCGTTTCATGTCTGCTCCCCCACTTTAAGATGTCATCATCATCTCCGGGGTACATTAAAATCTGCTGCGGATGATCTGTTGTTCCTCCATTCCTTGAAACGAACTCTCTTTCTGGGTGGTGATGACACAGTACTTGAAGGATCTATGATAATAGAGTGTGTAAGGATTCCAGCATAGTGTACAAGCAGTTCCAGCATGTGTAGGCCTCTAGTTTCAACGATGATTTCAAAGACGAGCAGAGGCTACTTCTCTTAATGTACCTTATAATGCATTTTGCAGTATTTATTGTTGATGCGATGTTCGGGGCATGATTTAACAAGAAGTTATCTTCATCGAAACTATGGCTAAGTGTGTCTTTATACAATGAGCAGCACAAGGAATTCTTTCGTGATTTTCCAAAGCCTTTATTTCATTGGCACCCTGGTCGGAGACAAAAACAAAACTTTACAACATGTCCGGCGAAATGTCCCAATCACCCATCCTCTCTTCAATTTCTATCATAATATTTACTCCGGTCTTCTTAACTCCCGGCAATTTTGTTGTAAATAAAACATTGTTCACAACAGACCAATCTGTGTTAATGTAATGTGTTGTAAGCGTTAAATAGTGCACCAGATTTTGCGAACTCCACATATCATCTGTCGCAGCACAGATTTTATTAATAACTTCTGCAATAACAGAAGGCATTATGCTGTTTCGTATTGCATCAGCTCGTTCTTTGACATGTCTGCTTATAGTAGAGGGATGTGGCATGACATCTGCCACGTTAACTTCTCCATATGCGCACCTAGATGTGCTAATTCTTGGCCTAGTTCTCTGAAACCTTCACCGGAAACAGCATTAAAAGGTCTCATATCTTTAGCACACATGGCAACACACTTTGCTGTAATACTGTTTTTTATTACTGCCGATATCCGTGAAGGAGCTGTATCTTTGTGAGGTTTCTTGCAAGTGTGTTTCTTTAAATGAGTGGTTCCCGACTGGAAACACAATAATGTGGAGCAGTTTATGCACGATACGTACCCAGTAGACGCACTGTTTCCGTGTAGAAGCAAGAGAAATGTACTCCATACTAGGCTTTTTAGACCTTCCAGTTTCTTCAATGTGTAAACATTGGTTTCAATCGTACATCTTACTGCACTGGCTTCCTCGCGCTGCATGATTACAGAGAGAGAGACACACCACACGCATAATGACACGTGTAATGTGTTTGAAGTTACGTGCTACGTACTCGGTCACAGCATCTATGCTCGGTCACTAGAACTAGTGCGGGCAGCCTATCCAGTCAGGGTGAGCTCGCCCCATTTCGTATTTTGTGCTCGCTTACTCGGTCATGCAAGACTATACAAAGCACATGCAGGGGACTCCCAGCAACCTGCAAAGCGCCATGTGCGAGCAGTGAGGGTACAATGTAGATGCCCCAAGACTCCTGGCAACTCCATGTGCCAACAGCGAGGGTACTATGTAGCCCCCTCAAGCCCCCCAGAAAGCTGTGAGGTGCCATGTGCCAGCAGAGTGGGTACAACGTAGACGCCCCAACACTCCCGGCAAGCTGCAGGATGCCGTGTGCCAGCAATGAGAGTACAGTGTAGTCACCCCAAGAATCCTGGCAAGCCCCTTGGTGCCATGTGCCAACAGCAGGGGTACCACATAGCCCCTTAAGGCTCCCACCAAGCAGCGATAGTGTAATGTAGACGCCCCAAATCTCCCGGCAAGCTGCAGGATGCCATGTGCCAGCAATGAGAGTACAGTGTAGTCACCCCAAGAATCCTGGCAAGCTCCTTGGTGCCATGTGCCAACAGCAGGGGTACCACATAGCCCCTTAAGGCTCCCACCAAGCAGCGATAGTGTAATGTAGACGCCCCAAATCTCCCGGCAAGCTGCAGGATGCCATGTGCCAGCAATGAGAGTACAGTGTAGTCACCCCAAGAATCCTGGCAAGCTCCTTGGCGCCATGTGCCAACAGCAGGGGTACCACATAGCCCCTTAAGGCTCCCACCAAGCAGCGATAGTGTAATGTAGACGCCCCAAATCTCCCGGCAAGCTGCAGGATGCCATGTGCCAGCAATGAGAGTACAGTGTAGTCACCCCAAGAATCCTGGCAAGCTCCTTGGTGCCATGTGCCAACAGCAGGGGTACCACATAGCCCCTTAAGGCTCCCACCAAGCAGCGATAGTGTAATGTAGACGCCCCAAATCTCCCGGCAAGCTGCAGGATGCCATGTGCCAGCAATGAGAGTACAGTGTAGTCACCCCAAGAATCCTGGCAAGCTCCTTGGCGCCATGTGCCAACAGCAGGGGTACCACATAGCCCCTTAAGGCTCCCACCAAGCAGCGATAGTGTAATGTAGACGCCCCAAATCTCCCGGCAAGCTGCAGGATGCCATGTGCCAGCAATGAGAGTACAGTGTAGTCACCCCAAGAATCCTGGCAAGCTCCTTGGTGCCATGTGCCAACAGCAGGGGTACCACATAGTCCCTTTAAGGCTCCCACCAAGCAGCGATAGTGTAATGTAGACGCCCCAAATCTCCCGGCAAGCTGCACAGTGTCGTGTGCCGGCAGTGAGGGTACAACGTAGTCTTCTGAGACTCCAAGCAAGCTGTGAGGTACCATGTGGCAACATTGAGGGTACAACATAGAAGCCCCAAGACTCCCGGCAAGCTGTGAGGTGGCGTGTGCTAGCAGCACACAGCGAGGTGATGGCTGCGACGATGCAGCATAGACAATGTGCTCAGGGGTGAAACTTTTTTAGACATCAGAGTGTGGCGGTAAAAGAGAAAGACAACTGGCTGGAGACAGAAGCAGTGGAGGCAAAGAGAGGGGTGACTGTAAATACGAAAATACAGATCGGTGAAGACCAAACGTAGGCTTAGGGGACAGGGTTAGTCGGATCCCCGCTGAATGGTCTACTTTAATCTGAAAACATTTGCTCAATGTCCCCCCCCCCCATAGCCACGCATGAAAATTTCCTGGTATAGGAATAAAAAACCCGAGCAAACCATCCGGAAGGACAAGTGTGGAGAGGAGAGAAAGGTGCTCAAGGAGAAAGAGAGCAGACTAAGCGGAAAAGAAAGAGACAGTGACAATGGGACAGAAAAATAAAGGGACAAAGACAGTGGCAAAGGATCAGACAGTTGTGGTAAGGAAGAGCCGAGAGGAAGGGATGAAGACAGGAGAGTAACAGAGAAAGGGAGATGCAGGGTAGGAAGGCTTCACTACAGGTTGGAACGGGGTAAATGGGTTTGGAATATTTTTGTGTTAAAAGAGTAAGAAAAAAAATGGCTCTGAGCACTATGGTACTTAACATCGATGGTCATCAGTCACTTAGAACTTAGAACTAATTAAACCTAACTAACCTAAGGACAGCACACAACACCCAGCCATCTCGAGGCAGAGAAAATCCCTGACCCCGCCGGGAATCGAACCTGGGAACCCGGGCGTGGGAAGCGAGAACGCTACCGCACGACCACGAGATGCGGGCAAAGAGTAAGAGTACAGGGTGTTATGGGAGCAGATATTTTTATTGGTGACTGAAGACAGAGTACAAAACAACAGTAAGCACTTAATTTGCAGTCTGATAATTACAGCTATTGGGAGCACATTTTTAGGTCGGTTAGCATACCGAAGTACTTGTTCAAATGTTCGAATGTGTGTGAAATATTATGAGACTTAACTGCTAAGGTCACCAGTCCCTAAGCTTACCCACTACTTAACCTACATTAAGCTAAGGACAAACACACACACCCATGCCCGAGGGAGGACTCGAACCTCCGCCGGGACCAGCCGCACAGTCCATGACTGCAGCGCCTGAGACCGCTCGGCTAATCCCGCGCGGCGAAGTACTTGTGGCAAGGGCAAGCGACTAATGGTTACTTTGCTCTGGGCAGCAGGTAAGGTGTTGAAGTGTGGACACGTGGTCGCAAAACGGTTAGTCTATACTGAAAGACACTTTCCACCGTTGAACTAAACTAAACTAAACCCCTATACTATACCGATAGACATTTTCCACCGTTGAACTAAACTAAACTGAACTAAACGCCGAATAGGCCTCGGAAGGCCCAACAGTACCGATCGGCCGCCGTGTCATCCTAAACCCACAGGCGTCACCGGATGCGGATATGGAGGGGCACGTGGTGAGCACACCGCTCTCCCTGTCATTTGTCAGTTTACGAGACTGGAACTGCTACTTCTTAAACAAGTAGCTCCCCAGTTTGCCTCACAAGGGCAGAATGCACCCCGCTTACCAACAGCGCTCGGCAGACCAGATGGTCACGCATCCGAGTGCTAATCCAGCCCGACACCGCTTAACTTCTGTGGCCTGACGTGAACCGGCGTTGGCCAGGAAGACGGTTAGATGCAGCGAAGAAACAACCAACACACTGGAGTGGGTACACATTAAGGTGCAAATGATCACAAAGCTTGCTCTTGTACCCCTCACACTCTGTATGTTAGCGTGCCTTACTTTTGGTGACGATGTTTGAGGCAGGCGCTTCGCCATTTTTCTGTCAGAGTCTTTTAAAATGGGGCACTTTCGCCGTTTTGAGCTGGTTGTCTAGAACACTATTAACTGCTGACCGGACGGAGTGCTATCATTGTGAGCTTATTTGTCCGTCGCTGACAATAGAAGACCGCAAACTTTCTTTCCTTCCCGTCTGGGCAAGCCGTGCAGTGACTAAAGTACATGTAAAGGTTACTGGGACAGGGTAAATGCTAGCTACAATGAAGTCGATAATTCGATTGTAATACTGGCAGCCGCACGGGATTAGCCGAGCGGTCTGGGGCGCTGCAGTCAAGGACTGTGCGGCTGTTCCCGGCGGAGGTTCGAGTCCTCCCTCGGACATGGGTGTGTGTGTTTGTCCTTAGGATAATTTAGGTTGAGTAGTGTGTAAGCTTAGGTACTGATGACCTTAGCAGCTAAGTCCCTTACGATTTCACACCCATTTGAATACTGGCATTTTAAATTGATATTCCCCACAACTGACAAAATTTACAAACAAATGTGAATTTCTTTGCCCACCCACACACTCCTGAGAATGGCACATTAAGACTTTGCAATAACGCGCTTCTATTACCGGCAGCTACGTTGATAAATACTCGGCACCTCGCAGGGATAACTACAAGATCAAGAATATTAGGTAAGTTGTTGGAAGTGGTCAAGCGTTGGTGAAAATCTCGCTTCTGAGCAAACAAAGAGCTTTAACCGCGGAACTCTGCACGGAACACGCGATGGAGCAGTGCTGCGATACAGACCGTGTATCTCCCTTCGAAGACGCCGTCTCCAAGTACGTACCGCTCGATGGCTGAAGGCGAAGTCCACAATTCTCCCGTCTCCCACGCGCAGTGTGCGATTTGCAGGTGGGGAATGGGGGGGGGGGTTTCCCCCCCCCCCTCCCTCTGCAACAGACCATCCCCTCATCTGGCTTTAGTTTATGCATCCCAACCTGGGATGTTTATTTCCCACGCACTGGAGTAAAACCTTACATATAATTTAAATTTGTGGAGCCGAACACTGAAAGTTTTTATACAGTCTTACTATTAATACTATTAATACGTTTGCTTATTAATTTTGAAAAAGTGTTATGTAGTGGTTAAGCATTTCAAAACATTTAGAACTAAATCATCATTCTCATGTTGTCATTGTTGCTTTAGTCTAAGGTGCGTCATCCGTTTACTTGCGAGTTTGCGAGGGAAGTAGTGTGGTAGTCATACCGCACCAGTCGTACCGCAGAGTTGGGTGAGCTGGGGGCTGAAAGTCCCACCCCGGGCCCTGACACAGGGTGGTGACCGGCCCGGTGCCTGTGCGAACATTTACCGTTAGCCCACCATTTTGCAACGGTATGGCACGGACTAACGCGCCTGGGACAAAAGCTCACATTACTTAATAACGCATCATCGTCTGCTTCTAGTTTCTAGGACACTATTTCGTGGACCTTCTTTAAATACTCTTCTCTTCCACCATCGTTTTCTTTTCCTTTGGTTTTCATTTCCGTTGTTAGCTGCATGTGCAAGTACCAAGTAGGCCGCCGCTGCGATACTTTATCATCCTTTATACTACAAGACCGACACACGTGTGGCACAAATTCTATTGCTTTGGTATAAATTAACCTGTGGCATGCAACATACGCCGCAAGATGTTGCCTGTTGTAGCATGCTACAAGACGACGCACGCTACATTTCCGTAGCATGCCACATGTTCGCAAGACGTCGCCCCAGCGTAAACGAGGCTTTAGAGCCAGGTCTGTATTGTATGGTGGATGTGATGTGTTGCGTACGAAACTAAAACCTGCAATCAGATCCAAACGTCGTGGAAAACTGAAGAGGTGTCATCCTGCAGCAAGATAATCCTCGCCCACATTCTGCCAAACGGACAGCCGACGCAATAAAGATTCGAGGTGCTGGAACATCCCCCATACAGAACAGACCTGGCTCCAAGTGATTTTCATATGTTTGGACCCTTAACGGAAGCACTACAGGGAAGAAGATTTGAAAGTGATGAAGACGTCATTGCTGCAGTGCACAATTGGTTACAGATGCAACCGAAAACGTATTTTCTGATGAAATAAAAAAAAAACAAGAAAAACTCGTAAAACGTCGGGAAAACTGTATTGAAGTCTAGGGAGGTTACGTAGAAAAATAACGCATGTTTCAATCATCACAATAAGTACAGCTTTTCACAAATGTGCCTTTACTTTTTGAATTCCCCTCGTATACTTGTATGTAGATGATTTTGTAAATAAGCTTTACCTATAATGTACTTTTAAAGATATAACAAGGGAAGGCTTTTCTGATAGGGCATACGCGTGAATAGTGAGTTTCGGCATTAACATCTGTTTATAAATAACTGTTTAACCATGGGTAACGCCACGGTCCAAGCTAGTAAGATATGTAATTATACTAACCCCCTAAGACATCCCCCCCCACTGGTGAAACCACAAATCGTACACTGCCCACGCGTACGAAAAAGCGGCGGAAGAATATTCAGTTTCGGCCAATAACGAATGCTCTATCATCGCCGAAATCCCGCCACTGAGATCTACCCAATGATCGAGTAGGTCATAACACCCCTATGCAAACGAAATTCCCGTCTTCGCCACGTGTTGCCCAGCACAGGTGGCTCCGAATGCCGGGCTATCCCTAAAAGCGCCGTATTGTCCCGCGTTTCCGCTGACCGCTACCTGCCGCCTACGGCGGCCCGGCGAGCTACGGCCAGCTGCAGACTTTATGTTCCACAATTCTCAACTTTCGACGCTTTTCACCAACGCTTTAAGTTAGTGGCTCAATCATGCAGACACGCAGGGAGTACTGCTCGAGACAGCCTCATATTTATCATAATTCAACAGAGTCGTGATCTAATGCCTTTGCCAGTCCCTTTATTACACTACTCGCCATTAAAGTTGCTACACCACAAAGATGACGTGCTACAGAAGCGAAATTTAACCGACAGGAAGAAGATGCTGTGATATGCAAATGATTAGCTTTTCGGAGCATTCACACAATGCCGGTGGCGACACCTACAACGTGCTGACATGAGGATAGTTTCCAACCGATTTCTCATACACAAACAGCAGTTGACCGGCGCTGCCTGGTGAAACGTTGTTGTGATGCCTCGTGTAAGGAGGAGAAATGCGTACCATCACATATCCGACTTTGATAAAGGTCGGATTGTAGCCTATCGCGACATTGCTGCTCGCGTTGGTCAAGATCTAATGACTGTTAGCATAATATGGAATCGGTGGGTTCAGTAGGGTAATACGGAATGCAGGATCCCAACGGCCTCGTATCACTAGCAGTCGAGATGACAGGCATCTTATCCCCATGGCTGTAACGGATCGTGCAGCCACGTCTCGAAACCTAACTCAACACATGGGGCGTTTGCAAGACAACAACCATCTGCACGAACAGTTCGACGACGTTTTCAGCAGGATGGACTATCAGCTAGGAGACCATGGCTGTGGTTACCGTTGACGCTGCATCATAGACAGCAGCGCCTGCGTTGGTGTACTCAACGACGAACGTGGGTGCACGAATGACAAAACGTCATTTTTCGGATGAATCCAGGTTCTGTTTACAGCATGACGATGCTCGCATCGCCGGCCGGAGTGGTCTAGCGGTTCTAGACGCTTCACTCCGGAACCGCGCGACTGCTACGGTCGCAGATTCGAATCCTGCCTCGGGCATGGATGTGTGTGATGTCTTTAGGTTAGTTAGGTTTAAGTAGTTCTAAGTTCTAGGGGACTGATGACCTCAGATGTTAAGTCCCATAGCGCTCGGAGCGATTTGAACCATTTTTGATGGTCGCATCGCGGTGAACGCACATCGGAAGCGTGTATTCGTCATCGCCATACTGGCGTATCACCCGGCGTGATGGTATGGGGTGCCATTGGTTACACGTCTCAGCCACCTCTTGTTCGCATTGACGACTCTTTGAACAGTGGACGTTACATTTCAGATGTGTTACGACTCGTGGCTCTTCGCTTCATTCGATCCCTGCGAAACCCTACATTTCAGCAGGATAATGCACGACCGCATGTTGCAGGTGCTGTACGGGCCTTTCTGGATACAGAAAATGTTCGACTGCTGCCCTGGCCAGGACATTCTCCAAATCTCTCGCCAATTGAAAACGTCTGGTCGATGGTGGCCGAGCAACTGGCTCGTCACAGTACGCCAGTCACTACTCTTGATGAACTGTGGTATCGTGTTGAAGCTGCACGGGCTGCTGTACCTGTACACGCCATCCAAGTTCTGTTTGACTCAATGCCCAGGTGTATCAAGGCCGTTATTACGGCCAGAGGTGGTTTTTGTGGGTACCGATTTCTCAGGATCTATGCACCGAAACTGTGTAAAAATGTAATCCTATGTCAGTTGTAGTATAATATATTTGTCCAATGAATACCCGTTTATCATCTGCCTTTCTTCTTGGTGTAGCTGTTTTAATGGCAAGTAGTGTATTAATACTAATGTTGGTAAGCTAACGTGTAAGTGCCCATATCCTGGCACCTTACACCGGTTCCAAGTCTCCTGCGCAGCTGCACCTTCGAGGCAGACCGGACCGTGCGAGTGAAGGGGTTGGACAGTCGCACACGTGGGCGCCGCTCTGCCAGCTCCTCGCAGTAGCGGCGACGACGACGCGGCGTCGACGGCGCCCGGAGTCCCCCGGGGCGCCGTAATAGGCTTAGCAGACACTTGGCGGGCCTCCGAAGCGACCGGTCGATACGTCACTCGCCTCTGGCCACTGGCCCTCACAGCGACACACGCTGAGCCGTGGACTCTGCGTATTCTTAGGCGCCGCTGCGGGCTATGTCAGCAGGTTCTTCACCTCAGGACGTCTGGCTGCTGCGTGCAGAGGGGGGCGCTCGGCTCCGAAAACGGTGCCCGCATCTCGCCCTGTATCCGAGGACCGAGTGGAGCAACTCCACTTCACTGCACTTCCTAGAGGGTACTTCCCTTACTACCGTGCCAACTACACTACTGGCCATTAAAATTGCTACACCAAGAAGAAATGCAGATGATAAACGGGTACTCTTTGGACAAATATATTATACTAGAACTCACATGTGATAACATTTTCACGCAGTTTGGGTGCATAGATCCTGAGAAATCAGTACCCAAAACAACTACCTCTGGCCATATAACGGCCTTGATACGCCTGGGCATTGAGTCAAACAGAGCTTGGACGGCGTGTACAGGTACAGCAGCCCATGCAGCTTCAACACGATACCACAGTTCATCAAGAGTAGTGACTGGCGTATTGTGATGAGCCAGTTGCTCGGCCACCATTGACCAGACGTTTTTAAACTGGTGAGAGATCTGGAGAATGTGCTGGCCAAGGCAGCAGTCGAACATTTTCTGTATCCAGAACGGCCCGTACAGGACCTGCAACATGCAGTCGTGCACTGTCCTGCTGGAATGTAGGGTTTCGCAGGGATCGAATGAAGGATAGAGCCACGTGTCGTAACACATCTGAAATGTAACGTCCACTGTTCAAAGCGCCGTGAATGTGAACAAGAGGTGACCGAGACGTGTAACCAATGTCACCCCATACCGTCACGCTGGGTGATACGCCAGTATGGCAATGACGAATACACGCTTCCAATGTGCGTTCACCGCGATTTCGCCAAACAAGGATGCGACCATCACCAGAACCTCGATTCATCCGAAAAAATGACGTTTTGCCATTCGTGCACCCAGGTTCGTCGTCGAGTACACCATCGCAGGCACTCCTGTCTGTGATGCAGCGTCAAGGGTAACCGCTCCCACGGTCTCCGAGCTGATAGTCCATGCAGCTGCAAACGTCCTCGAACTGTTCGTGCGGATGGTTGTTGTCTTGCAAACGTCCCCATCTGTTGACTCAGGGATCGAGACGTGGCTGCACGATCCGTTACAGCCACGCGGATAAGATGCCTGGCATCTCGACTGAAAGTGATACGAGGCCGTTGGGATCCAGCACGGCGTTCCGTATTACCCTCCTGAACCCACCGATTCCATATTCTGCTAACAGTCATTGGATCTCGACCAACGCGAGCAGCAATGTGGCGATACGATAAACCGCAATTGCGATAGGCTACAATCCGACCTTTATCAAAGTCGGAAACGTGATGGTACGCATTTCTCCTCCTTACACGAGGCATCACAACAACGTTTCGCCAGGCAACGCTGGTCAACTGCTGTTCGTGTAGGAGAAATCGGTTGGAAACTTTCCTCATGTCAGCACGTCGTAGGTGTCGCCACCGTCGCCAGCCTTGTGTGAATGCTCTGAAAACCTAATCATTTGCATATCACAGCATCTTCTTCCTGTCGGTTAAATTTTGCGTCTGTAGCAAGTCATCATCGTGGTGTAGCTATTTTAATGGCCAGTAATGTATTTCCACTTTCGTTGCAATCACGATCGGAGCGCGGGATCCTCAACCGCCGGGAAATTACCGTCTAACCCGAATCGAACTCTCGTGGGCAGGGATACGGCATCGAACGAAAATTACTGACCCCTTACATCTGTAATAATAAAAATACCGTATACATAAAAAAATGGAAAGAAAAGCTTATACCAGGTGATTCACGAAGATATGGAAATATTTTAAGACGTTATTCTACAAGTAAGACTAAAGAAAGTTCATGTAAACATAGGTCCGCAAATGTTTAGTTGCGGATTTACGTCTAATGAAAGATTTTGTCTGTAATTTAGCAACTTCGCTAACATGAAGCCAATCGCAAAAATGTACGAGGTTAAAGTAAATCACGATTTCCGATTATTTTGTTCTTACTGATCTGGTGAATCTAAAAAAAGATGTCCCAAACGTGTAATTGCAATAGTTTTCCAGAACACCCGGAGAAACAAATAAGTAATTTCGTAAAATTTTTAATTTATTAACTACTTGGCCCAATCTGTTTTTTAAATTCCAGACAATTGCACAAAGTTTTCAGCAGAAGCTGTAGAGAATTTAATTTTGTAAAAATGTTGGTAATAGCGTTAACTGAAGCTGTATGAATGTGTCAGGTAATATGCTTTTATTAATACCATAGGGCATGTGAATTCATGTGAAACCGGACAAAACAAAACTCAGTGTTAAAGAAGTTGTTCAGTGTACATACAATTTCACAATACATTCACAATAAATGTTAAAAATGTGTCCGCCGATTTCATCGCATTTAGCTGCATGTGTATGAAGAGAGTTTGTTGCTCGTTTCAGTTACACAGCGTTCTTCTTAGTTTCGTCTATTCCATTCATAATGCGAGCAAGTAATGCCTCGCGTGTATTGACTTTCTTGGATAACGTACGCGATATTCGTTAACTGCAGCCGCAACATTACCATCACATTTGCCAGAAATAAACACCATATCGGCGTATTCCTCTGTCGTAAATTTGAAAGGCATCCCTATTTCGTAAATAATCTACAAACTAAAACAGTTACTATGAGGTTTCACTTAAATACACCGTTGTTATTATGTTCTTTCACTGAACACTACAGAAAACTAACTCGTTTGAAGGTAAGGAAACGACTGAAACAACTCACTAACGGTTGCCAACAATGGCATAAACGTTTCTACATTGTTAATGGAAAGTAAACAAGTCTGCTTGTATAATAATCTTCGCTTCTCTGGATGTTCTGCAAAACTACTGCAGATACACGTCTGGGACATGTTTTATTAGATTCGCCAGACCAATAACAACAAAATAAATAGAAATCGTGCTTTACTTTTAACCTCGCTCACTTTTGTGATGGATTCATATTAGCGAAGTTGCTAAATTTCTGGCAAAATCTTTTATTAGCCGTAACTCCGTAATTTAAAAATTTGTGGACCTATGATTTGCGGACCTATGATAATATGAACTTCTTTCTTTAGTTTTGTTTATACACTCGTGCGCTTAAATTAAGGATATTGCTGATACATGGCGAAACAACGATCTGGTGGGCGGTTTGCAGGTTTAAAACACCTCGAGGTATGACCATACGGTGCATTTGACCTGCGGTCGTCGCACGGTGGCGCTGGCAGCAGTCCACATACGCAGAGGTGTGTTGGTGCATGTCAGAGTACGGTGCAGCGAGTAAGTGTGCAGACGTTTTCAGACGTGCTAATGGTGACTGTGTTGCAAATGGCTCAAAGAACACATATTGATGACGTTATGAATGATAGAATACTAGGGCGACTGGAGGCTGGTCAAACACAGCAGGTCGTAGCACGGGCCCTCCGTGTGCCACAAAGTGTGATCTCAAGATTACGGCAACGATTCCAGCAGACAATAAACGTGTCCAGGCTCTACAGTACGGGACGTCCACGGTGTACAACACCACAAGAAGACCGATATCTCACCATCAGTGCCCGCAGACGGCCACGGAGTACTGCAGGTAGCCTTGTCGGGACCTTACTGCAGCCACTGGAACAGGAGCCTCCAGACACACGGTCTACAGACGACTGAAGAGACACCGTTTCTTCGCTCGGAGACCTGCAAGGTGCATTCCACTGACCCCTGGTCACAGGAGAGCCCGTAAAGCCTGGTGTCAAGAACACAGTACATGGTCATAGGAACAGTGGTCCTAGGTTATGTTCACGGACGAGTCCAGGTATAATCAGAACAGTGATTCTCGCTGGGTTTTCATCTGACGTGAACCAGGAACCAGATACCTACTTCCTTGAAAGAGACCTGTAATGAGGTCGTGGTTTGATGGTGTGTGTTGGGATTGGTGGACGTACACCCCTGCATGTCTTTGGCAGAGGAACTGTAACAGGTCAGGTGTATCGGGATGTCATTTTGCACCAGTATGTCCGCCTTTTCAGGAGTGCGGTGGGTCCCACCTTCCTCCTGATGGATGATAATGCACGGCCCCACCGAGCTGCCATCGTGGAGGAGTACCTTGAAACAGAAGATATCAGGCGAATGGAGTGGCCCGCCTGTTCTCCAGACCTAAATCCCATCGAGCACGTCTGGAATGCTCTCGGTTGACGTATCTTCAAACCCCTACGACACTTCAAGAGCTCTGACAGGCACTGGTGCAAGAATGGGAGGCTATACCCCAGCAGCTGCTCGACCACCTGATCCAGAGTATGCCAACCCATTTGTGCGGCCCGTATACGTGAGCATGGTGATCATTTCGCATATAGATGTCTGGGTACATGCGCTGGAAGTAGTGGCGTTTTGTAGCACATTTGTTGCGGGATGTTTTTCTCAACTTATCCCCAATACCGAGGGCTTGCAGACTTGTGCCGTGTGTGTTCCCTATGTACCAATTCTATTAGCACTAGTTTTGTATAGTGCCACGTTGTGTGGCACCACATTATCCTTAATTTATGAGCATGAGTGTAGAATAACATATTATAATATTTGCGTATCTTTTTTAATCACGCTGTAGTCTTTGATAAAAGCATCACTCTGTTTCGGCCCCAATATCTGTATCTCTGCTTTTAAAATGTCCGCCCGCGGCAGCTGAGTGGTCAGAGAGACAGAATGTTAATCCTAAGGGCCCGGGTTCGATTCCCGACAGGGTCGGAGATTTTCTCCGCTCAGGCATTGGGTGTTGTGCTGTCCTAATCATCATCATTTCATCGCCATCGACGCGCAAGTCGCCGAAGTGGCGCCGAATCGAAAGACTTGCACCAGGCGAACGGTCTGCCCTAGTCACGCGACGTTATTATTATGTGCTTTTAAAATGTTTCCTTGTTCGATGAATTGCAGGTGGTGTCTTGAGGAAGAAAGCCGGGGATGGAAACCCGTGTCCGGAAACATAATCCAGCAACGCTACAGAGCGTCGAAGCTATACGTACTGGCGCCTGCCACCCACGCAGCTACCACATCACCAGCAACCGTGACTTTGTACGCCGGCGGGCAGTCGGTGGGATGCCTCGCAATGATGTTCGTTAATCAGTGACCGCGCGCTAGTGGAGGAGATGGGGCTAGCTGCTGCGTACAAAGGCTTTGCCTCCTGTGATGGATGATGGTTTGAGACACGGGTTTCCATCTAGAGTTTACTTTCCTCCTGGCACCCAAGAAGATCTCCAGTGTTTTCCGGTGTTCAGGAGAATAATAAACAGCAGATGGCAGTCTGGCTCCGGAACCTTTATCCACCGGGGCAACAGGGCATCGCGTCCATGGGAGACGAGGCTTTTCCATCAGGCAACAGCCAGCTCTGTCTTCTCTCCTGGCAACTACCACACCCTGTCGCGTTCACTGAACAACAAACAACAATACGAGATGTTCCACCCACGCCCCCTCAGCGTATAAAGTAATGTTTTCTCTTGAAAGAGTGGCCTGGTGGTAGCTACCAGCGCCTTTCACGCTCTGTAGCATCATCTACATCTACATCTACATCTACATCCATACTTCGCAAGCCATCTGACGGTGTGTGGCGGAGGGTACCTTGAGTACCTCTATCGGTTCTCCCTTCTATTCCAGTCTCGTATTGTTCGTGGAAAGAAGGATTGTCGGTATGGCTGTGTGTGGGCTGTAATCTCTCTGATTTTATCCTCATGGTCTCTTGGCGAGATATACGTAGGAGGGAGCAATATACTGCTTGACTCCTCGATGAAGGTATGTTCTTGAAACTTCAACAAAAGCCCGTACCGAGCTACTGAGCGTCTCTCCTGTAGAGTCTTCCACTGGAGTTTATCTATCATCTCCGTAACGCTTTCGCGATTACTAAAAGATCCTGTAACGAAGCGCGCTGCTCTCCGTTGGATCTTCTCTATCTCTCCTATCAACACTATCTGATACGGATCCCACACTCCCGAGCAGTATTCGAGCAGTGCGCGAACAAGCGTACTGTAACCTACTTCCTTTGTTGTCGGATTGCATTTCCTTAGGATTTTCCAATGAATCTCAGTCTCGCATCTGCTTTACTGACGATCAACTTTATATGATCATTCCATTTTAAATCACTGCTAATGCGTACTCCCAGATAATTTATGGAATCAGCTGCTTCCAGTTGCTGACCTGCTATATTGTAGCTAAATGATAAGGGATCTTTCTTTCTATGTAGTCGCAGCACATTACACTTGTCTACATCGAGATTCAATTGCCATTCCCTGCACCATGCGTCAATTCGCTGCAGATCCTCCTGCATTTCAGTACAATTTTCCATTGTTACAACCTCTCGATATACCACAGCATCATCCGCGAAAAGCCTCAGTGAACTTCCGATGTTACTCACAAGGTCATTTATATATATTGTGAATAGCAACGGTCCTACGACACTCCCCTGCAGCACACCTGAAATCACTTTTACTTCGGAAGACTTCTCTCCATTGAGAATGACATGCTGCATTCTGTTATCTAGGAACTCTTCAATCCAATCACACAATTGGTCTGATAGTCCATATGCTCTTACTTTGTTCATTAAACGACTGTGGGGAACTCTATCGAACGCCTTGCGGAAGTCAAGAAACACGGCATCTACCTGGGAACCCGTGTCTATGGCCCTCTGAGTCTCGTGGACGAATAGCGCGAGCTGGGTTTCACACGATCGTCTTTTTCGAAACCCATGCTCATTCCTACAGAGTAGATTTCTAGTCTCCAGAAAAGTTATTATACTCGAACGTAATACGTGTTCCAAAATTCTATAACTGATAGACGTTAGATATAGGTCTATTGGCTGATGTTTCTGGACACGGTCTCATATTCTTGATTTGCTCCTAAATGCACCCTCTAAAACCTTTCAAAGTTTGTCGCAACTTTTCAGGGACACTATTGTGGTCTTCAGTCCTGAGACTGGTTTGATGCAGCTCTCCATGCTACTCTATCCTGTGCAAGGTTCTTCATCTCCCAGTACCTACTGCAATCTACATCCTTCTGAATCTGTTTAGTGTATTCATGTCTTGGTCTCCCTCTACGATTTTTACCCTCCGTGCTGCCCTCCAATGCTAAATTTGTGATCCCTTGATGCCTCAGAACTTGTCCTACCAATTTATCCCTTTTTCTAGTCACGTTGTGCCACAAATTTCTAGTCTCCCCAATTGTATTCAATACCACCTCATTAGTCAAACAATGGAAAATCCAGGATGGAATGTGATGATATGAGAGAAGGAAAGTTGCTACTCACCATATAGCAGAGATGCTGAGCCGCGATAGGCACAATAAGAAGTTCACACAATCATAGCTTTCGGCCATTAAGGGCTTTGTCAGCAGTAGACACAGAAACATACACACACGCACACACACACACACACACACACACACTCACGCAAGCGCAACATGCACACGCATCTGCAGTCTCAAAGAGCTGAAACTACACTGTGTGTGTATGTTTGTGCTGACAAAGGCCTTAATGGCCGAAAGCTATGATTGTGTAAACTTTTGTAACGTATTACTATGTTTACGACGTCGCTCATCGGGCCATATACGTTATCTCCCCTTTCTTGCTGCATCTCTCACACAAATAATGATAAAAATTCAGAAATTCAGGGTCGCCACCAGCCCAAGCCCTTCCTAACCATTTAGATAAAAACGGATCTGGAAAATTATTAGTTTAATTACTTTAATAATTTAATTACAAGTACGCAAATTTCTTTAAGCAGCCAGATAAATAGCACTCCATGTCGTGCATGAAGCAACTTGATTAATTCAGGAATGGAAATCAGAGTAAGGGGGTAAGGTCGACACCAAAGAATTTTTCTTTCACGTAAATTATTTATTGTAACTAAATATTTGGTTGCACATCCTAACTACACATAACTGGTGCCTGACTCGAAATATTTAAGTAAGAACTACGTGAGAAAGAGCACAATTTAACAACAGCAAGAAGAAACACAAAAGACGGGGGTAGGAGACAATTATACTAGCATCTCCTTTGCATTAATACTGTAAAAATATCTCAGTGAGATTTGCATTAGGATTCTACGCATGCACTATTCTGGACAGAGGTTTAACCAATACACGAGGCTGTGCGATAATAATTTAACATACTAACTGCGTCTGCTGCTTGCAACCGGCCGAAATAGAGCACGTGGTGCATTCTGACTCAAACTGTTGTGCTGCTTTGTAGAAAGCGCACGAAAGAACAGATATTCTTGCGGAAATTATAGCTCATTAAACGAGCAAACTGTTTAAAATAAAGCCTATTGCGGTGCCGTGGTGGACCAGAAGAGTCATTGATTACCAAACACGTGGCACAAAATCGACACACAAAGACAAAAGCAACTTCCACAAAATATAAGATTACAATCATTAAAAATCATACTCACTTCACACGCTTCAGTTAAGCTGAAGTTCTGAAGTATTTCAACAGTTAAGCATAACGAAGTCCTAACTCAACCTGCTTCCTATCACCTGAAACCCCCCTTAAGAGCTACGATCCGTACTCACCAAGCGTTAACCGAAGAGTGCCCCTTTCTCCTTCCAGATTACCTTGCTCCCCGTGCAGCGGAAGGTACCAGAGGGGTAGCCCTCCGTCACCAACCTCACACACAAAAACAGCCTTCGACTAAGATGGGTAAACCTCTCTGTTCAGGTATTGGAAACCTAAGTTGGTTATCCTGAGCTCTCCTTTGAACGAGAAGCAACATCGTCTGCTCCCAGCAGACGATGACCAACTCAGCGATTCCCGCAAAACAAAACCGAAACCCACATTAAAACACACATATAATAATCAATAGGCCTTATTTGAGTGCTCAGTCTTTCTGGAAGAGTTCATGAATTGAGCTAAAATCAGGTAGTAAAATGAATAGGTTGTACCGAATTCGACAAGCGTCTTATGAAACGACAGACGTGTCACTTTTTATTGTGCCTATCGCGGCTCAGCATCTCCGCTATATTGTGAATACCACCTCATTAGTTACGTGATCTATCCATCTAATTTTCGGAATTATTCTGTAGCAACACATTTCAAAAGCTTCTCTTCTTGTCTAAACTATTTACCGCCCACACGTGTCTACACTCCCGTCAAATACCTTCAGAAAAGACTTCCTAACAATTAAATCTATATTCCATGTCAACAAAATTCTCATTTTCAGACATTTCTTTCTTGCCATTGCCAGTGTACATTTTATATCTTCTCTGCTTCTGAGCTTAGCATTTATTCTGCCGCCCAAATAGCAAAACTTATCTACTACTGTAAGTGCCTCGTTTCCTACTCTTATTCCCTCAGCATCACTGATTTAGTTCGACGACGTTCCATTATCCTGGTTTTGCTTTTGTTGATCATCTTATATTCTTCTTTCAAAACACTGTTCATTCCATTCAAATAAACTTCAAAGTCATTTGCGATCTCTGACAGACTTACGATGTCATTGGCAAACCTTACAGTTTTTATTTCTTTTCCCTGAACTCTAACTCCTACTGCAAGTTTTTCTTCGGTTTCCTTTATTGCTTGTTCAATGTACAGATTGAATTACATCGACGATAGACTAAAAGCCTGTCTCACTCCCTTCTCAACCACTGCTTTCCTATCATGCCCCTTGACTCTTGTTGGCGTCTGGTTTCTGTATCGCTGAGGCACGCAACCCACCCCACCGATGGCAAGCTCCGTAGTTCATGGAGGGTGCATTGTCCTAGCAGCTTAAACTTTTTATGGCCACTGGTCCATACACCTTAATACACTACTAGCCATTAAAATTGCTACACCACGAAGATGAAGTGCTACAGACGGGAAATTTAACCGACAGGAAGAAGATGCTGTGATATGCAAATGATTAGCTTTTCAGAGCATTCACACAAGGTGCCGCCGGTGGCGACACCTACAACGTGCTGACATGAGGAAAGTTTCCAGCCGATTTCTCATACACAAACAGCAGTTGACCGGTGTTGCCTGGTGAAACGTTGTTGTGATGCCACGTGTAAGGAGGAGAAATGCGTACCATCACGTTTCCGACTTTGATAATGGTCTCGATTGCGGTTTATCGTATCGCGACATTGCTGACCGCATTAACGAGATCCAATGACTGTTATCAGAATATGGAATCGGTGGGTTCAGAAGGGTAATACGGAGCGCCGTGCTGGACCCCAAGGGCCTCGTATCACTAGCAGTCGAGATGACAGGCATCTTATCCGCACGGCTGTAACGGATCGTGCAACCACGTCTCTATCCCTGAGTCAACAAATGTGGACGTTTGCAAGACAACAGCCATCTGCACGAACAGTTCGACGTTTGCAGCAGCATCGACTATCAGCTCGGAGACCGTGGCAGCGGTTACAGTTGACGCTGCATCACAGACAGGAGCGCCTGCGATGGTGTACTCGACGACGAACCTGGGTGCACGAATGGCAAAACGTCATTTTTTCGGATGAATCCAGGTTCTGTTTACAGCATCGTGATGGTCTCATCCGTGTTTGGCGACATCGCGGTGAACGTACAATGGAAGCGTGTATTCGTCGTCGCCATACTGGCGTATCACCCGGTGTGATGGTATGGGGTGCCATCGGTTACACGTCCCGGGTACCTCTTGTTCGCATTGACGGCACTTTGAACAGTGGACGTTACATTTCAGATGTGGTACGACCCGTGGCTCTACCCTTCATTCGATCCCCGCGAAACCCTACATTTCAGCTGGATAATGCACGACCGCATGTTCCAGGTCCTGTACGGGTGTTTCTGGATACAGAAAATGTTCGACTGCTGCCCTGGCCAGCACATTCTCCAGATCTCTCACCAATTGAAAACGTCCGGTCAATGGTGGCCGGGCAACTGGCTCGTCACCATATGTCAGTCACTACTCTTGATGAACTGTGGTACCGTGTTGAGGCTGCATGGGCAGCTGTACCTGTACACGCCATCCAAGCTGTGTTTGACATAATGCCCAGGCGTATCAAGGCCGTTATTACGGCCAGAGGTAGTTGTTCTGGGTACTGATTTCTTAGGATCTATGCACCCAAATTGCCTGAAAATGTAATCACATGTCAGTTCTAGTATAATATATTTGTCCAACGAATACCCGTTTACCATCTGCATTTGTTCTTGGTGTAGCAATTTTAATGTCCAATAGTGTAGATTGATACGTCTATTAGGTACTGAGAAGAGTTTTTAAAAGTCGGATAGAGAGACAGACAGACAGCTAGAAACACGGAGAACAAAGCCGTCCTACAAGGGTTCCACTTTTACAGACTGAAGCACGGAATCCTAAGTAGAGAAAAAAAAAAAAATTCGCCAGTGATGCTGATAGTAGAATGCTCTATATTTGCTAGAGAGGTCTCTGCCGAGGCAAACAGATGACGACGTTAGCGTGTAGCAGATATGGCGTTTGCCGTCGCTAACACGCTATTAACAATGTTCCATTTAGAGATTCAATTTGGGGGGGCTTTTAGCCCTGGTCTGTGTGTGGGAGGAATGGCGCGCGCTAGTAGCGAGAAAATTCGATAAATGTGCGTATTAATGCACCGGAGCGATACCAACTCGATTATTCAATTTACTGGTCGGCGAAATGAAGTCGACAGGTTTTAAGTGGAGCGGACCCGCTGGGAGCTGGCTGGGGGGATTTTGTTACCCCGGTGCGTAGCGCTCTCTGCGATCGGGAATCAGTTTCCGGCAGTTCGCATTGAATTGTGCGCCGAGTGTAGTTGGCACTGGGACATTCGTTTCTGAGTTATTGTTCTTCCTGTTCACGTCCTTTAATGAATGTCACTGGAAAATTGTATGAAGCTGCTCGGCCTTTTTTACCTGTGTAGCATCACGCCCACTCGTCTAATATAGGGTGCCTAGGAAGCTGTTCTCTCGGATCGCTAGAAGACAATTTAAAAAAATGGTTCAAATGGCTCTGAGCGCTATGCGACTTAACTTCTGAGGTCATCAGTCGCCTAGAACTTAGAACTAATTAAACCTAACTAACGCAAGGACATCACACACATGCATGCCCGAGGCAGGATTCGAACCTGCGACGGCAACGGTATCTCGGCTCCAGACTGTAGCGCCTAGAACCGCACGGCCACTCCGGCCGGCGAAGACAATTCAGGCATATCGTATTAATGGAGTTTATTACAGTAAGTTAAATAGACAACACTTAAGTTTGCGTATTCACAAAGCTATGTCGCAAGCAAATGGGGACATTCAGATAATCAACGTCCTCAGTTTCCAAGATGGTACTCCAGGCGGGTGTAAAAATTAGTGTGCGCAATGGAAAATACTGAACGCGAAAATGGAGATTTGGTCCTGTCTCACTACTCCCTGAAGCAGACCTTAGGATCTCTTAAGGATGATATTATCTCCTCCTTCTTGCTGATTAACATATGAATTGCAACATAAACATAAATTAATGATTAAGGGAACCAGGAACTACAAAATGATAGATGCTGTTCCTGCTTATACATTTATTGTAGATTAAACCCCTTTATATATTACAAATGTTTATATATCAATGTCGAATGGGCATAAAGAGATACAAATGTTTCCTAACTGATATGATTGATCAATTGCCCAACTCTGCCCCTTTTTTATGGGTAAGCAATCTAATATAAATAACGCGAGATGACTGACATCATCTGCGTAACAAACGTTAGAAAACACTGTTTTTCAAAGACTATCTACAGTTGTGTGCAACCTCAGAGGAAATAAAACTTACGTGATCACAGCTGTTCAGCTTTATAGAAGCCGAACCAATTAGCAAATCGCCGTATGTACTGCATCCGGTGCGTCGCAGTGGTGGTTCTGATTCACGTCTGCAACGACGGAAGAACTCCAGCCACAAAATATAAAAAAAAAAAACAACTCATTGAAACACTAGGACGGCAGAAGACGGTGCTCTGAGTAGTGTAATCTAATACTGTCTTCTCCTCTCTGTGTTCTACAGACGAGAAACGCGAACTCCCAGCCACAAGGACGGAGTTCAGATAACGTCTCAACGTAAGTGTAGGCAGAGGAAGTGCTCTCAATTACTGAACGCTGCATATTAAACGACGACTCCCTACCCGGAGGCGAAGTCCAGAATCGTATGAGTTCTGCAACAGTACAGTGCCTAACCGTCCTAACTATAAAATCTCCTGAGAGCAAAGACAGCAAAGCTGACACTGAGCGACTGTCAAACATGGGCGCTTTAAACGGAAGACCTCTTTCTCACCACTGCTGGCTTCCCAACAAAGCTCGGCTCCCCTCTCTCGTAACTGCAGAAGGGCAATCTTATTCTCGAAACGACGGAATATTCTCCCTCTCTACAGATTGTTCTGAACAGCGACCAACCATATTTTAGTCTTTTGTCGTCCAGCGCGGAAAGCTTGCGTGGAAATACACTCCTGGAAATTGAAATAAGAACACCGTGAATTCATTGTCCCAGGAAGGGGAAACTTTATTGACACATTCCTGGGGTCAGATACATCACATGATCACACTGACAGAACCACAGGCACATAGACACAGGCAACAGAGCATGCACAATGTCGGCACTAGTACAGTGTATATTCACCTTTCGCAGCAATGCAGGCTGCTATTCTCCCATGGAGACGATCGTAGAGATGCTGGATGTAGTCCTGTGGAACGGCTTGCCATGCCATTTCCACCTGGCGCCTCAGTTGGACCAGCGTTCGTGCTGGACGTGCAGACCGCGTGAGACGACGCTTCATCCAGTCCCAAACATGCTCAATGGGGGACAGATCCGGAGATCTTGCTGGCCAGCACGTTGGGTGGCACGGGATACATGCGGACGTGCATTGTCCTGTTGGAACAGCAAGTTCCCTTGCCGGTCTAGGAATGGTAGAACGATGGGTTCGATGACGGTTTGGATGTACCGTGCACTATTCAGTGTCCCCTCGACGATCACCAGTGGTGTACGGCCAGTGTAGGAGATCGCTCCCCACACCATGATGCCGGGTGTTGGCCCTGTGTGCCTCGGTCGTATGCAGTCCTGATTGTGGCGCTCACCTGCACGGCGCCAAACACGCATACGACCATCATTGGCACCAAGGCAGAACCGACTCTCATCGCTGAAGACGACACGTCTCCATTCGTCCCTCCATTCACGCCTGTCGCGACACCACTGGAGGCGGGCTGCACGATGTTGGGGCGTGAGCGGAAGACGGCCTAACGGTGTGCGGGACCGTAGCCCAGCTTCATGGAGACGGTTGCGAATGGTCCTCGCCGATACCCCAGGAGCAACAGTGTCCCTAATTTGCTGGGAAGTGGCGGTGCGATCCCCTACGGCACCGCGTAGGATCCTACGGTCTTGGCGTGCATCCGTGCGTCGCTGCGGTCCGGTCCCAGGTCGACGGGCACGTGCACCTTCCGCCGACCACTGGCGACAACATCGATGTACTGTGGAGACCTCACGCCCCACGTGTTGAGCAATTCGGCGGTACGTCCACCCGGCCTCCCGCATGCCCACTATACGCCCTCGCTCAAAGTCCGTCAACTGCACATACGGTTCACGTCCACGCTGTCGCGGCATGCTACCAGTGTTAAAGACTGCGATGGAGCTCCGTATGCCACGGCAAACTGGCTGACACTGACGGTGGCGGTGCACAAATGCTGCGCAGCTAGCGCCATTCGACGGCCAACACCGCGGTTCCTGGTGTGTCCGCTGTGCCGTGCGTGTGATCATTGCTTGTACAGCCCTCTCCCAGTGTCCGGAGCAAGTATGGTGGGTCTGACACACCGGTGTCAATGTGTTCTTTTTTCCATTTCCAGGAGTGTATCTGTCCCCATTAAAAAGGAATTCACACAATGGCACGCTTCTCGGGGAAAAAATCCTCGGAAATAACCCAGCCTGCGTGACTTCTGAAGTAATGCTTCCTTGTTTGTCTTTACTGCATCGAAGATTTTCAGAGTTTTGGAATTATTATCCAGTTATCCTTCCAGCCACGCTACAATTCCGCCCCCGCTACAACCGGCCGGCAGCTGCTGTATTGTGCTTCAGCGCTCGGGTATCCCGACTGTCCTTCTTCGCTATTTCCTGTGTCAAGCACCTGTGCAGGCTTGTCCACCCAGGGATTGAGTTACACATGTCTTTTCATTTCCGCTGGCGTTCCAACCTCAACTACATGGTGCAAATGGCTCTGAGCACTAGGGGCCTTAACAGTTGAGGTCATCAGTCCCCTAGAACTTAGAACTACTTAAGGGGGGTAGGATGTCAAACGGGCCGACTTGGAGCAGGAGAGGCAGCACAGGACATTTTAATTTCCACTGTCTATACTTTTACAAATAAATTCATAAAACATTGACAGCATGACTAGGAAGTGTTCAGGATTCATACCCATAGCAGTGGAAGCTCAAAAACGTAACAAAACACTTTTTTTTTTACATGTGAAATTTCATCATTTTTTCACTTACTACTGGCTGCATTTGTTGCTATAGGCACACTTTCCTTCCTAAGTAAGAGAGATTCTTCGATGACTTTTGTACAGCATACAGACCAAAGTTACAGGTGTATGAAATTCTACAAGTTATTTAATTTATGAAAAATGAATGAGCTGTTACGTTTTAAACTTCATGTTTAGAAAAAACTCTTTTATAGTTAATTATCTCAATTTTTCCACAGTTTTTTAATAGATTTGGAAAATTCTAGAGTTTCATACACCTGTAACTACTGTTTGTATGCTATGAAAAATTCATCGAAGAACCTCTCTTACTTAGGAAGAAAAGTGTACCTACAGCAACAAAAGCTGCCAGCAATAAGTGAAAAAATGATGAAATTTCACATGTAAAAAAAGGTATTTTGCTACGTTTTTGAACTTCCACTGCGATGAAGGTGAGTCCTCAATCCTTCCTGGTCATGGCGACAAAGTTTTATGAATTTATTTGTAAAAGTATAGACAGTAGAAATTAAAATGTCCTGTGGTGCCTCTCCTGCTCCAAGTTGGCCCGTTTGACGTCCTACCCCCCTTACATGAAAGGTGACGGAGTGTCTTTATTAGCAAACCGGCGTAGTGAATGATTGCCTACACTAGTGGAGGTTGGCCGGCCAGTGTGGCCAAGCGGTTCTAGGCACTTCAGTCTGGAACATCACACACATCCACGCCCCAGGCAGGATTCGAACCTGCGACCGTGCCAGACCGGCGGTTCCAGACTGAAGTGCCTAGAACCGCTTGGCCACACTGGCCGGCCAACCTCTACTAGTGTAGGCAATCATTCACTACGCCGGTTTGCTAATAAAGACACTCCGTCACCTTTCATGCAATAAGCGTTAACAACTATTTACAAGGTGTACATGACAATGTCAGTCTTCTTTAAATATTCGTATATAGGATGTGCAACCTATCAAATTATACCTAATTCTGGTTGTAAATCACGGCAAAGTATGTACATGCGTGCTATTAAATTGCGAATTTATAGCCACCTTACACGGTATATACAATTTCAATGCAAGCAAAACAATTCAGTTCACAAGGCACTCCGCGGGGGCTAGCCGCACAGTCCAAGCTTCCAGCGCCCAAGACCGCTCGGCTAATCCCGCGCGGCCAGACGTTTTCAGACGTGCTAATGATGAATGTGTGTTGAAAATGGCTCAAAGAACACATATGGGTGACGTTATGAGAGGTAGAATACTAGGGCGACTGGAGGCTGGTCAAACACAGCAGGTCGTAGCACGGGCCCTCCGTGTGCCACAAAGTGTGATCTCAAGATTATGGCAACGATTCCAGCAGACAGGAAACGTGCCCAGGTGCTGCAGTACGGGACGTCCACAGTGTACAACACCACAAGAAGACCGATATCTCACCATCAGTGCCCGCAGACGGCCACGGAGTACTGCAGGTAGCATTGCTCGGGGCCTTAACGCAGCCACTGGAACAGTTGTCTCCAGACACACAGTCTACAGACGACTGAACAGACACGGTTTATTCGCCCGGAGACCTGCAAGGTGCATTCCACTGCCCCCTGGTCACAGGCGAGCCCGTAAAGGCTGGTGTCAAGAACACAGTACACGGTCATTGGAACAGTGGTCCCGGGTTATGTTCACGGACGAGTCCAGATATAGTCTGAACAGTGATTCTCGCCGGGTTTTCATCTGACGTGAAAACCAGATACCAACGTCCTTGAAAGGGACCTGTATGGAGGTCGTGGTTTGATGGTGTGGAGTGGGATTATGATTGCTGCACGTACACCCCTGCATGTCTTTGACAGAGGAACTGTAACAGATCAGGTGTATCGGGACGTCATTTTGCACCAGTATGTCCGCCTTTCCAGGGGTGCAGTGGGTCCCACCTTCCTCCTGATGGAAGATAATGCACGGCCCCACCGAGCTGCCATCGTGGAGGAGTAACTTGGAACAGAAGATATCAGGCGAATGGAGTGGCCTGCCTGTTCTCCAGACCTAAACCCCATCGATCACGTCTGGAATGCTCTCGGTTGACGTATCTTCAAACCCCTACGACACTTCAGGAGCTCCGACAGGCATTGGTGCAAGAATGGGAGGCTATACCCCAGCAGCTGCTCGACCACCTGATCCAGAGTATGCCAACCCGTTGTGCGGCCTGTGTACGTGTGCATGGTGGTCATATCCCATATTGATGTCGGGGTACATGCGCAGGAAACAGTGGCGTTTTGTAGCACATGTGTTTCGGGACGGTTGTCTCAACTTATCACCAATACTTACAGATCTGTGTCGTATGTGTTCCCTATGTGCCTATGCTATTGGTACCAGTTTTGTGTAGTGCCACGTTGTGTGGCACCACATTCTGCAGTTATCCTTAATTTATGAGCATGAATGTGTTCCTCCAAAAACATTACCTTTGGCAGCTTCGTCTGTGAGAGTGCTACGACGATTGCGTTGTCGTGGGTTGAAACTTCCCGTTTCCTGAAGCGTCGCAACAAGACGAGAAAACATCCGCAGGGAAGGTGGGTTCTTGTCAGGATATCGCTCTCTGTACAGTTCCGCTGCCTGCTTAGCATTTCGCCTACCTTCAACAACAAAAACAATAAAAGAAACATTATGTCGATGCAGTTTGTAGGAAGTACAGCCTTTACTGTATGCCTACTGTACAATACAGTATTTCAAAGGACTAAACTACTGTATTAAATGTACCTGTACATAAGTATTGCAATTACTGATCTGCTAACTTACATTCCCCTTAGATAAGTAGCATTTCTACCTTCTCTTCGTTGGTGTACTTTCTACTCACACAACTCTTCAACTGACGGTGGTTGACGGCATGACGGGTGTGCATTCACCTTATGTTTACGTTTGTCCTCTGTCAACGTCAACACGTGGACGTGTTCCATTACCCCGAGTACCTTCACTAAGCATTGGCAGCGTCAACGTCAATTTTGCGTTACGTAATTAATAAAGTTGTGTTTCAGTGAATGGTACACTGTGATACATTTTTGAATACGTCTTTAGGAGAGTAACTGAATTACCGAATAAAAAATACAGGGTGCCATTTAAAAAAGTCATACCGCTGTTTATATCTTTGTAAGAAACTAAGCTACAACGAAGGTAATCATGCTGATTGATGTCCCCCTGAGGGTTAAAGAATATTTGCTTGAAACATTTTGTAATTTGCATCTGGAGAAATAGTTATTTAGGGTGGTCAAGATACATGGGACATCCTGTATATAGAGAGCAACAGCGCTCCTATCACACTTCCCTGGGGAATTCCTGACGATACCATTGTCTCTGATGAACACTCGCCGTCGAGGGCAACATACCGGGTTCAGTTACTTAAGTCTTCGAGCCACTCACCTAACTGTGAACTTGTTCCATGTGCTCGTACCTTCGTTAACAGCATGCAGTGGGCACTCTGTCAGACGCTTTCTAGAAATCTAAAAATATGGAATCTGCCTGTTGGCCTTCATCCGCGATTCTCAGTATATCACGCGAGAAAAGGGCAAGCTGAGTTCCGAAGTACCGATACTTCCTAAAACCGTGCTGACTAGTGGACATGACCTTCTCAGTCTCAAGAAAGTTTATTACCGGGTGATCAAAAAGTCAGTATAAGTTTGAAAACTGAATAAATCACGGAATAATGTAGATAGAGAGGTACAAATTGACACACATGCTTGGAATGACATGGGGTTTTATTAGAACCAAAAAAATACAAACGTTCAAAAAATGTCCGACAGATGGCGCTTCATCTGATCAGAATACAAATAAGTAGCATAACAAAGTAAGACAAAGCAAAGATGATGTTCTTTACAGGAAATGCTCAAAATATCCACCATAATTCCTCTACAATAGCTGTAGTCGAGGAATAATGTTGTGAACAACACTGTAAAGCATGTTCGGAGTTACGGTGAGGCATTGGCGTCGGATGTTGTTTTTCAGCATCCCTAGAGATGTCGGTCGATCACGATACACTTGCGACTTCAGGTAACCCCAAAGCCAATAATCGCACGGACTGAGGTCTGGGGACCTCGGAGGCCAAGCATGACGAAAGTGGCGGCTGAGCACACGAGCATCACCAAACGACGCGCGCAAGAGATCTTTCACACGTCTAGCAATATGGGGTGTTTTTTTTTGGGTTCTAATAAAACCCCATGTCATTCCAAGCATGTGTATCAATTTTTACCTGTCTATCTACATTATTCCGTGGTTTATTAAGTTTTCAAATTTATACTGACCTTTTGATCACCCGGTATATTCGAACTAAGAATATGTTCAAGGATTCTGCAGCAAACACATGAAGGAGTATTGGTCTGTAACTTTGCAGTTGCGCTCTTTCACCTATTTTATACGCTGGAGTCACCTGCACTTTTGTCAGTCGCTTGGGACTATGCGCTGGGCGACAGATTCACGGTAAATGCAAGCTAGGTAAGGGGCCAGTGCCGCGGAGTACTCTTTGTAAAATCGAGCTGCGACCTGGTGATTTATTTGCTTTCAATTCTTTCAGACGTTTCTCTACGCTAGGTATGCTTGTTATTGGAAATGAGCGTCTGACGTCATTGGCCGGGAGGCCCCTTACGGGGCAGGTCCGGCCGCCTTGGTGCAGGTCTTATTACATTCGACGCCACATTGGGCGAACTGCGCGCCGTATGGGGATGAAATGATGATGAAGACGACTCAACACCCTGTCCCTGAGAGGGGAAAATCCCCGACACAGCCGGGAATCGAACCCGGGCCCCTTAGGACGGCAGTCCGTCACGCTGACCATTTTTGTGTGTGTGTTTGGTCGTTGCGGAAGTCACATGACATCCGTTGAACTTCGTTTGTTGATCCGTCCACTCGGTTTTTTATTACAGAAGTTCAAATGGCTCTGAGCACTATGGGACTTAACTGCTGACGTCATCAGTCCCCTAGAACTTAGAACTACTTAAACCTAACTAACCTAAGGAGATCACACACATCCATGCCCGAGGCAGAATTCTAACCTGCGACCGTAGCGGTCGCGCCGTTCCAGACTGTAGCGCCTAGAACCGCTCGGCCACTCCGGCCGGCATTACAGAGGCGAACCAGCTGTCTGACCGAACACGCTGAGCTACCGTGCCGGCTCCATTCAGGTATCGGGACGGACTGCTTGTTACTACGTCATCCATACGGGATTATGTCCGATGGTCAAATGACGCTATGTTTTTACGATTCTGCTGAGTGAACGATTTCCGGAACGTGAAATTTAATACTTCGGCCTTCGTTTTGCTATATTTTGCAGGTACTCCGACTGGTCAATAAGGGACTGAATGGAAGCCTTACACCCGCTTAGCGATTTTACGTAAGACCAGAGTTTTCTCGGATTTTCTGCCTAATCTTTTGCTAAGGTATGACGATGGTGGTGGTTATATACTTCAGCGTATATCTTTTCACAGACGCACGAATATGTATTTGTCATTTACGCGTTCCCTTTTGAGCCGAGAGTGCAACCTCCTCAGCATGCGCCGAATTTCTTTATTAAACGTGCCGGGTCTCTTCTATCCTTTATCCACTGAGTAAGCACGTAACACTTCAGACCACGATTTACAGTCTACTTAAACTTTGACCATAATTCCTCTACATCCATCTTACTGGAACTACACTCATGCTCATAAATTAAGGATAATTGCAAAATCTGGCACTAATATTAAGTACATAGGGAACACACACGACACAGACCTGTAAGTCCACGGTATTGGTGATAAGTTGAGAAAACCGTCCCGAAACACATGTGCTACAAAACGCCACTCGGCCGGCCGGAGTGGCTGAGCTGTTCTAGGCGCTTCAGTCTGGAACTGCGCGACGGCTACGGTCGCAGGTTCGATCCTGCCCCGGGCATGGATGTGTGTGATGTCAACTAGCGCCATCTAGCGGGCCAACCGTAGCGCCATCTGGTTTCCCCATTCAAGCTAGACAAGTTTCGTTCTTAGTATGTTTTTCGTTTGACGCTTGTTTCGTGAGATATTTGGCCCGGTCACGATCAATGGACCACCCTGTATAGATGAATGAGCCAACAGTTTTGTATTTTCTAGGCAGTGCTCCGCTATGTCCGACTTATAAAGCTCCCTTCGTTTTATATGGCGCTTGTGCTCACAAGGGAACCTCCCCATCGCACCCCCCTCAGATTTAGTTATAAGTTGGCACAGTGGATAGGCCTTGAAAAACTGAACACAGATCAATCGAGAAAACAGGAAGAAGTTGTATGGAACTATGAAAAAAATTAGTAAAATATACAAACTGAGTAGTCCATGCGAAGACAGGCAACATCAAGGACAATGGGAGTCTAGGAGCGCCGTGGTCCTGTGGTTAGCGAGAGCAGCTACGGAACAAAAGGTCCTACGTTCAAGTCTTCCCTCGAGTGAAAAGTTTAATTTTTTATTTTCAGTTTATGTGACAAACTCTTATGTTTTCATCACCTTTTAGGAGTGATTATCACATCCACAAGAAAACCTAAATCGGACAAGGTAGAAGAATCTTTTTACCCATTCGCCAAGTGTACAAGTTAGGTGGGTCGACAACATATTCCTGTCATGTGACGCACATGCCGTCACCAGTGTCGCATAGAATATGTCAGATGTGTTTTCCTGTGAAGGAATCGGTTGACCTATGACCTTGAGATCAAATGTTTTCAGTTCCCATTGGAGAGGCACGTCCTTTCATCGCACGGTTTTGCGGTGCGGTCGCAAAACACAGACACTAAACTTATTACAGTGAACAGAGACGTCAATGAACGAACGGACAGATCATAACTTTGCGAAAATAAAGAAAGTAAAATTTTCAGTCGAGGGAATACTTGAACCAAGGACCTCTCGCTCCGCAGCTATTCACGCTAACCACGGGACCACGGCACTCCTGAGTATATGTACTCCTTGATGTTGCCTATCTTGCTCATAGACTACTCGGTTTGTATATTTTATTAATTTTTTTCATAGTTCCAAACAACTTCTTCCTATTTTCTCGATTGATCTGTGTTCAGTTTTTCAAGGCCTATCCACTGTGCCAACTTATAACTAAATCTGAGGGGGTACGATGGGGAGGTTACCTTGGCAGTACAACGCTCTGCAACCGTGCGAATTGTTCGTCCGATATACATGCTGCCACATTCACAGGGTACACCATACACGCCAGTGAACTCCTGACGACCATGGCGGAGATGGTCGTCGAAAGCTCGAGAATTTTATTCGAATTCACGCGGCTTGAAAACTGGGAACGTTTTATTCGTGTATGCCGTCGCTAAGGACACATGGTAACATTTGTCAGTCTCGTTCCAGAAGGGATACCATACCACAGTTGTTGGCGGCACTCTTGTAACGGTGGAATCAAATGTTGAAATGTGTGTGAAACCTTATGGGACTTAACTGCTAAGGTCACCAGTCCCTAATCTTACACACTACTTAACCTAAATTATCCTAAGGACAAACACACACACCCATGCCCGAGAGAGGACTCGAACCTCCGCCGGGACCAGCCGCACAGTCCATGACTGCAGCTCCCTAGACTGTAACGGTGGAACACGGAACGTTCATCTGTCGTGACACAGCTGGTGAGCTGCTTCAAGATCTCCCATTGCGTCCAGTATTCTCAATCATATAGGGTGAGTCACCTAACATTACCGCTGGCTATATTTCGTAAACCACATCAAATACTGACGAATCGATTCCACAGACCGAACGTGAGGAGAGGGGCTAGCGTAATTGGTTAATACAAACCATTAAAAAAATGCACGGAAATATGATTTTTAACACAAACCTATGTTTTTTTAAATGGAACCCCGTTAGTTTTGTTAGCACATCTGAACATATAAACAAATACGTAATCAGTGCCGTTTGTTGCATTGTAAAATGTTAATTACATCCGGAGATATTGTAACCTAAAGTTGTCGCTTGAGTACCACTCCTCCGCTGTTCGATCGTGTGTATCGGAGAGCACCGAATTACGTAGGGATCCAAAGGGAACGGTGATGGACCTTAGGTACAGAAGAGACTGGAACAGCACATTACGTCCACATGCTAACACCTTTTTATTGTTCTTTTTCACTGACGCACATGTACATTACCATGAGGGGTGAGGTACACGTTCGACGGGCGTTTCATAGGACGTGGAGGACGCATAAATTGGCCAGCCCGTTCTCCTGATCTTACACCTCTGGACTTCTTTCTGTGGGGTACGTTGAAGGAGAATGTGTACAGTGATGTGCCTGCAACCCCAGAGGATATGAAACAACGTATTGTGGCTGCCTGCGGCGATATTACACCAGATGTACTGCGGCGTGTACGACATTCATTACGCCAGAGACTGCAATTGTGTGCAGCAAATGATGGCCATCACATTGAACATCTATTGGCCTGATATGTCGGGACACACTCTATTCCACTCCGTAATTGAAAACGGAAACCACGTGTGTACGTGTACCTCACCCCTATCGTAATGTGCATGTGCGTCAGTGAAAAGACAAATAAAAAAGTTTTAGCATGTGAGAGGAAGCCGAAAGGCACGCGTTTTAGCTCGCGCAGACTGGCGTGAGGTCTGGAACAGGTCAAGGAAATGAGACTAACAAAAAACGTACGTAGCTGCTGGAATACTTAACTTTAATCCATAATTGGTGAACATCGCTCTTGACGGTACATGTTTTACAGCATCAATAGTAACTGGTAATGGCGCCTTGCTAGGTCGTAGCAAATGACGTAGCTGAAGGCTATGCTAACTATCGTCTCGGCAAATGAGAGCGTATTTTGTCAGTGAACCATCGCTAGCAAAGTCGGCTGTACAACTGGGGCGAGTGCTAGGGAGTCTCTCTAGACCTGCCGTGGGGCGGCGCTCGGTCTGCAATCACTGATAGTGGCGACACGCGGGTCCGTCGTATACTACCGGACCGCGGCCGATTTAAAGGCTACCACCTAGCAAGTGTGGTGTCTGGCGGTGACACCACAGACGTAATGTGCTGTTCCAGTCTCTTCTGTACCTAAGGTCCATCACCGTTCCCTTTGGATCCCTACGTAATTCGGTGCTCTCCGATACACACGATCGAACAGCAGAGGAGTGGTACTCAAGCGTCAACTTTAAGTTACAATATCTCCGGATGCAATTAACATTTTACAATGCAACAAACGGCACTGATTACGTATTTGTTTATGTGTCCAGATGTGCTAACAAAACTAACGGGGTTCCATTTAAAAAAACGTAGGTTTGTGTTAAAAAACATACTTCCGTGCATTTTTTTATGGTTTGTATTAACCACTTACACTAGCCCCTCTCCTCACGTTCGGTCTGTGGAATCGATTCGTCAGTATTTGATGTGGTTTACGAAATATATCCAGCGGTAATGTTTGGTGACTCACCGTATATATATATATGAAGATGGAACGTAAAACCTGGTAGAAGCCGACCTCGGGGAAGATCAGTTTGGATTCCTTAGAAATAACGGAACACGTGAGGCAATACTGACCTTACGACTTATCTTAGAAGAAAGATTAAGAAAAGGCAAACCTACGTTTCTAGCATTTGTAGACTTAGAGAAACCTTTTGACAATGTTGACTGAAATACTCTCTTTCAAATTCTAAAGGTGGCAGGGGTAAAATACGGGGACCGAAAGGTTATTTACAATTTGTACAGAAACAAGATGGCAGTTACAAGAGTCGAGGGACATGAATGGGAAGCAGTGATTGGGAAGGGAGTGAGACAGGGTTGCAGCCTCTCCCCGATGTATATTGAGCAAGCAATAAAGGAAACAAAAGAAAAATTTGGAGTAGATATTAAAATCCATGGAGAAGAAATAAAAACTTTGAGGTTCGCCGACGACATTGTAATTCTGTCAGAGACAGCAAAGGGCCTGGAAGAGCAGTTGAACGGAATTGACAGTGTCTTGAAAGGAGGATATAAGATGAACATCAACAAAAGCAAAACGAGGATAATGGAATGTAGTCGAATTAAGTCGGGTGATGCTCAGGGAATTAGATTAGGAAATGAGACACTTAAAGCAGAAAAGGAGTTTTGCTACTTCGGGAGCAAAATAAGTGATGATGGTCGAAGTAGAGAGGATATAAAATGTAGACTGGCAATGGCAAAGAAAGCGTTTCTGAAGACGAAAAATTTGTTAACATCGTGTATAGATTTAAGTGTCAGGAATTCGTGTCTGAAAGTATTTGTATGGAGTGTAGCCATGTATGGAAGTGAAACATGGACGATAATTAGTTTGGACAAGAAGAGAATAGAAGCTTTCGAAATGTGGTGCTACAGAAGAATGCTGAAGATTAGATGGGTAGATCACATAACAAATGAGGAGATATTGAATAGAATTGGGGAGAAGAGAAGTTTGTGGCACAACTTGTCAAGAAGGGACCTGTTGGTAGGACATGTTCTGTGGCATGAAGGGATCACCAATTTAGCATTGGAGGGCAGTGTGGAGAGTAAAAGTTGTAGAGGGAGACTAAGAGATGAATACACTAACAAGGGGAGGCCGCCAATTGTGAAATTCAGATCCGATTCATACTGCGCATAATAAAAGCTCATGGCCAGAGGTGTAATGTGGCAAAGCACCAAGATGCACTTCTCAGCCGTTGTCGAGAAAATCGACAGTTAAAAGAAACCGTTGCAGTGAAATACTCTCTACGGTTAATAATTTTTCTGCAGCGTTGTGGCGCAGCGGTAAGCGCTCGGCGTAATCCGAAGGTCACCGGATCAAATCCCGCGGCATGCAACTTTTTTTATTATTATTAGTTTCTTATAATTCAAATATATATATATATATATATATATATATATATATATATATATATATATATATATATATATACCACCCCCATGAACCATGGACCTTGCCGTTGGTGGGGAGGCTTGCGTGCCTCAGCGATACAGATGGCCGTACCGTAGGTGCAACCACAACGGAGGGGTATCTGTTGAGAGGCCAGACAAACGTGTGGTTCCTGAAGAGGGGCAGCAGCCTTTTCAGTAGTTGCAGGGGCAACAGTCTGGATGATTGACTGATCTGGCCTTGTAACATTAACCAAAACGGCTTTGCTGTGCTGGTACTGCGAACGGCTGAAAGCAAGGGGAAACTACAGCCGTAATTATTCCCGAGGACATGCAGCTTTACTGTATGATTAAATGATGATGGCGTCCTCTTGGGTAAAATATTCCGGAGGTAAAATAGTCCCCCATTCGGATCTCCGGGCGGGGACTACTCAGGAGGACGTCGTTATCAGGAGAAAGAAAACTGGCATTCTACGGATCGGAGCGTGGAATGTCAGATCCCTTAATCGGGCAGGTAGGTTAGAAAATTTAAAAAGGGAAATGGATAGGTTAAAGTTAGATATAGTGGGAATTAGTGAAGTTCGGTGGCAGGAGGAACAAGACTTTTGGTCAGGTGATTACAGGATTATAAATACAAAATCAAATAGGGGTAATGCAGGAGTAGGTTTAATAATGAATAAAAAAATAGGAGTGCGGGTAAGCTACTACAAACAGCATAGTGAACGCATTATTGTGGCCAAGATAGACACAAAGCCCATGCCTACTACAGTAGTACAAGTTTATATGCCAACTAGCTCTGCAGATGATGAAGAAATTGATGAAATGTATGACGAGATAAAAGAAATTATTCAGGTAGTGAAGGGAGACGAAAATTTAATAGTCATGGGTGACTGGAATTCGTCAGTAGGAAAAGGGAGAGAAGGAAACATAGTAGGTGAATATGGATTGGGGGGAAGAAACGAAAGAGGAAGCCGCCTTGTAGAATTTTGCACAGAGCATAACTTAATCATAGCTAACACTTGGTTCAAGAATCATAAAAGAAGGTTGTATACCTGGAAGAATCCTGGAGATACTAAAAGGTATCAGATAGATTATATAATGGTAAGACAGAGATTTAGGAACCAGGTTTTAAATTGTAAGACATTTCCAGGGGCAGATGTGGATTCTGACCACAATCTATTGGTTATGACCTGTAGATTGAAACTGAAGAAACTGCAAAAAGGTGGGAATTTAAGGAGATGGGACCTGGATAAACTGAAAGAACCAGAGGTTGTAGAGAGTTTGAGAGAGAGCATAAGGGAACAATTGACAGGAATGGGGGAAAGAAATACAGTAGAAGAAGAATGGGTAGCTCTGAGGGATGAAGTAGTGAAGGCAGCAGACGATCAAGTAGGTAAAAAGACGAGGGCTAATAGAAATCCTTGGGTAACAGAAGAAATATTGAATTTAATTGATTAAAGGAGAAAATATAAAAATGCAGTAAATGAAGCAGGCAAAAAGGAATACAAACGTCTCAAAAATGAGATCGACAGGAAGTGCAAGATGGCTAAGCAGGGATCGCTAGAGGACAAATGTAAGGATGTAGAGGCTTGTCTCACTAGGGGTAAGATAGATACTGCCTACAGGAAAATTAAAGAGACCTTTGGAGAGATGAGAACCACTTGTATGAATATCAAGAGCTCAGATGCCAACCCAGTTCTAAGCAAAGAAGGGAAAGCAGAAAGGTGGAAGGAGTATATAGAGGGTTTATACAAGGGCGATGTACTTGAGGACAATATTATGGAAATGGAAGAGGATGTAGATGAAGACGAAATGGGAGATAAGATACTGCGTGAAGAATTTGACAGAGCACTGAAAGACCTGAGTCGAAACAAGGCCCCGGGAATAGACAACATTCCATTAGAACTACTGATGGCCTTGGGAGAGCCAGTCATGGCAAAACTCTACCATCTGGTGAGCAAGATGTATGAGACAGGCGAAATACCCTCAGACTTCAAGAAGAATATAATAATTCCAATCCCAAAGAAAGCAGGTGTTGACAGATGTGAAAATTACCGAACTATCAGTTTAATAAGTCACAGCTGCAAAATACTAACACGAATTCTTTACAGACGAATGGAAAAACTGGTAGAAGCGGACCTCGGGGAAGATCAGTTTGGATTCCGTAGAAATGTTGGAACACGTGAGGCAATACTAACCTTACGACTTATCTTAGAAGAAAGATTAAGAAAAGGCAAACCTACGTTTCTAGCATTTGTAGACTTAGAGAAAGCTTTTGACAATGTTAACTGGAATACTCTCTTTCAAATTCTGAAGGTGGCAGGGGTAAAATACAGGGAGCGAAAGGCTATTTACAATTTGTACAGAAACCAGATGGCAGTTATAAGAGTCGAGGGGCATGAAAGGGAAACAGTGGTTGGGAAAGGAGTGAGACAGGGTTGTAGCCTGTCCCCGATGTTATTCAATCTATATATTGAGCAAGCAGTAAAGGAAACAAAAGAAAAATTCGGAGTAGGTATTAAAATTCATGGAGAAGAAGTAAAAACTTTGAGGTTCGCCGATGACATTGTAATTCTGTCAGAGACAGCAAAGGACTTGGAAGAACAATTGAATGGAATGGACAGTGTCTTGAAAGGAGGATATAAGATGAACATCAACAAAAGCAAAACAAGGATAATGGAATGTAGTCAAATTAAATCGGGTGATGCTGAGGGAATTAGATTAGGAAATGAGACACTTAAAGTAGTAAAGGAATTTTGCTATTTAGGGAGTAAAATAACTGATGATGGTCGAAGTAGAGAGGATATAAAATGTAGACTGGCAATGGCAAGGAAATCGTTTCTGAAGAAGAGAAATTTGTTAACATCGAGTATAGATTTAAGTGTCAGGAAGTCGTTTCTGAAAATATTTGTATGGAGTGTAGCCATGTATGGAAGTGAAACATGGACGATAACTAGTTTGGACAAGAAGAGAATAGAAGCTTTCGAAATTTGGTGCTACAGAAGAATGCTGAAGATAAGGTGGGTAGATCACGTAACTAATGAGGAGGTATTGAATAGGATTGGGGAGAAGAGAAGTTTGTGGCACAACTTGACTAGAAGAAGGGATCGGTTGGTAGGACATGTTTTGAGGCATCAAGGGATCACAAATTTAGCATTGGAGGGCAGCGTGGAGGGTAAAAATCGTAGAGGGAGACCAAGAGATGAATACACTAAGCAGATTCAGAAGGATGTAGGTTGCAGTAGGTACTGGGAGATGAAGAAGCTTGCACAGGATAGAGTAGCATGGAGAGCTGCATCAAACCAGTCTCAGGACTGAAGACCACAACAACATATATATATATATATATATATATATATATATATATATATATATATATATATATATTGTAATTCAAATATATATTTGAATTACAAAAAACTAATAATAAAAAAAAGTTGCATGCCGCGAATTAATGAATTGCTTATGCATGTTGGTTAAGGCGGATCGCTCTCCAATTGTACCGCCTCCATTTTTCCGTTTGTTTGACAAGGTGTACCAAAGCTCTCACGTCCGCACTGATTTTCGACGATGTTATAAGTTGCGCTAGGGACCGCATCTACCTTCTTTCAAAGTCAGCAGGCAACAACGCTGTTATGCGGCGGCTCGTTTCGGCCCATTCAACATCTGTCCTTCAAGTGTCACTAGCGAGTAACGGAGTTTATATTGCATACCTGCCACAGCAAATTTGTGTTCGTGGGGTCTCTATTCTAATTCGAACGTTTGACTTATGCTATACGTATTCGTTTCGGAATATCGTTTCTACGTCTTCCGTTAACTATACGTGGTAAACATTATGAAGACAATTAATAACATTTGTGAAATACAGCTTTGTTTGCGGAAAACATGATGATGTTCGAAGTCGCCAGTTTTTCCACGACAAACGACTTTCAACAAGTTATTATATGCATAATTGTTGCAACTGATTGCCGGGAATTATATATATGTGCGTGTGTATATATATACACATTTAAATTACAAAAAACAAATACCAAAAAAAAGTTGCATGGCGCGAGATTCGATCCGGCGACTTTCGGATTACAAACCCGAGCGTTTACCGCTGCGCCACAACACTGTGGAGAGTTGTAAATCGTAGAGAGTATTTCACCGCAACGGTTTCTTTTAACTGTCGATTTTCTCGACAACGGCTGAGAAGTGCATCTTAGTGCTTTGCCACATTGCACCTCTGACCATGAGCTTTTATTATGCGCAGTATGAATCGAATCTGAATTTCACAATTGGCGGCCTCCCCTTGTAAGCAGATTCAGAAGGACGTAGGTTGCAGTAGGTACTGGGAGATGAAGAAGCTTGCACAGGATAGAGTAGCATGGAGAGCTGCATCAAACCAATCTCAGGACTGAAGACAACAACAATCTGTTCTTTCGGACATGTTCGGACATGTCGCGTAATACTTAACATCCCCTCTATTCCGGGGGCGATTGCACGTATCAACAAGCGGTGTTCAGCGAATCATAGCGGACTATGGGGCACATACGTTGGTACATGCACAATAATCACAATGTTTATATTGACGGAGATAATGAGGCAAGTACATGTTTTTTAAATGGGACGCTATACTTTTTTTTATCATCATTCGAAAGCTCTGGAAAAGACGCGTATAGTGATGTAACGCATGTTGCTATTGTGATTCAAACTTCGCTTAAAAGAGGGCGGATGAGGATGTATCTACGTAGCGTGGGCCGTGCATGCTGCACAGGGCACGGCAACTCGGCAACTCGGCCTGCGGGTCGCGCGAGGCGTGTTTAGAGTCTGCAGCCGCCCCCGACCGCCTCGACCTTCAATCGTACAGTATCTCCCAGCGTCTTTTAAGCGAAGTTTCAGTCACAATAGCAACATGCGTTACATCACTATGCGCGTCTTTTCCAGAGCGTTCGAATGATGGTAAGAAGTATAGCGTCCCTTTTAAAAAACATGTACTTGCCTCATTATCTCGGTCAGTATAAACGTTGTGATTATAGTGCATGTACCAACGTATGTGCCCCATAGTCCGCTATGATTCGCCGAACACCGCTTGTCGATACGTGCAATTGCCCCCGGAATAATGGGGGTGTTACGTCTTACGCGACTCACCCTGTATATTAAGGCTCACCAGCCATTTGACCATCTTCTTCTGTACGGATGCACAAACAGTGCCCGAACTCTTACGGGAATCAGCAGTAAAGCCGCGAGTAATGACTATAATGGGCAGGAGCACTATGAATATAGTGCGGGACAATAAGTTGCAAATGTGGGTCTCACGGAAAGCCGCCGTCACGGTACCTCAGCGTGTTCGGTCAGAGGGCTGCGTGCTATCTGTAATAAAAAAACTGAGTCAAGGAATCAACGATCAACTTGAACGGATGTCTTGTGACGTCCGCCCAGACCAAACGCAACGAACTATATCGAACAAAATTAAAAAAAGAAAAGAAAAAAAAAACATGGGTAGAGCTTCTGCCATGTAAGCAGGAGATCCCGGGTTCGAGTCCCGATCGGGGCACACATTTTCAACTATCCCTGTTGACTTAAATCAACGCCTGTATGCAGCTAAGGGTATTCATTTCATTGTAATTTCATTCTCAGTCATGGCAGCGAAAACTTTTGTCGCGGAATTGGCCGCCGGCCTCTCGCAGCAGCAATTCCCGAATAGCCAGTTCATCTCAACTTCTGAATTGCGCCCTCCAACCCCAATGCGGGAAGAGGACCTCTCCGTATTTCTTCAACGCGTCGGTACTCCAAAGAGCGGCAGCACTTTTGCTGCTATTTCTATGAAACAGCGTTACGAGCAAAGCCCTGCTTGCCTCTTCCAGAGCCGTGTTGATTGCCTGCAGCTGTAAAGCATGCTGACACTCGTGTTTCAATTGAAGTTAAAATCTTCTGGGTTATGAGGCCGCGTCACGTTTCTTCTAAAATGTTCGACGTTTCGACCCCTCTGCTGGGATCTTCCTCAGGATCTTTTGGTGTCGCGCCCACTTACAAAGGGAGAGTTTTCTGGCGTTCGTGCTGGAGAAGTGATAGTATTGGTTGAAATTCATATGGCTACCATTGGTGGGCCATAGTCATAGGCTAATATTCCCGCTCTGATGCAGAAGAAGGGGCGTTGGTAGGTCGTGTTTCAACTCTGTGTAGCCGCACCACCACTGGACCCTAACGCATTTCTTTTCTTTTTTTTGGGGGGGGGGGCGGTGATGTCTGATTAACTTCGTTGATTTTTACTTCTGTAGGGAATGGAAAGGGTAAAATTTTTCGCTTTATTTATTTATTCTTCTATCAGCTTTAGTTTGGGCACACAGAGGGGTCCTTTAACTCGCTGCTTTTGGTGTGTTTGAAAACAGTGTGTAGAAGTGCTAAAGGACTTTATGTCCGTAAATTATGTACAATTACGTGGGGATAACATTTACGGAAGCTCAAATACTATCGCCCTCGGTGCTTTATATTTGTGGTTGCGTGAGGGTTCTACCGTATCTACTATGGTGCGTTGTGGTGTACTGTCGCGTATCATGTCCAACTTCCGAAATAAGGTTCGTGCCTTCTCCCCGACCTTGTCTGAGAGGTAAGATTCGCTTAAGGCTCGTTGAATACATGATTCCAGATCCACCACTGGCCTCAGCGCTCAGGTGTCCCGACCGTCCGGCTAGGGCTACTTCCTGTGTTTAAGCAGGACCAGCACACCTGTGGGGGCTTTTCCACCCAGGGCCTGAGTTACGCCTGTCGTTTCATTTCCACTGGCGTTCCAACCTCTACTAGTATCGGCAATCATTCATTACGCCGTTCTGATAATAAGGAGACTTCATCACCTTTCATGCAATAAGCGTTAACAACTATTTACAAGATGTACGTCACAATGTCAGTTTTCTTTAAATATTCATATGTACGATGTAAAACGTATCAAATGATACCTAATTCCGGCTGTAAATCAGGCCAAAGTATGTAGATGAGTGCTTGTAAGGTGCGAAATTATAGCCACCTTAGAAGCTTTCTTACGTGAGAAGGAGTTGTGGGTACTGTCTAAACGAGTAGATCACGTCACCATTTTGAATTTTTAAAGCTGAGTCACTTATAGCAAATAGTAGCTTACCACCATGCGCTTTGCTGGCGTAGACTGTATGGTTTGCACATACTGTTTATGTTCTTCTTTTAACAAATTTTTATGTCGTTCACAAACTGCAATAATTTCTAAACTTTTGAGTTAATTAAGGGCATAGAAGCACGACCTTTTCCAGATGTACTTCTGATCAAAAAGCGATTCTATTAGCTACATTTGGATGTCTTTCTTAATCATGCCTTTTACGTCCTTGTGGTCATATTTCCTTAGAAAATTTCATCCAGTAACACATATTTCAGCTTACCTAACAAGAAGTGAAATACCAATTTCCATAAATTTACCTTAAATTTTTTTTAATATAATGAAATATTTTCTTAAAAGTTTTTATCCCCTATTTCACCCCCTTAAGGGTTAAATTTCCAAAACTCTGATACACTCACTTCTTTCTAACCGAGAAACCAAACACGAATTTTCGTAGGTCTGGCTTCAAAAAAATGGTTCAAATGGCTCTAAGCACTATGGGACTCAGCATCTGAAGTCATGTCCCCTAGACTTAGAGCTACTTAAACCTAACTAACCTAAGGACATCACATACGTCCATGCCCGAGGGAGGATTCGAACCTGCGACCGTAGCAACCGCGTGGTTCTGGACTGAAGAGCCTAGAACCGCTCGGTCACAGCGGTCGGCTCTAACTTCAAAATTGCCTCAATAGCGACATATTTTCAAGAAACTTTTCGTGCCCTATTTCCAGTAATACGTTCGTAAACGTCGCCCACAGTATAAGATCATCGCCCTCTGCAAAGTTGAAGTTTCCATAGTTTGTGGTTTGGGCTGGGCGACGATGAGTCAGTGATTCCGTCAGCCTTCTATACATACGAGGTCTGTCCTAAAAATTCCAGAACCTTCTCCACAAAATTTTTCTACGCGTACCCTTTACGGATGCTCTCCTTCGAACTGTTCCCCTCCACAATCGACGCAGCGCAGCCGTTTCCACGAGAAGCATTATTTCTACGCCTCTCGCTGGATCGCGCGGAGAACCGTCTGCGAATTTTCTTTTATCTCCTCTATCGTTGGAAATCTTCGTTCTTTCAACTGTGTTTTCAACTTCGGAAATTAGAAAACGTCCACAGGGGCCACATGTGGAGAGTATGGAGAATGAGGCAGCACAGTGAGTTCGTTTTTTGCGCAATAATCGCGCATGACTGGTGGACCGTGGGACGCAGTGTCAGGATTTGACGGTAAGGTCCAAATGAAACGTTACGTTCTTCTGCAGTGCCTCGGACAGTCAAGTCTTCGACTGACACGCACAATTTGGTTCACTAGCCGGACATGAGCGTCGTCGGTAGACGCCGAAGGGAGTCCTGATGGGTGGTTATCTTTAACTTCCGTCCAGCCCAGAATGAGATTTTCACTCTGCAGCGGAGTGTGCGCTGATATGAAACTTCCTGGTACATTAAAACTGCGTGCCGGATCGAGACTCGAACTCGGGACCTTTGCCTAGTGCTCTACCATCTGATTTACCCAAGGACCACTCACGACCAGTACCCACAGCTTCAGTTCTGCCAGTACCTCGTCGCCCACATTCCAAACTGCACTGAAGCGAAAGTCTTCGAGTCTCGGTCCCGACACACAGTTTTAATCTGTCAGGAAGTTTCCGTCCAGCCGTTTTCAAACCGTGTGAGCCGTTCGTAACCGCGAGTACGGCTTAAGCACCGTAGGATTCCTGCATCATTTGGTATGTCTGTGTAAAGACTTTCTTGACTTCTGCGCAAAACTTAATGCGGACGAGTTGCCCCTCTAACTGTAACATCTCGAAGTTGTCCGCCCCCGGTAGCTGAGTGGTCAGCGCGACGGAATGTCATACCTAACGGCCCGGGTTCGATCCCCGGCTGGGTCGGAGATTTTCTCCGCTCAGGGACTGGGTGTTGTGTTGTACTTATCATCATCATTTCATTCCCATCGACACGCAAGTCGCCGAAGTGGCGTCAACTCGAAAGACTTGCACCAGGCGAACGGCCTGCCCGACGGGAGGCCCTAGTCACACGGCACTCGAAGTTCGTAAACTGTGCGACACAACGATCTACTCAATACAGCACTGAATATTAACTAATAGACACACAAAAATCAAAATTTCGGCAGTTACACGATAAACACAGGCGTATGCAGGGATGCCAACCACATTTCGCTCCAACACCCCATCGGTGCGAAATTACGAATGTTGCGGAATTTTTTGAACAGATCTTGCAGAAGAATTTTTTCATTAAGCGGGGCCACAGTCAAAATATATTTCTTTAAAGTCAGTACCGCCATTAGACTGTTGTTTACTTACAGCGTTAAATTTACACTTACACTATCATGATTTCGGCTTGAGAGTACCATTATCAAGTGTTTTCTGAAAGCAAGTTCGATAATAACAGTGAAATACATAACAAGTGATATAACCGTATAACAATCCATATTTGTAATTCTTACTTACAAGTGTTATAAACTGCCTAAGATGACATACTGTCTTATTAAAATACACTATTAGACACATTGTCTGAGTCGATATTTCTGGCAGAACCTACCTGCTTTGTTTCATTACTGAGTACACCATCTTGACTGAGTGACAGTTGGCTGAGTGTCAAATTGTCTTGGTCAAAGAAATTCCTATTAAAAGCAAGTGACCATTTTTAGTCTTGGGGCTTTCATATGTGATAGCTGATCCAGTTGTTAACATCTTTACGTCATATAAATAAGGCGCCACTACTATAACATGTAATTAAGATTTATAGCAGCAAGATTACAGCCATATGTATCAGTACCACGGTGCACTCACGTTTGTAATTGTATCTTATCAAGCATTAAGAAATACTAGGATATCCCTATCCTTTTTGTTATGTTAAATTTAAATGTGCTGTTTAACATGAAATCTGTTGAGTCTTTTGTTCGCTTAAATGCTTTTATGTACATGTAATGTTTCACATACCTGTGTTATTTGCACTTATTCCTAAGTAATGTTCCACCACATATAACAGAATTTATACGCCTAATGATACGTACATCATAAATATCGCTACAAACCTCACTGGTTAATTAATGAGTGAGTAGAGTAAGCAATTACACTGTACTGTACACTACTGGCCATTAAAATTGCTACACCACAAAGATGACGTGCTACAGACGCGAAATTTAACCGACAGGAAGAAGATGCAGTGATATGCAAATGATTAGCTTTTCAGAGCATTCACACGAGGTTGGCGCTGGGGACGACACCTACAACGGCCTGACATGAGGAAAGTTTCCAACCGATTTCTCATACACAAACAGCAGTTGACCGGCGTTGCCTGGTGAAACGTTGCTGTGATGCCTCGTGTAAGGAGGAGAAATGCGTACCATCACGTTTCCGATTTTGATAAAGGTCGGATTGTAGCCTATCGCGATTGCGCCACATTGCTGCTAGCGTTGGTCGAGACCCAATGACTGTTAGCAGAATATGAATCGGTGGGTTCAGGAGGGTAATACGGAACGCCGTGCTGGATCCCAACCACCTCGTATCACTAGCAGTCGAGATGACAGGCATCTTATCCGCACGGCTGTAACGGATCGTGCAGCCACGTCTCGACCCCTGAGTCAACAGATGGGGACGTTGGCAAGACAACAACCATCTGCACAAACAGTTCGGCGACGTTTGCAGCAGCACGGACTATCAGCTCGGAGACCGTGGCTGCGGTTACCCTTGACGCTGCATCACAGACAGGAGCGCCTGCGATGGTGTACTCGACCAGAGGTGGTTGTACTGTACCTGGAAATACTAAAATGCTTGAACCACAATGGAATAAGAGAAATATTGAGGTTATGTAATAAAATATATGACAGTGGTGAATGGCCTGAGGACTTTTTGACAACAGTAATGATTCCATTACCGAAAAAACAAGGAACCAAGAAATGCAGCGAGCACAGGACAATCAGCCTCATTTCACATGCAGCCAAAGTGATGTTAAGAATAATTAATAAAAGACTTGAAAAAGTAATAGAGGAGAATCTCGGCGAGGAGCGGTTTGGCTTTAGACGGAATACGGGCACCAGAGATGCAATAGGGCTCCTACGAATCTTGGGAGAAAGGTTTATTGAAAAAGGAAGAGACCTATATATGTGCTTCATCGATTTAGAAAAGGCATTTGACAATGTGGTTTGGGACAAGCTGGCGACTATTATGAGGGAAAAGAGAGTGGACTGGAAAACCAGAAGACTTATAACCTCATTGTACCTTAATCAAAAAGTTTCAGTTAAAGTGAGAGGAGGAAGTACAAACTGGATCAGACTAGGGAAAGGAGTAAGACAAGGATGCTGTTTATCACCTACTCTTTTCAACCTGTACTTGGAAAATATGATTGACCAATGCTCCATTAGATGACAAAGGAGTAGAAATTGGAGGAAGAAAAGTAGGGTGCTTGAGATTTGCTGATGACATGGTCCTTCTAGCCACAGGGGAAAAAGAATTACAGGATTTGGTGGACACCATTGCAACTAACGGAAAAAAAAATGGAATGAAAATTAACACAAATAAAACAAAAGTATTGGCAATAGGAGGAAATAAGGAAATAAAAATTGTGCTGAATGGAGAAACACTAGAACAGGTGCAAAATTTTAAGTATCTTGGAAGTAGGATAGACACCGACAGGAAGTGCACCACAGAAATTAAAACAAGGATAGCAATGGCAAAAGAGGCGTTTTATAAGAAAAGGAGAATCTTCTGCAGCGGTCTGGACAGAGAACTCAGAAAGAGACTCATAAAATGTCTTGTATGGAGTGTTCTTCTATATGGCGCTGAAACATGGACTATGCGGAAAAAAGACAGAGAAAGGCTGGAGGCTTTTGAGATCTTGACATGGCGGAAGATGGAAAGAATAAGTTGGATGGACAGAGTAAAAATGAAGAGGTACTGAGAAGAGTGGGAGAGATAAGACAATTACTATGTGTAATAAAGAGAAGAAAAAGAAATTGGATTGGGCATATATTAAGAAAGAATGACGGACTGATAAAAACAGTTTTAGAAGGTTATGTAGAAGGGAAAAGGAAGCGAGGAAGGAAGAGATTCCAGATACTGGATGACATGATGGACTGTACAACACACTGCAGCCTTAAGAAGGAAGCAATGGATCGCAGAAAATGGAGAGGCAAAGGACCCGCTAATATAGCAGATAACTGATGATGATGATGATGAGTGTATTAATTCTGAATCGAGGCAAAATTACACAATTTTGAGTTGGCCATGTGTTACTTTCACGTAGAAAGCTGTATATTTACCTACTAAAATGTATTTTAAACAACGTCAGTGACTAGCTGGACTGCTATATTTATGAATGAAGCAAATATTATCGAGATGTTTATTACTGTTTATGTTTATGAGCAGGCAACTTCATTGTATACTAAGATAAAAAGGTACTGCAAAGATGTAACTACTGCCAAAGAAAATAAATGGCTACTAACCTTTCCTATCCTACCGGACTCTTTGAGTCCAAAGACTAAAAAAGGTCACCTGCTTGTAACACGAATTTCTTTGACCAAGACAATTTGACACTTAGCCAACTGTCATTCAGTCAAGATGGTGTACTCGGTAATGAAACAAAGCTGTATATTCTCACAGAAATATCGACTCTTAGCAATGTGTCTAATAGTGTATTTTAATACGACAGTATAGGCAATTTATAACACTTGTAATTAAGCATTACAAATATGGATTCCTATACGTTATATCAGTTGTTATGTATTTCACGGCTGGTGCCGGCGGAGGTTCGAGTCCTCCCTCGGGCATGGGTGTGTGTGTGTTTCTCCTTAGGATAATTTAGGTTAAGTAGTGTGTAAGGTTAGGGACTGATGACCTTAGAAGTTAAGTCCCATGAGATTTCACACACATTTTTTTGTATTTCATGGTTATTGTCTAACCTGCTTTCAGAAAACACTTGATAATGGCAGTTTGAAGCCGAAATCATGACTGTGTGAGTGTAAATGTAACACTGTAAATAAACAACAGTTTAATGGCGGTACTGACTTTAAAGAGACCTCGTGGAGATTAAAAATGATGTTTTTGTTGGAGCTGGAAGTCTTTACACAGGCTACCTGCAACTGGTTTGGGTAGAGTCCCTCGGTGATAGCAGATTCGGGTGCTTCTCCTGGAACTATCGCACTCACTGTGTTGACTCTCCAAACAAGGCGGCGGCCACGTCACAGCAGATTGCAGCAAGGCATTGTAAGCGCAGCCATGTTCCCGGGTGCTTGCGTCATCGCCGGTGATCAGACTTTCCCCGGGCCGTGTTCTGACCCTCCAAGTCTGCTTTACTGTTCCGCCGAACCTCTGCAGTGGAACACTACGTCACTCTGGGACGGTCCCGCGCCGAGTGGCCGCGCGGTTTGAGGCGCCGTGTCACGGATTGCGAGGCCCATCCCGCCAGAGGTTCGAGTCCTCCCTCGGGCATGGGTGTGTGTCTCTTGTTCTTAGCGTAAGTTAGTTTAAGTAGTGTGTAAGTCTAGGGGCCGATGACTTAGCAGTTCGGTCCCTTAGGAATTCACACATCTCTAGGACGGCCTGTGCCCTGCGATAAATGCAGGCCTAAGCGCACAGATGTGTGTCGTCAGCAATGTAGTGTTGGTGGCCAACGATAAATCCCAAAGCCCACAGACACATCTATGTTTGTGTCATAGGCCTTAGATCAATTCTTTCATAGTATAGTAGCATGAAGCTTTCAGCAAAGATCTTTGATAAAAGCCATCGTTCACACATCGCTTTGCTTGCTTTAGTACATTTTATAAAACGACGAATTATATTTGGTGCGTGGATACCACCACTGTAATCGTTTCAAAGTATGACAAATACGAAATTCTTCATACCACAAAGCACGCTAACTACAAAAACCATAATAAGCCGCTGCAGTCTTACAAACAAATGTAGTTGCAGCTTTGCTGGACTGTGGATTTATATAAAAAGAAAGGATATGGACGGAGGTGGAGGTGTGAAAATTGTGTCCGAAGTGTACATAAGCGGGATGAATGTATTTATCTGCACTCCGAATAACCTGACATAACCTGATAATAACCATACGATGAAATAGGAGATATGATACTGCCTGAAGAGTTTGACAGAGCACTGAAAAAGTCGAAACAAGGCCCCAGGAGTAGACAACATTCCATTAGAACTACTGACAGCCTTGGGAGAGCCAGGCCTAACAAAACTCTAACATTTAGTGAGCAAGATGTATGAGACAGGCGAAATACCCTCAGACTTCAAGAAGAATATAATAATTCCAGTCCCAAAGAAAGCAGGTGTTGACAGATGTGAAAATTAGCGAACTATCAGTTTAATAAGCCACGGCTGTAAAATAATAAGGATATAAAATGTAGACTGGCAATGGCAAGGAAAGCGTTTCTGAAGAAAAATTTGTTGACATCGAGTATAGACTTTCGTGTCAGTAAGTCGTTTCTGAAAGTATTTGTATGGAGTGTAGCTATGTATGGAAGTGAAACGTGGACGATAAATAGTTTAGACAAGAAGAGAATAGAAGCTTTCGAAATGTGGTGCTACAGAAGATTGCTGAAGATTAGATGGGTAGATCACATAACTAATGATGAGATATTGAATAGAATCGGAGAGAAGAGAAATTTGTGGCACAACTTGACTAGAAGAAGGGATCGGTTGGTAGAGCATATTCTGAGACATCAAGGGATCACCAATTTAGTGTTGGAGGGCTGCGTGGAAGGTAAAAATCGTAGAGGGAGACCAAGAGATGAATACGCTAAACAGATTCAAAATGATGTAGGCTGCAGTATGTACTGGGAGATGAAGAAGCTTGCACAGGATGGAATAACATGGAGAGCTGCATCAAACCAGTCTCTGGACTGAAGACCACAACAACAACAACAACAACAACAACAACAACAACCTGATTTATAGATTGGTTCACATGTTTCCGGAACAATACGTAAAATAGTACTCTTTGGGACCCGGGTACTATATTGGATGCTGGGACAGCTTTCGCCTGTTGCTAAAAATCTTAAATTACCCATGACACCACCTTCAGCAGGAATAGCATTCACGATTTAGAGTGAAACACTGCACCAGTTACGTATTTTTTTAACTTTTTTTTTTTTACGATTTACATAAGGCTTCGCGAGAATCTGTTCTCACGATCAAGTACAAATATTTATAAATGTGTTTTATGTGATATTTCGGAATATCGCCCAAAAGAAATCTGTCCCATTGCAGTTGACCTTAACATAACTGCAGGGCAAGATAGACACAACACCACACATATGAGCACCACATAAAATACCTGTGTGAATACACTAAACTCTCGCTAATACGGCCCTCAGTAGTCCGGTCTCTCAGTAATCTGGCACACTTCCAGCTTCTAGTCGTTCAACCCTTGAAATGACGACTATAATAATGAAATTTCGTCTGCAACAATGTTGTTAGTTAATTATAATGTTCAACATTCCTGTACACTTTGAAAGTGTGGCTTTCCTTACGGATCATCATCATTGCTTCTAAAGGGAAACACGTTGTGCTAGATCTCAAGCAGAAACTCGAAATTAGATATAAACTGAAGTTCTTCGCAGAAAACCATTGTTGCTGGCAACAGTGTTGGATCAAACTTCAGCAAAAAAGAGGTAATCAGAAGCTCACTGGAACGATGAAACTGATGAAGAAGAGGCCATAGGAGGAGAGAACGTTAGCATATCTCAAACTGCTGGTGCTGAAACTGGAGACGTCTTCCTGGAGTACATTATGCAACAACCAGAAACATGGCAGGACCTATGAAATGCTTGTAAAGACGTTGTGCGATAAAGCATATTACCGTCTCGTATGATCATGGTGACAACTAAAATTTTGAGACATGTATCGCAGTGAATGTCGAGTGATAGTAATATACATGTACACACTCTAGGACTAAGTTTTCTATAAAAATGAATATATCATTTGATCTGATAAAGTACAATCCCTATGTGTTTATAATAAATTTTAGACAATTTCAACAATCCGGCACTTCCACTAATCCGGCACCCATATGTGCGAGGAATGGCCGGTTTAGCAAGAGTCTAGTGTATTTCTTTTTGATAATGAGAATAAATTCTCTAAAAGGGTCATATAAGCACGCAAAAACGTAATTAATGCAGTGTTTCATTACTTAAATCACGGATGACACAGTTGCAGGCTTCCCAAAAACATCGCTTACGATGAATGAAATTAAGAAATGGCATTTCTTAAATGAGTATCGTGTGTGTAAACACCAGGTGCCTCTTTCACGAGGGCAAACAGAAATCATTGTTCGCTCGTTCTCAAATAATTGTCCTTGGTCTTTGTGTGCTCGCACTGTGGTTCACGAAGCAAATTCTGTTGAACACTTCGCTAGCCACGGTTTCACCCACAATCGTTTCCATTTCTGTCTTTTACAGAAATGTGCTCGCCACCAATAAATGCTGTTTTTAACTGTTTGGAGTTCGTTCCCGATGAACAGCGACGAAGAATTTTACAGTCGTGTTATAGCTGCAGTGGAGTAGTTTGGTCAAAGACGTTTCACAAAATCTTTGACAAAGCACGCGTTTGTGTCGCCTGCTGTTAAGACCGCATTGCTGACGTCATGTCACAGACGTGCGTGCGCTTAGGCCTGCGTTTATCGCAGGCATCGGCGGTGGCCAGGCAAAGAGCAGGAGGGGGGGAGGGTATCCCCCCCACCCCAGAACAGAATTGTGTCGCCCCCCTCTTTAACGTTTCACAGATGCATAGCTTCCAAATAACAGTTAGGGTATTTCCATTCATACAGGAAAGCTTGTAAGGTTGTTGCAGAGTAGGTTGTGCTGAGAGGTACTTACAAATGGTGGAAAAATCGAAATTTTTTAATGACCTTATTAGATACTATAGTCTTTCCCGATTACATTGATATATACATAATAGGGTTTCAAATGAAAAATGACCTATATATACGAAATTTTCAAGAAACGTTCATGTATGCCGCCACGCCCCCTTTATTTCTGTTACAGAAACCAGTATTATTTGAAAAAGAACTGTGAACTTTCTGTTTCCAGCGATTATACGTATGATACATTGTATATGTTGGTAACAGTGCAAGTTTATAGTGTCTGTAAACGATTATTTTTGCTAATATTTACTCTTGTTCCGCTGAAGCAGTTTGTTCACGTGTTACTGAATGTTTGCTGCCCCAGTGCTGCATATATTTGTGGAAGTACATATCGTTTAGTGTGCAATAAATACGAACTATGCTATGTTTGCTGCCCCAGTGCTGCATATATTTGTGGAAGTACATATCGTTTAGTGTGCAACAAATACGAACTATGCTACGCATCAAGAAAATCAATAAAAGGAAATATCGTGGTAACCAGTTCGCAAACAAAGCAAGCCACACTGTTGAAAGTAACCTATGTCTCAGTTCTTCAGGGAAGTAACTCCCACATGGCCTCCTGGCGATTCAAATTTTTGTGTTAACAGTGACGCGGTTTGTAGTGGATTTGTTGTTGTTGATGTGGGCATCTTCTTTGATAAAGGAAGTGGCGAAATGTAAGCAATGTGATAGTGTAGGCTGTCTGGAAATAACTGAACAAGAAAGTAGCAGGAAGAGTTTAGCGTCAAAATTTGTTGTTCTGTGTAGATCCTGCAATAAATCTACTCGAAAATGACTTCTAACATTGTGCATAATTCAAATGATGTGAATTTGAAGTTAGTGTATGCAGTGCATGGAATAGGAAAAGGAAAAAAGGCTGCGCAAACGTTTTCTGGTTTGATGGACTTTCCTCCTCCTCCCAGTAGGTTCTATAAGTTCATAAAAATCCTTTTAGGTGTCTAAAGCATCTATGAAACGTGCAGTAGAAGAAACTGTAAATATTAGTGGAACCAGGGACATTGCTGTTGCACTTGGGGGGACATGTCAACGTCGAGGGCATCGTTCCTTGAATGGTGTTGTAAGTGCTACTTCTCTGGAGAATGGAAAAGTTGTTGATGTTGAGTGCTTATCTAAGTACTGCCACACCTGCCATGGTAGCACTGAAGGACATATTGAACATCAGTGTTGTAAGAATTATGATGGTTACAGTGGAGGTATGGAGTGTGATGGAGCTCTACAATTACGTTTATAACGTTAGAAATACGAAGTACCTAGGCAATGGGGACTCTAAAGCTTCCAATAAAAGTAATGAGTTCAATATTTTTGGTGATACCTTGGTAAGAAGTATGGAGTGTTGAGGACATGTGCAAAAGAGGATGGGTGCTAGATTGAGGAAGCTACGAAGAGAAATGAAAGAAAAGTTGCTATCTGATGGAAAATCTCTGTGAGCAAGGCAGATTGACAGAAACTGAAATAGACGTCCTTCAGAGTTTTATGAACTGGCCATTAGACGAACTGCACCTGTGAATGATGTTAAAGCAATGAGAAAAGCTGTATGGACCACGTACTTTCATAAGTTGTCAACAGGTGACAACCCTGTTCACGGGCTTCGCCCTAAAGGAACAGATTCTTGGTGTGGTTACCAAAAAGTAAAAGAAAGTGGTCAAATATACCATCGTAAGCATTCTCTTCCTGAGTCCGCTATGAATGAAATAAAACCAGTTTTTAGAGACCTGAGTGACCCTGTTTTGCTTCGTAAATGTCTTCATGGTGGCACTCAGAATACAAATGAAAGTTTCAACCGTTGCGTTTGGGAAAGATCACCCAAGAATGTTTTTGTAGGGCTAATTACATTAAAAGTTGGTGTACTAGATGCAGTGACATGCTTCAGTGATAGAGTGATAGGAAGGTTGTAAGTTCTGAGAAATTTACCCATAAAATGCGGCTCTAATATGGAAGATCAATTGTTTGCGTGTGACAGACAACACGTCCATGAAGCTGAAAGATTCACTTGTCAAGTTACTAAAGAAGCAAGACGTGCTAAAGGGAAATCCAAGAGGAGGCTTGAAGAAATACTGCAGGATGAAGACTGTGCTTCAGGAATAATCTGAGGCACAGTTTAATTGGACTCATATCTTCATTCGCAATTTCCCGCAAGTTGTATTTTTCAGAATTCAGGTACAAATATTTCCTAAAGTTTATAAAGCATTGCTCTAAGTTTTTTCTGTAACTTGCATTAGTCCACACTTATGTAGCAGACCCAAGCTTTATTGCAGAATCAACTAAATTATAGAAAAAACATTTTTATTAGGAAAAAAATTATAAAAATTAAAATGTAAGATGTGATTTTTTATCCTTGTAATATACATAATTGTCGGAATTAAATAGGTCTAGTACCTCTCCATCATGTCGTGCATATCTGGTAAAAATTTGGTCTCCTTCAAATGTACACTCCTGGAAATTGAAATAAGAACACCGTGAATTCATTGTCCCAGGAAGGGGAAACTTTATTGACACATTCCTGGGGTCAGATACATCACATGATCACACTGACAGAACCACAGGCACATACACAGGCAACAGAGCATGCACAATGTCGGCACTAGTGCAGTGTATATCCACCTTTCGCAGCAATGCAGGCTGCTATTCTCCCATGGAGACGATCGTAGAGATGCTGGATGTAGTCCTGTGGAACGGCTTGCCATGCCATTTCCACCTGGCGCCTCAGTTGGACCAGCGTTCGTGCTGGACGTGCAGACCGCGTGAGACGACGCTTCATCCAGTCCCAAACATGCTCAATGGGGGACAGATCCGGAGATCTTGCTGGCCAGGGTAGTTGACTTACACCTTCTAGAGCACGTTGGGTGGCACGGGATACTTGCGGACGTGCATTGTCCTGTTGGAACAGCAAGTTCCCTTGCCGGTCTAGGAATGGTAGAACGATGGGTTCGATGACGGTTTGGATGTACCGTGCACTATTCAGTGTCCCCTCGACGATCACCAGTGGTGTACGGCCAGTGTAGGAGATCGCTCCCCACACCATGATGCCGGGTGTTGGCCCTGTGTGCCTCGGTCGTATGCAGTCCTGATTGTGGCGCTCACCTGCACGGCGCCAAACACGCATACGACCATCGTTGGCAACAAGGCAGAAGCGACTCTCATCGCTGAAGACGACACGTCTCCATTCGTCCCTCCATTCACGCCTTTCGCGACACCATTGGATGCGGGCTGCACGATGTTGGGGCGTGAGCGGAAGATGGCCTAACGGTGTGCGGGACCGTAGCCCAGCTTCATGGAGACGGTTGCGAATGGTCCTCGCCGATACCCCAGGAGCAACAGTGTCCCTAATTTGCTGGGAAGTGGCGGTGCGGTCCCATACGGCACTGCGTAGGATCCTACGGTCTTGGCGTGCATCCGTGCGTCGCTGCGGTCCGGTCCCAGGCCGACGGGCACGTGCACCTTCCGCCGACCACTGGCGACAACATCGATGTACTGTGGAGACCTCACGCCCCACGTGTTGAGCAATTCGGCGGTACGTCCACCCGGCCTCCCGCATGCCCAGTATACGCCCTCGCTCAAAGTCCGTCAACTGCACATACGGTTCACGTCCACGCTGTCGCGGCATGCTACCAGTGTTAAAGACTGCGATGGAGCTCCGTATGCCACGGCAAACTGGCTGACACTGACGGCGGCGGTGCACAAATGCTGCGCAGCTAGCGCCATTCGACGGCCAACACCGCGGTTCCTGATGTGTCCGCTGTGCCGTGCATGTGATCATTGCTTTTACAGCCCTCTCGCAGTGTCCGGAGCAAGTATGGTGGGTCTGACACACCGGTGTCAATGTGTTCTTTTTTCCATTTCCAGGAGTGTATAACATTGGATTAAATGGTAATGGTACCTCAATTTGAGGAAGCATTCTGAAAAAAAAAAATGCATCAATTTTTTGTAATTTTTTTAATAACCCTAAGCAGCTTCAAAAATATTCAAAATACTTCTAATTTGTTTAGCAAGTGTGCTGCATTGCCTGATGTCAACAAAAAATCTGTAAAAGATGTACATTATAAACAGTGCCTGAAAGAAATAGGTGTTGATTTTTACATAATATTGAGCCGGAAAAGTACCCTGTATCCTTAAGAAAACAATTCGATACGCTGCGACGTTTCCAAGTGATTCCCGACTGAAGTTAGCCAACCACGTCGCCGGCCTCCTTCAGACACGTTGTCCACCCCTAGACAGAGGTCATCACCCTCTGCTGCACCACCAATGGCTACCAAGCTCACTTCAAATTCAGTAACGTTTATCCTGAACACTCCTTAAGTTGAATCGTATATTACTCTCCATATTGAACAGTTGTAGAAATACTGCCCCACGTTTATCAATCTGTAACCATTATTTATGTAGCTACCATACTGAATAGCAAGTCGAGAATTTGTGTCCTGCTTTGTCTGCGCAGTTGATACTAGAGCCTCCAAAAAGTGGAAACTGTCCGGACTCATTCTGTCGCGATTCGGGAAATCTGTACTCGTGTTGGTGGAGCTGACGAGGAACCACATCTATACTGGTGAGCCAAAACATAAACATCACCTGCTTAATAGCTTGTTTGGGCGTCTTGGAAGCGAAATACATCACTGATTCTGGGATCTGACAGTTTCTTACAAGGGGACCTCCCCATCGCAATCCCCTTCAGATTTAGTTATAATTTGGCACAGTGGATAGGCCTTGAAAAACTGAACACAGATCAATCGAGAAAACAGGAAGAAATTGTGTGGAACTATGAAAAAATAAGGAAAATATACAAGTCCATGCGCAAGATAGGCAGCATCATGGCTAGTATGAACGCAGGTGCGCTGTGGTCCCGTGGTTAGCGTGAGCAGTTGCGGAACGAGAAGTCCTTGGTTTAAGTCTTCTCTCGAGTGAAAAGTTTACTTCTTTGTTTTTTAAAAGTTATGATCTGTCCGTTCGTTCAATGACGTCTCTGTTCACTGTAATAAGTTTAGTGTCTGTGGTTTGCGACCGCACCGCAAAACCGCGCGATTAGTAGACGAAAGGACGTGCCTCTCCAATGGGAACCGAAAACAATTGATCGCAAGGTCATAGGTCAACCGATTCCTCCACAGGAAAACACGTCTGATATATTCTATACGACACTGGCGACGGCATCTTCGTATCATGACAGGAATATGTTGCCTACCCACCTAACTTGTACACTTGGCGAATGGGTGAAAAGATTCTTCTACCTTGCCCGATTTAGGTTTTCTTGTGGATGTAATAATCACTCCCAAAAAAGCGATGAAAACATAAGAGTTTGTCACATAAACTGAAATTAGAAAATTAAACTTTTCACTCGAGGGAAGACTTGAACCAAGGACCTCTCATTCCGCAGCTGCTCACGCTAACCACGGAACCAGGGCGCTCCTAGACTCCGTGTGTCCTTGATGTTGCCTATCATCGCATGGACTACTCAGTTTGTATATTTTATTAATTTTTTTCATAGTTCCACACAACTTCTTCCTGTTTTCTCGATTGATCTGTGTTCAGTTTTTCAACGCCTATCCACTGTGCCAACTTATAACTAAATCTGAGGGAGGTGCGATGGGGAGGCTCCCTTGTTAGTACTCTTGTGGAGTTATGTGGCATTACATGTCTACGCACAGGTCATGTAATTCACGTAAATAACTGCGTACGCGGCGATGGGCCCCGATAGTGACCCAGAAGAGTTCCATAGAATTTACATGAGACGAATTTGGTCTCCGACACATCAATGTTAGTTCACTATAATGCTCTTCGAACCACTGCAGCGTGCTCCTGACTCCGAGATACGGACAACAGTTCTGCTGAAAAATCACATTGTCATCAGAGAAAAATGAAATGAAGTGTCGTGTGGCTAGGGCCTCCCGTCGGGTAGACCGTTCGCGTGGTGCAGGTCTTTCGATTTGACGCCACTTCGGCGACCTGCGCGTCGATGGAGATGAAATGATGATGATTAGGACAACACAACACCCAGTCCCTGAGCGGACAAAAATCTCCGACCCAGCCGGGAATCGAACCCGGGACCTTAAAATTGACATCCCGTCACGCTGACCACTTTTTTTTTATTAATTTCGTGTAGCAGCGATACACTTTAACCTTTTTTTCTAGCGCGTTAGCGCACTTTTTTTAGACGCAACCCCCTTTTTTTGTTTTTACCACTTTTTTTATTTTTTTTTATATAGATGAAAAAGGCGTCTTTCAGTTACGAGAAACAAAATTAGAATGTACATCCGTAGCAACAACAGAACCAGAGTTCCTTCTAAACTATGAAATAGAATTTGAAACCACTAAGTGTAATGATGGATAATAAAGAAAGAAAAATGTAACCAAATGCCGCACGCCATTCCATGTGCATGGCCCATCTGCGTACAGATTCCATGTTCCAAATTGGTACAACATTTCGCAGCGTGTGGAGCCCCATGTCGGCGGTCATCCTCTGCCCGGTACCCCCCCCCCCCCCCCCCCCCAACTGTGAGGGGGGTTATCGAAGACACTGCGCAAATAGTTCGCAAATAGTTGTCGGTATCGGGGTGTACACTCAAGTGTGCTATGACTGTCCTGGAGAAATTGCCAGTAATCAAGCACCATCGTCTCATCATCTCGAAAGAGGTAGTATATGGACATGCCTTTAAAGCATGTGAGAGCGTGAGTCTTCGCAGGTGGGAAATAGTTATCCTCTGGACAAAGGAGAAACCGTGGCTCAATTGTGCGAGGCGCGATACGTAGGTAGCAGGCGAGGATCTTCTGCACTAGCAGCCATACCTCTGACGCCGATCCACATGTTAAACGGTGTTCGTCAGTATCCACGAGGTGGCAACGTGGGCAAAGGGAGGGAATCCGTCATGCCAATAGCGTGCAGCCTTTGTCGTGTTACAACCTTCCCGTTCACCACCTGGTACCACGCGGCTCATACCCGCGTGGGGAGGAACGGCTTCTGGACCGCTCTCCACACTGCAGGCCGTAGGGTCGTAGGGCTCTTCCTCTCAATCACATTGCGAGGCATGGACCTTAGCAGCAGTCTGTAAAAGTCTCTCGCCGTGGGAGTGCGAGTGTTGGGAAGGTCTGGGTGCACGTAACTATACTCAAGAATAAATGCCGAGAGGTGCGAGAGTGAGGGTGTAATGTGCGCTACACTCAGCTACCGGGGGCGTACGTCATCGGAGAAGACATCAAGCATAAAGGGATGCAGGTGGTTCGTAGCTGTCAGCGTGTCTTCGATTAGTATCACCGGCCCCAGGCAAGCGCGGGAGAATGTCTCCCACAGCGTAATACAGCTCCCTCCAGCCTGCGTCCGTGGTGAGCTGCGCGTTTCAAGCCGCCGTCCACCTCGATGACGGTGTTTGTGGAGACGATGACGTATGTTGCCCCAAGCTAAGATCAAGCTACCTGTGAAAAACCCCTGGAAAATTCGTCTCGTAGTTTTGGCCATCAGCGGGACCACAGTTTCATTATCAGAAATAGCATAACGCGCGCTCCTTGGCACGCGTAGATTGCGTGATCTGTACACATTCTTTTTTTTATCATTAATCGAATTTTAATTTAATACAGGGTGTTACAAAAAGGTACGGCCAAACTTTCAGGAAACATTCCTCACACACAAAGAAAGAAAATATGTTATGTGGACATGTGTCCGGAAACGCTTACTTTCCATGTTGGAGCTCATTTTATTACTTCTCTTCAAATCACATTAATCATGGAATGGAAACACACAGCAACAGAACGTACCAGCGTGACTTCAAACACTTTGTTACAGGAAATGTTCAAAATGTCCTTCGTTAGCGAGGATACATGCATCCACCCTCCGTCGCATGGAATCCCTGATGCGCCGATGCAGCCCTGGAAAATGGCGTATTGTATCACAGCCGTCCACAATACGAGCACGAAGAGTCTCTATATTTGGTACCGGGGTTGCGTAGACAAGAGCTTTCAAATGCCCCCATAAAGGAAAGTCAAGAGGGTTGAGGTCAGGAGAGCGTGGAGGCCACGGAATTGGTCCGCCTCTACCAATCCGTCGGTCACCGAATCTGTTGTTGAGAAGCGTACGAACACTTCGACTGAAATGTGCAGGAGCTCCATCGTGCATGAACCACATGTTGTGTCGTACTTGTAAAGGCACATGTTCTAGCAGCACAGGTAGAGTATCCTCTATGAAATCATGATAACATGCTCCATTCAGCGTAGGTGGACGAAACTAAAATCTCTAACATGGAAATTAAGCGTTTCCGGTCACATGTCCACATAACATCTTTTCTTTATTTGTGTGTGAGGAATGTTTCCTGAAAGTTTGGCCGTACCTTTTTGTAACACCCTGTATAAGGAGTTAAAAAAGAAAGAATTCGACTAATTCTACAGAATGAGTCCGGAGAGTTTCCACTTTTTGGAGCAACTACTATCAGCTACTCTGACAATGGAGGACACAAATTCTCGACTTGGCCTGTCTCCCACTGAAAAGCCACTCATTGTAATAAAATAAGTCGGTAAAGGTAAGGACAACCGCCTACAGTCACAATCGTAATTTTAGTTCAATGCACGATGAATTTTGAGGTGCTTTGACAGTCCACATCGATTATTTTTCCAGTTTTAGGTTAATTCCGGTTGTCTGGTTGATTTGGGGATGGGGAGCAAACTGCGAGGTCATCGGTCCCACTGGATTAGGTAATGATTGGAAGGGAAGTCGGCAGTGTCCTTTGAAAGGAACCGCCGGCCGGAGTGGCCGTGTGGTTGTAGGCGCTACAATCTGGAGCCGAGCGACCGCTACGGTCGCAGGTTCGAATCCTGCCTCGGGAATGGATGTGTGTGATGTCCTTAGTTAGTGTGGTGTCACCGCCAGACACCACACTTGCTAGGTGGTAGCCTTTAAATCGGCCGCGGTCCGTTAGTATACGTCGGACCCGCGTGTCGCCACTATCAGTGATTGCAGACCGAGCGCCGCCACACGGCAGGTCTAGAGAGACTTCCTAGCACTCGCCCCAGTTGTACAACCGACTTTGCTAGCGATGGTTCACTGACAAATTACGCTCTCATTTGCCGAGACGATAGTTAGCATAGCCTTCAGCTACGTCATTTGCTACGACCTAGCAAGGCGCCATTACTAGTTTCTGTAAAACATGTACCGTCAAGAGCGATGTTCACCAATTATGGATTAAAGTTAAGTATTCCAGCAGCTACGTACGTTTTTGGATATTCTCACTTCCGTGTCCTGTTCCAGACCTCACGCCAGCCTGCGTGATCTTAAACGCGTGCCTTTCGGCTTCCTCCTAGTGGATTGGCTGTCTTGCCAATCCACAACAGTTAGGTTTCTAAAGTCCTAAGTTCTAGTCGACTGATGACCACAGAAGTTAGGTCGCATAGTGTTCAGAGCCATTTGGACCATATTTGAAAGGTAACATCCCGGCATCTACCTGAAGCAATTTAGGGAAATCACAGGAAACGTAAATCAGAATGGCCATAAGAGGATTTGAACCGTCGTCCTCCCGAATGCGATGCCAGTGTGCTGATCACTGCGCCACGTCATTCGGTTTACTTCTGGCCCTGGTAAGATTACAATGGTGTATTAGAAAGCGGGCTCATTATGAATATAAAGTAACCACAGTACCCTATGAGTAAGCATATTTTTGTACATACATACTCTTTTTCTTCTACGGCACATTTTGTACATTCAATTACAGCAAGTCAAAGAATTTCAAATGTAAAGATACTGCATTTCCAGAAAAACACAGGTATTATTATTTGAAAGAGGATATAAAGCCATTACATTATTAGTTATACAGGATTCATTTACAAAACGAATACTTGCGAATATGTCAAATGTGGATTGTGTTACCAAATGGCTGCACAATTAAATATTTGTTTCTTTACGAAAGAATGATGAAACCTGGTAGTCAAGGGAAGGCAGGATTCGGTTACGATTGTGGACGGGGCTGTAATCAGTAACTATTGGTTGCCTTTTACAAACACACACATTTTATTTTAAACCAGTAATTCCACACTCAACAATAAATAAAAATACCACACGTTATTAATGAAGGAACAAACAACTGTGTAAATAATAGCATTTTCACTGAGTTACAATTTAGTAGATCTCCATTAAATACAGATACAACAGATAATGTTTTAAAAGCAAGCCACTGTGATCTGGGCAGAAGGCCTTACACGCCAGGAATGGCAATAAATTAAGAATTGCTTAAGAACTCGGTGCAACTTACAAATTACAGGTATTGAAATGTTAAAGATAAGTCGCCACAATCACAGCAGAAGGCATCAGACGCCAGGAATGGCAGTAAATAAGGTTTTATAGCTTACTGCTAAAATACAAATACCAGATTTGAATTTTAAGGCAAATGACAGTTACGGCTGAAGGCCTTACACGGCAGGAACGGCAATAATATAAAAAAAATTTGAAATCTGCTGTAAAACAGCAAATACAATAGCAAAGGTTAATTAAAAAACAAGCAACTGATCCAGACAGTGCTCCAGGAATCGACCTCTCACAAGGTGCGGCAACAAACACTTTTGCGAGCGATGAGATAGCCAGCCAAGAGTTGCATTCACTTCACAAGATGGTAACTCCGACTAGTGGCAGTCTAACGAATGATTAATGTTAATCTTGCTGAAGCTACCTGACGTCCGATAAACCAAATGCAACGATGGAACAATACGCCAAAGCCGGAACCGGCGGTCTGCACTACCTCCAGAATACTGTGTTTAGAGCGCCCGGTACGAGAAAGCAATCGTTACCATCAGAGTAGAGGAATCACCAACCGGTATAAAATCAAGAAAGCTGTCAAAAATACACGCCTTAGTGGACAGGCAAGGCGAAGAAACGAACACTGCCGTTACATACACCAAACCCCAGGGCAGGTAAAATGGTTGGTTCAAATGGCTCTGACCACTATGGGACTTAACATCTATGGTCATCAGTCCCCTAGAACTTAGAACTACTTAAACCTAACTAACCTAAGGACAGCACACAACACCCAGTCATCACGAGGCAGGGAAAATCCCTGACCCCGCCGGGAATCGAACCCGAGAACCCGGGCGCGGGAAGCGAGAACGCTACCGCACGACCACGAGATGCGGACCATGGGCAGGTAACTGGGGAATTAGCGGCCACCAGTCAAGAAAAATTACCGCTGGCTGAACTTAACAAATTGTAACAAGCTGAACGCAGTAAATAGTAACAAGAAGTCGAGGAAAGCTAATCAGATCCGCCTTCCCCAAGCACTCCACTCGCTGCTCTTCGCCTCGGCGACACTAGGAGCAGCAACACGGACCCAACTCACTGGAGAATCGCGAGATGTCGCAATGGTGGAGGTTTCTCTACTTGGATTGAAATGCACTCATCTAAAAGTTTGCTGGATCCGGTTTACGACGAGGTCGTGAACCCTCGTGACCACAGCCCTTCCATCCGGCAGTCCACGCGTGCCGCCAGCGGTCCCGACGTGTTCTCGCACTGCGAGGACCTGGCTCCTCCTGAGTCACCAACCGACTCACACGACCCGGAAAAACGACGACGTCGCCTCAAAGATAGGGCAACAGTTACTCCATATCGATAACGCCGCTGCTGCCACTAGCGGACAAAAAATGGGTGTGAAATCTTGTGGGACTTAACTGCTAAGGTCATCAGTCCCTAAGCTTACACACTACTTAACCTAAATTATCCTAAGGACAAACACACACACCCATGCCCGAGGGAGGACTCGAACCTCCGCCGGAACCAGCCGCACAGTCCATGACTGCAGCACCCCAGACCGCTCGGCTAAACCCGCGCGGCACACTAGCGGACGGGGAACACTTGCGAAACCGAGTGGCGCCAGTCAACACGAGAAATACACTAACAACCGCAACGATGCCAACTAAACGATACCGTCTGGTCTCCAACAGAGGGCGGAAACCTACAAACAGCACCAACGCGAGCCGCAGTACGGCTGAAATAAACATTTAAATTTCTGAAAACACTGTGGCTGCTAAACTTTGTTTGTTCATTCAACATGTCTTCAGAAGATTTAACTTTGTGTAACATTATTTCTAATTGTTCTAGTACATCACGATTGCGACTAAAAGCGGTTGTTCTTTATTTTACGAATGTCACGAAAAAAAAAAACACTGACAGAAATGGATGAAATTAAGGAAAGTAAGCGGGTCAAAGTGTGTGAAGGGCGTTCAAAATGCCACTACGAAAAGTTTATTTTTTGTAAAAGCACTTATTATGGTATTTCATTTCCGCCAAGTGTTCAGTTTTGCAGAGCAGTATATGATTCATGTTAACGTGTATTCAGATGAAGCGTTGCTGGAATTCGAGTGAGATTAGTCGCCTTTGATAGTGTGGGAGTAGCCGGTGAGCTATATGCAGGGGTGGACAATGTGTTTGAAGACAACAAACGACGATAAAGAAAATTTCAACGTTCAGCAGATTACTCGTAACTAACAGGAGAATGGGAATCAGTTCCTTTTTATTGCTTACATATGTTGTTGTTGTGGTCTTCAGTCCTGAGACTGGTTTGATGCAGCTCTCCATGCTACTCTATCCTGTGCAAGCTTCTTCATCTCCCAGTACCTACTGCAACCTAAATCCTTCTGAATCTGCTTAGTGTATTAATATCTTGGTCTCCGTCTACGATTTTTACCCTCCACTCTGCCCTCCAATGCTAAATTTGTGATCCCTTGATGCCTCAAAACATGTCCTACCAACCGATCCCTTCTTCTAGTCAAGTTGCGCCACAAACTTCTCTTCTCCCCAATTCTCTTCAATACATCCTCATTAGTTATGTGATCTACCCACCTTGCGCCACAAACTTCTCTTCTCCCCAATTCTCTTCAATACATCCTCATTAGTTATGTGATCTACCCACCTTATCTTCAGCATTCTTCTGTAGCACCACATTTCGAAAGCTTCTATTCTCCTCTTGTCGAAACTAGTTATCGTCCATGTTTCACTTCCATACATGGCTACACTCCATACAAATACTTTCAGAAACGACTTCCTGACACTTAAATCTATACTCGATGTTCTCAAATTTCTCTTCTTGAGAAACGATTTCCTTGCCATTGCCAGTCTACATTTTATATCCTCTCTACTTCGACCATCATCACTTATTTTATTCCCTAAATAGCAAAACTCCTTTACTACTTTAAGTGTCTCATTTCCTAATTTAATTCCCTCAGCATCACCCGATTTAATTGGACTACATTCCATTATCCTCGTTTTGCTTTTGCTGATGTTCATCTTGTATGCTGTCCATTCTGTTCAACTGCTCTTCCAAGTCCTTTGCTGTCTCTGACAGAATTACAATGTCATCGGCGAACGTCAAAGTTTTTACTTCTTCTCCATGAATTTTAATACCTACTAGGAATTTTTCTTTTGTTTCCTTTACTGCTTGCTCAATATACAGATTGAATAACATCGGGGAGAGGCTACAACCCTGTCTCACTCCTTTCCCAACCACTGCTTCCCTTTCATGCCCCTCGACTCTTATAACTGCCATCTGGTTTCTGTACAAATTGTAAATAGCCTTTCGCTCGCTGTATTTTACCCCTGCCCCCTTTAGAATCCTAAAATTAGGGAACGTACACAAAAAAATCCAGTCTAGACGAACAGCTGAAAAATCCCTGTGTCTTGTCATTTCAGTAAGTTTTTGATTTCCAGCTTCGGCTTCTATCAGCGGCATACGAAAAAGACCAACACAAGCCAAATGGTTCAAAATGGCTCTGAGCACTATGGGACTTCACTTCTGAGGCCATCAGTCCCCTATAACTTAGAACTACTTAAACCTAGCTAACCTAAGGACATCACACACACCCATGCCCGAGGCAGGATTCGAACCTGCGACCGTAGCGGTCGCGCGGTTCCAGACTGTAGCGCCTAGAACCGCTCGGCCACACCGGCCGGCAAACACAAGCCAGTTGTGCACTCCGCCATACCAGATGGCAATGGCCTCGCATGTGGTCTGTATCTGCCAGCCTCGTCACACACACAGGTATCACTCGCATTCTGCCGTTAAAACAAGTTCTTCTTTCTTTTTTTTTGAGTCATAAGACTGGTTCGACGAGGCCCGCCACGAATTCCTCTCCTGGGCCAGCACTTGCAACCTTCGTCCTCAATTATTTGCTGCATGTGTTCCAATCTATGTCTTCCTCTACAGTTTTTGCCCTCTACAGCTCCTCTAGTATAATAGAAGTCATTCCCTTATTAGATGTCCCTCCTCCTTGTCAGTGTTTTCCACTTACTCCTTTCTTCTCCGGTTCTGCGCAGGACATCTACGTTCCTTACCTCACCAGTCCACCTAATTTTCAACATTCGTCTGTACACCACATCCAAATGCTATGATTCTCTTCCGGTTTTCCCACAGTCCATGTTCCACTACCATACAATGCCGTGGTTCAAAAATGGTTCAAATGGCTCTGAGCACTATGGGACTCAACTGCTGAGGTCATCAGTCCCCTAGAACTTAGAACTAGTTAAACCTAACTAACCTAAGGACATCACAAACATCCATGCCCGAGGCAGGATTCGAACCTGCGACCGTAGCGGTCTTGCGGTTCCAGACTGCAGCGCCTTTAACCGCACGGCCACTTCGGCCGGCCTTACAATGCCGTGCTCCGAACGTACACTACTGGCCATTAAAATCTCTACACCAAGAAGAAATGCAGATCATAAACGGGTATTGATTGGACATATTATAATAGAACTGACATGTGATTACATTTTCACGCGATTTGGGTGCATAGATCCTGAGAAATCAGTACCCAGAACATCCACCTCTGGCCGTAATAACGGCCTTGATACGCCTGGGCATTGAGTCAAACAGAGCTTGGATGGCGTGTACAGGTACAGCTGCCCATGCAGCTTCAACACGATACCACAGTTCATCAAGAGTAGTGACTGGCGTATTGTGACGAGTCAGTTGCACGGCCACCATTGACCAGACGTTTGCAATTGGTGAGAGATCTGGAGAATGTGCTGGCCAGAGCAGCAGTAGAACATTTTCTGTATCCAGAATGGTCCGTACAGGACCTGCAACATGCAGTCGTGTATTATCCTCCTGAAATGTAGGGCTTCACAGGGATCGAATGAAGAGTAGAGCCACGGGTCGCAGCACATGTGAAATGTAACGTCCACTGTTCAAAGTGCCGTCAATGCAAACAAGAGGTGACTCAGACGCGTAACCAATGGCACTCCATACCATCACGCCGGGTGATACGCCAGTATGGCGATGACGAATACACAGTTCCGATGTGCGTTCACCGCGATGTCGCCAAACACGGATGCGACCATCATGATGCTGTATACAGAACCTGAATTCGTCCAAAAAATAACGTTTTGCCATTCGTGCACCTAGGTTCGTCGTCGAGTACACCATCGCAGGCGCTCCTGTCTGTGATGCAGCGTCGAGGGTAACCGCAGCCATGGTCTCCGAGCTGATAGTCCGTGCTGCTGCAAACGTCGTCGAACTGTTCGTGCAGATGGTTATTGTCTTGCAAACGTCCCCATCTGTTGACTCAGGGATCGAGACGTGGCTGTTCGATCCGTTACAGCCTTGCGGATAAGATGCCTGTCATCTCGACTGCTAGTGATACGAGGCCGTTGGGATCCAGCACGGCGTTCCGTATTACTCTCCTGAACCCACCGAATCCGTGTTCTGCTAACAGTCATTGGATCTCGACCAACCCGAGCAGCAATGTCGCGAAACGATAAACCGCAATCGCGATAGGCTACAATGCGACCTTTATCAAAGTCGGAAACGTGATGGTACGCATTTCTTCTCCTCAGACGAGGCATCACAACAACGTTTCACCAGGCAACGCCGATCAACTGCTGTTTCTGTATGAGAAATCGGTTGGAAACTTTCCTCATGTCAGCCCGTTGTAGGTGTCGCCACCGTCGCCAACCTTGTGTGCATGCTCTGAAAAGCTAATCATTTGCTTATCACAGCATCTTCTTCCTGTCGGTTAAATTTCGCGTCTGTAGCACGTCATCTCCGTGTTGTAGCAATTTTAATGGTCAGTAGTGTATATTGTCGAAATTTCTTCCTATGTTTAATAGTAGTAGACTCTTCTTGGCCAGGAATGCCGTTTTAGCCAGCGCTAGTATGCTTTTGATGTCCTCCTTGCTCCGTCCATCATCTATTCTGATGTTAAGTTTCTCGCTGTTCTCATTTCTTCTACTTCTCTTTACCTTTGTCTTTCTTCGATTTAGTCGATATTCCGTACTCATTAGATTGTTCATTCAACAGATCCTGTACTTCTTCTTGACTTTCACTCAGGGTAGCAATGTCATCAGCGAATCGTATCATTGATATCTTTTCAGCTTGAACTCCTGAACAGTTCTTTTACTTCCATCACTGTTTCTTCGATATACAGATTGAACACAACGGGTGAAAGAATACATCACTTTCTTTTTTTTAGTCATCAGTCTACTGACTGGTTTGATGCGGCCCGCCACGAATTCGTTTCCTGTGCTAACCTCTTCATCTCAGAGTAGCACTTACAACCTACGTCGTCAATTATTTGCTTGACGTATTCCAATCTCTGTCTTCCTCTACAGTTTTTGCCCTCTACAGCTCCCTCTAGTACCATGGAAGTCATTCCCTCAAGTCTTAGCAGATGTCCTATCATCCTGTCCCTTCTCCTTATCAGTGTTTTCCACATATTCCTTTCCTCTCCGATTCTGCGTAGAACCTCCTCATTCCTTGCCTTATCAGTCCACCTAATTTTCAACATTCGTCTATAGCACCACATCTCAAATGCTTCGATTCTCTTCTCTTCCGGTTTTCCAACAGTCCATTTTTCTCTACCATACAATTCTGTACTCCAGACGTACATCCTCAGAAATTTCTTCCTCAAATTAAGGCCGGTATTTGATATTAGTAGACTTCTCTTGGCTAGATATGCCCTTTTTGCCATAGCGAGTCTGCTTTTGATGTCCTCCTTGCTCCGTCCATCGTCTATTCTGATGTTAAGTTTCTCGCTGTTCTCATTTCTACTACTTCTCATTACCTTCGTCTTTCTTCGATTTACTCTCAAACCATACCGAGTACTCATTAGAGTTAGACTGTTCATGCCGTTCAGCAGATCATTTAATTCTTCTTCACTTTCACTCAGGATAGCAATGTCATCAGCGAATCGTATCATTGATATCCTTTCACCTTGTATTTTAATTCAACTCCTGAACGTTTCTTTTATTTCCATCATTGCTTCCTCGATGTACAGATTGAAGAGTAGGGGCGAAAGGCTACAGCCTTGTCTTACACCCTTCTTAATACGAGCACTTCGTTCTTGATCGTCCACTCTTATTATTCCCTCTTGGTTGTTGTACATATTGTATATGACCCGTCTCTCCCTATAGCTTACCCCTACTTTTTTCAGAATCTCGAACAGCTTGCACCATTTTATATTGTCGAACGGTTTTGCCAGGTCGACAAATCCTTACGGCCATTATAATCCAAGCACTTCGACTTCATCCTTAGTCTTCCACTCTTATTATTCCTTCTTGCCTCTTGTACACATTGTATATTACCTGTCTCTTACCCCTACTTTCCTGATAATTTCGAAGATCTTGGACCAATTTACATTGTCAAACGTTTTTTCCAGGTCGACAAGTCCTGTGGAAATGTCTCGATTTTTCTTTCGTCTTGCTTCCATTATCAACCGCAAAGTCAGAATTGCCTCTGTGGGGCCGGCCGTTGTGGCCGAGCGGTTCTACGCGCTTCAGTCTGGAACCGCGCTGCTGCTACGGTCACAGGTTCGAATCCTGCCTCGGGCACGGATGTGCGTGATGTCCTTAGGTTACTTAGGTTCAAGTACTTCTATGTCTAGAGGTCTGATGACCTCAGATGTTAAGTCCCATAGTGCTCGGAGCCATTTGAACCATTTTGCCTCTGTGGTGCCGTGGTCGAGTGGGAGATCATTCCAAAGTCTGGCACTCAGCGTAAGACATTCCGTGGGACCGATCGTAGGGCCTCCCAGGTTCGTTTGTCGAACAGGCTTCGGGCGTTATCTGTGGCTGACGAAGTCTGTAAGCCGGATGCAGTCGTCTACACTGTTCCAGAAGAAGCTTCTGCCCGCAAGGTCTGGGCATTCACAGAGGGTGGGTTTGCTGGTAGTTGGGAGCTCCAACGTTAGGCACTTCATGGGGCTCCTTAGGAACATGGCTGCCAAGGAACGGATGGAAGCCAGTGTGCACTCTGGGTGCATTCCGGGGGGAGTCATTTCGGATGTGGAAAGGGTGCTTTCGAAGAGTACAGGGTGCAGCCAACTGCAGGGTGTGGCTCATGTCGGTACCAAAGATGTGTGTCCCTTTGGATCGGATCCAACACACAAAGAGGCAGCTACACGGGTAGCGGGGACTGTATCGAAGGGACTGGGCGGTTTTATAGGTTAGAGGGTTTCAGGGAACCATAGAAAGGGCGTCAGTCTAAAAGGGGGCAGATGAAACACAGTAAGGTAGTTGTAAAAACGATCGGTATTGTAGTTGTAAATTGTCGTAGCTGTGTTGGGAAAGAACCAGAGCTCCAAGACCTAATAGAAAGCACTGAGGCTCAAATAGTCATAGGTACAGAAAGCTGGCTAACGCCGGAAATAAGTTGAGCCGAAATTTTTGAAACAATCGAACAGTGTTCAAAAAGGATAGGTTGTACACAATTGGTGGTGTAGTTATTGCTGTCAGAAGTAGTTTACCTTAACTGTTAATTGAATCGTTTTACCGACCCCCAGACTCAGAAGATATGGTTGCTGAACAGTTCAAAGAAAACTTGAGTCTCATTTCAAATAGGTAACCCACTCATACAGTTATAGTCGGTGGTGACTTCAATCTACCCTCGATATGCTGGAAAAATTACACGTTTGCAGTCGGTGGCAGGCATAAAACGTCATCCGAAATTGTACTGAATGCTTTCTCAGAAAATTATTATGAACAATTAGTTCATGAGCCCACTCCAAGCGTAAATGCTAGCGAAAGCATACCTGACCTCCAAGCAACACATAGTGCTGGACAAATAGTGAATATCGTGACGAATACAGGGATTAAAAACATTTGTGGTAAGGTCTTATGGTATCAAATTGCTCAGGCCGTTGGTCCCTAAGCCTACACACTAGTTAGTCTAACTTAAACTAACTTATGCTATGGACAATACGCACACCCATGCCCGAGGGAGGACTCGAACCTCCGACGTGGGGAGTCGCACGGACCGTGACAATGCAGGGATTTGCGACCACAAGGCAGTTGCTGCTAGGCTGAATAACGTAACACCTACAAACATGAAAAAGAAACGCAAAGTACATCTATTTAAAAAAAGGCGATAAAATGCTCTTAAAGCCTTTTTAAGGGACAGTCTTCACTCCTTCCGATCTGATCATGTAAGCGTCGAAAAGATGTGGAATGATTTCAGAGAGATAGTATCGACGGCAATTGAGAGATATATACCACATAAATCAATAGGTGTTGGTACTGATCCCACATGGTACAAAAACAGATCAGATCGTTGTTGCAGAAGCAACGAAAAAAGCATGCCAAATTTAAAAGAACGCAAACTCCCCAAGATTGGCATAGTTTTGCAGAAGTTAGAAATATAACGTGTAGTTCAATGCGAGATGCTTTTAATAATTTCCACAACGAAACTCTGTCTCGGAATCTGGCAGAAAACCCAAAGAGATTCTGGTCATACATAAAGCACACAAGTGGCAAGACGCAATCAATAGCTTCACTGCGCGATAACAACGGTGAAGTCACTGAAGACAGTGCCACTAAAGCAGAGTTATTAAACACGGTTTTCCGAAACTCCTTCTCCAAAGAGGACGAAGTAAATATTCCTGAATTCCAGTCAAGAACAATTGCCAAGATGAGGCAGATAGAAGTAGATATCCTCCGTATAGCAAAGCAGCTTAAATCGCTTAATAAAGGCAACGCCTCCGGTCCAGCCTGAATACCAGTCAGGTTCTTTTCAGAGTATGCTGATACAGAGTGTTTCAAAAATGACCGGTATATTTGAAACGGCAATAAAAACTAAACGAGTAGCGATAGAAATACACCGTTTGTTGCAATATGCTTGGGACAACAGTACATTTGCAGGCGGACAAACTTTCGAAATTACAGTAGTTACAATTTTCAACAACAGATGGCGCTGCGGTCTGGGAAACTCTGTAGTACAATATTTTCCACATATCCACCATGCGTAGCAATAATATGGCGTAGTCTCTGAATGAAATTACCCGAAACCTTTGACAACGTGTCTGGCGTAATGGCTTCACATGCAGATGAGATGTACTGCTTCAGCTGTTCAATTGTTTCTGGATTCTGGCAGTACACCTGGTCTTTCAAGTGTCCCCACAGAAAGAAGTCACAGGGGTTCATGTCTGGCGAATAGGGAGGCCAATCCACGCCGCCTCCTGTATGTTTCGGATAGCCCAAAGCAATCACACGATCATCGAAATATGCATTCAGGAAATTAAAGACGTCGGCCGTGCGATGTGGCCGGGCACTATCTTGCATGAACCACGAGGTGCTCGCAGTGTCGTCTAAGGCAGTTTGTACCGCCACAAATTCACAAAGAATGTCCAGATAGCGTGATGCAGTAATCGTTTCGGATCTGAAGAATGGGCCAATGATTCCTTTGGAAGAAATGGCGGCCCAGACCAGTACTTTTTGAGGATGCAGGGACGATGGGACTGCAACATGGGGCTTTTCGGTTCCCCATATGCGCCAGTTCTGTTTATTGACGAAGCCGTCCAGGTAAAAATAAGCTTCGTCAGTAAACCAAATGCTGCCCACATGCATATCGCCGTCATCAATCCTGTGCACTATATCGTTAGTGAATGTCTCTCGTGCAGCAATGGTAGCGGCGCTGAGGGGTTGCCGCGTTTGAATTTTGTATGGATCGAGGTGTAAACTCTGGCGCATGAGACGATACGTGGACGTTGGCGTCATTTGGATCGCAGCTGCAACACGGCGAACGGAAACCCGAGGCCGCTGTTGGATCACCTGCTGCACTAGCTGTGCGTTGCCCTCTGTGGTTGCCGTACGCGGTCGCCCTACCTTTCCAGCACGTTCATCCGTCACGTTCCCAGTCCGTTGAAATTTTTCAAACAGATCCTTTATTGTATCGCTTTTCGGTCCTTTGGTTACATTAAACCTCCGTTGAAAACCGTCTTGTTGCAACAACACTGTGTTCTAGGCGGTGGAATTCCAAAACCAGAAAAATCCTCTGTTCTAAGGAATAAACCATGTTGTCTACAGCACACTTGCACGTTGTGAACAGCACACGCTTACAGCAGAAAGACGACGTACAGAATGGCGCACCCACAGACTGCGTTGTCTTCTATATCTTTCACATCACTTGCAGCGCCATCTGTTGTTGAAAATTGTAACTACTGTAATTTCGAAAGTTTGTCCGCCTGAAAATGTACTGCTGTCCCAAGCATATTGCAACAAACGGTGTATTTCTATCGCTGCTCGTTTAGTTTTTATTGACTTTTCAAATATACCGGTCATTTTTGAAACACCCTGTACAATAGCTCTATATTTAGCAATTACATACAACCACTCGCTCACAGAAAGATCCGTATCTAAAGACTGGAAAATTGCTCAAATCACACCAGTAGGAGGGAATTAGAAGTAATCCACTGAATTACAGGCCCATATCACTGACGTCAATTTGCAGTAGGGTTTTGGAACATACACTGTAATGGAACATTACGAAGTACCTCGAAGAAAACGATTTATTTACTGTTAGTCAGCGCGGATTAAGAAAATATCGTTCTTGTGAAACACAACTAGCTCTTTATACTCATGAAGTAATGACTGCTATCGACAGGGGATGTCAAATTGATTCCATATTTTTAGATTTCCAGAAGGCTTTCGACACCGATCCTCACAAACGTCTTCTAACCAAACTGCGTGCCTATGGAATATCGCCTCAGTTGTGCGACTGGATTCGTGATTTCCTGTCATAAAGGTCACAGTTCGTAGTAATAGACGGGAAGTCATCGAGTGAAACAGAAGTAATATCCGGTGTTCCCCAAGGAAGTGTTACAGGCCTTCTATTGTTCCTGATCTATATTAACGACATAAGAGACAATCTCAGTAGCTGTCTTAGATTGTTTGCAGACGATGTCATTTACTGTCTTGTAAACTCATGAGATGACCAAAACCAATTGCATAATGATTTTTATAAGATATCTGCATGGTGCGGAAAGTGGCAATTGATCCTAAATAAATAAGTGCGAATTTATTCACATTAGTACTAAAAAAAATCCGCTAAATTTCGATTACCGGATAAGTCACGCAAATCTGAAGGCTGTACATTCAACTAAATACTTCGGGGTTACGATTACAAATAACCTAAATTGGAATGATCACATAGATAATGTTGTGGGTAGAGCAAACCAAAGACTGCGGTTCATTGGCAAAACACTTGGAAGGTGCAACAAGTCTACTAAAGAGACTGCTTACATCACGCTTGTCCGCCCTATTCTGCAGTACTGCTGTGCGGTGTGGGATCCGCATCAGGTGGGACTGACGCATGATATCGAAAAAGTACAAAGAAGGGCAGCTCGTTTTGTATTCTCGCGAAATAGAGGAGATAGTGCCACAGACATTCTACGTGAACTGGAGTGGTAATCGTCAAAACAAAGGCGTTTTTCGTTGCGACGGGATCTTCTCATAAAATTTCAATCACCAATTTTGTCCTCCAATTGCGAAAACATTCTGTTGGCACCCACCCACATAGGGAGAAATGATCATTACGGTAAAATAAGAGAAATCAGGGCTCGCACAGAAAAACTTAAGTGCTCGTTTTTCCCGAGCGCCGTTCGAGAGTGGAACGGTAGAGAGACAGTTTCAAGGTGGATCATTGAATCCTCTGCCAGGCACTTTATTGTGAATAGCACAGTAATAATGCAGATGTAGATGAATAACTACTACATTCTTCACTCAAATTTTCCAAAATATGCCCTGCGGTTTACTATTGTGCGAAGTGTCACAATAACTACGGGAAATAAGGAAAAGAGAATAATTGACTATCAAGCTGTGATGTGGGGCTGTAAGCTGTGAAAATATCAATATTGATGGAACATTCCGTAGGGTCTAGGAGGAACAAGCCATATTAATAACTTGAATACAAAGCATTAATGTTCCACAATAGTATTCATTACTTCGTTATGAACTGACTTTCGGCTTCTTAGGTCATCGTCAGATAACTTAATGTTGAAGAGATAGTCCACATAACATGAGGGAGAATTCCTAGCTGAACAAAGAATGCTGTTCAAAGATATGTGACATTTTATGACTATATCGATACAAAACACAAGCATGATGTGATACCTAAGGAGACACTGAACAAATATATCTGATATTACAGTATATACAAATAATATAACTATGTGAGTATATAAAGGAGAAATGTTCTAAAAGTGAACAATGGCGCAGGATACTAAGCCATGTGGACAAACAGGTGAATGTGACTAACAGAAAGAATAAAGGGAGGGGAAGAACAAGTCTGTGGAATGTGGGTGTGGAACAGTTATAACAAGCTTATGGGACAATGGTGAGAGGAATAATATCTGGCTGCTAAGGGAGAGCAGTGGAACCGTGTTTGGTCATTAAGGACCAGGTCAGGATTCTATAATTGGTATTTATTAATGGCCGGCATTTCAAGTAATATTAGTTTTCTGCCTTTAGTTCCTTTATGGCGGACATCACATTTCACATCATATGAATGACGCTCATTCAGAGTATGTTCAGCATATGATGTGAAATGCGATATCCTCCATAAAGGAACTGTAGGCAGAAAAGTAACATTACTCGAAATTCTGGCCATTAATAAAGACCAACCATAGAATCCTGACCTGGTCCTTAATGAACAAACACGGTACCATTACCCGCCCTCATTAAAGTAGCAGCCGTTATTATTGTGTTTTCGTAAGGCGGACCCCACCCAAAAACATATGTTATTATTCCTCTCACCATTAGCTCATACGCTTGTTATAACTGTTTCACACCCACATTCCACAGACTTGTTTATTCCCCTCTCTTTATTCGGTCTGTTCGTCACATTCACCTGTTTGTCCATATAATGTAATAGCCTGCCTCATTGTTCGTTTTTAGAACATTTCTCCTTTATACACTCACAAAGTTTTATTATTTTTGTATATGCCGTAATACAAGATCTATTTGTTCAGTGTCTTGTTAGGTACATATCGTGCTTGTATTTTGAATCGAAATAGTCGTAAAATGTCACATATATTTGTACTGCATTATTAGTACAGGTATGAAATTTCGCTGAAGTTGTGTGGACTGTCTGTTTAGCACTAAGTTATTCGAAGATGGCCTAAGAAACCAAAGCCGATTCATAAAGAACAGATAAATGTTATCGTGGAACATTGTTTTGTATTCAAGATATTAAAATATCAAAAAAATTTTTGCGCACTAGTTTCCTTACAAGGGAACCTCCTCATCGCACCCCCCTCACATTTAGTTATACACTCCTGGAAATGGAAAAAAGAACACATTGACACCGGTGTGTCAGTCCCACCATACTTGCTCCGGACACTGCGAGAGGGCTGTCCAAGCAATGATCACACGCACGGCACAGCGGACACACCAGAAACCGCGGTGTTGGCCGTCGAATGGCGCTAGCTGCGCAGCATTTGTGCACCGCCGCCGTCAGTGTCAGCCAGTTTGCCGTGGCATACGGAGCTCCATCGCAGTCTTTAACACTGGTAGCATGCCGCGACAGCGTGGACGTGAACCGTATGTGCAGTTGACGGACTTTGAGCGAGGGCGTATAGTGGGCATGCGGGAGGCCGGGTGGACGTACCGCCGAATTGCTCAACACGTGGGGCGTGAGGTCTCCACAGTACATCGATGTTGTCGCCAGTGGTCGGCGGAAGGTGCACGTGCCCGTCGACCTGGGACCGGACCGCAGCGACGCACGGATGCACGCCAAGACCGTAGGATCCTACGCAGTGCCGTAGGGGAGCGCAACGCCACTTCCCAGCAAATTAGGGACACTGTTGCTCCTGGGGTATCGGCGAGGACCATTCGCAACCGTCTCCATGAAGCTGGGCTACGGTCCCGCACACCGTTAGGCCGTCTTCCGCTCACGCCTCAACATCGTGCAGCCCGCCTCCAGTGGTGTCGCGACAGGCGTGAATGGAGGGACGAATGGAGACGTGTCGTCTTCAGCGATGAGAGTCGCTTCTGCCTTGGTGCCAATGATGGTCGTATGCGTGTTTGGCGCCGTGCAGGTGAGCGCCACAATCAGGACTGCATACGACCGAGGCACACAGGGCCAACACCCGGCATCATGGTGTGGGGAGCGATCTCCTACACTGGCCGTACACCACTGGTGATCGTCGAGGGGACACTGAATAGTGCACGGTACATCCAAACCGTCATCGAACCCATCGTTCTACCATTCCTAGACCGGCAAGGGAACTTGCTGTTGCAACAGGACAATACACGTCCGCATGTATCCCGTGCCACCCAACGTGCTCTAGAAGGCGTAAGTCAACTACCCTGGCCAGCAAGATCTCCGGATCTGTCCCCCATTGAGCATGTTTGGGACTGGATGAAGCGTCGTCTCACGCGGTCTGCACGTCCAGCACGAACGCTGGTCCAATTGAGGCGCCAGGTGGAAGTGGCATGGCAAGCCGTTCCACAGGACTACATCCAGCATCTCTACGATCGTCTCCATGGGAGAATAGCAGCCTGCATTGCTGCGAAAGGTGGATATACACTGTACTAGTGCCGACATTGTGCATGCTCCGTTGCCTGTGTCTATGTGCCTGTGGTTCTGTCAGTGTGATCATGTGATGTATCTGACCCCAGGAATGTGTCAATAAAGTTTCCTCTTCCTGGGACAATGAATTCACGGTGTTCTTATTTCAATTTCCAGGAGTGTAAGTTGGAGCAGTAGATAGGCCTTGAAAAACTGAACACAGATCAACTGAGAAAACAGGAAGAAGTTGTGTGGAACTGTGAAAAAATAAGCAAAGTATACAAACTAAGTAGTTGATGGGAAGATAAGCAACATCAAGGATTATTCGGAACGTAGGCGCGCCGTGGTCTTGTGGTAACGTGAGCAGCTACGGAACTAGAAGTCCTTGGTTCAAGTCTTCCACCGAGTGAAAAGTTTTAATTTCTTATTTTCAGTTTGTGTGACAAACTCTTGTGTTTTCATCACTTTTTTGGGAGTGATTATCACATCCACAAGAAAACCTAAATCAGGCAAGGTAGAAGAATCTTTTTACCCATTCGCCAAGTGTACAAGTTAGGTGGATCGACAACATATTCCTGTCATGTGACGCACATGCCGTCACCAGTGTCGTATAGAATATATCAGATATGTTTTCCTGTGGAGGAATCGGTTGACCTATGACCTTGCGATCAAATGTTTTCGGTTCCCATTGGAGAGACACGTCCTTTCGTCTACTAATCGCACGGTTTTGCGATGCGGTCGCAAAACACAGACACTAAACTTTTTACAGTGAACAGAGACGTCAATGAACGAACGAACAGATAACTATGCAAAAATAAAGAAAGTAAAATTCTCACTAGAGGGAAGACTTGAACCAAGGACTTCTCGTTCTGTAGCTGCTCACGCTACCACGAGACCACCGCGCTCTCGAGCTCACATTGTCCGTGATGTTGCCTATGTGACCCATGGACTACTCAGTTCGTATATTTTGCTTATTTTTTCACAGTTCCACACAACTTCCTCCTGTTTTCTCGATTGATCTGTGTTCAGTTTATCAAGGCCTATGCACTGTGCCAACTTATAACTAAATCTGAGGGGGGTGCGATGGGGAGGTTCCCTTGTTAGAATCGAATGAGAAAGATTGCGTAGCGATGAACACGTGCAAATCTAAAATCCACAGTTTTACATTTTTACCGCAAAAAGTAAAAGGTTTACAGAGGAAGTGAGTAGAGGTGGCGATAGCTTTCCTTTATTTCGGTAAAACAGTTTTTTTCGCGGCACATCTGGTGATTCGTACGACTGGCGTTTGAAAAGTCCGTGCAAAGTCCGAGACATGGCGCAACCGGCGCGTATTGAGGTCATGTTAGGTAGTAGCATCTCTGGAAAGAACGCACACCAAGTTTCAGCCATATTGGTCTACTTCTTTGTGTTTGGCATTCGTGTCAATTATGGAAGTCGAGTGATAATCAGAAAATGGACGAAAAGGAATTTCGTGTGGTGATTAAACATTACTTTATGAAAGGCAAAACGCCTCAGGAGACTAAAGAGAAGCTTGATAAATACGAGGTCGGTTCAGAAAGTAACCTCCGATTGGTCACAGTGCGGGTTGTAGGGGGAGTAGCGACGCCATCTGTGCGTTCACGCACTCAACAGGTCAGTCGGCATCAAGCCGTGGTCGAGTGAACGTCGTACCTGCGCTAGTTTAGTTTTTGTGGCAGTTTGAAATGTGTGCTGCAATAGAAAACCCCGCCAAATGTGAAGTGCGTGCTGTCATAAGGTTTTTTACAGCCAAAGGATATTCTGCAGCAGCTATTCATCGTGAGCTTTGTGCCGTGTATGGACCAAGAGTTATGAGTGAAGGAGTTGTCCGTGAATGGGTACGTTTATTTAAAAGTGGACGAGAAAACGTTCATGATGAAGAGAGGAGTGGTAGACCATCATTGGTGACTGACGAACTCGTTCAGACAGTTGATGCAAAAGTTCGTGAAAATCGACGTTTCTCAATGTCGGAGTTGTCTACTGGTTTTCCACAGATTTCTAAGACTCTCTTGTACGAGATAGTGACAGCAAGATTGGGTTACCGTAAGTTCTGTGCACGATGGGTGCCCAAAATTCTTACCGACCACCACAAAACTCAAAGAATGGCCTTTGCATTAGACTTTCTGTCACGTTATGAGGACGAAGGAGCACCATTGTTAAACAGAATCGTGACCGGTGACGAAACCTGGATTAAGTACGTGAACCCTGAGACAAAAGAACAATCAAAGATGTGGGCACATTCAAATTCGCCTACCAAACCAAGAAAAGCCTCGCAAGATTTTTCTACCAGAAAACTGATGGCAACGGTGTTTTGAGATGCCAAAGGGGTGTTGTTGGTTGAATTCATGGAACGTGGTACGACCATTAATCAAGACGTGTACTGTGAAACAATAAAAAAGTTGCGACGGGCTATACAGAACAAACGCCGTGGTATGCTGACTTCCGGTATCGTTTTTTTGCACGATAACGCCCGTCCTCACTCTGCTCGCAGAACAACGGCCCTTCTTGAGTCCTTCAAGTGGGACGTTATCAACCATCCACCTTACAGCCCAGACCTGGCGCCAAGTGATTATCACCTCTTCATGCATTTGAAGAAATGGGTCGGGTCACAGCGGTTTGATGACGACGAAGAGCTCAAAGATGCGGTCACAGGCTGGCTCCAGGCACAAGCGGGTGATTTTTATGCAGAAGGAATTTCAAAGCTTGTGAAGAGATACGATAAGTGCCTCAATTGCTATGGAGACTATATAGGAAAATAGTGCAAAGATGTAGTTGTAAGATGTATATATTAAAATATTTTTATTTAACTTGGTGTATTTTTTTTAAATCGACCGGAGGTTACTTTCTGAACGGCCCTCGTATTACTGTGACTCTGCACCTTCGATTAGAACAGTTTATAAGTGGCTTCAAAATTTTCGGAGTGGCTACATGAGCACAAGTGATGCTGAACGTTCTGGACGCCCTGTGGAGATTACAACTACCGAAACCATTGATAAAATCCATGATATGGTGATGGATGACAGAAGAGTTAAGGTGCGTGAGATTGCTAGCACTGTGGGCATCTCGAATGAACGGATACAAAGCTTGATCAAAAACGGAATCGTATGAAGTGTTGCAAGGATGGTTTGCAGCTGTTCAAGAAGAATCTGCACGTCTTTTAGCGTCGTTTCGCCACTGTGGATGAATCACAGATAGATTACTATACTTATGAGATCAAACAACAATCTTAACAGTGCCCAGAATGAGATTTTCACTCTGCAGGGGAGTCTGCGCTGATATGAAACTTCCTGGTAGATTAAAACTGTGTGCCCTACCGAGACTCGAACTCGGCACCTTTGTCTTTAGCGGGCAAGTGCTCTACCATCTGAGCTACCGAAGCACGACTCACGCCCGGTCCTCAGTCTTTCAGGAGTGCTAGTTCTGCAAGGTTCGCAGGAGAGCTTCTGTAAAGTTTGGAAGGTAGGAGACGAGATACTGGCAGAAGTAAAGCTGTGAGGACCGGGCGTGAGTCGTGCTTCGGTAGCTCAGATGGTAGAGCACTTACCCGCGAAAGGCAAAGGTCCCGAGTTCGAGTCTCGGTCGGGCACACAGTTTTAATCTGCCAGGAAGTTTCATATCAGCGCACACTCCGCTGCAGAGTGAAAATCTCATTCTGGAAACATCCCCCAGGCTGTGGCTAAGCCATGTCTCCGCAGTATCCTTTCTTTCAGGAGTGCTAGTTCTGCAAGGGTCGCAGGAGAGCTTCTGTACAGTTTGGAAGGTAGGAGACGAGATACTGGCAGAAGTAAAGCTGTGAGGACCGGGCGTGAGTCGTGCTTCGGTAGCTCAGATTGTAGAGCACTTACCCGCGAGAGGCAAAGGTCCCGAGTTCGAGTCTCGGTCCGGCACACAGTTTTAATCTGCCAGGAAGTTTCAATCTTAACAGTGGGTTACCAAGGGAGAATCTGCACCAAAAAAGACGAAGACCATTCCTTCGGCCGGAAAGGATATGGCGACTGTCTTTCGGGATTCGCAACGGATAATCCTTATCGACTATCTGGAAAAGGGTAAAACTATTGCGGGTGCATATTATACATCGTTATTGGACCGTCTGAAAATCAAACTGCAAGAAAAACGCCGATGATTGGACCGCAAAACAGTCCTTTTCCATCACAACAATGCACTAGCACAAACCTCAGTAGTTGTGGTCGCAAAATTAGTGGAAATAGGATCCCAACTTGTTTCACATCCCCCTATTCTCCAGACTACTATTTGTTCCCCAATTTGAAGAAATGGCTGGCGGGACAAAGATTTTATTCACACGAGGAGGTGATTGCAGCAACTAATAGCTATTTTGCAGACTTGGACAATTCCTATTACTCGGAAGGGATCAACAAATTAGAACAGCGTTGGACGAAGTGTATAACTAAAAAAGGAGACTATGTCGAAAAATAAAAAAGGTTTACCACAAACACATAAGTAGTTTTCATTTTTGCACGCCCCTCGGATTTTGCATCGCAAGGCAGCAGCGTGCAGCGACCAGCACCCTGTGTTGCGCCGAGCGATGCGGCGGAGAATCGCCGAGGTCCCGGCGCGGCGTGAGCCAGTCAAGTCTCTTCCGCTACTTTTCCGTCCGTCCACCACAGCAGGTTGCTTCTGCCTCATATCACGAGACGCATCGTGCACTGTGTCGCGGAAAGGATCGCCTCAGAAACAACCGTGCCAAAGAGTTCATAGCGAAAAGTTATTAATCTGTGGCCAACCGGCGTTTATGGTAGACGTTGCCGGAAGATACCAACACATGACCACTCGTGGCGCCGCAACCCGGAACCCAGCACAACACCACGAAACAAATGTCACTCCCCTATTTCCCATATGACGGTCATCCCGAAAAAGCACGAAAACTACACCCACCAAAAGAAGTTTTGCATCACCCCGGTTCTCAGAACTCCTGAAGATAGACACTGACTGTGGATATTGTAACACGCAGTCCCTTTGACTGTTCAGAGATGTCACTAAACCCGTCCAAAGACGTAAACAACCATGCATGAGCAGCGCCTATTAGACGGAGGAGGTCCGATAGCCGATCAGTTCCAGTCATTCCACCAGGAAGGATGTAGACGGCTCGTGTTGTCTCTAGTTCAACCAGGCCTAGACGGTCCAAACCGCGGTTCGATCGCGTCCACATTGTTACTTTCATCTACATCTACATCTACATATATACTCCGCAAGCCACCCAACGGTGTGTGGTGGAGGCCACTTTACGTGCCACTGTCATTACCTCCCTTTCCTGTTCCAGTCGCGTGTGGTTCGCGGGAAGAACGACTGTCTGAAAGCCTCCGTGCGCGCTCTAATCTCTCTAATTTTACATTCGTGATCTCCTCGGGAGGTATAAGTAGGGGGAAGCAATATATTCGATACCTCATCCAGAAACGCACCCTCTCGAAACCTGGCGAGCAAGCTACACCGCGATGCAGAGCGCCTCTCTTGCAGAGTCTGCCACTTGAGTTTATTAAACATCTCCGTAACGCTATCACGCTTACCAAATACGCTGTGACGAAACGCGCCGCTCTTCTTTGGATCTTCTCTATCTCCTCTGCCAACCCGATCTGGTACGGATCCCACACTGATGAGCAATACTTAAGTATAGGTCGAACAAGTGTTTTGTAAGCCACCTCCTTTGTTGATGGACTACATTTTCTAAGCACTCTCCCAATGAATCTCAACCTGGTACCCGCCTTACCAACAATTAATTTTATATGATCATTCCACTTCAAATCGTTCCGTACGCAGACTCCCAGATATTTTACAGAAGTAACTGCTGCCAGTGTGTGTTCCGCTTTCATATAATCATACAATAAAGGATCCTTCTTTCTATGTATTCGCAATACATTACATTTGTCTATGTTAAGGGTCAGTTGCCACTCCCTGCACCAAGTGCCTATCCGCTGCAGATCTTCCTGCATTTCGCTACAATTTTCTAATGCTGCAACTTCTCTGTATACTACAGCATCATCCGCGAAAAGCCGCATGGAACTTCCGACACTATCTACTAGGTCTACTTTGTGCCAGGAAGGGCTCCCAACAAGGGAAGTGTCCAGGCGTCTCGGATTGAACCAAAGCGGTGTTGTTCTGACATGGACGAGATACAGAGAGACAGGAACTGTCGATGACATGCCTCACTCAAACCGCCCAAGCGCTACTACTGCAGTGGATGACCGCTACCTCCGAATTATGGCTCGGAGGAACCCTGACAGCAACGCCACGATGTTGAATAATGCTATTCGTACAGCCACAGGACTCAAACTGTGCCAATAGGCTGCATGATGGGCAACTTCACGGCGAGGTTCATCTTTGCAACCACGACACCATGCAGCGCGGTACAGGTGGGACCAACAACATGCAGAATGGACCGCTCAGGATTGGCATCACATTCTCTTCACCAATGAGTGTCGCATATGCCTTCAACCTGACAATCGTCGGAGACGTGTTTGGAGGCAACCTGGTCAGGTTGAATGCTTAGACACACTGTCCAGCGAGTGCAGCAAGGTGGAGGTTCCCTGCTGTTTTGGGGTGACATTATGTGGGGCCGACGTACGCCGCTGTGGTCATGGAAGGTGCCGTAACAGCTGTACGATGCGTGAATGCCATCCTCCGACCGTTAGTGCAACCATATCGGCAGCGTATTGGCGAGACATTCGTCTTCATGGACGACGATTCGCGCCCCCACCGTGCACATCTTGTGAATGACTTCCTTCAGGATAACGACGTCGCTCGACTAGAGTGGCCAGCATGTCCTCCAGACACGAACCCTATCGAACACGCCTGGGATAGACTGAAATAGGCTGTTTATGGACGACGTGACCCACCAACTACTCTGAGGGATTTACGCCGAATCGCCGTTGAGGAGTGGGACAATCTGGACCATGAGTGCCTTGATGAACTTGTGGATAGTATTCCACGACGAATACAGGCATGCATCAATGCAAGAGGACGTGCTACTGCGTATTAGAGATACCAGTGTGTACGGCAGTCTGGACCACCAGCTCTGGTGTCGCTGTATGGTGGTACAACATGCAATGCACGGTTTTCATGAGCAATAAAAAGGGCGGAAATGATGTTTATGTTGATCTCTATCCCAGTTTTTTGTACAGGTTCCGGAACTCTCGGAACCGAGGTGATGCAAAACTCTTTTTGATGTGTATATTTTGAGAATCCTAAGCATCGTTAATCATGGGTGAAGCAAGGCAAACCATCGACATTCACTGCAAAACGAAATCGCTTTGGAAAGAAGAGAATGCTCTGCGTTTGGTGGGATCAGAAGGGTGTCATCAATAATGAGCTGCTAAAACCTGGTTAAACCGTTAACACTGATAGCTACCAACAGCAAATGACCGATTTAAATCGAACATTGCGTGAAACACGTCGGGAATATGGAAAAAGGCAACACAAAGTCACATTGCTCCATGATAACGCCCCATCGTTCCATCACACACAGCAAAACGGGACAGGGAAATGATCGAGGCGTTTAGTTCAATTATCATCTATTTTCATCATTGGGACACGCTTCACTTCGTATGGAAACGTACGAAAATGGCTCACTGACTGATTCGTTTCAAAAGAAGAACTATTTTTTTGGCGTGGCATTCATAACCTGCCGGAGAGGTGGGAGAAACGTATAAATAGCAACTGAGATTATTTTGAATAAAATAGTGTTTATCAGTTTCAAACAACAGACATGTAATTATTGCAACCAAATTCCGGTTTCATATTTCTACACCTGGTACACAGCGGGCAATGTTAAGTAAAATAAATAATTACAGGTTAATAACATATTTTTTTGGGCGGTGACCGCCTTTAGCAAAACACAGTTTTGTTTTTTGTCTCAGACACGTTTCACTGCAGTTGCAGTATCATCAGTGTTTTTTTTTTATTTTATGGCTGTTAAACACAAGGAATGTTCTTTACTTTTTAAATACATGTAAATATTAGTTTCTAAATCGTAATTACAGATTTTTGAAGAGCACATAAAATTGTGTATTCATACCCTCTTACCACATGGTGTGGTTTTCCTGCTGTATTACGTTTTAACAGGGTCTGTTTTTCTTTGCAGTTTGTCATCTGCAACCATATACAATTATAAAAATTACCATTTCTAAACTGTTATGGCCATGCCTGAAATTAATAATTTCATGTGATGGTTGATTGTTTGTTTGTGTGTGTGTGTTTACATTATGTTTCACTTACGTTTTCTTTTTTCTTTACCCTCTTCACTGTCAAGTTCTGTGTATTGAGTTGTCACCGTTTACTAGCTGTAAAAACAAGATGACGGACAGTGGAAAGCCGAAATCTAGTTCGAAATAAGCAAAAATCAGTAGAACAATAACAGTGTATTTGTTATTCAGCTTCAAAAAGACTTACCTTTCAGGTAACCAAATGGTATATACTGTCTCCTTTTAAGAGCCCGTATGGAAGATGTATAAAAGTCATATTATATTGTTGACCGTAAGACCAGGAAATTTTGCTCAGTCACTTCCCTTATTTCCACACTTGCCCGTTCTTATTCCCTGTTAGATATCGTATTATAAATATGCTACGACGTTCATTCGAAGGAAACCCATTTGTTCGGACCAGTACCATTTTTGTAGTCTGAGAATACATTTTCGATACTCGATTATTATAACCACTTTTAAAAGCGACCCAATTTTTAGCAGTACTATCCAGTAACTCACACGCATATTGTGGGGGTAGGTAGCCTCAGAATTCCAGCAGCTAATCGGGACAGAGGTTAAAATTCCACAGAGAGTTTCATTCACGGCGTGAAGTAACGGAATGCGTCAATACAGACCAAACAAAACAGGAGGACATTTGGTAAGTGACACACGACACAGCGCCTCAGATAAGATAGAGACGAGGAAAGTGTCCCACACGGCACAATGCTACGCCTCCCCTGCCCCATTTGTTGCACAGTATGCTGAAACTGTTTACGGCACCTGTCACACGCTGGAAGGACCGACAATTAAAAGAAAACTATGTAATGGTGCTTAAAATGGCTTATGCTATCGCCAACATACATTAAAGGAGGTGATCAGTGAACTTAAGTTGGTTGGTTGGTTGGGGAAGGAGACCAGACAGCGAGGTCATCGGTCTCATCGGATTAGGGTAGGATGGGGAAGGAAGGGGAAGGAAGTCGGCCGTGCCCTTTCACAGGAACCATCCCGGCATTTGCCTGGAGTGATTTAGGGAAATCACGGAAAACCTAAATCAGGATGGTCGGACGCGGGATTGAACCGTCGTCCTCCCGAATGCGAGTCCAGTGAACTTAAGTGTGGATGTGTGTGTGACTGTGCGTGAGGACGACCAGAAAGAATGACGAGAATTGTTTAAGAATAAACAATAGATATTCCGTGAATATCACTCAGGATTCTGTACCAACAAGCTTACATTCCGATAAGGAGTCAGAAAAACATTACGTACAGTTAAAGAAGCTGGTTAATCCTACTGCAAAATGATGGGAGATTTTAACGCGGGACTCGAACCAGTACTAAATGACGATTCTTCCACTGGAAAGTTTGGGTATGATACCAGAACTGACAAAGATTGTACACTCGTACACACATTGTTCCAGATGAAAACAAACAGATTTTGCAAGGAAAAAGTGTAACTAGAAACTAATGGTCTATACATTACCAAACCATAAAAAGATAGTTCGTGCTGTGATTGCTCTAAAGTACTTACGAATTTCACGTAATCACAGAGGAAACGAGAGGAAACAGAATTCTCTTCGGAAGCTCACTTTGTACGAATACCCTTTATAAAAGCAGTGGAAAACGCAATATTATTCAAGACTATTTACATTTTTTTACGAAGGAAAGAAGAAAGATGAGAATTTAACGGGCCGGCGACGTAGTGTTTATTAGAAAGGGAATGAGGAAGGACGAGGAAGAAAGTTTTTCTCGAGATGCTTTCGAAGTAAACACATCGCCATTCGGGTGAAGTGCTTACGAGAAGTCTATAAATCCGAAAAGTGGTTTGATGCGAGATGATTTGAAACCTCTGCCACGCGACTACAATAACAGTAAAGTGTCTTACCCGTAGCGCCTCATTGATTCGTGTTTCGTACAAGAATGGACACAGAGAGATTACATGCTGATATATCTGTACTGCCTACCCTTTCCACACCGTCATAAACAAAACTGTACGGGCTTTTCACTCTTTATGTAATGAACCTCACAATTTCTTAAAGACAGCGAAACATTCTCCCGTGATTTGAAACGTTTTCGCTGACACTGCAGTACTCTCTCTTCCCTAGACGTTTCTTCATTACGATAATGGATTCTCAGCTCGCGCTGCGCTTTACCGCCACCATATGTCAGAATGAAAGAGCGCGATTTTGTATGTTTCGCTGCTATTTCTTTCAATCGCGAGGCGTCTTCGATCCACAAACCGTTCTCAGACGACAAAAGAAAGACGACAGCGCTCTGTCCGACTGTAAATAGCGCCTTGAAACTGGCGTACATTAGTCCAGTAATTTTTTATCTCTGCTCATTGCAAAACAAAACACTGCACACACTGAAATGGTAATATGAACGGCGTAATTTTGGTCAGGCGACTTGAGTCCTTACTGTAATATCGCTCTAGTCATCAAACTATTACTTGCATCACACGTAAGAAAGTAACAGTGTTTCGGAATGAATTAATAAAATATTTAGAAGGAGAGACAGCATTGGTCGTATTTTTTTGTTTTATTAACCGCAAAATCGATTTTCGGTCACTTAGTGACCATCCTCAGTGCTGTAATATATAATTTAAATTGGTAGGCACTGGCGTCAACAAGCTTCTCAGTTTATGTGATCGCTCTAAGCTTGTTGACACCAGTGCCTACCAATTTAAATTATATATTACAGCACTGAGGATGGTCACTAAGTGACCGAAAATCGATTTTGCGGTCAATAAAACAAAAAAATACGACCAATGCTGTCTCTCCTTCTAAGTATATCCATTATCTGGTCCTGGTGCACAGGACACTCCATGGAGTCGCCAATCAATAATAAAATATTACTTTCCTCCATTACCAAATTAACTACACTACTGTCCATTAAAATTGCTACATGAAGAAGAAATGCAGATGATAAACGGGTATTCATTAGGCAATATATATTATAGAACTGACATGTGATTACATTTTCACGAAGTTTGGGTGCATAGATCCTGAGAAATCAGTAACCAGAACAACCACCTCTCGCCGTAATAACGGCCTTGACACGCCGGGGCATAGAGTCAAACAGATCTTGGATGGCGTCTACAGGTACAGCTGCCTATGCAGCTTCAACACGATACCACAGTTCATCAAGAGTAGTGACTGGCGTATTGTGACGAGCCAGTTCAAATGGTTCAAATGGCCCTGAGCACTATGGGACTTAACATCTGTGCTCATCAGCCCCTAGAACTTAGAACTACTTAAACCTAACTAACCTAAGGACATCACACACATCCATGCCCGAGGCAGGATTCGAACCTGCGACCGTAGCAGTCGCGCGGTTACGGACTGAGCGCCTAGAACCGCGAGACCACCGCGGACGAGCCAATTGCTCGGCCGCCATTGACCAGACGTTTTCAATTGGTGAGAGACCGGGAGAATGTGCTGGCCAGGGCAGCAGTCGAACATTTTCTGTATCCAGAAAGGCCCGTACAGGACCTGCAACATCCATTCGTGCATTATCCTGCTGAAATGTAGGGTTTCGCAGGGATCGAATGAAGGGTAGAGCCACGGGTACACCATCGGAGGCGCTCCTGTCTGTGATGCAGTCGTGGTCTCCGAGCTGATAGTCCATGCTGCTGCAAACGTCGTCGACCTGTTCGTGCAGATGGTTGTTGTCTTGCAAACGTCCCCATTTGTTGACTCAGGGATCGAGACGTGGCTGCACGATCCGTTATAGCCATGCGGATAAGATGACTGTCATCTCGACTTCTAGTGATACGAGGCCGTTGGGATCCAGCACGGCGTTCCGTATTACCCTCCTGAACCCACCGATTCCATATTCTGCTAACAGTCATTGGATCTCGACCAACGCCAGCTTCAGTGTAGCGATACGATAAACCACAATCACGATAGGCTACAGTCCGACCTTTATCAAAGTCGGGAACGTGATGGTACGCATTTCTCCTCCTTACACGAGGCATCACAACAACGTTTCACCAGGCAACGCCGGTCAACTGCTGTTTGTGTATGAGAAATCGGTTGGAAACTTTCCTCATGTCAGCACGTTGTAGGTGTCGCCACCGGTGCCAACCTTGTGTAAATGCTCTGAAACACTAATCATTTGCATATCACAGTATCTTCTTCCTGTCGGTTAAATTTCACATCTGTAGCACGTCATCTTCGTTGTGTAGCAATTTTAATGACCAGCAGTGTATTTCTTGATGCCTATGAGTCGTTCATACCGGTCCCTTTGTTTGATCATATTTTACGATAAATTTCCTTTCCGTAGGATTCGATTTAGTCTTTCCGCATTAATTCTTCCAGACAATTATTTTCCGCATCTACATCGTACTCCGCGAGCCACCTAACGGCGTGTGGCAGAGAGTATTTCTGATACCAACTAGTGATCAGGCAGTATCACAGGCCCTCTGCTGTTCCTGATCTGCATAAATGATCTAGGTGATAATCTGAGCAGCCCCCTTAGATTTCTTGCAGATGACGCTGTAATTTACCGTCTAGTAAAATCATCAGACGATCAACTGCAATTACAAAATTATGTAGAGAGGATTTCTGTATGGTGCGAAAAGTGGCAATTGGGACTAAACAAAGAAAAGTGAGAGGCCATCCACACTGGTACAAAAAGAAAGCCGATAAATTTTTGGTCTACGATAAATCGCACAAATCTAAGGGCTGTCAATTCGACTAAGTACCTAGGAATTACAATTACGAGCAACTTAAATTGGAAAGACCACGTAGATAATATTGTGGGGAAGACGAAACAAAGACTGCGCTTTGTCGGCAGAACACTTAGAAGATGCGACAGACCCACTAAAGAGACAGCCCACTTTACACTTGATCGTCCTCTGCTGGAATATTGCTGCGCGGTATGGGATCCTTACCAGGTAGGATTGACGGAGGACATCGAAAAGGTGCAAAGAAGGGCAGCTCGTTTTGTCTTATCGCGCAATAGGGGTGAGAGTGTCTCTGATATGATACGCGAGTTGGGGTGGCAGTCACTGAAACAAAGGCGGTTTTCTTTGCGGCGAGAGCTATTTACGAAATTTCAACCACCAACTTTCTCTTCCGAATGCGAAAATATTTTGTTGACACCCACCTACGAAGGGAGAAATGATTATCATAATAAAATAAGAGAAATCAGAGAACGGAAAGATTTAGGTGTTCCTTTTTCCCACGCGCCATTCGAGAGTGGAATGGAAGCACATCTACATCTACATCTACATCTACATTTATACTCCGCAAGCCAACCAACGGTGTGTGGCGGAGGGCACTTAACGTGCCACTGTCATTACCTCCCTTTCCCGTTCCAGTCGCGTATGGTTCGCGGAAAGATCGGCTGCCGGAAAGCCTCCGTGCACGCTCGAATCTCTCTAATTTTACATTCGTGATCTCCTCGGCAGGTATAAGTAGGGGGAAACAATATACTCGATACCTCATCCAGAAACACACCCTCTCGAAACCTGGACAGCAAGTTACACCGCGATGCAGAGCGCCTCTGTTGCAGAGTCTGCCACTTGAGTTTGCTAAACATCTCCGTAACGCTATCACGCTTACCAAATAACCCTGTGACGAAACGCGCCGCTATTCTTTGGATCTTCTCTATCTCCTCTGTCAATCCGACCTGGTGAGCAATACTTAAGTATAGGTCGAACGAGTGTTTTGTAAGCCTCCTCCTTTGTTAATGGACTACATTTTCTAAGGACTCTCCCAATGAATCTCAACCTGGCACCCGCCTTACCAACAATTAATTTAATAGGATCATTCCACTTCAAATCGTTCCGTACGCATACTCGCAGATATTTTACAGAAGTAACTGCTACCAGTGTTTGTTCCGCTATCATATAATCATACAACAAAGGATCCTTCTATGTATTCGCAATACATTACATTTGTCTACGTTAAGGGTCAGTTGCCACTCCCTGCACCAAGTGCCTATCCCCTGCAGATCTTCCTGCATTTTGCTGCAATTTTCTAATTCTGCAACTTCTCTGTATACTACAGCATCATCCGCGAAAAGCCGCATGGAACTTCCGACACTATCTACTATGTCATTTATATATATTGTGAAAAGCAATGGTCCCATAACACTCCCCCGTGGCACACCAGAGGTTACTTTAACGTTTGTAGGCGTCTCTCCATTGAGAACAACATGCTGTGTTCTAGAATGAGAGATTCGGTAAAGTTTGGAAGGTAGAAGACGAGGCACTGGCAGAAGCAAAGTTGTGAGGACGGGGAGTCGTGCTTGGGTAGCTCAGTTGGTAGAGCACTTGCCCGCGAAAGGCAGAGGTCCCGAATTCGAGTCTCGGTCCGGCATACAGTTTTAATCTGCCAGGAAGTTTCATGTTGTGTTCTGTTTGCTAAAAACTCTTCAATCCAGCCACACAGCTGGTCTGATATTCCGTAGGCTCTTACTTTGTTTATCAGGCGACAGTGTGGAACTGTATCGAACGCCTTCCGGAAGTCAAGGAAACTGGCGTCTACCTGGGAGCCTGTATTTAATATTTTCTGAGTCTCATGGACAAATAAAGCGAGTTGGGTCTCACACGATCGCTGTTTCCGGAATCCATGTTGATTCCTACAGAGTAGATTCTGCGTTTCCAGAAATGACATGATACGCGAGTAAATAACATTTTATAAAATTCTACAACAGATCGATGTCAGAGATATGGGTCTATAATTTTGCGCACCTGCTCGACGACCCTTCTTGAAGACTGGGACTACCTGTGCTCTTTTCCAATCATTTGGAACCTTCCGTTCCTCTAGAGACTTGGGGTACACTGCTGTTAGAAGGGGGGCAAGTTCTTTCGCGTGCTCTGTGTAGAATTGAATTGGTATCCCTTCAGGTCCAGTGGACTTTCCTCTGTTGAGTGATTTCAGTTGTTTTTCTATTCCTTGGACACTTATTTCGATGTCAGCAATTTTTTCGTTTGTGCGAGGATTTAGAGAAGGAACTGCAGTGCGGTCTTCCTCTGTGAAACAGCTTTGGAAAAAGGTGTTTATTATTTCAGCTTTACGCGTGTCATCCTCTGTTTCAATGCCATTATCATCCCAGAGTGTCTGGATATGCTGTTTCAATCCACTTACTGATTTAACGTAAGACCAGAACTTCCTAGGATCCAGTGAACGCTGCGTGTGAGTTGCACAACAGAGCCTCCCTGACGGGCCACCGTGGCTCAGCCTCGGTATCGGCGAGTACTTTTCCTGCCGGGAGTGTACTTAAGAGACGACCGCCCTCAACGTACGTCAGAATCGTTGTGGACGCGCTCGCCGGAGCGGTACCGTTATCACTAGCAATTTTGCCGCCTGCGTCCCAGGTTCGACTCTCTACATCACACGAGGTAAGTGCTAGCGCGTACGCTATTATACCCAACCCCGGACTCTAAAATTCGTGTCCTTCCCCCTCACCCCCTCTCATTAAACAGGCACATCAGAAACTTAACACACGTTGTCGCACGCTAAAGCCATCGCGTAACATGAGCGCCGCATTTGCAAAAGACAGTGCAGGGTGGTTATAATTTAACTTTCGCTACTCGAGTCAGCGCAGACGAAAAAGCATTGGAGGGATGCCATATTCCTTGACTTCCGGAAAGCGTTTGACTCGATGACCCACTGCAGACTCCTAACTAAGGTACGAGCATATGGGATTGGTTCCCAAATATGTGAGTGGCTCCAAGACTTCGTAAGTAATAGAACCCAGTACGTTGTCCTCGATAGTGAGTGTTCATCGAAGGTGAGGGTATCATCTGGAGTGCCCCAGGGAAGTGTCCACTGTTGTTTTCTATCTACATAAATGATACACACACCATCAGATTATTTGACTTGTCGCTCTAACGACGTAGGCGAGTGTCAGCAATATGTCTCGTGGTCTTATTGTGGCGTGTTTATCTTCTGCCGTTAGGTCAGACGATAGAAATGCCACTTGCATGCTTAGAGTAGCAGATTGACGGTGACCAACTTTAAACAGAACTTGATTAATTTTCACACACATTTATTAAAATAATAAAAATCATAGACATTACATAACTTGATTCTGGATGCTATTTACAATTGACAATCTGAAATTCCTTTGGTCTTGGGACGTTAATCTTATTCTCACATATCTCTGATACTTGACAAAGTGTCTATTCATTTATCTTCATGGCTATGTACAGGAATATGGTAATCTTATTAGGCGCAGACTGAAACTTGACTACAGACTAATGCAGACTGATGCAGACTGACTAATCGGAGGTCTGTACACTCGTTATAATACCTCGAGCGTTCAGGTATCACTGCGCGAGTGTAAGTCACGAGGAGAAAAGGTTCTACGTTAGCAGCAATCTCATTGGCTGCGTTACATATTAATACGCGGATCGGCGGAAGTAGAATTTGGTCCGTCTCTATGGCAGCGCCATATCGTAGTGCGGAGACGTACGAGCGCTGCGCCTGCGCTGTTGTGCTTAGCGGGGCGCGCTCTAGTGGGAAAGTTGTGTACGCGCTGACTACGCGGAACTATGTACACAACAGGGTGGATAGCAATGTGTGGCTGTTTGCTGATGATGCTGTGGTGTATGGGAAGGTGTCGTCATTGAGTGACTGTAGGAGGATACACGATGACTTAGACAGGATTTGTGATTGGTGTAAAGAATGGCAGCTAACTCTAAATATAGATAAACGTAAATTAGTGCAGATGAATAGGAAAAAGAATCCAGTAATGGTTGAACACTCCATTAGTAGTGTAGCGCTTGACACAGTCACGTCGATTAAATATTTGGGCGTAACATTGCTGAGCGATATGAAGGGGGACAAGCATGTAAAGGCAGTTGTGGGGAAAGCGGATAGTCGTCTTCGGTTCATTGGCAGAATTTTGGGAAGATGTGGTTCATCTGTAAAGGAGACCGCTTATAAAACACTAATACGACCAATTCTTGAGTACTGCTCGAGCGTTTGGGATCCCTATCAGGTGGGATTGAGGGAGGACGTACAAGCAATTCAGCGGCGGGCTGCTAGATTTCTTACTGGTAGGTTTAATTATCATGCGAGTGTTACGGAAATGCTTCAGGAACTGGGGTGGGAGTCTCTAGAGGAAAGGAGGCGTTCTTTTCGTGAATCCCTACTGAGGAAATTTAGAGAACCAGCGTTTGAGGCTGACTGCCATACAATTTTACTGCCGACAACTTACATTTCGCGGAAAGGCCACAAAGATAAAGATAAGAGATATTAGGGCTCGTACAGAGGCATATAGGCAGTCATTTTTCCCTCGTTCTGTTTGGGAGTGGAACAGGGAGAGAAGTAGAGATGGGGGATCCGCTCCTGAACTAATTCATAGAGTTGAATCTTTCAAAGGAGTGAGCATCGCACTCTGTCAGCGATCGTTTCAGTCGCACGTCCTGCCCTCTGGGCAGTTGATGCGAGCAACAGGACAGAGAGCCTCCTAGTGGAGAACATAAGAACTACTTGCAACAACCTGCTCGCAAGAGAACGGACGATTTGTCTCCGAGCGGGTGAGTGGTGGCTGTTCACTGCTCCCCCCACCCTCGGAACTCGCCCGCTCAATGCTCACCCCACCGTTCTCGACTCTAGCCAGAGCGTTGAGCAAAGCAACTCAGGTGTCACTCTGGTCTCTGCGGTCTTAGCTCGCGCAGTAATACAGCTCGCGGCTCGACCTGCTTGACTCAGCGCCTCTGCATCGGAATTCGTCTCTACTGGATGTTGTTCTTCGTAGTAATACCGTTATGTATATTACATAATTATGTTATGTATACATCATTTGTTTTTATTTATTTTTTATTTGTTTAAACTGATCAGATTAGGTCCCTGATGGCTCCTCTTACTATAGGATTTTTTATTATGGTCACTCGAATTTACACTTTAATTACGAGCAAACCGATAAACGTATAGCAAAAGTGATACACCAATTTTTCCTTGTTTTATTCTGCGGAAGGCTATATGCAGCACTTTGGTCTTACAGTCAAATTTATGTATTTTTTTCTTATTGTAATACGGATTTTGCGATTTTAGGCGTCTTTGGAGGGATGTTCACTTTAAAAATATTTGGCTTGTGATGTATTTGTACGAGGTTAATGAAATTTTAAAACATTATAGCCAAATATATTGTTAATGTAAATCTCAAGTTACAACATTTTCCGATCACCCAAAAAACCACGATAGTGCAAAATAAATCAATAATCAAAAACTTTGTCATATTGTGGAAATTTCAATAAACAACACAAAATTCTTACTCATTATCTGTGTTAATTCGAAATAAGATCAAAATACAGGTATAGTACTGGAATAAACCAAGTTTAAAGGTCAATGTGCCTTCCATTTATTTTCTGTTGTGAATGAGTGGTGAGTCATGAAAAAGAGCTAGTTCATTTCAGGGAGTGAACAGTTCTGATCCGATCTCTGAAAAGAACAGTTTTGCCCATCTCTAGAGAGAAGATGCTAGCTGTGGTACGAGGTACCCTCCGCCACGCACCGTATGGTGCATTGCGGAGTATGTATGTAGATGTAGATGTAGATGTGGTACACAAAAACGTAGCGTTTTTCCATGAGTAGTAAACACAACGGATACACATCAAAGAGACTTTAGCCATCAATAATATGCTCTCCTTCATTATTTACAAGTCTCACAAAGCTGGGGTAACTTTTCCATTCCGCGACTGTGGGAAACACGTAGTTTTGAGGCGAAACGCTCGTCGAGCTACGTTCGGAGCGCATTTTCATCCGGAAAGCAGGTTCCTTGAAGGATTTTCGATAGACATCGGAATAGGTGAAAAACTTAGCGCGAGACGAGGCGAATAAGGTGGATGGGGAATGGTTTCCCAACGCAACTCCTGTATCGCGTTTTTGACAGTGTAGCAGAATGCGGGCGGAGTAGCACCGCATCACACCTTCTTCCTGATCGTTCTTCTCCGATTCCATCTGCAGCACCTTTCAGTTGTTGGTAATGAACCCCAACAGTCACGGATACCCCTCGGCAAAGCAATTCGTATACACCACTCTGTCACTGTTCCACCAAATCCATAACATTATATTTTGTGGATGTGCGCAGGTCTTTACGGGGAGTTGGTGCTTTGATTGAGCTCAACCATTCCTTTCTTATCCTTACGGTCGCATAAAGACACAACTTTCTTTCGGACATGTCCGAAGAACAGATACCATCTTCATATACAGAGTGTTACAAAATGGTACGGCCAAACTTTCAGGAAACACAAATAAAGAAAAGACATTACGTGGACATGTGTCCGGAAACGCTTAATTTCCATGTTAGAGCTCATTTTAGTTTCGTCAGTATGTTCTTCCACCTACGCTCAATGGAGCACGTTATCATGATTTCATACGAGATATTCTAGCTCTACCAACTGGTTCCTTCTTCTAGTCAAGTTGCACCACAAATTCCTCTTCTCCCCAATTCTATAGAGTGTCTCCTCACTTTTTACCCTCCACACTGCCCTCCAGTACTAAATTGGTGATCCCTTGATGCCTCAGACTATGCTCTACCAACCGGTCCCTTCTTCTAGTCAAGTTGCACCACAAATTCCTCTTCTTCCCAATTCTATACAGTGTCTCCTCATTAGTTACGTGATCTACCCATCTAATGTTCATCATTCTTCTGTAGCACCACATTTCGAAAGCTTCTATTCTCTTCTTGTCTAAACTTTTTTCGTCCACGTTTCACTTCCATACATGGCTACACTCCATACAAATACTTTCAGAAACGACTTCGTGATACTTAAATCTATACTTGATATTAACAAATTTCTCTTCTTCAGAAACGCTTTCGTTGCCATTGCCAGTCTACATTTTATATCGTCACCTACCATGATCAGTTATTTTGCTCCCCAAATACCAATACTCATTTAATACCTTGAGCGTATTGTCCAATAGACATAAAGAGACACAAATGAATTTCCTAGCTAATATTAGTGATCAACTGCCCAAATCCGCCCCTTTTTCTATGGCTATGCGATCTAATATAAATAACGCGAGATGACTGACATCAACTACGTACCAAACACTAGAAGGCACTACTTTCAAAGATGATCTACACTGGTGTGCAACCTCAGTGGAAATAAAACTTACGTGATCACACCTGTTCAGCTTTATAGCCCTAATAAGCCGAAACAATTAGCAATATCACCGTATGTACTGCGTCTGGTGCGTCGTAGTGATGGTTCTTGTACACGTGTGTGATGATGGAAGAACTTCAGCCACAACTAAACTCTTTCAAACACTAGGTCGGCAGAAGACTGTCCTCTGACTAGTGTAATCTAATACTGTCTCCTCCTCTCTGTGTTCTACAGACGAGAAACGCTAACTCCCAGCCACATAGACGGAATTCAGATAACGTCTCTACGTGAGTATAGACAGAAGAACTGCTCTCTATCACTGAACACTGCATACTCAACGACGACTCTCCTACCCAGAGGTGAAGTTCAGAATCGTATAAGTTCGCAACAGTACAGTGCCTAACCGTTCTAACTATAAAATCTCAGCCGGCCGAAGTGGCCGTGCGGTTAAAGGCGCTGCAGTCTGGAACCGCAAGACCGCTACGGTCGCAGGGTCGAATCCTGCCTCGGGCATGGATGTTTGTGATGTCCTTAGGTTAGTTAGGTTTAACTAGTTCTAAGTTCTAGGGGACTAATGACCTCAGCAGTTGAGTCCCATAGTGCTCAGAGCCATTTGAACATTTTTTTTATAAAATCTCCTGACAGCAAAGACAACAAGTCTGTCAGGACCAACAAAAGCTGATACTGAACGACCGTCAGACACGGGTGCTCAAAACAGAAGAGCTCATTCTCTCCACTGCTGGCTTCCCAGCAAAGCTCGGCCCCCCTCCATCGTAAGAGCAGAAGGTGAACCATATTCTCAAAAGCACGGAATATTCTCCCTCTCTACAGATTGTCACGAATGCCGACCAACCATATTTTAGGTCCTTTGCCGTCCAGCGTGGAAAATTTGCGAGGAAATACCTATCCCCGTTAATTAGGAATACAAACAATGGTACGCTTCTCAGACTAAAAATCCTCAGAAACAACCCAGCCTGCGATTTCCGAGGTAACGCTTCCTCGTTCCTCTCTGCTGCGTCAAAGATTTTCAGAGTTTCTGACGTGTTATCCGGTTATCCTTCCAGCCCCACTACAATGCTGGCCGGTCGCCGCTGTATTGTGCTTCAGCGCTCAGGTGCACCGACCGTCCGCCTTGGCTACTTCCTGTGTCAAGCAGGACCAGCACACCTGTGCGGGCCTTTCCAACCAGGGCCTGAGTTACGCCTGCCGTTTCATTTCCACTGGTGTTCCAACCTCTACTAGCATAGGCATTCATTCATTACGCCGTTTTGACCCCGTCACCCCTCATGCAATAAGCGTTAATAACTATTTACAAGGTGTACGTGATAATGTCTGTCTCCTTTAAATATTCATATATACGATGTACAACCTGTCAAATGATACCTAATTCCTGTTGTAATCACAGCAAAGTATGTAGATGAGTGCTTGTAAGGTGCGAAGTTATAGCCACCTCACATCTTAGGCACTGTACTTCTAGGCACTGTACGTTTACATGTTGAATAAAGTGTGTTGTGGATTGGCAGGAGCCAACCCACGGAGTTTGGAGGAAGCCGAAAGGCACGCGTTTTAGCTCACGCAGGCTGGAACAGGAAAAGGAAGTTAGACTAGAAAAAAAGGATGCAGCTGCTGGAATACTTAACTTTAATCCATTAATGTTGAACGTAGCTCTTTTCTGTACATTCTTTACAATATCAATAGCAACTGATAATGGCGCCTTGCTAGGTCGTAGCAAATGACGTAGCTGAAGGCTATGCTAACTATCGTCTCGGCAAATGAGAACGTATTTTGTCAGTGAACCACTGCTAGCAAAGTCGGTTGTACAACTGGGGCGAGTGCTAGGAAGTCTCTCTAGACCTGCCGTGTGGCGGCGCTCGGTCTGCAATCACTGATAGTGGCGACACGCGGGTCCGGCGTATACTAACAGACCGCGGCCGATTTAAAGGCTACCACCTAGCAAGTGTGGTGTCTGGCGGTGACACCACAAACTGTGTGCACGCCGTAGTTTGTAAGTAATTTACTTTTGTTTTTTCATGTAGTTCAATAATTGTCGCCCTGTATCTGTGTCGTTTACTACGTGCTGCTGATCTGACATAGGTGGGGCCTTCTTGTTCCAACGTATGGTCTGCCCTGTCTGTATAGCACATGCAATGCTCGCGATACTGAGTCTCCGATGTTGTTTATAGTGTTCCAGTTATCTTGTGTGTGTGTACTGAGTGTCCTATATCCTGGTTCCTAAGACTCGGTTTCATATGTCCTAGGGCATCGGAGATGAGCACTAGGTGCACAGGTGTCCCTTTCTCGCCGCAGGTACAACTGCCAGTCTGTTTTAGGCCAAACCTGTGAAGATGCACAGTATATGGGCTGTGCGAGAAAGTCCGCCATCCCGCGTGTTGGATTTATCTACTTCAAATTCATCCGCTCTCACATGCTGGCGCCGACCGGCGTGACCGAGCGGTTCTAGGCGCTACAGTCTGGAGCCTCGCGACCGCTACGGTCGCAGGTTCGAATCCTGCCTCTGGCATGGATGTGTGTGATGTCCTTAGTTAGGTTTAAGTAGTTCTAAGTTCTAGGGGACTGATGACCTTAAAAGTTAAGTCCCATAGTGCTCAGAGCCATTTGAACCATATGCTGGGGAAGAAATAGTATACTAGTGTTCCCGCATAAGTTGTGCCCCATTCTGTTTGCCATGTATCAGTTCTCCACTTGTTTAACTTCCGTTTGTCGGTTATGTCTTGTCCAGTTATTTCTCTCATTTTATCGCGTTTTCCCCTTTTCAGCCAGTATGCAGGTACTCCGTGTCGAATTGTATTACCCATAGGGAAAACTCCCAATACCACGCACAGCGCCTCAGTTGAGGTCGCGATGGAAGCCTCCGAGATTCACCCCTCTGGCAGCTTACTTTTTTAGTTAATGAGTTCACTCGTTAGTAAGTAGGATGTTTGGTTAGTTAGTTAGCTAGTCATATGATTTGTTTGATGATTAATAGTTGTATGGCCTCATGACCACAAAACAAACAAAACTTTTCAGAATCTGCAGAAACAATATTTGGGTCAACATTTGTAAAACTCTAATTCCTTTCTCTCAAACCCCACCCTATTGAGAGAGTTTTAGGTTTAGCGAATCAAAATTTACGAAGTAAATCAGAATTTTTTATTCATCCATAACCATTTTCCACGCAGAAATGAGAACATGGATTTTCTTGAATTCCAGCGCCAACTACCAAGAATGAAAACAAATGTTTAAGGCAGAATATACGTAGTTTTTATGTAGAATCTGATTCTGCAATAAAAAATGGGGGTTCCCATTTGAAATTTTAAAGTTGCATCCAGCCCCACCCCCGCGGGGCTGGGGTGGCGGGCGAAGTTTAGCACCAGCAGATGTCCCCCTCGAAAATAATCAACTTTGGATTCCACACATTTTTGCTTGTGAAGCTTATTCTGCGAGTTATTCTGGTTTGTCAACTTAAAATTTACACCCTGTAGATATGTTGTTTAACTTTATTGTTGGATTTCTTTTCAGCATGCCTCGTAGATGTAGGTAAACAGTTTTCTCAGTTCCCAGAATGAGATCTTCACTCTGCAGCGGAGTGTGCGACGGGTCCTGGGTCGCGCTTGGGTAGCTCAGATGGTAGAGCACTTGTCCGCGAAAGGCGAAGGTCCCGAGTTCGAGTCTGCCAGGAAGTTTCAGTTTTCTTAGTTGCTATTGTAACTTTGTTGTTCGTGCACCGTTCACCTACGAACGCAACGAGTCGCGTGGTTTTACTGTCAACTTCGGACCCGGAGTTACCAGATGCCGTGGCGATAAGGTCATCTGCGTACGCAACCATCACGCTTGCCATGCTGTTTTGTCTTCCAGTGCATTCGTAGAGGTTCTGTGTAAATATCCCAAAAAATCGTTCCGTATATGGATGCTTCATATACTATTTATGTCCTTAATATCTGAAGTATTGTATACGAAATTTTTGTTGTGCCTGACAACCGTCAGATAGGCACCTGCCACTGACATCGGGTGACATACGCTACTGGCCATAAAAATTGCTACACCACGATAATGTGCTACAGACGCGAAATTTAACCGACAGGAAGAAGATGCTGTGATATGCAAGTGATTAGCTTTTCAGAGCATTCACACCAGGTTGGCGCCGGTGCCGACACTACAACTTGCTGACATCAGGAAAGTTTCCAACCGATTTCTCATACACAAACAGCAGTTGACCGGCGTTGCCTGGTGAAACGTTGTTGTTAGGAGGAGAAATGCGTACCATCACGTTTCCGACTTTGATAAAGGTCGGATTGTAGCCTATCGCGATTGCGGTTTATCGTATCGCGACATTGCTGTTCGCGTTGGCCGAGATGCAAGACTGTTAGCAGAATATGGAATCGGTGGGTTCTGGAGGGTAATACGGAACGCCGTGCTAGACCCAACGGCCTTGTATCACCAGCAGTCGCAATGACAGCATCTTATCCGCACGGCTGTAACGGATCGTGCAGCCACGTCTCGATCCCTGAGTCAACAGATGTGGACGTTTGCAAGACAACAACCATCTGCACGAACAGTTCGACGACATTTGCAGCAGCTTGGACTATCAGCTCGGAGACCGTGGCTGCGGTTACCCTTGACGCTGCATCACAGACAGGAGCGCCTGCGATGGTGTACTCGACGACGAACCTGGGTGCACGAATGAGAAAACGTCATTTTTACTGATGAATCCAGGTTCTGTTTACAGGATCATGATGGGCGCATCCATGTTTGGCGACATCGCGGTGAACGCACATTGGAAGCGTGTATTCGTCATTGCCATACTGGCGTATCACCTGGCGTGATGGTATGGGGTGCCATCGGTTACACGTCTCGGTCACCTCTTGATCGCACTGAACTAACCTAAGGATATCACACACATCCATGCCCGGGGCAGGATTCGAACCTGCGACCGTAGCAGCATCGCGGTTCCGGACTGAAGCGCCTAGAATCGCTCGGCCACATCGGTCGGCTGTATTTTAATGAAATAAAGCGCGATAGCTGTACAAGGAAAGTCCGTGAAACAGCAAAATATCAAAGGAAACCAAAGAACGAGTACAGTTTCAACAGAGGTGACGGCTGTAGGCTCCCGTCTTCATGGCTGCCCATTATCACGGCAGTAAACACCGAGCCGGGGCGAGCGAGGAAGATAAACAACTAACAGGAAACAACCGGGCGGCACAACAACAATACTCTGGATTGCTTCTCCCTGTCAGTATCTGCTTTTAGTATTTACGCAATGTTTTTAGCAAACAGAGCACAGCATGTTGTTATCAACGCAGAGACGTCTTCAGACGTTAAAGTAACCTCTGGTGTGCCACAGGGGAGTGTTACTGGACCACTGATTTTCACAATATATATATATATATAAATGACCTAGCAGATAGTGTCGGAAGTTCCATGCGGCTTTTCGCGGATGATGCTGTAGTATACAGAGAAGTTGCAGCATTAGAAAATTGCAGCGAAATGCAGGAAGATCTGCAGCGGATAGGCACTTGGTGCAGGGAGTGGCAACTGACACTTAACATACACAAATGTAATGTATTGCGAATAAATAGAAAGAAGGATCCTTTATTGTATGATTGTATGAAAGCGGAACAAACACTCGTAGCAGTTACTTCTGTAAAATATCTGGGAGTATGCGTGCGGAACGATTTGAAGTGGAATGATCATATAAAATTAATTGTTGGTAAGGCGGGTGCTAGGTTGAGATTCATTGGGAGAGTCCTTAGAAAATGTAGTCCATCAACAAAGGAGGTGGCTTACAAAACACTCGTTCGACCTATACTTGAGTATTGCTCGTCAGTGTGGGATCCGTACCAGATCGGGTAGACAGAGGAGATAGAGAAGATCCAAAGAAGAGCGGAGCATTTCGTCACAGCGTATTTGGTAAGCGTGATAGCGTTACGGAGATGTTTAGCAAACTCAAGTGGCAGACTCTGCAAGAGAGACGCTCTATATCGCGGTGTAGTTTGCTGTCCAGGTTTCGAGAGGGTGCGTTTCTGGATGAGGTATAGAATATATTGCTTCCCCCTACTTATACCTCCCGAGGAGGTCACGAATGTAAAATTAGAGTGATTCGAGCGCGCACGGAGGCTTTCCGGCAGTCGTTCTTCCCGCGAACCATACGCGACTGGAAGAGGAAAGGGAGGTAATTACAGTGGCACGTAAAGTGCCCTCCGCCACACACCGTTGGGTGGCTTGCGCAGTATAAATGTAGATGTAGATGTAGAACGACAATGGCTCTCCAGGAGAAACCTTAAGATTCTTGCGGTGTTGCAGCGGCTGTCTTGTTCAGAAGTGCGACGCAATGTCCCTACGAACGTGCTCGCGTGTTTCAACGAACAGCTCCTGCGGCGACTACAGCCATTATGAAATATCGAAAAATATACATTTCAGTGCACTCGTAGTTGCGAGCACGAACAACCACCAGCTGCGTAAGGGAATGACGGCGGTGAAAATCTTTGCCGCACGGGGGCTCGAACGCGAGTGGTCGCCACAACCGCTTCCGCTATCCATGCACAACTCACGCCAGACCCACTTTTCCATACGTCGTCCTTCCTGCATACATGTCCCGAAGGAACATTCCGTCGTTCTTACTACAAGGGGAACTGCCTATCGCACGCCCCCCTCATCCCCTCACATTTCGTGGTAAGATGGCCCAGTGGACAACCTGCCAAACACTGAACACAGATCGAGCACGAAAGCAGGAAGAAGGTGTGCTGGACTGCGAAAAAAAGCAAAATATGAACAGTGAACGCTCCAAGAACAAGGAGTGCAATATAGAGCAGCCTGAAACAGCAACGGCGACGTGAGTTAAGTGGTGTTGGGTGTTATAATTGATAGTTGTCCGCTACAGATGGCTACGATAAACTGCAGGTCTGTCACGGATAAGATTCAGGGAGCAATCACTGAACACGTGCGTCGCTGCCTCTCACTTCTTCATAAGGTCCGGGCCATGGAAACGTATGTTTTAAGTAAGGCTTATTTTATTGCACAAATCTTTCCACTTCCTGCGATGATGGACCGCAAGTTGCAAAGTTTAAACTGGCAGGTTTATCTGGCGCAACTCTGTATTTCCCGTGTGTTATGGGGTCATGGCGCGGCCCCGTCTGCTGGGAGGTTTAGGCCTCCCTGACATTCGGGTTAAGGCTTCTGCGTTATTCATCCGCCGCACAGTTTTAACGTGTCAACACGCTCCCCAGTAACTTACACCTCGCCTTTATGACTGTATCCGACTGGCGAACTTAACACCTCCAGTAGGTATTGGTAGGATTAGTTCAAAAATGGATCTGAGCACTATGGGACTTAACTGCTGACGTCATCAGTCCCCTAGAACTTAGAACTACTTAAACCTAACTAACCTAAGGACATCACACACATTCATGCCCGAGGCAGGATTCGAACCTGCGACCGTAGCGGTCGCGCGGTTCTAGACTGTAGCGCCTAGAACCGCTCGGCCACTCCGCCTGGCTAGAATTAGTTATAAACTACGGGACATTTTCTTGAGGTCAGTTATTTAGGAGTAACTATCCTTTTCCAAGCGAATCTCTCACTAAAAATGCTGTTAAGCCTCTAGCCAACTCCTCACAGCATTTGCAAAAACAGACATAGTGTCTGATCGGATAACCGCAATCAATGTTTTTTTAATCCGTCTTGATTGCAAAAAGTGTTTATTTACATGACCGGTTTCGGTTCCTCTAGAACCTTCCTCAGATCTGCAATTTCGGTTACAGGAGTAACCCGTCCATACACAGCAACCTTCACCTTACGTGACGCAGCAAGTGAAGGTATGGAAGGGTTACTCCTGTAACCAAAATTGCAGATCTGAAGATGGTTCTATCTTGATAGCATTCACTCTGTGGAAGCCCTATCGCCAGAAACGAATTGGAAGATTGTTTGGTCTAACATCAGCCTCCCTTTTTTTCCCGATGGAAGTGGTGTCCTCGTGGTTTCAAGCTATTCATGATATCGTACCTACCAACGTTCGACTTTCTCGTGTTGGTCTCAGTGCGACTGATCGCTGCAATTGTTGCCATGAAACTCATACCTTACATCATCGGATTATCTCCTGCGGTCATGACCATTGGAGATGGCTTTTCTCCTCAGGACGTCGGAGACTGCTATCTCGGGGCAAATTCTCGTGCGTTCCGATTCAGCATTCTTTCCCCGATCGAAGAACAATGCCATCATGTGGCTTGTTGGACATTATGTCCCCTACGTGATGGTGAGTGGATATGACGCAGATCCGAGTGCCTTTTCCCAATATAGGGCCACAGCCCATTGGACGTGGCTCAGGATGCCCCGTTAATGTGAACTTTTTTCTAATATGCTGTATTTTGTTCATCATCGACAAGGTGTTGGATTAGTTAACATTCCCCCCCCCCCTTTTTTTGTGGACACTCTTCTATGGATTTAGATGTTCCACGATGTAAAAGTGACGGAGGAAAGAAGGTGTGGGCACGTTAAAATTTACGCCCCATTCCTTAACATACGTTTTTTGATTGTTTTTGTAGAAATGACTTCTTTTGTTTTATTTTAATTGATTGCCTTCAATGAGTTCTTTCCAAAAAAACTCAGTGAAGATTATCGTTTTTTGAAGGAGTTAGCAGACTCGGGTTCGACTCCGGCATATACCAACTATCTTCTTTTTTCGTTTTACTTTGTTCAAAAAAAAAAAAAAAGTGGTTCTCGTGTTGCACTACCAACGAGGACAGCCGTGTTCGAAACTGTCACGTACTATTTTTTTTTCACAACACTGAAATCTTTGTTCTCTATCTGTAGTCTTGGTAGTTGTCACACTATACGTTGGTTATAGAGTGATAAGAATACGTCACTGTCGCGAGTAATTGTGATGAATAGTAAGAGTAGGCCAGATATCTCATAGACATCTCACAGAAATGAAAAGAACAAATAAACGGTTGTGAACTATACTACAACAAAGGATTTCAAAATGGTTCAAATGGTTCTGACAAGGGAACCTCCCCATCACACCCCCTTCAGATTTAGTTATAGGTTGGCACATTCGATAGGCCTTGAAAAACTGAACACAGATCAATCGAGAAAACAGGAAGAAGTTGTGTGGAACTATAAAAAAATAAGCAAAATATACACACTGTGTAGTCCATGTGCAAGATATGCAACAACATCAAGGATACCGCGAGCTCAGGAGCCCCGTGGTCTCGTGGTTAGCGTGAGCAGCTGCGGAATGAGAGGTCCATGGTTCAAGTCCCTCCTCGGATGAAAATTTTTACCTACTTTATTTTCGCAAAGTTATGATCTGTCCGTTCGTTCATTGACGTCTCTGTTCACTGTAATAAGTTTAGTGTCTGTGTTTTGCGACCGCACCGCAAAACAGTGCGATTAGTAGACAACAGGACGTGCCTCTCCAATGGGAACCGAAAACATTTGATCGCAAGGTCATAGATCAACCGATTCCTCCACAGGAAAACACGTCTGATATATTCTATACGACACTGGCGACGGCATGTGCGTCATATGACAAGAATATGTTGTCGACTCACCTAACTTGTACACTTGGCGAATGGGTAAAAAGATTCTTTTACCTTGCCCGATTTAGGTTTTCTTGTGGATGTGATAATCGCTCCCAAAAAAGTGATCGCATCGTACGGACAAATAATAATTCTCAGAAAATAAAAAATTAAAATTTTCGCTCGAGGGTAGATTTGAACCAAGGATCTCTCGCACTGCAGCTGCTCACGCAAACCACGGGACCACGGCGCTCATAAGATCAGGTTGTCCTTGATGTTGTATATCATATGCATAGACTATTCAGTTTGTATATTTTGCATATTTTTTTCATACTTCCACACAACTTCTTCCTGTTTTCTCGATTGATCTGTGTTCAGTTTTTCAAGGCCTATCCACTGTGCCAACTTATAACTAAATCTGAGGGGGGTGCGATAGGGAGGTTCCCTTGTGAGCACTATGGGACTTAACATCTGTGGTCATCAGTCCCCTAGAACTGCTTAAACCTAACTAACCTAATGACATCACACACATCCATGCCCGAGGCAGGATTCGAACCTGCGACCGTAGCAGTCGCGCGGTTCCGGACTGAGCGCCTGAACCGGTAGACAACCGCGGCCGGCAAAGGATTTCAAACGTAAAGACTTCCAAAACGGAACACAACTTCAGAAACGTTAACAACATATGTTTTGACAGAGCACAGAGAACCTTTGTGATTGTGAAACACTTGCGTTCATTTGTTGCAGCTTATGTAACAAATTGCACACATCAAAAAAAGTTCTGCGTTGCGTCGGTTCTCAGAACTCCTGAACGTAGGCGCTACTGTGGATATTGTGCCACAGTCCCTTTGACTGTTCAGAGATGTCACTAAACACGCCTGAAGAGGTAAACAACCATGCATGAGTAGCGGCTATTACACTACTGGTCATTAAAATTGCAACACCACGAAGATGACGTGCTACAGACGCGAAATTTAACCAACAGGAAGAAGATGCTGTGATATACAAATGATTAGCTTTTCAGAGCATTCACACAAAGTTGGCGCCGGTATCAACACCTACAACTTGCTGACATGAGGAAAGTTTCCAACCGATTTCTCATACACAAACAGCATTTAACCGGCGTTGCCTGCTGAAACGTTGTTGTGATGCCTCGTGTAAGGAGGAGAAATGCGTACCATCACGTTTCCGACTTTGACAATGGTCGGATTGTAGCCTATCGCCATTGCGGTTTATCGTATCGGGACATTGCTGCTCGCGTTGGTTGAGATCCAATGACTCTAAGCAGAATATGGAATCGGTGGGTTCAGGAGGGTAATACGGAACTCAGTGCTGGATCCCAACGGCCTCGTATCACTAGCAGTCGAGATGACAGGCATCTTATCCGCACGGCTATAACGGATCGTGCATTTGCAGCAGCATGGACTATCAGCTCGGAGACCGTGACTGCTGTTACCCTTGACGCTGTATCACAGACAGGAGCGCATGCGATGGTGTACTCAACGACGAACCTGGTTGCACAATGGCAAAATGTCATTTTTTCGGATGAATCCAGGTTCTGTTTACAGCACCATGATGGTCGGATCCGTGTTTGGCGACATCGCGGTGAACGCACATTGGAAGCGTGTATTCGTCATCGCCATACTGGCGTATCACCCGGCGTGATAGTATGGGGTACCATTGGTTACACGTCTCGGTCACCTCTTGTTCGCATTGACGGCACTTTGAACAGTGGACGTTACACTTCAGATGTGTTACGACCCGTGGCTCTACCCTTGATTCGATCCCTGCGAAACCCTACATTTCAGCAGTATAATGCACGACCGCATGTAGCAGGTCCTTTACGGGCCTTTCTGGATACAGAAAATGTTGACTGCTCCCCTGGCCGGCACATTCTCCAGAATTCTCACCAATTGAAAACGTCTGGTGAATGGTGGCCGAGCAACTGGCTCGTCACAATATGCCAGTCACTACTGTTGATGAACTGTGGTATCGTGTTGAAGCTGCATGGGTAGCTGTGTCTGTATACGCCATCCAAGCTCTGACTCAATGCCCAGACGTATCGAGACCGTTATTACGGCCAGAGGTGGTTGTTCTGGGTACTGATTTCTCAGGATGTATGCAACCAAATTGCGTGAAAATGTAATCACATGTCAGTTCTAGTATGATATATTTGTCCAATGAATACCCGTTTATCATCTGTATTTCTTATTGGTGTAGCAATTTTAATGGCCAGTAGTGTAGATGGAGGTGGTCCGACAACCGATCAGTTCCAGTCATTCCAACAGGAAGGAGGTATACGGTTCTTGTTGATAGCTAGACGGTCAATACCGCGGTTCGATCGCGTCCGAATTGTTACTATGTACCAGGAAGGGCCCTCAACAAGGTTAGTGTCCATGCGTCTCGGAGTGAACCAAGGGGATGTTGTGCGGAGATGGAAGAGATACAGAGAGACAGGAACTGTCGATAACATGCCTTGCCTCGTATATATAGGTATTATTTATGTAAGTATGTGTACAAGGAAGTGTATGTATAATACCTTTAGGAAGACTGCCGTAACTTTATTTAAATATTCAATAACTGCTCAGAGAATGGTTAAAATTACGTTGACCCCCACACACTTCTGAGACAGTACCAAATGTGTAACGACAGTACAAGACACCATGATACGAGTATGAAATGAATTCTCTAAATGGTGATTAATTATGAAAATAAATTTACTGCAAAAAAAAGCTAGATAAATGAATGCTAACCTACACAACTCGCTGTTAGCCGATAAACGCAACCTGCCACAACGCGAGAAATACGCAGATAGGACACTCTTTTGTCACAGGCACGTGATAGTAACGTTCCCTTCTGCACTATTATTCGTTTGATGGAGCATGTATGTTTTCTCATGGTGGACGTGGAGTAACAAGAATATAACTACTTTCTTTGCACTGGATAAAAATTGTATATTGTTCGCCTGAAGTGTGGACTATAGTATGACACTTATTCTACACCATCACTCCTTCTCCAATAGAAGACACCTGCAATTTTATTCACAGCATCACTTGATTTTTGTCTTACATCAGGGATAGCAGATATCGTTGAAACAACCGATTTTAGGTTATATCGTTTATTCAACCCCAAATTAGACTGTTGTGAATGCTCTGAAAAGCTAATCATTTGTATATCACAGCATCTTCTTCCTGTTGGTTAGATTTCGCGTCTGTAGCACGTCATCTTCGTGGTGTTGCAATTTTAATGACCAGTAGTGTAATAGCCGCTACTCATGCATGGTTGTTTACCTCTTCAGGCGTGTTTAGTGACATCTCTGAACAGTCAAAGGGACTGTGGCACAATATCCACAGTAGCGCCTATGTTCAGGAGTTCTGAGAACCGACGCAACGCAGAACTTTTTTTGATGTGTGCAATTTGTTACATAAGCTGCAACAAATGAACGCAAGTGTTTCACAATCACAAAGGTTCTCTGTGCTCTGTCAAAACATATGTTGTTAACGTTTCTGAAGTTGTGTTCCGTTTTGGAAGTCTTTACGTTTGAAATCCTTTGCCGGCCGCGGTGGTCTAGCGGTTCAGGCGCTCAGTCCGGAACCGCGCGACTGCTACGGTCGCAGGTTCGAATCCTGCCTCGGGCATGGATGTGTGTGATGTCATTAGGTTAGTTAGGTTTAAGCAGTTCTAAGTTCTAGGGGACTGATGACCACAGATGTTAAGTCCCATAGTGCTCACAAGGGAACCTCCCTATCGCACCCCCCTCAGATTTAGTTATAAGTTGGCACAGTGGATAGGCCTTGAAAAACTGAACACAGATCAATCGAGAAAACAGGAAGAAGTTGTGTGGAAGTATGAAAAAAATATGCAAAATATACAAACTGAATAGTCTATGCATATGATATACAACATCAAGGACAATCTGATCTTATGAGCGCCGTGGTCCCGTGGTTTGCGTGAGCAGCTGCAGTGCGAGATTTCCGGTTTTTTAGTCATATTACGAGGGTTGTCCAGAAAGTAAGTTCCGATCTGTCGGGAAACTACAGTGAACACCAGAAACGTTTTATTTGCAACGTTTAGGTACACCTTCCACCTACTTCTCTGCGTAGTCGCCGCTGCAACTTCGAGTGTTGTTGTATTGTATCAACTTTGCAATATCCTCGTCATAGAAAGCAGCCGCCTGTGCTTTCGGCCAGTTACCTGCACTGGTCTGCAGCTCGTTGTCTGTGGAAAAGTTTTGTCTTCATACCCAGCGATTTTTGCGAGCAGCAGAGATGAGATTCAGGGGGAGCCAATTACGGACTGTACTGTGGATGATCAAACACTTCTCATCGGAAACGCTGCAGGAGGGTCTTCATTGCCCCTGCAGTGTGCGGCCGAGTATTGGCACGAAGAAGGAACTGCTCAACAGTTGTGTTATGTGGGCTGCATGACACAGGCGAAATCTCTAAACAGGCGCTCACACTTGGCGGGAGACGCTATTCCCTACGCATCTTTACGGGCTCACTGTTCACTCAAAACTGAAAAGAGCGACGCGACACGATCGACGGGCATACTAGAGACACTGCCCAACACATCTCTGCAAAGGTTTACCGGATTTTCCCAGTGGTGTCCATTTCGCGACTGACCGGTCCAAATGGCTCTAACAAGGGGAGGCCGCCAATTGTGAAATTCAGATTCGATTCATACTGCGCATAATAAAAGCTCATGGCCAGAGGTGTAACGTGGCAAAGCACCAAGATGCACTTCTCAGCCGTTGTCGAGAAAATCGACAGTTAAAAGAAACCGTTGCGGTGAAATACTCTCTACGATTAGTAATTCTCTACAGCGTCGTGGCGCAGCGGTAAGCGCTCGGGTTCATAATCCGAAGGTCGCCGGATCGAATCTCGTGCTATGCAACTTTTTTTTTAAGTATTTGTTTTTCATAATTCATATATATATATATATATATATATATATATATATATATATATATATATATATACACTCCTGGAAATTGAAATAAGAACACCGTGAATTCGTTGTCCCAGGAAGGGGAAACTTTATTGACACATTCCTGGGGTCAGATACATCACATGATCACACTGACAGAACCACAGGCACATAGACACAGGCAACAGAGCATGCACAGTGTCGGCACTAGTACAGTGTATATCCACCTTTCGCAGCAATGCAGGCTGCTATTCTCCCATGGAGACGATCGTAGAGATGCTGGATGTAGTCCTGTGGAACGGCTTGCCATGCCATTTCCACCTGGCGCCTCAGTTGAACCAGCGTTCCTGCTGGACGTGCAGACCGCGTGAGACGACGCTTCATCCAGTCCCAAACATGCTCAATGGGGGACAGATCCGGAGATCTTGCTGGCCAGGGTAGTTGACTTACACCTTCTAGAGCACGTTGGGTGGCACGGGATACATGCGGACGTGCGTTGTCCTGTTGGAACAGCAAGTTCCCTTGCCGGTCTAGGAATGGTAGAACGATGGGTTCGATGACGGTTTGGATGTACCGTGCACTATTCAGTGACCCCTCGACGATCACCAGTGGTGTACGGCCAGTGTAGGAGATCGCTCGCCACACCATGATGCCGGGTGTTGGCCCTGTGTGCCTCGGTCGTATGCAGTCCTGATTGTGGCGCTCACCTGCACGGCGCCAAACACGTATACGACCATCATTGGCACCAAGGCAGAAGCGACTCTCATCGCTGAAGACGACACGTCTCCATTCGTCCCTCCATTCACGCCTGTCGCGACACCACTGGAGGCGGGCTGCACGATGTTGGGGCGTGAGCGGAAGACGGCCTAACGGTGTGCGGGACCGTAGCCCAGCTTCATGGAGACGGTTGCGAATGGTCCTCGCCGATACCCCAGGAGCAACAGTGTCCCTAATTTGCTGGGAAGTGGCGGTGCGGTCCCCTACGGCACTGCGTAGGATCCTACGGTCTTGGCGTGCATCCGTGCGTCGCTGCGGTCCGGTCCCAGGTCGACGGGCACGTGCACCTTCCGCCGACCACTGGCGACAACATCGATGTACTGTGGAGACCTCACGCCCCACGTGTTGAGCAATTCGGCGGTACGTCCACCCGGCCTCCCGCATGCCCACTATACGCCCTCGCTCAAAGTCCGTCAACTGCACATACGGTTCACGTCCACGCTATCGCGGCATGCTACCAGTGTTAAAGACTGCGATGGAGCTCCGTATGCCACGGCAAACTGGCTGACACTGACGGCGGCCGTGCACAAATGCTGCGCAGCTAGCGCCATTCGGCGGCCAACACCGCGGTTCCTGGTGTGTCCGCTGTGCCGTGCGTGTGATCATTGCTTGTACAGCCCTCTCGCAGTGTCCGGAGCAAGTATGGTGGGTCTGACACACCGGTGTCAATGTGTTCTTTTTTCCATTTCCAGGAGTGTATATATAAAATTCCCGGCAATCAGTTGCAGCAATTATGCATATAATAAGTTGTTGAAAGTCGTTTGTCGTGGAAAAATTGGCGACATCATTATGTTTTCTGCAAACAAAGTTGTATTTCACAAATGTTATTAATTGTCTTCATAATGTTAACCACGTATAGTTAACGGAAGACGTAGAAACGATATTCCGAAACGAATACGTATAGCTGAAGTTAAACGTTCGAATTAGAATAGAGACCCCACGAACACAAATTTGCTGTGGCAGGTATGAAATATAAACTCCGTTACTCGCTCGTTACACTTGAATGACAGATGTTGAATGGGCCGAAACGAGCCGCCGCATAACAGCGTAGTTGCCTGCTAACTTCGATAGAAGGTAGATGCGGTCCCTAGCGCAACTTATAACATTGTCGAAAATCAGTGCGGATGGGAGAGCTTTGGTATACCCTGTTAAAAAAAACGGAAAAATGGAGGCGGTACAATTGGAGAGCGATCCGCCTTCACCAACATGCATAAGCAATTCATTAATACTTTATATATATATATATATATATATATATATATATATATATATATATATATATATATATATATATTTGAATTACAAAAAGCTAGTAGTAAAAAAAATTGCATGACGCTAGATTCGATCCGGCGACCTTCGGATTACGAACCCGAGCGCTTACCGCTGCGCCACGACACTGTAGAAAATTATTAATCGTCGAGAGTATTTCACCGCAACGGTTTCTTTTAACTGTCGATTTTCTCGACAACGGCTGAGAAGTGCATCTTGGTGCTTTGCCACATTACACCTCTGGCCATGAGCTTTTATTATGCGCAGTATGAATCGAATCTGAATTTCACAATTGGCAGCCTCCCCTTGTAAGCACCAAGGGACTTAACATCTGAGGTCATCAGTCCCCTAGAACTTAGAACTACTTAAACCTAACTAACCTAAGGACTCACACACATCCATGCCCGAGGCAGGATTCGAACCTGCGACCGTAGTGGTCGCGCGCTTCCAGACTGAAGCGCCTAGAACCGCTCGGCCACCACGGCCGGCCGACCGACCGATCGGAACTTACTTTCTGGACAACCATCGTATTTCCTATAATAAACGTAGAGAGCTAACAACAATTGAAAAATGTTGACTGTCTCAGTTCCAAAAGTCATATAATAAAAGTATTAAATGAAACAGGCAAATAAAATGAATGTTAATGTGGCTATCATTTGTTGCTTTTTTTTCGAAAGCAGTAAGTGGTTGAATACTACAACCAATCACCCATATTCTCATATTAATTTTAATTTTTTGGAACTCTGTTCAAAAATCATGTTGTAATGGAGGATCAAATGACTGTTTGGGCTTCACGAATAGTCAGTGCTAAAGGTTGAAAAGTGAGGCTGAAGTATTATATTTTTCATGTTAATTTGTCTAATAGGATAAAAGCATATTGTGTGCACACAGAGCACAGATCAGCTACGTTCTTCTTGTATTGTATACTATGAACCAATATTGACTTTTTAGGTTTTCTACTTGTATGATATCGCAGCTTTGTTGTGGCGACCCCCATTTTTAATCTTTTAAACCAAATTCCAGATTGTACTTTGTCGACTGCACACTTTGTAAACACCTCCAGAGCAGAGGTGGTGCCAATCTGTAACACAACTGATAAACAATGACAGCAGTGAGAAACTACCATACAGAAGACATGGGTCCCACACAGGCTGAACCTCTTGTAGCACAGACCACTGCGAGATGTGCAGAAAGAGACCCAGTGAGGATCTGGAAAGTACCATCAGCAATGTGGATCTGTGAGAACTCCAGTGACGTGGTCAGCTGCACCGGGTTCTTCGGCTGACTACCCGTGACGTCAACAGCCCGATCGAGGTGCTGCCACTGATTCTCGATTGGGTTTTAGCCCGGGGAGTTCGGTGGCGAGAGAAGTACAGTAAAGTTATCCCGGTGCTCTTTGAATGACGTATGTAGACTGTAAACTTTGTGACATTTTGCGTTGGCCTGATGGTACAGGCCATTGTGCTGAGGCAAAACAAACTATACGTAGGACTCGACAAGGTCTCAACAATAGATGCATACTCGTGTTGATCCATTTTGCCTTCCACAATGTTTAAATCACTGTGATGGAAACATTCCCCAGACCACGAGGCTCCATCCTGGTTACAGGGTTTCGGACGTTTTGCACCGTACATGGCAACTCCCATCTGTGTGACGGAGCATGAAACGTGATTGGTGTGAAAGGCCACCCGTATCGATTCGGTGGAAGTGCAGTTGCGGTATTGGCGCGTATATTCCAGCCTCTGTCGCCGGTGAACAGTAGTCAACACGGGTGCACCCACCAGGGGCCCCATTCTGTATCTTTCCGCCATTTTGCCTATCGGTTCGGTACGTGAGCCCACCGAACGGTCTTGTTTTCGAAACAGAGCCCCAACATTATTCTGTAAGCGTTTCGAAAGCGATCCCGAACGGTCCTAGCGAAACGCAACGATGTTGTCAGTTCTCGCACCAACCAATGAGAAGTAATCTGCCTCACAAGTGAACCTCCCCATCGCACGCCCCTCAGATTTAGTTATAAGTTAGCACAGTGGATAGGCCTTGAAAAACTGAACACAGATCAATCGAGAAAACAGGAAGAAGTTGTGTGGAACTATGAAAAAAATTAGCAAAATATAAAAACTGAGTAGTCCATGTGCAAAATACGCAACATCAAGGACAATGTGCACTGAGGAGCGCCGTGGACCCGTGGTTGGCGTGAGCAGCTGCAGAACGAGAGGTCCTTGGTTCAAGTCTTCCCTCGAATGAAAAGTTTAATTTTTTATTTTCAGACAATTATTATCTGTCCGTCCGTCCGTCCGATGCGAGGTAACTGCGCCGTAGTATGGGGACGCTACACCTAAACAAACATCGAAACACACGACGCCAGTCGACTACAGCGCGCGGAAGAGAGAGTATATCTGCTAACGAGGCTCCCTGGCTGGCAGTTGACTGTTCGCTACTTTGGACGGACAGCCAATAATTTTCTGAAAATAAAAGATTAAACTTTTCACTCGAGGGGAGACTTGAAATTAGGACCTCTCGTTCCGCAGCTGCTCACGCTAACCACGGGACCACGGCGCTGCTGAGCTCACATTGTCCTTGATGTTGCGTATCTTGCCCATGGACTACTCAGTTTGTATATTTTGCTTATTTTTTTCATAGTTCGACTCAACGTCTTCCTGCTTTCTCGATTGATCTGTGTTCAGTTTTTCAAGGCCTATCCACTGTGCCAACTTATAACTAAATCTGAGGGGGTTGCGATGGGGAGGTTCCCTTGTCAGATCCGAGCATGCGCACTGCAGCACCATAGCGCCACGAACTCGAAGAGGCTAGTTCCTTAGTTGCTTCAAAATTCATGGAGGTATGTTCTGTCTTTGCATCTAATTGAAGGCAGTTTGTTTATTGCCGAACGGGCTTTGCTTCCTTTATTCATGATGATGCTTCCCAAATAAAATAAGCAAAATGCGTATGATAATAAACTGCCTTCAAATAGTTGCACAGGCGGAACACATCTCCATGAACTCGAGAAAAATTGTTTAAGAGAGTGTCAAAGAATAAGAAGATGCATAGAATGTGGTTGTAGCTCGCTCCTAGAGATCCAAATGTTGAAGTAGCCTACTTCTCTACATGATACATCAACGATTTGGTTCACAAAAACAATTTTTTTAAAAAAAAAATTGCCTTTCCGAGAGCGTGTGGCGAGTGCAGCTATAGAAGTTCGTTTTAATTTATAACATGCATATGATGAATCAAAATGTTTCATGTATTGTGGTATGGTCTGAAATAATTGTGGCGAGAACCTTTCATCTCTGTCTACTGTTGTTAACGATTCGATTGCAGATAAATACTTGTGAGAAGCTAGAATATAAAGACGATTGTTACTAGTTTCATTCACAGTAATTTACGTTATGTTTTTAGATTCCTGTCTGACCACACTCTCGGAGATCGCTACGTATTCCGAAAAAATGGTGAATTATTTGCGACAAGAAATAGTATACGAGTACATGTCACTGTCAGTTGTTTCAAGCTGTCACTGTCAGTTGTTTCATCTTTCATTTCTTAAACATATGGAAGTCACCAAATCGGTGATACTCGTTATTGAGAAACCGCACTCTTACGTGTATATTCCAACGATTATTTCAGAAAAATGCGTAACTTTGACGATTAACGAAGTCTCAGAATATGTTGCAAACACGAAGACGAAAAAAAAAAATCAAAATTTTCGCATCCAGCAGCAAACGACCCTACGCCATTTGCCACGACAGTTCATCGCCTTACCTACTTCACTACTACAACTCGCATGCTGTCAGTGTATTGTTTTATGTAATTCCATTGGAGAGAGAGAGAGAGAGAGAGAGAGAGAGAGGGACACAGGCTGACTTCGTTGCTGAATGACGCAGGCATAACCCGTAAATGCATGAAATTTTGGAAGGTTTACTCTATCACACTTCACAAAATTTCTTTGCATTGTTACTTAAAGTAACTTTAACCTTAAATGGTATTTAAGGCCAAGCGATGTAAAACTTGACGAGTCAAATAGATTAAGTTTTTCAAAAGCCACTGAAGGCCGATAAATGTAAAACAACATAACTACTATAACCTTTCAATAGGCAGAAGGCCCAAGCTTTATGACCAATAAGAAACCTTAGTCCAAAACGGATGAAGGCCTTTGTTAAATGAAAAAAAAAAGACGCAACCAATTTTCCAAAGCATAAGGCCCAAAGCTTTTAACCTTAAATAGTGTTTCAGCCCAAGTGATAAAAGACTTGATAAGTAAGAATCCAACGAAAAGTGGCTGAAGGCCCATCATTTTAAGAAAAACACAACTATGATAAATTTTCAACACGCAGAAGGCCCACAGCTTTATCTTGAAGGAATGTAATAACTGAAAAGAAAGAATCTTACGACTTAAAGCGGCTGAGGGCGCATGCTTTAAAAAAACAATACAACTACAATAAATTTTCAACAGACAGAAAGCCCACAGCTTTGTCTTGCAAAAGGTAACACTTGATCAGTAACATCCTTAAAACTTAAAGTGGCTGAAAGCCGATGCTTTAAAACAGTACAATAAATTTTCAACGGGCAGAAGACCCAAGCTTTATCTTCAGACAATGTAAGACTTCCCCAGTTTAGAAAAACTTACTTCCAAAACGATTGAAGGCCTTTGATTTTAAAAACACAGTTTACAAGCATGCAAATTCCAATCATCCGCTATAAGCCATTAAAAATACACAATTAAACGCCAACATGAAAGGCAGTATAGGCAACGGTGCTCAGAAGTTTCCGGGGGGCTCGGTCTGCCCATGAAATCTTAACGTTTGCTTAGGTGAGACAAGAAGTCAGCCCAACTATATTCGATCTGCCGGCAACACAACCAAAAGACAGTCAGGGACCCACCGACAAGATGACTCGATAGCCACCGACCAGTATATGAGAATTCCTAAGCCAAAACGTTACAGACATAGCCACCCACAACCAAAAATACATTAAGCTATCAGAAACTACACACCATGTTGGACAGTGACAACAGGTGCGGAAGTCAGCGACCAGAGCAGGTAAACAGAACACTAACGGCCACAAGGCAGGAAATTCCGCTGGAGCACTTGAATTACAAACTGACAAATATAGTTAATTCTACCACACGGTGGCTAAATCTTCACCAACTCAAATAGGAATACCGCCAACAGCGAACCACCAACCAAGGGGACAATGGGAGCAGACATGGGTTCGGTAATTAAATCACCACTCAACTTTCATGACCTGGGTCGGTGAGCCACGATTACAAACAATGGACATGAACACGAGCTGTGCATGGCTCAGTTATTGTGATTTCGACTGTTGTTTTAATCAAAATTGGCACTAGATTGCTGTGCTCCAAGGACAACGTTGTCTAAATTTATGGAAATGTTATGGTTAAAAACACACGATTTTTAAAAAAAATTATCTAAAAACCAAAGACTTTAGCGCTGCTGCTGTGGCTAACTGATATGCCGCTTTCTTGCTTGGTTATTAGAAAAAATAAGATAACACCCATTACAACCAAGACTGAAAATACTGAAATTTACTGGTTATTCAGAAGTAAAATACTGGTATCGGTTTGAACTGGCGGTTTTTCCACTCCTGTCTTACACTCCCCCCCCCCCCCCCCCCCCCCCCCACCCATCTCCTCCAGTCTCACAAAATACAGCTTCATTAAACATCTTCTCGCCTCAACAGTCAGTCACTTTGCCTCGTGAGTGTACTTTGTGCTAAGCGACCACTAGGGAATGACCCAACAACTGAGATGTGACCACAGCATTGCCATTACCACAGAATCGTGACAGGAATGAAGGTGGGCAGTACAGTAGTGACGGAATGGTGGCGCCTCGAATTGTAGCGTATGCAACCCGCAATACTACACTCGCACTCGACCCTTTTTTCTGACGCGAAGCGGCGACCTGTGGTTGCAGGGACGCAGCCCGATCGATGGCGGAGAAGGTGGCAGAGTACAGAGTATGCAACCCGCAATACTACCATTCGCCTGTTTCTTAGACTTGAGGTGGCGACCTGTGCTTGCAGGGACGCAGCCCGAGCGATGGCGGAGAAGCTAGCCGAGTGCAGAGTATGCAACCCGCAATACTACACTCGCATTCGCCCCTTTTTCTGACGCGAGGTGCCGACCTGTGCTTGCAGGGACGCAGCCCGAGCGATGGCGGAGAAGCTGGCCGAGTGCAGAGTATGCAACCCGCAATACTACACTCGCATTCGCCCCTTTTTCTGACGCGAGGTGCCGACCTGTGCTTGCAGGGACGCAGCCCGAGCGATGGCGGAGAAGCTGGCTGAGTGCAGAGTATGCAACCCGCAATACTACACTCGCATTCGCCCCTTTTTCTGACGCGAGGTGCCGACCTGTGCTTGCAGGGACGCAGCCCGAGCGATGGCGGAGAAGCTGGCCGAGTGCAGAGTATGCAACCCGCAATACTACACTCGCACTCGCCCCTTTTTCCTGACGCGAAGCGGCGACCTGTGGTTGCAGGGACGCAGCCCGAGCGATGGCGGAGAAGCTGGCCGAGTGCAGAGTATGCAACCCGCAATACTACACTCGCATTCGCCCCTTTTTCTGACGCGAGGTGCCGACCTGTGGTTGCAGGGACGCAGCCCGAGCGATGGCGGAGAAGCTGGCCGAGTACGAGGGCGTGCTGGGACGCCTGCACGCCGTCAGGGACGCGGCGAGGGCGCGCTGGGCCGACTGGCGGGAGCGCAGGGCGCAGGAGGGCGCGCCCTCGCCCTTTGGGCTGCCTCTGCTGCCGCTGGGCCGCGGCCGCAAGCCGCCCCAGGCCGTGGACCCGGGGGCGCCGCAGCCGCAGCACGACTACTCCCACATCTACAGGTCAGCCGCACTCGCTCCAGCGCTGCACTTCATTGCGTCTCGCTTTGCATCTACACTACTGCCCATTAAAATTGCTACACCAAGAAGAAATACAGATGATAAATGGGTATAAATTGGACAAATATATTATACTAGGACTGACATGTGATTACATTTACACACAATTTGGGTGTATAGATCCTGAGAAAGCAGTACCCAGAACAACCACCTATGGCCGTAGTAACGGCCTCGATGCAGCTGGGCGTTCAGTCAAACTGAGCTTGGATGGCGTGTACAGGTACAGATGCCCATGCAGCTTCAACGCTATACCACAGTTCATCGAGAGTAGTGACTGATGTATTTTGACGAGCCAGTTGCTAGGCCACCATTGACCAGACGTTTTCAATTGGTGAGAGATCTGAAGAATGTGCTGGCGAAGGCAGCAGTCCAACATTTTCTATATCCAGAAAGGCCCGTACAGGACCTGCAACATGCGGATGTGCATTATCCTGCTGAAATGTAAGGTTTTGCAGGGATCAAATGGAGGGTAGAGCCACAGGTCGTAACACATCTGAAATGTAACGTCCACTGTTGAAGTGCAGTCAATGCGAACAAAAGGTGACCGAGACGTGTAACCGATGGCACCACATACCACCACGCCGGGTGATACGCCAGTACGGCGATGATGAATACACGCGTTCACCGCGATGTCGCCAAACACGAATGCGACCATCACGATGCTGTAAACAGAACCTGGATTCCGAAAAAATGACGTTTTGCCATTCGTGCACCCAGGTTCGTCGTTAGTACACAATCGCAGGCGCTCCTGTCTGTGATGCACCGTCAATGGTAACCGCAGCCACAATCTCCGTGCTGATAGTCCATGCTGCTGCAAACGTCGTGTAGATGGTTGTTGTCTTGTAAACGTCCCCATCTTTTGACTCAGGAGTCGAGACGTGGCTGCACGATGCGTTACAGCCGTGCGGATAAGATGCTTGTCATCTCGACTGCTGGTGGTACGAGGCTGTTGGGATCCTGCACGGCGTTTTGTATTACCCTCCTGAACCCACCGATTCCATATTCTGCTTAGAGTCATTGGATCTCAACCAACGCGAGCAGCAATGTCCCGATACGATAAACCGCAATCGCGATAGGCTACAATCCGACCATTGTCAAAGTCGGAAACGTGATGGTACGCATTTCTCCTCCTTACACGAGGCATCACAACAACGTTTCACCAGGCAACGCCGGTCAACTGCTGTTTGTGTATGAGAAATCGGTTGGAAACTTTCCTCATGTCAGCATGCTGCCGGTGTCGCCACCGGCGAGTGAATTCTCTGAAAAGCTAATCATTTGCATATCACAGCATCTTCTTGCTGTCGGTTAAATTTCGCGTCTGTTGCACGTCATCTTCGTGGTGTAGCAATTTTAATGGCCAGTAGTGTACATTTGCATCGTACTCCACAACCCACCTAATGGTGTGTGGCGGAGGGTACTTTCGGTACCACTATCTGATCCCTCCAACTGTGTTCCACTCGAGATTAGTACGATGGAAGAATGGTTATCGGTAAACCTCTGTTTTTTTTGTTTTGTTTTTTTGTTTTCCTCATGCTGTTGATCATTTCTGATTCTTTCGCCATTAGAGGCAATTTCCCTAAGACAGGAGAGTGCCCTGAACCTCTGTCCGCTCCTCCGCCCCTTTGACAAGGCCGTTGGCGGAATGAGGAGTGACTTCTTATGCCGGAAGACTTCGGCCGCCAATGCCGATTATCAATCAAAAGTTAAGCAGCGGCGGGATTCGAACCCGGGATCTGAGTCGTTTTCATTACGAATCAAAGATGCTACCTCCCCTCTATATTTACACCATGGTGCTACTTTTTTATTTTTTATTTTTTGAAAAAAAGGAGAACAATGAAATTTGATTGATGAGGAAGGGAATATAAACATTTTTTCAAATTTGTACTGTGAATAGAATGAACAAAGTATGCATTATCCCAGGCTGCCGTTGCGCAATGTAAGAAAGGAAATGTCTGCTTGAGGTTTTTTTCCAAAGTAGTAAATAGAAAAACTTATGGTACAGAAAAGAGTATCACTTCATTGTTGAAGGATATTTGCTCTCCTGCTCTGCCAGAGAAAGTAAATGTTAGAATAAAAATGAGAAAGAGAAACTGCTTTCTGCAGTGGAAAGCGCCTGGAAAAATAATCTTAAAATTTCGACAATAACTGAAGTCTCAGGAAGCAACTAGGATTCTTACATACAGATCAGTGGCAAGCTGTACTATCCGAAATATTGGACTGAAGGATTTAACCGTTAATTATGATTTTCAGCATATTTACAAATATCCTCCTGTAGTCACAATGTTGGCGCTTTTCAAGCTGTTCAGTTTCGATGTATGAATAATAATCTAGGAAAGTAGCAGGCCTCTTCTGCGTAATAAACGATGCTGTGTGGCCCATGATCTACGTTGCAGGGCAATTTTTTGCTCGTGGATATCTCAATTTTTGTGGCTGAATGATCTCTAAAAGATCTACACTGTTGGGCGTCGTACGGTCTATCACCGATAATCGTTGACGTCCGCACGTAAGCCTATGAATAAGCGTTTCGACTCTCCCGCATGCGTCACAGTTGGCCGCTGGATGAAGGCCTATTTCATGTAGCTTTTCATTCTTTGCTACTTTATCGTTGACTGTTAGATACCGGTCGGCTACTACGCGTGATGTTAACATGTCGCTGTGCTCGTTCCGCTATACTATACTCCAATGTGTATGTGGACGTTTTTCTTCGGGACGATTTCTATGGTTTGATGTCATGAGAAGGCCATAAAGTTTCGTCAGGCTTTCGTTATTGACGATGTTGTGTCGAATGTAGCTAAATTCCATGTAGTACAGTCGCACATGTCGGTAAGAAAGCGGAATGCCGGTGATATCAACGGGTGGATCAAGGCTATGAGGCTTTCACCGCTGGATGAGATTTGCGATGATACTGGTCCTCCGGGTACGAAACTCCTTCCTCATGCGATTTAGGAGCGGTGTTACACATTTTTTGTCTACCTTAATGAGGTTTAGACCACCTTTGGACGAAAGTAAAGTTAATGTATCAACGTGCTGACGCGAGGGAAGTTTCCAGCCGATTTTTCATACACAAACAGCAGTTGACCGGCGTTGCCTGGTGAAACGTTGTTGTGATGCCTCGTGTAAGGAGGAGAAATGCGTACCATCACGTTTCCGAGTTTGATAAACGGATTGTAGCCTATCGCGATTGCGGTTTATCGTATCGCGACATTGCTGCTCGCTTTGGTAAAGATCCAATGACTGTTAGCAGAATATGGAATCGGTGGGTTCAGGAGGGTAATACGGGATGCCGTGCTGGATCTCAACGGCCTTGTATCACTAGCAGTCCAGATGACCGGCATCTTATCCGCATAGCTGTAACGGATCGTACAGCCACGTATCGATCCCTGAGTCAACAGATGGGGATGTTTGGAAGACAACAAATATCTGCACGAACAGTTCGACGACGTTTGCAGCAGCATGGACTGTCAGCTCGGAGACGATGGCTGCGGTTACCCTTGACGCTACATCACAGGCAGGAGTGCCTGCGATGGTGTACTCGACGACGAACGTGGGAGCACGGATGGCAAAACGTCATTTTTTCGGATGCATCCAGGTTCTGTTTACAGCATCATGATGGTCGCATCCACGTTTGGCGACATCGCGGTGAACGCACATTGGAAGCGTGTATTCGTCATCGCCATACTGGCGTATCACCCGGCGTGATGGTATGGGGTGCCATTGGTTTCACGTCCCGGTCACCTCTTGTTAGCACTGACGGCAATCTGAACAGTGGACGTTACATTTCAGATGTGTTACGACCCGTGGCTCTACCCTTCATTCGATCCCTGCGAAAGCCTACATTTCAGCAGAATATGGAATCCTGTATGGGCTTTTCGTGATAGAGAAAATGTGCGACTGCTGCCCTGGCCATCACATTCTCCACATCTCTCACCAATTGAAAACGTCTGGTCAATGGTGGCCGAGCAACTGGCTAGTCACAATACGCCAGTCACTACTCTTGATGAACTGTGGTATCGTGTTGAAGCTGCATGGGCAGCTGTACCTGTACACGCCATCCAAGCTGTGTTTGACTCAATGCCCAGGCGTATCAAGGCCGTTATTACGGCCAGAGGTGGTTGTTCTGGGTACTGATTTCTCAGGAGCTATGCACCCAGATTGCGTGGAAATGTAATGACACGTCAGTTCTAGTATAATATATTTGTCCAATGAAGACACGTTTATCATCTGCATTTCTTCTAGATGTAGCAATTTTAATTGCCAGTAGTGTAATTCATCTTTCTTGTAATGGCGATCTCTATGGTCTTAACTTTCTGTAGTATGTTCAAGTCACTGTCGGAGTGAAGTATCAAAGCAGCTCGTAATCGATTAAGCATGTGTGACCAGTTCTTCGTCAGGAATTTATCTGGTTTGGCCGCAAAGGTAACACCGAGAGTTTTGTGATGAGCTTGCACCAGGTAACGTGCGATATATCTCCGATACCGCCTCCGATGTGCAAAGCTGTGGTTTTAGTTCTATTCAATGTTGATCAAAGTGGTTCAAATGGTTCTGAGCACTATGGGACTTAACATCTGAGGTCATCAGTCCCCTAGAACTTAGAACTACTTAAACCTAACTAACCTAAGGACATCACACACATCCATGTCCGAGACAGGATTCGAACCTGCGACCGTAGCAGCAGCGCGGTTCCGGACTGAAGCGCCTAGAACCGCTCGGCCACATCGGCCGACTAATATTGCACCTGAAAGAAACGTGAATGTTTGTAAAAGAGTTTCTGCTGACAGAAGTTGTGATGATAACACAGTTACGCATATATCGTCAGCATACGCAATGCATGGGATAGTGATAGAGCTCGATCCCATTGTACGCCAAGTTGTTCAGTAGCAACTCTACTGAAATGGCGTAAAAAACCATTGACAGAGGACATCCTTGTCGGATGGATTGCCCAATGAAAACTTCTTTTGTAAAATGGTCGTTAATGAGAATCCGGGAAGAGACGTTTGTAGAAAGTTTGCGAATTAATTCTATGAGATGAGGTCCAAAACCTAGTTCAGTCGTGCTTTCAAAGAGGAAGTCATGACGTACGTGTTCATACGCCTTCTCAAAATCTAGAAAAATCAGAGCGCCCTGTCCTTTGGTTTCAGCATATGAACATATGATGTCCCTCAAATCGCAGGCAGCTGAGATTGCACTTCGGCCTTGTGCTTATGGTTTGCATCCGAAGCTTAACTGATCTGGTAATGATACCTTCCGTAAATGCCTTGGGTATTACTTCCAGGTGGCAGATTTCATTCGCTATCTCGAGGAGTGTCGGACCGAGGAGGTTCCAGTAGCGCTGGTAAAACAGCGCCGAGACCGTCGCGTCCTGGTGATTTCCCTTTTTTTGCACTGTGGACCGCCAGTCGGATTTCGTCCTCTGTGAAAACAGATTCCACATTTGCATCATCCTGGCGTGACAAGCGGCAGCTCAAGGTCCTAAGAAAATCGTCACACAAGTGGTCATCAACTGATTCCTTCTTGTAAAGTTGACCATAATAGTCGTAGACGTGCGAGATGATGTCACGTTGCTTCGTGATGGCATTCTCGCCGTCATCAACGACGGCTTCAATCAACATGGCTTTACACCGTTTCGTCGTTCTCAGAATGTGGTGCATAGGCGGCAACGTTTTTGGGGTGGGCTCGCACGACGATGCCTTGCATTCGTTTGCGTTGTATCGCCGTGATTTTCGCTTTGTATCGTTTGATCTTTACATCGATATGGCGAGAAGGCTTGGTAGTGCGACTGTACAGTTCTCTCAAACAGCGGTAGTAAAATTCAATAGTCCGTTTGTGCCGAAAGCTTTTTTGTCGGGCGTAGCTCATGAGGGTGAGGCGTAATTTAGGCTTGGCACACTGAATCCACCACTGTAGAACGCTAGCGTAACGACGTCGGTGCCGCTGGAGCTGTTGCCATGGTATGTTTACCTCCTCTTCAAGTTGGGCATCCTGCAGAAGGCTGATATTTAATTTACAGTAGCCTTTGCCGCGTTAAATTTGCTGACTTATATTTTAAGTTTAGTCTTGATCACAACACTTAGCCGGCCGAAGTGGCCGTGCGGTTAAAGGCGCTGCAGTCTGGAACCGCAAGACCGCTACGGTCGCAGGTTCGAATCCTGCCTCGGGTATGGATGTTTGTGATGTCCTTAGGTTAGTTAGGTTTAACTAGTTCTAAGTTCTAGGGGACTAATGACCTCAGCAGTTGAGTCCCATAGTACTCAGAGCCATTTTTGATCACAACACTTATTTCTCAATAACATAGGTGACCGGTTTCGGTTATATTTATATAACCATCTTCAAACCCATGGCTTCCTTGGAGGATGGTAGGCAGAGCTCTCCTCAGCTACTATGAAGTCAGTCAGTTGACACCTATGTTATTGAGACATAAGTGTTGTGATCAAGACTGAACTTTGGTTAAAATATAATAATCTATTGATCACTGTATCCAAAAATGTTTACCAAAATTGTACAAATTTGCTGACATTGTAGGTTAAGGTAACACTGATATGCACAATGGTCGGAGATGTTGACAGGAGCTATGTCACAGTTCACAGTGTGTTGCTGGAGGGCATCGGATTCATGGATCCTATCCAGTCGACTTGCCGAATGACTGGTTACGAAGGTGTACGCTACCCAGTCACTGCGCAGTTTTTCCCATGTATCGTGAAGACGCATGCCATGAATTACATGTTCAAGTTCGATAAATCTGTTCAAGTCAGGAGTTTAGTCTTTGTCGTTGGGCACACAACTGAAGTCACCTCCAAGGATGAGATGTGCGCAATAAGTGTTAAGGGAATTTACACTCCTGGAAATGGAAAAAAGAACACATTGACACCGGTGTGTCAGACCCACCATACTTGCTCCGGACACTGCGAGAGGGCTGTACGAGCAATGATCACACGCACGGCGCAGCGGACACACCAGGAACCGCGGTGTTGGCCGTCGAATGGCGCTAGCTGCGCAGCATTGTGCACCGCCGCCGTCAGTTTCATCCAGTTTGCCGTGGCATACGGAGCTCCATCGCAGTCTTTAACACTGGTAGCATGCCGCGACAGCGTGGACGTGAACCGTATGTGCAGTTGACGGACTTTGAGCGAGGGCGTATAGTGGGCATGCGGGAGGCCGGGTGGACGTACCGCCGAATTGCTCAACACGTGGGGCGTGAGGTCTCCACAGTACATCGATGTTGTCGCCAGTGGTCGGCGGAAGGTGCACGTGCCCGTCGACCAGGGACCGGACCGCAGCGACGCACGGATGCACGCCAAGACCGTAGGATCCTACGCAGTGCCGTAGGGGACCGCACCGCCACTTCCCAGCAAATTAGGGACACTGTTGCTCCTGGGGTATCGGCGAGGACCATTCGCAACCGTCTCCATGAAGCTGGGCTACAGTCCCGCACACCGTTAGGCCGTCTTCCGCTCACGCCCCAACATCGTGCAGCCCGCCTCCAGTGGTGTCGCGACAGGCGTGAATGGAGGGACGAATGGAGACGTGTCGTCTTCAGCGATGAGAGTCGCTTCTGCCTTGGTGCCAATGATGGTCGTATGCGTGTTTGGCGCCGTGCAGGTGAGCGCCTCAATCAGGACTGCATACGACCGAGGCACGCAGGGCCAACACCCGGCATCATGGTGTGGGGAGCGATCTCCTACACTGGCCGTACACCACTGGTGATCGTCGAGGGGACACTGAATAGTGCACGGTACATCCAAACCGTCATCGAACCCATCGTTCTATCATTCCTAGACCGGCAAGGGAACTTGCTGTTCCAACAGGACAATGCACGTCCGCATGTATCCCGTGCCACCCAATGTGCTCTAGAAGGTGTAAGTCAACTACCCTGGCCAGCAAGATCTCCGGATCTGTCCCCAATTGAGCATGTTTGGGACTGGATGAAGCGTCGTCTCACGCGATCTGCACGTCCAGCACGAACGCTGGTCCAACTGAGGCGCCAGGTGGAAATGGCATGGCAAGCCGTTCCACAGGACTACATCCAGCATCTCTACGATCGTCTCCATGGGAGAATAGCAGCCTGCATTGCTGCGAAAGGTGGATATACACTGTACTAGTGCCGACATTGTGCATGCTCTGTTGCCTGTGTCTATGTGCCTGTGGTTCTGTCAGTGTGATCATGTGATGTATCTGACCCCAGGAATGTGTCAATAATGTTTCCCCTTCCTGGGACAATGAATTCACGGTGTTCTTATTTCAATTTCCAGGAGTGTAGTTTTTATAAAAATAGGCCACAGGCTAAGCCTCCGTATTGGCTCTATTTCTTGAATTTCCTCCTCGTGGTCAATATGCGAGATGTATGGGGGGAGTGCTGTCCCGAAATGTCAATAGTAAATCTCTTCATAATGCACAACATCTCTCTTGTAACATCTGCCAGTGGAGTTTGTTTAGCATCTCCGTAACGCTCTCTCGCCAGCTAAACGATCCCGTGACGAAACGCGCCGCTCTTCGTTGCATCTTCTCTATCTCCTCTATCAGCTCTTCCTGATAGGGATCCCAGATAGATGAATAATACTCAAGATTCGGTCGAACAAGGGCCTTATAAGCCACTTCTATCGTGGATTACATTTCCTTAACATTCTTCCGACAAATCTGAGTCTTGTGTCTGCTTATTATCACTTTTATATGGTCATTCCACTTAAGGTCGCTGTGGACAGTTATGCTTAGATATTTTACGACAGACACTGTCTCCAGCTGTTTGTCATTAATAGTGTAGCTGTACCCTAGTGGATTTTTTTTCCTACAATGAGCAATATGGTACATTTATTTACTCTCAAGGTCTGCCAGAGTCTGCACCATTCGTCAATTTTCTGCAGGTCGTTCTGCAAATTCTAACAATCTTCTGGCATTGCTACAACTGCATCATCTGCGAATAGCCTTAAAGAGCATCTGACGCTTTCTACTAGAGCATTTATACATATTGTAAACAGCAACGGTCCTGTCACACTTCGCTGAGGTACTCCAGATATTACCTTTACATCTGTCGATTTAGTTCCGTTAACAGTGACGTGTTGAGTTCTATCTGAAAGGAAGTCTTGAATCCAACCACAGGTATGCTCCGATACTCTGTAAACTCGTATTTGATTCATTAAACGGCAATGTGTGAACTGAGAGACATTGTTGTTAAACTTGGTGGTACTCCTCTCGCCTCAACATCTTCAGAGCCAGGACCCATGAGGAATGCAAGATGCTACATTTGTGCAAGAAATGCCGACACAAAAACCAAAATAGTGTGTGAAAAATGCTCAAAACGTGTTTGTCCTGATCACATATATTCAGTGTGACAAAATTGCTTGTTAACATATCTCAAATGAATATAAATGTTTATAATATTCAGCAATAAAAGTGCAATTCAAAATAAAATTTCTTTAAATTACAGTTTCGTTTAAATTATTGGGGTACTCCGAAACCACACTAAAGGATTAGTGTAGGGGCGTTTCACTAGAGTAGTGAAGGGTTAATCATTAGTCATCAAGCTCTGCAGAAGTCACAAAAATGGTTAGCTGGAATTGTGGGGTTGAAGGGACCAGACTTTAAAGGCCATCGGTCCCTCACAAAAATGCTTTACACTGTCTTTATTTTATAAAATGAATATCAAAATGCATCCACTTTTTCTTACGTTTTAAATGTTAGCATAAGAAATTAAATTTAATACAATTTTTTTATAAAGTGAATGTCAAAATTCATGCATATTTTCTTGATTTTTTAAACGTGATCATAAGAAATTAAATTTAATACATTTTTCTTATAAATAATATCTCAAAATTCATCCATTTTTTCTTCATTTTGTAAATGTGCTCATAAGAAAACGAATGAAATCAATTAGTTAAGGAAGATAAATTACTCACTCTTAGTTTTTACTTTCCAAAAATACTGTATGAAATTATGAGAATTATGATAGCATCATTTCAGCGCTACCTAAATATATACAACAATAAGCAACTGATTTTGATTATTGATAAAAATAAATAATCAATGGTTTAAAGCAAAAGATGTTGCTAAAATCTGCTGATAAAGCTGTGAGAAATAATGTTGATAATGAAGATAAAGTAAAATATGAAGATATTTAAATCCAGCGTCCAAAACAGTGTTGAGAGGTAATGAAAAATCTTCAATATTAATTAATGAGTCTGGATTATATTTTTTAATTTTAAAATCAAAATAAGAAGAAGCAAAACAATTTAAACGATGGGTTACTCATGAAGTTTTACCATCAATTAAAAAATATACAGAATATAAAATTGAAACTGTTTACAAAGATCAAATGAAACATAAAGATAATTGCCTACAAAAACTACAAGCACTGAATAAATTAAACACAGAAATAATTAAAGTAAAACGTGATGGAATTAAAATAAAAAATGATAGCATTAAAAAGTGAACATGAAGAAGATAAAAAATAATTGAAAATGTAAAAATTGAAAGACTATTAAGAAAAATACCAATTAAAAATTGTAAATGACGTGAAGATCCAGAAGAAGGGTTAGAACTAATTGTTTCCACATTACAATCGAAAATTATTGTGGAAAAGATAGATATACTCTTAAATTCGAGAATATGCCAGATTGTTATTGTTCCAGTTATTGGATGGAAGAAGAAATTAGAAACCGAAATATAGATCTAAATTACAAAATTAATATTAAACTCGATAAAATTAAAACAACGCCAAATAGGAATAAAGGCAGGCCTGTATATGTCGTTTAATCTACTTTAATTGTTTCGAATTTATCTGGAATAACTATATTATTCTGTTTATTGGCGACTCCATGGAGTGTTCTGTGCACCACGACCAGATAATGGATATAATTGGAAGGAGAAACAGCCTTGGTCGTATTTTTTTTGTTTTATTATCCGCAAGATCGATTTTCGGTCAGTTAATGACCATCCTCAGTGCTGTAAGATACAATTAAAATTGTTAATATGAGCGCCTAACAATTTTAATTGTATCTTGCAGCACTGATGATGGTCACTAAGTGACCGAAAATCGATTTTGCGGACAATAAAACAAAAAAATACGACCAAGGCTGTTTCTCCTTCCAATTATATATTATTCTGTTTAAAAAAGTCTAACATTAATGGTGGATATTTCTTAATTAAGTCCAACTAAACTTGCTATACATTTGCAAATGTAATAATTTTCAAAAATATAATGAGGACGAATTAAATTTCCATCTTCTGCACAATAAATGTGGAAAATGTCATAGCCTAAATAACTAAACAATAACAGAAACCATTCCTTTTTCTATAGTCTCTTTAGTTTTGTAAACGAATACATCTGTTTCCCAAGGTGCAACATCTTTAGGTATAATTAATTTCTCCATTTAATCTAATTAAATTTATTTATAACTTACTAAAAATGTGTAGTAGCAAATGGAAGAAGACAGAAACGCTAAAATTATAGACGTATTTTTGAAGAATAAAATACATTGCCAAGATATTCGAGCAAAAATTAAATAGTTTGTTAGATGAAGAATACCAAATAGAATGTTGGGATTTAGTTTTACTTAAAAATGGTTGTGCAAAAATTTACAGTTTACAACAAGGAAAAGGATGCTTTTCTAAAATTAAAAGATTTAAATAAGCATAGTAGAAACAAACATATAAAATAGATTCTTAAAGCAATTAACAAATGTTACATGGAAGAATCCGATTCGGATTCTAATGAAGAAAGATACCGATAAATATTATAAAGAACCAATTACACCTGAAGAAGTTGTAAAAGAGCACAATGTTGGACGAGTTTACAGAAGCAGTATTTAATTTTTGTGTTTGCTAATGTTCGTTAACGTTTGTTTACGCTTGTTTAGGTTTATTTACGAATGTTAAACCAAACTTAAACATTAACATAAATTTTCATGTCGAAATTTCGTTTAACATTTGTTTAACGTTTCCTTGGATGTTTTATTGTCATTTCAAAATTAATTGATCAACATTCAAAGTTTAATTAATTTATCTTCGTTTTCCTTTAAATTGCAGAGGTTTAAATTTGCTAAACTATTTTTATCTCACATCTCTTTTTTTCCAACAAATAATCAGAACAAAAATAAAAAAAATAGTAGTCCCATTTTAAGACTACATAAACTATTGTAAAATATATAAAAAATTTTGGTAGTGCCAAAACAGGGCTACCTAAAAATACACAAAATTAAATCCTTCATCTGTAAATTTTCTTTATAATATTTATCGATACCTTTTTTGCTTTCTTCATTAGAATCCAAATCATTTTCTACCAAGTAACATTTATTAATTGCTTTAAGAATCTTTTTTATATACTTGTTTCTACTATGTTTATTTAAATGCTTTAATTCTACAAAAGCATCCTTTTCCTTGTTGTAAACTGTAGTTTTTGCACAACTATTTTTAAGTAAAACTAAATCCAAACATTCTATTTGGTATTCTTTGTCTAACAAACTATTTAATTTTTGTTCCGATAGCTTGGTAATGCGTTTTATTCTTCAAAAATACATCTATAATTTTAGCGTTTCTGTCTTCTTCCATTTGCTATTACACATTTTTAGTAAGCTATAAATAAATTTAATTAGATTAAATGGAGAAATTAATTATTCCTAAAGATGTTGCACCTTGGGAAACAGATGTATTCATTTACAAAACTAAAGAGACTATAAAAAAAGGAATGGTTTCTGTTATTGTTTAGTTATTTAGGATATGACGTTTTCCACATTTATTGTGCAGAAGATGGAAATTTAATTCGTCCTCGTTATATTTTTGCAGATTATTACATTCGCAAATGTATAGCAAGTTTAGTTGGACTTAATTACGAAATATCCACCATTAATGTTAGACTTTATTGAACAGAATAATATAGTTATTCCAGATAAATTCGAAACAATTAAAGTACATTAAACGACATATACAGGCCTATCTTTATTCCTATTTGGTGTTGTTTTAATTTTATTGAGTTTAATATTAATTTTGTAATTTAGATATATATTTTGATTTCTAATTTCTTCTTCCATTCAATAATTGGAACAATAACAATCTGGTATATTCTCGAATTTAAGATTACATCTATCTTTTCCACAATAATTTTCGATTGTAATGTTGGAAATAATTAGTTCTCACCCTTCTTCTAGACCTTCACAACGATTACAATTTTTAATTGTTATTTTTGTTAATATTCGTCCAATTTTTACATTTTCAATTATTTTTTATCTTCTTCATGTTCACTTTTTAATGCTATCATTTTTTATTTTAATTCTATCAGGTTTTACTTTAATTATTCCTGTGTTTAATTTATTCAGTGCTTGTAGTTTTTGTAGACAATTATCTTTATATTTTATTTGATCTTTGTAAAAAGTTTCAATTTTATATTCTCCATGTTTTCTAATTGATAGTAAAACTTCACGAGTAACTCATCTTTTAAATTGATTTGATTATCTTTTTTTATTTTAAAATTAAAGATTATAATACAGATTCATTAATTAATATTGAAGGTTTTTCATTACCTTTCAACACCGCTTTGGGGGCTGGATTTATAATACCTTCATATTTTACTTTATCTTTACTGTCAACATTAAGTCTAATAGCTTTATCAGTGACTATATACTAATACTTTAGAGATACTTTTTGCATTAAAACATGGATAATTTTTTTTATCAATAATCAAAGTCACTTTATTTTTGCTGTATGTGTTTAGGTAGGATTGAATGGTGCTACCAAAATTGTAATTTTTTACAGTATTTTCAGAAAGGAAAAACTAAGAGTGGATACTTTATCTTCGTTAACTAATACACTTTATTTATTTTCTTACGAGCATGTTTAAAAAAATAAAGAAAAACTTGATGTATTAAGACATTCTCTTTATAAAAAAATTCTTAAATTTAATTTATTACGATCACGTTTAAGAAATGAAGAAGAAGTGGAGGCTTTTGACATTCCACTTATAAAAAAATAATTTAAATTTAATTTCCTATGATCACATTTAAAAAATAAAGAAAAAATTGATGAATTTTGACATTCACTTTATAAAAAAATAGTAAATTTAATTTCTTATTATCACATTTAAAAAATGAAGAAAAAATGGTTGAATTTCGACATTCCATTTATAGAAATAATATTAAATTTAATGTCTTACGATCACGTTTAAAAAATGAAGAAATAATGCGTGAAATTTGACAATAACTTGTAAAAAAATTATGTTAAATATAATTTCTTATGATCAGATTTAAAAAATGAAGAAAAAGGAATGAATTTTGACAATCACTTGATAAAAAATAATATTAAATTTAATCTCTTACGATCATGCTTAAAAAATAAAGAAAAGATGGATGAATTTTGACATTCACTTTATAAAAAATAATATTACATTTAATTTCTTACAATCACATTTAAAAAATAAAGAATAAATGGATGAATTTTGACATTCACTTTATAAGAAACTAATATTAATTTTAATTTCTGACGATCATGTTTAACAAATGAACAAAAATGAATGAATTTTGACATTCACTTTATAAAAAGTAATATTAAATTTAATTTCTTACGATCACATTTAAAAAAATAAAGAATAAATCGATGAATTTTGACATTCACTTTATAAGAAACTAATATTACTTTTAATTTCTGACGATCATGCTTAAAAAATGAAGAAAATATGCATGAATTTTGACATTCACTTTATAAAATTATTATATTAAATTGAAGTTCTTATGGTCACATTTAAAAAAAGAAGAAAAATATTGATGAATTTTGATATTCACTTTTTTAATTTCTTACAATTGCTGAGAGAAATGATTCATTAAATTTATTTTCTTACGATCTTGTTAATGAAATAATGAACTCAGAAATCAGTTTGTTATTGAGGACAATGGGGTAATCACTTCAAATCGATAGAGTTATTAGTAAAATTTGGTATTTAGCTAAAGCTTAGAAATTGGCCGAGTTTCTAAAATATACTGAATTTTAAAAAATCATTTGAGTTAATTGGAAAACGGAGTATCGAGGTAATTAGTTAAATATGATAGAGTTATTGAAAAAATTATTTATTTGTCAGAAGCTTAGAAACCGGTCGAGTTTTTAAAATACACAGAATTTTTAAAAATTGAGTTAGTTAGAAAATGCAGTATTGAGGTAGTTGGTAAAAACGGATGGTTATTGGAAAATCTGGTATTTAGCTAAATCTTAGAAATCGGTTGAGCTAATTAAATACACTGAATTTTAAAAATTCAGTTTTAATTAGAAAATGCAGTATAGAATTTAGGATGGGAATTTTTAATATAATTTGCCTTGATAACTAATTCATTTTATGCTTTCCTAATGAAGACTTTCAGGGTATCAGCGATTTCACAACCTATAAAATGTAATATTATATTCATTTTCTTACGATCACATAGGGAAATATCTCATTAAATTTATTTTCTTACATTCACAATGTAAAATGTTTAATGTAATTTACCTTTGTTAGTTAATTCATTTTATTTATTTCTTATGTTCACATTGTAAGTTTTGTAATATAATTTACTTTGGTTAACTAACTCGTTTTATTTTCTTAAAATCACTTAGGAAAGATTAATCATTAAATTTTTTCCTTACAATCATGTTGTAAATGAAATGATGAAGTTATAAATCAGTCATTTATCGAGGGTAATGAAATAATTAGTTAAAATCGGTTGAGTTACTGAAAAAATTAGGTATTTAGCTGAAGCTCTAAAATCGGTTGAGTTAATTAAATATTCTGAATTAAAAAAAAATCTGTTGAGTTACTTAGAAAATGCGGAATTGAGTTAAGTGGGCCAGAACCTACAAAACATTTCTACTAACATCTTTGGGTGGGTTTAGTGACATCTCTGAACAGTCCAAAGGCTGTGTCTGTGATACAATGTCCACAGTCAACGTCTATCTTCAGGATTCCTGGGAACTGGGGTGATGCACAACTTTTTTGATGTGTGGGTTTTAGGATATTCATTCGTAGCTCATTCCCACTGCACTTCAAAATCGCTGGAACAAAGAACAAAAGAAAGAAAAAATTATATTGAGTCTTGTCATCTCAGGACAAAATATACTCTGACAATGTGAACTATTCATGCATGAATGTTTTTCGCCTTTATGGCTTACGAGTACTGTCATTGTTATTAAAAATTCACAATCACAGATTTGCAGGACTACTTGTAGGGGGTTACAGATATGTATGAGGCTAGGAGAAATTATTTCATACAATTTAGTCCGATTTAAAAATACAGTGTATTAAAAATGAAATTGATTCTTATTGAAACAATTATTTTCTGCTTTTTATCCCTGTGAGTATGTGAAATCTTTCAATCGATTTCAATCGTTTTGATGAGGTTACAAGAGCGACATGTGGTAAATCTCAGATTTATTTCAATTTACCTTTGCCAGAGTCATCCAGTGAATTGCTTCCTCCTTCGTACAACCCGCAGAAAAATCGGGAAGGTAAGGACGTAACAGTGCACAGAGCGTACCGCCAATACCTCATCTCCCCACTGGGCGCTCACTACCGAAACAGGAAAACGTGGAAATGGAAGTGGTGCAGAAAGTACCATTCGTCACACACCAGACAAGGAAGCTAATTAGATTGCGTTGCCATTCAGCTCTGAGCCAGCTCATTAGGAACCGATGGTCACAAGATAGTGGGTTATTACTGCATTTTCAGTTCTGTGCCATGTCGGAAGTCCAAAGAGAAGTTAGTTTAAAATCAAACGAAAAATTTGTACCGAACAGACAAACAGGCGAGAGAGCGACATCATTAAAACGCGTTAAAAATAATTTGCTTTGAAGAGTTTAGGTTTTAAAATGAAGAAAGGTAAAAGGTATTTAGTTTTTGTACTTGTTGTTTGTTTACTACTAAGTAGTGAGGCAGTTGTTAGCGCTTATTTGTAACAAGCTTGATCGTACGGAACGATGAAGCGCCGCCAGCGCCACCCACACACAACTGCTGCTCAGAAAACAAAAGCAGACCGCCCACACCCACTTAAAATTAGCCAAATTAAAATCTGTGCTCCGTACTTACTGTGTGTAAATCATTTGACTCCTCGACTCCCGACCTCTGAACTGGCAGAATCTGGAAGACATTCATTGCTTTATGTCTGACCACTGCCACTAATAAAAACAATAAACCAGGCAAATGTGTCTGACTCAAGACAAACGGAAAAAAGTAAGTAATTGCTCACTTTTCGAAAGTCGTCGCTGTAAATGCAGAATGTAGGCCCACCCACAAGTTCTCAAGATTGTTTCGACAGAAATTTTTCTGGGAACCCTTACACACCCTCCGTGCGGTCCCCAAGCGATTTCCATATTTTTTGGAGCCCTGGAGAAAGACGTTCGTGGCCGTCAAATATTCTTCCATGAGAGCACTGACCACCTTGTCTCACAGTGCGATAAATGTATTAACTGTTGTGTGGCGATTATTTTTGAAATGATAAACTGTTTACTCTGTTTCCGTCTGTCTAGTATTTATTTGAAAGGCCCTTATACGAGGTTGTACAGCTGGGCACCAGCGATTGCATAGTTGCTGTTATGATGTCCTAACAATCAATTTGCCTATTGCTGCGAAACGAATAAGCAATTACTAATTTTTGAGAATATTTCTCGTGGAGAATATTTGCGGTTGAAATGTTTTAATGGTAGTGACACACCAAAATCACAGTAGTAATTGGTTGTAGTTGCTACATGCTACACATTTTATTACAATGAGAAACATTATAAAATCACAATCACAATGATACAGGAGACTGCTTTACTTGGACAAATAACAAATTTCTTTAATCGGAACAAGACCCATAAAAATTGAAATTTGAATATGATTAGGTAAATATACTCAGGTAAAGCTTTACTTAAATACTAAAAATGTCCATGCGATACCCATCAGAACTCTCATTACTTCAAGTCAGGTAATGAACAGATTAAGGGTAAGAACACAGATCTTTTAAGGTTTGGCTAGCCAACTTTCCTAAACAAAACTATATACAAATGACTAAAACCACTAAGGAGGTGCTTCAAGTTTACTTACTCAGTTGATTAATCAACAATATTCTTAGAATGATTACAACTAAAACATGCCCATATGACAATATCCCTGAAATGAGGTTGCTTCAATATTACTTGTGAATTGGCGATAGACGCGAGCAGACCAAGGATTCAAATCAATACAAGAGATCCACGAGACAGAAAATGACTTAGAAATGTAATCAACTTTGCACTGAAACTGAACTTCGGATGCTATAATTCTCCACCGGAAAAATGGAATCAAGCAACAGTGACAACATAACAGTGACATAAGATGTAAAGGAGAGGACAGGGCCTTAAATATCTCTCGGCCCCCGTGATGCTCTGCTACCAGTATGCTCGCGTCGACCGCTGCCAATTATCTGTAACACAACACACATCAACGGCAGACAACATTCTGAGACATAAAGTACACAATCTTATCTAGAGAACAGGTGATCAATACAACTGATTAGAAACAAATTAGCCTCTGTGAGTTACTTGGCCAGCGCCAGCCCTTAAACATTGATTAATAAGTTCGCTAAAAATCATGCCCTAAAGTTAAGATGACAAGAATTTTCTCGGCGCACATTTACACGCCAAACTACCAAATGAACTACACTACTAGCCACTAAAATTCCTACACCAAGAAGAAATGCAGATGATAAGCGGATATTAATTGGACAAATATGCACGGTGATTCAAAAAGAATACCACAACTTTAAAAATGTGTATTTAATGAAAGAAACATAATATAACCTTCTGTTATACATCATTACAAAGAGTATTTAAAAAGGTTTTTTTTTCACTGAAAAACAAGTTCAGAGATGTTCAATATGGCCCCCTCCAGACACTCGAGCAATATCAACCCGATACTCCAACTCGTTCCACACTCTCTGTAGCATATCAGGCGTAACAGTTTGGTTAGCTGCTGTTATTTCTCGTTTCAAATCATCAATGGTGGCTGGGAGAGGTGGCCGAAACACCATATCCTTAACATACCCCCATAAGAAAAAATCGCAGGGGGTAAGATCAGGGCTTCTTGGAGGCCAGTGATGAAGTGCTCTGTCACGGGCTGCCTGGCGGCCGATCCATCGCCTTGGGTAGTTGACGTTCAGGTAGTTACGGACAGATAAGTGCCAATGTGGTGGCGCTCCATCCTGCTGAAATATGAATTGTTGTGCTTCTTGTTCGAGCTGAGGGAACAGCCAATTCTCTAACATCTCCAAATACTGTAGTCCAGTTACAGTAGCACCTTCGAAGAAAAAGGGACCATAAACTTTATTGGCTGAAATGGCACAGAAAACGTTTACCTTAGACGAGTCACGTTCATACTGAGTTGTTTCCCGCGGATTCTCAGTGCCCCATATACAGACATTGTGACGATTGACTTTCCCGTTAGTGTGGAAAGTTGCTTCATCACTAAACACAATCTTTGAAACGAAAGATTCATCTGTTTCCATTTGAGCCAGGATAAAATCACAGAAATAGATTCTTTTAATCTTATCAGCTGCAGACAGTGCTTGAACCAATTTCAGACGATAAGGTTTCATAACTAACCTTTTTCGTAGGACTCTCCATACAGTTGATTGTGGAATTCGCAGCTCTCTGCTAGCTCTGCGAGTCGATTTTCCTGGGCTGCGAACAAATGCTTGCTGGATGCGTGCTACATTTTCATCACTCGTTCTCGGCCGTCCAGAACTTTTCCCTTTGCACAAACACCCATTCTCTGTAAACTGTTTATACCAACGTTTAATACACTACCTATCAGGAGGTTTAACACCATACTTCGTTCGAAATGCACGCTGAACAACTGTCGTCGATTCACTTCTGCCGTACTCAATAACACAAAAAGCGTTCTGTTGAGTGGTCGCCATCTTAGCATCAACTGACGCTGACGCCTAGTCAACAGCGCCTCAAGCGAACAAATGTACAACTAAATGAAACTTTATAGCTCCCTTAATTCGCCGACAGATAGTGCTTAGCTCTGCCTTTTGTCGTTGCAGAGTTTTAAATTCCTAAAGTTGTGGTATTCTTTTTGAATCACCCTGTATTACACTAGAACTGACATGTGATTACATTTTCACGCAATTTGGGTACATAGATCCTGATAAATCAGTAACCAGAACAACCACCTCTGGCCGTAATAACGGCCTTGATACGTCTGGGCATTGAGTCAAACAGAGCTTGGATGGCGTGTACACGTACAGCTGCCCATGCAGCTTCAACACGATACCACAGTTCATCAATTCTAGTGACTGGTGTATTGTGACGAGCCAGTTGCTCGGCCACCATTGACCAGACGTTTTCAGTTGGTGAGAGATCTGGAGAATATGCTGTCCAGTACAGCAGTCGAACATTTTCTGTATCCACAAAGGCCTGTACAGGAGCTGCAACATGCGGTCGTGCATTATCCTGCTGAAATGTAGGGTTTCGCAAGGATCGAATGAAGGGTAGAGCCACGGGTCGTAACACATCTGAAATGTAGCGTCCACTGTTCAAAGTGCCGTCAATGCGAACAAGAGGTGACCGAGACGTGTAACCAATGGCACCCCATACCATCACGCCAGGTGATACGCCAGTATGGCGATGATGAATACACGCCTCCAATGTGCGTTCACCGCAAGGTCGCCAAACACGGATGCGACCATCATGATGCTGTAAACAGAACCTGAATTCATCCGAAAAAATAACGTTTTGCCAATCGTGCACCCAGGTTCGTCGTCGAGTACACCATCGCAGGCGCTCCTGTTTGTGATGCAGCGTCAAGGGTAACCGCAGCCACGGTCTCCGAGCCGATGGTCCATGCTGCTGCAAACGTCGTCGAAATGTTCGTGCAGATGGTTGTTGTCTTGCAAACGTACCCATCTGTTGACTCAGGGATCGAGACGTGGCTGCGCGATCCGTTACAGCTGTGCGGATAAGATGCCTCTCATCCTGACTGTGATATGAGGCCGTTGGGATCCAGCACGGCGTTCCGTATTACCCTCCTGAACCCACCGATTCCATATTCTGCTAATAGTCATTGGATCTCGACTAACATGAGCAGCAATGTCGCGATACGATAACCGCAATGGCGGTAGGCTACAATCCGACCTTTATCATAGTCGGAAACGTGATGGTACGCATTTCTCCTCCTTACACGAGGCATCACAACAACGTTACAGCAGGAACGTCGGTCAACTGCAGTTTGTGTATGAGAAATCGGTCGCCACCGGCGCCAACCTTGTGTGAATGCTCTGAAAAGCTAATGATTGCACATCACAGCATCTTCTTCGTGTCGGTCAAATTTCGCGTCTGTAGCACGTCATCTTCGTGGTGTAGGAATTTTAATGGCCAGTAGTGTACAAGGTAGAATAGAGGACGTATCTCGGCGTGTCTTGAAACTCCAGAGCCGGACTTACTCACTACTCGTTGCACTTCTAGCTACGTCTTTAACCGCGGTTTATGTCAGTTGATTGGGCGTAGCCACACTTCCTCAACTTCCGTCAAGATCATGAGTCACGACATCGAGGTAAGTGATCAACAACATAAAACAATTCTAAAGGATTTTTAGTACACTTAAGCCGCACGCAACGCACCGAAGCAACTCGGCGACTCCAATTCAATCGGCCGGCGTAGCTTATAACAGACTCACAGGAGCTTGTCCTTCCGAACTCTAGGAAAACCAAATCTCCGTGGGCGGTGGATCTGCCCTCACGACTCAACACGCCGCAGCCGCTGGCCCCGCTCCTCCGTTGTCCGACTCGTCCTCTCGCCGTCCTGCCTACGTACACAGTCCCATTTGACTCTCGCTCACCGCTGATCCCGACACACCTCCCCAGCAGAGCGCACGCACAGCCGTTAAATCCGCGCCGCCAAAGATGAGACGAGCAGAAGACAAATAAGCATCGAAGGCGAGTCAAAGATCAAAATGACGATCGATAGAAACTGGCGCCAGCAACGCACCAGCTCAGCGGTCTCGGTGAAATATTTTAAAACAGAATTTCTGCCCTATTGCGATAACTGCTTACAACTCGGAGAAGATGTCTCCGCGAGATATTTTAGCACACTAGTACCGCCTGTGGTGGAAATTAGACCCATTGGACCTCATCTGTGAGCAAACATTATGTATTGTTGTGTAACGACGTAAGTTTTGTATAAATGATTTTCTTTTGACATGTGACCATGTGCAGACTTCGTCACCTACTTCAGTTACAAAACACTTAAAAATTATTTAAATTCTTTTTAAAGTTGTCTCTGAATGGTTCTTGAACGAAACTGTAATTAAAACATCATCATTTGAGTCGTATGCGCAGAATTACGGCACTTAGTCCAATTGGTTTGCGCAAACTTTTTTCAATTTAGATGTCGTTTGTTTCTTCTCAGAAATTATATTAATGCAAGTTATCTGCTTTAATAAATATTAAAACCACATTGAATAAACTTTTAAGACTCGAACTCGCGATGAACGTTGTCAAAAATTAATAATTTTGTCAAATAAATCAGTAATACTTCTTCCTTAATATAATTCTTCATAAATGAATTCTCGGAACACGTATTTAAACTTTTGTAGTATACACTAGTTTATTATCTGCATATATACTACATATAGACGTGAACATGAGCCTTGACAAGATAGGACTGAACATTTACAAGATGATTAAACTTTCTATGACGTCATTATTGTAGAAACATTACAAATTCTTATTTTTTCAGTTTTTAGAAACACGACGCAACAACTCGGTTTCAGGATCTTCTGTTGCTCTTTGGCTGTCGACCCGCGACGTATAGTGGTCAGCAATTTTCTCTCTGCTCCCGGCAGTGAAGATGCTGTTTCCGTTCGTTGCGCCGCCCTCTCCGTACATGAAACATAAAAATAAATACAAAACTTTAGATAATTCACAACCATTACAAATATTACAAAATACATAAACAAAACACTAAATTAAACTTATATTGGCCTGCAAAGTGGGCTGACACTGGTGGATGGGTGACGCTTCAATTTCGCGTCCCACTACAGTATCTAAAAAAGGGTCAGAAATTTTAGCCGCAGAACTGAACCGTGGCATATGATGCATTGTAGCTATTTGTATTCTTGAAGTAATTCTTTGATCTCTCTTTAACTGTTCGATCATTTGACGGGAGTCTTCGATACACTGCGTTGAAAAATAAATTTTCGTTAAAGGCAGCAAATTAGCTTCACCCTTACGACATTATGTGAATGCCGTTGTATTGCGTAGTTACCTCGCAAAATGTGCACTGTAAAGTCATCAAACCCCAATTACAGGTCTGAAAATTGTTTGGAGTTATATCCAGTGCACATTTATATGTATCTTTCAGAACGACGATAGAATTATCGTTATCAGTATTTGCCTTATCCCTATTGCTTTGGGATTTTCTCTGCCTCGTGATGGCTGGGTGTTGTGTGCTGTCCTTAGGTTAGTTAGGTTTAAGTAGTTCTAAGTTCTAGGGGACTGATGACCATCGATGTTAAGTCCCATAGTGCTCAGAGCCATTTGAACCATTTGAACCTATTGCTTTTTCTACACGAAAATTGTCTCTCTCTAGATGCTCGCCTTTCAGACCGACCCGTTAATCTTCTTCTTATAGGCGTAGCCTAAAAGAAATAGTTTCCTTATAACAAGTGACGTTGTAGCTACTCAAAATGAAGATAGTGAAAATTAGGAACACAATAAATTTTGTGATGACGGTGCCAAGTGAACACAGAGTTACTTCCGTTTACCCTTAGACCAAAGTAAGTGAAAAAAACGACGCTAATAAACAACGTTTGTTGTGCCCCACGTTTCGTTTTCGACTGTTGACAACATCAACGACGTAGCGGCATTGTAGCTGTCCAGTGTACAAATGTTACTGCACCATCCGCAACACTTAAACATGAACGTTCCTATAATGCAACATCACGAAACGTTGTTGAGCTGTGCTCACTCCCAACTATGCGTTTTCATGACCTTCGCTGTCTATCTGTGTTTGGTTTCCCGCCCTTGTCGCAGTTACGTTGGTTCTTCTTCCTTCTACGTGTGGCAGCAGCGATGTGTGTCGATATTTGCACCGTATACCATCTTTGGTTTTGTGCATATACTTTCTGGCTAGGGGTGAGTCGGTCGGTTGTTGCTGACGAGGGAAGTTATCTCCGTGCGGTGCAGTCGGCTAGGTCCGCTGGCGGTCCCTGCGCAGAGTCGGAGCGTGTGTGGAGCTGCCCGATGGCTACGAGCTTCGTGGTTCACCGACCCAGGACGTCAAAGTTGAGTAGTGGTTTTAACTACCCAAGCCACGTCCATTCATGTTGTGTGGTTCGTTTCGGTGGTTCGCTGTTGGGGAGGTTTACCTTTAAGCATCACAGTGTTTGTATTACTGAAATGTAGCCGCCATACCGTGGAATTAACTACACTCCTGGAAATGGAAAAAAGAACACATTGACACCGGTGTGTCAGACGCACCATACTTGCTCCGGACACTGCGAGAGGGCTGTACAAGCAATGATCACACGCACGGCACAGCGGACACACCAGGAACCGCGGTGTTGGCCGTCGAATGGCGCTAGCTGCCCAGCATTTGTGCACCGCCGCCGTCAGTGTCAGCCAGTTTGCCGTGGCATACGGAGCTCCATCGCAGTCTTTAACACTGGTAGCATGCCGCGACAGCGTAGACGTGAACCGTATGTGCAGTTGACGGACTTTGAGCGAGGGCGTATAGTGGGCATGCGGGAGGCCGGGTGGACGTACCGCCGAATTGCTCAACACGTGGGGCGTGAGGTCTCCACAGTACATCGATGTTGTCGCCAGTGGTCGGCGGAAGGTGCACGTGCCCGTCGACCTGGGACCGGACCGCAGCGACGCACGGATGCACGCCAAGACCGTAGGATCCTACGCAGTGCCGTAGGGGACCGCACCGCCACTTCCCAGCAAATTAGGGACACTGTTGCTCCTGGGGTATCGGCGAGGACCATTCGCAACCGTCTCCATGAAGCTGGGCTACGGTACCGCACACCGTTAGGCCGTCTTCCGCTCACGCCCCAACATCGTGCAGCCCGCCTCCAGTGGTGTCGCGACAGGCGTGAATGGAGGGACGAATGGAGACGTGTCGTCTTCAGCGATGAGAGTCGCTTCTGCCTTGGTGCCAATGATGGTCGTATGCGTGTTTGGCGCCGTGCAGGTGAGCGCCACAATCAGGACTGCATACGACCGAGGCACACAGAGCCAACACCCGGCATCATGGTGTGGGGAGCGATCTCCTACACTGGCCGTACACCACTGGTGATCGTCGAGGGGACACTGAATAGTGCACGGTACATCCAAACCGTCATCGAACCCATCGTTCTACCATTCCTAGACCGGCAAGGGAACTTGCTGTTCCAACAGGACAATGCACGTCCGCATGTATCCCGTGCCACCCAACGTGCTCTAGAAGGTGTAAGTCAACTACCCTGGCCAGCAAGATCTCCGGATCTGTCCCCCATTGAGCATGTTTGGGACTGGATGAAGCGTCGTCTCACGCGGTCTGCACGTCCAGCACGAACGCTGGTCCAACTGAGGCGCCAGGTGGAAATGGCATGGCAAGCCGTTCCACAGGACTACATCCAGCATCTCTACGATCGTCTCCATGGGAGAATAGCAGCCTGCATTGCTGCGAAAGGTGGATATACACTGTACTAGTGCCGACATTGTGCATGCTCTGTTGCCTGTGTCTATGTGCCTGTGGTTCTGTCAGTGTGATGATGTGATGTATCTGACCCCAGGAATGTGTCAATAAAGTTTCCCCTTCCTGGGACAATGAATTCACGGTGTTCTTATTTCAATTTCCAGGAGTGTATATTGGTTGACTACAATTCATGTGCACCAAGAAATTTTCTGCCTTGTGGCCATTAGTGTTTTGGTTACCTGCCCTGGCCACTGAAGTAAATTCAGGCACTGTTCCTGTTGGGTGAAGTTAACTATATCATCGTATTTCAAATTCTATTGTACCAGCGCAATTTTCTGGCTTGTGGCTGTTAGTGTTCTGGTTACCTCCCCGTGCCACTAACGTAATTTCAGGCAGTGTCCTTTCCTCACCTGTTGTCGCTGTCCAACATGGTGTGTAGTTTTGACAGCTAATAAAAAAATGTTCAGATGTTTCTGAAATTTTATGGGACTTAACTGCTAAGGTCATCAGTCCCTAAGCTTACACACTACTTAACCTAAATTATCCTAAGGACAAACACACACACCCATGCCCGAGGGAGGACTCGAACCTCCGCTGGGACGAGCTGCACAGTCCATGACTGCAGCGCCTCAGTCCGGACAGCTAATACTTATTTCATTGTGCATAATCAGGTTTGTAACTTCTGGTGATTGAGTTCTGATGTACCGATTGGTGAGAAGCAAGTCGTCTTGTCGGTCGGTCCATTGCTGTCCCCTGGTTGGTTTCTGACGGAAGTGTAGTTGGGGGTCACCACCTATCTCACCTAAGTGAACGAGAGCTTCTGAGTGCTATTTTCTTTATTGTCCTTCTCACTGATGTTTAATTGTCTGGTTATGATCTGTCACAGCCAATGATTTAAGAAATTCTTGCTTTTACTCGACTTTATGTATTTTTGAATTTTGGAAAATCAATTGTGGACCTTCAGCCACTTAAATCCTTATTCCAAAAAGGAAAAAAAAAAAAAATCTGCCTTCTGCCTTTGAAAGGTTATGGTAATTTATTTTAAAATCTTGAAAATTTCATTGTGGGCCTTCAGTTGTTTGTATATGTTAATTATTTTATTTGCAATTTAAACTGCATGTTTTACAACTTGAGATTTATCTTGTTGCTTTAAGATTTCTTGTTTGGAGGCCTTCAGCCATAAAATAATTGCCTTTTTGAAACTCGTAGTTCTAAAGGTTCGGCTATGTGCCGTTTCGGTTTAAAGGTGTTATTAAATTACAATAAATTAGAATTTTGAGTGAACCTGACGTCACCTTATTTGGCGCTTTCCGCAATCCTAATCTCCTGTTCTGCCCACCTTGGTTTGTCGTTTATGCCATAGCACTTGATCGTTACGCGTGATAAAAGTTGGTGGCATTGCCAGAGACAAAGGGAAACTTTTCAGATGTGTGCGTCTACTGCACCTCTCCTAATGACTGCGTATGCGCATGAGTTTTTCTTTTCTGCCCATCTGCTGTAAAAGTTCCTTTGGAATTATATGTTTCATTAGCCTCCTTGTATAATTAATTTTAAAAATCGCTACTTCAGTTTTCGATGTTCACATATTAATATTATGAGATGTCTCATACAGATGCAAAACGTGTGTGAGGAAAATGTTTTTCCAACATTCCTTTCACGATCTGTAACCTTCACCACATTGAGTCACATGTTAGTGTTACCATTTTAAAAAAATAATGTAGTTATTGATAACTTACGTAATCAATATTGCAGTTTTACAAAATGATGATATTAGTACTTACTTTTTAAAAATAATTTAGTTCGTGCCTCAAACAGAATTGAGCCCTTTTGTTTTAGCCAAGAGCAAATTGCATTACATTACCTCCCTGTTTGGGAACGACTCGTTTAATACGTGCGAGATATTCTGGTCAAATTCCTGTGGCAGATGCTGCAAGAGAGACGTTTTGCGTCACGGAGGACCAATTAGCGAGAGCGTGCGTTCCAGCAGAAGTCGCGCAATAATTCCCCCCCCCCCCCCCCCCCCCCACCTGGTATTCAGTTTGGTGTCGGCCCATCCTTAGCCTTGGTGACAGCTTCCACTCTCGCAAGCATACGTTCAGTCAGGTGCTGGAAGGTTTCATGGGGAATTGCAGCCCATTCTTCACGGAGTGCTGCACTGACGAGAGGTATCGATGTCTGTCGGTGAGGCCTGGCACGAAGTCGGCGTTCCAAAACATCCCAAAGGTGTTCTGTAGGATTCAGATCAGGCATGGTATTGTCGTGTAACCACTCCGCCACAGGCCGTGCATTATGAACAGGTGCTCGATCGTGTTGAAAGGTGCAGTCGCCATCCTCGAATTGCTCTTCGACGGTGGAAAGCAAGAAGGTGCTTAAAACATCAATGTAGGTCTGTGCTGTGATAGTACCACGCAAAACAACAAGGGGTGCAAGGGGTTCCCAGACAAGGCCATATCAGGAAAACCACAGAAGTTTCGAGCGCATACGAGGGGTTAAATCATTGTGACGCCACAAGTAAGCTTAGCCACCTACCGGAAGATGGGTTATGAAGACCAGAAGTGGAGGTAGTCTTAGATGCAGACGTCTCTTTTTTTTCCCTGCAGAGGTCCTTTTTTTCCCTGCGGAGGACCTTAGCCTCGATTTGCCAGCGAAAAGTTTCTAAGTGCCGCGGCCGATTTCAGACCTTTTGAATCCTGTGCCGTATTAAATAAAGCGGCCACAAGAGAGAGTGGGGGTGGGCTTTAATTTCCGGCAGCGGACGGCCCTCTCAAATAATTCGGGCCAGTTGGCGGACCTCGGCAGAATTAAGTAAAACGGATGCTGCGGAGTTCTTGGGAGGCCGTCCACGGTTTCTCAGACGCACAGGCAACTCCGGTAAAACATTTGAAATTGGTCGGGCAAATGACGTGATGTGAACACCACGATCATCGACAATTTCCTGTCTGTTATCATTTTTTTTCCTGAAATAAGTGTTCCTGATCCGAAATTGAACGGGTGTCGCCACATACTTCTCGCTTCTTCTCCTCTATGACGCATCTCGGTCTCTTGCACCATTCCGGCCGGCCACTGTGACCGAGCGATTCTAGGCGCTTCAGCCTGGAACCGCGCGACCGCTACAGTTGCAGGTTCGAATCCTGCCTCGGGCGTGGATGTGTGTGATGTCCTTAGGTTAGTTAGGTTTAACTAGTTGTAAGTTCTAGGGGACTGATAACCTCAGATGTTAAGTCCCATAGTGCTCAGAGCCATTTGAACCATTTTTTGCACCATTCCCTGCTGACTATGTCGGCTTGTTTCGTACGAATAGAGTGGAGTATTTCTACCCCTCTAATCCACACTCCCTAAACATAATAAAAACCGTTTATACCATCCGACGTGGAAATCGAAATGCCCTGTGGCTAGGGCCTCCCGTCGGGTAGACCATTCACCTGGTGCAAGTCTCGAGTTGACGCTACTTCGGCGACTAGCGTGTCAATGGGGATGAAATGATGATGATTAGGACAACACAACACCCAGTCCCTGAGCGTAGAAAACCTCCGACCCAGCCGGGTATCGAACCCGGGCCCCTTAGGACGGCAGTCCGTCAGGCTGACCATTCAGCTATCGGGACGGACACAATGTCGGTAGGAGCACTGGACGACTGGAAAACTGTGACCTTGTAAAAGCTCATGGTAGGTTTGGTTTTGGTTTTGTTTTGCTTTAGGGTGCAAAAAGTAACTGGGGTCATACGCGCCCAAGTCTATAGAACACGAAGACACAGGGTAGTTAAAAAACGTCTATACGTCAGTCCCAATTGACGTAATAGAAGACAGCTAAAAGCAGGCACGTGGAAAAAGGGCTAAAAAACACACCATACAGAAACGAAGGTGCAAAAACTAAAAATTAAATGGCCTTCGCCGTATCGCTTTGGCGGATAAAAAGTAAACCGCGGTCGACAGTCCGCTGGTCATTCGCTAAAACGGCCGATAACTCAGACGGCAAACGCAAGCAGGGGTAAACGATTAGAAAATGGTCATTCCATCAGGAAGTGGAGGACTGTTGAAACTTGGGCGCAATGCGTACAAAGTGGTGGGGTAGCGCTACCTATCAAATGACGACGGCTAAAAAGGCAGTGCCCAACACGCAGCCGAGTTAAACCGACCTCCTCCCAACCGGAGGGACGAGATGAGGTCGTCCAAGGTGCTGGAGCTCGACCATTTGGATCCATGGACTTCATTGTCCCAAGCACGTCACCAGGCCTCAATTGTCCTGACTGGTTTCCAGATTATTCTCCACAATTCGTGTGACTGGTTTGGTTACCCAGATCGCCTGTCATAAATCATTAATGGACCTCAATCGAGAGGTCAGTTCGTGCACAAAACGTGCAGCGGCCACGCTTTCGCTATTCTGGGCGGCTCATGGCTCAGTATTTCTGTAGGGGCGTCCAACGTCTTCGTAAGTCCATGCCACGTCGATCTGCAGTTCTACGCCGAGCAAAATGAGGTCCGACACGATATTAGGTGGTATCCCATGACTTCTGTCAGCTCATTGTATGTTCTTTAGGCTTCAATCTAAACGCTACTCTTGTTTCTCTCAAATCTCCTGTGCAGCATCCACCAGTGGTCAGCCGCCACGCCGACGCCCCCTCGGTGCTGCTACCACCGTTCTTAGTTTAAGGTCTCAATGGACCTTTCTAGATGTACACTTTCCGACCATTATACACTACTGGCCATTAAAATTACTACACCAAGAAGAAATGCAGATGATAAACGGGTATTCATTGGACAAATATATGACAGTAGAAGTGACATGTGATTACATTTTCACGCAATTTGGGTGCATACATCCTGAGAAATCAGTACCCAGAACAACCACCCTTGCCGTAATAACGGCCTTGATACGCCTGGGCATTGAGTCAAACAGAGCTTGGATGAGGTGTACAGGTACAGCTGCCCATGCAGCTTCAACACGATACCACAGATCATCAAGAGTAATGACTGGCGTATTGTGACGAGACAGTTGCTCGGCAACCATTGACCAAACGTTTTCAATTGGTGAGAGATCTGGAGAATGTGCTGGCCAGGGCAGCAGGCGAACATTTTCTGTATCCAGAAAGGCCCGTACAGGACCTGCCACATGTGGTCGTGCATTAACTTGTTGAAATGTAGGGTTTCGCAGGGATCGAATGAAGGGTAGAGCCACGGGTCGTAACACATCTGAAATGTAACGTCAACTGTTCAAAGTGCCGTCAATGCGAACAAGACGTGACCGAGACGTGTAACCAATGGCACCCCATACCATCACGTCGGGTGATACGCCAGTATGGCGATGACGAATACCCGCTTCCAATGTGCGTTCACCGCGATGTCGCCTAACACCGATGCGACCATCATGATGCTGTAAACAGAACCTGGATTCATCCGAAAAAAATGACGTTTTGCCATCCGTGTATCCAGGTTCGTCGTTGAGTACACCATCGCTGGCGTTCCTGTCTGTGGTGCAGCGTCAAGGGTAACCGCAGCCATGGTCTCCGAGCTGATAGTCCGTGCTCCTGCAAACGTCGTCGAACTGTTCGTGCAGATGGTTGTAGTCTTGCAAACGTCCGCATCTCTTGACTCAGGGATCGAGACGTGGCTGCACAATCCGTTACAGCCATGCGGATAGGATGCCTGTCATCTCGGCTGCTAGTGATACGAGGGCATTGGGATCCAGCACGGCGATCCGTATTACCCTCCTGAACCCACCGATTCCATATTCTGCTAACAGTCGTTGGATCTCGACCAGTGCGAGCAACAATGTCACGATACGACAAACCGCAATCGCTATAGGCTACAATCCGACCTTTATCAAAGTCGGAAACGTGATGGTACGCATTTCTCTAACTTACACGAGGCATCACAACAACGTTTCACCTAGCAACGCCGGTCAACTGCTGTTTGTGTATGAGAAATCGGTTTCTAAATTTTCCTCATGTCAGCACGTTGTAGGTGTCACCACCGGCGCGAACCTTGTGTGAATGCTCTGAAAAGCTAATCATTTGCATATCACAGCATCTTCTTGCTGTCGGTTAAATTTCGCGTCTGTAACACGTCATCTTAGTGGCGTAGCAATTTTAATGGCCAGGTATATCTTCTGAAGATGGCTCAATTATTTGGGCTGGAACCTAGGTAAAGGTTGGTTTCATTACTGCAGTCGAAGCTCATAGTTTGTAATGTATTATACTTCCATTCATTTATTGTGCTTTTTTAAAAATTCGTTCGCCGCACACGCATTTAGTAGACCTATGAGGACAACGTTATTTCAGTACAGATCGGAAACCTTCGCGTAATTATGTTCTACGGACGTAGGTAGACAAAGGAAAAACAAAAATAAAAATAGTAATCGGGTTTCGAACACATTGCTTCGTTAAGAGTGAGGTGTGGAGTTGTGTATGCAAAGAATTCTCGAATCCAATCGCGTATGTGATTAGATAAGCTTGTACGCTGTCGAGTAAAACGGCCTCACTGAGTTGTCCCGATTCTGAAGCCTGGAAGAACCGGTGGGTAGCGCCGAATGTAACTTGCAGACTTCGGCGGCGAGGATGAACAACGAGTCCGGCTTCGAGAGTTTTTGGCCCTCGCCCACCAGCCTGCCATTCCTCGCTCACGGCCACTTGTTAATTCAGCACGCGCCCCGCTGGCCAGCTCGGCACGTGGCAAGGCGAACGTGTCCCACAAGGCGGCTGGAGGCTCCAGTCTGGAGTCAAAGCCTGCCGACTGTTCCCGCGCTCTCCGCCTACATGCTGTTCGGCCTGGGCCGAGACCGAGCCATCGGCTCAGGAGGAATGTGGTGGTGGGTGCTTCACTCGCCGGTGCCGCCGTGGTAACACCGGTTCCCGTCAAATCACCGAAGTTAAGCGCTGTCGGGCTAGGCTAGCACTCGGATGGGTGACCATCCGGTCTGCCGAGCCCGGTTGGCAAGCGGGCTGCACTCAGCCCTTGTGAGACCAGTTAAGGTGGTACTTAATCGAGAAGTCGCGCCTCCAGTCACGAAAATTGGTTTGCTGAGATGCTGGCACGGCGATCGGTCGGTACCGCGATCTTACTAGGCCTGTTCCGAGAGAGACGAGAATGATATTGTACTCATAAAACTATCGAAAGTCACATATCCAAAGATTGAGATAGTGATAGCTACCTTTCATGAAAAAATTACGCAGAGCTGACAAAAGGCATGGGATCCTTCTTACAAGGAAACCTCCCCATCGCACCCCCCTCAGATTTAGTTATGTTGGCACAGTGGATAGGCCTTGAAAAACTGAACACAGATCAATCGAGAAAACAGGAAGAAGTTGTGTGGAACTATGAAAAAAATGAGCAAAATATACAAACTGAGTACTCCATGTGCAAGATAGGCAACATCAAGGATAGCTCAGGAGCGCCGTGGTCCCGTGTTTAGCGTGAGTAGCTGCAGAACGAGAGGTCCTTGGTGTGGTGTCACCGAAAGACACCACACTTGCTAGGTGGTAGCCTTTAAATCGGCCGCGGTCCGGTAGTATACGTCGGACCCGCGTGTCGCCACTATCAGTGATTGCAGACCGAGCGCCGCCACACGGCACGTCTAGAGACACTTCCTAGCACTCGCCCCAGTTGTACAGCCGACTTTGCTAGCGATGGTTCACTGACAAAATACGCTCTCATTTGCCGAGACGATAGTTAACATAGCCTTCAGCTACGTCATTTGCTACGACCTAGCAAGGCGCCATTATCAGTTGCTATTGATATTGTAAATGATGTACAGACAAGAGCTACGTTCAACATTAATGGATTAAAGTTAAGTATTCCACCATCTGCGTCCGTTTTTTCTAAAGTCTAATTTCCTTGTTCTGTTCCAGACCTCACGTCAGCCACGCGTGCCTTTCGGCTTCCTCTAGTATTCCTGGGTTGGCTCTCATGCCAATCCACAACCTCGAATGAAAAGTTTTTTTTATTTTCGCGAAGTTATGATCTGTCCGTTCGTTCATTGACGTCTCCGTTCACTGCAATAAGTTTAGTGTCTGTGTTTTGTGACCGCACCACAAAACCGTGCGATTAGTAGACGAAAGGACGTGCCTCTCCAATGGGAACCGAAAATATTTTATTGCAAGGTCATAGGTCAACCAATTCCTCCATAGGAAAACATATCTGATATATTCTATACGACACTGGTGACGGCATATGCGTCACATGACAGGAATATGTTGTCGACCCACCTAAGCTGTACTCTTGGCGAATGGGTAAAAAGATTCTTCTACCTTGCCCGATTTAGCTTTTCTTGTGGATGTGATAATCACTCCCAAAAAAGTGATGAAAAACGTAAGAGTTTGTCACATAAACTGCAACAAATGAATGCAACAGTTACACAGTCGCACAGTTTTCCCTGTGCTCTGTCGAAACATATGCTTTTAACGTTTTCAAATTTTTCCGTGTATAGACCGTCAAATCCTGCATATGTCCAAGCAAATCTGAACATGTCCTGGAATTTTGGAGAGCGAAGTTGATTATGTGTGAGTGCCTGAACGTTGATAATTGTCTGGAAATAAATAATTAAACTTTTCACTCGGGGGAAGACTTGAACCATGGACCTCTCATTCCACAGCTGCTCACGCTAACCACGGGACCACGGTGCCCCTGAGCTCACACTGTCCTTAATGTTGCCTATGTTGCGCATGCGTGGACTACTCAGTTTGTATATTTTGCTTATTTTTTTCATAGTTCCACACAACTTCTTCCTGTTTTCTCGATTGATCTGTGTTCAGCTTTTCAAAGCCTATCCACTGCACCAATTTATAACTAAATCTGAGGGGGGCGCGATGGGGAGGTTCCCTTGTTAGTATGGGGTCGAGCCTCCTTTTGCTCTGCATAATACATCAGCTCGACGTGACATGGACTCAATAAATCGCTGGAAGTCCTTGCAGGTATACCGAGCCACGCTGTCGGTATAGTCGTCCATAATTGTGTGGCCAAATTGTCTCGAATTGTGCAGAATGTTCTTCGCGAACAACTGCGGCCCAGTCACAAGTAGCATTTTGATCCATAAAAGCTTCAGCGTTGTTTGGGAACTTGAAGTCGATGAATAGCTGCAAAGCTTCTCTAAGTAGCCAAACATAACCATTTTTAATTCGCAATTGCGAGTAATGACTCCCATCAGCTGTAGAATGCAATGACGACAGTGAAAATTTGTGCCAGACCGGGACTCGAACACGGATTCACCGATTATCACGAGCGCACCCCTTACCGTTAGGCTATCTGAGCACGAATCACGGCTGACCCAAACTTCCGTATGTCGTCAACAATACGCCTAAGATCTGTACCCGCACATCCATTATGTGTATTCACGTACGGATCCGGCGTTGCGTTTTAAACGCGTTTCGATAGTTAATAAGCAAACCATTTGCGGACAAAGGTACGCAAAGTCGCTAGTAATTTCAGCAAACACTCATGTGATATACGTAAGCAGCGCCAACATTTTGATATTTAATGATTCTTTAAACTCTTCATTATTTAAAAGTAACAGGTATTTTGTGAGAATATTGGCCAAAACTGTTATTTAATGTTATAATCATTCACAGTAACAAATATACAGGGGTATTACAAATGATTGAAGCGATTTCATAAATTCACTGTAGCTCCATTCGTTGGCATAAGGTCACGACACTCTACAGATACGTCGAAAAACTCATAAAGTTTTGTTCGGCTGAAGCCGCACTTCAGGTTTCTGCCGCCAGAGCGCTCGTGAGCGCAGTGAGACAAAATGGCGACAGGAGCCGAGAAAGCGTATGTCGTGCTTGAAATGCACTCACATCAGTCAGTCATAACAGTACAACGACACTTCAGGACGAAGTTCAGCAAAGATCCACCAACTGCTAACTCCATTCGGCGATGGTATGCGCAGTTTAAAGCTTCTGGATGCCTCACGGTTTAAAGTTTACGGCCCCTTTTTCTTCTGCGAAAAAAACGTTACAGGACACGTGTATCTGGACATGCTGGAAAATTGGCTCATGCCACAACTGGAAACCGACAGCGCCGACTTCATCTTTCAACAGGATGGTGCTCCACCACACTTCCATCATGGTGTTCGGCATTTCTTAAACAGGAGATTGGAAAACTGATGGATCGGTCGTGGTGGATATCATGATCAGCAATTCATGTCATGGCCTCCACGCTCTCCCGACTTAACCCCGTGCGATTTCCTTCTGTGGGGTTATGTGAAAGATTCAGTGTTTAAACCTCCTCTACCAAGAAACGTGCCAGAACTGCGAGCTCGCATCAACGATGCTTTCGAACTCATTGATGCGGACATGCTGCGCCGAGTGTGGGAGGAACTTGATTATCGGCTTGATGTCTGCCGAATCACTAAAGGGGCACATATCGAACATTTGTGAATGCCTAAAAAACTTTTTGAGTTTTTGTATGTGTGTGTGAAAATATCTCAAATAATAAAGTTATTGTAGAGCTGTGAAATCGCTTCAATCATTTGTAATAACCCTGTACAAACCATATTTCTAACAAAGGATAATAGTCTATTATGAGCTCACTTTCCACCTGGACATGACCTGTCGAATCTTCAGTAACACAATCACTAAATCCGAAGCTAAAACTGCTCAATACTCTAGGAGGAAATAAAACACGCCGAACCGAACGTGAGGTCCATACCGAAATCCAAAACCTCTCGGTACAGTTGTCGTAAAATCAGCAGGAGGACCGATCGGCAACAAGTCCCAGAAGCTTACAGAATTCTACCTTCAGATAAAGAACCGAAAATGACGTCACTACCGAGGCTAACCTACTGTACCGATCGGTATGAATGATATAGAATAGGGTCCCAAGACACTGTCTAGCCTATGATGCGTCATTACAGTCTACAGTGCCAGTGAAGTTGAAAGTGATTTGTGTTATTGGTAACACTATAATATTTTTGTTAGTAGCTAGTCTCATAATGGAAAAAAGGTAGTCATATGATGTGGGCTATAAATTGAAAGTAATAGCATATGGAGAAGAACATGGAAACAGAGGAACTGAGTGGCATTTTGACCCTCCACCAACAGAAAAAAATAAAACAGTCGCAATTAGCAAGCCAGTAAAGAAGAACAGAAGAATTACCCCAAAAAATAATACCATACGCTTATGTCATATGGTATTATTTTTTGGGGTAATTCTTCTGATTCAAAAAGTATTTTTGGCTCAAAAACGCGCTGTTCGAGCTATATGTGGTGTAAGTTCGAGAACCTCTTGTCGACCCCTATTCAATAGTCTGGAAATTCTGACCTTGCCCTCACAGTATATATTTTCTTTAATGTCGTTTGTTGTTAGCAATATTAGCTTATTCCCAAGAGTCAGCAGCTTTCACTCAGTTAATACTAGGCAGAAATCAAATCTGCATGTGGAATGCACTTCCTTGACTCTTGTGCAAAAAGGAGTGCACTATTCTGCTGCATCCATTTGCAATAAGCTACCACAAGAACTCAAAAATCTTAGCAATAGCCCAAACTCTTTTAAGTCTAAACTGAAGAGTTTCCTCATGGCTCACTCCTTCTATTCTGTCGACGAGCTCCGGGAAGAGCTGAAAAAATAAGCAAATTCCAGTGTTACATTGTTGTTTTTCTTTATTTAAAGTTACGAATTGTCGCCTGATCACGTTTCTTATATTTTATTTTATCTGTTTCTACTATCGTGTTATAATTTCATGTATTGACTCGTTCCATGACCATGGAGACTTCTCCTTAATTTGGTCCCACGGAACAATAAATAGATAAATAAATAAATAAACTAAGGAAGACTAAATGTGCAAATAGAGCACTGAACGCAAAACTAGGAAATGACGACTTTCAAAGATATTAAAGGTCATTTCGGTTTTATGAACTATGAATTTTTTCCTTAGACTGAATTTGCAATCTAATAATAGAAATGGTAGAAATGTTATTCTTTTTTAAAAACTTCTAAAAAATTAAGGCGCGTCTTCTGGTCTGTAGTGTCTCAGAGTCCGTAAATATAATTTAGTATTAAGAACTTGGACTGTTTGCTATCATACGTTCAACAATCAGCAGTACGAAACGTCCTGGGTGATTAAAACTGTGTGCTGGACCGAGACTCGAAGTCGGGATCTTTGCCTTTCACGGGCAAGTGCTCTACCATCTGAGATACCCAACCACGACTCACGACCCGTCCTCAGAGCTTTACTTCCGCCAATACCTCGTCTCACTCTGGAAACATGGCTAAGCCATGTCTCCGCAATATCCGTTCTTCCAGGAGTACTAGTTCTTCAAGGTTCGCAGGAGAGCTTCTGTGAAGTTTGCAAAGTAGGAGACGAGGTACTGGCAGAAGTAAAGCTGAGAGGACAGGGCGTGAGTCGTATTTGGGTAGCTCAGATGGTAGAGCACTTGTCCTCAAGGTAAATGTCCTGAGTTCGAGTCTCGGTCCGGCACACAGTTTTAATCTGCCAGGAAGTTTCATATCAGCGCACACTCCGCTGCAGACTGAAAATCTCATTCTGGGATCAGCAGTATGTCTTTAACAATTTTCTCTTTCTGTGCATTCCTAATCCCTATGCGCACAAAAATACGAGAACTTGTGCAAATTCTTCCGCCCAAATGTATCAGAAGCTCTTCACGAAAGCATAAAATGCCTGGACCAATCCCAACTTCCGGTGCTTCTCGTCTGATCAGAGCGAGTGGCAGTCTCCGGGAGCAATGGCAGCACACCGGTCCGCATGCACAGAAGGCGCCTCCCAGGGCCAGATGGTTACGCAAGTCGCTCACCAGAATACGGACAGTGAATACATTGCTCAAAAATCAGGAGCGGTGGAAGTACTGTTGGAAAAGGCCCGGAGATTTTATCTAAATTACCGCGTACTAGGACAGAGCTTCCGAAATCAAATATCGGCTTGTAAACCGTACCCAGGAGCAGATAAAGACAATGTACACTACTGGCTATTAAAATTGCTACACCAAGAAGAAATCCAGATGATAAACGGGTATTCAATGGACAAATATATTATACTAGAACGGACATGTGATTACATTTTCACGCAATTTGGGTGCATGGATCCTGAGAAATCAGTACCCAGAACAACCACCTCTGGCCGCAATAACGGCCTTGATACGCCTGGGCATCGAGTCAAACAGAGCTTGGATGGCGTGTACAGGTACAGCAGCCCATGCAGATTCAACACGATACCACAGATCATAAAGAGTAGTGACTGGCGTATTGTGACGAGCCAGTTGCTCGGCCACCATTGATCAGACGTTTTCAATTGGTGAGACAGCTGGAGAATGTGCTGGCCAGGGCAGCAGTCGAACATTTTCTGTATCCAGAAAGACCCGTACAGGACCTGCAACATGCGGTCGTGCATTATCCTGTTGAAATGTAGGGTTTCGCAGGGATCGAATGAAGGGTAGAACCACGGGTCGTAACACATCTGAAGTGTAACGTCCACTGTTCAGAGTGCCGTCAATGGGAACAAGAGGTGACCGAGACGTGTAACCAATGGCACCCCATACCATCATGCCGGGTGATACGCCAGTATGGCGATGACGAATACACGCATCCAATGTGCGTTCACCGCGATGTCGCCAAACACGGATGCGAACATCATGATGCTGTAAACGGAACCTGGATTCATGCGAAAAGTGACGTTTTGCCATTTGTGCACCCAGGTTCGTCGTTGAGTACACCGTTGCAGGCGCTCCTGTCTGTGATGTAGCGTCAAGGGAACCGCAGCCACGGTCTCCGAGTTGACAGTCCAAGCTGCTGCAAACGTCGTCGAACTGTTCGTGCAGATGGTTTAGGTCTTGCAAACGTCCCCATCTGTTGACTCAGGGATCAAGACGTGGCTGCCCGATCCGTTACAGCCATGCGGATAAGATGCCTGTCATCTCGACTGCTAGTGATACGAGGTAGTTGGGATCCAGCACGGCGTTCCGTATTATCCTCCTGAACCTATCGAGTCCATATTCTGCTAACAGTCACTGGATCTCGACCAACGTGAGCAGCAATGTCGCGATACCACAAACCGCAATCGCGATAGTCTACAATCCGACCTTTATGAAAGTCGGAAACTTGACGGTACGCGTTTCTCCTCCTTATACGAAGCATCACAACAACGTTTCACCAGGCAACGCCGATCAACTGCTGTTTGTGTATGAGAAATTGGTTGGAAACTTTCCTCATGTCAGCACGTTGTAGGTGTCGCCACCGGCGCTAACCTTGTGTGAATGCTCTGAAAAGCTGATCATTTGCATATCACAACATCTTCTTCCTGTCGGTTAAATTTCGCGTTTTTAGCACATCTTCGTGGCGTAGCAATTTTAATCGTTAGTAGTGTAGTAGGACTGAAGAGTAAACTGAAGTTTACGAGAATCTTCCCGAGGAATCAGTCCAGAAAGAAATGCGGTATGAAACATCTACGTTTACAGCTACATCTATATTCTGCAAATCACTCTCTGAAGTGCATGGTAGATGGTACGTCCCACTGTACCATTTACTAGAGCTTTTTCCGATTCCAATTACTGACGGATCTCGGGGAAAATGATTGTGCATTCGTGTGTGCTGTAATTAATCTAAACTTTTCCTCACGATTCCTAATGCAGCGATAGTAGCGGGTTCTAGTATAGCGATGTTCAGAAACTCACGTTACAAACTTCTAGGACTTGTATAGGGCGGTAAATGGAAATGAGCGTTTGGCGTCATTGGCCGGGAGGCCCCTTGCGGGACAGGTCCGGCCGCCTTGGTGCAGCTCTTATTACATTCGACCCAACATTGGGCGACCTGCTCGCCGGATGGGGATGAAATAATGACAGTACAACACCCAGTCCCTGAGCGGAGAAAATCGCCGACCCAGCCGGGAATCGAACCCGGGCCCTTAGGGCGGCAATCCGTCACGTTGACCACCCAGCTATCGGGGCGGACTGTACAGGAGGTTGGGTTGGGTTGTTTTGGGGAAGAGACCAAACAGCGAGGTCATCGGTCTCATCAGATTAGGGAAGAATGGGGAAGGAAGTCTGCTGTGCCGTTTCAAAGGAACCATTCCAGGATTTGCCTGGAGCGATGTAGGGAAATCACGGAAAACCTAAATTCAGGATGGCCGGACGCGGGATTGAACCGTCGTCCTCCCGAATGCGAGTCCAGTGTACAGGAGGGTGTGTACATAATACTTTGAAAAGGAATCCATGCCCAGAAACCTATCGTTTTCATCCAACGACAGCTTTAGTTCAGATGTTTAACTGACCCACTTCAGCTTGAGGAATTGAATGACGCAGTACAATTCTTAGGTAATACGAGGGCAAGTCAAATATTATTCGCAAAGTAGTTATAAAATTTTATTGTAATCAAATAGGAAACTTACCAGAACATCATTTTTCGACATAGTCTCCATGCGTTTCAACGCACTTGGCCCATCGTTGTACAAGCTTCCTGATGCCCTCATAAAAGAAGGTTCTCGGTTGAGCTGCGAGCCAGCAATGCACCGCTTCTTTCACTGCTTCGTCCGAGGCAAATCGTCGGCCCCTTACTGCCTGTTTCAGTGGACCAAACAAGTGATAGTCAGAAGGTGCAAGATCGGAGGATAATCCAGTACTTCAAATTTGAGTTTCTGGAACGTTTCAGCAGAGTGGGCAGCAGTATGCGGACGGGCATTGTCGTGCAACAATACGAAGTGCATTCAAGTTCTAAGGCCTCCGATTTTTTTTCTAATTAACTACTCACCCGAAATCTATGAAACTGGCGTTACTTCTCGACGTAATCGCCCTGCAGACGTACACATTTTTCACAACGCTGACGCCATGATTCCATGGCAGCGGCGAAGGCTTCTTTAGGAGTCTGTTTTGACCACTGGAAAATCGCTGAGGCAATAGCAGCACGGCTGGTGAATGTGCGGCCACGGAGAGTGTCTTTCATTGTTGGAAAAGTCAAAAGTCACTAGGCGCCAGGTCAGGTGAGTAGGGAGCATGAGGAATCACTTCAAAGTTGTTAGCACGAAGAAACTGTTGTGTAACGTTAGCTCGATGTGCGGGTGCGTTGTCTCGGTGAAACAGCACACGCGCAGCCCTTCCCGGACGTTTTTGTTGTAGTGCAGGAAGGAATTTGTTCTTCAAAACATTTTCGTAGGATGCACCTGTTACCATAGTGCCCTTTGGAACGCAATGGGTAAGGATTACGCCCTCGCCGTCCCAGAACATGGACACCATCATTTTTTCAGCACTGGCGGTTACCCGAAATCTTTTTGGTGGCGGTGAATCTGTGTGCTTCCATTGAGCTGACTGGCGCTTTGTTTCTGGATTGAAAAATGGCATCCACGTCTCATCCATTATCACAACCGACGAAAAGAAAGTCCCATTCGTGCTGTCGTTGCATGTCAACATTGCTCGGCAACATGCCACACGGGCAGCTGTGTGGTCGTCCGTCAGCATTCGTGGCACCCACCTGGATGACACTTTCGGCATTTTCAGGTCGTCATGCAGGATTGTGTGCACAGAAACCACAGGAATGCCAACTCTGGAGGCGATCTGTTCAACAGTCATTCGGCGATCCCCCAAAACAAATATCTCCACTTTCTCGATCGTGTCGTCAGACCGGCTTGTGCGAGCCTGAGGTTGTTTCGGTTTGTTGTCACACGATGTTCTGCCTTCATTAAACTGTCGCACCCACGAACGCACTTTCGACACATCCATAACTCCATCACCACATGTCTCCTTCAACTGTCGATGAATTTCAATTGGTTTCACACCACGCAAACTCAGAAAACGAATGATTGCACGCTGTTCAAGTAAGGAAAATGTCGCCATTTTAAGTATTTAAAACAGTTCTCATTCTCGCCGCTGGCGGTAAAATTCCATCTGCCGTACGGTGCTGCCATCTCTGGGACGTATTGACAATGAACGCGGCCTCATTTTAAAACAATGCGCATGTTTCTATCTCTTTCCAGTCCGGAGAAAAAAAATCGGAGGCCTTAGAACTTGAATGCACCTCGTACAACACCTTTTGACAGCAATCCTCGGCGTTTCCTTAGAATTCCAGGCTTTAGCCTGGCAGTAAGCATCTCACTGTAACTTACACTGTTTATTGTTGTGCCCCTTTCCCCATAATGTTCCAGTACTGGACCTTGTGCTTCCCAAAACACCGTAAGCAACAGTTTTCCTGCGGACGGTTTGGTCTTGAACTTTTTCTTCCACGGCGAATTTGGACGTTTCCATTCCATACTCTGCCGTTTGCACTCCTGCTCATAATGTTTCGTCACCAGTAACGATCCTGTGTAAGAAGTTGTCTCCTTCGTTACCATAGCGATCCAAATGTTTTTTGCAGATGTCCAAGGGCGTTTGTTTATGCAACTGTGTGAGCTGTTTTGGAACCCATCTTACACAAACATTACGAAACCCAAGTCTCTTGTGGACGATTTCGAAGGCAGAACAGTGACTAATTTGCAGATTATGTGCTACTTCGTGTGTCTAAAAGAATCATTTCGCGTGAACGCTCAACGGTTTCTTCATTTGTGGCGGTGAACGGAACCGCGTGACTGCTACGGTCGCAGGTTCGAATCCTGCCTCGGGCATGAATGTGTGTGATGTCCTTAGGTTAGTTAGGTTTAAGTAGTTCTAAGTTCTAGGGGACTGATGGCCTCAGATGTTAAGTCGCATAGTGCTCAGAGCCATTGAAAAAATGTTACCCCAGAGTAATGATCCACTCGAAGCATTCAACAGCGCAGTTGCATCAGATCCCAGCCAAGCGCGTATTTTATTGCTAATTATGTCGTGCGCAACTGCCTCGTTGTGGGAATTTAGCCGCCACAGCTGGCGACTAACCTATCCTTATGGTTACTATTCCAATTTGAAGATTTTATCGGTATTCACTTCCGGATTCAACAAACCTTATGCTACAAATGCTATCTCGGCATTATAACCTTCAATAGGCGGTACTAATTCTAGGCTACTTCCTCGGACGCTCTTGCACCTTACTAATAGAATTTTAATCTCCGCTATATGCAGTCTGTGAGAACGAGGATTCTCTCAGATCACTGTGGCTGGTGTATCTTCGATTTCCGCAGGCGGTTCGCCTCTTATCTAACCTAACAAAACCCACAGTGCACGCCACTGCCCTGCCCCAGTAGCCGATTGCTGCCTGTTGTGCATGCCTCGACTACGAAGGAGCCACAAGTCTCCAACCGATAACGGAGGTCGAGAAATACGCACCAGATACCGACACAGTGCCGTCTGAGCCTCTGTTTTAGGCGTTCCACTTTGCTCCAAACCAGAGGACTATGATCATCTACATCTACATCTACATTTATACTCCGCAAGCCATCCAACGGTGTGTGGCGGAGGGCACTTTACGTGCCACTGTCATTACCTCCCTTTCCTGTTCCAGTCGCGTATGGTTCGCGGGAAGAACGACTGCCGGAAAGCCTCCGTGCGCGCTCGAATCTCTCTAATTTTACATTCGTGATCTCCTCGGGAGGTATAAGTAGGGGGAAGCAATATATTCGATACCTCATCCAGAAACGCACCCTCTCCAAACCTGGCGAGCAAGCTACACCGCGATGCAGAGCGCCTCTCTTGCAGAGTCTGCCACTTGAGTTTGCTAAAAATCTCTGCAACGCTGTCACGCTTACCAAATAACCCTGTGACGAAACGCGCCGCTCTTCTTTGGATCTTCTCTATCTCCTCTGCCAACCCAACCTGGTACGGATCCCACACTGATGAGCAATACTCAAGTATAGGTCGAACGAGTGTTTTGTAAGCCTTTGTTGATGGACTACATTTTCTAAGAACTCTCCCATTGAATCTCAACCTGGCACCCGCCTTACCCAACAATTAATTTTATATGATCATTCCATTTCAAATCGTTCTGTACGCATACTCCCAGATATTTTACAGAAGTAACTGCTACCAGTGTTTCTTTCGCTATCATATAATCATACAATAAAGGATCCTTCTTTCTATATATTCGCAATGCATTACATTTGTCTATGTTAAGGGTCAGTTGCCACTCGCTTCACCAAGTGCCTATCCGCTGAAGATCTTCCTGCATTTCGCTGCAATTTTATAGTGCTGCAACTTCTGTGTATACTACAGCATCATCCGCGAAAAGCCGCATGGAACTTCCGACACTATCTACCAGGTTATATATATATATATATATATATATATATATATATATATATATATATATATATATGTTGTTGTGGTCTTCAGTCCTGAGACTGGTTTGATGCAGCTCTCCATGCTACTCTATCCTGTGCAAGCTTCTTCATCTCCCAGTACCTACTGCAACCTACATCCTTCTGAATCTGCTTAGTGTATTCATCTCTTGGTATCCCTCTACGATTTTTACCCTCCACGCTGCCCTCCAATACTAAATTGGTGGTCCCTTGATGCCTCAGAACATGTCCTACCAACCGATCCCTTCTTCTGGTCAAGTTGTGCCACAAACTTCTCTTCTCCCCAATCCTATACAATACTTCCTCATTAGTTATGTGATCTACCCATCTAATCTTCAGCATTCTTCTGTAGCACCACATTTCAAAAGCTTCTATTCTCGTCTTGTCCAAACTATTTATCGTCCATGTTTCACTTCCATACATGGCTACACTCCATACAAATAACTTTCAGAAATGACTTCCTGACACTTAAATCTATAATCGATGTTAACAAATTTCTCTTCTTCAGAAACGCTTTCCTTGCCATTGCCAGTCTACATTTTATATCCTCTCTACTTCGACCATCATCAGTTATTTTGCTCCCCAAATAGCAAAACTCCTTTACTACTTTAAGTGTCTCATTTCCTAATCTAATTCCCTCAGCATCACCCTACTTAATTCGACTACATTCCATTATCCTCGTTTTGCTTTTGTTGATGTTCATCTTATATCCTCCCTTCAAGACACCATTCATTCCGTTCAACTGCTCTTCCAAGTCCTTTGCTGTCTCTGACAGAATTACAATGTCATCGGCGAACCTCAAAGTTTTTATTTCTTCTCCATGAATTTTAATACCTACTCCGAATTTTTCTTTTGTTTCCTTTACTGCTTGCTCAATATACAGATTGAACAACATCGGGGAGAGGCTACAACCCTGTCTTACTCCCTTCCCAACCACTGCTTCCCTTTCATGTCCCTCGACTCTTATAACTGCCATCTGGTTTCTGTACAAATTGTAAATAGCCTTTCGCTCGCTGTATTTGACCCCTGCCACCATTAGAATTTGAAAGAGAGTATTCCAGTCAACATTGTCAAAAGCTGTCTCTAAGTCTACAAATGCTAGAAACGTAGGTTTGCCTTTCCTTAATCTTTCTTCTAAGATAAGTCGTAAGGTCAGTATTGCCTCACGTGTTCCAGTGTTTCTACGGAATCCAAACTGATCTTCCCCGAGGCTGGGTTCTACTAGTTTTTCCATTCGTCTGTAAAGAATTCGTGTTAGTATTTTGCAGCCCTGCCTGCTACTTGCTCGAGGGGGTCCATTATCAACTTAACGTTGGAGCTGTCAGTGACTAGACAACGGACTGCAGATAAGTTTGAACTTATATAGTGACAACACTGCTGTGGAGACACTATGCAATGGAATCTACTGTTGTCGCTGACAGCACACGCTGTTGACATACCTACTTTGCCTCCGAGCAAATAGACTCGCCCGTCCCACGTCACCGGCGTGCGCACAATCGAGGGAAACACAGCCACTTGTGAGCGAGCGGTCTAACGTAACGGTGTCACTATGTTTTCGAAACAGGAACAACGCAGTTGGATCAAGAGATCGTACAGCACGATAGTGTCATCAAGGTCTTCAAGAGGCGTGAGGGGAATCGGCATTGCCGTGCAGAACAGTGGCACGTTGGGTACAAGCCTTCAAGGAAGGTCGGCAAACTGCAGGCATGCATCGGGAAGGTCGTCCCAGCGTCTATGGAGAAGATGTGCATGCTGTTGGCCACGTTAGTGGACAGTGGTCGACGCCATACGATTCGTGAGCTCGCCCACGAAACCGGATTAGCGCATACGACTGTGCTTCGTATCCTGAAGGAACGCCTGGGCATGCGAAAAATTGCATCACTTTGGGTTCCGCATGACTTGACGGAAATGCAGAAATGTATGCGTTACGACGCTGCTTAGCCGCACTTGGAGCGCTATGGGCGCGAAGGAGAGGCTTTCTTACACTGGATGAGACATGGGCCACATCCTACGAGCCGAAACTGAAACGCCGATCCAACGAATGGCGTCATTATGGCTCTCCGCGAAAGTCGGAAGTGCGTCAGAGCCCCAGTATGGTGAAAGTTATGGTGATTCTCGTGTGCGATTGTGATGGTGTTATCCCAATGCATTACGTTCCACCACGGCAGACCGTCAATGCACAGTATTAGTGTTCGTTTTTGGATCATCACCTGAGACCAGCTTTGCGAAAGAAGCGGCGACACTTTCTGCGCAACCCACCCATCATTTGCACGACAATACGTGGGCGCATACAGCGCAAACTGTGGCTGCTCTGTTTGTTCGATGGGACTGGGAAGTACTGTAGCATCCACCAAACTCCCCTTGTGACTTTAATTTGATTCCGAAGATGAAGGAACCACTTCGTGGCATTGGCTTCAGAACTGTTCTACAGATTCGACAGGCAGTAGACTACTCCATTCGCACCAACAATAGAACAGGCTCTGCTAACGAAATACTACGCCTTCCACATCGCTGGCAACGGGTTGTACACAACGCTGGTGACTACTCTGAAGGACAGTAGTAGGTAAATATGTAACTCTTTTGTATTGGCTGTGAATAAATAGCTGCCACTATTTAAGTTCCAACCCTTGTATTTCACATAAATATTAACTTCGTACCATTACCCATTCATAATAGATGGAGAGGCAGACAGACGAACAACAAAGTGACCTGATAGAGTGAGGTGAGAAGTCATGGGGTAGCGATACCCACAAAAAAAAAGCTTCAAATGCCTGTGAGCACTATGGGACTTAACTTCTGAGGTTATCACTCCCCTAGAACTTAGAATTACTTAAACCTAACTATCCTAAGGACATCACACACATTCATGCCCGGAGGCAGGATTCGAACCTGCGACCGTAGTAGCCGCGCGGTTCCGGACTGAAGCGCCTAGAACCGCTCGGCCACCCCGACCGGCTATCGCATACACAAGGAACAAAAAGACAGTGTATTGGTGTAGCTGTCATTTGTAACCAGGTTGATTCATGTGAGAAGGTTTTCAACGTGATTATGGCACACGACAGGAATTAAAAGATCTCGAATGGAGAATGGAAGTTGGAGCTAGGCGCATGGGACATTCCATTCTGGAAATCGTTTTGGAATTCGGTATCCGGAGATCCACAGTATCAAGAGTCTGACGAGAATACCGCATTTCAGGCTTTCCCTCTCACCACGGACATCGCAGTGGCCGACGGCCTTCACGTAACGACCGAGAGCAGCGGCGTTATCGTATAGTTGTTAGTGGTAAGAGACAAGCAAACCTGTATGAAGTAAGTGCAGAAATCAATGTAGGTTGAACGAGGAATGTACGACCAATGCGGGTGTGTCTGCTAGTTGCACAACATCGCCTGCAAGTGGCATCACTGGGCTCCTGACCGTATCGGCTGGAGCCCAGGCGACTGGAAAAGCGTGACCTGGTCAGATGAGTCAGGATTCCAGTTGGAAAGAGCTGATGGTATTGTTCGAGTGTGGTACAGATCCCACAAAGCCAAGGACTGGAGTCATCAACAGGGCACTCAGCAAGCTGGCTGTTTCATAACTGTGTGAGCTGTGTTTACACAGAATACTCGGTCCTCTGATCCAGCTGGATCGACATCGACTGCAAATCGTTTTTTTTGAGTTATTAGGACTTCATTTGGAGCCATTCATTGACTTAAGATTATGGGTGATGATGTGCCATGCAACCAGGCAATTGTTCGCAATTGGTTTGAAGAACACTCTGAACATTTTGAGTGAATTGTATGGCCACCAGGATTGCCCTACGTGAGTGCCACTGAACATTTAAAGAACACAATCGAGAGTTCAGTTCGTGCACAAAATCCTGCACCGGCAACACTTTCGCAATTCTGGACGGCTTTGGGGGTAGCACAACTGACTATTCCTGCAGACGCAGGATTTGTTGCCTGCAATCGGGAAAAAGCAGGTCCAGCACGATATCTGGAGGTGTGGGACCTTATAAATGGGTAGTTGCAGGTGAGAGTGTGTGTGTCTGCAGTATCGGCCTACAGTCTGTCCTGAGAGCACTGCGCACTGTTTGGCGGCGAGGAGCCCTATGCTGTATCTTTCCGCCATTTTGCCGATCGGTTCGGTAAGCGAGCACACCGAACGGTCTTGTTTTCGAAACAGAGCTCCAACATTATTCACTAAGCATTTAGAAAGCGATGCCGAACGGTCCAAGTGAGCCGAAACGCTGTTGCCAGTTCTCCTCGTGCCAACCAATCAAAGGCAATCTGCCTCAGATCCGCGCATGCGCACTCCAGCATCACAGCGGCGCGAACCCGAAGTGGTTAGGAGCCGACGACACAGGCATGCCATGCCTCACAGTACCGAAGAGTGTGGTTAGAGTACGTAATACTGTTCAAATTTCGCTGGCCACATGCTTCCATGAATGTGTGATAATGATAGAATATTGAATGTGTTCCGGAAACTGTCATAAATGACACATTATGTCATTTTATTCTCATTCCAAAAAAAAATGGTTCAAATGGCTCTGAGCACTATGGGACTCAACTGCTGTGGTCATAAGTCCCCTAGAACTTAGAACTAGTTAAACCTAACTAACCTAAGGACATCACACACATCCATGCCCGAGGCAGGATTCGAACCTGCGAACGTAGCGGTTGTGCGGTTCCAGACTGTAGCGCCTTTAACCGCTCGGCCACTCCGGCCGGCTATTCTCATTCACATCGACATTTTGTTTTGGAATTAACATTTCGGAATATGAGTTACGAATGGAGTGTAGTACCACATTCTACAAATACATCTATAGAAACATCCGAAAAATTCGTCATTTTTTCTGTTTTCCGTCGTTCCTTAGATGCTTCAAAAGTCATGGAGGTACGTTCCATCTACGCAACTAACTGAATGCAGTTTGTTTATTGCCATACGCGTTACGCTTCCTTTATTCTTGATGATGCTTCACAAATAAAAGAACCGAAACGCGTATATGAATAAACTGCCTTCAATTAGTTGCATAGACGGACAAAATCTCCACAAACCTGAAAAATTGTTTAAGAGAGTGTCAAAGAATAAGAAGATGCATAGAATGTGGTTGTAATTTGCTCTTAGAGATCCAAATGATGAACTAACCTACTTCCCTATATGATACATCAGCGATTTGCTTCATAAAAACAAAATTTAAAAAATCGCCTTTTCAAGAGCGTGTGGCGAGTGCAGCTATAGAAGTTCGTTGTAGTTTATAACATGCATCTGATGAATCAAAATGTTTCTGTTGTGGTGTGAACCTTTCATCTCTGTCTACTGTTGTTAATCATTCGATCACAGATAAATACTTGTCACAAGCTAGAGTATAAAGCCGATTACTGATTTTTCATTCACAGTAATTTACGTTCTGCTCTTAGATTCCTGTCTGACCACACTGTTGGAAATCTATACGTATTCCGAAAAAAAAATGAATTATTTCTCAAAAGAAGTAGTATAAATATCACTATTAATTGTTTCGCGCACACTGATTTCATGTTTCATTTCTTCAACGTATGGAAATCACGAAATCAGAAATACCAGTTACTGAGAAAGCGCGCTCTTACGTGTAAATTACAACGAATATTTCAGAAAAATGCTTAACTTTTACGATTAATGAAGTCTCAGACTGTGGTGCAAACACGAAGAAGAAAAAAATTTCGCATCAAGCAATTTACGAACCTATGTCATTTGTCACGTCAGTTTTTTTTTTATTTTTTTATTTTTTTTTTTTTTTTCATTCACAGTAATTTACGTTCTGCTCTTAGATTCTTGTCTGACCACACAGTTGGAAATCTATACGTATTCCGAAAAAAATGAATTATTTGTCAAAAGAAGTAGTATAAATATCACTATTAATTGTTTCGCGCACACTGATTTCATGTTTCATTTCTTCAACGTATGGAAATCACGAAATCAGAAATACCAGTTACTGAGAAAGCGCGCTGTTACGTGTAAATTACAACGAATATTTCAGAAAAATGCTTAACTTTTACGATTAATGAAGTCTCAGACTGTGGTGCAAACACGAAGAAGAAGAAAATTTCGCATCAAGCAATTTACGAACCTATGTCATTTGTCACGTCAGTTCGGCACTTTACGAACTTCGCAACTACGACTTACAAGCTAATGGACCTTAATTTTATGTAATTCCCGTCGAGAGAGACGCAGGCTGACTTCGTTACCGAATGATGCTGTAAATGCATGAAATTTTGGAAGGTTTCGTCTATCAGGTTTTCACAAAATTCCTTTGCACTGTCACTCAAAAATCTTAAACGCGTTTCGAGAATTAATAACCAAACCATATGCCGAAAAGAGTGCATGCAGTCACTAGTAACTTCAGCTAACACTCATGTAATATATGTGAGCAGAGCCGATGTCTTGATATTTAATGATCTTAACTCTTATTTGCGTTGCAGGTATTTTGAGAGAATATTGATCCAAAACTTTTTTTTGATGTTGTATTCACAGTAACAGCATAACCTAACCGTAGTTCTAACTAAGGAAAATAGTCTATTCTGAGTCTGCAGCTCGTGGTCTTGCGGTAGCATTCTCGCTTCCTGCGCATGCAGTCCCGGGTTCGATTCCTGGTGGGGTCAGGGATTTTCTCTGCCTCGTGATGACTGGATGTTGTGTGTTCTTAATCATCATCATTGACCCGCAAGACGCTGAAATGGCGTCAACTAAAAAGGACTTGCAATACGGCGGCCGAAATTCCCGGCATGGGGCCTCCCAGCCAACAATGCCATACGATCATTTCATTTTTTTCGGTCTATTATGAACTCGCTTTCCAACCAGATATGTCCTGTGGTGATTCTTTAGTAACATAATTACTAAATCCAAAGCTAAAACCGCTCAATATGTTTAAAATAACAAATTATAGGTGTAAATAATCCACAGCTAACCGAACGACAGGGCCATTCCGAAATCCAACCGGTGCAGTTGTCGAAAACTCGGCGGAAGGACCGTTCGGTAACAGGTTCAAAATGGTTCAAATGGCTCTGAGCACTATGCGACTTAACTTCTGTGGTCATCAGTCACCTAGAACTTAGAACTAATTAAACCTAACTAACCTAAGGACAGCACACACATCCATGCCCGAGGCAGAATTCGAACCTGCGACCGTAGCGGTCGCTCGGCTCCAGACTGGAGCGCCTAGAACCGCACAGCCACTCCGACTGGCTGTTCGGTAACAGGTCTCATAAGCTTACTGAATAGGGAATTCGTATAAAGAACCGAAAATGACGTCACTCCCAAGAGTAACCTACTGCACCGATCAGTACGGACGATACAGAATAGAAATCCAAAAGCTCTCAGTACAATTGTCGAAAAATCGGAGGGAGGACTTTTCGGTAACAGATCTCAGAAGCTTACTGAATAGGGAATTCGGATAAAGAACCGAAAATGACTTCACTCCCGAGAGTAACCTATTTCACCGATCGGTATGGACGATACAGAATAGAAATCCAAAAACTCTTGTACAGTTGTCGTAAATCGGCGGGAGGATTGTTCAGTAACAGAAGCTTACTGAATAGAGAATTCAGATAAAGAACCGAAAATGACGTCACTCCCGAGAGTAACCTACTGTACCGATTGGTACGGACGATACAGAATAGAAATCCAAAAAATTCTCGATACAGTTGTCGAAAAATAGGCAGGAGGACTGTTCGGTAACAGGTCTTAGAAGCTTAGTGAATAGGGAATTCGGATAAAGAACCGAAGATGACGTCACTCCTGAGAGTAACCTACTGCACCAAATGGTACAGACAATACAGAATAGAAATCCAAAAACTCTCGGTTCAGTTGTCGAAAAATCGGCGGGAGGACCGTTCGGTAACAGATCACAGAAGCTTACTGAATAGGGAAGTTCGGATAAGGAAAATGACGTCACTACCAAGGGTAACCTGCAGCATCGATCGGTACGGACGATACAGAATAGAAATCCAAGAACTCTCGGTACAATTGTCGAAAAATCGGCGGGAGGACCGTTCGGTAACAGGTCTCAGAAGCTTACTGAATAGGCAATTCGGATAAAGAACCGAAAATGACTTCACTCCTGAGAGTAACCTACTTCACCGATCGGTATGGACGATACAGAATAGAAATCCAAAAACTCTCGGTACAGTTGTCGAAAAATCGGCGGGAGGACCGTTCGGTTACATGTCTCAGAAGCTTACTGAGTAGGCAATTCGGATAAAGAATCGAAGATGTCACTCCTGAGAGTAACCTACTGCACCGATCGGTACAGACGATACAGAATATAAATCCAAAAACCCTCGGTACAGTTGTCGAAAAATCGGCGGGAGGACCGTTCGGTAACTGAAGCTTACTGAATAGGGAATTCGGATAAAGAACCGAAAATGACGTCAATACCGAGAGTAACCTACTGCACAGATCCTCCTGCAATTGGCGGGCTCGGCCCAAGGTCGGTGCCGCCTGCTGTAGGGCGGCGGCGGCCCGGCAGGCGCAGCGACACGTGCTGTGTGCAGCGGCAGCGGAGGTCTGCCGTGACCCGCCCGTGACCCTGGGAGCGAGGCGGGAGGCAGGTGGCTGGAGGCTGGCGGCGGCCGCCTTTTGGTAAGCTGCCAGCAAGGGACCGGCCGCGACCCAGTACACGGTGCACGTGGCGCGCCGGCCGCGTTACGTAACGGCAGGGCGGCCTCGCAGGCGCAGCGGCGAGCCCCCGGCGCGAAACTTTTGTTGCGCGCGCTCTTGGGCCCCCGCCCACCCGCCTGCAGCCGCGTCCGCACTCGCAACAAAAGTGTCGCCACAGGTAGTGGCATACTGCAGTCGCCTGTGTCAAATGTGAGTTTTCGATAGCGAAACTTAAAGAGACGAATTTTCGTCTCGCCAAAAAAAGTTCAACTCGCATGTACCAGGTGATCAAAAAGTCAGTATAAATTTGAAAACTTAATAAACCACTAATGCTGACTAATGTAGATAGAGAGGTAAAATTTGACACACATGCTTGGAATGACATGGGATTTTATTAGAACCAAAAAAAGTTCACAAAATGTCCGCAAGATGGCGCTGGACAGCAGAACGTCAGTGATTGCACATGACAATCGTGTATAAAAGGAGCTGCAATGAGAGAGAGAATCCCACCCCCCCCCCCCCTCCAAATGCTACAAGTCCCTCCAGATCCTTGAGCATCATGCACTCCACCTCGCCTTCCGTATACGCCTCCCGTCCCCCACGCGGATCCTCTATGACCTCATTCCTTTTCCCCATCTGCTCCTATTCCTCGAACATATCCGCATCCTCTACACCTCCCACCACCTTGAACCCCCTCACCCCCTGGTTGCTCCTCTCCTCTCCCATCCCCGCCCCCCTGCCACGTCTTCACTGTTGTGTCCCCCCTACCCTCTATCTCTACACCCTACATCTCCTTTCCAAAGGTGGCTTCCATCAACTCCTCCTCCCGGATGATACCCTCTCTCCCTCCATTTATCCCTCCTATCAACTCTGATCCTCACTCCCCCTCATTTCCTCTGTCCTTTTCCCGGGCTCCCTCTCCCCCCCTTCCCTCCTCTTCTTTCCCCACCACCCCTCTCTCTGCCCCCTTCTCTCCCCCGAGTCCTTTTGCATTTCCCTCGTCTGCCTCTTCTCATTCCCTCTCGCATCTGCCCTGCCCCTCTCCCCCCTTATGAGTCCTGTCCCTCCTTGGTTCCCCCCCCCTTTCGTTTTTTCCTCTCCTCCCTCCTTGTTTTTCCCCCTCCTCCAGGTCCCCCCCCCCCATCTGCCTTTGGCTCGGGAGTGTCATATTTGTGTTGCCATTTTCGTGCAGTGTTTTACAGTGCGTGTTCTACAGTGAGTGTTCCGTGTTGTGTCTTTTGGGAAGTGTTGTGAACGGCCATCATACTGTCGCTGGGTGTGATTTTTTTATCTCTTGCTAACAGAAACCAGACTATCGCCATGTTTTTTAATTGTGTGTCTACTATGTTACTTGTCTGATTCCTGTGTATTTGATTAACATTGCCAACCCCTTTGCTTTCTGTTTTAACTTTCCGCATTTTTCCGCCATTTTACACTTTGCCACCGTTTTATCACCTGTTTTTCTTGTTTCTTTTCTTCTTCCGTTTTTAAAAAAGTTTGCAGGCTGTAGAGCAGCGTACTAAGCTGCTGCCAGCCCCGACCCCTTCGGGGGGAATTGAAAATCAATAAAGAAAGAAAAAAAAAGAGAGAGAATCAGATGCGCCAGCAGTCGCGGCATGTTGACGTTACCTGAAAAGGCGCTTTTAGTGAAGCTGTATTATCAGAATGGGGAATGTGCTACTACAGCGTTATGACCCTATCGCCATAGGAAGGGGATTCGAACGGGTAAAGGTCCGTTGACAAATGCAGCTTTGGCGAGAATGATTTCGAAGTTTGAAGCCCCGGGTTGTTTAGACGATAGACCCCGTAGTGGCCGACTGAGTACAAGGCGTAATGCTGCTGAGACAGTTCAGGAAGAAATGGAGACTGTAGCGGGTCCGTCTATGCACGGGAAAGTCAGCGCTCGTGCAGTCTCATGTCACACCAGCATTCGATACACTACTGTTTGGTTGGCACTTAGGCGTACCCTCCGATGCTATCCGTACAAAATCCATCGGCATCGTGAACTGTTACCTGGCGATTTAGTGAAGCGGAGGGCATTTGCGGTGTGGGCGTTTCAAAAGATGGCGGAAGATGACGATTGGTTGAGTAACGTGTTGTGGACCGACGAAGCTCTATTTCACGCTCCGAGGGTCTGTCAACGCCCACAACTGCAGAATTTGGGCTACCGAAAATCCTAGAACTGTCGTGGAAACTCCACTGCACGACGAGAAAGTCGCGGTTTGTGTTGGATTTACTACAACTACCGTTATCGGGCCTTTTTTCTTCGAGAAAATGCGTGATTCTGGTTTTGTAACTGCTACCGTGACGGGTGAGAGGAACGCGGATATGTTACAGAATCGCATCATCCCCAGCCTGGCTGATAAACACCTGCTGGAACGTACGATGTTTATCCAGGATGGCGCTCCAACCAATATTGCTAGACGCGTGAAAGATCTCTTGCGCGCGTCGTTTGGTGGTGATCGTGTGCTCAGACGCCACGTTCGACATGCTTGACCTCCCAGGTCCCCAGACCTCAGTCCGTGCGATTATTGGCTTTGGGGTTACCTGAAGTCGCAAGTGTATCGTGATCGACCGACATCTCTAGGGATGCTGAAAGACAACATTGTTATTCTGGTCCGATGAAGCGCCATCTGTCGGACATTCTGTATTTTTTTGACTCTAATAAAAATCCCATGTCATTCCAAGCATGTGTGTCAATTTGTACCTCTCCATCTACATTATTCCATGATTTATTCAGTTTTCAAATTTATACTGACTTTTTGATCACCCAGTACTTTGTTGCGCCACTTTCCTTCCACCACTGCTCAGTGGTGGCAGTATCTCGAAACACGAACATTCTGTCGGAGTTATCGTGGAGCAATTGCTGCTCCATTCGATTTCAGTGTGTTTTCCCCTTATTGCCGAACAAAGTGAAAGTGGTCGGGAGGTAGACTTTCGAAGCTTCTAGATCTACAAAAACAGCAACCTGTGTTTCATTTGCCGGCCGATGTGGCCGTGCGGTTCTAGGTGCTTCAGTCTGGAACCGCGTGACCGCTACGGTCGCAGGTTCAAATGCTGCCTCGGGCATGGATGTGTGTGATGTCCTTAGGTAGTTAGGTTTAAGCAGTTCTAAGTCCTAGGGGACTGATGACCACAGATGTTAAGTCCCATAGTTCTCAGAGCCATTTGAACCAATTTGTGTTTCATTTTCTGCAGCAGCACTGTGTGTCTGTGTGCGTGCGTGTCTGCAAACCAATGACGTATGTCACAATCTTAAAAGATTTTTGAATAAGAAAAATAGAGTCAAAGAAATTGGTACACTTGCCCAATATCCTGTATGACCCTCGCGAGCCCTCAGAAGTGCCGCAACACGACGTGGCATGGACTCGACTAATGTCTGAAGTAGTGCTGGAGGGAACTGACACCATGAATCCTGCAGGACTGTCCGTAAATTCGTAAGAGTACGGTGGAGAGCTCTTCTGAACAGCACATTGCAAGGCATCCCAGATATGCTCAATAATGTTCACGTATGGAGAGGTTGTTGGCCAGCGGGAGTCTTCAAACTCAGAAGTCACTCTGTAGCAATTTTCGACGTGTGTGGTGTCGCATTGTTCTGATGGAATTGCTAAGTCCGTCGGAATGCACAGTGGACATGAACACGGCTACTCTGGTGGCGCCCTCAGAAACCGCATGACGGCTGTACGGAACTGAAACGCTGACTCAGCGTCTGGAAGGGATGAAGTCACCGGTCTGCACGAGTAGAACAACACAGCGTTGCCACATCGCCTACAGTGTTGCCAGACCCATTACTTTTCTCAAATACCACGAATATCTATTTACAAAAGCGGATTAAAAATTCGCTTGACACCTTTTCAGCGTACAGTCTCCACTCTTTCACAACTAACTATAGTATAGGCCAGACGTCACTTGCATTCAAAGAATTAGTATCTCACACAGTTGATTTATACCCAACAAATTAATGAAAATGGTAGTTATCCCCCAACGTATACAGGGTGTTACAGAAAGGTACGGCCAAACTTTCAGGAAGCATTCCTCACACACAAATAAAGAAAATATGTTATGTGGACATGTGTCCGGAAACGCTTACTTTCCATGTTAGAGCTAATTTTAGTTTCGTCAGTATGTACTGTACGTCCTCGATTCACCGCCAGTTGGCCCAATTGAATGAAGGTAATGTTGACTTCGGTGCTTGTGTTGACATGCGACTCATTGCTCTACAGTACTAGCATCAAGCACATCAGTACGTAGCATCAACAGGTTAGTGTTCATCACGAACGTGGTTTTGCAGGCAGTGCAATGTTTACAAATGCGGAGTTGGCAGATGCCCATTTGATGTATGGATTAGCACGGCGCAATAGCCATGGCGCGGTACGTTTGTATCGAGACAGATTTCCAGAACGAAGGTGTCCCGACAGGAAGACGTTCGAAGCAATTGATCGGCGTTTTAGGGAGCACGGAACATTCCAGCCTATGACTCGCGACTGGGGAAGACCTAGAACGACGAGGACACCTGCAATGGACTAGGCAATTCTTCGTGCAGTTGACGATAACCCTAATGTCAGTGTTAGAGAAGTTGCTGCTGTACAAGGTACCGTTGACCACGTCACTGTATGGAGAGTGCTACGGGAGAACCAGTTGTTTCCGTACCATGTACAGCGTGTGCAGGCACTATCAGCAGCTGATTGGCCTCCACGGGTACACTTCTGCGAATGGTTCATCCAACAATGTGCCAATCCTCATTTCAGTGCAAATGTTCTCTTTACGGATGAAGCTTCATTCCGACGTGATCAAATTGTAAATTTTCACAATCAACATGCGTGGGCTGACGAGAATCCGCACGCAATTGTGCAATCAGGTCACCAACACAGATTTTCTGTGATCGTTTGGGCAGGCATTGTTGGTGATGTCTCGATTGGGCCCCATGTTCTTCCATCTACGCTCAATGGAGCACGTTATCATGATTTCATACGGGATACTCTACCTGTGCTGCTAGAACATGTGCCTTTACAAGTACGACACAACATGTGGTACATGCACGATGGAGCTCCTGCACATTTCAGTCGAAGTGTTCGTACGCTTCTCAACAATAGATTCGGTGACCGATGGATTGGTAGAGGCGGACAAATTCCATGGCCTCCACGCTCTCCTGACCTCAACCCTCTTGACTTTCATTTACGGGGGCATTTGAAAGCTCTTGTCTACGCAACCCCGGTACCAAACGTAGAGACTCTTCGTGCTCGTATTGTGGACGGCTGTGATACAATACGCCAATCTCCATGGCTGCATCAGCGCATCAGGGATTCCATGCGACGGAGGGTGGATGCATGTATCCTCGCTAACGGAGGACATTTTGAACATTTCCTGTAACAAAGTGTTTGAAGTCACGCTGGTACGTTCTGTTGCTGTGTGTTTCCATTCCATGATTAATGTGATTTGAAGAGAAGTAATAAAATGAGCTTCAACATGGAAAGTAAGCGTTTCCGGACGCATGTCAACATAACATATTTTCTATCTTTGTGTGTGAGGAATGTTTCCTGAAAGTTTGGCCGTACCTTTTTGTAACACTCTGTATATAACAGATCAGAACACTGTTTCAGAAGCACTGAAAAAAAGCGTACCAAAAACAAAAGAAAACAAAATCTCCAACATTGGCGCTGTTTTACCGAAACTCGAAATTCAGAGCGGACTTTAATGCCACATAGTTTTAATAGCTTGCACAACGAAACTGTGTCTCGAAATCTGACATAAAATCCGAAGAGATTCTGGTTGTACGTAAAGTACACCAGCGCCAAGTTACAAACATTACCCTCACTGCGACCGACGACAGCACCGCTAAGTAGAGTCACTGAAGACAATTTTGCGCAACTCTTTCACCGAACAAGACGAGGTACACATTCCAGAAATCAAACGAAATACTGCTGCCAACAGGAGTAACTTAGAAGTAGACATCCTCGATGTAGCGAATCAGCTTAAATCACTTACACATCTACGTACACATTACGCAGGCCAGCGTACGGTGCGTGGTGCTACTCATCTCGCTGTTGCCACTACCATCTCCTTCACCTTAGCAAGCTTTGCTGGAGTCAGTGACACCGATTTCTGCCGCAGCCTCGACCGCATCTCGATCGTGGTCTCCACCTTGTTCACGTTCATCAGTATTTTTCAATCTTTGTTCGAAATCTACATTTATTACTGAAAGCATCCAGTAACAAAACTCGAAAATCGGTTATTTCAGAAACCAGTTATTTTGAGCGGTTTTAACACCCAGATTAAATTAGAGACGAAAAGAACCGGTTTAACCGAAAACCGGTTGTTTCAGCGATAACTGCCATCCCGAACCTGAAATCCACGCTCTGCGAGCGCCATGCAGGTTGAACGCCCCATAGGGCTGTCCTCTCCCATTCTGTCGAGGTTCCACATGGACTCACATTCCGCACAGCAGACTGGAACCTACACACAACTCCACTGCAGCGTACTACGTCAGCGACGGAGAGTGGAAGGATCGCATGGTACCGTTTCTGTACCGTGATCACCACTTCAGTACGAAGAGTCGGCTCTACTAAGGGGGGAGGGGGAGGCGCCTAATACACTACTGGCCATTACACCAAGAAGAAACGCAGATGATAAACGGGTATTCATTGGACAAATATATTATACTAGAACTGACATGTCATTACATTTTCACACAATTTCGGTGCATAGATCCTGAGAAATCTGTACCCAGAGCAACCACCTCTGGCCGTAATAACAGCCTTGATACGCCTGGGCATTGAGTCAAACAGAGCTTGGATGGCGTGTACAGTTACAGCTGCCCATGCAGCTTCAACACGATACCACAGTTCGTCAAGAGTAGTGACTGGCATACTGTTGACGAGCCAGTTGCTCGGCCACCATTGACCAGACGTTTTCAATTGGTGAGAGATCTGGAGAATGTGCTGGCCAGGGCAGCAGTCAAACATTTTCTGTAACCAGAATGGCCCGTACAGGACCTGCAACATGCGGTCGTGCATTACCCTGCTGAAATGTAGGGTTTCGCAGGGATCGATTGAAGAGTAGAGCCACAGGTCGTAATACATCTGAAATGTAACGTCCACTGTTCAAAGTGCCGTCAATGCGAACAAGAGGTGACCGAGACGTGTAACCAATGGCACCCCATACCATCACGCTGGGTGATACGCCAGTATGGCGATGACGAATACACGCTTCCAATGTGCGTTCACCGCGATGTCGCCAAACACGGATGCGACCATCATGATGCTGTAAACAGAACCTGGATTCGTCCGAACACATGACGTTTTGCCGTTGGTACACCCAGATTCGTCGTCGAGTACACCATCGCAGGCGCTCCTGCCTGTGATGGAGCGTCAAGGGTAACCGCAGCCATGGTCTCCGAGCTGATAGTCCCTGCTGCTGCAAACGTCGTCGAACTGTTGGTACAGATGGTTGTTGTCTTGCAAACGTCCCCATGTGTTGACTCAGGGATCGAGACGTGGCTGCACGATCCGTTACAGCCTTTCGGATAAGATGCCTGTCATCTCGACTGCTAGTGATACGAGGCCGTTGGGATCCAGCACGGCGTTCCGTATTACCCTCCTGAACCCGCCGATTCCATATCCCGCTAACAGTCATTGGATCTCGTCCAACGCAAGCAGCAACGTCGCGATACGATAAACCGCAATAGCTATAGCCTACGACCTTCATCAAAGTCGGAAACGCGATGGTACGCATTTCTCCTCCTTACACGAGGCATCACAACGACGTTTCACCAGGCAACGCCGGTCAACTGCTGTTTGTGTTTGAGAAATCGGTTGGAAACTTTCCTCGTGACAGCACGTTGTAAGTGTCGCCACCGGCGCCAACCTTGTGTGAATTCTCTGAAAAGCCAATCATTTTCATACAACAGTATCTTCTTCCTGTGGGTTAAATTTCCCGTCTGTAGCACGTTATCTTCTTGGTGTAGCAATTTTAACGGCCAGTAGTGTAAATACTCTGTCATTTGGGTTCGCATGAAGTAGGCGAAGGTCAAGGGATGATGACCGTGGTGAAGGCAGTGGTAACAGAGACGAAGCCGATAAAGAACTCTGACGAGAAACGAAAATTACGCCGGTAGAGAGCCAGGAACCTCGCGGCGGTGATGTTCGCAGTCCTTGTTGTGGTGACGGTGAAGATAATCGGTATCCATGCGACAGCTTGCACTACCTAATATGTTCCGAAACACCGAGCATGTACACAGGATTTTGTGGTGCTCATGTCTCGCATTATATTGGTGATGAAAAGGTACGGTCAAGTGTTTTGGATAGCCATTGGGCTAGGAACCATTTCTATACCCAACAGAAGGATCGTTTTAGTACCATCCTATAGTACAGGATCAAACTATGAGTACAATACACTTCCTGCTGCTTAGGCAAATGGAGTAAATCGGCGGGTTCTTTTTGCATTTGATGTGATCTACGGCGACACCATTAGTTCTTTGCCGATTCCTCGGAAAAACCAAAAAAAAAAGAATTTTCACCGTCACCAGAGGACCAAAAGTTCGGTATCAGGTCTCAGATGTTTACTGAATAGGAATTTCGAATAAAGAACCGAAAATGACGTCAGTACCGAGAGAAGCCTACTGCACCGATTCGTATGAAAGGTATACAGAGTGGTCGTGACTGGGCCAAATATATCTCGAAATAAGCGTTAAACGAAAAAACTACAAAGAACGAAACTTGTCTAGCATGAAGGGGGAAACCAGTTGGTGCTATGGTTGCCCCGCTAGATGGCGCTGCCATAGGTCAGATGGATATCAACCGCGTTTTTTTTTTAAATAGGAACCCCCGTTTTTATTACATATTCGTATAGTACGTAAAGAAATATGAATATTTTAGTTGGAAAACTTTTTTCGCTTTGTGACGGATGGCGCTGTAATAGTCACAAACATATGGCTCACAATTTTAGACGAACAGTTGGTAACAGGTAGGTTTTTAAAATTAAGGTACGTTTGAACATTTTATTTCGGTTGTTCCAATGTGATACAAGTACCTTTGTGAACTTATCATTTCTGAGAACGCATGCTGTTACAGCGCGATTACCTGTAAATACCACGTTAATGCAATAAATGCTCAAAATGATGTCCGTCAACCTCAATGCATTTGGCAATACGTGTAACGACATTCCTTTCAACAGCGAGTAGTTCGCCTTCCGTAATGTTCGCACATGCATTGGCAATGCGCTAACGCATGTTGTCAGGCGTTGTCGGTGGATCACGATAGCAAATATCCTTCAACTTTCCCCACAGAAAGAAATCCAGGGACGTCAGATCCGGTGAACGTGCGGGCCATGGTATGGTGCTTCGACGACCAATGGACCTATCATGAAATATGCTATTCAATACCGCTTCAAGCGCACGCGAGCTATGTGCCGGACATCCATCATGTTGGAAGTACATTGCCATTCTGTCATGCAGTGAAGCATCTTGTAGTAACATCGGTAGAACATTACGTAGGAAATCGGCATACATTGCACCATTTAGAAAAAATGGTTCAAATGGCTCTGAGCACTATGGGACTTAACATCTGAGGTCATCAGTCCCCTAGAACTTAGAACTACTTAAAGCTAACTAACCTAAGGACATCACACACATCCATGCCCGAGGCAGGATTCGAACCTGCGACCGTAGCGGTCGCGCGGCTCCAGACTGTAGCGCCTAGAACCGCTCGCCCACTTCGGCCGGCGCACCATGTAGATTGCCATCGATAAAATGGGGGCCAATTACCCTTCCTACCATAATGCCGCACCATACACTAACCCGCCAAGGTCGCTGATGTTCCACTTGTCGCAGCCATCGTGGATTTTCCGTTGTCCAATAGTGCATATTATGCCGGTTTACGTTACCGCTGTTGGTGGATGGCGCTTCGTCGGTAAATAGAACGCGTGCAGAAAATCTGTCATTGTCCCGTAATTTCACTTCTGCCCAGTTGCAGAACTGTGGACGACGTTCAAAGTCGTCGCCACGCAATTCCTGGTGCATAGAAATATGGTACGGATGCAAACGATGTTGATGTAACATTCCCAACACCGACGTTTTTGAGATTCCCGATTCTCGCGCAGTTTGTGTGCTACTGATGTGCGGATTAGCCGCGACAGCAGCTAAAACACCTACTTGGGCATCATCATTTGTTGCACATGTGGCTGAACACTTCCTGTTTCCTTAAATAAGGTAACTATCCGGCGAACGGTCCGGACACTTCGATGAAGTCGTCCAAGATACGGAGCAGCGTAGATAGCACACGCCCGTTGGGCATTTTGATCACGGTAGCCATACATCAACATATCGACCTTTTCCGCAATTGGTAAACGGTCAATTTTAACACGGGTAATGTATCACGAAGCAAATACTGGAGGAATGTTACGTGATACCATGTACTTATACGTTTGTGACTATTACGGCGCCATCTGTCACAAAGCGAAAAAAGTGGCGCAACTAAAACATTCATATTTCTTTACGTACTACAGGAATATGTAATAAAAATGGGAGTTCATATTTTAAAAAACGCAGTTGATATCCGTTTGACCTATGGCAGCGCCATCTGGGGGGCTAACCATAGCGGCATCTGGTTTCCCCCTTTAAGCTAGACGAGTTTCGTTCTTTGCAGTTTTTTCGTTTGCCGCTTATTTCGTGAGATATTTGGCCCGGTCACTATCAATGGACCACCCTGTAGAATAGGGCCGCAGCAGAGGGTAGGCCGGTGGCCGGAGAGCACGTGCCGCTCCAGCCGCCTTCGCCTACCTTTGGCACCGGCTGTGCGGCGTGCGGACGTGCCCAGCTTCTCACTCCGTCGTCCTCTCAACGTAGTCGTAAAAGCCCCCCACTGCAGTCTCACACCTGACGTCCAACCTGTAAGGTGGCCGTCGGGATTTACCGCGCAATCACTTAACCCGCTACCACGTTTGAGAGTCGTGGTCCCGGTGGAGGTTCGAGTCCTCACTCGGGCATGGGTGTGTGTGTTTGTCCTTAGGATAGTTTAGGTTAAGCAGTGTGCAAGCTTAGGGACTGATGACCTTAGCAGATAAGTCCCATAAGATTTCACACACATTTGAACATTTTTTTTGATTTTTTACTAGTAGAAATAATCCACTAAATTACACGTCCATATCATTAACGTCATTGAAGGTCCATATCATTAACATCGATATGCAGCAGGAATTTGGAACTTATATTGTGTGTTGGAACATTATGCATTACCTCGAAGAGAACGCTCTACTGACTCACAGGCAACAGAGATCTACAAAAACATCGTTCTTGTGAAACACAACTAGCTCTTTAAACACACGAAGTGTTGAATGCTATTGGCAAGGGATTTCAGATTGATCCCGTATTTTTAGATTTCCCGAAGGCTTTTGACGCTGTACTACACAAGCGGCTTGTAGTGAAATTGCGTTTTTATAGAATATCGTCTCAGTTATGTGACTCGATCCGTGATTTTCTGTCAGAGAGGTTACAGTTCGTAGTAACTGACGGAAAGTCACAGAGTAAAACAGATCTCTGGCGTTTCCCAAGGGAGTGTTATAGGCCTCTGCTGTTCCTTATCGATATAACCGATTTAGGAGACAACCTGAGCAGCCGTCTTAGGCTGTTTGCAGATGACGCTGTGATTTATCGTCTAGGTGAAATCATGAGAAGATCCAAACAGATCGCTAAACAATTTAGAAAAGATATCTGAATGGTGCGAAAATTGGCAGTTGTCCCTAAATGATTAAAAGTGTGAGGCCATCCACATAAGTGCTCGAAGATATCCGTTAAACTTTCGTTATGCAATGAACCAGTCAAATCTAAAGACCGGAAATTCAACTAAACACCTAAGAACAACTTAAGTTGGAAAGAACACATAGAACATGTTGTGGGGAAGGCTAACCAAAGACAGCGTTGTATTGGCAGGATACTTACAAAATGTAACGGACCTACTAAGGAGACTAGCCGTGCGGGATTAAGCGAGCGGTCTGAGGCGCTACAGTCATGGACTGTGCGGCTGACCCCGGCGGAGGTTCGAGTCCTCCCTCGGGCATGGGTGTGTGTGTTTGTCCTTAGGATAATTTAGGTTAAGTAGTGTGTAAGCTTAGGGACTGATGACCTTACCAGTTAAGTCCATAAGATTAAAAGAAAGAAAAGAAAAAGAGTCGTGGATGGGTGTTCGGGCCAAAGTTGATCATGACGAGTCTGGTCTGCGGCAAGTCGGTCGGGCGAAGTGTTCCCTAGCCCTCGGTGTGTCCGTCGGGTGCTCGAACGCCCCGCTATCGTGTTTACAGTTTTGACCCAGGCTGTTGGAACTTACACTGTACTTAAGGGTTTAAATACCCTTCGTAATTAGGTGGTGGTGGTTAGTGTTTAACGTCCCGTCGACAACGAGGTCATTAGAGACGGAGCGCAAGCTCGGGTCAGGGAAGGATTGGGAAGGAAATCGGCCGTGCCCCTTCAGTAGACTGATGACCAAAAAAAAAAAGAGTTCTAAGTTCTAGGGGACTGATGACCATAGATGTTAAGTCCCATAGTTCTCAGAGCCATTTGAACCATTTGAACGAGGTGAAAGAAGAGGTTCATAACTTTCTGAACAGCATGGTGGCGAACTGGTATGACATGGGAGTACAAAAACTGTCACAGCATCAACAAAAATGCATCGACGGAAATGGTGACTATGTAGAAAAATAGCTAAATGTTCAGACTGTAAACTGATGTAAACCATTGTAGAAATAAACAAGTCTATGTACTTATAAAAACTAGGAGACCTTGTATTGTATTGTATGTTAACCGGGGAGCTAGAAACGACGGAGAGGCTCCGTCCCCACCGCAGCCGCAAAGGTCCACAAACCCACAACGACTACCGCAGTCCACTTCACCCCTCCGCCACCCCACACCGAACCCAGGGTTATTGTGCGGTTCGGCCCCCGGTGGACCTCCCCCTCCCCCCCCCCCCCCACAGGGAACGTCTCACACCAGACGAGTGTAACCCCTACGTTTGCGTGGTAGACTAAAGCCGACGGCACACGGACCGTGCATCCGAACGTTGAGCGTTGAGCGTGCCGAGTTTCTGACTCATAGAGTGGAACAGCTCGTTCGGGAGTCTCTCTGAACGTGCAGAGCAATATCTGGCACGTCAGATATTCTGAGCGTGCGTCTGAGCGTTGACCAATGAGATGGCGCAACGCCACTTACGTCACACGAGCGTCGTCTCCTTTCAGTACAGAGTTGTGAGGCGCCATATTGGCATTCACTTCAAGCCTATATGTATATACGCCGTTTCTGAGCACCAGTAAACTGAGAATCACTGGACAACCCGTTGTTAGTTGTGTGATTCGTTCCAATAAAATAATGAGAAACATCGTATTCGTGGCAAAAGAATTATTGTAACTTGCGTATTATGAGAGTAGGCTACTTGAAGGCAGGGATGCACTGAAGATCCACCCAAGACGCATTGTTCTTGGTAAAATTTGTTGTAATTAAATTTCAATTAGTAACATAATTATTTACAATTAACGTTTGTAGCAAGGGGTAATACAAGATGATTAAACACCCCGAGCGCGTTGTTTGTCTAGCGTACTGAGTAGTGTATCTGTCCGGCAATGAGATTTTGTTCGATCGGTGGTTCACGTTTCCTAACATTCGCGTCTTTGTTAGGTTCTGATACTTTATTATTAGTTTAATGTAAGTATATGTTATAATATTTGATGTTATGTAAATATAAGTTCACCTTTTTCTGAGGGGTGACTTTGTTCGATTGGCTTAATCTACAGGACAGCTTGCGCTACTTGTATAAAGATATTTTGCTCCTTTTTCTTTTACGCTTCGTAATTCACATGTTGCAGAGATTCTGCTACTGGGTACGAACAGTGATCAAGTAAGACTGACCTTGGGATTTAAAAAAAAATGTGGGAATGATGAAATAATGTTTAAGTTATGCGGAGAAGTATTCCAGATTTGTACCACACTGTTTTTAATGGAACTTTTATAAGCCTTGGTCCGTATTTATTGGACATGGTACCTTCCTATTCGTGGAAGAAGGAGGAAATGTGCGTTTTAATAGAGGTACCATGGGAATTTTAAGCGCGCCCGTTTAGTAAATACAGTGATTTACGAACTAGAAATATGCCTCACCTGCCACTGGAGTGCGTTGCGATCGCGTATACCATGTTGGGCCCCACGTACCGCGTGCACGAGTCGCATCGTTCCTGAGCGTTCAGCAGCACGTTGAACTTGGCACGCTCAACGTTAACGTTTGACAGCACGGTCCGTGTGCCGTCGGCTTAATGGTGGTGTACGTGTACATGGAGAACTTGTTTGCACAGCAATCGCCGACATAGTGTAAGTGAGGCAGAAGAAGGGGAACCAGCCCGCATTCGCTGAGGCAGATGGAAAACCGCCTAAAAACCATCCACAGACTGGCCGGTTCACCGGACCTCGACACAAATCCGCCGGGGGGATTCGTGCCGCGGACCTGGCGCTCCTTCCCGTCGGGAAACAGGAGAGCTTACTTTTGGGATTACCCTCGTTTTTTTTTTTTGGTCATCAGTCTACTGACTGGTTTGATGCGGCCCGCCACGAATTCCTTTCCTGTGCTAACCTCTTTAACCTCTTCATCTCAGAGTAGCACTTGCAACCTACGTCCTCAATTATTTGCTTGACGTATTCCAATATCTGTCTTCCTCTACAGTTTTTGCCCTCTACAGTTCCGTCTAACACCATGGAAGTCATTCCCTCATGACTTAGCAGATGTCCTATCATCCTGTCCCTTCTCCTTATCAGTGTTTTCCACATATTCCTTTCCTCTCCGATTCTGCGTAGAACCTCCTCATTCCTTACCTTATCAGTCCACCTAATTTTCAACATTCGTCTATAGCACCACATCTCAAATGCTCTGATTCTCTTCTGTTCCGGTTTTCCCACAGTCCATGTTTCACTACCATACAATGCTGTACTCCAGACGTACATCCTCAGAAATTTCTTCCTCAAATTAAGGCCGGTATTTGATATCAGTAGACTTCTCTTGGCCAGAAATGCCTTTTTTGCCATAGCGAGTCTGATTTCGATGCCCTCCTTGCTCCGTCCGTCATTGGTTATTTTACTGCCTAGTTAGCAGAATTCCTTAACTTCATTGACTTCGTGACCATCAATCCTGATGTTAAGTTTCTCGCTGTTCTCATTTCTACTACTTCTCATTACCTTCGTCTTTCTCCGATTTACTCTCAAACCATACTGTGTACTCATTAGATTGTTCATTCCGTTCAGCAGATCATTTAATTCTTCATCACTTTCACTCAGCATAGCAATGTCATCAGCGAATCGTATCATTGATATCCTTTCACCTTGTATTTTAATTCCACTCCTGAACCTTTCTTTTATTTCCATCATAACTTAGAACTACTTAAACCTAACTAACCTAAGGACATCACACACATCCATGCCCGAGGCAGGATTCGAACCTGCGACCGTAGCGGTCTCGCGGTTCCAGACTGCAGCGCCTAGAACCGCTCGGCCACTTCGGCCGGCTACCACCTTTTCTCTAGGAAAGCGATTCAACTCCGACGACGCGGTGAAAGAAGAGATTCATAACTTCCTGAACAGCATGGCGGCGAGCTGGTATGACATGGGCATGCAAAAACTGCCACAGCGTCCACAAAAATGCATCGACGGAAATGGTGATTATGTCGAAAAATAGCCAGATGTTGAAGCTGTAAACTGAAGTAAACCATTGTAGAAAAACAGGTCTATGTACTTATAAAAAAATAGTAGACCATACTTTTGGGATTACGCTCGTATCTTTGCAGTTTTCAAGCTGCCGTGCTGTTAATCATGGCTGCTCCGCTGTCTATTTGCACCAAAGAAGAGCAGCGTTCAATGACCCGTTTCTTGTGGTCGGAAGTAATATCAGGTGCGGAAATTCATCAAAGACTTTCGGTACAGTACGGGAACAGTGTTTTGCCACAACGGAGTGTCTACGAATGGACTGAAAAATTCCGAAATGGTCGCACAAGTGTTACGCACGATCAAGGAGCCGGACAACCGTTTACCACCGCAAACGAAGAAACCATTGAGCGTTCACGTGAAGTGATTCTCTCGGACAGACAATTAACTATTGACGAAGTAGCACATCGTCTGCAAATTATTCACGGTTCTGCCTACGAAGTCATACACAACAGACTTGCCTTTCATGAAGTTTGCGCGAGATGGGTCCCAAAACAACTCACACAGTTGCATGAACAAACGCCCTTTTACATCTGCAAAAAACATTTGGATCGCTATGGTAACGAAAGGGACAACTTCTTAGACAGGATCATTACTGGTGACGAAACATGAATCCAACATTACGAGCCAGAGAGTAGAGTATGGAATGGAAACTTCCAAATTCGCCGTGCAAGAAAAAATTCGAGACCCAACCATCCACAGGAAAACTGATGGTTACGGTTTTTTGGACGCTCAAGGTCCAGTACCGGAACATTATGAGAAAAGAGGCTCAGCAATAAACAGTGTATGTTACAGTGAGATGCTTACTGGCCAGGCGAAAGCCTGCAATTCGAAGCAAACGCCGAGAATTGCTGTCAAAAGGTGTTGTGTTGTTCCACGACAATTGTTGCACGACAATGCCCGTCCACGACAATTGTTGCACGACAATGCCCGTCCGCATACTGCTGCCCATACTGCTGAAACGCTCCAGAAACTCAAACTGGAAGTACTCGATTATCCTCCATATAGTCCCTATCTTGCCCTTTCTGACTATCGCTTGTTTGGTCCACTCAAACAGGCATTAAGGGGCCGTTCATTTGCCTCGGACGAAGCAGTGAAAGAAGCGGTGCGTTGCTGTCTCGCCGCTCAACCGAGAACCTTCTTTTATGAGGGCATCAGGAATCTCGTACAACGATGGACTGCCGCACGGGGTGACCGAGCGGTTCTAGGCGCTACAGTCTGGAACCGCGCGACCGCTACGGTCACAGGTTCGAATCCTGCCTCCGGCATAGATGTATGTGATGTCCTTCTAACTCTAGGGGACTGATGACGTCAGAAGTTTAGCCGGCCGGTGTGGCCGTGCGGTTCTAGGCGCTTCAGTCTGGAACCGCGTGACCGCTACGGTCGCAGGTTCGAATCCTGCCTCGGGCATGGTTGTGTGTGATGTCCTTAGGTTAGTTAGGTTTAAGTAGTTGTAAGTTCTAGGGGACTGATGACCTTAGATGTTAAGTCCCATAGTGCTCAGAGCCATTTGGACGTCAGAACTTAGGTTCCATAGTGCTCAGAGCCATTTGAACGATGACCCAGTGCGACGAAACGCAACAGACTATGTCGGAAAATGACGTTGTTGTTGTAAGTTTCCCATTTGATTACAATAAAATTTTATAACTACTTTGCGGATAATAATTGACTTACTCTCGTAGGAGAAGCATTCATAAACACGTCTATACGAACTGCAGTAATAATCATGCCCTAACAGAACACTGAAAGTAACCGTAAACAGGTTCGAATTCTGCCTCGGGCATGGATGTGTGTGCTGTCCTTAGGTTAGTTAGGTTTAAGTAGCTCTAAGTTCCACGGGACTGATGACCTCAGAAGTTATGTCCCTTAGTGCTCAGAGCAGTTTCAACCATTTCGCATTCTTTGTCGTGTGTACGGTACTGCAGTCGCTGTGTCGTTGACAAGTCCCATTCGGGCTCTGCGGCGACTACAGCCGCTGTGCAGTACACGGAATGGATTCGCAGTTGCGAATGCGCAGCGAATACGCTAGCTCTCGAGTAGAGGGTAGAAGTAATATTTCAAGAATATGTGGTGCAACACGACTGCACAGTTCATATCACGAAATTTGAGAACTGGATTATCAACGAACGGCTTACTCCCCTTGTTGGTAATACAAATTTGGTAACGTATTAATGTGAAATTTAATCTGAGATAGTAAACTAATTTCTGCTAATACTTTAAAGGGAAGTTGTCTACTGTAACTGGGTATAGACATAACAGTATAAAGTCCAGAGAGTTCGATCTAAATTGACCTTTTCAGGGAATATTAACATGAGGGAGGAATTTCAGGTAGGAATATGAAGGTAGTCCCATATCAGGTATCTTACCTGTAAGTATCTCTGCCCAAAATAGGCGCATGGGTGCTACGAGATGAATGCTACAAAACAGTTATTGGTCGCAGTATTTCACGTGAAGTGTCATAAAAGAATGGAAGTGAAGTCCCACGCTTTTTGACAGAGCGTAGGGAAACGATGCGGAAGACCCTCGCCGCCGTACTGCGCGAGGTACTAGTGGAGGTGGTTTCCCGTTGCCTTCCTCCGACCGTAATGGGGATGAATGATGACGATGAACACGACACAACAAAACCCAGTCATCTCGGGACAGGTGTAAATAGCTGACCCCGGTGGGAATCGAGCCCGGGACACGTGCTTTTTTTTTATTCCACAAAAACAACAACAAAAAATGGCTAGCTGACAATGCCTGAAAGCCTAAGGTCCCGAGTTCGAGTCTCGGTCCGGCACACAGTTTTAATCTGCCAGGAAGTTTCATATCAGCGCACACTCAGCTGCACAGTGAAAATGTCATTCTGAAAACATCCCCCATGCTGTGGCAAAGCCATGTCTCCGAGATATCCTTTTTTCCAGGAGTGCTAGTTTTTCAAGGTTCGCAGGAGAGCTTCTGTGAAGTTTAGAAGGTAGGAGACGAGCTACTGGCGGAAGTAAAGCTGTGAGAACGGGGCGTGAGTCGTGCTTGGGTAGCTCAGTTGGCTTACCGGCACGGTACCTCAGGGTTAGCCGCCTTCTGTAATAAAAAAAATTGAATAAATGCCTCTACGATTAACTTGAACAGGTGTCATAGGGCGTCCGCCCCGAACAAATGCAACGAACAACAATGAAAAAATGAGATCAACCAAAAAAAAATGTTGGTAGAGTACTTGCCCACGAAGGGCAAAGGTCCCGAGTTCGAGTCTCGGTCCGACACACAGTTTTAATCTGCCAGAAAGTTTCGAAAGTTTTCCTGTCATTCATTAAGAAGGTGACTGACCGCATAGGAAACATCCTGAAATAGCGGAACACTCCGAAAGCTAGACTGACACTCACAGTGACTAGCCAAGCCGTCAGTCACTTGACTGGACGAGGACTTCCGGAATGCACGTAGGTCGTGCCGCACGGGGATCGTTTCCCATGGATGACAACTTCCAGGTAGGCTCTGCCCTTGAGCAGGTAGCTCCCAGCAAAACTGGGTGCCAATTTCTGAGATTTCTGGCTGGGTGGGATTTTCACTGGGTGCGATTTTCACTTACAGTATCCCCTTGCGAGCGCCACGGGCCGACTCTTCGATGTGGCGACCTACACAGCGTTCCACTATATTACGAGCGGCGTTTGAAAAGTCCGTGCAAAAATAAAAACTTCTTACTTGGTTGGGGGAAACCTTTTTTATTTTTCGACATAGTCTCCTTTTAGACTTATACACTTCGTCCAGTGCTATTGTAATTTGTTGATCCCTTCAGAATAATAGCAATTGTCGATGTCTGTAAAATAGGTATTAGTTGCCGCAATCACCTCCTAGTTTCAATAAAATCTTTGTCCCGCCAGCCATTTCTTCAAATTGGGGAACAAATAGCAGTCCGAGAGAGCCAAGTCTGGTAATCCTATTTGCATTAATTTTGCGACCACAACTGCTGAGGTGTGTGCTGGTGCATTGTCGTGATAGAAAAGGATTTTTTTGCGGTCCAACCGCCGGCGTTTTTCTTGCAGCTCGATTATCAAACGGCCCAATAAGGATGAATAATATTCACCTGTAAAAGTTTTACCCTTTTCCAGATAGTCGATGAGGATTATCCCTTGCGAATCCTAAAAGACAGTCGGCATAACCTTTCCGGCCGAAGGAATGGTCTTCACCTTTTTTGGTGCATATTCTTCCTGGGTAACCCGTTGTTTTGGTTTTTGTTTGGCCTCAACAGTATAGTAATGTATCCATGTTTTATCCACAGCGACGAAACGACGCTTAAAGTCCTGCGGATTCTTCCAGATCAGCTGCAAACCATCCTTGCAACACTTCACACGATTCCATTTTTGGTCAAGCATGAGCAATTGCGGATCCCATCTTGCGGATAGCTTTCTCATGTCCAAATGTTTATGCAAAATATTATGTACCCGTTCATTCGAGATGCCCACAGCACTAGCAATCTCATGCACCTTAACTCTTCTGTCATCCAATCTACATATCACGGATTTTATCGATGACTTCTGGAGTCGTAACCTCGACAGGGCGTCCAGAACGTTCAGCATCACTTGTGGTCATATGGCCACTCCGAAAATTTTGAAACCACTTATAAACTGTTCTAATCGGAGGTGCAGAGTCACTGTAATATTTATCAAGCTTCTCTTTAGTCTCCAGAGGCGTTTGGCTTTTCATGAAGTTATGTTTAATCACCACACAAAATTCTTTTTCGTCCATTTTTTTGACAATCACTCGACTTCCTTGATTCACACGAATGCCAGACACAAAGAAATAGACCAATATGGCTGAAACTTGGTGTGTATTCTTTCCAAAGATGGTAATAACAAAACATGACCTCAATACGTGCTGGTGGTGCCATCTCTTGGACTTCGCACAGACTTTTCAAACGCCCCTCATGCAATCGGGACAAACATGCTATTTTTCTTTTCTCAGCTGCTGAAGGACAAACGCCGTTAGACATCCATCAGAGAATGTGTACGGGGCATGAGAAACACTCTTGTGGAATTGTGCGCGAAGTTACTCGCCGGTGTCAATACGGCGCGAGGATGCCAGCCTCCTCTGTTACGGACGACAACAAGCGGGCAGTCGGTGATGCATACAACCGGTTGTGCTGTAGCAGAGGACTTGGACATCAGATTCGGTAGCATTCGACAGAGTATCCAGGAGGAGTTAGGTTTGCAGCCAGTGGGCACCCCGAGTGCCTGAACAAAAAATAAACATGACGGCTGTCTGCCTGAAGCAACTGGTGCATTTCAGTGTTATATGGAAATGTGACTAGCATCTCCCATCAGGGAGACCATTCGCCGGGTGCAAGTCTTTCGATTTGACGCCACTTTGGCGACTTGCGCACCGATGGGGATTAAATGATGATGAGGACAACACGACACCCAGTCTCTGAGTGGAGGGAATCTCTGACCCAGCCGGGAATCTAACCTGGGCCCTTATGATTGACATTCTGTGGCGCTGACCACTCAACTACTGAGGGCGGACATTTTAGTATTGAAGGACTCACGTTCATTGCTGCAGGCATCGAATGGTGGTGCCATCACTGGGAACCGGAGTCGAACGCGTCACCCATCCTTCCCCTGTCCCAGGAAGCTCTGGAGCCAGCCGTCTGCAGTTCCTCCATTACTGAGGTCATTGCTTATTGATTTCAACGAGAAATGGTGTCTCTATCATTGGGAAACGATGCTGAGCAACGTTTGTGAAATTATGGAGCGCAGTTAAGGCGAAACGTCCGTGGAAACGAAGGGCACTTCTGCTTCACGATGACGAACGTCCTCGCGTCGCGAATTCCATATTAAAGGAGTTCTTGTGTTGCTCAGTTCTACCACTACCGGAAGTAGAAGGCTCAGTTCTGATACAACCTCGCTGGACAGGTATCACACGTGTCTCTAACCTCTCACTTTTCGGATGCAGTTTGCTTAGCACGTCACAGCTGCAGTCCAGAGAAGTTGCTCGATTTGGGGGTGCTACGTACACATCCACGCCTTGTCCGTGACCGATATGGCCGACACTTGGTGTGCGTTCTTCCGAAAGATGGTACTAACTAAACATGACCTCGATACGCGCCGAAGGTGCCATATCTCGGACTTTGCACGAACTTTTCTAACGCCCTTCGTATTTCAGGTTGTAACCTTTGGACCGTCCTGGCTCAGTAGATACGTGCAGTCCATTAATTGGCCGTCCTCCGCGAGTGTCAATTAGTCCACTGCAAATTTCTGCTTCCCACCATACTGCGTGAAGTGTTGCCGATGGCCTTGCCATGTCGTTAACACCGGTTCTCGTCCGACCGCCGTGATTAATCGACGTCGGGCTAGGCCAGTACTCGGATGGGTGACAGTTCGGGGGAAACCTGGTGCCGTTGGTGCTAAGGACACGCAGCGGTGCCCAGTTGAAAGACCTGTTAGCGGGCGGTGGTGCTGCTAGCATTTCGTTTCGTGTTAAGATCTCACTGCCACCAGGTGGCCGTTCCGTCCTTGAGCCGTAGGCTTCCAGCACGACCCGTTCAGGCACACTGGGAAACGACCAGCTTACCATCTCCAGTCTCCAGGTGGGGTGGGGGAAAAAAGACTCCGGTTGCTACTGGAAACTGGTCCTGCCTACCGAAACAGGGAACTGGACTTTACCTCTACATTCGTATTTCGCGAGCTACCGTACAGTGCGTCACGCAGGCTACCTTGCAGCAATGTTAAGGCCCCTGTACATAATAAACCTGGTTCGCAGGAGAGCTTCTGTAAAGTTTGGAAGGTAGGAGACGAGGTACTGGCAGAAGTGAAGCTGTGAGGACGGGGCGTGACTCGTGCTTGGGTAACTCAGTTGGTAGAGGACTTGCCCGCGAAAGGCAAAGGTCCCGAGTTCGAGTCTCGGTCCGGCACACCGTTTTAATCTGCCAGGAAGTTTCACATAATAAACCAGTTTGCAAAATTTTGGAAATTTGTGGTAAGATCTTTTACAACCAAACTGCTGACGTTAACGGACCCTAAATTTACACACTACTTAATCTAACTAAGGACAACACACACACACACACACACACACACACACACACACACACACAGCCAAATCCGAGGAAGAACTCGAACCTTCGACGGGGGCAGCCGCGCGAATTGTGAACCAGTTTGTAATACCATACTACATTGATGAAAGAAACTCGCACCATCGAGAAGGAATTGTACGACGTGAAGGAAAGTTCTTCGTACATCCATATTTAAACTGGATGATGTTGGGACACGGCTGGTATAATTTTTATTAAAAATGAAGTTCCTCCAGCTGTACTTAAGATTTGCCGGCCGGGGTGGCCGAGCGGTTCTAGGCGCTACAGTCTGGAACCGCGCGACCGCTACGGTCGCAGGTTAGAATCCTGCCTCGGGCATGGATGTCCGTAGGTTAGTTAGGTTTAAGTAGTTCTAAGTTCTAGGGGACTGATGACCTCAGAAGTTAAGTCCCATAGTGCTCAGAACCATTTGAACCATTTTGAACTTAAGATTTTTTATTTACTTCGCTACTAGTTTCGACGTTGCGTCAACGCCATCTTCAGGCCCGTAGACTTTGATGAAATCAGTTGTGTGTGGCTGAGTCTAGAAGTACGCGGTGAGACCAACACGTGCTCCACATGCATGGCGGGCAGTTACTAGTAGCGAAGTAAGTAAAGAATTTTAAGTACAGCTGGAGGAATTTCATTTTTAATAAACGAAAGTTGGCACTCGAGTTTGTACATCTCATGTCTATAGCGTCCGATGAGTGGTCAGCGCGGCGGAATGCCACGCCAAGGGGCCGGGTTCGATTCCTGGCTGAGGCATCCCCATCTCCGACGTGCAAGTGGCCCACTGTGGCGTCGACATCAATAAGTGCTTGCCCTCGGCGGCCGAACTTCCCCGAATGGGGGACTCCTGGCCCACAATGCCATACCTTCATTTCTATTTCAGATTTGGCACCAGTCGAATAAGAGTGGCGCTGTGAGGATTAAAGTGAGGTTTGATCATACAGCGTGGTCCATTGATCGTGACCGGGCCAAATATCTCACGAAACAAGCATCAAACAAAAAAATACAAAGAACGAAACTCGTCTAGCTTGAAGGGGGATACCAGATGTCGCTATGGTTGGACCGCTAGATGGCGCTGCCACAGGTAAAACGGATATCAACTGCGTTTTTTAAAATAGGAACCCCCATCTTTTATTACATATTCGTGTAGTACGTAAAGAAATACGAAAGTTTTAGTTGGACCGCTTTTTTCGCTTCGTGATAGATGGCGCTGTAATAGTCACAAACGTATAAGTGCGTGGTATCACGGAACATTCCGCCAGTCCGGACGGTATTTGGTTCGTGATACATTACCCATGTTAAAATGGACCGTTTACCAATTGCGGAAAAGTTCAAATGGTTCAAATAGCTCTGAGCACTATGCGACTTAACATCCATGGTCATCAGTCCCCTAGAACTTAGAACTACTTAAACCTAACTAACCTAAGGACAAAACCCAGTCATCGCGAGGCAGAGAAAATCCCTGACCCCGCCGGGAATCGAACCCGGGAACCCGGGCGCGGGAAGCGAGAACTCTACCGCACGACCACGAGCTGCGGACTTGCGGAAAAGGTCGATATCGTGTTTATGTATGGCTATTGTGATCAAAATGCCCAACGGGGGTGTGCTGTGTATGGTGCTCTGTATCCTGGACGACATCATCCAAGTGTCCGGACCGTTCGCCGAATAGTTACGTTATTTAAGGAAACAGTAAGTGTTCAGCCACATGTGAAACGTCAGCCACGAGCTGCAAGAAATGATGATGCCCAACTAGGTGTTTTAGCTGCTGTCGCGGCTAATCCGCACATCAGTAGCAGACAAATTGCGCGAGAATCGGGAATCTCAAAAACTTCGGTGTTGGGAATGCTACATCAACATCGATTACACCCGTACCATATTTCTATGCACCAGGAATTGCATGGCGACGACTTTGAACGTCGTGTACAGTTCTGCCACTGGGCACAAGAGAAATTACGGGACGATGACAGATTTTTTGCACGCGTTCTATTTAGCGACGAAGCGTCATTCACCAACAGCGGTAACGTAAACCGGCATAATATGCACCATTCGGCAACTGAAAATGCACGATGGCTGCGACAAGTGGAACATCAGCGATCTTGGCGGCTTAATGTATGGTGCGGCATTATGGGAGGAAGGTTAATTGGTCCCCATTTTATCGCTGGCAATCTAAATGGTGCAATGTATGGTGATTTCCTACGTAATGTTCTACCGATGTTACCACAAGATGTTTCACTGCATGACAGAATGGCGATGTACTTCCAACATGATGGATGTCCGGCACGTAGCTCGCGTGCGGTTGAAGCGGTATTGGATAGCATATTTCATGACAGATGGATTGGTCGTCGAAGCACCATACCGTGGCCCGCACTTTCGCCGGATCTGACGTCCCCGGATTTCTTTCTGTGGGGAAAGTTGAAGGATATTTGGTATCGTGATCCACCGACAACGCCTGACAATATGTGTCAGCGCATTGTCAATGCATGTGCCAACATTACGGAAGGCGAACTACTCGCTGCTGAGAGGAATGTCGTTACACGTATTGCCAAATGCATCGAGGTTGACGGACATCATTTTGAGCATTTATTGCATTAATTTGGTGTTTACAGGTAATCACGCTGTAACATCAGAAATGGCAACTTCACAAAGGTACATGTATCGCATTGGAACGACGGAAGTAAAATGTTCAAATTTACCTACGTTCTGTATTTTAATTTAAAAAAAACCTACCTGTTACCAACTGTTCGTCTAAAATTGTGAGCCATATGCTTGTATTACAGCGCCATGTATCACAAAGCGAAAAAAGTGGTCAACTAAAACATTCATATTTCTTTACGTACTACACGAATATGCAATAATAAATGGGCGTTCCTGTTTAAAAAATCGATATCCGATTGTCCTATGGCAGCGCCATCTAGCGGGCCAACCACAGCGCCATTTCGTTTCCCCCTTCAAGCTAGACAAGTTTCGTCCTTTGTAGTTTTTTCGTTTGACGCTTATTTCGTGAGATATTTGGCCCGGTCACGAACAATGGACCACCCTGTTTTCTCGCTGTAAATGTCGTGAGCATTAGCTATCTTTGAGACTGGACGTGGTGAGTCGATGTTTCTCAAGAACGCGTTTAAGGCGACAAAGACGCCATTACCAACACCTCTCTGAGTTTGAACAAGGTCGTGCAATAGCGCTACGAGAAGCTGGATGTTTCTTCTGCGATACTGCAGAAAGATTTGGCAGGAATGAAAACACTGTACATGAATGCTGGTAGCGCTACTCACGGGAATGTAGGATCGCAAGAAGACCGGGCTCTGAACGACCGTGTCGCATTACCAGGAAGGAAAACCATCGTGTTCTGCGGATGGCCCTGGTGCATCGTACTGCATCTGTAGCAGCAATCTGAGCATCAGTCGGCACAACAGTGACGCAACGCACTGTTACAAATCGGTCACTGCAAGGAATTGTAGAATTTTAGAACGTGTTTTATGCTCGCGTCTCATGTCATTACTGGAAACCCAGAATCTACTCTGTAGGAATCAACATGGATTCCGTAAACAGCGATCGTGTGAGACCCAACTCGCTTTGTTTGTTCATGAGACCCAGAAAATATTAGATACAGGCTCCCAGGTAGATGCCATTTTCCTTGACTTCCGGAAGGCGTTCTATACAGTTCCGCACTGTCGCCTGGATTGAAGAGTTTTTAGCAAACAGAACACATTATGTTGTTCTTAATGGAGAGACGTCTACACACGTTGAAGTAACCTCTGGCGTGCCACAGGGCAGTGTTATGGGACCATTGCTTTTCACAATATACAGGGTGAGTCACCTAACGTTACCGCTGCATATATTTCGTAAACCACATCAAATACTGACGAATCGATTCCACAGACCGAACGTGAGGAGAGGGGCTAGTGTAATTGGTTAATACAAACCATAAAACAATGCACGGAAGTATGTTTTTTAACACAAACCTACGTTTTTTTAAATGGAACGCCGTTAGTTTTGATAGCACATCTGAACATATAAACAAATACGTAATCAGTGCCGTTTGTTGCATTGTAAAATGTTAATTACATCCGGAGATATTGTAACCTAAAGTTGACGCTTGAGTACCACTCCTCCGCTGTTCGATCGTGTGTATCGGAGATGGCTCTGAGCACTATGGGACTTAACATCTATGGTCATCAGTCCCCTAGAACTTAGAACTACTTAAACCCAACTAACCTAAGGACAGCACACAACACCCAGTCATCACGAGGCAGAGGATATCCCTGACCCCGCCGGGAATCGAACCCGGGAACCCGGGCGTGGGAAGCGAGAACGCTACCGCACGACCACGAGATGCGTGTATCGGAGAGCACCGGTTTACGTAGAGATCCAAAGGGAATGGTGCCAGGACGTCATGTTACGGCTGAAACTGTGCGCAATAGGCTGCATGATGAGCAACTTCACTCCCGACGTCCACGGCGAGGTCCATCTTTGCAGCCACGACACCATTCAGCACTGTACAGATGGTCCCAACAACATGCCGAATGGACCGCTCAGGATTGGCATCACGTTCTCTTCACCGACGAGTGTCGCATATGCCTTCAACCAATCATCGGAGACGTGTTTGGAGGCAACCCGGTCAGGCTGAACGCCTTAGACACACTGTCCAGCGAGTACAGCAAGGTGGGGGTTCCCTGCTGTTTTGGGGTGGCATTATGTGGGGCCGTCGTACGCCGCTGGTGGTCATGGAAAGCGTAGTAATGGCTGTACACGATACGTGAATGCCATCCTCCGACCGATAGTGCAACTATATCGGCTGCATATTGTCGAGGCATTCGTCTTCATGGACGACAATTCTTGTTCCCATCGCGCACATCTTGTGAATGACTTCCTTGAGGATAACGACATCGCTCGACTAGAGTGGCCAGCATGTTCTCCAGACATGAACCCTATCGAACACGCCTGGGATAGATTTAAATGGGTGACCCACCAACCACTGTCAGGGATTTATGTCAAATCGAGTACAAATGTATTCCCAAATATAATTACTCTACATTAATAATTTTTAAGTGTTTTTTTTCAGTCAGTGAATGTTTGTGAAATATTTGGCCGTTTGTGAGGCTTTTAGCCGTGTTTGTCAAACATAGAGCGTGTTTGATGTGTTCGGCAGAAATTTTAGTTGATGGCAGATATGACAAGACGGCGAAAGTTGTTTGTGTTGATATTCCGCCTCGCTCATTCGCACTTTACAATTATCTCATCGTGTAGTAAGATTCCACCACGATATAAATTAACACTGCCAGTTACCAAAATGGTAAACATGCCATGTCATCCCATCCACGTATTTCGCAGGAATAAGTTAAGAAGAACATCAATATTCTTCCCACTACGTGTAAGTAGGAATGCAATAAAACAAAATAAAATTCAAAGTTTCCGGTTTTTCACGGGCGACGTATATGTTCCCACGTTGTGCTGTTTCAATGAACTGTCATTAGAGGATCAGGTAGAAGAGAATAAATTTTCGGTCAGTTCCTTTCCAGTAACTGGAAAAATTTGAATGTTAACGCAGAGAAAGATGATGTAGCGATCAAGTTGTCAGCGTAATCTTTCCTTTAGCAGATTTTCACGGGGGTATTTCTCTCTTCTCAACTTCAACCATTCCCTGGACCACCGTCTTGTTTTGCTTTTCACGTTTATACGCAGTGCTGAATTTGTAGCAGGTGGAAGGCTCAGCTCTGAGACAACCTCTCCGGACAGGGAACACACCAGTCTCTACCCTCTCACTTATCGGATGCAGTTTGCTTAGCACGTCACAGCTGCAGTCCAGGAATGTTGCTCGATTTGGGGTGCTACCAACACATTCGCGCCTTGTCCGTGACAACAGGTTTCAAACCGGCTGGGAATTGCCTCTGTCGGTGAATGCAGGTCCAGCTCAACCAGTTTCTTGACTGTGAGAGCACCTTGAAAAGAGCTGCATGCAGTGGGCGTTTGCAGTCGGATATCTCGTAGAAAGACACAGCTAGCGGCAGCATGTGGATGATGCTCACCTTCAGAAGCTGGGCAGAAGCTGACGAGTGAAAATTTTCGATCATTAGCAACGGTGTGAGGCGTCGGGTGAACCGGCGGTGGAATGAAGCATTTCAGTTGCTACATATGGAAGATCCTTCTCGCACCGAGGTGGTGCTGTGCTACTTTATGGTGTTTATGGTACCGTCAGCTCGTACCAGCCATTCGAGTTACGCTGAATATAAACCAGGCTGCTGGCTCGAACGTTGTCGCCGAATGGCTTTTACACTTGCCGCGTATCTCCGTGATTCGCGATCGGAACAGGGAAGAGGCGTGGACCAGAGAGTAGGACTAGAAGTGCCCTCCGCCGCACACCGTCAGACAGTGCGCGGTGTTCACGCAGCAGTGGAGGAGTGTACGGTGAACACTCTCGTGTTCCGAAATGAGGACCGTCGCCGCCACATGTGTGCACAGGTGTATGGGAACCGCTCCTTAGTTTCCTGTATGGTCCTTTCCCTTGCGGCTACTCATTATATACACTACTGAAAATGAAAATTGCTACACCACGAAGATGACGTGCTACTGACGCGAAATTTAACCGACAGGAAGAAGGGGCTGTGATATGCAAATGATTATCTTTTCAGAACATTGTGGCGACACCTACAAAGCCGGTCGCAGTGGCCGTGCGGTTAAAGGCGCTGCAGTCTGGAACCGCAAGACCGCTACGGTCTCAGGTTCGAATCCTGCCTCGGGCATGGATGTTTTTGATGTCCTTAGTTAGGTTTAACTAGTTCTAAGTTCTAGGGGACTAATGACCTCAGCAGTTGAGTCCCATAGTGCTCAGAGCTATTTGAACCATTTTGACACCTACAACGTGCTGACATGAGGAAAGTTTCCAACCGATTTCTCATACACGAACAACAGTTGACCGCCGTTGCCTGGTGAAACGTTGTTGTGATGCCTCGTGTAAGGAGGAGAATTGTGTACCATCACGTTTCCGAGTTTGATAAAGGTCGGATTGTAGCCTATCGCGATTGCGCCACATTGCTGCTAGCGTTGGTCGAGACCCAATGACTGTAGGCAGAATATGGAATCGGTGGGTTCAGGAGGGTAATACGGAACGCCGTGCTGGATCCCAACGGCCTCGTATCACTAACAGTCGAGATGACAGGCATCTTATCCGCATGGCTGTAACGGATCGTGCAGCCACGTCTCGATCCCTGAGTCAACAGATGGGGACGTTTGCAAGACAACAACCATCTGCACCAACAGTTCGACGACGTTTACAGCAGTATGGACTATCAGCTCGGAGGCCATGTCTGGGGTTACCCCTGACGCTGCATCACAGACAGGAGCGCCTGCGATGGTGTACTCAACGACGAACCTTCGTGCACGAATGGCAAACGTCACTTTTCGCATGAATCCAAGTTCTGTTTGCAGCATCATGATGGTCGCATCCGTGTTTGCCGACATCGCGGTGATCGCAAATTGGAAGCGTGTATTCGTCATCGCCATACTGGCGTATCACCCGGCAGGATGGTATGGGGTGCCATTGGTTACACGTCTCGGTCACCTCTTGTTCCCATTGACGGCACTCTGAACAGTGGACGTTACACTTCAGATGTGTTACGACCCGTGGCTGTACCCTTCATTCGATCCCTGCGAAACCCTACATTTCAACAGGATAACGAACGACCGCACGTTGCAGGTCCCGTACGGGCCTTTCTGGATACAGATAATATTCGACTGCTGCCCTGGCCAGCACATTCTCCAGATATCTCATCACTGAAAATGTCTGGTCAATGGTGGCCAAGCAACTGGCTCGTCAAAATACGCCAGTTACTACTCTTCATGCCGGCCGAAGTGGCCGTGCGGTTAAAGGCGCTGCAGTCTGGAACCGCAAGACCGCTACGGTTGCAGGTTCGAATCCTGCCTCGGGCATGGATGTTTGTGATGTCCTTAGGTTAGTTAGGTTTAACTAGTTCTAAGTTCTAGGGGACTATTGACCTCAGCAGTTGAGTCCCATAGTGCTCAGAGCCATTTGTACCATTTTGAACTACTCTTCATGAACTGCGGTATCGTGTTGAAGCTGCATGGGCAGCTGTACCTGTACGCGCCACCCAAGCTGTGTTTGAATCAATGCCCAGGCGTATCAAGGTCGTTATTATGGCCAGAGGTGGTTGTTCTGGGTACTGAATTCTCAGGATCTATGCAACCAAATTGCGTGAAAAGGTAATCACATCCCAGTTCTAGTATAATATATCTGTCTAATGAATACCCTGTTATCATCTGCATTTCTTATTGGTGTAGAAATTTTAATGGCCAGTAGAGTATATTCACAGAGAAACACCTAGTCCTTGTATATATTCAATGGATTTTTGGGATGCCATGAGGAACTCTTCAAAGTCCCCACTGACTGCTCTGGGACTGCATTCATCTCTGATGTGTTGGATGGTCTGCTTAGGCGCTCCGCAGGCACATACTGGCGAAGAAAGCAGTCCGTATTTGAAGAGTGAGTCAGCAAGTCTTCCATGGCCAGTTCTTAGACGGTTCAGTGTTGACCAGATCTTGCGGGGCAGATCAAACCCAGGAACTGCCTAAGTAATACAAGGCATTAGGTGGCAAGTTGTTGGGGCATTTTGGAGCCATTCTCTTCTCCAAGAGTTGATGTCAGTCCCAGTGAGGCTGTCAAGAGGAGGATGTGTTGAACGGAGCCACTTGATACTGAGATCAGGTATATCGATGTGTACCAGTAGTTCAGGGTTTGCTTCGATCCTGTTGTATTACCTGACCAAAGCTGCTTCTCGTCGCATTTTTGGGGTGGTATATGACTCAGGACAGGTTGCCATATGTTAGGTGTAGACCTAACGGTTCCTGAAAGAATGCACATGGTGTTGTTAAGTTCGACATCGATTTTGTTCACGTTGTTGTTGTTGTTGTTGTACTCGTAACTAACAGGAAATGGGAATCAGTTCTTTTTTATTGCTTACATATGTTGTTGTTGTGGTCTTCAGTCCTGAGACTGGTTTGATGCAGCTCACCATGCTACTCTATCCTGCGCAAGCTTATTCATCTCCCAGTACCTACTGCAACCTACATCTTTCTGAATCTGTTTAGCGTATTCATCTCTTGGTCTCCCTCTACGATTTATACCCTCCACGCTGCCCTCCAATACTAAACTGGTGATCCCTTGATGCCTCAGAACGTGTCCTACCAACCGATCCCTTCTTCTAGTTAAGCTGTGCCACAAACTTCTCTTCTACCCAATTCTATTCAATACCTCCTCATTAGTTATATGATCTACCCATCTAATCTTCAGCATTCTTCTGTAGCACCACATTTCGGAAGCTTCTATTCTCTTCTTGTCCAAACTAGTTATCGTCCACATTTCACTTCCATACATGGCTACGCTCCATACAAATACTTTCATAAACGCCTTCCTGACACTTAAATCAATACTCGATGTTAGCAAATTTCTCTTCTTCAGAAACGCTTTCCTTGCCATTGCCAGTCTACATTTTATATCCTCTCTACTTCGACCATCATCAGTTATTTTGCTCCCCAAATAGCAAAACTCCTTTCCTACTTTAAGTGTCTCATTTCCTAATGTAATTCCCTCAGCATCTCCCGACTTAATTCGACTACATTGCATTATCCTCGTTTTGCTTTTGTTGATGTTCATCTTATACCCTCCTTTCGTGACACTGTGATACACTTTACTGTATGATTTTGTTCACATGGCTACTGTTTAGCCATACTGTTGCACAGTACTCCGCCGCAGAGTGTACCAGGCTCAGCGCAGACGTCCTCAGAGTTGTTGCCGTTGATCCCCAGGTAGTTCTGCAGAGCTTATGGATGAGGTTGTTTCTTGTTCTCACCTTGGCAGCTGTTTTTGTAAGGTGTGACTCAGATGAGGAGTTTCGGCCGAAAGTGACCTCTAGGTACCTTGGCTCCTTGTTGTGGTTGAGGTGTGTGTCGTCAAAGTATACTTCTAGAGCTCTGTCGGCTTCTCTGTTATTGAGATGGAAGCAAGTTACTTACGTCTTCGTAGCATTGGGTCGAAGCCTCCATTTACAGAAGTATGCTGCCAGGGCAGACAGATCTGATGTCAGGGTTTCTTCCATTGTACCAAAATCGGTGTGCCTTGTTGCAATGGCTCAGTCGTTAGAGTAGCCAAATTTCGTACAAGCTGTTTCTGGCATGTCAGCAATGTACAGGCTGGAAAGCAGTGGAATTAACACTGAGCATTGAGGTAAGCCATTTTGAAGGAATTTCTGGCTGTTGACTTTGTTTCCCATGATGACCTGGAATCCTCTGTTACCAATCATGTTGCCCGTGGTGTCACCGCCAGACACCACACTTGCTAGGTGGTAGCCTTTAAATCGGCCGCGGTCCGTTAGTATACGTCGGACCCGCGTGTCGCCACTATCAGTGATTGCAGACCGAGCGCCGCCACACGGCAGGTCTAGTCTAGTCTAGAGAGACTTCCTAGCACTCGCCCCAGTTGTACAGCCGACTTTGCTAGCGATGGTTCACTGACAAAATACGCTCTCATTTGCCGAGACGATAGTTAGCATAGCCTTCAGCTACGTCATTTGCTACGACCTAGCAAGGCGCCATTGGTTCAAATGGCTCTGAGCACTATGGGACTTAACAGCTGTGGTCATCAGTCCCCTAGAACTTATAACTACTTAAACCTAACTAACCTAAGGACAACACACAAATCCATGCCCGAGGCAGGATTCGAACCTGCGACCGTAGCAGTCGCGCGGTTCCGGACTGCGCGCCTAGAACCGCGAGACCACCGCGGCCGGCCAAGGCGCCATTACCAGTTACTATTGATGCAATAAAACATGTACCGTCAAGAGCGATGTTCACCAATTATGGATTAAAGTTAAGTATTCCAGCAGCTACGTACGTTTTTTGCTAGTATATTTTCCTTGACCTGTTCCAGACCTCACGCCAGCCTGCGTGAGCTTAAACGCGTGCCTTTCGGCTTCCTCATAGTGGGTTGGCTGTCTTGCCAATCCACAACATTACCAATAAGCTTTGTCAATTTTTGACAAGGAATTATTTGCATCAGTTTAGACCTTGTCACCAGGCAGTACCTTAGGCTGATGACAAGTCAATGAGGGCCACATGTTTTTATTTTCTTTTGGAATCCCGCTCCAATACGTGCTGTAAGGGCCAGGACTTGGTTTGCAGAGCTTCGGTTGGGACGAAAGCCGGCTTGTTCTTTTGGGATGGTCGTGAATATTGTCCGACCGATGGGTCTAGTTTAGCAGGGGATACAACCCGTCGGCTTTGACCAATGACGTCAGAATTGGTCACAGAGCATGTATTACAAAGAAGAAAGAGTTGAGAAGAATATTCAGAAACAAAGGAATGCGAGAGAGAAAAACTGTACTTCACTTATACAGGGTGTTACAAAAAGGTACGGCCAAACTTTCAGGAAACATTCCTCACACACAAATAAAGAAAAGATGTTATGTGAGCATGTGTCCGGAAACGCTTAATTTCCATGTTAGAGCTCATTTTAGTTTCGTTCTTCCACCTACGCTCAATAAGCACGTTATCATGATTTCATACGGGATACTCTACCTGTGCTGCTAGAACATGTGCCTTTACAAGTACGACACAACATGTGGTTCATGCACGATGGAGCTCCTGCACATTTCAGTCGAAGTGTTCGTACCCTTCTCAACAACAGATTCGGTGACCGATGGATTGGTAGAGGCGGATCAATTCCGTGGTCTCCACGCTCTCCTGACCTCAACCCTCTTGACTTTCATTTATGGGGGCATTTGAAAGCTCTTGTCTACGCAACCCCGGTACCTAATGTAGACTCGTGGTCGTATTGTGGACGGCTGTGATACAATACGCCATTCTCCAGGGCTGCATCAGCGCATCAGGGATTCCATGCGACGGAGGGTCGATGCATGTATCCTCGCTAACGGAGGACATTTTGAACATTTCCTGTAACAAAATGTTTGAAGTCACGCTGGTACGTTCTGTTGCTGTGTGTTTCCATTCCATGATTAATGTGATTTGAAGAGAAGTAATAAAATGAGCTCCAACATGGAAAGTAAGCGTTTCCGGACACATGTCCACATAACATATTTTCTTTCTTTGTGTGTGAGGAATGTTTCCTGAAAGTTTGGCCGTACCTTTTTGTAACACCCTCTATAAGTGTCAGTAGTATTTTCACGTTAACGATATCGGGTGTTTATATCTTAGTATTTCTCTGCAAAATACAATGAAAAGAAATGAATGAAATATATTACTGGCAAAGAATACATCACGTTACATGTATGTCAGTTGTATCTCGAAACTCTTTCGAACTATATTGCTTAAGTGCAGTACGGGATACAAGTTTAGCGTACGTCGATTTCTTAGTTTTAAGTAGCACCGCTGTCCTGTTGTTCACTTGAACTGTGTATCGCCTGTTTCACTAAACCGTAAATGAAACACCCGATACAAATTAAAAGCTCATTCGAAGTGTGTTGCCTAAGTACAGTACGGAATACGAGTGTGTCGTAAGTCGATTTCTTCGTTTTCACTAGCATTACTGTCGTGTTCTTCACTTGAACGATGTATCCTCCGCTTCAGTAAACTCTAAATGAAACACGGGATACAAATTGTAGTTGTGTCGGGGGTTTCGCAAGTACACATTCGAAAATGTCGTACTGATACTAGAGCTGGAAAACGAAACAAGATCGACAGCTGTCAAATTTCTGTTACGTACTTCACAACACGAAAATACACATATTGGTGGAATAAAACAGTGAAATATGGCAAAGTAGTGAAATACACTGAAAGAAGCAAATGGAAAAGTGAACTTACCACACGGAAATATCGAGGAATAACGGAAGCTCGCCTAGAGAGACAGTGACGAAAATCACATACCCACACTCACAACAAACACAACATTACGAAACCTCTCTCTCTCTCTCTCTCTCTCTCTCTCTCTCCCCCCCCCCCTCCCTCCCTCCCTCTTCCACACACACGCACACACACACACACACACACACACACACACACACACACACGCACACACACATACTCATTCATTAACCCCACTTCCCTCCCCCCCCCCCCCCCTCCACCTCTGTGAAATTAACTGAGATTTTTGGGACAGTACACTCTGCCAAGAAGTTTAGTAAAACATTTAAATGGGCAGTATGTCCGTGGAATACTTTGTCCCCATGAATACTCATCTAGGTGGATTTGTTAGTGCAGGTGCCTGTCGATAGAGATCTAAATTCAATGTTGTGGTTCACTACTAGATGTCGATAACCCCTATCCCTTAAATCCCTATATGAAGTGTTGTGACTTGGCAAGACAGCCAAGCCTCTATGAGGAAGCCGAAAGGCACGCGTTTAAGCTCACGCAGGCTGCTGTGAGGTCTGGAACAGTTAAAGGGATTGAGACTGGCAAATAAAGTACGTAGCTGATGGAATACTTTAATCCATAATTGGTGAACATCGGTCTGACGGTACATGCACCACAAGATAAATAGCAAATGATAATGGCGCCTTTCTAGGTCGTAGCAAATGACGTAGCTGAAGGCTATGCTAACTATCGTCTCGGCAAATGAGAGCGTAATTTGTCAGTGAACCATCGCTAGCAAAGTCGGCTGTACAACTGGGGCGAGTGCTAGGAAGTGTCTCTAGACCTGCCGTGTGGCGGCGCTCGGTCTGCAATCACTGACAGTGGCGACACGCGGGTCCGACGTATACTAACGGACCGCGGCCGATTTAAAGACTACTACCTAGCAAGTATGGTGTGGTGTGGTGTCGTATGCGACGAGGTGGGGAGCCTAGCAACAGGCGAGGCTGTGCCACCCGCACCCTGCCATTCGGTCCGAGGGGAGCTAGGAAACGCCTGAAAACCTAGTCCAGGGTGCACGCCAACATGCGGTGTACGCGCCGGTAGAGAGACAGGAGGGGCCGAAGGGTCGACCTCCATCGGGTCGGGGCACCCGACGGGCGAAGACGCCATGTGGTCCGGAGCGGGCAAGAAGTCCATGGCGGGGGACAACGGGTCACGGGAAGCGATCGGCGGCGCGTGACCCAGGGAGGCGCCTGGCGGTTGCAGCGCCACGTCCACTGCGGGCGTCGCCGGCGGGAGAACAGGCGGCGGCGGTGGCGGCGGCGGCGGCGGCGGCGCGTCACCATGGGGCAAAATGGAAGGCATCTTCGGTAACACCTGGGGCTGAGGCGAGCCAGTAGATGGGTCCCCAGGGCGCTGACCGGACGGCACCGTCGCTGAAAGCAGACGGGGAGCGGCAGATCCCGTGCGACGACAGAGGCGCAGCTGATTGAGGTGCCGACGCACCTCACCAGAGGCCCCCAAAACCAAATACATAGCGCGGCCGAGGCAGCGAAGAATGCGCCCTGCGAGCCAACGCCGTGAACCTCGATAGTTGCGATAGTATACAACGTCGCCTGGGGCAAATGCAGGTGGCTGCCGCTGCACAGGAACCTGATGCGGCAGATGCAGCAAAGACATCAAGGTTCGATGGCGACGACCGTGGAGCAACTCAGCCAGCGAGCGACTATCTCGGGGCTGAGAGCGATACGAGGACAAAAAGAGCAATAACGCGTCCTCCCGAGAATGCGACTCTTTCAACTTCAACATCTGTGACTTGAAAGTCCTGACCAATCGTTCAGCGGCACCGTTTTACTGAGGCAAAAACGGCGCGGAAGTCAGATGTTGAATACCATTGGCCTTGCAGAATGACTGAAATTCTGCAGACATGAATTGCGGGCCATTGTCGGAAACAATAGTCTGTGGAGGACCTTCAATGCAAAAGATAGCAGACAACGCTTGGATTGTGGCAGAAGATGTCGTGGAAGACATCCGGACAACAAAAGGAAAATTACTGAAGGAATCGACCAGAACCAACCATCGAGCATTCCAGAAGGGACCTGCAAAATCGATGTGTAAGCGTTGCCAAGGGGTAGTGGCTTTCGGCCATGCAAAGAATTTCCGCGGTGGTGCTGATTGTTGTTCGGCACACACCATGCAAGAAGAGCACATATTCGTAATCGCAGCATCGATTCCGAACCAAGTACAGTGCTGACGAGCAAGTTATTTCGTTCGCACTATACCCCAATGTCCGTGGTGGAGAAGCTGTAAGACAGAGGACTGTAACGAACGTGGGACCACGACCCTGGACTGATCATTATCAGAACGCAACAGCAAAACACCACGTTGTACAAAAAGTCTCTCCTTGTGAGCAAAAAATCGGCGAACCAACGGATCCCCGATCCGTGACTTTGACAAGGGCCACTACGTAGCAACAAAACGCAGAACGGTAGCAAGGACAGGGTCAGCAGCTGTGGCTGTAGCTACACGACTAAAATCAATCGGAAACGATTCGACCACGTCATCGGTTTCCGAATCAATGAACATGCAAGCAAGTTCGGAGGAATCGAATGCTCTATCCTCAGCAACAGGCAAACGGGACAACGCATCAGCGTTTCCGTGCTTAACAGTGGACCGATACAAGATATCGTAGCGGTACTGCGAGAATAAAATAGACCAGCGAATGAATTTCTGCGCTGTACGTGGAGGTACAGGCTTGTTCGGATGAAAAAGGGATGTCAAAGGTTTGCGGTCTGTGATGATGGTAAAGTGACGACCATACAAGAAATCATGAAACTTAGTAACACCAAATACGAGAGCCAAAGCTTCTTTCTCGATCTATGAACAATTTCTTTGCGCAGACGAGAGCAATTTGGACGCAAAGGCAATAGGGCGATCGTGCGAACCATGTTTGTGCGCAAGCACAGCACCGATCCCGAAATCCGATGCATCTACCATCAACAAAAGGGGTTTCTGGGGATCGAATGGCGTAAGGCAAGTATTAGAAAGCAACGCCGATTTCAACTGGCGAAAGGCGCGTTCGCATTCCGTCGTCCAGACGAACGGAACACCTTTACGGCGTAAGCGATGAAGCGGAGCTGAAATGGAAGAGGCGTGGCGCATATAGCGATGATAGTAATTTATTTTTCCCAGCACACTCTGTAGCTGCTTCAAATTCTGCGGCGAAGGCAAGTCTTGTATGGCACGGAGGCGCTCTAGACTGGGATGTATGCCTTGGGCATTGAGTACGTGTCCCAGATAAGGTAAGTCACGAGCAAAAAACACACATTTGTCCTTCCGCAAGCGAAGACCATTTTGTCGCAAGACCTGAAATAATGTCCTGAGATTGGCTAAATGTTCTTCTTCCGTCTTTCCGGAGATCACTATATCGTCCAGATAGTTTGTTGCAGTAGGGACCGACGCACAAACAGTTTGTAAAGATTGCTGAAACAATGCAGGGGCCGATGCACACCCGAATGGCAGTCGTTTGAATCGATACAAACCAAGATGAGTGTTAACCACCAAAACGCGCTGAGATTCTTCGTCCACCGGTATTTGCAAGTACGCATCTGCTAGGTCCAGCTTCGAAAAATATTTACCCGGGCACAGTTTGTCAAAAAGATCTTCCGGGCGGGGTAAAGGGAAAAGTTGCAGTCACCAGTTGGGGATTCACTGTTGCCTTGAAGTCCACACAAATCTCAATTTTCCGGAAGGTTTTTGCAAAATTACTAAGGGTGATGCCCAGAGGGAAGCCTGCACACGTTCAATTACACCTTGTGATTCCAAATCGTGTAATGTTCTTGCGACCTCATCACGCAATGCGTGGGGAACATTGCGCGCTCTGAAAAACTTCGGTTGCGCATTCGCCTTCAGTTCCCAATGTGCTTTATAGTTCTTAGCGCAACCGAGGCCCGGTGCAAAAATGTCTGCAAATTCATCACATTGACGAGAAACGCTGTCTGAAGGCACAGTCTGGTTCACTGATAGGACCTGATTGACTATAGACAAGTTAAACAACTGAAATAAATCGAAACCAAACAAGTTCACTGCAGAAGAAGAACGAAGGACGTAAAATGACACAAGTTTTGTTTGTCCCTTGTATGTTGCAAGAAGGCTGCACTGTCCTAACACAGGGATCGCTTGTCCTGAATAACTACTCAACATTTGCGGCACGTAATGGAGGTGTGCCCAGCTGTTTGTACGTGTCGTGATTGAGTAGTGAAACTGCAGCTCCGGTATCGAGCTGGAACGGTATCGCTTTGCCGTTAATGTCCAAGTCCACAAAAAGTTTATTGTCCTGCTGACGACAAGAGCGACTGTCTCGTGCAACGTGAAGTGACACTGGTACAGAATCACTTGCGACTTGGCGGGATTTCCGTCGATGTCGACGCACACTTTTTGTGGGACGAACATAGTCACTGTGAGAGAGAGTAGCACTGGGCGGAGTGGAATGAACTACATGAATTTCCATGGGCGAAGTGTCGCGAGCCTGAGTATCCTTGGTTCGATTCCGATTCCGGCGTGAAGCAAAGGGCCTGGAATGGTGTTGAGCTTCTGATCGGAGCTTTTTCTAGCAAACATTTTGAACATGTCCCTTTTTATTCCAGAAAAAGCAAATAGCCTTGCGTGACAGGCAATTCTCACGCGACTGTCTAGTAGCACACTGCGGGCATGATTTCACTGCATTTGCTTGCTGGCGCAGTACACATGGCTGAGAGCCAGGCGGCTTTGGCGCGGCCGGGCGCGAGGACTGTTTACTGTTCCGTGCAGCTCGCCCGGCGGGCCGGTTAACCTGACACACGGGTGGCGAAGTTTCAAATGATTCCTGAGCAAAGTCAAGTGTGTACTGCCGATCCAATATGTCCATCACTTGTTGAAGGGAGGGATTGACTAGTTTCAAAATCTGTTCCCGTATACTAACATCAGAAACGTTCTGTGCAATTGCATCACGTACAATAGTATCTGAATAAGGGAGTCCACATTGACACTCAAAAGCACAATCCCTAGTAAGGCCTTGCAAGGTTGCAACCCACTCCCGATTAGACTGACTGGCCATACGTTTTGTACGAAAGAAGGTATACCTTTTTGCAACAACATTGACTGATTCTTTGAAATATGCATCTAATGCAGACAAAATTTCTTCATAGGACAGAGTTGCTACGTCGCGTTGGGGAAATAATTTGACTATCACATGGTACGTGGACACGCCGACACACAATAATAAGAATGGCTGCCGCTCGTTACCTTGAATTCTGTAGGCGGCGAGATGGAATCCAAATTAGGGTGACCACTCCGTCCAGCTTTCCAGTGCCATATCAAAAGGACGAAAAGGTGGAGCAACTGCGTGTTGTGGCTGCATGAGCGGTGGAGAGGCGGCTGCTGCATCATTTTGCATTGCACGTTGACCCTGGACGAGCTGTCCAAGGGCATCCAATAAGGCCTGTGTCTGCTGATTCTGCAAGCGATAAAATTCGGACAGTACATCTGGAGATTGTGGCGAAGCCATGACACAAATAAATCAGGAAAATCAATACGAACGCAAAATTCTCGTCGCCAAACCGTTGTGACTTGGCAAGACAGCCAAGCCACTATGAGGAAGCCAAAAGGCACGCGTTTAAGCTCATGCAGGCTGGCGTGAGGTCTGGAACACCTGATCTTCAATTAAGCTAACCAAAACTTCCTTACTTCTATTTGGTACTACTCTGAACACTACGTCGTCACAATGCTGACCTGAAACTACTGCCCCCCACACCCATAATCCCACCGGAGGTTCCCCCCTGTTGTACTTCCTTTTCCCAAAATGCGATTCGTCAATTTCGACCATAACACCCCCCACCCCACTTCCCCAACGGCCCCCTATATTTCATATATCCCCCACAAACTTCCCTACAAAACGAGTACCAGTCTACTGCCGTATCCTTACTCACACGACATTCATGCACACAGAGCCACACAGGATATTTTAAACACCAACACTATGTATTTTCATTATGTCTCTCAGGGTGAGCTTAGATTTATCGAACCACGTTCCCCTCCTAATAGATTGTGATAACCGGTCTCTGCAGAACTTCCATACAAATGAGTCGTGAGTACGGCGACTTGATATACTGGTGAGGCGCACTCACGACATCGGACGTATTCAGCAATAAGACCACACATTTGCAAGAAGCAAATTGTGGTCAAAATGTCTTCACCCATTGTTGTTGTTGTGGTCTTCAGTCCTGAGACTGGTTTGATGCAGCTCTCCATGTTACTCTATCCTGTGCAAGCTTCTTAATCTCCCAGTGCTTACTGCAATCTACATCTTTCTGAATCTGCTTAGTGTATTGATTTCTTGGTCTCCCTCTACGATTTTTACCCTCCACGCTGCCCTCCAATGCAAAATTTGTGATCCCTTGCTGCCTCAAAACATGTCCTACCAGCCGATCCCTTCTTCTAGTCAAGTTGTGCCACAAACTTCTCTTCTCCCCAATCCTATTCAATACCTCCTCATTAGTTACATGATCTACCCACCTTATCTTCAGCATTCTTCTGTAGCACCACATTTCGAAAGCTTCTATTCTCTTCTTGTCCAAACTGGTTATTGTCCATGTTTCACTTCCATACATGGCTACACTCCATACAAATACTTTCAGAAACGACTTCCTGACACTTAAATCATACTCGATGTTAACAAATTTCTCTTCTTCAGAAACGATTTCCTTGCCATTGCCAGTCTACATTTTATATCCTCTCTACTTCGACCATCATCAGTTATTTTACTCCCTAAATAGCAAAACTCCTTTACTACTTTAAGTGTCTCATTTCCTAATCTAATCCCCTCAGCATCACCCAATTTAATTCGACTACATTCCATTATCCTCGTTTTGCTTTTGTTGATGTTCATCTTATATCCTCCTTTCAAGACACTGTCCATTCCGTTCAACTGCTCTTCCAAGTCCTTTGCTGTCTCTGACAGAATTACAATGTCATCGGCAAACCTCAAAGTTTTTACTTCTTCTCCATGAATTTTAATACCTACTCCGAATTTTTCCTTTGTTTCCTTTACTGCTTGCTCAATATACAGATTGAATAACGTCGTGGAGAGGCTACAACCCTGTCTCACTCCTTTCCCAACCACTGCTTCCCTTTCATGCCCCTCGACTCTTATAACTGCCATCTGGTTTCTGTACAAATTGTAAATAGCCTTTCGCTCCCTGTATTTTACTCCTGCCACCTTCAGAATTTGAAAGAGAGTATTCCAGTTAACGTTGTCAAAAGCTTTCTCTAAGTCTATAAATGCTAGAAACGTAGGTTTGCCTTTTCTTAATCTTTCTTCTAAGATAAGTCGTAAGGTTAGTATTGCCTCACGTGTTCCAACATTTCTATGGAATCCAAACTGATCCTCCCCGAGGTCAGCTTCTACCAGTTTTTCCATCCGTCTGTAAAGAATTCGTTTTAGTATTTTGCAGCTGTGACTTATGAAACTGATAGTTCTGTAATTTTCACATCTGTCAACACCTGCTTCCTTTGGGATTGGAATTATTATATTCTTCTTGAAGTCTGAGGGTATTTCGCCTGTCTCATACATCTTGCTCACCAGATGGTAGAGTTTTGTCATGACTGGCTCTCTCAAGGCCATCAGTAGTTCTAATGGAATATTGTCTACTCCCGGGGCCTTGTTTCGACTCAGGTCTTTCAGTGCTCTGTCAAACTCTTCACGCAGTATCTTATCTCCCATTTCATCTTCATCTACATCCTCTTCCATTTCCATTATATTGTCCTCAAGTACATCGCCCTTGTATAAACCCTCTATATACTCCTTCCACCTTTCTGCCTTCCTTTCTTTGCTTAGAACTGGGTTCCCATCTGAGCTCTTGATAGTCATACAAGTGGTTCTCTTCTCTCCAAAGGCCTCTTTAATTTTCCTGTAGGCAGTAACTATCTTACCCCTAGTGAGACAAGCCTCTACATCCTTACATTTGTACTCTAGCCATCCCTGCTTAGCCATTTTGCACTTCCTGTCAATCTCATTTTTGAGACGTTTGTATTCCTTTTTGCCTGCTTCATTTACTGCATTTTTATATTTTCTCCTTTCATCAATTAAATTCAATATTTCTTCTGTTACCCAAGGATTTCTATTAGCCCTCGTCTTTTTACCTACTTGATCCTCTGCTGCCTTCACTACTTCATCCCTCAGAGCTACCCATTCTTCTTCTACTCTATTTCTTTCCCCCATTCCTGTCAATTGTTCCCTTATGCTCTCCCTGAAACTCTCTACAACCTCTTGTTCTTTCAGTTTATCCAAGTCCCATCTCCTTAAATTCCCGCCTTTTTGCAGTTTCTTCAGTTTCAATCTGCAGTTCATAACCAATAGATTGTGGTCAGAATCCACATCTGCCCCTGGAAATGTCTTACAATTTAAAACCTGGTTCCTAAATCTCTGTCTTACCATTATGTAATCTATCTGATACCTTTTAGTATCTCCAGGATTCTTCCAGGTATACAACCTTCTTTCATGATTCTTGAACCAAGTGTTAGCTATGATTAAGTTATGCTCTGTGCAAAATTCTAAAAGGCGGCTTCCTCTTTCATTTCTTCCCCCCAATCCATATTCACCTACTATGTTTCCTTCTCTCCCTTTTCCTACTGACGAATTCCAGTCACCCATGACTATTAAATTTTCGTCTCCCTTCACTACCTGAATAATTTCTTTTATCTCGTCATACATTTCATCAATTTCTTCATCATCTGCAGAGCTAGTTGGCATATAAACTTGTACTACTGTAGTAGGCATGGGCTTTGTGTCTATCTTGGCCACAATAATGCGTTCACTATGCTGTTTGTAGTAGCTAACCCGCACTCCTATTTTCCTATTCATTATTAAACCTACTCCTGCATTACCCTTATTTGATTTTGTATTTATAACCCTGTAATCACCTGAGCAAAAGTCTTGTTCCTCCTGCCACCGAACTTCACTAATTCCCACTATATCTAACTTTAACCTACCCATTTCCCTTTTTAAATTTTCTAACCTACCTGCCCGATTAAGGGATCTGACATTCCACGCTCCGATCCGTAGAATGCCAGTTTTCTTTCTCCTGATAACGATGTCCTCTTGAGTAGTCCCCGCCCGGAGATCCGAATGGGGGACTATTTTACCTCCGGAATATTTTACCCAAGAGGACGCCATCATCATTTAATCATACAGTAAAGCTGCATGTCCTTCACCGATGGCTTCTCTTAAATCGTCAAGATTCATTGGGATAGATAAATCCATTCCTATAAACAAAAATAAGACACTAAAAATTGTTCTACAATAAAAAACTAATTGTTGTGTACATAGTTCCGCGTAGTCTGCGCGTACACAACTTTCCCACTAGAGCGCGCACCGCTAAGCACAACAGCACAGGCGCAGTGCTCGTCCATCTCTGCACTACGAGATGGCGCTGCCTTAGAGACGGACCAAATTCTGCTTCTGCTCGAGGTATTATAACGAGTGTACAGACCTCTGATTAGTAAGTCTGCATTAGTCTATAGTCAAGTTTCAGTCTGCGCCTAATAAGATTATCACATTCCTGTACATAGCCATGAAGATAAATGATTAGACAATTTGTGAAGTATCAGAGATATGTGAGAAAAAGATTAACGTACCAAGACCAAAGGAACTTCATATTGCCAATTGTAAATAGCATCCAGAAACAAGTTACGTAATTTCTATGCTTTTTATTGTTTTAATAAATATGTGTGAAAATTAATCAAGTTCTGTTTAAAGTTGGTCACTGTCAATCTGCTACTCTAAGCGTGCAAGTGGCATTTCTATCGTCTGACCTAATGGCAGAACATAAACACGCCACGATAAGACCACGAGACATATTGCTGACACTCGCCTACTTCGTTAGAGCGACAAGTCAAATAATCTGATGGTGTGTGTACCGAAGGTCTTACAGTACGCACACCACACTAATACTCCAAATTACCTCAATATCATTACGAATAATATTAAGTACGTTTGAATAAGAAACAAACAATTAATTTAATTAAATCACACGTTGAATAATTTAAGGAATACCAAGCGATCGCTTTTAGATTCACATTCAATTATTTTAATGATATTGGAACACAGAACTGTTTTATTATCTATGACTCGAAGTGAAGACATTACTATCTCTGACTCAGGTATGACGTCATTGGTCAAAGCCGACGGGTTGTATCCCTTGCTTCACTAGACCCAAGACTTCCGTGTTGCTCGAGTGCGCAAACAAGCAGTCATCGAGTGCGGATCTGCTGTAACTTTCATGAATGGGCATAGAATTGTCAATTTACAATACCGCAGTTCACTTAAAAATTATTCTAAGGAACCACAGCCCGACTTTGGTGCAAACAAATCGTTCGCGAATTCTCAAATATCGGCGCGGAGTTTATGATACGAGGCTGGATATCGGGCGTTATCGTCGCGTGTGTGATTCATTAACATTAACTGCAATTTACGGACATTTGCTTGATAATAACTATCGAAGACTTATGTGAGTGGCATAGTAATCGTCTTGACGCTTAAAGCAAGAAACAAGCGATTTACTGTCGGGATACGACAAATATTAATCATTGCATAGTCAACTTGTTGATACGCTGCTTAGCAACTCAAAAAAAGACAGTGACAGAATTATGCTTATCCATTACGGATATTTTAGAACCGTGACTGTATATTGAATGTAAATAGGTTACACAGAACTGCAATCAGTCACTTGGTTGCAGTTCTGTATAACCTATTTAGTCATAAAATTACTGAATCGATCTTTTAAGTATCAATGGCCACTACACACACATCAGAAACTAATTGCTCCAACTGTGAGTGAATTCTGGATTGGATGAGTCTTTTATTTATTTCACTTAATTGGTATTAATAAATTTCTTTCAAGGTTGAAACTTCGTCAATGGTGTGTCGCTCATTCAGTTTTGTAGAACGATAGATAGTACTAACTACGCTACTATTTACAGTTTCTAACAACCCTACCAGAACAAAGGTCAAAATTTAATAATGATTGTGGTGTAGCTCACGCTGCTAAATACTGCATTTTCGGGCAACAACAAAGTAATTATGTGGCAGGTGTCATTAGAGCACAGTTAATAAAGGCATTTCATGTAATAATGAATAAACTAGGCACTCATCTTTTCGTGTTTCCCACGCTGGTCTCGTTGTAAAACCATGGCTCAATCGTCGAAAATCTAGGTGGTGATGATTCCAAGCTCGGATGCAAAGAGGCCTAGGTTTTAATTCTGCTATATTCAAAAGTTTTATAGATGTGTTTCACAAACCATTCTTGCAGATTAAACCTTTGATCTAGCACAATGGTGATGTAAAAAAATTATCAGCACTCCGAATTTAAGCTACACTTCCTTTTTATTGCTTTTGTTGCAATATCGCGTAACACAAAAAATTGGCTCTGAGCACTATGGGACTCAACTGCTGAGGTCATTAGTCCCCTAGAACTTAGAACTAGTTAAACCTAACTAACCTAAGGACATCACACACATCCATGCCCGAGGCAGGATTCGAACCTGCGACCGTAGCGGTCTCGCGGTTCCAGACTGCAGCGCCAGAACCGCGCGGCCACTTCGGTCGGCGCGTAACACACAAAACATCACTTCACAATACAAAACATACTTGAAAACATCTTCCTCACTGTTAAAGTTCACATTTTATAAGCTGATTACAGTATGCGTCTTTCCAACATTACGTCCAAGACTTGACTTTCTCAAAGTCCGACTCTCTAACTAACTAATAATCGCTTACGCGCCCAAAAATTAGAGTTACAAGTACGTCAAAGATCATAGTAACAAAAGAAAGAATACACACAAGAATAATATCATTGCAAAATAAACATATCGATGTATCAAAGTATCTCTACATTTATGAAATCAAATCTGAATGTTGTCTCAGAAATACAGGGTGATTCAAAAAGAATACCACAACTTTAGGAATTTAAAACTCTGCAACGACAAAAGGCAGAGCTAAGCACTATCCGTCGGCGAATTAAGGGAGCTATAAAGTTTCATTTTGTTGTACATTTGTTCGCTTGAGGCGCTGTTGACTAGGCGTCAGCGTCAGTTGATGCTAAGATGGCGACCGCTCAACAGAAAGCTTTTTGTGTTATTGAGTACGGCAGAAGTGAATCGACGACAGTTGTTCAGCGTGCATTTCGAACGAAGTATGGTGTTAAACCTCCTGATAGGTGGTGTATTAAATGTTGGTATAAACAGTTTACAGAGAATGGGTGTTTGTGCAAAGGGAAAAGTTGTGGACGGCCGAGAACGAGTGATGAAAATGTAGCACGCATGTTGTGAGATGTTAGAGAATTGGCTGTTCCCTCAGCTCGAACAAGAAGCACAACAATTCATATTTCAGCAGGATGGAGCGCCACCACATTGGCACTTATCTGTCCGTAACTACCTGAACGTCAACTACCCGAGGCGATGGATCGGCCGCCAGGCAGCCCGTGACAGAGCACTTCATCACTGGCCTCCAAGAAGCCCTGATCTTACCCCCATGCGATTTTTTCTTATGGGGGTATGTTAAGGAGATGGTGTTTCGGCCACCTCTCCCAGCCACCATTGGTGATTTGAAACGAGAAATAACAGCAGCTATCCAAACTGTTACGCCTGATATGCTACAGAGAGTGTGGAACGAGTTGGAGTATCGGGTTGATATTGCTCGAGTGTCTGGAGGGGGCCATATTGAACATCTCTGAACTTGTTTTCGAGTGAAAAAAAACCTTTTTAAATACTCTTTGTAATGATGTATAACAGAAGGTTATATTATGTTTCTTTCATTAAATACACATTTTTAAAGTTGTGGTATTCTTTTTGAATCACCCTGTATGTTAACTACTTTATAGAAACACAGTAGAATATTGCTGGTATCGAGAGGTTCAGGTGAGGTGCCGTAATGGTTGCGTAATTCAAGTACCATTACAAGTTTTAAATGAAAAGAGAGCACATACTTGTTTTTCTTTTGAGAAGTGTTCATACTTCAGTCATCAGTCTTCTCAAACCAGAAGCACGAGTGCCGCTCCCTCACAGCATTACGATATCGTGAACGACCACACACATGTGCCCCCTTCTCACTACATTTCTGCACTGAAAACCCTGAGATATAGCCGCGGTACGAAGAAGGATGAAAGAAGAGGAAAGATCAGTGAAAGGAACGGAGCAAAGGGATAAGGGGAGGTCACAAGACGATTGTTATTTTACGGCCATCTCATAAGGATGAACGGTGTCCGACTAACAAAAAGAATGTGGAGTTTGATCCAATCTAAGAAAAGAAGCCCAAGATGGTTCGAAGAATGTGAAAAAGATCTTAAGCAGACTGGTAGCTCAGAGAGAGAAATTCCTGACAGGAACAAATTTGGAACATGGGTGAACAGCTACCAAGGTTTTAAAATGACCTCAACGTCCAAAAGACGGAGAGGACTTATGTCGGAAGAGCGTAAACAGGCACTTCTTGTTGGGCTCACAAGGGAACCTCCCCATCGCACTCCCCTCAGATTTAGTTATAAGTTGGCACAGTGGATAGGCCTTGAAAAACTGAACACAGATCACTCGAGAAAACAGGAAGAAGTTGTGTGGAACTATGAAAAAATAAGCAAAATACACAAACTGAGTAGTCCATGCGCAACATAGGCAACATCAAGGAACCAGTGAGCTCAGGATGCCGTGGTCCTGTGGTTTTTTTCTAAAATGCCAAGGAACCTGTAATTAATTTTAGTTTGTTTTATTACTTTTAAATGTCAGTTGAAAATTATGTACTACTGTGGAATGTTATGACTAATAAAAAAAAGATGGATAGAAAAAAAAGTGCGGTTAGCGTGAGCAGCTGCGGAACGAGAAGTCCTCGGTTCAAGTCTTCCTCGAGTGAAAAGTTTAATTTTTTATTATCAGACAATTATTTTGCGAAGCTGCAGAGATACACACTGCACAATTGTTCACGTGATCGTGTAACAATTATCAAAGTTCAGACACTCACTCATAATCAACTTCGCTCTCCAAAATTCCAGGACATGTTCAGCTTTGCTTGAACATATGCGGGATTTGACGGTCTACAAACGGAAAAACTTGAAAACGTTAAAAACATATGTTTTGACAGAGCACAGGGAAAACTGTGCGACTGTGAAACTGTTGCATTCATTTGTTGCAGTTTATGTGGCAAACTCTTACGTTTTTATCACTTTTTTGGGAGTGATTATCACATCCACAAGAAAAGCTAAATCGGGCAAGGTAGAAGAATCTTTTTACCCATTCGCCAGGTGTGCAAGTTAGGTGGGTCGACAACATATTCCTGTCATGTGACGCACAAGTGTCGTATAGAATATATCAGACGTGTTTTCCTGTGGAGGAATCAGTTGATCTATGACCTTGCAATCAAATGTTTTCGGTTCCCATTGGAGAGGCATGTCCTTTCGTCTACTAACCGCACGGTTTTGCGGTGCGGTCGCAAAACACAGACACTAAATTTATGACAGTGAACAGAGACGTCAATGAACGAACGGACAGATCATAACTTTGCGAAAATAAAGAAAGTAAAATTTTCAATCGAAGGAAGACTTGAACCAAGGACCTCTCGTTCCGCAGCTGCTCAAGCTAACCACGGGACCACGGCGCCCTTAAGCTCATATTATCTTTGATGTTCAAAAATGGTTCAAATGGCTCTGAGCACTATGGGACTTAACAGCTATGGTCATCAGCCCCCTAGAACTTAGAACTACTTAAACCTAACTAACCTAAGGACATCACACACATCCATGGCCGAGGCAGGATTCGAACCTGCGACCGTAGCAGTCGTGCGGTTCCGGACTGAGCGCCTAGAACCGCGAGACCACCGTGGCCGGCTCCTTGATGTTGCCTATGTTGCATATGGACTACTCAGTTTGTATATTTTGCTTATTTTTTTCATAGTTCCACATAACTTCTTCCTGTTTTCTCGATTGATCGGTGTTCAGTTTTTCAAGGCCTATCCACTGTGCCAACTTATAATTAAATCTGAGAGGGGTGCGATGGGGAGGTTCCCTTGTCAGAAGATACCGCCAGGATGTCAAAGCTGGAACAAGAGCAAGACCTAGACACTAAAATGAAATTGGTTGTTACCACGCAATCCATAGAGGCTCATATGAAAGCACGAATAATTCAATGGATACGTAAATGTACAACCGAATGAGTCGATTGTTTTCCAGCAGTCGAATGAACCGTTTGTTTTGGATCGGCTGTTGCCACCACCGCGTCCCCTGCAGGCGGCCAGCGCACTTGCTGTGCCGGCTAACACGCGGGATGGCCAAGCTCACAGGCCTGGAATTCCAGCAGTAGTGCGTAGTCTCGTAGGGAACAGCAAAAACGTGCCGTAAAGCCGTTGGCACACGGACCGTGCTGTCGAACGTTAACGTTGAGCGTGCCGAGTTCAACGTGCTGCTGAACGCTCAGGGACGATGCGACTTGTGCACACGGTACGTGGGGCCCAACGTGGTATACGCGATCGCAACGCACTCCAGCGGCAGTTGAGGGATGTTTCTAGTTCGTAAATCACACTGTTTATTCAACGGGCGGGCGTAAAATTCCCACGTTAGCTCTATTAAAACGCACATTTCCTCCATGGTCCTCGAAAAGGGAAATACCATGTCCAATCAATAAGGACACAGGCTTATAAGAGTTCCGTTACAAACAGTGCGGTAAAAATTTGGAATACTTCTCCGCATAAGATAAACATTATTTCATCACTCCCACATTTTAGTAAAACCCCAAGGCCAGTCTTACTTGATCATTGTTCCTATCCAGTAGCAGAATCTTTGCGACATGTGAATTACGAAGCGTAAAAGAAAAAGGAGCAAAATATCTTTATACAAGTAGCGCAGCTGTCCTGTAGATTAAGTCTATCAACAAAGTCACCCCTCAAAGAAAGGTGAACTTATATTTACATAACATCAAATATTATAGTATATACACTCCTGGAAATGGAAAAAAGAACACATTGATACCGGTGTGTCAGACCAACCATACTTGCTCCGGACACTGCGAAAGGGCTGTACAAGCAATGATCACACGCACGGCACAGCGGACACACCAGGAACCGGGGTGTTGGCCGTCGAATGGCGCTAGCTGCGCAGCATTTGTGCACCGCCGCCGTCAGTGTCAGCCAGTTTGCCGTGGCATACGGAGCTCCATCGCAGTCTTTAACACTGGTAGCATGCCGCGACAGCGTGGATGTGAACCGTATGTGCAGTTGACGGACTTTGAGCGAGGGCGTATAGTGGGCATGCGGGAGGCCGGGTGGACGTACCGCCGAATTGCTCAACACGTGGGGCGTGAGGTCTCCACAGTACATCGATGTTGTCGCCAGTGGTCGGCGGAAGGTGCACGTGCCCGTCGACCTGGGACCGGACCGCAGCGACGCACGGATGCACGCCAAGACCGTAGGATCCTACGCAGTGCCGTAGGGGACCGCACCGCTACTTCCCAGCAAATTAGGGACACTGTTGCTCCTGGGGTATCGGCTAGGACCATTCGCAACCGTCTCCATGAAGCTGGGCTACGGTCCCGCACACCTTTAGGCCGTCTTCCGCTCACGCCCCAACATCGTGCAGCCCGCCTCCAGTGGTGTCGCGACAGGCGTGAATGGAGAGACGAATGGAGACGTGTCGTCTTCAGCGATGAGAGTCGCTTCTGCCTTGGTGCCAATGATGGTCGTATGCGTGTTTGGCGCCGTGCAGGTGAGCGCCACAATCAGGACTGCATACGACCGAGGCACACAGGGCCAACACCCGGCATCATGGTGTGGGGAGCGATCTCCTACACTGGCCGTACACCACTGGTGATCGTCGAGGGGACACTGAATAGTGCACGGTACATCCAAACCGTCATCGAACCCATCGTTCTACCATTCCTAGACCGGCAAGGGAACTTGCTGTTCCAACAGGACAATGCACGTCCGCATGTATCCCGTATCACCCAACGTGCTCTAGAAGGTGTAAGTCAACTACCCTGGCCAGCAAGATCTCCGGATCTGTCCCCCATTGAGCATGTTTGGGACTGGATGAAGTGTCGTCTCACGCGGTCTGCACGTCCAGCACGAACGCTGGTCCAACTGAGGCGCCAGGTGAAATGGCATGGCAAGCCGTTCCACAGGACTACATCCAGCATCTCTACGATCGTCTCCATGGGAGAATAGCAGCCTGCATTGCTGCGAAAGGTGGATATACACTGTACTAGTGCCGACATTGTGCATGCTCTGTTGCCTGTGTCTATGTGCCTGTGGTTCTGTCAGTGTGATCATGTGATGTATCTGACCCCAGGAATGTGTCAATAAAGTTTCCCCTTCCTGGGACAATGAATTCACGGTGTTCTTATTTCAATTTCCAGGAGTGTATTTATATTAAACTAATAATAAAGTATCAGAACCTAATAAAAACGCGAATGTTAGGAGAAATGTGACAAGCCGCGAACCACCAACCTGACAGACATTCCACTGCACACCAGCGACGCTTCTCATTACGCTAAAGGAACAACACAGCACTACTATCTAATCATATTATTTTACCCCTTGCTGAAAACTTTTATCGTAGATATGTTACTAATTGACATTTAATTATAACAAATTGACCAAGAACAATGCGTTTTGTATGGATCTTCAGTGTTTCGCTACCTTCAAATAGCCTACTCTCATAATACGGAAGTTACAGTAATTCTTTTGCCACGAATATGATAGTTCTCATTATTTTATTGGAACGAATCACACAGTTGACAAAGGTATTTCCTTTGATTCTCAATTTGCTGGTGTTCAGAAACGCCATATATACATATAGGCTTGAAATGAATGCCAATATGGCGCCTTACAACTCTGTACTGAAGGGAGACGGCGTGCGTGTGACGTAGGTGGCGTTGCGCCATCTCATTGGTCAACGCTCAGACGCACGCTCAGAATAACTGACATGCCAGATACTGCTCTGCACTTTCGGAAAGACTTCCGAACGTGCTGTTCCACGCTATGACGTCAGAAACTCGGCACGCTCAACGCTCAACGTTCGGATGCACGGTCCGTGTGCCGACGGCTTTAGACACGGCTCCTGCCGCATTATGGGAACGTGGCAGGCGGGACCCGGCGTTATGTGTAGTCTAGCGTAGTGTAGTGCAGCGGGCGGAAAGCGCCGCCTGCGTGTACCGCCTGACCGCTAATGGGGAGCGTTTATATGCTTCGCATACAGGATACAACACACTGACGCAACCGGTTCCATAACAACAACCCGCCAGTCACGCGAGTCAACAGCAAAATCACACGTGATTTTTTTTTTTTTTTTTTTAAAGCGCAACACGCAAACACCTGCTTCCGGACCTCACAAGCGGCTTGTAATCAGATTACCTGCTTGCGGAATACTCGTCTCAGTTATGCGGCTGAACTCGTGATTCCCAGTCAGAGAGTAGTTCACACTACGTAACAGTTGACGGAAAGTCATCCCCGTTTTCAAGAAGGGACGTCGAACAGATGTGCAGAACTGTAGACCTATATCTCTAACGTCGATCAGTTGTAGAATTTTGGAGCACGTATTATGTTCGAGTATAATGACTTTTCTGGAGACCAGAAATCTACTCTGTAGGAATCAGCATGGGTTTCGAAAAAGACGGTCGTGTGAAACCCAGCTCGCGCTATTCGCCCACGAGGCTCAGAGGGCCATAGACACGGGTTCACAGGTAGTTGCCGTGTTTCTTGACTTCCGCAAGGCGTTTAATGAACAAAGTAAGAGTACATGGACTATCAGACCAATTGTGTGATTGGATTGAAGAGTTCCTAGATAACAGAGCGCAGCATGTCTTTCTCAATGGACAGAAGTCCTCCGAAGTAAGAGTGATTTCAGGTGTGCCGCAGGGGAGTGTCGTAGGACCGTTGCTATTCACAATATACATAAATGACCTTGTGGATGACATCGGATGTTCACTGAGGCTTTTTGCGGATGATGCTGTGGTATATCGAGACGTTGTAACAATGGAAAATTGTACTGAAATACAGGAGGATCTGCAGCGAATTGACGCATGGTCCAGGGAATGGCAATTGAATCTTAATGTAGACAAGTGAAATGTGCTGCGAATACATAGAAAGATAGATCCCTTATCATTTAGCTAAAAAATAGCAGGTCAGCAACTGGAAGCAATTATTTCCATAAATTATCTAGTAGTACGCATTAGGAAGGACTGATTTAAAATGGAATGATCATATAAAGTTGATCGTCGGTAAAGCAGATGCCAGATTGAGATTCATTCGAAGAATCCTAAGGAAATTCAATCCGAAAACAATGGAAGTAGGTTACAGTACGCTTGTTCGCCCACAGCTTGAATACTGCTCGGCAGAGTGGGATCCGTACCAGATAGGGTTGATAGAAGAAATAGAGAAGATCCAACGGAGAGCTGCGCGCTTCGTTACAGGATCATTTAGTAATCGCGAAAGCGTTACGGAAATGATAGATAAACTCCAGTGGAAGACTCTGCAGGAGAGACGCTCAGTAGCTCGGTACGGGCTTTTGTTAAAGTTTCGAGAACATACCTTCACCGAAGAGAAAAGCAGTATATTGCTCCCTCCTACGTATATCTCGCGAAGAGACCATGAGGATAAAATCAGAGAGATTAGAGCCCACACTGAGGCATACCGACTATCTTTTGTTTCCACGAACAATACGAGACTGGAATAGAAGGGAGAACCGATAGAGGTACTCAAGGTACCCTCCGCCACACACCGTCAGGTGGCTTGCGGAGTATGGATGTAGATGTAGATGTAGAAAGTTATTGAGTAAAACAGAAGTGATTCTGGCGTGCCCCAAGTTAGTGTTATAGGCCCTCTGCTCTTTCTTTTCTCTACAAAACGATGTAGAAGACAATCTGAGCAGCCGCCTCACGTTGTTCGCATGTGATGCTGTGATTTATCGCGAAGTGAAGTCGTCAAAACATCAAAACAATTTGCAAAACGATTTAGAGATCATATCTGTACGGTGCGAAAATGGGTAACTGACGCTAAATAATGAAAAGTGCTACAAGATATCCGTTAAACTGCGGTTCCACGATAAATCAATCATATCAACTAAATAATTGGAGTTACGAACAAGTGAAACTGGAAAGAACACACAGAAAATGTTGTGAGGAAGACGAACCAAAGACTGCGTTTTATTGATAGAGCACGTAGAACACCTGAGGGGTAATTACCCCCTGAGGGGTAAAATGAAATTTTCCCCGAGCGGTTTAAGGCGCTGCAGTCATGGACTGTGCGGCTGGTCCCGGCGGAGGTTCGAGTCCTCCCTCGGGCATGGGTGTGTGTGTTTGTCCTCGGGGTGATTTAGGTTAAGTAGTGTGTAAGCTTAGGGACTGATGACCTTACCAGTTAAATCCCATAAGATTTCACACACATCTGAACATTTTTTGAAATTTTCCACGGGGTAAAAACTGAACGATTGCATTCTGTTTGCCACCAATCTGGATTATTTTCAAAAGATCATCCCTATTATCAAATTTTTTTTTACGACTCTAATACTGATTATATGTTATCAATAATTACTTTTTCTCAATTAGTAGCACTAAGCCAGATGAGGTTACAGGTCACTCACACAGTCCAGCTACTACACGCACATGTTGTACTTTGTCCTGTATATTGCTGATGTTCGTCATATATTTAGTCTTTTGAATAGAGATCTGGAGTCCAACTTTTTCAACTATTTCTGACAGCCTATTGATCTTGTTGAGTGCCGACTTTATGTTGTTAGCAAAAATGGCCATGTCATCCGCAAAGACCAAGCAGTCAATGTACACTCCTCTGTTCTTAGGACTAAGTCTGAACCGCTCTTCATTTGTTTCCTCTTGGGCTAACAACTTTCTCCACCCTCGAATGACCTTTTCCAAGACGCAGTTGAAAAGGAGTGGGAATAGTCCATCTCCGTATCTTACGCCTGTTCTGATTGTAAAGGGTTCTGATATCTTACCCATAAATTTTATTCTTGACACCATGTTAGTGAGAGTTCCTTTCATCAGCTTTCTTGATATATTATCCACCCCAAACTCTTCCAAAATATTCATTAATCCCTGTCATACGCCTTCTGAAAATCAACAAACACGACCACATGGTTATTTCTTCCAGTGTTATTTTTTTTATTTTTTTACTTGATGATGTTCTTCAGGTTAAAGATCTATTCTGGGCAAGAACGGCCCATTCGGAAACCAGCTTGATATTTCCCAATCAGTTGGTCAAGATGACTTTCTATTCTGTTCTGTATCGCTTTGGAGAGAATCTTATATGGAACAGATCGTAATTAGATGCCCTTATAGCTACTGACATTCTTTTTATCGCCTTTTTTGTGTAGAGGATGGATTAAAGCTTACTGCCATTCAGTTGATATCATCCCAGTTCTGCAGATCTCCTCAAAAAGTTGGACTAGTACATGTAGAGTTTCATTATTTGCCATCTCCAGTAGTTCGGCCTCTATTGAATCCTCTTCAGCTGCCTTATTATTCTTAAGGTTGTTGACGGTCTCTTTGATCTCCTCTTTACTAGGTCGAGATGAGTTGGGTAGTTTGTGGATCAGGGCACAAACAAGGAATCTTTCTTTCGGTTCATCATAATTAAGTAGGTTTTCAAAATAACGAGACATGATCGTGCAGCTTTCTTTGTTGGTCAGGCCGAGCTTTCCATTTTCGTCTCTAAAACAAAGACTAGGGGCTTGGTATCCTTTCAAATTCCATTTGAACGTGTGATAGAAGTCTCTGGCATTGTTTTTCCGGAAATACTGATAGATCTGTTCTAACTGCTCTTTCTCATACAATCGCTTAGCCCTTCGTAGAGTCCTGGCTACATATTTTCGAACTTCATGGGATACATCAAAATCTTCAGGTTTCTTTGTCGAGTTCCACTTTTTCCATGCATTTGTTCTTTGAGCCATCACCTCATCACGAGCGTCATTCCACCATCTATGCTTTCTCTTTTTAGCTGTCAGGATTGCAGTATTGGCTGCTCTTGGATATTGGAGGCCATGTCCATCCATTTATGGGCTTTTAAAAAACTGGGTCAAATGGCTCTGAGCACTGAGGGTCATCAGTCCCTTAGAACTTGGAACTACTTAAACCTAACTAACCTAAGGACATCCCACACATCCATGCCCGAGGCAGGATTCGAAACTGCGACCGTAGCAGTCGCACGTTTCCGGACTGAAGCGCCTAGAACCTGTCGGCCACAGAGGCCGGTTTATGGGATTCAAATGTCAATTGCTGGTGGTATTGTTCCAATACGTTTTGATTGATTTTGAGCTTCACGACGTCATATTTACGAATTTTATTTCCGGTTTTCACGGCCTTATTGAGAGGGATGTCCGGCCTAAGTAGCCGTGCGGTTCTAGGCGCAGCAGTCTGGAACCGCGAGACCGCTACGGTCGCAGGTTCGAATCCTGCCTCGGGCATGGATTTGTGTGATGTCCTTAGGTTAGTTAGGTTTAACTAGTTCTAAGTTCTAGGGGACTAATGCCCTCAGAAGTTGAATCCCATAGTGCTCAGAGCCATTTGAACCATTTTGAGAGGGATGAAATTAATTTTGATCTTGGAGGGGTAATGATCCGAGTCAAACTGAGCACCTCTCTTTACTTTAACATTCATTATTTCCTTAACTGCTCTCCTAGAGATTGCTACATGATCAATCCGTTTCTCTCCACACAAATTGACTGGTGATCGCCAAGTCTTCTGTTTACTTGTCTTGCGTTTGTAAAATGTTGACATTGTTTGAAGATTGAAGGATAGAAACTTATACCATTTCTGTTAGTCATCTTGTCAGATTGTTATTTATTTATTTGAGTGAAAGAAGTCTGCGGAAGTTGTTGAATGAAAACATTCGACACTGTTCCACCTTTGCATGTTGACTGAAGTACTCAAATTTTCTTTTCAAGTGAAAGGCGTATTATATTAAAAAGATTTTTATTTAAATAATGATTTTCTGCTTTTTAGTCTTGTGTACGTGAATTTCTTCAACTGATTTCAAACATTTTGACGAGATTACAACAGAGACACGAGGTAAATTTGAGGTTTATTTCAGTTTATCTTGAACTGAGTCAAGCAGTACGTTGCTCCCTCCAATGTATATCTCCCAGAGAGACCCCAAATGCAAAAAAAAAAAAAAAAAAAAAAAAAGAGAGAGAAAACAGAGCTCACACGGCAGCTTAACAGCAGTCGCTCGCAACTGCGAAACACTCGCGACTGCAAGAGAACGGGGAAATAACAGCGCTGCACCGAGTAATTTCCGCCACACCAGCAGAAAACGAAGCGAGTTAACAGCGCTAAGTTGAAAGTTTCAGGTCTTTACCTTACAAGGAGGTTAATTTACGATCAGTTGCAAACTATGGACCGAACAGACAGGAAGAAGGAAGAACAAAGTACCCTCCGCTATACATCCGGCTCTGAAGCGAGTTAATGTTGCAGCGTCATCTAGTTGTGTGCCATGTTGAAAGTTTCAGATCTTTAGCTTATGTGGAAGTTAGTTTAAAATCAATTGCGAAATCTGTACGGAACAAGCAGACTAGAAACCGACCTAATAAAAACGTGTTGAAAACTGATTCTTCATTTATGTAATACACGAGGGTTCGAACTTTAATAACGGCGACTGTTTACTTACAGCTCGTAGAAAATGGATACGTGTTTCAAAGTTTTACTGACCTTCAAAGCAGTCACCAACATTGTGTATAACATGCTGGATTTGAAATAGAAGTTACCTTGCATCTAATGTTATTATGTTTTGAAGGCTTTAATCGTTGATATGTTATTAACTGACATTTAATTATAACACACCGTCTCAAGAACAACGCACTCTGACGTATGTTCAACGTTTTGGAATCATTCGCGATTGGACATTGATGTAATTCGGTGGCGAAAGCTGAAAATTTGTGCTGGGCTAAGACTCGAACCCTAATTTGCCGCTTTTCGCGAGTGGTGACTCAACCACTTAGGCTACCCGAGCAGACTTTCTGTCCGACCCAAATTCTCAACTAATCGTACGGTGGTGATCCCTGTCCATCTGCATATTTCGCTCGCAGTATTTTCTGTATGCCCGCAAGACGCTCCAAGTCTATTGTGCATCCACACTGAGTGTATCATAGCACTCAAGATTACAAATTTACAATACATCGCTATCGCTATAGTTTGCGCCTTTGTCCCGCATTGTGCGCGGGGTTGTCGTGGTTAAATCGGATTTGGCATGTTAATGTGTAGGGGTGGCCAGATACCCTTCCTGCCACCACCCCGTACCCCTGGGACGGAATCAGGGTACCCCATCTGGCCGTGTCCAGTGTAAAACATGGAAAAGTGTGGATGAGTTGCAAATGTCTGTGAGTCGTGGAACTGAGGCAGAACGTGGGGACCAGCCTGGTATTCACCTAGACGAATGTGGAAAACCGCCTAAAAACCACATCGAGGCTGGCCGGCACACCGGCCCTCGTCGTTAATCCGGCGCTCCTGCCCGAGTTCAGGAAGCAGAGCATTAACGCTCCCGGCTAACCTGGTGGGTTACATATTTACAATACACGGTGTTCGGAAATTCCCATTACAAACTTCTAGGACTTGTAAATGCGAGTGAGTACATATTATCTTGAACAGGAACCCACGTCTTGAAACGTACCGTTTCGATCTTGCAGCCGTTTGAAAACAGGTAGGTATAAATAACAGAGTAGTAAAGGTGATGTGTGCTTAACTCGGGTCATTACCTGTAAAAGTGGCCTCGTTATCAAGATGTTATCATACTCCTTTCGGAATGGTAGTAGCACAGAAACGGTACGTTTCTGGACTTGGGTTCCCATTCAAAATATTATGCACTCACTTCCATCAACAAGTCCTAGAAGATTGTGACGGGCCGCAGCGATGTCGGAGGTTTGATGTTTTATTTACCGGATTCCTGATATTCACGGTGCACTTGTGAGATGCTCGTAAGGGAAAAACCCACTTCTTCGCTACCTCGGAGATGCGGTGTCCCATCGCTCGTGCGCCGACTATAACACCACTTTCAGGTTCACGTAATCTTGGTAACCTGCCCTTGCAGCAGCAGTAACCGATAGTTGTGTCATGTATAGGCGTTGCTGATGGCAGTACCGTATTCTGCATGTTTACATACCTCTGTATTTGAATACGCATGCCTATAATAGTTTCTTTGGCGCTTTGTAGATTACCGGTGAAAAGTTCAAAAAAAAAAAAAAATGGTTCAAATGGCTCTGAGCACTATGGGACTTAACATCTGAGGTCATCAGTTCTCTAGAACTTAGAACTACTTAAACCTAACTAATCTAAGGACATCGCAGACAACCAGGCCCGAGGCAGGATTCGAACCTGCGACCGTAGCGGTCGCGCGGTTCCAGACTGAAGCGCCTAGAACCGTTCGGCCACTGCGGCCGGCTGAAAAGTTTCCGATCACTTATCACAAGTGTGGATTTGTGGTCATAACCGGCGATTTCAGTTTGAGTATTCTACCATAGCCCTGTTCTGATAATAAAATAGTATAAACATGGAACGACTAGGCGCCTCTGTTATGGATTTGACTGGTAGTGCGTATACGAGGGTCCTGACGAGTATCCACAACACGTGCCTTTACGTACGACGGTTTTACCCGTAATGGCCTCATTCCATCAGGTGTGTGTGTAGCAACCAGTTCGCATTAGTTTACAGTAAGCAGTGCGCATCTAGGAGTGTGAAAGTATAGCTGGTCAAGGTTCATACCCTATTACCTCCTAATGGGGTGGAAACAAGAGACTGAAATGGAAAAAACATGCTGTAATTGTAGCTCTGCACCAGGAAGGCTGTTGTAGTAGGATAATAGCAACGGAAGTACAATGGTGTAGAAATTGCTGCGGTTTAAACAAACTGGTGCCAATGCAAGTGTTTCGCGATGTGGAGGACCCCGGGTAACACCATACTTCTACATCTGCATCTACATCTACACAGCCACACCGGAAGCGAGCGAACGGTGCGCGGTGGAGGGTACCCTGTCCACCACTGGTCGATTCCCTTCCTGTTGCACTTGCAGATATAACGACAGAAAAACGACAGTCTGTATGCCTCTGTATGATCCCTAATTTCTCGTATCTTACCTTCGTGGTCCTTACGGTTCTCGGCGCTTCAGTCCGCAACCACGCGGCTGCTATGGTCGCAGGCTCGAATCCCGCCTCGGGCATGGATGTGTGTGATGTCCTTAGGTTAGTGAGGTTTCCTGAGTTCTAAGTCTAGGGGACTGATGACCTCCGATGTTAAGTCCCATAGTGCTTAGAGCCATTTTCATGTGCCCCTCCCAACAGTTGTCAGGGGCATTTTCTCTGGTTTCCGGAAGATACTTGTGTTTATATCCAGGGTGATTCACGAAGATATACAAATATTTTAATACGTTATTCTACAAGTAAAACTAAAGAAAAAAGCTCATATTAACATAGGTCTGCAAATGTTTAGTTACAGAGTTAGGCTAATAAAAGATTTTGCCTAAAATTTATCACCTTAGCTAATATGAAGCCATCGAACAACTGAACAAGGTTAAAGTAAAGCACGATTTTCATTTATTTTGTTGTTATTGATCTGGTGAATCTAATAAAACATGTACCAGACGTGTATCTGCAGTAGTTTTCCAGAACAGCCATAGAAGCAAAGAAGTAATTTCGTAAAATTTTTAATTTATCAACTACTTGCCCCAATTTGTCTTTTTAAATTCCAGACAATTGCACGAAGTTTTCAACAGAAGTTGTACATAATTTAATTTTGGAAAAATGATGGTAATAACGTTAACTGAAATTGCATAAATGTGTCAGATAATCTGCTTTTATTGATACCACAGCACACGTGAATTCATGTTCAACCGGAAAAAACAAAGCTTAGTATTGAGGAAGTTGTACAGTGTACAAACAATCTCACAATACATTCACAATAAATGTTCAAAAATGTCTCCACTGAGTTCGGCGCATTTAGCTGCACATCTGTGAGCACATTTTGTCGCTCGTTTCAGTTTCACAGGGTTGTTCTTAATTTAGTCCATTGCATTCATAATGCGAGTAAGCCCTCACGTGTATTGACTTTGTGCGTATCTCATTGCCGTCACGTTTTCCATAAATAAACATCATATCGGCGTACTCCTGTGTCATAAATTTGAAAGGCATCCCTATTTCATAAATTATCTACAAACTACAACAGTTACTATGTGATTTCACTTAAATACGCTGATGTTATTATGTTCTTTCACAGAACAATACCGAAAATTAACTCGTTTCAAGGTTAAGAATCGACTGAAACAACCCACTAACGGTTGCCAGCAATGACAATAATGTGTCTACATTCTTAATGAAATGTAAAGAAATTTACTTGTATCATAATCTTTGCTTCTGTGGATGTTCTGGAAAACTACTGCACATACACGTCTGGGACATGTTTTATTAGATTCACGAGACCAATAAGAACAAAATAAATAGAAATCGTGCTTTACGTTAACCTCGTACGGTTTTGCGATGGCTTCATATTAGCCAAGTTGATAAATTTGAGGAAAAATCTTTCATTAGCCATAACTCCATAACTAAACATTTGCGGACCTGTGTTTATATGAACTTTTTTCTGTAGTTTTACTTGTAGAATAACACATTAAAATATTTGCATATCTTCAATTATATATATATATATATATATATATATATATATATATATATATATATATATAGAGAGAGAGAGAGAGAGAGAAAATTTATTTTTTGGACTATTAGTCTGTACATCGAAATAAAGTACACAGTGCATAATTTTTAATGAATACAAAGCGCTAGTTGCTCTTGTTCTACAGCATTTATGAAACGTCCCCTTTTGAAAAATTATATACGTGACTGGGCTTAAACTGACACACAATGTTTTTAGCGCAACGCAATCTGACTTTCAAAAATCCCTACAAAAGAATGGCCCTGACTAACATTAACCTATACCTTTCACAAATCACTTACCTCACAAAAATCTTCGTTACTCGAACTACTGCAATACAGCGAGCGCCAATACTGCCAGCTAAATAAAAGATTCAAACTACGGAAGGCACTAACTACTGATAGGCATAGTTAGCAAATGAAAGATTTTAATAGAGAACAAACAATGTATTTACCTTAATAGTGTTGAAAACTCATAATATACATAGCAGTTCAGGACATCCAGTCTTACAAATTTCAAAACTCTGCCATTTCTCTCCCCACATCCACCATTGCTGGCGGCTCACCTCCAACTGCGCAACGCTACGCGCTGTTCACATCCATCTGCCCAACACTACAATGGCAGACAACAATGCAAACTAGCCACAGACTGCACACAGCACAGCCAGTGATTTTCATACAGAGCGCTACGTGGCGTTACCAATATAAGAACCTAAACAGCCTACTTACACATTAATTTATTCTGTTAACCGGTTTTCGTCTAACAAGGCCATCATCAGACATTTACTGACTACTGTTGTTTGTAAGCGACGTTGGACACGATGTTATACATCTAGATTGAAGCACAAACACATAGTAAACGACACCTTTGCCGGTGTGGTCGTAATGCAATGTAAAAGCAAAAAGTTGAACAATAAATAAATATAAGGGAGATACAGGAAAAAACTTATTAAAATCGAAAAGGATGTATACGTAAGAGTTTATATTAATAAACAAAACCAATAAAATAAAATAATATTAGTACTTTACAAGGGTACTTGAAGAGATGTAGAACACGGACAGTGATGCACAAACCAATTACAACAAAGAATTATCAATTGCAACCACATAATATATTAATATCGTGAGCAATATCAATAAGATAAACAGAAACGAATAAATGCAGGAAAATGGAAGATTCAAATGGCACAAATGGTTCAGATGGCTCTAATCACTATGGGACTTAACATCTGAGGCCATCAGTTCCCTAGACTTAGAACTACTTAATCCTAACCAACCTAAGGACGTCACACAGATCCATATCAGAGGCAGGATTCGAACCTGTGACCGTAGCAGTGAAAATGGAAGAATGTGAGGGAATATCCAGTAGATGCCATCTTTGTGAGTGTGGTGATACTGAATTTGAAAACGTAAAACGTTGAATAACATACAAATATAAAGCGAGGGAACAGAGTAAAACATTAACACTGTACTCAAAAACCGTGGCTATACAGGGTGAAAAGTATTTATACCGATAAACTCTGGGAGGTTGTAGGGGACATCAAAACAAATATTTTTCCCTAATATCATTTTTTCCTATGAGGAGTATTTAAACACGTAGAGGAAGATTTCTCTGGCGGCAAATTAATTAAACCAACAAATACTTTTCCATTTTTATGACCAAGAGACAACACATTAACACAACCCAATTTCAATTACAGTAGACCTTCAAAAATGTCTCCATTGACACGTAAACAAAGGTTACACCATCGGATCATGATCTGTCTGACATGGGCAAAAATCCCAGGAGAATCCTGAATTGTTCCTGCTGCTGCTACTATCCGGGCAACCATATCCTCTTCTGATGCAACAGGAGTTGCGTAAACAAGGTTGCGCATCTCTCCCCACACAAAAAAGTCCAGAGGGGACATATCTGGGGATCGAGCAGGCCACGGTACAGGACCACCTCTGCCAGTCCACGTTTCTGGGAACCGTCGGTCCAGGAATCGATGCACACGACGACTGAAATGTGCCGGCGCCCCGTCATGGTATAACCACATGTGTTGTCTTGTAGGGAGCGGGACGTCTTCCAGCAATTCTGGCAATGCTCTGGCGAGAAAATTGTAATAGTGCCTGCCATTTAATGGCCTAGCAGATACGGCCCAATTAAACAGTCCCCGACAACACCGACCCACACACTAACGAAGAACCGTACTTGATGAGCGCTAGTAACTGTGGCATGTGGGTTATCCTCACTCCAAACATGCGAATTGTGCATGTTGAAGACTCCATCACGCCCGAACGTTGATTCATCGGTAAACAACAGAGGATGGAAATGCAGGATGCATTTCCCACTGTTCCAGGTACCACTGCGAAAATTGTGCTCTGGGTGGATAATCAACTGGTTCCAGGTTGTGGACCCGCTGTAAGTGAAATGGACGTAACAATTGCTTTCGAAGGACTGTTCTTACATTCGTCTGATTCGTCCCCATGTTACGTGCAATTGCACGAGTGCTGATTGAAGGATACCTCTCCACATGCTGCAAGACAGCTTCCTCAAATTGCAGCGTTCTTACCGTGCGACGGCGTCCCCGTCCAGGTAATCCGCTAAATGAGCCGGTCTCACGCAGACGTTGGTACACAGCAGCAAAAGTCGTATGATGTGGGGGAACGGCGATTAGGATATTATTGTTGATAAACCTGCTGTGCAGCTCGTCCGTGGTGGTGCGCTACGTAGTACGCACCAACCATATCAGTGTACTCACTCCTGGTGTATCGCTCCATTAGTAAACAAAGACAATGCACTACTACACTGGTGGACAGCAGTTTCCTACAACTGAAGAGCGTAATACGCCCTCTAACAACTGAAGATCCTAATACAGCCTTTAACAACTGAAGAGCGTAATACGGCCTCCACTGGTTTATATAATCCCCACAGGAAAAAATTACATTAGGGAAAAACATTTGTTTTGATGTCCCTTACAACCTCCCAGAGTTTGTTGGTTTAAGTACTTTTCACCCTGTATAACAGTTTGGACTAAATAAGTGACCCAAGTAAAATAAAAACAGTACTTGACGAAACAAGTTCCAGAGGTAATGAACATGGAAAGTAATACAAGTACAAATTGAAGAAAGACTTAACAACTGTAACTGCAGAGTGTATGGATTGCGTAGGGAATTTCAATAAAATAAAAGGACTTAAAGAGTACAACAAAATGAGGGAATATGAGGGAACAAACAGTGTGGGAAGAAATGAAAAACTGAGATCATTATGTGCAGTTTAGACGAGGGGAAGTATTACGTTGTTTCTGCTCATTTAAGATTTTATCTGGACTGTGGGCTAGGAATATGTTAATTTCCAGGACTTCCAGCAGACTGAGTTCTTCTCCTTCGTTTGCTAAGCGAAGGACGTGGGACTCTGGCAGGTAGCTGTAACACTCACTCAGTCCCTGCTCAGCAAATCTGGAGTCAGAATTCCGCAACCTCGAGCTGCGTTCACGATCAGCTACGTCTCTGCCTGACTGAAGCTTATCACAGTCAGAACAGGCGCAGTTTTTATCACGGGCGATGTAAAAGTTTTAAGCAGTAATGTATTCGAGGAAGTAATCTGTCGGCTGAGTCTTCTTAGGACGTACCGTGAGACGGGGGGCAAGCGTAGCCAGTTATGGCGCGCACAGATTCCGACCAACATTCCAGACATTTCCAGACGGCCAGCACAACCTCGGGACTGGACCGTGGCGCGGAATCGTGAGTCCTGAATTTGAAAGTAGGATAATTAGCACAGCGAGCGAACTGGTTTAATAAGAAACCGCAGAAAAAGCAAAGATAAGGACTACTATTACATTGAGTTAAATGTAATGAAATACAGGGTGATTCAAAAAGAATACCTCAACTTTAAAAATGTGTATTTAATGAAAGAAACATAATATAACCTTCTGTTGTACATCATTACAAAGAATATTTAAAAAGGTTTTTTTCACTCAAAAACAAGTTCAGAGATGTTCAATATGGCCCCCTCCAGACACTCGAGCAATATCAACCCGATACTCCAACTCGTTCCACACTCTCTGTAGCATATCAGGCGTAACAGTTTGGATAGCTGCTGTTATTTCTCGTTTCAAATCATCAGTGGTGGCTGGGAGAGGTGGCCGAAACACCATATCCTTAACATACCCCCATAAGAAAAAATCGCAGGGGGTAAGACCAGGGCTTCTTGGAGGCCAGTGATGAAGTGCTCTGTCACGGGCTGCCTGGCGCCTCGGGTAGTTGACGTTCAGACGATAAAGTTTCATAACTAACCTTTTTCGTAGGACTCTCCATACAGTTGATTGTGGAATTTGTAGCTCTCTGCTAACTCTGCGAGTCGATTTTCCTGGGCTGCGAACAAATGCTTGCTGGATGCGTGCTACATTTTCATCACTCGTTCTCGGCCGTCCAGAACTTTTCCCTTTGCACAAACACCCATTCTCTGTAAACTGTTTATACCAACGTTTAATACATCACCTATCAGGAGGTTTAACACCATAATTCGTTCTAAATGCACGCTGAACAACTGTCGTCGATTCACTTCTGCCGTACTCAATAACACAAAAAGCTTTCTGTTGAGCGGTCGCCATCTTAGCATCAACTGACGCTGACGCCTAGTACAAATGTACAACTAAATGAAACTTTTTAGCTCCCTTAATTCGCCGACAGATAGTGCTTAGCTCTGCCTTTTGTCGTTGCAGAGTTTTAAATTCCTAAAGTTGTGGTATTCTTTTTGAATCACCCTGTACTATTTCTTACAAGGGAACCTCCCCATCGCACCCCCCCTCAGATTTATTTATAAGTTGGCACAGTGGATAGACCTCGAAAAACTGAACATAGATCAATCGAGAAAACAGGAAGAAGTTGTGTGGAAATATGAAAAATTAAGCAAAATATACAAACTGTGTAGTCCATGCGCAACATATACCATATACAGGACTCTACAAGCTCAGGAGCGCTGTGGTTTCGTGGTTAACGTGTGTAGCTATCGAGCGAGAGGTCCTTGGTTCAAGTCTTCACTCAAATGGAAATTTTAATTTTTTATTTTCAGACAGTTATCAAAGTTCAGGCACTCACATAATCAACTTCGCTCTCAAAATTCCAGGACATGTTCAGATTTGCTTGGACATATCCCGGATTTGACGGTCTACACACGGAAAAATTTGAAAACGTTAAAAACATGTTTTGACAGAGCACAGGGAAAACTGTGCGACTGTGAAACTGTTGCATTCATTTTTTGCAGTTTACGTGACAAACTCTTATGTTTTCATCACTTTTTTGGGAGTCATTATCACATCCACAAGAAAACCTAAATCGGGTAAGGCAGAAGAACCTTTTTACCCATTCGACAACTGTACAAGTTAGGTGGGTCGACAACATATTCCTGTGTCATGTGACGCACATGCCGTCACCAGTGTCGTATAGAATATAACAGACGTGTTTTGCTGTGGAGGAATCGGTTGACCTATGACCTTGCGATCAAATGTTTTCAGTTCCCATTGGAGAGGCACGTCCTTTCGTCTAGTAATCGCACGGTTTTGCGGTGCGGTCGCAAAACGCAGACACTAAACTTATTGCTGTGAACAGAGACGCCAATGAATGAACGGACAGATCATAACTTTGCGAAAATAAAGAATGAAAACTTTTCACTCGCGGGAAGACTTGAACCAAGGACCTGTCGTTCCGCAGCTGCTCACGCTAACCACGGGACCACGGCGCTCCTGCGCTCGCATTATACTTGATGTTACCTATGTTTCGCATGGACTACTCAGTTTGTAAATTTTGCTTATTTTTTCATAGTTTCACACAACTTCTTCCTGTTTTCTCGACTGATCTGTGTTCAGTTTTTCAAGGCTTATCCACTGTGCCAACTTATAACTAAATCTGAGGGGGTGCGATGGGGAGGTTCCCTTGTTAGCAACACACGGAACAGGCCTTGCTGGTGGTGGGGGGTGTGGCGGTCGCCTATTGGCTCAGTTCGAAATCGACAAGAACTGACTGCAGTACTGAGGTCGGCTGCTGAAAAAACCGCGGCTCAGGACTTCGCTCTGGGTGCGACGTAGTAGGCGACGGATGTCACGGGGCTGACGAGATCAAACGGTAACCCGACAATGTCCCGACTGACTCAAAAAATGGTTCAAGTAGCTCTGAGCACTACGGGACTTAACATCTGTGGTCATCGCTCCCCTAGAACTTAGAACTACTTAAACCTAACTAACCTAAGGACATCACACACATCCATGCCCGAGAGGATTCGAACCTGCGACCGTAGCGGTCACACGATTCCAGACTGAAGCGCCTAGAAGCGCTCGGCCACACCGGCCGGACCGACTGGTTCACTCAGTGACAGCTCCAGCCCACCAGTACGAAGGATAGAAATTTGAAATCTGCAGAGGGTGTTGATCTTATACTGTAGGCGTTGTTTAAGAAGGGATTTTTTTCGATATTCCATCTCTAGGGGTGAAATAAGGGATCGAAGGTTGTTTTTTTTTTTTTTTTAATATTTCGCTATTAAGGCAATATCGAAGCAAGACCCACGAAACTTAGTATTTTGAGTCTGGGGCATAACTAAAGAAATGTGTTTCACCATGAAACTTCCTGGCAGATCAAAACTGTGTGCCGGACCGAGACTCGATCTCGGGACCTTTGCCTTTCGCGGGCAACTGCTCTGCAAACTGAGCTACCCAAGCTACCTCACAGCTTTACTTCTGCCAGTACCTCGTCTCCTACCTTCCAAACCTCCTCTGTTTCATCATATTTGGAAATTCAACCCCTATGGAGGCGAAATAGTAAGTGTAAAGTTTTTTCTTTAAAGCAAATTGTTATGAAAGAACTACTGAAGTATTTTTAAAGCTATAGCTATGAAAATTGAATTTCGTCATCTCGGTTACAAAAAAAAAAAAAAAAAAAAAAAAAAGAAAGAAATGTAATATGTGATTCAGTGACTTTTGGAAATTCAACCTCTAAGAGGAAGAAATGTGTCTTGAAAATATTTCATTACGAAAGCATTTTTAAAGCTAAAATTATGAAATTTATAAACGTGGTTTCCCAGTTAGAAATAAAAAATACGTGTTTCACTTTTTTTTGGAAATTCAACTCCTATGGGTGTGAAATAGTGGATGAATGTTTTATGGAAATATTTCATTTTTGAAAGTAAATCTATGAAAACATGCATTTCGCCCCGATGTTGGAAATAAAAACGACTCGAAATAAAATTTTATATTTGAGCTGTGTGCGGCTCGCGTTGGTGCCGTTGGTAGGTTGTCATCGTGTAATAGGGATAGCGGCGTTCGTTTTCTTCTTCTGTTTACTGGGGCCACTACGTTTGCTAGCACAGTCTGTCTGCGAGTGGTAGCAGAGGCGTTTATCGATGTCTAGTACCCGTACTATCTTTGGAAGGACGTAAAGTGTTTTCTGGGTCGGGTGTGCCGGGAGTTCGGTTGGGACAGAGCAGCAGAGAGGTCCGGCAGTGTGAGAACATGCCGGCACCGCTGGCAGGGCACGCAGGCACTGCCAGATCGAGGGGCTGTAGTTGTGTGGTGTGCGTACTGTAAGACCTTCGATACACACACCATCAGATTATTTGACTTGTCGCTCTAACGAAGTAGGCGAGTGTCAGCAATATGCCTCGTGGTCTTATCGTGGCGTGTTTATCTTCTGCTGTTAGGTCAGACGATAGAAATGCCACTTGCACGTTTAGAGTAGCAGATTGACAGTGACCAACTTTAAACAGAACTTGATTAATTTCCACATACATTTATTAAAATAATAACAAGCAGACTGGTAAAGACTGGTGCAGACTAACTAATCGGAGGTCTGTACACTCGTTATAATACCTCGTGCATTCAGGTATCACTGCGCAAGTGTGATCCGCGAGGGGAAAAGGTTCTATGTTAGCAGCAATCTCATTGGCTGCGTTACATATTGATACACGGATCAGCGGAAGCAGAATTTGGTCCGTCTCTAAGGCAGCGCCATCTCGTAGTGCGGAGATGGACGAGCGCTGCGCCTGCGCTGTTGTGCTTAGCGGGGCGCGCTCTAGTGGGAAAGTTGTGTACGCGCTGACTACGCGGAACTATGTACACAACATGTCGCGAGGGCCACAACCTCGTTGTCCACCGAACCCAGCATGTTGAGTTGAGTGAACATTAATCCAGTAGTGAAACCTCCACTATTTGGTGATCACACTGTTTGTTCGTGCGTTGCTGCTCGCAGGGTCGCCGTGAGACGAACAGCAACAAGTGGAGTGTGTCGAGTTGGCAGAATCTATTAGCCATCGTCTATTGCCTGTCATTAGTTTCTGAATTCGGTGTTATTATTGATGAAGTGCAACCAGCGGTATTTTACTGCTTAGTGGCCGCTAACGTCCCAGTTACCTGCCCTGGAGGTTAGTGTCTTTTTGCGGCAGTGTACTTTTCCTCGTCTTCCCGATGCTGTCCGGCATGACATGTAGTTCGACAGCCTTCTTGATTGTGGTGTGGACTGTGGTTTGTTTTGTCTACCTTGGTTGTAGTGGTTTCTTCTGTCTTTCGATGTTTTAAACACCGGATTCTGTCACTTCGTCCTCACTTGAATCATTCTGGTGTTGTACTGGTTATCACACGTTAGGTGGATTTGGCAAGAACATTGATCGGCGTTTAAACGCTCCCTAGTTTGAGTTGCCATCCTGTTAGGTGAGCTTAGCTCCTGGCTGCCTGTCTCTCCGCATACACAGCTGTAGGGCTTTTCTCAGGTCGATCCTTGGAGCACTGTCTGTGGATCACTCCGTTCCTTATTTGGTCTGATTGTGTCAATTGTTTAAAAATAATATATTGTTTATATTATTCCTATTGCTTGTGGCCTTCAGCCAACAAATAATTTGAATTCTTCTTAATAAAGCCTTCAGCTGTGAGTGTAGCTTGTGTTACAGTCAACTTTTTTAATGATTATTTTAAAAATTATTCTGGTATTTTCAACGTGTAGTTGTCTTCCTCACTTGTAATTCAGGCCTTCAGCCGCTAATTGTTCTGAAGTATTGCTTGTGGCCTTCAGCTGACAAATAATTTTGAATTCTTTCTTAATAAGGCCTTCACCAGCCAGTACAGCTTCTGTTACAGTCAATTTTTTAAAATGATTTTTTTAAAACTATTTCCGTAAATAAAGTGTATGTGTTTACTATGCAACCAACGGTAACTATTAGGCCCCTTTAACACCCTTTCTTGCTTTCCCTAAGTGCCACGTTTCAATATTGTAAACGCAATGTGATGAAACCAGCTTCTCTGTAGTACGAAACAAAAATGAGTATGGACGACTTTAAAGCACCCAATAGAGAAAACGAGATGGTACAGGACCTTATAGCGTTCCAAGTCGAGTGGCAGCGAACTAACGTCGTGTTACTGGAAATCCCTATATGAGTTTCATCCCTGTGGTATCAACCACTATTAAAGGGAGAATCCACCCAAAAATTCAACTTTTCTTCTACTTTGCTGATTTCAGCGGTATTTTAAAATGGTGCCTATCGCGTAAAAACATAGAAATATCCCAACTTTGAAGTGCAGAATTCCATTCGTTTTTTTGAGATTTGAATTTTTAATTTGATTTTAATGCTATTTATGAAAGCAAACTTTTGCTGCTCTGACCTCAATTTTCATATTTTCTAGGTATGCTCACAAGCCTATGATAATTTTATGGGAAATGTTATTAGTTTGCTTTCAGTATTTTTTCTAGTTTTAAACTAATGTTTTCTTTAACTATCGGTACATATGCGTGGTAATAAAATAGAGAAACCACATTTCCGTTGTTATTAATGAGAAGAAGTATGGATGTATCTCAAGACATCTTCCTGCAAAGGTTTCATTAAGATTGGTTAATAAAAATCAAATGATTCTGAGCACTATGGGACTTAACATCTGAGGTCATCAGTCTCCTAGAACTTAGAACTACTTAAACCTAACTAACCTAAGGACATGACACACATCCATGCCCGAGGCAGGATTCGAACCTGCGACCGTAGCGGTCACGCGGCTCCAGATTGAAGCGCCTACAACCGCTTGGTCACATGGGATTGGTTAATATTTGAAACAAAAAATGGACATTGAATTTCATAAAAAACTTATGGGAAAATAGGTTTTATAAAATTTTATTCTAAAATGAATGTTAGTACAAGACACATACCCATTAAAACTCACCAGCACCATACGTTTTCTCTTCCTGCTCCTACAAAAGGCTTCTTGTGGTAATTTGTACACCATGGTATACTTTTTCTTGAATTATTCGCTCGCCAGGCAACATCTTGTGCACCGCGTGACCTGTCGTTGGTCTCTAGATAAGCAGGTCTTCTTCTGGGAGGACGGAAAACGGAGTGTTGGGACTCCAGCTTTCTTCAGTCTTCAAACATCCCGTACTGAACTGACAAACAACTTTTCCAAAACCTAACAGTATTTTTTTTTTAGAGTCCCATACCTCAGTCGGTAAAAACGGATCCCTTATGGAATAATTTTGTTGTATTTCTGTCCGTCGGACTGTAAAAAACCCTTTTTCTCAGGAATGTGTACACGTATTCACTTGAAATTGGTCATATACTGACATGTAGAGTCCCTTGGTGGTCTGAAACATGTAAGCTTCGGAGTGAAATGGTTCAAATGCCTCTGAGCACTATGGGACTTAACATCTGAGGTCATCAGTCCCCTAGAACTTAGAACTACTTAAACCTAACTAACCTAAGGACATCACACACATCCATGCCCGAGGCAGGACTCGAAACTGCGACCGTAGCGGTCGCGTGGTTCCAGACTGTAGCGCCTAGAACCGCTGGGCCACTCCGCCCGGCGCATCGTCAAGGGTAACCGCAGCCATGGTCTCCGAGCTGGTAGTCCATGCTGCTGCAAACGTCGTCGAACTGTTCGTGGAGATGGTTTTTGTCTTGCAAACGTCCCCATCTGTTGACTCAGGGATCGAGACGTGGCTGCACGATCCGTTACAGCCGTGCGGATAAGATGCCTGTCATCTCGACTGCTAGTGATACGAGGCTGTTGGGTTCCAGCACGGCATTCCGTATTACCCTCCTGAAGCCACCGATTCTACAGGGTGTTTAAAAAATGACCGGTATATTTGAAACGGCAATAAAAACTAAACGAGCAGCGATAGAAATACACCGTTTGTTGCAATATGCTTGGGACAACAGTACATTTTCAGGCGGACAAACTTTCGAAATTACAGTAGTTACAATTTTCAACAACAGATGGCGCTGCAAGTGATGTGAAAGATATAGAAGACAACGCAGTCTGTGGGTGCGCCATTCTGTACGTCGTCATTCTGCTGTAAGCGTGTACTGTTCACAACGTGCAAGTGTGCTGTAGACAACATGGTTTATTCCTTAGAACAGAGGATTTTTCTGGTGTTGGAATTCCACCGCCTAGAACACAGTGTTGTTGCAACAAGACGAAGTTTTCAATGGAGGTTTAATGTAACCAAAGGACCGAAAAGCGATACGATAAAGGATCTGTTTGAAAAATTTCAACGGACTGGGAACGTGACGGATGAACGTGCTGGAAAGGTAGGGCGACCGCGTACGGCAACCACAGAGGGCAACGCGCAGCTAGTGCAGCAGGTGATCCAACAGCGGCCTCGGGTTTCCGTTCGCCGTGTTGCAGCTGTGGTCCAAATGACGCCAACGTCTACGTATCGTCTCATGCGCTAGAGTTTACACCTCTATTCATACAAAATTCAAACGCGGCAACCCCTCAGCGCCGCTACCATTGCTGCACGAGAGACATTCGCTAACTATATAGTGCACAGTATTGATGACGGCGATATGCATGTGGGCAGCATTTAGTTTACTGATGAAGCTTATTTTTACCTGGACGGCTTCGTCAATAAACAGAACTGGCGCATAAGGGGAACCGAAAAGCCACATGTTTCAGTCCCATCGTCCCTGCATCCTCAAAAAGTACTGGTCTGAGCCGCCATTTCTTCCAAAGGAATCATTGGCCCATTTTTGAGATCACGCTATCTGGACATTCTTCGTGAATTTGTGGCGGTACAAACTGCCTTAGACGACACTGCGAACACCTCGTGGTTTATGCAAGATGGTGCCCGGCCACATCGCACGGCCGACGTCTTTAATTTCCTGAATGAATATTTCGATGATCGTGTGATTGCTTTGGGCTATCCGAAACATACAGGAGGCGGCGTGGATTGGCCTCCCTATTCGCCAGACATGAACCCCTGTGACTTCTTTCTGTGGGGACACTTGAAAGACCAGGTGTACCGATAGAATCCAGAAACAATTGAACAGCTGAAGCAGTACATCTCATCTGCATGTGAAGCCATTCCGCCAGACACGTTGTCAAAAGTTTCGGGTAATTTCATTCAGAGACTACGCCATATTATTGCTACGCATGGTGGATATGTGGAAAATACCGTATTATAGAGTTTCCCAGACCGCAGCGCCATCTGTTGTTGAAAATTGTAACTACTGTAATTTCGAAAGTTTGTCTGCCTGAAAATGTACTGTTGTCCCAAGCATATTGCAATAAACGGTGTATTTCTATCGCTGCTCGTTTAGTTTTTATTGCCGTTTCAAATATACCGGTCATTTTTGAAACACCCTGTATATTCCGCTAACAGTCATTGGATCTCGACCAACGCGAGCAGCAATGTCGCGATACCACAAACCGCAATCGCGATTGGCTACAATCCGACCTTTATCAAAGTCAGAAACGTGATGGTACGCATTTCTCCTCCTTACACAAGGCATCACAACAACGTTTCACCAGGCAACGCCGGTCAACTGCTGTTTAAGAAATCGATTGTAAACTTTGCTCTTGTCAGCACGCTGTAGGTGTCGTCACCGGAGCCAGCCTCGTATGTATGCTCTGAAAAGCTAATCATTTGCATGAGTAGCATCTTCTTCCTGTCGGTTAAATTTCGCGTCGGTAGCACGTCATCTTCGTGGTGTAGCAATTTTAATGGCCAGTAGTGTACTTAGGCGTGACCCAGTGCAATTGTTTGCAATCCATTTGAAAAGAATACTGACTCGTTCCGTTATTACTTACACATTTGCATTACAATTTACCCCTTATGGTTCACATTAGTCGACAACAACAAGGACCCAGCATCTACGGTACCAGCCGCGACGTACCGATGCATTACAACAGCGGCTCGATGTGGCGACGACCAACGTTGCTACACACATCGTACCTCCGAAGCGTGTTCTGGTAGACATTCAGCTTGGATGGAAGGAGGTATGATCCAATCACATGACCGTACAGAATACCTGTCCACATGCTAATTCCAAACCTGTCTCGAAATTCCTGAACATGCGTGGCATGAGGGTTTTCGTCCGCCCAGACGTGGCTATTTCGAGCATTCAGAAGACAATCCCTTGTGAACCTACATTCATCTGTGAAGAGATCTCGACGTGGAAACAAGGGCGCGTCGAAGCAACGGTGCAGGAACCGTGTGCAGAAGGCGACGCGTTGTGGAAAGTCTGCTGGACCCATAGCGTGTGCCCTCTGTAAGTGGTTACGGGTGTAATTGTCGCTCCTGCAGGACGTCCAAGAAGGTACTGTGACTAGCAGCCATCGCCCGCGCAATCGTTCGCGAACTCGTTGACGGCTAACTTCAATGCGGCGCTGTACACCTCCTTCAAATTCGGGAGGTCGGCCTCCTAACGGTGAAGGTACCAGTTTCCCGTAGCGGTTGTGTAACTTGGGCAACAGTTTGTGCGGTGGAGTGTGACGGTGTAGAAAACGTTCGTGATGCAGCCGACTATAGTTGAATTCTTTTATCTTGGCGGTTCGCGCATGCCGGCCCAGGCGCGGGAGATTGCTGCGTTGCCAGTTGCACACGATGCACGCGCCAATAGAAGCAGCGCCATAATATACAGGGTGATTCAAAAAGAATACCACAACTTTAAAAATGTGTATTTAATGAAAGAAACATAATATAACCTTCTGTTATACATCATTACTAAGAGTATTTAAAAAGGTTTTTTTTTCACCAAAAACAAGTTCAGAGATGTTCAATATGGCCCCCTCCAGACACACGAGCAATATCAACCCGATACTCCAACTCGTTCCATACTCTCTGTAGCATATCAGGCATAACAGTTTGGATAGCTGCTGTTATTTCTCGTTTCAAATCATCAATGGTGGCTGAGAGAGGTGGCCGAAACACCATATCCTTAACATACCCCCAGGGCTTCTTGGAGGCCAGTGATGAAGTGCTCTGTCACGGGCTGCCTGGCGGCCGATCCATCGCCTCGGGTAGTTGACGTTCAGGTAGTTACGGACAGATAAGTGCCACCTATCAGGAGGTTTAACACTATACTTCGTTCGAAATGCACGCTGAACAACTGTCGTCGATTCACTTCTGCCGTACTCAATAACACAAAAAGCTTTCTGTTGAGCGGTCGCCATCTTAGCATCAACTGACGCTGACGCCTAGTCAACAGCGCCTCAAGCGAACAAATGTACAACTAAATGAAACTTTATAGCTCCCTTAATTCGCCGACAGATAGTGCTTAGCTCTGCCTTTTGTCGTTGCAGAGTTTTAAATTCCTAAAGTTGTGGTATTCTTTTTGAATCACCCTGTACTATAGTTCGCAAACTTACGTTTAGGGGGGAGCGCGCAGTTTATGAAGTAAGGCCACCACGGTCGCATTAACCCTTTCGCTGCCACAGAGACGTGCTCCCCGCATTCCGCGATGGGCGCGATTTTGTCATCATTGCACTGCTTGCCTGTGCAGACACATGGTGTTCCGACTGCTTTGACACACTTTACCATTCGATTTCACAAAAACTATTTGGCCCAAAAATTTGATTTTTACACATCTTCTTGACTGATACCTTCCCCCCATAAATGACTTAATTTTGTTTCGACGTTCAACGCAGTTATTGCGCAGCATTAAATGTAGTAAACCATTGCACGCAATTTTGAATAGCTCGCATAGGTAAAAGTCCATAGCGTATACTTCCCGTATGGTCGATTTTAGTTGCCACTAGAAATTTCAAAAAATTACATTCAAACGAATAAAATTCATGAAGTAAGACGCTTCTATATTGTTTTTCAATAAAGAAAATATCACACACCGAACAAGGTTTGAACTTAGAACCTTTGGCATAACAGCCCAACACTGTAACCATTACGCTAACGGCTATCATTAAGTTGTGTTCTAGAGGACTTTAAAATGTGACGCAAAATACCGACAAAAACTGTTGATATATGAATTACTCACGTTTCGTCGAAGTACAATAGGAAATAAACAATTACCGCTATTCTTTATTGCGAAAAAGCGGTTAGTGAAAATGATACACTTTTCCTTGCTATCGCCTGAATTAGGAGGCTTATTGCGTGTTTGGTTTAATTAATTAATAGAATATGAAGCAATTGGTATAAAGAATGCTTTTTCCAAACTTTCTATAAAAGAAAGTCTGCTATCAAGACACTGCTTTTGTTCAATTACTTTATTTATGACTGAACGTTTCTAAAACAAGACACTCGTCCGTGCACTCCACTGCAGTCGAGCTCTGGCAACGTCGTTCTCTGTTCATTGGCTGACTGTGTTTTGTGACGTCAGATGCGCAGAACGAACCTAAACTCGGCCGCCGTCGTAAATGACGCGCACTTTAGCAGCTCTTCCGTTGCCTCCAGCTTCGCCATACACAAGGAGCATCTCTGTGTATTTCGCAAACATGTACTGAACTATGTTTCCCCTATCGGTGATGCACAGGTACTGACTCAGTCTCACAGCAAAGCGGACAATAAGTGACATCTGGGGATCGTTTGACGTAGTACACGTCATCGTGTCTACCCTGTTGTATACCAGGACAGGGAACTCTGAGACGTTTCTCTTGCCCTAAGCAGAGGTACACATCTGAACTGAAACTGTCGTAGAACGGTAACGATGCGATTCCGGACATGGGTTCCTATTAAAAATGTCCTGAATTCACTACCCTCTACATGTCCTAGAAGTTTGTAACGGGGATTTCCGACCACCCTGTATATTATTGTCTTTATTTTCGAGGCATAGATGATAAGTAAAGAAGGGAAAGCAGAAAGGTGCAAGGAGTATATAGAGGGTCTGTACAAGGGTGATGTACTTGAGGACAATATAATGGAAATGCAAGAGGGTGTAGATGAATATGAAATGGGAGATACGATACTGCGTGAAGAGTTTCACAGAGCACTGTAAGATCTGAGTCGAAACAAGGCCCGGGAGTAGACAACATTCCATTAGAACTACTGACGGCCTTGGGAGAACCAGTCCTGACAAAACTCTACCATCTGGTGATCAAGATGTATGAGACAGGCGAAATACCCTCAGACTTCAAGAAGAATACAATAATTTCAATCCCAAAGAAAGCAGGTGTTGACAGATGTGAAAATTACCGAACTATCAGTTTAATAAGTCAAAGCTGCAAAATACAAACGCGAATTCTTTACAGACGAATGGAAAAACTGGTAGAAGCCGACCTCTGGAAAGATCAGTTTGGATTCCGCAGAAATCTTGGAACACGTGAGGCAATACTGACCCTAAGACTTACCTTAGAAGAAAGATTAAGGAAAGGCAACCTACGTTTCTAGCATTTGTAGACTTAGAGAAAGCTTTTGACAATGTTGACTGGAATACTCTCATTCAAATTCTAAAGTTGGCAGCGGTAAAATACAGGGAGCGAAAGACTATTTACAATTTGTACAGAAACCAGATGGCAGTTATAAGAGTCGAGGGACAACAAAGGGAAGCAGTGGTTGGGAAAGGAGTGAGACAGGGTTGTAGCCTCTCCCCGATGTTATTCAATCTGTATATTGAGCAAGCAGTGAAGGAAACAAAAGAAAAATTCGGAGTAGGCATTAAAATCCATGGAGACGAAGTAAAAACTTTGAGGTTCGCCAATGACATTGTAATTGTGTCAGAGACAGCAAAGGACTTGGAAGAGCAGATGAACGGAATGGACAGTGTCTTGAAAGGAGGATATAAGATGAACATCAACAAAAGCAAAACGAGGATAATGGAATGTAGTCTAGTTAACTCGAGTGATGCTGAAGGAATTAGAATAGGAACTGAGACACTTAAAGTAGTAAAGGAGTTTTGCTATCTGGGGAGCAAAATAACTGATGATGGTCGAAGTAGAGAGGATATAAAATGTAGACTGGCAATGGCAAGGAAAGCTTTTCTGAAGAAGAGAAATTTGTTAACATCGAGTATAGATTTAAGTGTCAGGAAGTCGTTTCTGAAAGTATTTGTATGGAGTGTAGCTATGTATGGAAGTGAAAAATGGACGATAAATAGTTTGGACAAGAAGAGAATAGAAGCTTTCGAAATGTGGTGCTTCAGAAGAATGTTGAAGGGTAGATGGGTAGATCACATAACTAATGAGGAGGTATTGAATAGAATTGGGGAGAAGAGGAGTTTGTGGCACAACTTGACAAGAAGAAGGGATCGGTTGGTAGGACATGTTCTGAGGCATCAAGGGATCACCAATTTAGTACTGGAGGGCAGCGTGGAGGGTAAAAATCGTAGAGGGAGACCAAGAGATGAATACACTAAGCAGATTCAGAAGAATTTAGGTTGCAGTAGTTACTCAGAGATGAAGGCGCTTGCACAGAATAGAGTAGCATGGAGAGCTGCATCAAACCAGTCTCAGGACTGAAGACCACAACAACAACAACAACAGATGGTAATCGGTTATCTTGTAAGGCGAGGGGTCATCATTGTAAACTGAAATACACTCCTGGAAATGGAAAAAAGAACACATTGACACCGTTGTGTCAGACCCACCATACTTGCTCCGGACACTGCGAGAGGGCTGTACAAGCAATGATCACACGCACGGCACAGCGGACACACCAGGAACCGCGGTGTTGGCCGTCGAATGGCGTTAGCTGCGCAGCATTTGTGCACCGCCGCCGTCAGTGTCAGCCAGTTTGCCGTGGCATACGGAGCTCCATCGCAGTCTTTAACACTGGTAGCATGCCGCGACAGCGTGGACGTGAACCGTATGTGCAGTTGACGGACTTTGAGCGAGGGTTTATAGTGGGCATGCGGGAGGCCAGGTGGACGTACCACCGAATTGCTCAACACGTGGGGCGTGAGGTCTCCACAGTACATCGATGTTGTCGCCAGTGGTCGGCGGAAGGTGCACGTGCCCGTCGACCTGGGACCGGACCGCAGCGATGCACGGATGCACGCCAAGACCGTAGGATCCTACGCAGTGCCGTAGGGGACCGCACCGCCACTTCCCAGCAAATTAGGGACACTGTTGCTCCTGGGGTATCGGCGAGGACCATTCGCAACCGTCTCCATGAAGCTGGGCTACGGTCCCGCACACCGTTAGGCCGTCTTCCGCTCACGCCCCAACATCGTGCAGCCCGCCTCCAGTGGTGCCGCGACAGGCGTGAATGGAGGGACGAATGGAGTCGTGTCGTCTTCAGCGATGAGAGTCGCTTCTGCCTTGGTGCCAATGATGGTCGTATGCGTGTTTGGCGCCGTGCAGGTGAGCGCCACAATCAGGACTGCATACGACCGAGGCACACAGGGCCAACACCCGGCATCATGGTGTGGGGAGCGATCTCCTACACTGGCCGTACACCACTGGTGATCGTCGAGGGGACACTGAATAGCGCACGGTACATCCAAACCGTCATCGAACCCATCGTTCTACCATTCCTAGACCGGCAAGGGAACTTGCTGTTCCAACAGGACAATGCACGTCCGCATGTATCCCGTGCCACCCAACGTGCTCTAGAAGATGAAGGTCAACTACCCTGGCCAGCAAGATCTCCGGATCTGTCCCCCATTGAGCATGTTTGGGACTGGATGAAGCGTCGTCTCACGCGGTCTGCACGTCCAGCACGAACGCTGGTCCAACTGAGGCGCCAGGTGGAAATGGCATGGCAAGCCGTTCCACAGGACTACATCCAGCATCTCTACGATCGTCTCCATGGGAGAATAGCAGCCTGCATTGCTGCGAAAGGTGGATATACACTGTACTAGTGCCGACATTGTGCATGCTCTGTTGCCTGTGTCTATGTGCCTGTGGTCCTGTCAGTGTAATCATGTGATGTATCTGACCCCAGGAATGTGTCAATAAAGTTTCCCCTTCCTGGGACAATGAATTCACGGCGTTCTTATTTCAATTTCCAGGAGTGTAAATAAATGTGTTTTTAGCAGATAGGGCTAGACATTGCGTACGTTTTTTTTCGCTTTATTATTACACTGATTCCATTCCAGGGGATATGAGGTTTCCAGGCACCCCTTAAAATTAACCTTGCCAAATCTGACCCTAATCATGCCGACCCTGCGAAACTGGATGACAAAGGCACAAGCAAGAAAAAAAACTTCAGTTGACATACATAGGTCAGCTGAAGAATAGGCTACTAGTGCTAGCGAAGGCGGAAAAGTCGAAATACGTTAAATTTGTATACTGTACTGCAGTTAACCTACACAGGTCAACTCAAGTTCGGGATACTAGTAATGTATGTCAATTGAGGTATTCCATGCTAACGTTACTTCTCCCCCTTTTTTCTTTCTTCTTTGCACTGGTATCCCATTCTTCAGTTGAGCTGTATAGGTCAGCTGAAGAATAGCATACTAGGACTCAAGAAGTGGTATGCTTCACATAATTTTCTAAATACGAATGCGCACGATGTGTGTCTACCATCTGTTTTGTCTGTCCTGCATGCCTTTGTTTGTCAACATTCGTGTTTGCTGTTAGATATTGTGGTGTCACCGCCAGACACCACACTTGCTAGGTGGTAGCTTAAATCGGCCGCGGTCCATTTAGTACATGTCGGACCCGCGTGTTGCCACTGTGTGATCGCAGACCGAGCGCCACCACAAGGCAGGTCTCGAGATACGGACGAGCACTCGCCCCAGTTGTACGACGACATTGCTAGCGACAATACGGACGAAGCCTTCCTCTCATTTGCCGATAGACAGTTAGAATAGCCGTCTGCTAAGTCCATGGCTACGACCTAGCAAGGCGCCATTAGCCTTACATAGTTTGAGAGTTATCGTATAAATGTCTCAAGAAGAACGTTGTAAACCAACAAAGATTAAAAGTTAAGTATAAAGCAGCTACGTACTTTTCTTGCTACCATTCAATAGTTATCCTGTTCCAGACTTGACGCCAGTCGGCGTGTGTGTACGCGTGCCTTTCTTTCGGCTCCCTTCTCAGTGTGGCGTAGCTAGCTTGTTACGCCACAACAGATATCATCTCTGGTAAGTCCTGACGTCACTGGTCAGAGCTGAGTAGTTGTATCCCATTCTTCAGTAATCCCCATAAACTGTATTTGCTTCAAAGAAGAACATTAACGGGTCGGACTGGAAGAGGAAGAGCTAGAAAGGCACAATTTTTGCGTAAAAAAGGTAACAGCAATAATGTGGACGTCGATAATGATAGTTCTGTCCTTATTTTGCAAGATACATCTAAATGTGCACTGAACGTAGTTCCAAATTATTCTGAGACCGATAGCTGCAGTCTGATGAATTTACAGTGCACATTTTGTAATGCAAATCGTTTCACAACTGAGATTACTTTATGCGATACGACGGCATTCACATTCTGTTGTCGTAAGGGATGAAACGAGTCTACTGACAAAAAATGGTTCAAATGATTCTGAGCACTATGGGACTTAACATCTGAGGTCATCAGTCTCCTAGAACTTAGAACTACTTAAACCTAACTAACCTAACGACATCACACACATCCATGACCAAGGCAGGATACGAACCTGCGACCGTAGCAGTTGCTCGGTTGAGTCTACTGACACCCGAATGTATTCTTATAAACGATGTATGTCTTTCATAAGCTGTCTTTGTAAGACCGCAGACCCAGAGATACAGCTTTTGGTCTGAGATTATTACAGTGCTGCTCTCGATGTATGGTGTGCTGTGTGAAGTCACCAAGTGTTAGATTAATGTAGGTATGTCAATATTATTGAACCTGGAAGCTGAAGTCTTCATGCAAGGTAAGGATGTTAAAATATTATGTTTTTTGTTTTGCCAGCACGTTAGTATAGATGAGTTGGCTGATAATTTATAACTGTTGAGTAAATGCAGACTGCACGTAAACCGTTTTGATAAAAATGCTAGTTAGATATTACACTTTTGTAATGCTTCTAAGATTTTCAGTGCGATATGGTCCGCAGCTGCGATGAATTTTTTGAATGATTTCGTGAAACCTTCAGGTACCATTTTCTTTATTTGCTGTACGATTGTAGAATTTCAGCCTTAGGCCATTTTCAAGTATTTTACGGATGATTTTTTGGTAACAGATTGTCATATACGTCGTTGCTCCTGTGACATCATGTAATGCTCATAAACTAGTTCGAGGTGTTCACTCTATTTTAGGAGCATGTTACTGAACAACTGCTCGAAAGTAACGTGCTACTAAAATAGCGTGAACACCTCGAATTAATTTGTGAGCATAACACGATATCATACGAGCAACGACGTATATGGCATAATCTGTTAGCAAAAACTCATCCGTAAAATACATGAAAATGGCTTAAGGCCGATATTGTACAATCGTACAGGAAATAAAGAAAATGGCAGCTGAAGGCTTCAAGAAATCATTCGAAAAGCTTATAAGATTTGTTAACAGAGCTATGTGTAATTTGATGATTTGCATTTATGTTGGATTAGTGAGGTTAGATAATACTTGCTGTTTAAATCTCACTCATGAGTTCTTCTCGGGTTATCAGCCGAGTGGTGGCGCCGTCTTGTCGCAACGTTTCGATGAGTTTCTTCTGGCCATTGGAATACGCCGAGAAACACTGCAGTCGCATAAATTTCATTGTTTGTGAATCAATTGTGAGTAATGCAACTTCAGTTGTCAGATGTTTTTTGAAAAGGCAAACTCAACTTGCAATATAATTTTGGTAAGAGAACTCAGTGATAGTAATGCACCATAATGAGTTTCGCCTCCCTGTCCAGGTCATATATTTTTTAAAGAAGTTGGATTTTCTTACATGATCTCACTTATCATCGAAAACAATTTCATGTACATTTCAAATATTATGGCCAGCATTTCATACTGCTGAACTAGCATATTTTTGTTTTTCATGAGAGACCAGAATATATCGCGTTACTCCGTTGTTGCTTCAGAGGTAAGACAATATAAATATTTTTATGCACGCACCATCATTCACTGTATTCCATACAAAGCAGAGTATTTTTACTAAGACTCCTTTCTTACTAGGCTAATTACTGTTTAGCTCTACAGGGCCTTTATACTGAAATGTTTCCCCACACCACCTAGTATTGTCTTTCTATGTGTGTGAGTAACTGTATGTTCACTGTTGTGGGTAAATACATACAGCGTACACAGGGCGGTGTGTGAAACTGATAGCGATTACACGCTTCCGCTGTTGTAGAAATCTGCTCCAGATGCTGCAGATACCGTGTTGAGCTGAAAGTGGTAACCAAAGTACGGAGAAATATTCTTCGGGGCTCTGTTGCATAGCAATCAGATTGCTTTCAGTTCTGAGAAATGTCCAGTTACTATTGTGGATTTGAATGATCCATGAAGTGACTTCTTTTCCGAAGAAAACATCGAACTACACTCCTGGAAATGGAAAAAAGAACACATTGACACCGGTGTGTCAGACCCACCATACTTGCTCCGGACACTGCGAGAGGGCTGTACAAGCAATGATCACACGCACGGCACAGCGGACACACCAGGAACCGCGGTGTTGGCCGTCGAATGGCGCTAGCTGCGCAGCATTTGTGCACCACCGCCGCCAGTGTCAGCCAGTTTGCCGTGGCATACGGAGCTCCATCGCAGTCTTTAACACTGGTAGCACGCCGCGACAGCGTGGACGTGAACCGTATGTGCAGTTGACGGACTTTGAGCGAGGGCGTATAGTGGGCATGCGGGAGGCCGGGTGGACGTACCGCCGAATTGCTCAACACGTGGGGCGTGAGGTCTCCACAGTACATCGATGTTGTCGCCAGTGGTCGGCGGAAGGTGCACGTGCCCTTCGACCTGGGACCGGACCGCAGCGACACACGGATGCACGCCAAGACCGTAGGATCCTACGCAGTGCCGTAGGGGACCGCACCGCCATTTCCCAGCAAATTAGGGACACTGTTGCTCCTGGGGTATCGGCGAGGACCATTCGCAACCGTCTCCATGAAGCTGGGCTACGGTCCCGCACACCGTTAGGCCGTCTTCCGCTCACGCCCCAACATCGTGCAGCCCGCCTCCGGTGGTGTCGCGACAGGTGTGAATGGAGGGACGAATGGAGACGTGTCGTCTTCAGCGATGAGAGTCGCTTCTGCCTTGGTGCCAATGATGGTCGTATGCGTGTTTGGCGCCGTGCAGGTGAGCGCCACAATCAGGACTGCATACGACCGAGGCACACAGGGCCAACACCCGACATCATGGTGTGGGGAGCGATCTCCTACACTGGCCGTACACCACTGGTGATCGTCGAGGGGACACTGAATAGTGCACGGTACATCCAAACCGTCATCGAACCCATCGTTCTACCATTCCTAGACCGGCAAGGGAACTTGCTGTTCCAACAGGACAATGCACGTCCGCATGTATCCCGTGCCACCCAACGTGCTCTAGAAGGTGTAAGTCAACTACCCTGGCCAGCAAGATCTCCGGATCTGTCCCCCATTGAGCATGTTTGAGACTGGATGAAGCGTCGTCTCACGCGGTCTGCACGTCCAGCACGAACGCTGGTCCAACTGAGGCGCCAGGTGGAAATGGCATGGCAAGCCGTTCCACAGGACTACATCCAGCATCTCTACGATCGTCTCCATGGGAGAATAGCAGCCTGCATTGCTGCGAAAGGTGGATATACACTGTACTAGTGCCGACATTGTGCATGCTCTGTTGCCTGTGTCTATGTGCCTGTGGTTCTGTCAGTGTGATCATGTGATGTATCTGACCCCAGGAATGTGTCAATAAAGTTTCCCCTTCCTGGGACAATGAATTCACGGTGTTCTTATTTCAATTTCCAGGAGTGTATTTCACTAGAACTGAACGCTCCCGTCGGAACTGTTCTCAAGCTGGTGTTTATTAGTAAATCACAATAGCAGTATATCGCTGGGTGTATAATAAGACGTACCTTCTTGAAATGAACAATATTTTATTGTTCTATTAACTGATTTCCTTCCATATACACTTATATTTTACAACGTGAATCAAAAACTCGCAATGGCGTCGATTTTTTTACATCACAAGAATGGCTCTCCTCTCCTAAAATTACTCTTAACAAGAACAAAAAACTCTATATCCTAAGATTAATTATGTGAGCGCTGACCGCCACAGAGTAATAAACAATATCTTTGTCTCTCTCTCGCACTGTCACAGCAAGTTACGCTGCATGATACATCATAGTACCCAAAAATTTATTTTTTAAAATAACGTTACAGGGAAAAGTTAATTTGCTACCGATAACTCAAAATTTATTTCTCACTGCACTGTATCGAGGACTCACTTCAAGTGATGGAAAAATTAAAAGGAAATCAAAGAATTATTGCGAAAACACTCGTAGGTGCAATGCAGCGTTTCGATATGGTAAGTTCTGGGGCTGTAATCTGCGACACGGTTTTAAGTGGAGTGTATCGTTTTAAGAAATAACCACTCCGTCTTCAGGCCACAAGTGGCCCATCGAGACCGTCCGACCGCCGTGTCATCCTCAGCTGAGGACGCGCATAGGAGGGGCATGTGGTCAGCACACCGCGCTTTCCCCGTCGTGACGATGGCTTTCTGTGACCGACGCCGCTACTATTCTGTCGAGTAGCTCCGCAGTTGGCACCACGAAGCTGAGTGCACCCTGAAAAATGGCAACAGCACATCGCGGCACGGGTGGTCACCCATCCAAATGCCGGCCACGCCCGACAGTGATCTGACAGGAACCGGTGAATCCACTATGGCAAGGCCGTTTCCAGTTTTAAGATACGTAACACTTTTTATCACAGATCAGGTCCACTGGTTCAACTGGTCGAAATTCGATCACAGGCGATACCACTGTAATTAAGTCTGTACGGAACCAACTGTGAGCGGGTCCTCATCAATATTTTTCTTCTCTTTTTGTTTCCTTTGGGTAAATTGGACCAAAGTGGACTGTGCAAATTTCACTCACATTTCGCGTCTCGCCGTCAGTTTGTGTTGCTAGCAGAGAGCCGGATGCGAGCCCCGACAGACGGGTACTGTCTCGAGCACTTTGGCAGTGCCACGGCCGAGCGGGCAGTCTGTATTTCAAATATTTGTCAGAAATAAGTGTAACTCAAATAGAGCCAGATCGTTTTGCGATCATAGAGGAAACACTCCAAATATGGAAAATGGAAATGAGCGTTTGGCGCCATGGGCCGGGAAGCCCCTTGCGGGGCAGATCTTATAACACTACTGGCCATTAAAATTGCTACACCAAAAAGAAATGCAGATGATAAACGGGTATTCACTGGACAAATATATTATACTAGAACTGACATGTGATTACATTTTCACGCAATTTGGGTGCATACATCCTGAGAAATCAGTACCCAGAACAAACACCTCTGGCCGTAATAACGGCCTTGATACGCCTGGGCATTGGGTCAAACAGAGCTTGGATGGCGCGTACAGGTACAGTTGCCCATGCAGCTTCAACACTATACCACAGTTCATCGAGAGTAGTGAATGGCGTATTGTGGCGAGCCAGTTGCTCGGCCACCATTGACCAGATGTTTTCAGTCGGTAAGAGATCTGGAGAATGTGTTGGCCAGGGCAGCAGTCGAATATTTTCTGTATCCAGAAAGGCCCGTCCAGGTCCTACAACATGCGGTCGTGCATTACCCTGCTGATATGTAGGGTTTCGCAGGTATCGAATGAAGGGTATAGCCACGGGTCGTAACACATCTGAAATGTAACGTCCACAGTTCAGAGTGCCGGCAATGCGAACAAGAGGTGACCGAGACGTGTAACCAATGACACCCCATACCATCACGCCGGGTGATACGCCGGTATGGCGGTGACGAACACACGTTTCCAATGTGCGTTCACCGCGATGTCGCCAAACACGGATGCGTCCATCACGATGCTGTAAACAGAACCTGGATTCATCCGAAAAAATGACGTTTTGCCGTTCCTGCACCCAGGTTCGTCGTCGAGTACACCATCGCAGGCGCTCCTGTCTGTATTGCAGCGTCAAGGTAACCGCAGCCACGGTTGAGTCAGATAGTCCATGCTCCTGTAAATGTCGTCGAACTGTTCGTGCAGATGGTTGTTGTCTTGCAAACGTCCCCATCTGTTGACTCAGGAATGAGACGTGGCTGCACGATGCGTTACAGCCATGCGGATAAGATGCCTGGCATCTCGACTGCCATTGATACGAGGCCGTTGGGATCCAGCACGGCGTTCTGTATTACCCTCCTGAACCCACCGACTCCATGTTGTGCTAACAGTCATTGGGTCTCGACCAACGCGAGCAGCAATGTCACGATACGATTAACCGCAACCCCGATAGGCTACAATCCGACCTTTATCAAAGTCGGAAACGTGATGGTACGCATCTCTTCTCCCTACATGAGGCATCACAGCAACGTTTCACCAGGCAACGCCGGTCAACTGCTGTTTCTGTATGAGAAATCGGTTGGAAACTTTCCTCATGTCAGCACGTTGTATGTGTCGCCACCGGCGCCAAGCTTGTGTGAATGCTCTGAAAAGCTAATCAAAATGGCTCTGAGCACTATGGGACTTAACATCTATGGTCATCAGTCCCCTAGAACTTAGAACTACTTAAACCTAACTAACCTAAGGACAGCACACAACACCCAGCCATCACGAGGCAGAGAAAATCCCTGATCCCGCCGGGAATCGAACCCGGGAACCCGGGCGTGAAAGCTAATCATTTGCATATCACAGCGTATTCTTCCTGTCGGTTAAATTTCTCGTCTGTAGCACGTCATCTTCGTGGTGTAGCAATTTTAATGGTCAGTAGTGTATATTCGACGCCACATTGGGCGAACTGTGCGCCGGAAGGGGATTAAAGGATGAAGACAACACCCAGTCCCTGAGCGGAGAAAATCTCCGACCCAGACGGAAATCGAACCCGGTGCCGTAGGATGGCAATCCGTCACGCTGACCACCCTTTTTTTTTAAAAAAAAAATCTCGTTTTGTCCTATACTGTTCGTTGAATTTGTTCGTGGCGGACGTCCGATGACACTCGTTCAAGTTGTTCGTTGTTTTGTGCACTCAAATTTTTTTTATTACAGAGGGTAGCTATACTGTCTGACCCAACACGCTTTTTTTTCATTTTGTTCGTTGTTGATCGTTGTGTTTGGTCGTTGCGGACGTTACATGACTTCCGATGAAGTTCGTTGTTGATCCTTTCACTCAGTTTTTTTTTATTACAGAGGCCACCCATCTCTCTGACCGAACACACTTTTTTTTAATTCAACCACTTTTTTGTTGTTGTTAAATCTCATTTTGTTCGCTTTTGTTCGTTGTATCTGCTCGGGGCGGACGTCGTAAGACATCCGTTTAAGTTCGTTGTTGATCGGTTAACTCAGTTTTTTTTATTACAGCGGGCAGCTAACCCTGTGACCGAACACGCTAAGCTACCGTCCGGCTTTTTTTTTTTTTTTTTTTTTTTTTTTTTTTTTTTTTTTTTTTTTTTTTTGTCCAGTTAACCACTCAGCTATGGCGGACACTCCAAAGATGTGAAATAGCAATTACTTTGCTTTTTAAATTGAAACTTAAAGTTTTAAGTTGCAGTCTCCCCTTAAATCCGCTGCTGGCCGACCACAGAACAGCTCGCTAGATCCACACACGTTAAGCATCGCCTGGAGGTAGCGTTGCGGCGCATTCTGGCTCCCAAAACCTGTCTGAAAACTAGTTACACAGCCGGCGCCTTCTCGCAGCTACTTACGACTCACGACACACCAAGGCGAGCGGCCGCTCAGGGAAATATTGCTCGCGCTTCGAGTTTCCATCAGGAGGTTGGGAAAAAAATGACATTTCCACAAAAAGAAAACGAGCGCACCAGCCAGGGCCGGAGCGCACGAAAGTCAATCTGAAGATCGCGAGACGAGACAAGGTCTACGTGTGCGCCGGAATGTGTCTGGCTACACGATAATTGCCGTCTCCCCGCAAGACTGATGGACCGGTAATTAAAAATCGACGCTGTGAACACAAGTAGTGCGTAGCAGTTTTTAAATGCACTATGAAGGTCAGTCCGCAGTTGGTACCTCCCGTATGAACTGCAGTTGCAACACGAGGAAACATAGCGGAATAAGTGGGGGTTTGGACGTCAAATGCGCCGTCTTGGAGCAGCAGAAACGCCACAGGACATTTTAATTCCCACTGTCGATAATTTTACAAATAAGTTCACAAAACATTGTCAGCATTATTGCAGCGAAAGGCAGGAAGATCTGCGGCGGATAGGCACTTGGTGCAGGGAATGGCAACTGTCCCTTAACATAGACAAATGTAGTTGTTGTGATCTTCAGTCCTGAGACTGGTTTGATGCAGCTCTCCGTGCTACTCTATCCTGTGCAAGCTCCTTCATCTCCCAGTACCTACTGCAACCTACATCCCTCTGAATCTGCTTAGTGTATTCATCTTTTGGTCTCCCTCTACGAGTTTTACCTTCCACGCTGCCCTCCAGTACTGAATTGGTGATACCTTGATGCCTCAGAACATGTCCTACCAACCGATCCCTTCTTCTAGTCAAGTTGAGCCACAAATTTCTCTTCTCCCCAGTCCTCTTCAATACATCCTCATTAGTTATGTCATCTACCCACCTAATCTTCAGCATTCTTCTGTAGCACCACATTTCGAAAGCTTCTATTTTCTTCTTGTCCAAACTATTTATCGTCCATGTTTCACTTCCATACATGGCTACGCTCCATACAAATACTTTCAGAAACGCCTTCCTGACACTTAAATCTATACTCGATGTTAGCAAATTTCTCTTCTTCAGAAACGCATTCCTTGCCATTGCCAGTCTACATTTTATATCCCCTCTACTTCGACCATCATCAGTTATTTTGCTCCCCAAACAGCAAAACATACTTAAAGTATCTCATTTCCTAATCTAATTCCATCAGCATCACTCGTCTTAATTCGACTACATTCCATTATCCTCGTTTTGCTTTTATTGATGGTCATCTTATAACCTCCTTTCAAGACACTGTCCATTCCGTTCAGCTGCTCTTCCAAGTCCTTTGCTGTCTCTGACAGACTTACAATGTCATCGGCCAATTTCTTCTCCATGGAATTTAATACCTACTCCGAATTTTCCTATTGTTTCCTTCACTGCTTGCTCAATATACAGATTGAATAACATCGGGAAGAGGCTACAACCCTGTCTCACTCCGTTCCCAACCACTGCTTCCCTTTCGTGTCCCTCGACTCTTATAACTGCCATCTGGTTTCTGTGCAAATTGTAAATGGCCTTTAGACAAATGTAATCTATTGCGAATACATAGAAAGAAGGATCCTTTATTGTATGATTATATGATAGCGGAACAAACACTGGTAGCAGTTACTTCTGTAAAATATCTGGGAGTTTGCGTACGGAACGATTTGAAGTCGAATGATCATATAAAATTAATTGTCGGGTGCCAGGTTGAGATTCATTGGGAGAGTCGTTAGAAAATGTAGTCCATCAACAAAGGAGGTGGCTTACAAAACACTCGTTCGACCTATACTTGAGTATTGCTCATCAGTGTGGGATCCGTACCAGGTCGAGTTGACAGAGGAGATAGAGAAGATCCAAATAAGAGAGGCTCATTTCGTCACAGCGTTATTTCCTAAGCGTGATGGCGTTACGTAGATGTTTAGCAAACTCAAGTGGCAGACTTTGCAAGAGAGGCGGTCTGCATCCCGGTGTAGCTTGCTGTCCAGGTTTCGAGAGGGTGCGTTTCTGGATGAGGTATCGAGTATATTGCTTCCCCCTACTTATACCTCCCGTGGAAACCACGAATGTAAACTTAGAGAAATTCGAGCGCGCACGGAGACTTTCCGGCAGTCGTTCTTCCCGCGAATTATATGCGACTGGAACAGGAAAGGGAGGTAATGACAGTGGCACGTAAAGTGCCCTCCGCCACACACCGTTGGGTGGCTTGCGGAGTGTAAACGTAGATGTAGATGTAGCATGACCAGGAAGGATTCAGGATACACACTCATAGCAGTGAAAGTTCACAAACATGAGAAAATAATTTTTTTTACATGAGAAATTTCATCTTTTTTTTTACTTACTATTTGCTGCATTTGTTGCTGTAGGTACACTTTTCTTCATAAGTAAGAGAGATTCTTCAATCAATTTTGCACAGCATACAAACTCACACTTACAGGTGTATCAAACTTTAAAAAATGGTTCAAATGGCTCGGAGCACTATAGGACTTAACATCTGAGGTCATCAGTCCCCTAGAACTTAGAACTACTTAAAACTAACTAACCTAAGGACATCACACACATCCATGCCCGAGGCAGGATTCGAACCTGCGACCGTAGCGGTCGCGCGGTTCCAGACTGAAGCGCCTACAACCGCTCGGCCACCCCGGCTGGCATCAAACTTTAGATTTGTATTTAATTTATAAAGAAATGAATGAACTGTTATATTTAAACTTCATGTTTACAAAAAATCTCAAATTTTATAGTCAATTATCTCAATTTTTATCACAGTTTTTAATAGATTTCGGAAATTCTGGCGTTTCATACACCTGTAAGTATACGATATTGCTGTGCCTGTGTTATTCTGATCCACTGCGCTGACCACAGCCGTTACATCAGATGAAATCGCAATTGCGAATAATGACTACCACCAGCTGTAGAACGGAAAAACGACAATGAAAATTTGTGCTGGATCCCGGATGTCCCGCGTATCATGAGCTTTCGCCTAACCATTTTTTTCTTATTTTTCGTATTTTTTTCTTTTTTGTAAATTTAATATTGCCATTTCATACAACACTAGCATAGCAACGCATAAGCAAACCAATTTTTAAAAAAAATTTATAATTTTATTTTAATTTTGTAGTTAACTGTTTAATAACATGAGGAAGAAAATAAAATGAAAAAGAGTGTTGGCAGGAGTGGCAATCGAACCGGAGCCGGCTGGTCACCTTGACCACTTTTTTTCATTTTTACGTTCCTCTTCGGGAGCATAACGAGAATATTAAAGGTCGTCCCGTTATGACGTAAGGAGACTCCATGCTATAGCCCAGTGCGGATTTTACGATGACTGTAGTTTCGTCGCTGTGTTTCCGTTGTTTGTTCAATCTCATTAATAAAAGGAACTGGAAAGAGGTTCGTAGGTTATCTTCTCATGTCATGGATAATCCAGCTGCGAGGCGGGTTATGGAATGCGTTCCAAAGAAAATTAGAAAATTATTGTCTGTATTTGGGTTCTTCACGATCGCACAATGTCGTTCGTTGAGGTAGTTCAAAATGTTCAAATGTGTGTGAAATCTTATGGGACTTAACTGCTAAGGTCATCAGTCCCTAAGCTTACTCACTACTTAACCTAAATTATCCTTAGGGCAAACACACACACCCATGCCCGAGGGAGGACTCGAACCTCCGCCGGGACCAACCGCACAGTCCATGACTGCAGCGCCTTAGACCGCCTGGCTAATTCCGCGCGACGTTGAGGTAGTACCAAAAATTGGGTACTGTCTTTTCGACACTGCCGAATAGCTAGTGAACAGCGTAGCCGCTAATCCACGTCACAGAGTTCGTTTTTGCCCTTGGAAAGTACAGTCCATCTGGGAAAAGAAGCCGCGTGGGATTAGCCGAGCGGTCTGATTAGGCGCTGCAGTCATGGGCTGTGCGGCTGCTCCTGGCGGAGGTTCGAGTCCTTCCTCGGGCATGGGTGTGTGTGTTTGTCCTTAGGATAATTTAGGTTAAGTAGTGTGTAAGCTTAGGGACCGATGACCATAGCAGTTAAGTCCCATGACTTCATACACATTTGAACATTTTTTGGGAAAAGAAGTGCTCAGGTAGTTATCCTGTCGGGAGTCTTGCGTGTGATAAAAACCAATATCTGACGCACCAAATACCAAACGTCCTCTGGCGACCCGTATTACGTCCATTTGGCTATTCATGCACGACTCACGGCCACACCCAAACTTCATGTGCCATCAACCATGCGTCTATGATCTGTACTCGCACTCCATTATATATTCTCCCGTATACATCAGAGGCTGTACTTGAAGGTCGCATACCCGGTATCCGCAGATAAACACACTACTGGACATTACAATTGCTACACCACGAAGATGACGTGCTACAGACGCGAAATGTAACCGAGAGGAAGAAGTTGCTGTGATATGCAAATTATTAGCTTTTCTGAGCATTCACACAAGGTTGGCGCCGGTGCCGACACCTACAACGTGCTGACATGAGGAAAGTTTTCAGCCGATTTCTCATACACAAACAGCAGTTGACCGGCGTTGCCTGGTGAAACGTTGTTGTGATGTCTCGTGTAAGGAGGAGAAATGCGTACCATCACGTTTCCGACTTTGATAAAGGTCGGATTGTGACCTATCGCGATTGCGGTTTATCGTATCGCGACATTGCTGCTCACGTTGGTCGAGATCCAGTGACTGTTAGCAGAATACGGAATCGGTGGGTTCAGGAGGATAATACGGAACGCCGTGCTGGATCCCAACGGCCTCGTATAACTAGCAGTCGAGATGACACGCATCTTATCCGCATGGCTGTAACGGGTCGTGCAGCCACGTCTCGATCCCTGAGTCAACAGATGGGGACGTTTGCAAGACAAAAGCCATCTGCACCAACAGTTCGACACCGTTTGCAGCAGCATGGGCTATCAGCTCGGAGACCACAGCTGCGGTTACCCTTGACGCTGCATCACAACAGGAGCGCCTGGGAAGGTGTACTCAACTACAAACCTGGGTGCACGAATGGCAAAACGTCATTTTTTCGGATGAATCCAGGTTCTGTTTACAGCAACATGACGGTCACATCCGTGTTTGGCGACATCGCGGTGAACGCACATTGGAAGCGTGTATTCGTCATCGTCATACTGGCGTATCATCCGCCGCGATGGTATGGGGTGCCATTGGTTACACGTCTCGGTCACCTCTTGTTCGCATTGACGGCACTTTGAACAGTTAACGCTACATTTCAGATGTGTTACGACTAGTGGCTCTATCCTCATTCGATCCCTGCGAAACCTTACATTTCAGCAGGATAATGCACGACCGCAACTTGCAGGTCCTGTACGGGCCTTTCTGTATACAGAAAATGGTCGAATTCTGCCCTGGCCAGCACAGTCTCCAGATCTCTCACCAATTAAAAATGTCTGGTCAATGGTGGCCGAGCAACTGGCTCGTCGCAATACGCCAGTCACTACTCTTGATGAACTGTGGTACCGTGTTGAAGCTGCATGGGCAGCTGTACCTGTACACTCCATCCGACCCAATGCCCAGGCGTATCAAGGCCGTTATTACGGCCAGAGGTGGTTATTCTGGGTACTGATTTCTCAGGATCTATGCACCCAAATTGCGTGAAAATGTAATCATATTTCAGTTCTAGTATATTTCTCGAATGAATACTCGTTTATCATCTGTATTTATTCTTGGTGTACCAATTTTAATGGACAGTAGTGTACGATATTACAGAGCCGGTGTTATTCTGATGACGATTCACTGCGGCGACCACAGCCGGACGGGCACAAATTTTCAATGTCGTCATTCCATTCTACAGCTGGTCATTATTTGGGCCATAGGAAACAAAATGGCTGCCATTTGGAAAAAATTGGTATTTTCCATCGATTTTTCGACTTCGTCGGCCAAGTAAAAATATTTATAGTTGATGGATCGGAATAAAAGTGGTACAACTCCTAGACAGTTTAGTTAGCTTCGTCGGAAACAAAGAATCGTGCCAATCGGTTCAGTAGATTTGAAGCTACCATACCGCGCGATAAAAAAAGTCAGTTCCAAAAAATACGTGTTTGAAGTTTTGACTACATATAAATGCATATTATGCAACTTACGTCCAATCTGCTATTCCGGGTCCATAAAGTAGTGCTTTCTCTGCCTCATAAAGGGCGTTCTGCTCGATGTGGGCCATCCTGCGCTGCTCCAGAGCCGCTCGTACAGCCGGTGACAAGCGGTTTTTGGCCGCTCGAATCCGGTGGTCGTCCGAATGCTTGGCGGACTGCGTCGAATAGAGTCCCAGTGTGACGTTCATCGTTGTCATGGTCTTCAGAATTGCTGAATACCCTTCGTTGATGCTTCTCTGCCAGGAAAGTCGCAATCTCCAGAGTCTTCGAACCAGAATGCCAGTGCTTGGGGGCTAACTTCCAAACGGACGCGTTCAAACTTTCATTTGAATTTTGTGTGTTTCCTCCCAAGCACCGGTACAATAACTCGTCCTCCGAAAGAAAAAAACACTGGTGCTTGAAAAAGGCCGATTTCAGACCGGTGAATTTTTTTGTTCAACCGCGAATAACAAACATTTCCGTTCCGTATTCGGAAAAATCGTTTCAGGGGTGGATTCCAAACACTTTTATGGATGCAAAAATGCAATTTTTAAAAAATCGATTTTTGGAACCAAAAGATAGTAAACCTCCCCTTAAATTTTCGTGACCACCTCTGCCAACAATCAAATACTGTGGCTAAACATTAGCAGACTACTGTTTACAATTGTTTCTCGTTCTTAATGTCTGTTGTGTCCACAGAACAGCTGTTTTAAGTAGTAAATATCACAGTGCTGCCACAGCATCAGGAAGGCATTTTCAAACATTTTTCTGGCATTAAAGGCTTAGTTGTTCCGATAATATGATTCACTTCGCCTCGTTAATGTAGTTTTGTTTTTGTTACACGTTTTGAAAGCGAAGTATGTGATCTTGTCAGTGCTGCTCTTGTAATCTTGCATTTTCCACAATACAGAATATCGGAACTGATTTCTATCTATGGCACCTTCGAAAATGCTGACGGCATATTTTGCTATATGTGGACGGTATGCAATATTTCCTTGTCACAGCATTCACGCAGAGTTTCGATGATAGGAAATCAAAGGTCAAGCTACAGAAAAAAAAACAACTACATTAAAAGAAAACAACTTAACTAATTTAAAAGAAAATTTCCGTTGAACGACTCCCCTTACCAATGAAGTGTGAATCACTTACACTTTAGACTACAATCAGAATGGCTAGTACACCAGTCAATGGTGCAAGCACGAATAATTTTATCAAAACAATTCCACCAGAAACTACTGTTCTACACATACATCTACAGCTGCATAGATACTCCGCAAGCCACCGAACGGTGCGTGGCGGAGGGTACCCTGTACGACTAATAGTCGTTTCCGTTCCTGTTCCACTCGGAAATTGTGCGAGGCAAGAACGACTGTGTACGTGCCTCCATAGGAGCCCTAATTTCTCGCATCTTACCTTCGTGGTCCACGCACTGTGTATCTTGGCGGCAGTAGAATCGTTGGGGAATCAGTTTCAAAAGCCGGTTCTCCAAACTTTCTCAATAGTATTTCTCGAAAAGAACGTCGCCTTCCCTCCAGGGGTTCTCATTTGAGTTTTTGAACGTTTGTGTTTTTTTTGGTTCTAATAAAACCCCATGCCATTCCAAGCATGTGTGCCAATTTGTACGTCTCTATCTACATTATTGCGCGATTTATTCAGTTTTCAAATTTATACTAACGCGAATTCCTTAGAGACGAATGGAAAATCTGATAGAAGCCGACCTCGGGGAAGATCAGTTTGGATTCCGTAGAAATGTTGGAACACGTGAGGCAATACTGACCCTACGACGTATCTTAGAAGAAAGATTATGGAAAGGCAAACCTACGTTTCTAGCATTTGTAGACTTAGAGAAAGCTATGGACAATGTTGACTGGAATACTCTCTTTCAAATTCGGTAGGTGGCAGGGGTAAAATACAGGGAGCGAAAGACTATTTACAATTTGTAAAGAAAGCAGATGGCAGTTATAAGAGTCGAAGGACACGAGAGGGAAGCAGTAGTTGGGAAGGGAGTGAGACAGGGTTGTAGCATATCCCCGACTTTTTTTTTTTTTTTTTTTTTTTTTTTTTGTACCAGTCTACTGACTGGTTTGATGCGGCCCGCCACGAATTCCTTTCCTGTGCTAACCTCTTCATCTCAGAGTAGCACTTGCAACCTACGTCCTCAATTATTTGCTTCACGTATTCCAATCTCTGTCTTCCTCTACAGTTTTTGCCCTCTACAGCTCCCTCTAGTACCATGGAAGTCATTCCCTCATGTCTTAGCAGATGTCCTATCATCCTGTCCCTTCTCCTTATCAGTGTTTTCCACATATTCCTTTCCTCTCCGATTCTGCGTAGAACCTCCTCATTCCTTACCTTATCAGTCCACCTAATTTTCAACATTCGCCTATAGCACCACATCTCAAATGCTTCGATTCTCTTCTGTTCCGGTTTTCCCACAGTCCACGTTTCACTACCATACAATGCTGTACTCCAGACGTACATCCTCATCCTCAGAAATTTCTTCCTCAAATTAAGGCCGGTATTTGATATTAGTAGACTTCTCTTGGCCAGAAATGCCTTTTTTTCCGTAGCGAGTCTGCTTTTGATGTCCTCCTTGCTCCGGCCGTCATTGGTTATTTTACTACCTAGGTAGCAGAATTCCTTAACTTCATTGACTTCGTGACCATCAATCCCGATGTTAAGTTTCTCGCTGTTCTCATTTCTACTACTTCTCATTACCTTCGTCTTTCTCCGATTTATTCTCAAACCATACTGTGTACTCATTAGACTGTTCATTCCGTTCAGCAGAACATATAGTTCTTCTTCACTTTCACTCAGGATAGCAATGTCATCAGCGAATCGTATCATTGATATCCTTTCACCTTGTATTTTAATTCCACTCCTGAACCTGTCCCTTATTTCCATCATTACTTCCTTATAGAGTCTTTCAGTGTATTCTTTCCACCTATCTTCTCTTTCCTCTGCATTTAACAGTGGAATTCCCGTTGCAGTCTTAATGTTCCCACCGTTTCTTTTAATGTCACCAAAGGTTGTTTTGACTTTCCTGTATGCTGAGTCTGTCCTTCCGACAATCATAAATTTTTCGATGTCTTCACATTTTTCCTGTATCCATTTCGTCTTAGCTTCCCTGCACTTCGTATTTATTTCATTACACAGCGACTTGTATTTCTGTATTCCTGATTTTCCCGGAACATGTTTGTACTTTCTCCTTTCATCAATCAACTGAAGTATTTCTTCTGTTACGCATGGTTTCTTCGCAGTTACCTTCTTTGTACCTATGTGTTCCTTCCCAACTTCTGTGATGGCCCTTTTTAGTGATGTCCATTCCTCTTCAGCTGTACTGCCTACTGCGTTATTCCTTATTGCTGTATCTATAGCGTTAGAGAACTTCGAACGTATCTCGTCATTCCTTAGTACTTCCGTATCCCACTTCTTTGCGTATTGATTCTTCCTGACTAATGTCTTGAACTTCAGCCTACTCTTCATGACTACTATATTGTGATCTGAGTCTATATCTGCACCTGGGTACGCCTTACAATCCAGTATCTGATTTCGGAATCTCTGTCTGACCATGATGTAATCTAATTGAAATCTTCCCGTATCTCCCGGCCTTTTCCAAGTATACCTCCTCCTCTTGCGATTCTTGAACAGGGTATTCGCTATTACTAGCTGAAATTTGTTACAGAACTCAATTAGTCTTTCTCCTCTTTCATTCCTTGTCCCAAGCCCATATTCTCCTGTAACCTTTTCTTCTACTCCTTCCCCTACAACTGCATTCCAGTCGCCCATGACTATTAGATTTTCGTCCCCCTTTACATACTGCATTACCCTTTCAATGTCCTCATACACTTTCTCTATCTGTTCATCTTCAGCTTGCGACGTCGGCATGTATACCTGAACTATCTTTATCGGTGTTGGTCTGCTGTCGATTCTGATTAGAAGAACCCGGTCACTGAACTGTTCACAGTAACACATCCTCTGCCCTACCTTCATATTCATAACGAATCCTACACCTGCTATACCATTTTCAACTGCTGTTGATATTACCCGATACTCATCCGACCAGAAATCCTTGTCTTCCTTCACTTCACTGACCCCTACTATATCTAGATTGAGCCATTGCATTTCCCTTTTCAGATTTTCTAGTTTCCCTACCACGTTCAAGCTTCTGACATTCCACGCCCCGACTCGTAGAACGTTATCCTTTCGTTGATTATTCAATCTTTTTCTCATGGTAACCTCCCCCTTGGCAGTCCCCTCCCGGAGATCCGTATGGGGGACTATTCCGGAATCTTTTGCCAATGGAGAGATCATCATGACACTTCTTCAGTTACAGGCCACATGTCCTGTGGATACACGTTACGTGTCTTTAATGCAGTGGTTTCCATTGCCTTCTACATCCTCATGTTATTCAATCTGTATACTGAGCAAGCAATAAAGGAAACAAAAGAAAAGTTCGGAGTAGGTATTAAAGTCCATGGAGAAGAAATAAAAACTTTGAGGTTCGCCGATGACATTGTATTTCTGTCAGAGACAGCAAAGGACCTGGAAGAGCAGTTGAACGGAATGGACAGTATCTTGAAAGGGGGGTATAAGATGAACATCAACAAAAGCAAAACGAGGATAATGGAATGTAGTCGAATAAAGTCAGGTGATGCTGAGGGAATTAGATTAGGAAATGAGACACTTAAAGTAGTAAAGGGGTTTTGCTATTTGGTGAGAAAAATAATTTATGATGGTCGAAGTAGAGAGGATAAAAATGTAGACTGGCAATGGCAAGGAAAGCGTTTCTGAAGAAGAGAAACTTGTTAACATCGAGTATAGATTTAAGTGTCAGGAAGTCGTTTCTGAAAGTATTTGCATGGAGTGTAGCCATGTATAGAAGTGAAGCGTGGACGACAAATAGTTTAGACAAAAAGAGAATAGAAGCTTTCGAAATGTGGTGCTACAGAAGAATGCTTAAGGTTAGATAGGTAGATCACACAACTAATGAGGAGGTATTGAATAGAATTGGGGAGAAGAGAAACTTGTGGCACAACTTGACTAGAAGAAGGGATCGCTTGGTAGGACATGTTCTGAGGCATCAAGGGATCACCAATTCAGTACTGGAGGGCAGCGTGGAGGGTAAAACTCGTAGAGGGAGACCAAAAGATGAATACACTAAGCAGATTCAGAAGGATGTAGGTTGCAGTAGGTACTGGGAGATGAAGGAGCTTGCACAGGATAGAGTAGCACGGAGAGCTGCATCAAACCAGTTTCTGAAGACCACAACAACAGCAACAAATCGAAGTCGACCATTCGCCTTACCCACATGATCATTCCACCTCATATCGCTTTCCAACATTGCGCCCAGATATTTAAACGACTTGACCGTGTAAAGCAGGACGCTAGGAATATTTTATCTGAACATTAGAGGTTTCTTCTTTCTACCCATCCGCAATAACTTACTTTTTTTTCATTTACAACTAACTGCCATTCATCACACAAACTAGAAATTTTGTCTAAGTGGTCTTGTATCTTCCTAAAGACAGTCAACTTTGTCACATTACTGTACGCCATAGCATCATCAGCAAACAACCTCAGAATGCCAACTACCTTGCCTGCCAGTTCATTTACGTATATAGGGAACAACAGCGGTCCTATCACACTTTCCTGGGGCACTGCTCACTGTACCTTCGCCTCTGAGGAACACTCGCATTCAAGGTGAACAACATACATCTACATCTACATGGTTACTCTGCAATTCACACTTAAGTGCCTGGCAGAGGGTTCATCGAACCATTTACATACTACTACTCTACCATTCCACTCTCGAATGGCGCGTGGAAAAAAGGAACACCTAAATCTTTCCGTTCGAGCTCTGATTTCTCTTATTATGATGATCATTTCTCCCTATGTAGGTGGGTGTCAACAAAATATTTTCGCATTCGGAAGAGAAAGTTGGTGACTGAAGTTTCGTAAATAGATCTCGCCGCAAAGAAAACCACCTTTGTTTCAGTGACTGCCACCCCAACTCGCGTATCATATCAGTGACACTCTCAACCCCATTGCGCGATAACACGAAACGGGCTGCCCTTCTTTGCACCTTTTCGACGTCCTCCGTCAATCCTACCTGGTAAGGATCCCACACCACGCAACCATATTCTAGCAGAGGACGGACAAGTGTAACGTAGGCTGTCTCTTCGGTGGGTTTGTCGCATCTTCAAAGTGTTCTACCAGCAAAGCGCAGTGTTTGTTTTGCCTTCCCCACTACTGGGCTCTGTTACTGAGGAAGTCTTCGAGCCACTCACATATGTGTGAACTTATTCCGTATACTCGTCGTTGTGTTGGCAGAAGAGCCAACACCGTGTTACTAGAGGAGGCCGAAATGCACGCGTTTTAGCTTACGCAGGCTGGAGTAAGGAGGGAAGGACTATACTGACGTGAGGTCTGGAACATGACAAGGAAGAATTCAGAAAGCGGACGTAATTAGTTTGATACTTAACTTTAATCCATTAATGATGAACGTCGCTCTTGACGCTACATGATTCACAATATCATCTGTTAGCAACTGAATATGGCGCCTTGCTAGGTCGTAACAAATGACGTACATCTACATCTTCATGACTAGTCTGCAATTCACATTTAAGTGCTTGGCAGAGGGTACATCGAAACAGAATCATACTGTCTCTGTACCATTCCACTCCAGAACAGCGCGCGGGAAAAACGAACACCTAAGCCTTTCTGTTCGAGTTCTGATTTCTCTTATTTTATTTTGATGATCATTTCGACCTATGTAGGTTGGGCTCAACAAAATATTTTCGCATTCGGAAGAGAAAGTTGATGACTGAAATTTCGTAAATAGATCTCGCCGCGACGAAAAACGTCTTTGCTTTAATGACTTCCATCCCAATTCGCGTATCATATCTGCCACACTCTCTCCCCTATTACGTGATAATACAAAACGAGCTGCCCTTTTTCGCACCCTTTCTTGTTACGTGTATACAATACAAGTGGAGAGGTAGAGTCATAAGCAGATTTACCAAAGTCTTTATTAGCAAGTTCAAACATATGGTAGGTACGATAGGCAATAACATTTCTATCATTAAAACTTTCAAGTCCAGGTACACTAGACACTCCACTACCACCTCTCACAATGGCGACAGTGAACCATCCATTTCTATGTGAGAATGTGTCGTTTATGTCCAAGCTAAAATTAAGTGAACATCCAAGAAATACAGCAGGTCCATCGACGAGAGCGTGGGCTGAAGGCTATGCTAAACTGTCGTCTCTGCCAATGAGAGCGTATGTAGTCAGTGAACCATCGCTAGCAAAGTCGGCTGTACAACTGGGGCGAGTGCTAGGAAGTCTCTCTAGACCTGCCGTGTGGCGGCGCTCGGTCTGCAATCACTGACAGTGGCGACACGCGGGTCCGACGTATACTAACGGACCGCGGCCGATTTAAAGGCTACCACCTAGCAAGTGTGGTGTCTGGCGGTGACACCACAGCTCGTTCCTTCGTTAACAGCCTGCAATGGGGCACCGTATCAAACGCTTTCCGGAGATCTAGAAATATGCAACCTGCCTGTTGCCCTCCATCCACAGTTGCAGTGTATCATGTGAGGAAAGGGCAAGCTGAGTTTCGCACGAGCGATGCTTTCTAAAATCGCGCTGATTCATGGAATGTTTGGCCATACTAAGGCAAGGCGGCGCATGCCTCTGGAAGCGCGGGAGTCGCCCCCCCCCCCCAAAAAAAAAAAAAAATTCACATCCCATTCCACGCCATACCAGACTGGCAGGCGTGAGGGGCGGGCAAGAATAACCGCAAGGCGCACAGGCGCAGACGCACCTTAACAAGTCATGACAGCTCCACTCATACCTGCCTGATGATATAAAAGCACTCCGACCGCCGTGTCATCCTCAGTAGAGGATGCGGATAGGAGGGGCGCGAGGTCAGCACACCACTCTCCCGGTCGTTATGATGGTATTCTTGACCGATGCCGCTACTATTCAGTGGAGTAGCTCCTCAATTGGCATCACGAGGCTGAGTGCACCCCGAAAAATGGCAACAGCACTTGGCGACCCGGATGGTCACCCATCCAAGTGCCGGCCACGCCCGACAGCGCTTAACTTTGGTGATCTCGTCAATGCAAGGACCAGAAACGAATTAGTTTACCAAAACGTAAAAGTACTCCGTCTTCAGGCCACGAGTGGCCTACCGGTACCATCCGACCGCCGTGTCATCCTCAGGGAGAATACGGATAGGAGGGCCGTGGGGTCAGCACACTGCTCTCCTGGTCATTATGATGGTATTCTTGACCGATGCCGCTACTATTCAGTGGAGTAGCTCCTCAATTGGCATCACGAGGCTGAGTGCACCCCGAAAAATGGCAACAGCACTTGGCGACCCGGATGGTCACCCATCCAAGTGCCGGCCACGCCCGACAGCGCTTAACTTTGGTGATCTCGTCAATGCAAGGACCAGAAACGAATTAGTTTACCAAAACGTAAAAGTACTCCGTCTTCAGGCCACGAGTGGCCTACCGGTACCATCCGACCGCCGTGTCATCCTCAGGGAGAATACGGATAGGAGGGGCGTGGGGTCAGCACACTGCTCTCCCGGTCATTATGATGGTATTCTTGACCGAAGCCGCTACTATTCAGTGGAGTAGCTCCTCAATTGGCATCACGAGGCTGAGTGCACCCCAAAAAATGGCTACAGCATTTGGTGACCCGGATGGTAACCCATCCAAGTGCCGACCACGCCCGACAGCGCTTAGCTTTGGTGATCTCGTGGGAACCAGTGTATCCACTGCGGCAAGGCCGTTGTCACACCAGCCTCATGATATACGTAAACAAATGTAAACCTACAGAATCTGTGGATGAAACTACAAAGCTGTCAATATAGAACCACTTACGAAACCAGATGGCAGTTATAAGTGTCGAGGAGCATGAAAGGGAAGCAGCGGTTGGGAAGGGAGTGAGACAGGGTTGTAGCCTCTCCCTGATGTTATTCAATCTGTATATTGAGCAAGCAGTAAAGGAAACAAAAGAAAAATTCGGAGTAGGTATTAAAGTCCATGCAGAAGAAATAAAAACTTTGAGGTTCACCGACGACATTGTAATTCTGCCAGAGACAGCAAAGGACTTGGAAGAGCAGTTGAACGGAATGGACAGTGTCTTGAAAGGAGGATATAAGATGAACGTCAACAAAAGCAAAACGAGGATAATGGAACGTAGTAAATTAAATCAGGTGATGCTGAAGGAATTAGATTAGGATATGAGGCACTTGAAGTAGTAGATGAGTTTTGCCATCTTTTGCCAGCAAAATGACTGATGATGGGCAAAGTAGACAGGATACAAACGTAGACTGGCAATTGCAGGAAAAGAGTTTCCAAAGAAGCGGTTTTCTTAACATTGAGTATAGATTTAAATCTCAGGAGGTGTTTTCAGACAGCATTTGTATGGAGTGTAGCCATATATGGAAGTGAAACATGGACGATAAATAGTTTGGACAAGAAGAGAATTGAAGCTTTCGAAATGTGGTGCTACAGAAGAATGCTGAAGATTAGATTGGTAGATCACATAACTAATGAGAAGGCACTGTATGGAATTGGGCAGAAGAGGAATTTGTGGCACAACTTGACAAGAAGAAGGGACCGGTTGCTAGGACATGTTCTGAGGCATCAAGGGATCACAAAGTTAGTATTGGAGGGCAATGTGGAGGGTAAAAACCGTAGAGGGAGGCCAAGAGATGAATACACTAAGCAGATTCAGAATGATGTAGGCTGCAGTAGGTACTGGGAGATGAAGAACCTTGCACAGGATAGAGTATCACGGAGAGCTGCATCAAACCAGTCTCTAGACTGAAGACCACAACAAGAACAACAACAACAACAACAACAACAATAGCAAGACAGCAGCGATCAGACCGATGTGCAGTACTTACATACACTCCTGGAAATGGAAAAAAGAACACATTGACACCGGTGTGTCAGACCCACCATACTTGCTCCGGACACTGCGAGAGGGCTGTACAAGCAATGATCACACGCACGGCACAGCAGACACACCAGGAACCGCGGTGTTGGCCGTCGAATGGCGCTAGCTGCGCAGCATTTGTGCACCGCCGCCGTCAGTGTCAGCCAGTTTGCCATGGCATACGGAGCTCCATCGCAGTCTTTAACACTGTTAGCATGCCGCGACAGCGTGGACGTGAACCGTATGTGCAGTTGACGGACTTTGAGCGAGGGCGTATAGTGGGCATGCGGGAGGCCGGGTGGACGTACCGCCGAATTGCTCAACACGTGGGGCGTGAGGTCTCCACAGTACATCGATGTTGTCGCCAGTGGTCGGCGGAAGGTGCACGTGCCCGTCGACCTGGGACCGGACCGCAGCGACGCACGGATGCACGCCAAGACCGTAGGATCCTACGCAGTGCCGTAGGGGACCGCACCGCCACTTCCCAGCAAATTAGGGACACCGTTGCTCCTGGGGTATCGGCGAGGACCATTCGCAACCGTCTCCATGAAGCTGGGCTACGGTCCCGCACACCGTTAGGCCGTCTTCCGCTCACGCCCCAACATCGTGCAGCCCGCCTCCAGTGGTGTCGCGACAGGCGTGAATGGAGGGACGAATGGAGACGTGTCGTCTTCAGCGATGAGAGTCGCTTCTGCCTTGGTGCCAATGATGGTCGTATGCGTGTTTGGCGCCGTGCAGGTGAGCGCCACAATCAGGACTGCATACGACCGAGGCACACAGGGCCAACACCCGGCATCATGGTGTGGGGAGCGATCTCCTACACTGGCCGTACACCACTGGTGATCGTCGAGGGGACACTGAATAGTGCACGGTACATCCAAACTGTCATCGAACCCATCGTTCTACCATTCCTAGACCGGCAAGTGAACTTGCTGTTCCAACAGGACAATGCACGTCCGCATGTATCCCGTGCCACCCAACGTGCTCTAGAAGGTGTAAGTCAACTACCCTGGCTAGCAAGATCTCCTGATCTGTCCCCCATTGAGCATGTTTGGGACTGGATGAAGCGTCGTCTCACGCGGTCTGCACGTCCAGCACGAACGCTGGTCCAACTGAGGCGCCAGGTGGAAATGGCATGGCAAGCCGTTCCACAGGACTACATCCAGCATCTCTACGATCGTCTCCATGGGAGAATAGCAGCCTGCATTGCTGCGAAAGGTGGATATACACTGTACTAGTGCCGACATTGTGCATGCTCTGTTGCCTGTGTCTATGTGCCTGTGGTTCTGTCAGTGTGATCATGTGATGTATCTGACCCCAGGAATGTGTCAATAAAGTTTCCCCTTCCTAGGACAATGAATTCACGGTGTTCTTATTTCAATTTCCAGGAGTGTACGTTACGAACAACATAACTATACCTCTGTACATACTCTAGGTAAACTACCATCTAAGAGAAGGCACCCGTACTGCGCATAGTGATGCAGGTTGCACTAGGTAATGACAAAAATGCGAGATAATCTTATAGTACAAAAGTATGATAATAAACTCTGAGCAGCTAACGCGAATTAACACTTCATTAAAATGTCGTACTGTGAACTACAGTCCCTGGCCCCATTATTGGACGCCCCTTGAGTTGTTAACATAATACAGGTTTAGTATGTACAGAAAGCTGCAACGACTATAGTACCGGCCATTAAAATTGCTACACCACGAATATGACGTGCTACAGATGCGAAATTTAACCGACAGGAAGAAGATGCTGTGATATGCAAATGATTAGCTTTTCAGTGCATTCACACAGGGTCGGCGCCTGTGGCGACACCTACAACGTGCTGACATGAGGAAAGTTTCCAACCGATTTCTCATACACAAACAGCAGTTGACCTGCGTTGCCTGGTGAAACGTTGTTGTGATGCCTCGTATAAGGAGGAGAAATGCGTACCATCACGTTTCCGACTTTGATAAAGGTCGGATTGTGGCCTATCGCGATTGCGGTTTATGATATCGCGACATTGCTGCTCGCGTTAGTTGAGATCCAATGACTGTTAACAGAATATGGAATCGGTGGGTTCGGGAGGGTAATAAGGAATGCCGTGCTGGATCTCGACGGCCTCGTTTCACTAGCAGTCGAGATGACAGCCATCTTATCTGCATGACTGTAACGGATCGTGCAGCCGCGTCTCGATCCCTGAGTATACAGATGACGTTTGCAAGACGACAACCATCTGCACGAACAGTTCGACGACGTTTGCAGCAGCATGGACTATCAGCTCAGGGACCACGGCTACGGTTACCCTTGACGCTGCATCAGAGACAGGAGCGTCTTGCGATGGTGTACTCGACGACGAACCTGGGTGCACGAATGGCAAACCGTTATTTTTTCGGATGAATCCAGGTTCTGTTTACAGGTCGCATCCATGTTTGGCGACATCGTGGTAAACGCACAATGGAAGCGTGTATTTGTCATCGCCATACTGGCGTATCACCCGGCGTGATGGTATGGGGTGCCATTGGTTACACGTCTCGGTCACCTCTTGGTCGCACTGACGGCACTTTGAACAGTGGACGATACATTCCAGATGTGTTACGATCCGTGGCTCTACCCTTCAGATGGTTCAGATGGCTTTGAGCACTATGGGACTTAACATCTATGGTCATCAGTCTCCTACAACTTAGAACTACTTAAACCTAGCTAACCTAAGGACAGCACACAACACCCAGCCATCACGAGGCAGAGAAAATCCCTGACCCCGCCGGGAATCGAACCCGGAAACCCGGGCGTGGGAAGCGAGAACGCTACCGCACGACCACGAGATGCGGGCACTCTACCCTTCATTCGATCCCTGCGAAACCCTACATTTCAGCAGGATAATGCACGACCGCATGTTGCATGTCCTGTACGGGCCTTTCTGGATACAGAAAATGTTCGACTGCTGTCCTGGCCAGCACATTCTCCAGATCTATCACCAATTGAAAACGTCTGGTCAATGGTGGCCGAGCAACTGGCTCGTCACAATACGCCATTCACTACTCCTGATGAACTGTGGTATCGTGTTGAAGCTGCATGGACAGCTGTACCTGTTCACGCCATCCAAGCTCAATTTGACTCAATTCCCTGGCGTAACAAGGCCGTTATAAAGGCCAGAGGTGGTTGTTCTGTGTAATCATTTCTCAGGATCTATGCACCCAAATTGCGTGAAAATGTAATCACATCTCAGTTCTAGTATAATATATTTGTCCAATGAATACACGTTTATCATATGTATTTGTTCATTGTGTAGCAATTTTAATGGCCAGTAGTCTATTTGGACATCTAAATGAAGTGATTTAATTTCATCAAACATTAGAGATTACTAATAACGTATAAACCACAGTTAAATGTTCAATAAGTGGAACTAGGTGTAAAACTTCTCAATCCTGCCTCGTGCATGGATGTGTGTGATGTTCTTAGGTTAGTTACGTTTAAGTATTTGCCAAGTTCTAGGGGACTGATGACCTCAGATGTTAAGTCCCACAGTGCTCAGAGTCTTTTTTTTTTGTTAAGTCTCATAGTGCTTAGAGCCATTTGAACCGTTTTGAGCTTGTTTGGAGTCTCCTGGAAGACATCGAATCTTACAACAGCTGTTCGTATAGTCTTTGCGTATACCGCGCACCCGTAAAGGACACTTGTTACCCTACCTCGTAGTATCAGGGAATCGTGGAGACATTGCAGTGTTCTTACGCACACGGTGTGCGACATTCGGTTCTTTTGTGACGTTTGGATTTCCGTGGCGCCAGCGACGAGCTGTTGCGTAGCGCCGGGAGAAGGACAGCCCTGTTCTTGGCCAGGACCAGAGAAGCAGGCTGCCCTTGCCGCTTAACGGCGGTGCGGCGATTATGTGGACCCGGTAATTTGGCCCGCTTGAGCACTGCGGCCTCCGAGCTAAATACAGGGTTCCATGATGTACGACCCGTGCGGCGGCCGTGATCGCTGCGCTCCCACACTACGCCTGAAAGTCGCGAGGCGCGCCTTTTAGCCAGCTATACGGGAAGACAGAGAGACCGACGCTGCCGCCTAGTTACACAGTAGTTAAAAGCGAACGTCCGGTGCGGGCTGTGATTGTCGTACGGAGATATCTTGATGCTTAAGGGGAGCCGGAACGTCCTATCTCCTCCACGTTAATTTCACCAAACACACTACTGGCCATTAAAATTGCTACACCAAGAAGAAATGCAGATGATAAACGGGTATTCATTGGACAAATATATTACGCTAGAATTGACATGCGACTACATTTGTACGCAATTTGGGTGCACTGATCCTGAGAAATCAGTACCCAGAACAACCACCTCTGGCCGTAATAACAGCCTTGATACGCCTGGGCATTGAGTCAAACAGAGCTTGGATGGCGTGTACAGCTACAGCTGCCCATGCAGCTTCAACACGATACCACAGTTCATCAAGAGTAGTGACTGGCGTATTGTGATGAGCCAGTTGCTCGGCCACCATTGACCAGACGTTTTCAGTTGGTGAGAGATCTGGAGAATGTGCTGTATCCAGAAAGGCCCGTACAGGACCTGCAACATGCGGTCGTGCGTTATCCTGCTAAAATGTAGGGTTTCGCAGGGATCGAATGAAGGATAGAGCCACGGGTCGTAACACATCTGAAATGTAATGTCCACTGTTCAAAGTGCCGTCAGTGCGAACAAGAGGTGACCGAGACGTGTAACCATTGGCACGCCATACCATCACGCCGGGTGATACGCCAGTATAGCAATGACGAAAACACGCTTCCAATGTGCGTTCACCGGGATTTCGCCAAACGATGCGACCATCGTGATGCTGTAAACGGAACCAGGATTCATGAAAAAAATGACGTTTTGCCATTCGTGTAGCCAGGTTCGTCGTCGAGTACACCACCGCAGACGCTCTAGTCTGTGATGCAGCGTCCAGGGTAACCGCAGCCGTGGTCTCCGAGCTGATAGTCCGTGCTGCTGCAAACGTCGTCGAACTGTTCGTGCAGATGGGTGTTGTCTTGCAAACGTCCCCATCTGTTGACTCAGGGATCGAGACGTGGCTGCACCATCCGTTACAGCCATGCGGATAAGATGCCTGTCATCGCGACTGCTAGTGATACGAGGCCATTGGGATCCAGCACGGCATTTCTTATTACCGTCCTGAACCCACCGATTCCATATTCTGCTAACAGTCATTGGATCTCGACTAACGCGAGCAGCAACGTCGCGATACGATAAACCGCAATCGCGATAGGCTGCAGTCCGACCTTTATCAAAGTCGGAAACGTGATGGTACGCATTTCTCCTCCTTACACGAGGCATCACAGCAACGTTTCACGAGGCAACGCCGGTCAACTGTTGTATGTGTATGAGACATCGGTTGGAAACTCTCCTCATGTCAGCATGTCGTAGGTGTCGCCACCGGCGCCAACTTTGTGTGAATGCTCTGGAAAGCTAATCATTTGCATATCACAGCATCTTCTTCCTGTGGGTTAAATTTCGCATCTGTAGCACGTCATCTTCGTGGTGTAGCAGTTTTAATGGCCAGCAGTGTACATTCCCGCTCCGTATGATGCATCAGCAGCATCCTCTTCTTTTTCTACTGTAAGTTTTCTTTTCGCAGGTCTCTCGTTCCCTTTTGCTGTAGTTGTAGACTTTTGTCTCTTCTTGCTGCACCTCTTAGTCTTTCCTCGTCAATTAGGTGCATTGAGGAAATGGTGTTGTGCCCTGGTGGGAAACCTATTCCTTTCAGCACATCACATTTTGTAATGTTTCCAGCATTGCATGTTGCAGCTGTATCATACATTCCAAAGTGCAATGTTTTTATCTGTACAAACACTGTTTTTGGAATCCTAATCCAAATTAAATTGTTTATACTTTCATTGGGATTTTGTGTTTTCCCATGTAGGCACTTTTCCAATAAATTCGTCTGTGACAATTCTCTGAATATTGGCTTAATTACATCAATTACAGCATTTGGCAAATTGTATTTGATGTGTTGGCAGAAGAGCCAACACCGTGTTGTTAGAGGAGGCCGAAATGCACGCGTTGAAGCTCACGCAGGCTGGCGTGAGGTCTGGAACTGTTAAGGGAATTATAGTAGCAAATAAAGTACGTAATTGATGTAATACTTAACTTTAATCCATAATTGAAGAACATCGCTCTTGATGATACATTAATTATAATCTCAATATAAACTGGTAATGGGGCCTTGCTAGGTCGTAGCAAATGACGTAGCTGAAGGCTATGCTAACTATCGTCTCGGCAAATGAGAGCGAATTTGTCAGTGTAACATCGCTAGCAAAGTCTGCTGTACAACTGGGGGTGAGTGCTAGGACGTCTCTCTAGACCTGCCGTGTGGCGGCGCTCGGTCTGCAATCACTGACAGTGGCGACATGCGGGTCCGAAGTATACTAGCGGACCGCGGCCGATTTAAAGGCTACCACCTAGCAAGTGTGGTGTCTGGCGGTGACACCACAGTATTTATGGTCATGTTCCTTTCCTCATTGGTACTGACACCACGAGTCATCACTTGTGGGACATAGCGCATGTTGTGGATGCTTACTTGTTTTGCAGTACGAAAAAATAATGCCCATACTGCTTTCCTCATATGTTCAGCGCTTCCTGTGTTTTGCGTAGCTGCACAACCATAATACCTCTCCAATCTCTCTTTGTTTCATCTGTCAGTCTCCCTCTTCTTCCAAGGGTCTTACCAACACTAAGCTTCTGGGATCCTAATGTCTGCTTCAGTTTGCACAAGTGAGTCCCCGTGCACCTGTGCACTTGTCCGGTGCACTCCTGTTTTTTAATGTGAATTTCATTGCCACAAGGTTCGAGTTCCTCTACAGTGTTACATCCATTAGAACCACCATCCCATAAATAGTTAGTATATCCTACATTATACCACTCCCCTGACCTGGAAAAAATTCTTTTGACGCCCTCTATTTCTATCGCCCCACTTGTGCCGTGAAAAATTGCTTCCTTGTTATTGCCCTTACGTCTACAATGTTTGGAGAGAATAGCAACATCAGTAACTTAGCGCTGACATCGATTTGTTGTAGAATCATGGAACATATTTTGTGTTCAGTCATAATGACCTTTCTAGACTCTGAGAAGCTCATCAGCAGAAACCAGCACGGTTTTAGGAAACAGCGGTCATGCGAGACACAGCTGGCACTCTTTTTGCACGATATTCAACAGGCTCTAGACACCGGCTCCTAGGTTGATGCCATATTCCTCGGCTTTCGAAAGGCGTTCGACTCAGTTCCGCACTGTCACTTGCTCCAAAAAGTGCGCGCTTACGGTCTATCCGATGACGTATGCGGTTGGATAGGAAGTTTTTGACAGACAGGGAGCAGTATGTCGCCCTGAACGGGGTGACTTCAACAGAAACAAGCGTAACTTCAGGTGTGCCCCAGGGCAGCGTAATAGGTCCTCTGCTTTTTGCGATTTACATAAACGATCTGGTTGATGGTATTGACAGCGGCATTAGACGGTTTGCCGATGATGCTGTAGTCTAAGGAAAGTAGTATCACACGAAAGTTGTGAACAAATTAATGAGGATTTGCAGAAAATAAATGCATGGTGTAATGACGCAGTTATCTCTCAATATTAGTAAGTGTAACGTAATGCGTATAACAAAGCGAAAATCCCCATTAATGTACGAGTACAAAATATATGCCCAGTCTTCGGAAGCGGTAACATCCGTCAAGTATCTGGGTGTGACTATTCGAAATGATCTCAAGTGGAACGATCAGATTACGGAAGTAACGGGTAAGGCGAACTCTAGATAGCGGTTTATTGGTAGAATCCTGAAGCGATGCAGTCCTTCAACAAAGGAAATTTGCTTACAATACGTTAGTTCTTACAGTCTTAGAGTTTTGTTCGTCTGTATGGGACCCTTACCAGTTGGGTCTCATTCAAGAGATTGAGAAGGTCCAAAGAAGAGCGACAAGATTCGTGACTGGTACATTTAACCATCGCGAGAGCGTTACAAGTCCTATAGAAAGTTTGAAGTGGGACACACTTGCAGATAGACGACGCGCTAAACGGAAGGGGCTGCTCACTAAATTCCAAAATCTGATCTTCGCCGAGGATGTAGAGCACCAACTTTCAAATCGCGCAATGATCACCATTCAAAGCTAATGGAAATCAGAGCTCGTACTGAGGCGTTCAGACAGTCGTTTTTCCCTCTCGCGATCCACGAATGGAACAGAGGCGGGAAATATCACTTTGGCGCGAATAGTGCCCTCCGCCACACGCCGCCTGGTGGCTAGCGGAGTATATACATAGATGTAGATGTAGCAACTGTCTCCACTGGTAGCTGTCACGACTCCATTTAAAGATTTATGACCTCTACGTTGCCGTGATCCATCTAAAGCAACGCTAAATCTCTACAGTTTCCATTATGTCACAGCCTTCATTGTTGCTTCTAAAATGGTAATTAGCGTTTGGCGTCATTGGCCGGGGGGCCCCTTACGGGGCAGGTCCGGCCGCCTTGGTGCAGGTCTTATTACATTCGACGTCACATTGGGCGACCTGCGCGCCGGATGGGGATGAAATGATGGTGAAGACGACACAACACCCAGTCCCTGAGCGGAGAAAATCCCCGACCCAGCCGGGAATCGAACCCGGGGCCCTTCGCACGCAGTCCGTGACGCTGACCATCGGAAGATCTCGCCAATTCATTATAAAATCCGAACTTGATTGGTGGTTTTGGCAAGTTCATAATTCCACATAACGTTGTTCCTGCAATACCGCTCCTTCCTATGAAAAGAAAGCCATACACTAGCCTAAAATTTATGTCATGCACCTTCTTTCCACTATTATCACTACGGTAAATACTATCAGAATTATAAAACGAAATCTCTGCACCACATTTGTCTCACTTCAATAACATTTTACATGCCAAATCAATGCGAGACATTATTTTCAATTAGAGTCCTGTTTCTTTGCAAACTTGGCATAACACAAGGGTTGGAACTTAAATAGTGGCAACTATTTATTTACAGCTCGTACAAAATAGAAACGTGTTTCAAACTTTAACTGATCTTCATAATAGTCACCAGCATTGTGTATAGCCCGTTGCCAGCGATGTGGAAGTCGTAGGATACTCTTAGCAGCGCCAGTTGTGTTGACAATTCGAACGGCGCGGTCTATTGCTCGACGAATTTGTAGCAGTTCTGAAGCGAATGCCGTGAAGTGTTTCCTTCAGTTTAGAAATAAAGTTGAACTGACGAGGGCTTAAGTCAGGGGAGTGCAGTAGGTGGTATAGCACTTAGCAGCCCCATCAGTCAAACAAATCAGTAACAGCTTGCTCTGTACGTACTTGAGCATTGTCCTGCAAAATGATGGCCAGGTCTTGCAGGAAGTGTCATCACTTCTGTCTCTATGCTATTAATTTCTGGAACACAACCTACGACCACCTTAGAGACAGGAGGGATGACACTGTCTGCAGGAGCTGACCATTATTTTGCAGGACAATGCTCAAATACGTACAGTGCAAGTTGTCACTGATTTGTTTGACTGATGGGGCTGCTAAGTGCTATACCACCTACTGCACTCCCCTGACTTAAGCCCTAGTGAGTTCAACTCGATTTCTAAACTGAGGGAAACACTTCACGGCATTCGCTTCAGAACTGCTACAAATTCGTCGGGCAATAGACCGCGCCGTTCGAATTGTCAACACAACTGGCTCTGCTAAGAGTATCCTACGACTTCCACATCACTGGCAACGGGTTATACACAATGCTGGTGACTACTTTGGAGGTCAGTAAAAGTTTGAAACACGTATCTACATTGTACGAGCTGCAAATAAATAGTTGCCACTATTAAAGTCCCGACCATGTTCTAAAGTATTAGACAGCAAGAAAATGTTAATTATTGCATTCACATCATTACTGTCACTTCCACACTTTTCATTTATTTCTTTTTTTTTTTTTTTTTTTTTTTTTTTTTTTTTTTTTTTTTTTTTTTTTGCTGTCAAAAAGTTTCTTGCTGGAAGAAGTTTACTCACACAGATTTGGAGTCTTTATGAATCAGATGGAAACAACAACAAAGGATTTCTTCTTCCACTCATTGCGTCTTTTCTTATACACTCCATTGCTGAAATGTGGCGTATTTATATCCATTAACCAAATACGTAAAACAGATACGAGAAAAATTCGACAAATACGCAAAATTGCTGAGCCAAACAACATGCACATAGCAAACCTCACAAGTCAACAAACACGGCGCTCCGTTTATGTTAACGGATGTGAACATTCACTTGTCACAGAGATCAAGGCCTACAACGTTGGAAAACAAAACACTGGCAAATTCCGCCAAGAAACGCTGCCTAAAGACAGGGAGCGGTGGTGTGAGAGAAGAGAGAACACACGGACTCGCTACTGCCATTAACGCGGCGCGGCGCATCAACTTTGAAACTACAAAAAACGCACTTAAAATTCACTTAGAAGAGTGAAACTCGATTGGTTTTAATCATAAAACTGGAAATAATTTTACAATGAAAAAACCCAAAAATGTTAATTTTGCTATTTTCATCGTTCCAGCTCCCATTAAAAGTGGGTCCGATTTACTCTTGAAAAGAATTAGTTCCAATTTTGGCCACCAGGTGCCAGTCTGGCCTTGTGCGCTGTCTGTTTGACGCTTAGACGTCCGCGCAGTCATTTACAAGCCCAAACGCTGGTGAACAGTGTGGCTACAGAGAAGAGTGACCTTCCGCTGTTAGTGAGACTGTTTCATATGAACGGCACCTATTACGGTACCGTATTGAGACAGTATCGGCGTCTGAAAGGTCTGAAAAGAAAGATACTGTGCCATTAAACGGTACAAACAAGATGACAATGAAATTTGACAACACGGTTGAGCTTCGTGTGGCACCTGGAAGAGGAAGACGTCCTCTCCCGGTGGAAGTTGGTGACGAGGTCGCCGTTGCTGTTAACTGATCGTGCAGTGTCACGAGAATTGTCCATCACGTGGTCAACAGTACGGAAAGTTTTGCGGTCTATTTTAGACTGCAACCCGTACAAGATACATCTGGTACAACAGCTGAAGGCTGACGATCTGCACCAACGTTTTGAATTCTCTCTTCGGTTCCTGGCACGGATCGACGTGACCGGCAAGTCATCTATGAAGTGGTGAAACACCCTTCACTCTACAGCGTGCACTGAATACACAGAATTGCCGGATTTGGGGTACTATTAAAACCGCGTGTTGTGTACGAAGAGCCACTACACTCGCCGTATGACCTTGTACAGTACCTGAGTCCTTCTGCGGAACAGCGCAACTGTTTGGAAACCACTGTTCCCACGAAAGATGGGGCAAGATCTCGTGTCCCTCGCACTGTCACGGATCCGCTGACTGCAGCCTCCCACGAACCGAGGTCGGATTAAAGGGTTGGGGGGGGGGGAGGGTGAGGCCTAGGCCGGTATTACACTATCAAATTTCTTTGTCAAAGATTTGCTCAAAGATGTGATCAAATATTCCGTCAAATATATTTGACAAAGATCTTTGACGTAGCGCTAGAAGGGGTATTACACTGTCATCAAATTTTTCGTCAAAGTTCAAGATGGCTGACAACAACTTATTAACCGCAGCAGTTGCGCGTACCGCAGTTGCATTGTGTGCACATGCGGAAAAGAAGTGGAGGAAAAAAAGGAACCGTACATACGAGGTTGACAGTCTTAAATTCCCGGTATTACAACTTGATAATAAATTCAGTTGGGAGGAGCACACCACAGAACTGCAGAAACGCCTTAACAAATCTGTATTTCCAATTCGAGTGTTAATAGCAGACATAGGCAACATAAAAATGAAAAAGCTTGCATACTTTGCCTACTTTCATTCCATAATGTCATATGGTATAATATTTTAGGGTAAATCTTCAAGTCAAACAAAAGTTTTCAGAGTCCAAAAGCGTGTAACACGTATTATTTGTGGAGTAAATTCACGGAAGTCCTGCAGAAACCTCTTCAAAGAACTGGGTATACTAACTACTGCCTCTCAGTGTATTTACTCTTAATGAAATTTGTCCTAAATAATATATCTCTTTTTCCAACATCAACTCAATTCATACATACAATACCAGGAACAAAAATGATCTGCACAAGGACTTAAAAGCACTTACTTTAGTTCAAAAAGGGGTCCACTACTCAGGAACACTCATCTTCAATAATTTGCCAGCAAACATAAAAAATTTAGTTACAAATAAAGATCAGTTTAAAAGGAGCCTGAAAGACTTACTAGTGGTCAACTCATTCTACTCCATTGGCGAAATTTTTAATAGAAACAAATTATGTATTTATTCATACTATTAGTATTGTTATTTCAGCTTTAAAAATTGACATGTTCCACATCCACGAGGATCTCCTCAGCACGGATCTATGGAACGAAAACCTAATCTAATCTGGGTGAAGCCGTGGGTTTTACGACGACACGATAAAAGCATTCAACAAAACTCGTTACGTGAGCTTACAGTGGAAGACGTCAAGTCAAGTCGTACATCAATTACTTAAAAATGGATGAGCATACATTTCTGTATGTGCTCAGTGAAGTGTATCCTCATATCACAAAGCACAATATTCACTTAAGAACTGCTACATCTGCAGAAGACAGGCTCACTGTAACGTTCCGATTCCTTGCTACAGGAGAGGGTTATGTTACGTTAGGTTAGGTCAGATCAGGTCAGGTCTCCAACCTTCGTAATCTATTTTTGTATTCAGGGTGCCTCACGTTGTAAAGCGCCTCATCCGCTTCAGACATCTCTATTAATTTTGTAGTTGTCGGTACACACCAATCGTATTTACCGGCTACGTCTATAAAAACACTACAGACGACAGAACGCTACAGCGATGCTAGCGCTCCATGTGGTAACATGTCACACTGCAGTGAAGTGTGAACAGAAGACAAGCGATTTCTTTGATCAAATCTACAGCGAGGCCCTAGATTTGATCAAATATTGGACGACATTTGACAAAGTCCCTATTACACAATCAAATATCTTTGACAAAGATATTGGACAAAGAAATTTGATAGTGTAATACCGGCCTTAGATGCATTTGAAACATTTGAACCAAACTTCGCTGGGGAAGGTGTAAACTTCGTCTTGGGTATTTTGTCTATTTTTATCAGCATGAGTTGCACTGTATATTTCATATAGTTTGCGGTAGAAGTGTACCTAAATCGCTCTTTTTACTCATTTTACATTTGTTAAATAAATTGAAAATCACAAAATTGTAGAACTGAAAAAAACGCGTCTGTCACTTAGCGGAATTAAAGTTTCTACTGAACGATATAAAGCCGGCCACAGTGGCCGAGCGGTTCTAGGCGCTTCAGTCCGGAACCACGCGGATGCTACGGTCGCAGTTTCGCATCCTGCCTCGGGCATGGATGTGTGTGATGTCCTTAGGTTAGTTAGGTTTGCGTAGGTCTAAGTCTAGGGGACTGATGACTTCAAATGTTAAGTCCCATAGTGCTTAGAGCCATTTGAATTTTGAACGATACAAACAAGTCAAGGAAGACGAAATCAGAGCGGTGGGGTTTTTGTCGAAGCTTCAAAGACGGTATCGGCCTTTCGACGTGTGTCAAAGGCGGCTGTGGGTATGGCGAATAGTCATACAAACAAATGTTGGTAAATAATAATGGGAGAATTGCTAACGTTTTAAGGTTTTCCGTTAAAGTTTAGAGTTACACTGCAAAACACGACAAAACTGTATACAGTTTTTGTCGTGTTTTGTAGTACAACTGTATACCTGTAACGTCGCGAAGCTTACAAATCGTCAAACCCTTCCACCACCATGCGCCATCCCCTCCAAACTTTGTCGACCCCCTCCGTTCCCCCTTAACGTGTGACGCAATATGTGTGTATGGCCCCTTACGTGAGTAATGTGAACCACTTGCAACCAGCAATAAGTAAAGTTACGAGTGGCTACTTCTGCATAAAGTCCTCAAACGTGAATGGCAATTTTCTGTGTGGGTAGTGGGCAATCGTTAAGAGGCTGGATGGTCTCAGTGGAGAGCGAATAAGGTGAAGTAAATAAAGTCGTGTAACAAGGCGTGCGCGACTTCACGTAGCGGAAATTGCTCCTTTCGAAGCGAGTTTGCGATTTATTTGCTTTACAAGGCGTCGGCCTGGAACTGTATGAGAAGTCTTTTCCAGAGTTCAGAAGCACCGTATCAGCTGTCCACTGCACCCCTGAACTGCGAATGCAATTTGGACCACCTGCTACTGGTATCGAGGTCTGCAGTCCAAAGACTGGTTTGACGCAAACACTCCATAACCTCCGCACTCTCATCATCCTCCCCCCCCCCCCCCCCCCCCCGCCACGCACAGACACACATTTCTTTCCATTACCAAACTCAAGACTTTTTGATGCTGCCCTAGTATGTATTCTATTAACCGATTTCTTCTTTTAGTCAAGTTTTTGCATAGATTTATTTCTTCTAAATTTCATGGAGTACCTCCTCATCTGTTGTTTAATCTATCCGTTTAATCTTCGGCATTCTTATGTAGCATCACATGTGGGTAGCTAGCAATATATTTTTGTCTGAACTGTTTATTGTGCACGTTTCACTTCTGTGCGAGGCTAGAGTACAGCTAAACATCTTCAAAAACTGCTTCCTAATACTTAGACTCCTACTAGATAGTAGCTAATTTCTATTTTTCAGAAATGCTATTCTTGCAGTTAGAGTTTGCATTTAACGAGGCAGTGCTGTAAAATAATGCCTTTCAAGTCTATCAGAATTTGACAGTATAACTAGAACAAAAATTTGGAGTTCACTGGGAACTTTGCCTTCTATCCCACAGTTTCAACGACATGAAAGACAAGCTAGAAGATCTGAAATCTGCAGGGAAGGAAATTGGCTTGAAAATTAACGCCAAAAAAAACTAAAGACATGCGGGCAAATGATAACAGAACTGCAGAGCTTAAGCTTGGGAGCCAGATAATTGAAAAGGTGGATAAGTTTTGCTACCTTGGAAGCACCATTACACCAGACGGCGGTGCAACTGAGGACATTAACAGCCGCATCAACAAAGCAAGAGGAGCTTTTACAACTCTACGCTCTCTCTCTCTCTCTCTCTCTCTCTCTCTCTCTCTCTCTCTCTCTCTATATATATATATATATATATATATATATATATATATATATATATATATACAGGGTGAGTCACCTAACGTTACCGCTGGATATAGTTCGTAAACCACATCAAATACTGACGAACCGATTCCACAGACCGAACGTGAGAAGAGGGGCTAGTGTAATTGTTTGATACAAACCATACAAAAATGCACGGAAGTATGTTTTTTAACACAAACCTACGTTTTTTTAAATGGAACCACGTTAGTTTTGTTAGCGCATCTGAATATATAAACAAATACGTAATCAGTGCCGTTTGTTGCATTGTAAAATGTTAATTACATCCGGAGATATAGTAACCTAAAGTTGACGCTTGAGTACCACTCCTCCGCTGTTCGATCGTGTGTATCAGAGAGCACCGAATTACGTAGGGAACCAAAGGGAACGGTGATGGACCTTAGGTACAGAAGAGACTGGAACAGCACATTACGTCCACATGCTAACACCTTTTTATTGGTCTTTTTCACTGACGCACATGTACATTACCATGAGGGGTGAGGTACACGTACACACGTGGTTTCCGTTTTCAATTACGGAGTGGAATAGAGTGTGTCCCGACATGTCAGGCCAATAGATGTTCAATGTGGTGGTCATCATTTGCTGCACACAATTGCAATCTCTGGCGTCATGAATGTTGTACACGCCGCAGTACATCTGGTGTAATGTCGCCGCAGGCTGCCACAATACGTTGTTTCATATCCTCTGGGGTTGTAGCCACATCACGGTACACATTCTCCTTTAACGTACCCCACAGAAAGAAGTCCAGAGGTGTAAGATCAGGAAAACGGGCTGGCCAATTTATGCGTCCTCCACGTCCTATGAAACGCCCGTCGAACATCCTGTCAAGGGTCAGCCTAGTGTTAGTTGCGGAATGTGCAGGTGCACCATCATACTGATACCACATACGTCGACGCGTTTCCAGTGGGACATTTACGAGCAACGTTGGCAGATCATTCTGTAGAAACGCGATGTATGTTGCAGTGCTCTCCGATACACACGATCGAACAGCGGAGGAGTGGTACTCAAGCGTCAACTTTAGGTTACAATATCTCCGGATGTAATTAACATTTTACAATGCAACAAACGGCACTGATTACGTATTTGTTTATATGTTCAGATGTGCTAGCAAAACTAACGTGGTTCCATTTAAAAAAACGTAGGTTTGTGTTAAAAAACATACTTCCGTGCATTTTTGTATGGTTTGTATTAAACAATTACACTAGCCCCTCTCCTCACGTTCGGTCTGTGGAATCGGTTCGTCAGTATTTGATGTGGTTTACGAAATATATCCAGCGGTAACGTTAGGTGACTCACCCTGTATGTATATATATATATCACTGAGGACCAAATCTGTGCTCCTTTATGGATGTGAAACATGGAAAGTGACAAAACAGTTAATCGACAAGCTGCAGACATTCAACAGATGCTTGAGGAACATCCTGGGGATACGGTGGCCAAATGTCATCTCTAGCGAAACTCTTTGGGAAAGAACAAACCAGAAGCCAATTGAGCTGCAAATCAGAAGCAAGAAATGGCGATGGTTAGGATGTACTCTTAGAAGACCAAATGAAGATATTGCTAGAGAAGCACTTGACTGGATCCCGCAAGGCAGGCCCAAAATGACATGGAGACGGTCAGTTGAAGCAGACGGCCATCAGCAAGGAATAGGATGGGAAGAAATGAAGATTACTAGCAGAAGACAGAACAAGATGCTGATCCTTTGTTGCAACTCTATGCTCCACATAAGGAGTTAAAGGAATAAATAAATAATAAGACTGTGTGTGAGATCTCTTTAGATAAAAGAAATTTTAATGGCATCGTTCATCTTTGTTTTGAGTAATAAATTTCTAGGCATGAAAAATAGTCACCCTGGCGACGAACAAATTTCTTGCAACGAGAGGCTGTTTGATACCGTTACTGTAGGATATTCGTTGACGGTGTGACAACCTCACCCCAGCTTGTACCGCTTCATCACTAAGTCCTGGAAGATGTTCTTTAAGTTTTGGAAACATGAAAATCGAATGGAGCCAAGGCGGAATTGTATCGAGGATGATCGATGACAGGGAACCCGAGGTGTCAGATTGTTGAAGATGTCGCAGCGCTCTGCCATTGTCATGCTGAAGAGAGGGCGCTCCGCGTGTGTGGGCGAACTCTCCCGATTCGTATTTTCAGGTTTCTGAGTGTCTATCAGTGCTTTCCAGAGATTGTAACGGTGCCTTTAGGGACGAGTTCCAAATGCTCCATGCCTTGAACATCTCAGAAGACGGTGAGCATGACTGGCAGCTGCTGGGAGGTTCTCGTTCTTTTTTGGCGTTGGTGATCCTTTTGTGGAGAAATTCTGTCGTTTTCGGGGTCAAAATGGCTTGCCCAGCTGTCATCACTTGTCACTGACCGTCCTCACGCAACTGAAACTGTCCACAGATGTCCAGTCTTCTGTGTTTCACGTCAAGAATGAGCATTCGAGGCACACACGACGCGCGTACCGCAGTTCTGCAGTGGTGGCCTGCACACGCTCTCGTCATACGCCACGCTTACCTCTGTGTTATCCGGCAGTTTTCCCTGACGATGAGTTCATCAGCCCGATTCCAATGAGTCTCGTCGACTGTCGTAACTGGTCGTCCACCCCGAGCTCAGCCACAGGCGTCGAGGTTAGCATAGGGTGTCCATTCCATTTTCATTGAAAAAGGGGACATTTAAAATAAATTAGAGAAAAACCTGGGACAATGAAGAAAAAAAAACGAGACATAAATATTGTATTGACTAAATACACACACAAGATTACCTTTACAACGAGCACTCAGATGATCCCAAATCACTTTTTACAATTGTTCTGCTACTCTATCACCGTACTTTTCACTTTTATGTACTTTATCAAGAAGTGCATTTTCGTTTGAAATTGTACCATAAAAGTCAGTACACGATACACAATTAAAGTGTTTTGACAATGAGCAGGGACCTCACTGTTTCAACTTTCATTCTGTTTTTTTCATCTGACCACAAAGAGTTCACTAACGAAAACACACGTTCCACAGCAGCATTTGACCCAGGAATTGCCACACAAAACTCCACCAAATGAATCATGTTTTTCATGTTAATGTTTTTACTTTTGAAGTAAGCAAATATTTTACACCACGTTGCTCAAAAAATGGTTCAAATGGCTCTGAGCACTATGGGACTCAACTGCTGTGGTCATAAGTCCCCTAGAACTTAGAACTACTTAAACCTAACTAACCTAAGGACATCACACACATCCATGCCCGAGGCAGAATTCGAACCTGCGACCGTAGCGGTCGTGCGGTTCCAGACTGAAGCGCCTTTAGCCGCGCGGCCACTCCGGCCGGCCAACACCACGTTGCACTAACACTTTCTTTGTCTCCTTCTTCACTTTTTATGAAGTTCTGTGCACATGAAAATTCATCGAACAGTTGGTCTTCATCAACAGGAAAATTTGGTACAATACTTTTAACAAAAACACAACAGTCCTGAATATCCTTCCACTGTAGCTGCTCCTTTTCAGTATTAAACCAGTCACAGGCTTTAAAAGGTGTCAGAAATCGTTAACACCATTCTTTAATATACTCAATGCAAGAGTCGTAGAAGTTGTCAGCATAAATATGAAATTGTTCTACAGTAATTTCACCCTCTTCTTTCAGCTTTCTTAGAGTCTCATATACAAAGGATGTGAGAAATCTTTCATATTTTCTACATTGTAATTTGCCTAATAATTTGTTTATTTCTTGAGAAACTTCCACTATTGTGTTTTCTTGTTTCTCAATACATTTAACTGTTGTGGAGAAAGGTTTTAGCTGACTAACAATAAAATGTAGAAGAACAATAGACACAGGGTTATCAAAGAATTGTTTAAGGATAACAGGACACTTATCAAGGGAAATGAAATATGATTTCAAAGCAGGAAATACCTCTATAATTCTTTTCAATGCTGGTAGCAGAGATAGTCACCTTGTCTTGCTGTGCCCAAGTACAGTTTTATATTCATTTTCAGTAAACTTACAGAATGACTTCAGAGATTCAACACTTATTGTATATATGTGGAAATGCTGGTAGATTTTGTTTACAATTAATTGGCAGTCGATGGGTAGGCAATATGAGCCAGTTTGTAAGGAATTGTGCACCACATGTGCTGGACAGCCAACACCTACTATAGTATTCACTGTGTTGTGTTGCAGTTTATAGAACAAATTGTTTTTTCTTTTCCTCTGCTTACCACCAAAATTGGTGTTAGTGTTGTCTGCAGAATCTGCAATCACCTTTCCCTCAAGATCTTATTTCTTTAAAACCTCCAGCACATAATTCTGAAGTAAATCTGAAGTTTCTCCAGCTAAATTAACCAATTTGAGCACTTTCACCGTGATGCCATTTTCAGGGTGAAAATACCTGATAAGGAGAGGAACCAACTTCAAATCCAGATGATTCGATGGAACAATCATTGCAGAAATGAATCGAGTACTTTTCAGTTCATTTAAAACCTGCTGAGCTGCATACGGTGCAATAACATTTGAAATGATTGCATTACATCCACATGTGAATTTAGGATTGAAAACTTTTTTAGTAATTGCTGTAGTACAGTCCATTGACTTAAAGCTATGGTAATGCATTGCACTGTGGTACGCAAACGTAGCTTGTTGTGCTGCTAGCTGCCTATCCATTTCTGTTACTGATTTTGAGTTTACATAGTAGTCACTCACGCATTTATTTGCTCTTTTCGTTTGATCACTCATGCGATGTTTCTTTGTCTTAATGTGATTCACAATATCAGACCTTCCACCATGACCAATAGCAAATTTTGATCTGCACAACGTACATTATACAGTTTCTCCACTACCAGTGATAAATGGAAACTCGCTTTTTATATTGCTGTTAAAATTACACTTTCGTTTTGGCATAATGAAACAGTGATTGCACAGTGCAAAACATTAACAGTGTGGTGACGAAAGCCAGAAAGCAAGTATCAGTGGTGTAGAGTATCTCTGGACCGAAAGGACAGATTCTGAGGATCGATTTAGAAGAGAAGAATCTTCGTTGTTATTCGTAACCTTTATGCGTGTAAAATTACTTGCGATTTTTGACACTTCGGTACATGTTTGGGATATAGTGAAAGTCATCACACGGTTCCTAGTGTAAATAATTGCGCAGTTAATAGCAAGTCAAACAACCAGTAGCGTAAAATACTCTAGCCAAGCGGAATCACAAAAAAACGGGACATTTGAGCGTCCCCAAGAAAACTTTCGGGACAGCGGGACATTCTGGTAAAAAACGGGACAGTCCCGGGAAAAACGGGACGAATGGACACCCTAGGTTAGCACCACCGCTAATCATTACGAGGACGCACAGCCCAATGGCGTACATAACGGATGACGCTACAATCATTACAGGTACACGGCTGTCATTCCTCTATGACTTTAGATTCGAGGCACGTCTTCTACGGTCGGAAACTGGTTCACAGCATGCCGTTTCTCATGAACCGACAGAGTCACGTGACACGCCGCCATGTTACACGCTACAATCCGGAGCCCTCTAGCGGCAGAGGGCTGCAACTTGAGTAAGTGGACCGGGAAGGTCGACGTCACATGTAATACCTCACCCGACGTTGAGAACAGATAAAAATTTCGGAGGCACTAGTTTTCAGCTTACCTATGTATAATCCTATCTACTTCTGCCCTTAACAGTTATTTTGTTGCCCAAATAGAAAAACTCAGTCACTGCTTCAGTGTGTCATTTCATTACCCATCCCCTCATCACTACCGGATGCATTTCGAATACATTCTGTTGGTATTTTTTCACTTTTTTGATGGGTCTAACGTCCCGTCGACATCGAGGCCACTAGAGACGGAGCACAAGCTCGGGTTGTGTCAAGGATGGGAAAGGAAATCGGCCGTGCCCTCCCACAGGAACCATCCCGGCATTGACATGGAGCGATTTAGCGAAATCACAGAAAATCTAAACCTGGATGGCAGGACGCGGGACTTTGCCGTCCTCCTCCCAAAAGCGAGTTCAATGTTCTAACCAATGTGCCACCTCGCTCGGTGTCGATTTTAGTTTTATAATCTCTTTTCAACACAGTGTCCTTTACTCCAACACCTTTACCGTGTCTTACGGAAATGCAACGCCATCGTCAACCCTCGAAATTTTAATTTATGCCCCGGCCTAGTAATAACAAACAAGGTAGGAGTTAAGACGCAAAGGAATTACAGAGATTGGCTGCGAGCGAGCATTGTTTGAAATCAGTGGCGAAAGCTGAAAATTTATTGCGGTCCGGGATTTGAACCCCATTCTCCCGCTAACTAGAAAAAAGCTCTGACCTCTTTTTCCCCATACCTAGGACGTAAAGGAAGGGGCCAGGGGGCAGAGTGGGCAGGCAGCGCAACCCGAGACCTGGCTACGGTATTCCGTCACACCTTGAGGACAAGGGAGTGGAGTATGTGGAAAACCAAAAACAAAGACAGATACTCTATTGTAACAAATAAGCCCTCGGTCACAAAGATTAAGTCAAAATTGACCTGGTTTCGACGCTACTATGAGCGTCGTCTTCAGAATTAGACTAACTGCACTAAAACATTAGGTATATAGTACATTAGTCTTGTTGCAACCCTTGTTCACGGTACGAGCAGCCCTTAGCGGCTCGCCATCTCACAAGTGTTCATGATGTCGCCTTTTCGGCTCAGATCTTTTTTAATATATATCTTGTAAGTACTGCATCTTTTCGAGTCAGTACAAACTTTAATTTTAATAATGTACTATATACCTAATGTTTTGGCGCAATTAGTCTAATTCTGAAGACGACACTCATAGTAGCGTCGAAACCAGGTCAATTTTGACTTAATATTTGTGACCGAGGGCTTATTTGTTACAATATAATTCTGACACGGTCACTGAACCATAGCAGCTATGTTCACCGATACTCTAGTTTACAGTCATTGAGCAACAATTGTGTTACTTTTTCACTTTATTTTATTTCAAATGTTCAAATGTGTGTGAAATCTTATCGGACTTAACTGCTAACGTCATCAGTCCCTAAGCTTACGCACTACTTAACCCAAATTATCCTAAGGACGAACACACACACCCATGCCCGAGGGAGGACTCGAACCTCCGCTGGGACCAGCCGCACAGTCCATGACTGCAGCGCCCTAGACCGCTCGGCTAATCCCGTGCGGCTTATTTTATTTATTTATTTTTATGTATACATGAGGACTTCTAGTCAAGTGAATATAGGGCTATGAATACATAATCAAATAGGGATGATGCAGGAGTAGCTTTAATAATGAACAAAAAATAGGAACGCGGATAAGCTATTACGAACAGCATAGCGAACGCATTATTGTGGCCAAGATAGACACGGAGCCCACACCCACGACAGTAGTACAACTTTATATGCCAACAAGCTCCGCAAGTAGAGAGCAATGTATGATGAGATAAAAGAAATTATTCAGATATTCGGTAGCTCAGATGATAGAGCACTTGCCCGCGAAAGGCTAAGGTCCCGAGTTCGAATCTCGGTCGGGCACACAGTTTTAATCTGCCAGGAAGTTTCATATCAGCGCACACTCCGCTGCAGAGTGAAAATCTCATTCTGGAAACATACCCCAGGCTGTGGCTAATTCTGCACGGAGCATAATTTAATTATCGCTAACACTCAGAGAAACGGTTCAGTTTTTCTATTTGGGCAACAAAATAACTGTTAAGGGCAGAAGTACAGAGGATATACATGGGTGTGCAGAAAGGCAATGCCTCCGTAATTTTTATTCTGTTCTCAGTGTCAGGTAAGGTATTACATGTGACGTCGCGCTTCCCGCTCCAGTGAATCGAGTCACAGGCATCTCTGCCGCTAGAGGGCTCCGGATTGTAGCGCGTAACATGGCCGTGTGTAACGTAACTACGTCGGTTCGCGAGAAACGGCGCGCTGTGAAAGAATTTCTAATCGCAGAAAACGTGCCTCCAATCTAAAGCCATGCAGGAATGACAGCTGTGTGTGGTAACGACTGTAGCGACGTCCGTCATGTGAGGCATTGGCTTGTCTGTACTCATAATGAAAGAAGGTTGTATACGTGGAAGAGACCTGAAGACACCAGGTTTCAGATAGATTATACGAGGCGTGTTTTTTAAGTAAGTACCGTTATGAAATTTAAAAAAAGACGTGCTAAGATATCTCAATAATTTTATTTTTACATGAAAGCCTGTACCTTTATCTACTTTTCTACATAATTTCCGTTAATATTGAGGCACTTGTCATAACGTTGTACCAGTTTTTGAATACCCTCCTCATAGAAGTCTGCCGCCTGACTTGTTAAGCACTGCATCACCACTGTTTTGACTTCGTCATCGTCTTGAAGACGCTGACCGCCCAGGTGTTTCTCCAAGTGCAGGAACAGATGGTAGTCACTGGGCGCAAGATCGGGGCTGTACGGAGGATGATCTAGAGTTTCCCATCGAAACGATGTGATGAGATCTTTGGCCTGATTCGCCACATGCGGACGGGCATTGTCTTGCAGCAAAACGATGTCCTTGCTCAACTTCCATGGACTGTTGCTTTGATTCTGGTGTGACGTAGGCCACCCATGTTTCATCACCCGTAACAGTTTGGCTTATGAAATCATCACCATGGTTGTGGTACCGCTCAGGGAAAGTCAATGCGCTGTCTAAACGTTTGGTTTTGTTCACATCCGCCAACATTTTCGGTACCCAACGAGCGCACAATTTTCGGTAATTCAAGTGCTCGGTCACAATGCCGTACAAAACACTACGAGAAACATTAGGAAAGTCATCCCACAATGAGGAAATCGTAAAGCGTCTGTTTTCTCTCACCTTATTGTCTACTTCCTGCACCAAACTTTCATTACCGCCCGAAGGACGCCCACTCCGTTGTTCATCGTGCACATCCGTACGGTCATCTTTAAATACTCTCACCCACTTTCTTAACATTCCATCACTCATAATGTTTTCTCCGTAAACTGCACAGATCTCACGATGAGTATCGATCGCTTTTAGGCCTTTAGCACTAAGAAATCTTATAACAGCCCGTACTTCACAGTAGGCGGGACTCACGAGTATCGGAGGCATCTTAAACACTCAGTACACAACGTAAACAAGGAAGAATCAGACTGTATTGGCGTCAGTGCGTAGATTAAGGTACAGGCTTTCATGTAAAAATAAAATTATTGAGATAGCATGTCTTTTTTTAATTTCAAAACGGTACTTACTTAAAAAACACGCATCGTACAATTGTAAGACAGAGATTTAGGAACCATTATGCACAACGCTGTATTATAACCACTACAAGGTGAGTCAGCAAGAGAAGTGAATCGGATACAACATTACCAATTACTATGGCAGGATAGGGCTCTAGGGTACGATATATTAGCAACAGTACCACCCTCAAGGAGGAAACCAATACGTGCTGTAACTGTGGGTGCGTAGTAGAGCGCGTATTACACCACAGTCGCTGTAACAAAGTATGATTGGAAGGTCTTTAGGATGGAAACCATGCATTTTCGGACATAAGTTCATTAGCCTTTTTTGTTCCATGTTCTCTCATCGAGCAATCCCTGGAGTTTGTACACCCTGGGAAAAATCATCCTGCCCCATCGAGAGCGTTACTTATGCCACACTTCTTGACGCATGTAACAGTAATGTCCTCTCTCGCTCTAGACCACCAATGATTTATTCGCATATACTCTTGTTTGATTGCACGTCGTTTTAAAGCTCCCTTCGGCGTGAATTCATGTTGGGTTTCGTCCATCATCCATTTGTTCCATTCGTCTCTCATATACACTTTAAACGATTTATTTGTCGAGACATCAAGAGGTTGCGATTGCGAAGCAAATCCTCCCGGAATAACGGAAAACTTTGTATTTTCCTGTCTCAGTTTCACTTTCACAGAATTTTTCAAATGACGGTTAAACAGTTACAGTAGCTGACGCATCCACAGCGCAAGATCTGATGATGGCACGTAATTAAAAGCCCGAAATCCGTCAGTAGTTAACATCGGCTGCGATCAAGACTGCATTTAAATAAATTTACTGCTAAACTGGTCTAGCACAAGAAAAGAACTCTTCTTCACTGAAGCACCTCTCTCGCACTCGGTTAATCCACAATTTCATACCAGCCGCGTCCATCCAGCCATTGTTGTGTACGTGAACAAAACCTGGAGGTATTTTAGAAGTTTTTGGCGTTGTTCTGCACTCGAAAATGACCGTCGGAGTAATTTTAGTACCGTTTTCATGTCCACTTGTTGTAATCACAGGTTTAGTACCTTTCTTGGCAACAGTTCCGTTATTTGGCACATCAACTGTCAAAGGAGTTTCGTCCACATTCGCCATTTGGCTTCGCTCCACAGTGGTTTCCTTTCGATGTTGAATAATAAAGCGAGTATTTTCTCTTCAAACTCTTGCGGCATTTTCTGAGACTTCATAAACTCCACCTTTAAGGTTCTTAAGCTTCATTGCAGCGCTAGCGTACGACCGTGTATTTGAATAATTTTTGTATTAATTCCAATGCCATTTTGACGGTGTCCTTGAATCGATGACTGGGTGTTGTGTGCTGTCCTTAGGTTAGTTAGGTTTAAGTAGTTCTAAGTTCTAGGGGGCTGATAACCATAGCTGTTAATTCCCATAGTGCTCAGAGCCATTTGATTTGTCCTTGAATCCAATTCAACACGTCGCCTCCTAGATTCGGCCACTTTGTATTCGTCCTCTATTTGCATATTTAATCTTCCTCATTATTTCAGTCCTCCTTCACTAGCCCGACAAACTTGAAAGTTTTTTTTTTCTGTTGGTGGAGAGCCGAAATGCCGCTCAGCTGTTCGGTTTTCACGTTGTTTTGCATACGCTGTTACTTTCAATTTGGAGCCCGCATCGTACAGTACTGGCCATTAAAATTGCTACACCAAGAAGAAATGCAGATCATAAACGGGTATTCATTGGACAAATATATTATACTAGAACTGACATGTGGTACATTTTCACGCAATTTGGGTGCACAGATCCTGAGAAATCAGTACCCATAAAAACCACCTCTGGTCGTAATAACGGCCTTGATACGCCTGGGCATTGAATCAAACAGAGCTTGGATGGCATGTACAGGTACAGCTGCCCATGCAGCTTCAACACGATACAGCAGTTCTTCAAGAGTAGTGACTGGCATATTGTGACGAGACAGTTGCTCCGTCACCATTGAACAGACGTTTTCAGTTGCTGGGAGATCTGGAATATGTGCTGGCCAGGGCAGCAGTCGAACATTTTCTGTATCCAGAAAGGCCCGTATAAGACCTGCAACATGCGGTCGTGCATTATCTTGCTGAAATGTAGGGTTTCGCAGGGATCGAATGAAGGGTAGAGCCACGGGTCGTAACACGTCTGAAATGTAACGTCCACTGTTCAAAGTGCCATCAGTGCGAACAAGAGGTGACAGAGACGTGTAACCAATGGCACCCCATACCATCACGCGGGTGATACGCCAGTATGGCGATGACGAATACACGAATATTCTGCTAACAGTCATTGGATCTCGACCAACGCGAGCAGCAATGTCGCGATACGATAAACCGCAATCGCGATAGGCTACAATCCGACCTTTATCAAAGTCGGAAACGTGACGGTACGCATTTCTTCCCCTTACACGAGGTATCGCAACAACGTTTCACCAGGCAACGCCGGTCAACTTCTGTTTGTGTATGAGAAATCGGTTGGAAACTTTCCTCATGTCAGCATGTTGTAGGTGTCGCCAGCGGCGCCAACCTTTTGTGAATGCTCTGAAAAGCTAATCATTTGCATATCACAGCATCTTCTTCTTGTCGGTTAAATTTCGCGTCTGTAGCACGTCATCTTCGTGGTGTATCAATTTTAATGGCCAGTAGTGTATAATTCTTACATTGTAGTCCGACGAACTTCATATTTCTAGGCAAGTAATAAAATTTCGATATTCACTCCTTGTGAGTCCGTTATTATTATTACAACATCTAAATTCGTGAGATGGGTAAAACTTTTTAAAAATTTATGAGACACAAGAAGACACGTTCTGTATAAACTTACATAATATGGCTGAAGTATTCTTACCTTTATATTATATCTCCATTTATTAAAATATAATAAATATATTGTTCATCTTTTTTACTAAAGAGTTCATAGATGGCGCCAAATGTCAGTCAGATGCATGGTTGGTGCAATTCGGCTATTCCGCTATTGATACAGAGGGTACTAACCTCATTATCCCTTAAAACCAATTTTCCTTGTAAATGCAAAGCAACCCCGATCAACAGGGACATACATGCATTGAACACAACATTAGTGGTATGTAATATACAAACCATATGAGTTAAGCCAGCCGGCCGGTGTGGCCGAGCGGTTCTAGGCGCTTCAGTCTGGAACCGCGCGACCGCTACGGTCGCAGGTTCGAATCCCGCCTAAAGCATGGCTGTGTGTGATGTCCTTAGGTTAGTTAGGTTTAAGTAGTTCTAGGGGACTGATTACCTCAGTCCCATAATGGTCAGAGCCATTTGAAGTTAAGCCATTACTTGTAACTTTTTTATGACATCATCTGACTACGTACTTCTTGTATTCTTAACATTGAGAATGACTAGCTTATAGCCGAAATCTAGATCTGCATAATAAAATTTAAAAAGGACGACTCATTGCTGCAATCTATACTTTACAAGACACAGCATACGTGTAAGGTCGAAGTGACAACTTTTACATCAGTATGAGTACTAACCGTCGTTACGTTAATTGTAATTTTGTGCGTGGTTATCGGGTAATTGTCGCGTTAGTGGAAGGCCTCAGTGGAGAGCGACCTTTGTTGAATGCTAATGGGGCGACGTAAATAAAAGGGTGTGTAACAAGACGCGCACGACTTCACATAATGAAAAGTGTTCCTTTCGAGACGATAAATATCTTTTCGACTGCTTTATTGTCGTGGTCGGCTGCAAAAAGAGACGAGATGGAGCGTGGCGTAAAAAGATTAGGGCTGCGAGGCGGGACTGGTTGTTTGGAGGTCGGCTGGTCGCCCCCCCGTGTGTGTGTGTGCGCGCGCGCGCGCGCGCGCGCGCGGGCCGTGAAACACGTTCTGGCTGCAGCGGCACATCCCAACTGCACCCGGTGGCCTTCCTCAAGAGCACAACACGTCACAGCAGTAGCTCGAACCAGACCCAACTTTGTCCGCCTGCTGAGAGCCAGGAAGAACGCCGCGAACACACACTCAGTGGTTCACACCTGCAAGTCTTTCGATCGCCCCGTACTAAAGTACGCTGCACCAGTACGGATGGCAAACAGCGGAGAAGATAATGGCAACAACAAAAAAATATTACAAATTGAGGGAAAGATGAATGCCAGGACCAGAAACGTATTACTTTACCAAAACGTAAAAGTACTCCGTCTTCAGGCCACGAGTGGCCTACCGAGACCGTCCGACCGCCGTGTCATCCTCAGGGGAGGATGCGGATTGGACTGTCTGCCATCGGGTGCCCCTAAATGGCAGGCATCACCGCATAACAGCCACGCTATGCGAGAAACAAACCGACAGCCAAACAGGAGAAGACATCAGGTAAACACGCCGAAGATTCCAGTCCATTAATAGGAACCTTTCCTTGCAGAGGTCGCCGCGACATATCCGGCCACGGGTGCCTACGCCGGGTTTCTATTGGCTCCAGCTCACTATATAGGCCCGGCTGGTCGAAGGCAGTCCACTGCTAATGGCAACTGCTATGGCAGAGTCTCCGAGAAGATATCACCGAAGCCGTTGTACTGCACCACCGATCGAAGTACCAGCCGACTGAGAGGAACCACATCTCCGGCTAGATCGACGGACGTCTACATCTATTGTACAGACAGCTATTGTATTGTAGAAGAAGTTACGTTCAATAAACTGTTGGAGAATACAACACGGATAGGAGGGGCGTGGGGTCAGCACATCGCTCTTTCGGTCGTTATGATGGTATTCTTGACCGAAGCCACTACTATTCAGTCGAGTAGCTCCTCAATTGGCATCACGAGGCTGAGTGCACCCCGAAAAATGGCAACAGCGCATGGCGGCCTGGATAGTTACCCATCCAAGTGCCGACAACGCCCGACAGCGCTTAACTTCGGTGATCTCACGGGAACCGGTGTAGCCACTGCGGCAAGGCCATTGCCAAAAGCGTAAAAGTACGACCGTTAAAGAAAAGATGGCTTGAACTAACCGCCGAAATTGACTCCAGCCAATTACAGAACAAAACAGCGACACCAGAACTCCTACAGAGACAATACACAGTTCTCATGTACCGAAAAACGAAATATCCCTATCCGACAACAATCATTGAAACTTGCACAAAGGCAACCGATACAAAAACAACAAATTTTACCATCACAGATATATAAGGCGTGCCAGCCGCTGTGGCCGAGCGGTTCTAGGCGCTTCAGTCGGGAACCGCGCTGCTGCTACGGTCGCAGGTTCGAACCCTGCGTCGGGCATGGATGTGTGTGTTGTCCTTAGGTTAGTTAGGTTTAAGTAGTTCTAAGTCTAGGGGACTGGTGACCTCAGATGTTAAGTCTCATAGTGCTTAAAATGGTTCAAATGGCTCTGAGCACTATGGGACTCAACTGCTGAGGTTATAAGTCCCCTAGAACTTAGAACTACTTAAACCTAACTAACCTAACGACAACACACACATCCATGCCCGAGGCAGGATTCGAACCTGCGACCGATGCGGTCGCGCGGCTCCAGACTGTAGCGCCTAGAACCGCTCGGCCACTCCGGCCGGCTCATAGTGGTGGTGGTGGTGGTGGTTAGTGTTTAACGTCCCGTCGACAACGAGGTCATTAGAGACGGAGCGCAAGCTCGGGTTAGGGAAGGATTGGGAAGGAAATCGGCCGTACCCTTTCAAAGGAACCATCCCGGCATTTGCCTGAAACGATTTAGGGAAATCACGGAAAACCTAAATCAGGATGGCCGGAGACGGGATTGAACCGTCGTCCTCCCGAATGCGAAGCTCATAGTGCTTAGAGCCATTTGAACCATATATAAGGCGTCAAGCTAAAACACCTTCTAGAAGACGAACCTAAAGAGTAACACGACATTAAAAAATATGGGGACAGAGCAGAACAAGTAACCCCACGCTGAACAACCGTAGAAGATATAAGCAATAGAAGACTCAAGACATCCTTGCTGAGGCTTTACGGAGCTTTCCCTCAGCACTGGGGCAGATGGCAGGATCTTTACCACCCTACCGCCCGAAAGAAAGCAGTTACGTAGGAGCAGGTAGTCGAAAGAGTAATAGGAAAATCCTACCCCTATTCAAAATAAAAAAGTGCCAAAACAGCATAATTAAGTCAATATAAGGCGCCAAAGAGCAGATGTCCGCCTCCCCCATTCTGGGAGAGGAATGAAAGAAAAAAATTTCCAGAGCAGCGGCGGCAGATCGCGGGACTTTAGGCTAGCGAGGGCTAGCAGGATTGTTTCGGTTCGGATGGGCGTTTCTGCGGCATGGCATCGACACTTTTGCACATTGATGGGGAAAAAAATCGCAACACAAAAAAATTAATGTAGAGTAATGAAATTTCGGCAATACATTTGTCTACGTAACATAATTAAGCGATTAATGTTGCAAGATCACTGGCTAATATAAACGCGACAAACATCTGTGATGCTCCTCAGACTATTGCAGTTGACAATAATCCTGTTCACAAAACAGATTCCTTTAAATACCTAGGAGAGTGGATTACATACAATGCAAGAGAAAAGACAGCTATAGAAACTAGAGTGCACAAAATGGAAAGAGTGTTTCATATTACCAAAAACGTTTATAACAAAAAGTCCTTGTCCTGGAACAGGAAATTAAGACACTACCAAACACTGGCCAGACCTGGAGCTCTGTATGTGGCAGAACACTTAAACTAACAAGAAATGTAGATGAGAAACTACAGAAGGTCGAACGAAGAATTTTAAGGAAAATACTGGGAGCTAAAAGAAACGGTAATGCTGAACACAGGTTAAGACCAAACAGAGAGCTGTACTTGAAAAGTGAAAAACTGACTGATGTAATGGGGAAGGGAAGACTACAGTATTTTGGATGGATCTGAGCACTATGCGACTTAACTTCGGAGGTCATCAGTCGCCTAGAACGTAGAACTAATTAAACCTAACTAAGGACATCACACACAGCCATGCCCGAGGCAGGATTCGAACCTGCGACCGGAGCGGTCGCTCGGCTCAAGACTGTAGCGCCTAGAACCGCACGGCCACTCTGGCCGGCTTACTGTATTTTGGACATATATTCAGAATGGATGACAACAGACTAACCAAGCGGATATTCACATTGCTCAACAGCTATAAATCCAAGCCTGCATGGTTCATAGAGACTGAAAAGGATATGGAAAGCGCTGGAATTACAATAGACACAATAGAAAACAGAACACATTTCAGAAAGGCAGTTCAAAAGGCAACTATACGAAAAGGGAACAATGCTCTAAAAGGATGAAGGAAATTTGGAAACTAAGGTAACCTAATACAATGAAGACTAGCCAAAGTTGATTTTCGTACCCTCCAAATGGGTTATTCGAAAGAAGAAGAAGAATAAGCGCAAGATAAGGCATTGCAAATGTGAAATGCTGGTACATTAATAACATGTGAAACCGCCAGAATGTTGAATGCAAGCATCCAAATGCGTATATACACTCCTGGAAATTGAAATAAGAACACCGTGAATTCATTGTCCCAGGAAGGGGAAACTTTATTGACACATTCCTGGGGTCAGATACATCACATGATCACACTGACAGAACCACAGGCACATAGACACAGGAAACAGAGCATGCACAATGTCGGCACTAGTACAGTGTATATCCACCTTTCGCAGCAATGCAGGCTGCTATTCTCCCATGGAGACGATCGTAGAGATGCTGGATGTAGTCCTGTGGAACGGCTTGCCATGCCATTTCCACCTGGCGCCTCAGTTGGACCAGCGTTCGTGCTGGACGTGCAGACCGCGTGAGACGACGCTTCATCCAGTCCCAAACATGCTCAATGGGGGACAGATCCGGAGATCTTGCTGGCCAGGGTAGTTGACTTACACCTTCTAGAGCACGTTGGGTGGCACGGGATACATGCGGACGTGCATTGTCCTGTTGGAACAGCAAGTTCCCTTGCCGGTCTAGGAATGGTAGAACGATGGGTTCGATGACGGTTTGGATGTACCGTGCACTATTCAGTGTCCCCTCGACGATCACCAGTGGTGTACGGCCAGTGTAGGAGATCGCTCCCCACACCATGATGCCGGGTGTTGGCCCTGTGTGCCTCGGTCGTATGCAGTCCTGATTGTGGCGCTCACCTGCACGGTGCCAAACACGCATACGACCATCATTGGCACCAAGGCAGAAGCGACTCTCATCGCTGAAGACGACACGTCTCCATTCGTCCCTCCATTCACGCCTGTTGCGACACCACTGGAGGCGGGCTGCACGATGTTGGGGCGTGAGCGGAAGACGGCCTAACGGTGTGCGGGACCGTAGCCCAGCTTCATGGAGACGGTTGCGAATGGTCCTCGCCGATACCCCAGGAGCAACAGTGTCCCTAATTTGCTGGGAAGTGGCGGTGCGGTCCCCTACGGCACTGCGTAGGATCCTACGGTCTTGGCGTGCATCCGTGCGTCGCTGCGGTCCGTTCCCAGGTCGACGGGCACGTGCACCTTCCGCCGACCACTGGCGACAACATCTATGTACTGTGGAGACCTCACGCCCCACGTGTTGAGCAATTCGGCGGTACGTCCACCCGGCCTCCCGCATGCCCACTATACACCCTCGCTCAAAGTCCGTCAACTGCACATACGGTTCACGTCCACGCTGTCGCGGCATACTACCAGTGTTAAAGACTGCGATGGAGCTCCGTATGCCACGGCAAACTGGCTGACACTGACGGCGGCGGTGCACAAATGCTGCGCAGCTAGCGCCATTCGACAGCCAACACCGCGGTTCCTGGTGTGTCCGCTGTGCCGTGCGTGTGATCGTTGCTTGTACAGCCCTCTCGCAGTGTCCGGAGCAAGTATGGTGGGTCTGACACACCGGTGTCAATGTGTTCTTTTTTCCATTTCCAGGAGTGTATTATGTTGTACAGGTGCCGGATGGCAGGCTGTGGGATGCAGTTCCAGGGCTGTTGCACTTGGTCTGTCAACACAGGGATGATTAACGCTGTTAGTGAATAATGCTGGAGATGTCCGATGCTGTGCTGTATGAGCTCGATTGGAGACACATCTGGTGATCGAGCAGTCCAAACCAACATGTCGATAGTCTGCAGACCATGTTGGGCTATAACAGTGGAATGTGGGCAAGCCTTATCCTCTTGGAAATCAACGAGCGTTATCCTCCTGGAAACCACCGAGCGTTATCCCCTTGGAAACCACCCTCTCGAGTGCTGCATAACAGGTCAAATCACCAGAGGTATAAATTTGCAGTCAGGGTGCATGGGATAACCACGAGAGTGCTCCTGCTGTCATACAAAATCGCACCCTGACTGTAACTCCTGGTGTAGGTCCAGTGTGTCTAGCATGCAGACATGTTTGTTGCGGGCCCTCAACTGGTTTCCTCATAACCAACACTTGACCATCACTAGCACCGAGGCAGAACCAGCTTTTACCAGAAAACACAACAGACCTCCAACCTGCCCTCCAATGAGCTTCTCATTGCTGAAGTCACAAATGTTGGTGGTTTGGGGTCAATTGAATGCACGCTACGGGGCATCTGGCTCGGAGCTGCCCTTGAAGTAACCGACTTGTAACAGTTCTTTGTGCCACTATGGTGGCAACTGCTGCTCAGATTTCAGCTGCAGCTGCACTAAGATGCGCCAAACCCATACAGCGAACACGGTGATGTTCCCTCTCGGTAGTGCGACATGGCCATCCGGAGCCCGGTCTTCTTGCTACCTTACATTCTCGTGACCATCACTGCCAGCAGTCTTGAACAGTGGCTACATTCTTGCCAAGTCTTTTTGCAATATCGCACAAGGAACATCCAACTTCTCTTCCCCCTGTTACATGACCTAGTTCAAACTCAGTGAGGCATTGATGATGGCTTCTTTGTTGCCTTAAAGGCGTTCTTGACTGTCATGAACTCAACATATCAATCTCAAAGGTAACCTATGCTCACGACCGTTATAGGAAACTTGATTTTCATCCCCATAGTGGTGCTGCTATCGCTACTCTTATTCGCCTGCCGCGAAATTTGAGTAGACACGTGCCTACAAGCTTTCGTTTATGTCGCTCAGTGTTCCGATCATTTTTCCGTTAGTGTATTTGGTATTGTGTGGGCGCTGTTGCAGACACTATGAACCCAAGATGTTTACATGTGAACCGTGTGGGAACAGTTTGTGTTGGGAAATGATTCTTGGAATCATAGATTCATGGATTCGTTGGATCCATTATGTTTTCTTTCTGAATGTGAGGAGTATCCGACAAAGAGCCACACTAAATTTTATGAATGTTTCCAGACGTGGAGACTTACACCTAATGTTTCTAACAAGGAGACCTTACAGACACGGAAATTTGAATTTGGGGTGAGACTTGGTAGGTTAGTAGTACACCTCAAATGTGTGCGATCACCATTTCTCATCAGACCACCGAAGTTAAGTGTGTCAGGCTCAGCAAGCACTCGGACGGGCGGCCGTCCGGGTCTGCCGAGTGCTATTCGCAAGCGGGGTACACTCGGCACTCGGAAGGCCAGTTGAGGAGCAGTGCGATTAAGAAGTAGCGGCTCTGGTGACGACAACTGACAACGGCCAGGAGAGTAGTGTTCTGGACACATGCCCCAATGTTTCTGAATCCAGTAACGACTATCGGCGTGGGATGACATTGCGGTCAGTCCGTGCCATTAGGGTTTTGAGGCCTGTTCGGATGGACATTATGGAACCGTTGTGGGCGGTATTGGAGTGCAGACTCTGGAGTAGATATCCTCCTCCCTCGTCACTACAGGAGTTAGAAGAGGTTCTGATCGAAAAGTGGCATATCATTCCACTGGCGACTTCACAATCATTATATGTCAGTATTCCAAGAAGAATTGCAGCTGTATTATGGGCAAATGGGGGTGCAACACCTTTATTAGTAAACCATTCCCAAGTAAGTACAGGTGTTCACATTATTTTGCCTATCTCCTATACATGGATATTCTGCAAACCACACTTAAGTGTCTGGCAGAGCTTTCATCGAACCATGTTCATAATAATTCTCTATTATTCCAATCTCGGAAAAAACGAACACCTACATCTTTCCATTCGATCTCTGATATCCTTTATTTTATTATGATAATGGTTTCTCTCTATGTAGATCGGAGTCACGAAACACTTTCGCAGTCGGTAGAGAAAGTTCGTGACACTCACTCACCTATTTCGCAATAACACAAAACGTCAATGTTAAATTTCCTGCCATCCTAATGGCCAGAAACTTTCTGCTTTTATATCTTTGATAGATAGAGCCTTTAGAGTCCCTATGAATGACGAAGACAGAATGACTGAGCTGAACATCGTGAAACAAATAGCCAGAACTAACAGATATCACCAAAACGTTGTCAATAAATTAATACGACAGAAACAGCGCGCGCATGCAAGTAAGAATACCAAAAATAATATTACGAGAGCCACAATACCATGCTTCGGTGATATTTCGCAAAAAGTGGCTAACTTTTCAAACCTTTTAAAGTTGACACCGTTTTTCAGACCAATAATAAGCTGCGGTTTAAATTAAGAAATAATTTGCAGCAGGAAAGCGATAAATATGAGACAGCTGGAGTCTATAAAATTCAGTGTAACACGTGCAAGGCAAGCTATGTAGGCCAAACTGGTAGGTCCTTTAAAGTACGTTACAAAGAACATAGCGATGCTTCCCGGCTTAATAATTTCGAAAAGTCAGCTGTAGCCACGCATATTTGGGAAACGGGACACCCCATTTTGGGAATAGATCAGGATCTCGTAATTTTATATAGACAGGACAAAGGCAAAAAGCTGGATCTACCAGAACAGCTGGAAATTACGATACACAGCGTGGATAATCAGAACACACTGAATGACCAACTAACTGGTGATACAAATAACTTTTTCAAACATTTCACTGGTTTCTTTTTGTAATTTTTGACATTGACATTCACAACCACGACCTCTCACCCAGTATGGATAAAATCAAAATTCAAAACGTGCTGCCCTTCTTTACTTTCTCGATGTACTCCGTCAGTCCCAACTGACTGTACTCCAAAGGAGAGATCTGTTACATTTTCTAAGTGTCCTGCCAATAAAACGCAGTCTTTGGTTTGCATTCCCCACAGCATTTTCTATGTGTTCTTTCTCATTTAAGTCATTCGCATCTGTAATTTCCAGGTGTTTTGTTGAATTTACGGCCTTTAGAGGTGACTTATCATGTAACTGAAGTATAACGGATTCCTTTTAGCATCCATGTGGATGACCTCACACTTTTGATTATTTAGGGGCAATTGCCAATTTTTGCACCACATAGATATCTTTTCCAAATCGTTTTGCAATTTGTTGTGATCTCCTGATGACTTTACTAGACGATAAACGACAGCGTCATCTGCAGACGAGTTAAGACGGCTGCTTGCATACAGTGTGACTTGGCCCCACGCTATTTTCATCTGTTTCCAAAACTTAAAGAACGCTTTCGAGGACTTCACTTTGACAGTGATGAAGTGCTGCAAGCGGAGGTGAAGTTGCGGCTCCGTCAACACAGTCAAATAACAAACTTGTCTCGTGTTGGGAAAAACATCTTCGCTTCCAGGGTGACTATGGTGAGAAATAAGTATGTTGACATTAAGAATAAAGATACAGAATATTAATAACGTTCCTTTTATTTAGAAACCTGCAAGAGCTTTCACATAAAAAATTCGGTGGCGTTAATAATGGGGGCACCCTCCTATATAAGAAATTTAGTGCGCACCTTACAATCCCTTATTTGCAGTCTGAAAGTTTTCTTTGCCTTTCCCTGCCTTTTACGAAAATATTAATAAATGCAGTATATTGAGCACTATTTTCGTTTATTAGCCATACAACTAACGTAGAAATCATATTATTACGTAAAAATTTTTAGAACAATTTTCAAGGGAAACAGCGACCTTTATAATATTACAACTTGTTTCAGTACTTACAGTCGTGATGGTATTTAAGTTGCTTAAAATAAAGAGCTTAAATACGGCTACGACCGTGCTTATTGAAATAACTTGTAATATTATTATACATTACTTCCCAAGTCAGCATCCCTTTTTCTCAATACTGACGAACCGTACAGGCATGCATGAGGTATCGTTAAAAAGGCTTTTTAACCGGCTTTTGACACTGCATGTCGATTTTGCGCTAAAATTTACTATTTGTGGAAAATTTTAACGTAAAAGAGACTTAAATGGATACTGTTCTTTCGAGAACAGTGACTATCTTCATATACGTAGTTAAAGGCTACCCAGCCATTGACCTTCGTCTGTGCGAATGCGCACAGGTTGCCCCGATCTCTTACGGGAATCGTCACCTTAGGGTGCGCGAGTAATGAGTGGATGGGCAAATATCTATTAGGTACATTACGTATGTAGGCTGTGGACAGTAGGGAATGTGGGTCTCACGTGCAAAGGATAAGTCCCTGCAGTCGCGCTATTCATCTGTGTCCTCGGTGGCTGAGATCGATGCCGGCACGCTAGATCAGCGTGTTCGGTCAGAGAGCTGGTTGGCCTCTGTAATAAAAAACTGAGTGGAAGGGTCAACAAGCGAACTTGAACAGATGTCATGTGATTTCCGCAACGACCAACCACAACGATAAAAGAAAGATGGATCGAGCGTCTGCCATGTAAGCAGGAGATCCCGGGTTCGAGTCCCGGTCGGGGCACACATTTTCAGCTGTCCCCATCGAGGCATATCAACAACACCTGTCGGCAGCTGAGGGTTTCAATTAATTATCATTTATTAAAGAGACTTTTGACTACCATAGGAAAAGGGCACCATGGATGACCTACTTAATACCTGTTTTTATGAAGCTAACTTATTACATTAGGCCTAATCACGAAAAAGACTCCCTTTTCATGTTAGCTTATTGCAAATACCATTTTATTTGTTTTAATGTACTTATTAACCGGATCATTGGTATACAGCATTGTCATAGATAATAACCGTGGCCATTGTCGTAGTCTGTCATCATCCCCCATCGTACATGTTGACTTGTGTAAAGGAATATACCTTCCGAAACGACAAACATATTTGTCATTGTCGCCTTGAATTGTGATCTACCTAATACTACTAAGGCCTAACGTTGTTGCATGACGTTGGATGTGCAGTTATATTCTCAAAATGCAGTTAGTGATGCACCGGGTGCCGGCCGCTGTGGCCGAGCGGTTCTAGGCGCTTCAGTGTGGAACCGCGCGACCGCTACAGTCAAAGGTTAGAATCGTGCCTCGGGCATGGATGTGTGTGATGTCCTTAGGTTAGTTAGCTTTAATTAGTTCTAAGTTCTAGGGGACTGATGACCTCAGATGTTAAGTGCCATAGTGCTCAGAGCCATTTGAACCATTTGAACTCACCGGGTAAGAAGCGAACACTACGTCCTAACCTATACATTACGCATTTATTTACTTATTTGTATTTTATATTCGTATTTACTTCAGCAACAGGTAAATGTAAATATTGCGGTCGAAAATTACATGCAATACCGGTACGTCGTTAATTAAAACTAGAAACTGCGCAAGTTTCACACGGGTCCCCTGGTAGAAAAAATAAAATATAATGAAAAAGTTTCCATGTAGGGACCCGACCCTACCGTTACCGTTCTTTCCGCTGCCCCAACCGCTGCTTGTTAACATACACAGAGGTGGCGAAAGCCACGGGATAGGGATATCCACATATATAGATGGCGGTAGCGTCGCGTACCCAAGGTATCAAAGGGCAGTACATTGGCGGAGATGTCATTTATGCCCAGCTGGTTCATGTGAAAAGGTTTCCAACAGTGTTATGGCCACACGACTGGAATCTACATCTACATCCATTCTCCGCAAGCCACCTATCGGTGTGTGGCGGAGGGTACCTTGAGTACCTCTATCGGTTCTCCCTTCTATTTTGACAGGGAGCTAGACCCATAGGTCATTCAACTTCGGAAATCGTTTGGTAATTAAGTATTCCGAGATCCACAGTGCCAAGAATGTGTCGAAAATACCAAATTTCAGGCATTGCCTCTCACCAAGGACAGCACAGTGGCGACGGCCTTCCCTTAACGACCGAGAGCAGCGTCGTTTGCTTATAGATGTTAGTGATAACAGACAAGCAACACTGCGTGAAATAGCCGCAGAAATCAATGTGGGACGTACGACGAACGTATGCTTTAGGACAGTGCGTCAAAATTTGGCGTTAACGGGCTGTGGCAGCGGACGACCGACGCGAGTGCCTCTGCTAACAGCACGACATCCCCTGCAGCGCCTCTCTTGGGCTCGTGGCCACATCGGTTGGACCCTAGACGATCGGAAAACCGTGGCCCGTCAGATGAGTCCCATTTCAGGTGGTAATAGCTAATGGTTGTGTTCGATTGTGGCGTACATCCCACGGACCCACGGACTCAAACTGTCGACGAGGCACTCCTCAAGCTGGAGTTTGCTCCATAATGCAGACGTTTTCAGGTTATTAGCGTAGAGTTTTCTTGTTTGGGAAAGCAAATAAAAGTGTCATTAATGAATATCTTCATAAGTCAGCACCAAGCATTCACTGCTGGACAGAAAGATATTGAGCATCTTTGGTTGGAATTTAAAGGTACTGTCCACCACCTGCTAGAGAAGTATGTGCCTAGCAAAAATATAGGGGAGGGAAAGGATCCACACCGGCCGAAGTGGCCGTGCGGTTAAAGGCGCTGCAGTCTGGAACCGCAAGACCGCTACGGTCGCAGGTTCGAATCCTGCCTCGGGCATGGATGTTTGTGATGTCCTTAGGTTAGTTAGGTTTAAGTAGTTCTAAGTTCTAGGGGACTAATGACCTCAGCAGTTGAGTCCTATAGTGCTCAGAGCCATTTGAAAGGATCCACCTTGCTACAACAAACATATTAAGAAGTTGCTGAAAAAGCAGATAATTTTGCACAGTCGTTTTAAAGTCGTCACTGCCCCACTGACAAACAGAAATTATGCGAAATGAAAGCAGCTGTCAAAAGGTCAGAGATTCCTTTAACGAATTTGAAAGCAATATGTTATCTGCATATTCTAAAAATAATCCCAAAAAATTTTGGTCGTACGTAAAATCTACGAACGCTACAAATAATTCAATACCTTCTCTTGCTGACAGTGCAAGATGATAAACAGAAGGCCGAAATTCTAAACCTAGCTTTCAAAAACTCGTTTACGGAAGAGGACTGGAGCACCATTCCCCGTTTCAATTATCGAACAAGCGTAAGGATGGCTGACATAGTGTTTAGTGTACCTGGGATTGTAAAACAGTTAAGATCCTTAGACGCCAGGAAGGCATTTGGCCCAGACGGTATCCCCGTAACATTATATGTTGACTATGCTACAAATATGGCACCATTATTTCCCATCATCCATGAGACATAATTAGGACAGCGGAAAGTTCCACGGGACTGGAAGAAGGCCCAGGTCATAGCAATCTATTAAAAGGGTAGAAAATCGGATGCACATAATTACCGGCCAATTTCACTGACATCTACTTGTTGTAGAATCATGGAACATATTTTGTGTTCAGACATGATGACCTTTCTAGACTCTGAGAAGCTCATCTGCAGAAACCAACACGGTTTTAGGAAACAGCGGTCATCCGAGACACATCTGGCCCTCTTTGCGCATGAAGGACAGCGTAATAGGTCCGCTGCTTCTTACGATTTACATAAACGATCTGGTTGATGATATTGACAGCGGCATTAGACGGTTTGCCGATGATGCTGTAGTCTACAGGAAAGTAGTACCACGCGAAAGTTGTGAACAAATCAATGAGGATTTGCAGAAAATAAATGCGTGGTGTAATGTCTGGCAGTTATCTCTCAATATTAGTAAGTGTAGCCCGCTGTGCATAACAAGGCGAAAATCCCCGTTAATGTACGAGTATAAAATAATTGCGCAGTCTTTGGAAGCGGTAACACCCGTCAAGTATCTGGGTGTGACTATTTGAAATGATCTCAAATGGAATGATCAGATTACACAAGTAACGGGCAACACGAACCCTAGATTGCAGTTTATTGGTAGAATCCTGAAGCTATGCAGTCCTTCAACAAACGAAATTGCTTACAATACTTTAGTTCGTCCAGTCTTAGAGTATTGTTCGTCTGTATGGGACCCTTACCAGATGGGTCTGATTCAAGAAATTGAGAAGGTCCAAAGAAGAGCAGCAAGATTTGTGGCTGGTACCGTTAGCCATCGCGAGAGCGTTACAAATCTCATAGAAAGTTTGAAGTGGGACACACTTGCAGATAGACGACGCGCTAAACCGAAGGGGCTTCTCTCTAAATTCCGAAATCCGATCTTCGACGAGGATGTAGAGGTTATATTATTACCACCAACTTTCAAATCGCACCATGATCACAATTCAAAGATGAGGGAAATAAGAGCTCTTACTGAGGCGTTCAGACAGTCGCTTTTCCCTCGCGCGATCCACGAGTGGAACAGGGGGTGGGGGGGGGGGGGGGAGGGGAAATATGAATTTGACGCGAATTCTGCTCTCCGCCATACACTGCTTGGTGGCTAGCGGAGTATATATGCAGATTAGACTAAACGATTATTTTTGATACTCGTAAGCTTTCTGGTGTAAAAATAGGGGAAAAAAGTGTAATAAATGATTTGTTTCAATTTTTTGATTGATGACACGAAAATTCCGTTCCAAGCAACCGACAGATCACTGTCATTTTGCCACTATGTACATGCTTCGAAACTGTGTTTACAGTAATGTTTTATGTTTCTGTGATGTAGTTCATTTTGTTATTTATTCTGTCATCTTCTCGCTACATTAACAAGATATTATTTAGGTTGTGAACTCGCACGTTTCTAGCTATAGGAATAAATCGTGGAGTTTCCAAAGAAACTGAGGTTATGGGGAACACAAAAGATGTTTCACTTCGGAAAGTTTCGGGTGTGGTAGCACTTCTTGCTGAAAATCGTTATACGCAGCAAGAAATTGCTGACAGAATGAGAATATCACAGAAAACTGTCAGAAGAATCAAAGTTACAGTACATAAAGGTGGTGAGTACAACCCAAACAAGATAGGAAAATGGGGATGTAGAAGGAAAATCAGTCCTAGAACAATGAGAAGACTTTCAAGTGGCAACAATGGAGTGTAAACGTATTTCTACAGGCATGAGCCATCAGCTGAGAGGTTTGGATGTTGAAGCTTCACCTGCGACAGTGAGGAGGAGTCTGTTTGAATGTGGAAAAAAAACAGAAAATCACACCTACCATGAAAACCAAAAGATTGTAGTGGGTTAAACAACTTCAGGTGTGGGCAAGTGAGGAATGGGCCAAGATGTATGCAATGATATGGTAAATTAAGTGGGTCTCATCTCTAAAGTTAGGAGTTTTGTCGTGAAATTGTGATGTATTGATACTGAGGAAATGCACATTTGAATTTTGGTAGTGTTGAGGTCTCCTATGCTACTATTCTCAACTCTTCTAACTGGTAATTTTATACACATGCTTCAGGAATGCTTCACTGATGAACCTGTATTCACTGTGATGGAAGAAAGCAGTCAGTATATTCGTCGCTGACCTGGAGAAGTTCAAAGCTGAGTGTGTGCAGCAATGTGTGAAGCATCCAACTTCCGTTATGGTCTGGAGTGTGATGTCTGTGAAAGGTCCTGGCAGATTAAACATTGTTGAAGGGACAATGAGGCAAGAATAATATAAAGAAATCCTTGAAAAGGAACTATTCTCCCCCAAATAAATGAGTAGTTTCCTAAAAAAGCTGCCATTTTTGTGCATGATGGGGCACCGTGCCACAAAGCCAAAAGAGCATCCAAGTATTTTGAAGAAAAGCAACTGAAAGTGTTGCCCTGGCCAGGGAATAGCCCTGATATGAACCCAATTAAAATTTATACGCTATTGTGAAACAGAGTATAAGGAATTTTACACTAACCACCAAACAAGATCTCATGGCGAAAGTAGAGGAAATCGAATACCATGACAATGGTGTTAAAATCTCATGGCAAAAGTTAATAAAAAACTATGCCAAACAGGATAAAAATGTTGATTAAGAACAAAGCCATGCATACAAAGTGTTGAATGTACAAATATAATCTACACTACTGGTCATTAACATTGCTACAGCACGAAGATGACGTGCTACATACGCGATATTTAACCGACAGGAAGAAGATGCTGTGATATGCAAATGATTAGCTTTTCAGAACATTCACACGAGGTTGGCGCCGGTGGCGATACCTAAAACCTGCTGACATGAGGAAAGTTTCCAACCGATTTCTCATACACAAACAGCAGTTAACCGGCGTTTCCTGGTGAAACGTTGTTGTCATGCCTCGTGTAAGCAGGAGAAATGCGTACCATCATGTTTCCGACTTTGATAAAGATCGGATTGTAGCCTATCGCATTTGCGGTTTATCGTATCGCGACATTGCTGCTCGCGTTGGTAGAAATCCAATGACAGAACGGAATCGGTGGGTTCAGGAGGGTAATACGGAACGCCGTGCTGGATCCCAACGGCCTCGTATCACTAGCAGTCGAGATGACAGGCATCTTATCCGCATGGCTGTAACGGATCATGCAGCCACGTCTCAATTCCTGAGTCAGCAGATGGGGACGTTTGCAAGACAACAACCATCTGCACGAACAGTTCGATGACGTTTGCACCAGCATGGGCTATCAGCTCGGAGACAGTGGCTGCGGTTACCCTTGACGCTGCATTACAGACAGGAGCGCCTAAGATGGTGTACTCAACGACGAACATGGGTGCACGAATGGCGAAACCCCATTTTTTCGGATGAATCCAGGTTCTGTTTACAGCATCACGATGGTCGCATCCGTGTTTAGCTACAGCGTGGTGAACGCACATTGGAATCGTGTATTCGTCATCGCCATACTTGCGTATCACCCGGCGTATGGTATGGGATGCCATTGGTTACACGTCTCGGTCACCTCTTGTTCGCATTGACGACACTTTGAACAGTGGACGTTACATTCCAGATGTCTTACGACCCGTGGCTCTACCCTTCATTCGATCCCTACGAAACCCTACATTTCAGCAGGGTAATGCACGACCGCATGTTGCAGGTCTTATACGGGCCTTTCTGGATACAGAAAATGTTCGACTGCTGCCCTGGCCAGCACATTCTCCAGATCTCTCACCAACTGAAAACGTCTGGTCAATGGTGGCCAAGCAACTGGCTCGTCACAATACGCCAGTCACTACTCTTGATGAACTGTGGTATCGTGTTGAAGCTGCATGGGCAGCTGTAACTGTACACGCCATCCAAGCTCTGCTTGACTCAATGTCCAAGCCTATCAAGGCCGTTATTACGGCCAGAGGTGGTTGTTCTGGGTACTGATTTCCCAGGATCTATGCACCCAAATTGCGTGAAAATGTAATCACATGTCAGTACCAGTACAATATATTTGTCCAATGAATACCCGTTTATCATCTGCATTTCTTCTTGGTGTAGCAATTTTAATGGCCAGTAGTGTATATCTTTAGTCTAATAATTTGAACATGGGTGAAATTTGGGCTGTGTTTGCATCGAGCATCTGGAGTCACTAATGGACTTCTTGTACGTAAATACGTCACCAGGCCGGAGTTGTTCGCCACTGGTTTGAATATTATTCTGGACAATTTGTTTGACTGATTTGGCAACCCAGATTTTTGGTGAAATACTTCGCCACAGTGGAATAATAAAAATCGGAAATAAACGATAATGTCAAGTGTATCTTGAAAATCATGTGAACAGCCGTCTGATGATGAACTTGCAGTTCGAAACCGGTAACGGCGCTATTTACCTAAATAAATAGCAGTATTAATAGTGGATGGTTGCTGTTTTCTTCTTTGTAAGAATTAACCTACATTACTTGTACACAGCCACGGTCTCACCATGTCAGTTTTAGACAAAATAGCAATTTCTTGATTATTATGACAGCAGTTTTGTAAGATTTCTGTTTTGAAATTCGTCTACGTTGTCCTAACGTAAACATACGGCATCTGGCGTGACAGTACCTGGTGACTGTTCTCGTTGTATTTCGCGCCAAGTACACTATGCGATCAAAAGTATCCGGACACCTGCCTGAAAATGACTCACAAGTTCGTGGTGCCCTCCATCGGCAATGCTGGAATTCAGTATGGTGTTGACCCACCATTAGCCTTGATGACAGCTTCCACTCTCGCAAGCATACGTTCAATCATGTGCTGGAAGCTTTCTTGTGGAATGGCAGCCCATTCTTCACGGAGTGCTGCACTGAGGAGAGGTAAGGATGTCAGTCGGTGAGGCCTGCCACGAAGTCTTCGAAAACATCCCAAAGGTGTTCTTTAGGATTCAGGTCAAGACACTATGCAGGTCAGTCCATTACAGGGATGTTATTGTCGTGTAACCACTCCGCCACAGGCCGTGCATTACGAACAGGTGCTCGATCGTGTTGAAAGATGCAGTCGCTATCCTCGAACTGCTCTTCAACAGTGGGGACACAGAAGGTGCTTAAAACATCAATGTAGGCCAGTGGTGAGTGTTCATCGGAGATGAGGGTACCATCTGGATTGCCCCAGGGAAGTGTGGTAGGTCCGCTGTTGTTTTCTATCTACGTAAATGATCTTTTGGATAGGGTGCTTAGCAATGTGCGGCTGTTTGCTGATGACGGTGTGGTGTACGGGAAGGTGTCGTCGTTGAGTGACTGTAGGAGGATACAAGATGACTTGGACAGGATTTGTGATTGGTGTAAAGAATGGCAGCTAACTCTAAATATAGATAAATGAAAATTAATGCAGATGAATAGGAAAAAACTCCCGTAATGTTTGAATACTCCATTAGTAGTGTAGCGCTTGACACAGTCACGTCGATTAAATATTTGAGCGTAACATTGCAGAGCGATATGAAGTGGGACAAGCATGTAATGGCAGTTGTGGGGAAGGCGGATAGTCGTCTTCGGTTTATTGGTAGAATTTTGGGAAGATGTGGTTCATCTGTAAAGGAGACCGCTTATAGAACGCTGGTGCGACCTATTCTTGAGTACTGCTCGAGCGTTTGGGATCCCTATCAGGTCGGATTGAGGGAGGACATAGAAGCAACTCAGAGGCGGGCCGCTAGATTTGTTACTGGTAGGTTTGGTCATCACGCGAGTGTTACGGAAATGCTTCAGGAACTCGGGTGGGAGTCTCTGGAGGAAAGGAGGCGTTCTTTTCGTGAATCGCTACTGAGAACCAGCATTTGTGGCTGACTGCAGTAAAATTTTACTGCCGCCAACTTACATTTCGCGGAAAGACTTACATTTCGCGGAAAGATCGCAAAGATAAGATAAGAGAGATTAGGGCTCGTACAGAGGCTTATAGGCAGTCATTTTTCCCTCGTTCTGTTTGGGAGTGGGAGAGAATATGCTAGTTGTGGTACAAGGTACCCTCCGCCACGCACCGTATGGTGGATTGCGGGGTATGTATCTAGATGCTGTGATAGTGCCACGCAACACAGCAAGGGGTGCAAGCCCCCTCCATGACAAACACGACCACACCGTAACACAACCGTCCCCGAATTTTACTGGCTCTGAGCACTATGGGACTTAACATCTATGGTCATCAGTCGCCTAGAACCTAGAACTACTTAAACCTAACTAAGGACGTCACACAACACCCATTCATCACGAGGCAGAGAAAATCCCTAACCCCACCGGGAATCGAACCCGGGAACCCGGGCGTGGGAAGCGAGAACGCTACCGCACGACCACGAGATGCGGACCCGAATTTTACTGTTGACACTACACCCGCTGGCAGATGACGTTCACGGGGCATTCCCGATACCCTCAGCCTGCCATCGGATCGCCACATTGTGTACCGTGATTCTTCACTCCACACAACGTTTTTCCACTGTTCGATCGTCCAATGTTTACGAGTGGGGTGAAAAAACCTGTAATGTTCGCATACAGCATTACTTGTGTCCTGCTTGAAACAGTCAAGTGATTTAAGTATCTGGGCGTAACGCTGCAAAGCGATATGAGATGGAATCAGCATGAGAGAACTGTGGTACGGAAGGCGAATAATCGACTTCGGTTGTCTTCCCCCGGTAGCTGTGGTCAGCGCGACGGAATGTCATGCCTAACGGCCCGCGTTCGATTCCCAGCTGGGTCGGAGATTTTATCCGCTCAGGCACTGGGTGTTGTGTTGTCCTTATCATCATCATTGCATCCCCTTGACACGCAAGTCGCCGAAGTGCGTCAAATCGAAAGACTTGCACCAGGTGAAAGGTCTACCCGACGGGAGGCCCTCGTCACACGACTGAAGAAGAAGAAGACTTTGGTTTATTGTGAGAATTTTAGGAAAGAGTGGTTCACCTGCAAAGGAGACGGCATTTAGGCGCTGGTGCGACCTATTCTTGAGTACTGCTCGAGTGTTTGGGATCCGTTCAAAAATGGTTCAAATGGCTCTGAGCACTATGCGACTTAACTTCTGAGGTCATCAGTCGCCTAGAATTTACAACTAATTAAACCTAACTAACCTAAGGACATCACACACATCCATGCCCGAGGCAGGATTCGAACCTGCGCCCGTAGCGGTCGCTCGGCTCCAGACTGCAGCGCCTAGAACCGCACGGCCACTCCGGCCGGCTTTGGGATCCGTACCAGGTCCCATTGAAGGAAGACATCGAAGCAATTCAGCAGGGGGCTGCTAGATTTGTTTCCGGTAGGTTCGAACAACACGTAAGTGTTACGGAGATGCTTCGGGTACTCAAATGGGAATCCCTGTCCGGAAGGCGACGTTCTTTTCGAGCAACGCTATTGAAAAAGTTTAGAGAACGGGCATTTGGAGCTGACTGCCGAACGATTCTGCTGCCGCCAACATGCGTTGCGCGCAAGGACCACGAAGATAAGGTACGATGAATTAAGGCTCATACGGAGGCATACAGACAGTTGCTTTTCTCTCACTCTACTTGTGACTGGAAAAGTACCCTCCGCCACGCACCGCAAGGTGGCTGGCGGAATATCTATGTAATCTCCATGCTCATAAATTAAGGATAACTGCAGAATGTGGTGCCACACAACGTGGCACTTCACAAAACTGGCGCTAATAGTATAGGCACATAGCGAAAACACACGAGACAGATCTGCAGGCCCACGGTATTGGTGATAAGTTGAGAAAACCGTGCCGAAACACATGTGCTACAAAATTGTTTCTGCGCATGTAACCCGACATCAGTATGGCCTATGATCACCATGCTCACGTACACAGACCGCACAACGGGTTTGAGTACTCTGGAACAGGTGGTCGAGCAGCTGTTGGGATATATCCTCCCATTCTTGCACCAATGCCTGTGGAGCTCCTGAAGTGTAGTAGGGGTTTAAAGACGCGCAGCGTTACGTCGATCGAGAGCATCCCAGATGTGCTCGATGGGGTTTAGGTCTGGTGAACAGGCAGACCATTCGCCTGATATCTTCTGTTTCAAGGTACTCCTCCACGATGGCAGCTCAGTGGGGCCGTGCGTTATCGTCGATCAGGAGGAAGGTGGGACCCATTGTACCCCTCAAGAGGCGGACATACTGGTGCAAAATGACGTCCCGATACACCTGACCTGTTACAGTTCCTCTGCCAAAGACTTGCAGAGGTGTACGTGCACCGATCATAATCCCACCCCACACATCAAACCACAACTTCCATACAGGTCCGTTTCAAGGACATTAAGGGGTTGGTATCTGATTCCTGGCTCTCGCCAGATGAAAAACCGGCGAGAATCACTGTTCAGACTATACCTGGACTCGTCCGTGAACATAACCTGGGACCACTGTTCCAATGACCATGTGCTGTGTTCTTGAAACCAGGCTTTACGGGCTCCCCTGTGACCAGGGGTCAGTGGAATGCACCTTGCAGGTCTCCAGACGAATTGTTCAGTCGCCTGTAGACTGTGTGTCTGGAGACAACTGTTCCAGTGGCTGCGGTAAGGTCCCGAGCAAGGCTACCTGCAGTACTCCGTGGCCGTCTGCGGGCACTGATGGTGAGATATCAGTCTTGTTCTGGTGTTGTACACTGTGGACGTCCCGTACTCCAACGCCTGGACACGTTTCCTGTCTGCTGGAATCGTTGCCATAATCTTGAGATCACACTTTGTGGCACATTGAGGATCCATGCTACGACCTCCTGTGTTTGACCAGCCTCCAGTCGCCCTAGTATTCTAATCCTCATAACGTCATCAATATGTGTTCTTTGAGCTATTTTCAACACACAGTCACCATTAGCACGTCTGAAAACGTCTGCACACTTACTCGCTGCACCGTACTCTGACATGCAGCAACACACCTCTGCTGCCAGCGCCACCGTGCGTCGACCGCAGGTCAAATGCACCGCATGGTCATACCCCGAGCTGATTTAAACCCGCAAACCGCCCACCAGAGCGTCGTTTCACCATGTGTCAGCATTATCCTTAATTTATGAGCATGAGTGTAGATGTAGATATCGGCAAGGCACTGCAGCAACAAGTCAGTAAGCACCTGAAGATAACGAGTAGTTGTCTCGTTGAAATATTTTACAACTTCCACAACATTTCCCGACGCGACGCCCGTGAACCAATGAAGAAGTTACTATTAAGTCGGGAAAGTCAGAAACAGCACATCCGGTACCTTTACGGGAAGGAGGCTGTCAACAGAATGGGCAGGTTCGTTAAACTGCGCAACCAGAGAAAGAGACTGTTGTCGTCCCTCGCGTTTTTACCTAGATGTCGGGACCAGCAAACTATACCTACATTCCCTGAGTTCGCTCATTATACAGACTGTGCGGACCGCCAGGAGCCAACACGGCACTGGTGGGAGAAAGAATCGGTTACAGCAAAGGAGAATTAGACTTAGTCTCGAGGAGTTCGCTTTGACTGCATCTGGACATCTCGTCGCGTGCGTCAGCGGATTTCTGGGAGCGGGTGGACGACGCTACACGGTCGGTTTCGGACTGGACGAGGCAGCAGGCCGAGGCGAGTCAAATTTCCATCGCCTTACACGCCAATCATCGCAAGAATGTAAACCGTCTGGATGTACTGTGTTTAATCTCACAGATAAACGATTGAGTGACGCTGTGATATCGGTGTTGGAAAAGGGACTACATTTAGGGGCCACTCCAAAGACCTTGTCTATCGAGGATTTCGTCAGTGTTGTGTACATAGTTCTGCGTAGTCAGCGCGTACACAACTTCCCCAATAGAGCGCACCCCGCTAAGCACAACAGCGCAGGCGCAGCGCTCGTCCGTCTCCGCCCTATGAGATGGCGCTGCCTTAGAGACGGACCAAATTCTGCTTCCGCCGATCCTCGTATTAATATGTAATGCAGCCAATGAGATTGCTGCTAACGTAGAACCTTTTCTCCTCCTGGATCACACTCGTGCAGTGATACATGAATGCGCGAGGTATTATAACGAGTGTACAGACCTCCGATTAGTCAGTCAGCATTAGTCTGCACCAGTTTGCATTAGTCTGCATTAGTCTATAGTCAAATTTCAGCCTGCGCCTAATAAGATTAGCATATTCCTGTACCATGAAGATAAATGTATAGACACTTTTGTCAAGTATCAGAGATATATGTGAGAATAATATTAATGTACCAATACCAAAGGAACTTCAGATTGTCATTTGTAAATAGCACCCAGAACCAAGTTAAGTAATTTTTATGCTTGTTATTATTTTAGTGAATGTGTGTGAAAATTAAGTTCTGTTTCAAGTTGGTCACCGTCAATCTGCTACTCTAAGCGTGCAAGTGGCATTTCTATCGTCTGACCTAACAGCAGAAGATAAACACGCCACGATAAGACCACGAGACATATTGCTGACACTTGCCTACTTCGTTAGAGCGACAAGTCAAATAACCTGATGGTGTGTGTACCGAATGTCTTACGGTACACACACCACAGTCAGCGTCATTGAGCAAAATTCCGAGGGTGACTGCTGAAGAAAAAGGCCGAGAAGCTTTTAGGGCCGTAACCAGGACGCCCGCCCCGAAGCAGAACGTCAACACTGAAGAGAAGAAAGCTCTCTGTTCCTCAAGAGAAGACAAAGAAATAGCGATACCTGCTGACAAAGGGAAACGCTACTGTTCTTCTGCCTGCAACATCTTACTTTGTCGAGATGACCGATTTACTGCAGGACTCAGTGTATAATTGTCTCCAGAAGGATCCAGTTGACGCAGTACAACGGAAGACATCCGAACTCCTCAAATCCAGCCAGTTTCCTGAAAAGAAGACGTTAACAGTACAAGCGCCAATTCCAACACGACTTTGTGGGCTGCCTGTACCTAATACACAGATGTAGTCTTTCACCTGTATTGTTCAATCTGTACATCGAAGAAGCAGTGATGGAAATAAAACAAAGGTCCAGGAGTGGCATTAAAGCTAAAAAGATATCGGTGATAAGATTCTTTGATAATACTGCTATCTTTAGTGAAAGTGAAGAAAAAATGGTTCATATGGCTCTGAGCACTATGCGACTTAACTTCTGAGGTCATCAGTCACCTAGAACTTAGAACTAATTAAACCTAACTAACCTAAGAACATCACACACATCCATGCCCAAGGCAGGATTCGAACCTGCGATCGTAGTGGTCGCTTGGCTCCAGACTATAGCGCCTAGAACCGCACGGCCACTCCGGCCGGCCGAAAGTGAAGAACAATTACATGATATGCTGAACGGAATGTGTTGAGTTGGCAGAAGATCCAACACCGTGTTACTAGGGGAGGCCGAAATGTACGCGTTTTAGATCACGCAGGCTGGCGTGAGGAGGGAAGGACTATACTGACGTGAGGTCTGGAATTAGAAATCAGAAAGCGGACGTAATTAGATTGATACATAACTTTAATCCATTAATGATGAACGTCGCTCTTGACGGTACATGAGTCACAACATTATCAGTTCAGATTATAGTAACTGAATATGGCGCCTTGCTAGGTCGTAGAAAATGACGTCGCTGAAGGCTATGCTAAACTGTTGTCTCTGCAAATGAGAGCGTATGTAGGCAGTGAACCATCGCGAGCAAAGTCGGCTGTACAACTGGGGCGAGTGCTAGTACGTCTCTCTAGACCTGCCGTGTGGCGGCGCTCGGTCTGCAATCACTGATAGTGGCGACACGCGGGTCCGACGTATACTAACGGACCGCGGCCGATTTAAAGGCTACCACCTAGCAAGTGTGGTGTCTGGCGGTGACACCACAGAATTAACAGTCTAGTAAGTACAGAATATGGATTGAGAGTAAATTGAAGAAAGACGAAAGTAATGTGTAGTATCAGAAATGAGAACACCGACAAACTTAACATCAGGATTGATGGTCCTGAAGTAGATGAAGTTAAGGAATTCTGGTACCTAGGCAGCAAAATAATCAATGACGGAGGAGTAAGGAGGACATCACATGCAGACTAGCACTGGAAAAAAGGGTATTTCTGGCCAAGATAAGTCTACTAGTGTCAGATGTAGGCAGCAATTTGGGGAAGGGTTGCACTTCTGTCACGTTCAACGATTCTCTTCAGTCGTCGTTTGTCCCGTTCTTGCAGGATCCTTGTCCGGCCGCAGCGATGTCCGAGATTTGATGTTTTACCTGATTCCTGATATTCACGGTACACTCGCGAAATGGTCGTACGGGAAAATTGCCACTTCATCGCTACCTAGGAGGTGCTGCGTCCCACCGCTCGTTCGCCGACTATAATACCGCGTTCAAACTCACTCACATCTTGATAACCTGCCATCGTAACAGCAGTAACCGATGCCTAGAGGAATTTTTTTGTTTATATTTAATCGAATTTTTGTGTTTCTCACAAATTGCAGCACCTTCTAAACTTTTCAAACTACTTAAGGCCATAGAACTTTAGCCTTTTCCGAAAGTGACCAAAAAGCGATTCTGGGAGCTGGAGTCTGAAGTTTTTGTTAATCATACCTTTTGCGTTCTTGTGGAGGTATTTGCATAGCAACTTTCATCCCCTGACGAATATTTCTTTATATCGAACCAAGAAGTGAAGTAGTATGATATATATAGCTTTCAATTTTTTTAATGTAACGAAATATTTTCTTATAAATTTGCATCCCCCGTTGCATTGCCTCAAGGGTTGAATGTCCAGAAACGCTGAAGCACGTATTTTTTGTTTCTAATTGACATGTCAAATAGCAACTGCCATAGATGTAGCCTTAAAAATCCCTTACTAATACTTTACCAATTATTTATTGAAAAAAAATAACCCACTATTTTACCCCCTTAGCGGTTGAATTTCCAAAATTGATGAAATACGTATTTTTTATTTTCTGACTGAGAAACCCGTTTTATTAGTTCTAGCTTCAAAATTCACTTAATAGCGGCAGACTTTCAGAAAGCCTTTTATCGCCTATTTCACCTTCTTAGAATTTCGGACAATCTCTTCTTAAGCGATAGCTACAATATAAGATCCACACCCTCTCCAAATTTCAAGTTTCTATTATTAGCGGTTTGGACTTGACAGTGATGATTCAGTGAATGCCTGATGCTGTTTTCCCCTTAGGGGTTGAATTTCCAAAAACAGTGATAGGTGTATGTTTTATTTCTAACAGAGAAGCCAAGCACAAATTTTCATAGATTTAGCTTCAAAAATGCTTGCACAATGAAATATTTCCATAAAAAATTTTATCCCCCGTCTCACCCCATTAGGGACGTATTTTCAAAAACAATGAAGCGTTTTTTTATTTCTAACTGGGAAGCCAATTTTAAATTTTTATGGATTTACCTTTAAAAATGGTTTCATAATAAAATAATTTCATAAAAAGATCTCATCCCCTATTTCATTCTCTTAGGGGTTCCATTTTCAAAAACGTTTGTTATTTGTAACCGAGAAGTTAGAAACCAACGTTCATAGATGTAGCTTTAAACATACTTTAGTAGTTCTTTAATAATGATATATTTTCAAAAAAAGCTTTCACCCATTATTTCACCCCCATGGAGTTAAATTTCCAAATGTGCTGAAACACTCATTTCTTTATTTCTGACAGAGAAACCAAATACAACTTTAGGACTTGTAGAGAGAAGGTAGTATTTTGAATGATAATCCATGTCCGGTAACATATCTTTTCCGTGCTACAACCATTGGAAACCAAGTTCGTAGCGCGACCCCTTTTACGAGTAAAAGTACATCGCCTGTTATACAATTCCACTCATTAATAATCAAGCAGACAGAAAGGAAACTTAATCATTTTTCACAAAACTGTTGTTTACATTAATTTACGTGCGCGGCTTCTCGTTGCTGCACCACAGCCGCTCCTGCTGGCCGTGAAGGTACGGATTTCTCGAAGGCTTTGTGCAATTGTGACGAAAATGGTGTGATGGAATCGTACGTTATGGAGCACTCCGTCTTCAGGCCACAAGTGGCCCATCGGGACCATCCGACCGCCGTATCATCCTCAGTGAGGATGCGGATAGGAGGGGCGTGTGGTCAGTACACCGCTCTCCCGGTCGTTGTGATGGTTTTATTTGACCGGAGCCGCTACTATTCGGTCGAGTAGCTCCTCAATTGGCATCACGAGGCTGAGTGCACTCCGAGAAATGGCAACAGCGTATGGCGGCTGGATGGTCACCCATCCCAGTGCCGACCACGCCCGACAGCGCTTAACTTCGGTGATCTCACGGGAACCGGTGTATCCACTGCGGCAAGGCCGTTGCGTACGTTGTGGAGGACGGTCTTAAAGGTGACGAGCACCTCTTCCGTTACCGCGAGCTTAGCTGTACTGAAGGATCATGTCAGTGCATTCTGGAAATGTGTACTCTGCCACGTTGCTCCATCACTCAGAGTCAGGTGATTGAGGCTCAAACCGTGTCAGATATGTAGGTCAGACGTCAGATGACATCAGAAAATCCGGCGTATCCAACCGCCCAGCATGATTACCCAGTTGCGCACCTCGCTAACAAACACATTACCAAACGCCTGTAGCAAGGGAACGGCGTGTTTCCAGATATGGGTTCCAAAATGTAGTCTATTCGGTTCCCTCTACTAGAAGTTGCTAAGCAGAATTTTGTTGTGCCCTGTATACAGGTGTTTCCGAAGCAGCGTGCAAAAATCTTACAGGGAATCTATAATGCTCCATCTAACAATCTGAGGTGGGGAACCTGGGTCAGATACAGGATACAGGGTACTGATAAGTGGTGGAAAAATCGAAATTTTTTGAAATGACTTTATTAAATTCTACAGTGTTTCCTGATTACATTGACATATACATATTAGGGTTTCAAATGAAAAATGACCTATATTCTACCAAATTTAAAAATTAGGCGATGGGAACTCTAAAGCTTTCGATAAGATTAATGAGTTCAATGTTTATGGTGACACCTTGCTAACAAAACTGGCGTGTTGTGGACAAGTGCAAAAGAGGATGGGTGCCAGATTGAGGAAGCTAAAAAGAGAAATGAAAGGAAAGAACCTTCAACATCGCAGAGTGTCAGCAATCGTTGGTTAATATATTAAAATCTAAAAACCCGCCTCGATTGCGAAAAAAGCACCTAGTGTTAAGTGTTAACCCAGGTTTCAGCGTAGATAACTACACCTTCTTCAGAACAACAATAAAACCCACCAGTGCCATTTACAAAGGTCTTCTTAGGCACTTGTGGGTATTATTGTTGTTCTGAAGAAGGTGTAGTTCAAATGGTTCAAATGGCTCTGAGCACTATGGGACTTAACATCTATGGTCATCAGTCCCCTAGAACTTAGAACTACTTAAACCTAACTAACCTAAGGACAGCACACAACACCCAGTCATCACGAGGCAGAGAAAAGGTGTAGTTATCTACGCTGAAACCTGGGTTAACACTTAACACTAGGTGCTGTTTTCGCTATCGAGGCGGGTTTTTAGTTTTTTATTATAAATGAAAGTTGCTATCTGATGGAAATTGTCTGGCTGAGGCAGATTGACAGAAACTGAAATAGACCTTCTTCAGAGTTATCATGGACTGGCCATTAAACAAACTGCACCTCTGAATGATGTTACAGCAATGATAAAAGCTGTATGGGCCACCTACTTTCATAAGTTGTCCACAGATGACCACCCCGTTCACGGACTTTGCCCTAAAGGACCAGCGTCCTGGTGTGGTTACCAAAAATCAAAAAAAAAAGTGGTCAAATAAACCAACATAAGCATTCTCTTCCTAAGTCTGTTATGAACGAAATAAAACCAATGTTTAGAGACATGAGTCACCCTGTTTTGCTTAGTAAATGTCTTCATGAGGGCACTCAGAATACAAAAGAAAGTTTCAACCATTGCGTATGGGAAAGATTACTCAAGAATGTTTTTGTAGGACTAAATACGTTAAAAGTTAGTGTACTAGATGCAGTGATATGTTTCAATTATGGAGTGATAGGAAGGTTGAAAGTCCTGGCAAATTTAGGCATAAAATGTGGCTCTAATATAGAAGATTAATTGCTTACGTGTGACAGACAATGGGTGCACGAAGTTGAAAAATTCGCTCTTCATGTTACTAAAGAAGCAAGAAGAGCTAAAAGGAATGCCAAGAGGAAGCTTGGAGATGAAGAAATGCTGCAGGATGAAGACTATGCTTCAAGAATGATCTGAGGCATAGTTTAATTGGATTCATATCGTCTTTCACAATTTCCCATAAGTTGTATTTTTCAGAATTTAGGTACAAGTATTTCCTAAAGTTTATAAAGCATTGCTCTAATTTTTTTCTGTAACTTGCAATAGCCCATACTTATGTAGTAGACCTAAGCTTTATTGCAGAATCAACTAAATTATAGAAAAAATACCATTTTTATTACGAAAAAAATTATAAAAATTAAAATGTGAGATGTGATATTTTTTATCATTGTGATATACGTAATAGATGGAATTTAATTTGGTCCAGTACCTCAGCCATCATGTCATGTATACCAGGTAAAAATTTGATCTTCTTCAAATGTATAACATTGGATTAAATGGTACCTCAATTTGAAGAAGCATTTTGGAAAAAAATTGCATCAGTTTCTTTGTAGTTTTTTTAAATAACCCTAAGCAGGTTCAAAAGTACTCCAAACACCTCTGATTTGTTTAGAAAGTGCGCTGCATTACCTGATATCAACAAAAAAAAATGTAAATCATATACATTATAAACAGTGCCTGAAAGACATAGGTGTTGATTTTTACATAATATTGAGCCAGAAAAGTACCCTGCATCCTTAAGGAGATACGGAAGTAAACTTTTCTACTGCTTTGCCTAACATTACTGCTTTCCAGTTTATTTACAACTAACAAATGTACAGGTTTACAGGTACTGTGCTGTTTATTTACATATACATTCTTTATTTCCTGCAAGGAAACATGGAGGACGAGACTGATTACTGTGGAGTCATGATGCAGGCTATGTGTACTTTATCTGTGTGTAAGGTAACCCCTGACAGAACATGTTATGAATCAAGACAGACCCATTTACGAGGTGCATTCAAGTTCTAAGGCCTCCGATTTTTTTTCTCCGGACTGGAAAGAGATAGAAACATGTGCATTGTTTTAAAATGAGGCCGCGTTCATTGTCAATATGTTCCAGAGATGACAGCACCATACGGCGGATGGAATTTTACCGCCAGCGGCGAGAATGAGAACTGTTTTAAATACTTAAAATGGCGACGTTTTCCTTACTTGAACAGCGTGCAATCATTTGTTTTCTGAATTTGCGTGGTGTGAAACCAATTGAAATTCATCGACAGTTGAAGGAGACATGTGGTGATGGAGTTATGGATGTGCCGAAAGTGCGTTCGTGGGTGCGACAGTTTAATGAAGGCAGAACATCGTGTGACAACAAACCGAAACAACCTCGGGCTCGCACAAGCCGGTCTGACGACACGATTGAGAAAGTGGAGAGAGTTGTTTTGGGGGATCGCCTCCAGAGTTGGCATTTCTGTGGGTTCTGTGCATACAATCCTGCATGACGACCTGAAAATGCGAAAAGTGTCATCCAGGTGGATGCCACGAATGCTGACGGACGACCACACGGCTGCCCGTGTGGCATGTTCCCAAGCAATGTTGATGCACAACGACAGCACGAATGGGACTTTCTTTTCGTCGGTTGTGACAATGGATGAGACATGGATGCCATTCTCCAATCCAGAAACAAAGCTCCAGTCAGCTCAATGGAAGCACACAGATTCACAGCCACCAAAAACATTTCGGGTAACCGCCAGTGCTGAAAAAATGATGGTGTCCATGTTCTTGGACAGCGAGGGCGTAATCCTTACCCATTGCGTTCCAAAGGGCACTATGGTAACAGGTGCATCCTACGAAAATGTTTTGAAGAACAAATTGCTTCCTGCACTGCAACAAAAACGTCCAGGAAGGGCTACGCGTGTGCTGTTTCACCGAGACAACGCACCCGCACATCGAGCTAACGTTACGCAACAGTTTCTCCGTGATAACAACTTTGAAGTGATTCCTCATGCTCCCTACTCACCTGACCTGTGTCTCCTAGTGACTTTTGGCTTTTTCCAACAATGAAAGACACTCTCCGTGGCCGCACATTCACCAGCTGTGCTGTTATTGCCTCAGCGATTTTCCAGTGGTCAAAACAGACTCCTAAAGAAGCCTTCGCCGCTGCCATGGAATCATGGCGTCAGCGTTGTGAAAAATGTGTACGTCTGCAGGGCGATTACGTCGAGAAGTAACGCCAGTTTCATCGATTTCGGGTGAGTAGTTAATTAGAAAAAAAATCGGAGGCCTTAGAACTTGAACGCACCTCGTATTACTCATTGGTATTCAGAGACGTACAGTAAAGTACAATGAAGCAGCACCGGTACAGTTTCACAGAACTCACTAACATCCACAATGTGTATGGGGATGGATGTTGCAATGCTCTCACTGCTGAAAGGTTGTACAGAGAACGATTACCCAACAGGCATCATCTGTCATGACGAGGGTTTATTTCTCTCGATCGAGGATTGTGGGATACTGATTGGTTGGAAAGATGATACGAGGGACCTGGCAACATGAGGACCACTCGCACATCCGATTTTGAAGAGGAGATGCTGGAACGTATTGCAGCAGACCCCACTGCATGTGGAATGGGCACTACACATACTAGTGTGTGGCGAGTACTCCACGAACAAAAATTGCACCTATCACCCACAGCGAGTCTATACAATGCTTGTGACTGACTTCCATCAAGGATTGCATTGTGTTAGGGGTTGCTCCATCAATGGATTCATCGACCAGACTTCCTCCAAGTCGTGCTGTTTACAGACAAGGTCTCATTTGATCATGATGGTATTTTGAACAGCAGTAAAAGCCACGTGAGCGTTGAGGAAGACCCTCTCGCTGTACTAGAGTCGCACCATCAACTACGTTTTCCTGTGAATATGTAGGTGATAATCTCATTGGGCTATATATTCTACCTGGCCATAGCCACCTCTACTTGAGGTTCATGCAAGTTCATGTGAGTTGTCGGAGAACATACCTTTCGCTGTTCACGGGACGATGTGGATACGACATGACAGTGGACTGTCTCATTTCAGTGTGGAAGTCTGCAAGTGTCCCAATGTTGTATTTTATGGTCGCTGGGTTGGAAGGGGAGGTCCTATTCCGTGCCCTGCCAGGCCACCATATCTGAAACCCCTCGACTATTTCCTGTGGGGATATCTAAAGTCACTCGTGTGCAAGACCCCAGTGGATACAGAGATGGAATTAGCTGGCACAATTGTAGCTCCCTGTCACATGATTTGAAAGACACCAGGGAGATTTGTCAGGCTGCATCAGAATCGTATTTGCCGCTGTCACACTTGCACTGAGATTTGGGGCCGGCAGATTCAGCACATTTTGTAAGATAAAGTAGAACGGGTACATTCATTGTGTCACTGATGGTATTTGCAGTGAATGAAAGAGTTCGCAGTAATGTGGTTTTGGTCCTACTACGTCCTTAAGCTGGCTCCTCCCACCCCAGGTTCCGTACCTCAAAGTGTTCAGTGGAGCATCCTCTATGTTCTGCTATATTTTTGCACGCTCTTACAGAAACAGGCTGTATACAAGTTTCACACAATCAATGCTCGCGGAGTCCATCACGATTACTGGCTCGTATCTTCCACTCCACGTACCTCGGCCACCTTCACCTCATAGCTTGTCCACCTGCTTAGCTGGGCAGTAACGTGCTCGCCTCCCACACAAGTGGGACCGGGTTCGATTCCTGGCCGGGTCACAGATTTTCTCCACCCTGGGACTGAGTGTCATGTTGTTGTCCTCTTCATCATCTCTGACACGCAAGTCACCCAATGTGGTGTCAACTGAAATAAGGCTTGCACTCAGCGGTCAAACTTCCCTCAGCCTCCAGGCGTACTATGCCGTATGCTCATTTTCATTTTACCTCATGCTTTAAATTAATATTCAAATTTGCACCAAAATTAGTTACCAGAATTCTCGACTAATGTTAAGCTTCGAATCCTGCCTACTCTTTAGTGCAGGTAGTGACTCCTTTCTGTTTCTGGCTGTGCTTGTCCACTGCCTTGCTGCTTGTTTTCTGTCCAACCATTTGCATCTCGGTCTTTCTGGGAGTCTCTTGCCGGCCCGTCTGGAGGGCGTGGTGGGACGACTAACGCTGCGCTGCCTCTGCCTGCAGGCGCAAGACGTTCTGCGAGCTGGTGCGCGTGTCGGCGGCGGTGGCGGGCATCGAGTTCTCGTACGCGGCCGAGACGGCGTTCGTGTCGCCGACGCTGCTGCAGATCGGCGTGGCACACCGCCTGATGACGCTGGCCTGGGCGCTCAGCCCGCTGGTCGGCTTTTTCGTGACGCCGCTGTTGGGGTCGCTGTCGGACCGCTGCCGCCTGCCCTGGGGCCGCCGCAGGCCCTTCATCGCGCTGCTCGCCGCCGGCGTCCTGCTCGGTCAGTATCCGCTCTGTCCCTCTACTCCACCCACTCACTCACTGGTCGCTGTCTTTACCTAATCCCAAAAGTTCTTGTTGTTGTTGTGGTCCTCAGTCCATCTCTTTCTCTCTCTCTCTCTCTCTCTTTCTCCCCCTCACTCACTTACCCACTGGTCGCTGTCTTTACCCACTCCCAAAATTTGTTTTGTTGTTGTTGTCGGCAGCTGAGAGTTTGAGTTAATTATCATTTATTCTAGAGAAGCTGCACAGTCATCAATGGCATCTGTTCTTTCGAGAACAGTTGCTATCTTGATATATATAGTGTATATTTTGCCCAGTGGATAATAAGCTTTCAGATTCCTTAATGGAAGAGAGAAATTGGCAGCCCCAGTAGTCATCTGCGTACTTTGTCCACAGTGTTGTCTTCGAAATGTTCCCCTTCTAATGCCTTCTTCAGTGGTCTGGACTTGTGGTGGTCACACGAGAACAAGCCTGCACTGTCAGGGTGGATGGTCTGCTTGTGCCACTTTGTGAGTTTTACACAAGTCGGATCTCCTCTACGCAGCCACGTGTTGTGCAGGAGGAAGACACCGCAGATCGGTTGCTGGCATAGGTTGTCGCAACAAGCGGTCTGGGCATCGGCTGACAGTCTGTGGTAGTAGGGCACATTCACCTTCCTTGACCCGTGCAGGTACACAGTAATACCTCTGTTGACTCCTCAAACTTTCCTCACAGACGGGTCTTGGTTTCTGCTCCCTCTTCCAACATTCCCCCATCTCCATCTCTGGCGTTAGTGATGGACACACGTTTCATTTCAGAAAAGCGTCTGCTGTTTCTTCTTCAAAGAGATTGTCAACAATTGTCTTTCCACACGCTTTTTGGTTCCTTATTGTGGACACATGTAGACCACCGTGTGACATTTTTCAGTGTCCAAATGAGCCCGATAAAATGGTACAGACACGCTGACACTTATCCCCACCTGTCACGCAATCTTGGCAGCAGTAATGTGGCGGTCACCTTCAGTGAACTCACACGTGGTTCGATTATTGTCTTCAGTGTCTCTAGTCGCTGGACACTAATTATGGCTTTGATTTTTCCATTTTATCACGACCCTTCTGGAAATTGTTGGACCAATTTAAAACTCGGGTTTTACTCACATTAGCAACAACAAATAGTATTTGTAGTCTCTTCTGAATGTCGCTCGATTTCTTTCCTTTCTTGGCGAGCAAACTTGTAACCATGGTTTGTGCAACAGTGGAAGCAGAATGGCCATCCTGAGCGTGCGGGCCATGTGCAGGGCTGCCAACTCTCCTGTCCATTCTTCCTGCAAGCGATTGCCTATTGCACCGCTCTGTTGACGTCACTTCGAGAGTCAAATGAACATAATACCGATTTATATGCAGTGACCCACTGATATGGCTGTTTGCGAATCGCTAAGTTTGAAGTTACCTCGATACAGTGTTAAGGTGAAGCAGCTGACTTGGACTTCCGTGTATTTCACTACAGCCTTCAGAGATGAGAGAAAGTGGATGTGTTTGAACCATCAATTAAAGGGCGGTTCACAAACAACAACTCAAGTTTGCATGTTATTCCAAAAACGTTATCGTGGAAGTAGGGGCCAGGAGATGCTGGTGAAATAACACACACTGCTAAGGTTATCTTTTTATTTTAAAGGCTCTCTCAATAATAAATTTTTAAGTCTGGCATTTAAAAAAAAAATTTCAAAAACAATTTCGAATAGCTGACAATTTTTCTCTATGTAAAGGATATTGCAAGGTATGACGTTAACAACTTCCCAATAGTAAGATTCTAAACTTGTTATAAGAGAACAATTCCTTAAAAAACACCTTGAAGTAGTTAGTTTGTACTAAAGCTAAAATGGTTGTCTCTCGCCAGTTAAATAACCTACATTACGCCTGTCAGTTGTTATAAGATAAATGTGAATAAGGCAGCACACAAACCTTCACATTAAAGGCAGTTTCCAAAAAAATTTTCCTTGGCTCGGTCAGGGTGTGACACGTGTAAAGGGGCCCAAATCACAGTAGACAGAATAGTTACTGGTGGTCAACAGGGCCACAGCAGATCAGCCCCAAAACTTCCATTACAAGCCACCACCTCCCCGAGTTACCCAAAACCAGAAGATGTAGCGAGGGCGGTGCCTGCACAGACTCCGAACCACAGAGACATGCGAAACTGACCCTAAATCACCCAATCGAGGTGTGAATAAAGCGGCCCGACCAAGAAGCAATTACCACATTCCCGCAGACAGGCAAACGAAAACTGTGGTGGGAAGACCCCAATAAAACCACTGGCGAATAAGCTCATACACTTCACTAGAACTTGAAAAACCCCTTTCTATATATATATATATATATATATAACTCTGTTACATAAAAACAGTACTCAACTTCTCACACTCCACCACAGCGCCAGGAACACAATGCAGTTCCAAATGTTCGTCAGAGCCAACCGCTGCCAGTGGTTTCAACGGCCGTTACGAAGACATACGGTCCCACGCGCTGATCTCCTGCACCACGGCTTCTAAGCTTCATAAGCCACGTACATGCGGGTAAGGCAGACTCAGCCCGTGACAGCCAAGAGGACGGCCAAAGCAGTAGACGACCCCAAACAGCAGGGCCCCGCTCGCGCCACCACCTCTCTCGGTCACCGCCCACTACGTACTCCTCCATCGTCACTCGACCATACACTTGCTCCACCTCCCGCCAGAGGGCGGTAGCGATCCAAACAGCGCGCCAAACCGAAAGCGCCACTGCAAACACTAGACGCGAAGCGATAGCACTCCGCCTGGCACGCTTTTCGAAGAGCCAGATTCAACTATGGCGCAGTGTTCTTTCACTGAAATGTAGGATTTTATTAGGTAGAGTACTTAGAGGAAATTTGATCATTACAGCTTTATTCGAGTGAGTGCAAAACTGGTTTACAGGTGATTCAGCTACCCCTACCGATCCGTTTTATGCAACCTGCACTAGTCTGTTTCAGGAATTGTATACAGATAGGCAACAGCCATGTAATCGAGACAAGTACGCTCGGTTCGCAAATGGAATCGTACTCTAATAAATACAAGTGAGGTCAGTGTCCTATATATGTTGGCGATTAACCCCTCCATCAGTCCACTCTCGTTGTTGTACCTGCAGAAACAACCACAGACAGTGGGAGTGGTGGGGGTGGTGGTGGTGGCCGCAGTGTTGTCGGTAATGGGACTGTGGGTAGTAATATACTGTGGGGTTGAAACAGAAAGCTTTAGTATGTTATGTGATTTGTGTTGTTATATGTGTGATTACTTGTAGATATCACTAGAAAATGGCATGAGACATTAGCCATGGACATTGGTCCATATAGAAACAGTGTCATCCTTCACAGAGGTTCACGATTGAAACTTCCCGGCAGATTAAAACTGTGTGCCCGACCGAGACTCGAACTCGGGACCTTTGCCTTTCGCAGGCAAGTGCTCTACCATCTGAGCCACCGAAGCACGACTCACGCCCGGTACTCACAGCTTTACTTCTGCCAGTATCTCGTCTCCTACCTTCCAAACTTTACAGAAGCTCTCCTGGTAGAGCACTTGCCCGCGAAAGGCGAAGGTCCCGAGTTCGAGTCTCGGTCGGACACACAGTTTTAATCTGCCAGGACGTTTCGTATCAGCGCACTCTCCGCTGCAGAGTGAAAATCTCACTCTGGAAACATCCCCCAGGCTGTGGCTAAGCCATGTCTCCGCTATATCCTTTCTTTCAGGAGTGCTAGTTCTGCAAGGTTCATGGGAGAGCTTCTGTAAAGTTTGGAAGGTAGGAGACGAGATCCTGGCAGAAGTAAAGCTGTGAGTACAGGGCGTGAGTCGTGCTTCGGTAGCTCAGTTGGTAGAGTACTTGCCCGCGAAAGGCAAAGGTCCCGAGTTCGAGTCTCAGTCGGGCACACAGTTTTAATCTGCCAGGAAGTTTCATATCAGCGCACACTCCGCTGCAGAGTGAAAATCTCATTCAGGTTCACCATCGCTTCCTGCCATTATGACTTTGTGACGTGGTATGTGGTGCTCCTACAGGGCTGATCCTGGTGCCCAATGGGGCGGACATCGGGTACGCCCTGGGCGACCCCCGGCCCGCGCCGTCGCCCAGCCCCCCTGGAGCGCTGAACGCGACTCCCCCACTAGAGATGGTCACACCCTCAGAGTGGCAGGCTACCAACGCCAGCCTGGCGCCCGGACTCTCCACCACGGAGAGCCCCGCAGGGCTGGCCAACGAGTCGTCGGTGGTGTCACGCAAGCCGCAGTCCAGCCACCCCTGGGGCGTCGTCTTCACCATCCTGGGCACCGTCTTGCTCGACTTCGACGCCGATGCCTGTCAGAGCCCTGCCAGGGCCTACCTGCTGGACGTCACCGTACCAGGTACCTTCCAGTCTACTCTGGCCCAAGTGTCTAAATCAGTACTGTGTGGTGCGGGACAGCGTTCTCATATCTCCTCATTGCTTACACAGTCAAATTGGCAAACTCGTGCGCTCCTGTCAAGTGATCCACTTGTTCAAATGTGTTGAGGCGTCGCAGCTAGGGCGCAATCGCCAACTTGTCTATTTAAGCTTTCTTGTATGAATGTATCTGGCCCCAGTGTAAGCAGTCAGAATCTTATACGACCTGCAACGGGCGAGCTGTGCCCTGCAGACGTGCGTCATGACCATATGGCGTGACTGCAGCGTGTAAAAGGAGCGGAGAGGTGCTTACAAAATTCAAATGGCTCCGGGCACTATGGGACTTAACTTCTGAGGTCAGTGTCCTAGAACTCAGAACTACTTAAACCTAACTAACCTAAGGACATCACACACATCCATGCTCGAGGCAGGATTCGAACCTGCGACCGTAGTAGTCGCACGGTTCCAGACTGTAGCGCCTTGAAGCGCTCGGCCAGAGACGCTTACAGAGTAGTTACATTCTCTGGAACTATAAAAATTAATAACTGAACTAGAAATAGCCCGATGAACTTCATATTACGTATATAACCTTCTGTTGTAGAAAGGAACAATCTGTCAAGATCTGAAGTCAATAACTGTCATAATTTGGAAGTTACAAAAAGAAAAAAAAAAGTCAGTCCTGATTGGCCGTAATTCTGTACAGCCAATAAGAGTGAGACGGTTTGCCACGTCACGCAGGAGATAGAGGTGCTTGTGGAGGCAGAGAGAGAAGAAGGAAGTGGTGGACTAGCTTTCGAAGGAGCCGGTCATGCTGAAAGTGTCCGAACGCATTATGTGTAAAATGAAGTCATATTGTGACTTCCGTGTCTCGGTACAGTGATAAAAGTAGCTGGTGTTTACCATTAACAATTTGTGAAATTTTAAGAGTCGAGATATACACTACTGCCCATTAAAATTGCTACACCAATAAGAAATGCAGATGATAAACGGGTATTCATTGAACAAATATATTATACTCGAACTGACATGTGATTACATAAACCGCAATCGCGATAGGCTACATTCCGACCTTTATCAAAGTCGGAAACGTGATGGTACGCATTTCTCCTCCTTACACGAGGCATCACAACAACATTTCACCAGGCAACGCGGGTCAACTGCTGTTTGTGTATGAGAAGTCGGTTCGAAACTTTCCTCATGTCAGCACGTTGTAGGTGTCGCCATCGGCGCCAATCTTGTGTGAATGCTCTGAAAAGATAATGATTTGCATATCACAGGATCTTCCTCCTGTCGGTTAAATTTCGCGTCTGTAGCACGTCATCTTCGTGGTGTAGCAATTTTAATGGCCAGTAGTGTAGTAACAGTGTGGTGCTGCATTTCAATGATGGGGGTTGTTGGACCCTATTTTTTTGAAGATGAAGGAACTGCAGTTACTGTGACATCGGCTCGCTACGTTAAAGTGTTGGACAACTTTCTTCGTCCAGAATTTGAAAGGCGTCAAGTGAACATGAGAGAGAAATATGGTTTCAGCAGGACGGTGCCACAGCTCACACGGCGAGAACATTCATGGAAGTGATTCGACAGATGGTCCCAGGACATGCTATTTCGAGATACGGTGATGTATATTGGCCTCCTCGCTCACCCGACTTGTCGATATGCGACTTCTTTTTTGTGGGGACATTTAAACTCAAAAGTCTACACGAAGAAGCCTTGCACAATCGATGACCTAAAAAATTCCATTCGTCAGGAAATAGAAGCTGTGCCGAATGAAATGTTGGGGAGAGCCATGCGTAACTTTCGGGAGAGGATCCAAATTAGTATCCGACTACAAGGACGTCATCTCCAAAACCTTATTTTTCGATCCAAATTAAAATATGTATATTTCAAAACTGCATTAAAAAAAATCTATCACTTAATGCTTGTTATTATTATTTTTATCAAACCGTGTCGCAGTCATTAAATAGTGAAAAACGTGCGTTTTCTCTGCTCCACCTCGTTGTACGGTAATAGAGAAGGCGAATGTTCGACTGCCGTTTTATTGGGAGAATTTAGGGTTAGTGTATCAAACTAGTACGACCAATTCTTGAGTACCGTTCAAGAGTTTGGTATCCCCACCAGCTCGGATTAAAGGAGGACATCGAAGCAATTCAAAGGCAGGCTGCCAGATTTGTTACCGGTAGGTTCGATCAGCACGCAAATGGTTCAAAATGGCTCTGAGCACTATGGGACTCAACTGCTGTGGTCATAAGTCCCCTAGAACTTAGAACTACTTAAACCTAACTAACCTAAGGACAGCACACAACAGCCAGCCATCACGAGGCAGAGAAAATCCCTGACCCCGCCGGGAATCGAACCCGGGAACCCGGGCGTGGGAAGCGAGAACGCTACCGCACGACCACGAGATGCGGGCAGCACGCAAATATTACGGAGATGCTTCGTGGGCTCAAATGGAAATCCCCCCTTGACGGAGGGCGGCGTTCTTGTTGAGGACCACTGCTGAGAAAATTTATAGAACCTGTTTTTGGACTGACCACGAAGATAGGTGATCTGTGAATTTATTTTCAAAGAATATTCTCAAGAACTTATTTTATTTGCTAGCTTTTCATCACGAACATTAGAACATTTAATCACACTATGTAAGCGTGCAAGTAGTTGCCAGGGAGTAACTGATGAAATCATAACCAAATTCTTTTTAACAAATGGTAATTTATTCACTTTAATGGTGCCTAAAGCATTTTTAAAAAGAAGCAGATTTAAAATTATAATCAGAAAACACCCTCTAAATACCAAGTTACAATTTATTCAGATGCAGAAAGAAACAAATTTTTGAGTGTATGAACTTTCGGGCTGAGAACCTTGCCGCTCCGTTTTGACACGGCTGTAGTCACGACGACTCACAACAACCTCTGCAAGACTACACTGGTGCAAATCTGCAACACACCAGATTACCTTAAAGTAAAAGTTTTAACTATTCACACAAGCACACAAACTATGCACCCCGTAGGAGGGATGGAAATGGTACAAAACAATAAAATTAAAAGATTAACTTGCCACCGAAGGTGAAACTTTATTTTTACTTCTAAGAAAAGTCTTACGGTGGAAGGGTGGCAACTTTATATACTAAAATGACCATTTAAATAAAATCCCATGAAATGCAATCTCATATAAAATTATACAAGGTTGGCCAAACGAGTTAACATGCTCTACAGTACACATATAGCACCTCTCTAGACGATAGGCAAGATCAAAATATATTTCAGGCATTAGGCCGTTACACTCCAAGCAATAAATTAGGTAATACGCCGAATCCGGCAAACATGACACAGAACGCTCTGGACGACTGTTTAGCAAAAGTGACAAAAAGCGGATTACAGAGTACCTGACGGCTCAACACAAAAGATTTGTCTCAAGTATAGATAGTGTTGAGGATCAGTGGACAAAGTTCAAAACCATCGTACAATATGCGTTAGATGAGTATGTGCCAAGCAAGATCGTAAGAGATGGAAAAGTGCCACCGTGGTACAACAACCGAGTTAGAAATCTGCTGCGGAAGCAAAGGGAACTTCACAGCAAACATAAACATAGCGAAAGCCTTGTAGACAAACAAAAATTACGCGAAGCGAAATGTAGTGTGAGGAGGGCTATGCGAGAGGCGTTCAATGAATTCGAAAGTAAAGTTCTGTGTACTGACTTGGCAGAAAATCCTAAGAAATTTTGGTCTTATGTCAAAGCGGTAGGTTGATCAAAACAAAATGTCTAGACACTCTGTGACCAAAATGGTACTGAAACACAGGATGACAGACTAACGACCGAAATACTAAATGTCTTTTTCCAAAGCTGTTTCACAGAGGAAGACTGCACTGTAGTTCCCTCCCTAGATTGTCGCACAGATGACAAAATGGTAGATATCGAAATAGACGACAGAGGGATAGAGAAACAATTAAAATCGCTCAAAAGAGGAAAGGCCGCTGGACCTGATGGGATACCAGTTCGATTTTACACAGAGTACGCGAAGGAACTTGCCCCCCCTTCTTGCAGCGGTGTACCGTAGGTCTCTAGAAAAGCGTAGCGTTCCAAAGGTTTGGAAAAGGGCACAGGTCATCCCCGTTTTCAAGATGGGACGGATGTGCAGAACTACAGACCTATATCTCTAACGTCGATCAGTTGCAGAATTTTGGAACACGTATTATGTTCGAGTATAATGACTTTTCTGGAGACTAGAAATCTACTCTGTAGGAATCAGCATGGGTTTCGAAAAAGACGGTCGTGTGAAACCCAGCTCGCGCTGTTCGTCCACAAGACTCAGAGGGCCATAGACACGGGTTCCCAGGTAGATGCTGTGTTTCTTGACTTCCGCAAGGCGTTTGATACAGTTCCCCACAGTCGTTTAATGAACAAAGTAAGAGCATATGGACTATCAGACCAATTGTGTGATTGAAGAGTTCCTAGATAACAGAACGCTGCATGTCATTCTCAATGGAGAGAAGTCTTCCGAAGTAAGAGTGATTTCTGGTGTGCCGCAGGGGAGTTTCGTAGGACCGTTTCTATTCATAATATACATAAATGACCTTTTGGATGACATCGGAAGTTCACTGAGGCTTTTTGCGGATGATGCTGTGGTATATCGAGAGGTTGTAACAATGGAAAATTGTACTGAAATGCAGGAGGATCTGCAGCGAATTGACGCATGGTGCAGGGAATGGCAATTGAATCTCAATGTATACAAGTGTAATGTGCTGCGAATACATTGAAAGAAAGATCCCTCATCATTTAGCTACAAAATAGCAGGTCAGCAACTGGAAGCAGTTAATTCCATAAATTATCTGGGAGTACGCATTAAGAGTGATTTAAAATGGAATGACCATATAGATTGTCGGTAAAGCAGATGCCAGACTGAGATTCATTGGCAGAATCCTAAGGATATGCAACCCGGAAACACAGTAAGTAGGTTACAGTACATTCGTTCGCCCACTGCTTGACTAATGCTCACCGATGTGGGATCCGTACCAGATAGGGTTGATAGAAGAGGTAGAGAAGATCCAACGGAGAGCAGCGCGCTTCGTTACAGGATGATTTAGTAATCGCGAAAGCTTTACGGAGATGATAGATAAACTGCAGTGGAATACTCTGCAGGAGAGACGCTCAGTAGCTCGGTACGGGCTTTTGTTAAAGTTTCGAGAACATACCTGCACCGAAGAGTCATGCAGTATATTGCTCCCTCCAACGTATATCTCGCGAAGAGACCATGAGGATAAAATCAGAGAGATTAGAGCCGACACAGAAGCATACCGACAATCCTCCTTTTCACGAACAATACTAGACTTGAATAGAAGGGAGAACCGATAGAGGTACTCACGGTACCCTCCGCCACACACCGTCAGGTGGCTTGCGGAGTATGGATGTAGATGTAGACACTATCTGCCTAACAAATGCGGACGAGAGACATACGAGCAAGCTGGGGACGAGAGACTGACCAAGAAAACAAGTAAAATTTAAGAAGAGTAAATCACACAACATATCACCAGTCACTTAACTTCTAATAAACTGCGATTTCTCGAGACGACCTGGCGCAGCACCCCCAAATCGCTCTCCCGAACCGTCCGCTGCCAGCTGCTTCAACGGACGCAGGAAGGCGCGCCGATCTCCCGTCTTTTCTGGTCCACAACAACCGACCGACTGCCCGCTACTCCGTCCGTGGCTGCTGCTCCGTCGCGACTGCACTGCTGGTGCGTCTCCCACTCACTTCCAGACACACGACGGCGGAAATACTGGCTCGGACGCAACCATGCAGAGGAAACACGCCCACTGGCTAAGCGACATCCCTGCACCAGGGAAGAACCGAGCCGAGCTCCACAAGATGGTAACTGAAGGGGCCCAGAAGCGCTCGGAGAGCCAGTTACACCACGGCGTCGCAGCTCGCACCGGCCAGACTGATGTCGTGGGTTGACTCCTGTTGCTCTCGTGTCGACCGCGAAGCCACTACCGCTCGCTATACGGCGCGGCCCACTGGACTCACGTGGCGACCTCACATGCGCCGACGCTCAAGAGGGGCAAGTCATCTTGTGTGTCAGTGCGCGACCGACCAACCGATAGATCCAACCGCCAATGACCATTGCCCGAGCAAAGTCGAGCAGACTGGCGGCCTAACGCACAGACTCAGATGCAGGAACTAAGCCCCGACCGGGCGACCACTCGCTGAGTTCTCTTACTGGCGGAGTGGAAAGACTCTCATTTTGCCGGCTTTAAGAGTTGGTCCGAACGAGAGACATACTAACAGTCCGAATGAAAGACACTAACTGCCTAACAGATGCGGACGAGAGCCAGTTGATTCCGTATTTCTAGATTTCCGGAAAGCTTTTGGCACCGTTCCTCACAAGGGACTTCTAATCAAGCTGTGGGCCTATGGGGTACCGTCTCAGTTGTGCTACTGGATTCATGATTTCCTGTCAGGAAGGTCGCAGTTCGTAGTAATAGACGGCAAATCATCGAGTGAAACTGAAATGATATCAGGTGTTCCCCAGGGAAGCGTCCTGGGACCTCTGCTGTTCCTGATCTATATAAATGACCTGGGTGACAATCTGAGCAGTTCTCTTAGGTTGTTCGCAGATGATGCTGTAATTTACCGTCTAGTAAGGTCATCCGAAGACCAGTTTCAGTTGCAAAGCGATTTAGAAAAGATTGCTGTATGGTGTGGCAGGTGGCAGGTGACGCTAAATAACGAAAAGTGTGAGGTGATCCACACGAGTTCCAAAAGAAATCCTTTGGAATTCGATTACTTGATAAATAGTAAAATTCTCAAGGCTGTCAATTCAACTAAGTACCTGGGTGTTAAAATCACTTCAGTTGGAAAGACCACATTGATAATATCGAGGGGAAGGCGAGCCAAAGGTTGCGTTTCATTGGAGAAGATGCAACAAGTCCACTAAACAGACAGCTTACACTACACTCGTTTGTTAGAATATTGCCGCGCGGTGTGGGATCCTAACCAGGTGGGATTGACGGAGGACATCGAAAGGGTACAAAAAAGGGCAGCTCGTTTTGTATTATCACGTAATAGGGGAGAGAGTGTGGCAGATATGATACGCGAATTGGGATGGAAGTCATTAAAGCAAAGACGTTTTTCGTCGCGGCGAGATCTATTAACGAAATTTCAGTCACCAACTTTCTCTTCCGAATGCGAAAATACTTTGTTGAGCCCAACCTACATAAGTAGGAATGATCGCCAAAATAAAATAAGAGAAATCAGAGCTCGAACAGAAAGGTTTAGGTGTTCGTTTTACCCGGGAGTGGAATGGTAGAGAGATAGTATGATTGTGGTTCGATGAACCCTCTGCCAAGCACTTAAATGTATATTGCAGAGTAATCATGTAGATGTAGATGTAGATGTAGAAGAATAAATCACACAGCATATCACCAATCACTTAACTTCTAATAAACTGCGATTTCTAGAGAAGACCTGGCGCAACACCCCCAAATCGCTCTCCCGAACCGTCCGCTGCCAGCCGCTTCAACGGACGCAGGAAGGTGCACCAATCTCCCGTCTTCCCTGGTCCGCACCAACCGACCGACTGCCCGCTGCTCCGTCGCGACTGCACAGCTGGTGCGTCTCCCACTCACTTCCAGACACACGACGGCGGAAATACTGGCTCGGACCCAACCATGCAGAGGAAACACGCCCACTGGCTAAACGACAGCCCTGCACCAGGAAAGAACCGAGCCGAGCTCCACAAGATGGTAACTGAAGGGGCCCAGAAGCGCTCGGAGAGCCAGTTACACCACGGCGTCGCAGCTCGCACCGGCCAGACCGATGTCGTGGGTTGACTCCTGTTGCTCTCGTGTCGACCGCGAAGTCACTACCCCTCGCTATACGCCGCGGCCCACTGGACTCATGTTGCGACCTCACATGCGCCGACGCTCAAGAGGGACAAGTCATCTCGTGTGTCAGTGCGTGACCATCCAACCGATCGATCCAACCGCCAATGACCGTTGCCCGAGCAAACTCGAGCAGACTGGCGGCCTAACGCGCAGACTCAGATGCAGGAGCTCAGCCCTGACCGGGCGACCACTCGCTGAGTTCTCTTACTGGCGGAGTGGAAAGACTCTCATTTTGCCGGCTTTACGGGTTGATCTGAACGGGAGACACACTAACACTCCGAACGACAGACATTAACTGCCTAACAAATGCGGACGAGAGACAGACTAGCAAGATGGGGACGAAAGACTGACCCAGACTGACCGCCTGACGAGTTTTTTTTTTCTTTGTTGTGATTTTAATACCCTTATAACAACAGGTAGGCTCGCAGCAGCACATTACGCCGCTTTTCTGCCCAAGATATTACAATGGTAAAACAGAGAAGACACAAGAGTTGGAACAATCGGTGGGGAAAAAAACAGTAGACACATCAACATAAAAAACATGAAGCCGTTCACACTCGATGACAATCCACACTACAAAGTGTTGACACGACTCACATACACTCATGCCTTGATGGTACACATGAACGATTGAGCGTGACGGTGAACACGGAACACAAAACACGACGGCACACACGAGACACAGATGACGATGATCTCCAGCCCACGAATGTCTGCGAGTCCGCCAAGAGAGGAAGAGGGGAAGAAGGGTGAGGGGGGGAGGGGGGAGAACAAAGATGCCAATGCCAGTGGAGATGGGAGGAGGAGTAGAGGGATGGGGGAGGGGAAGCCCAGGGGAGGAGTGGGGAGAAATGGAGGAGGGAGGAAAGGGGGAGAGAAGGGTGGGAGGGTGCCCAAAGGAACAAACACAGGAAGAGGTAGGGAGGATCAAAGTTGATAGGAGGGGTAGATGGAGGGGAGGAGGGCATCATCAGGGAGGGGGAGCCGGCGGAAGCCACCTTGGTAAGGAGGGTGGAGAGATGGAGAGCAGATGGGATGTGGGAATACAGGCGCGGCAGCGGATGGGGGTGGGAGAGGATGGGCGAGACAAGCGGGTGAGGAGGATCGAGTTTACGGGAGGTGTAAAGGATCCGTATCCTCGCCTGGCGAGCTCATAGCGCCCCTTAAATGCACGTGAACAGGCAACCTTTCCCCTTTCCCACCAGAGGGAGACTCCAATGCTGCGATTGCCACAGCGGCGCCACCGCCAGAAACGGAGAGTGACTGCTTCACACTACGCGCTGCGGCGCGCTCTTCAAAACAGTAATTTTTTCCTCGGTTCAATAGTGTACGAGAAATTAGGGCTGATACTGAGGCTTATAGAGAGTCGTTTTTCCATAGCTCTATTTGCGAGTGGAAGCGGAAGGGAAATGACAACTACTAGTACCTCGTAGTCTCCACCACGAAACGTACGGCGTCTCGGAGTACGTAGCTCTAGCTGTTGAACCGTATCTAAACTGCAAGTTATAAAGTCAGCGGTGCGTGCACAAGCCTTACAGTCGGCATCTCTGGTGCGTTACCTATGTTTTGCTCAACCAGATGAGGCTGAAGCACGAGCAGCACCGTATACCTGTTCCTAAGGTGCCGTGTCGAGCCCGTATAATAGGTGCCAATTTAATGTTTTTTTAAGTGGGTAACAACCTAGGGAGCGGCATTATCGAAATAGACGGCCTTAGCGTAAACCGGTTTCGTCAGTTACGAGCGTGTCCGATATTTAGATCATAAGCAGAGTTCTTAGCAAGTGCTTAACATATTTGATCGACTCTAACACTTTGTAGCAAAACTTTTAGTCCCTCACGGCGCTAATTCTATCGCTTGCATCTACATCTTGGAACTTACCACCATGTTTTGAATCCGTCTATCTCGTCGAATTTCTTCTCTAGTCTTCTTCATGTGTTTATTAAATGTTACACCGGCCGCGGTGACCGAGCGGTTCTAGGCGCTACAGTCTGGAATCGCGTGACCGTAGCGGTCGCAGGTTCGAATCCTGCCTCGGGCATGGATGTGTGTGATGTCCTTAGGTTAGTTAGGTTTAATTAGTTCTAACTTCTAGGCGACTGATGACTTCAGAAGTTAAGTCGCATAGTGCTCAGAGCCATTTGAACCATTTGAGCCTGTTCTGAGTCAAAATCAGCTTTGTTAAATCTGTGTTACATGCCAACAGAAAAGAAAATTACGAGGAGAAGTTAGCCGCAAAGGAACTGGGGCCTCTCAGACCAGATCCATTGTCTGAGGAAGTGACGATATCAAATAAGCGTGACTGCTACCGAACATTTAACAGCGAAGTGTATAATAAGCGTGTCTTGTTCTGCGGGTGGAACGTAACAATGCTTGATTGTCAGCCCTGAAGGTAGTTCGTTAACTAATAGATCTGCTAGGAATCTTGTGCATTTGTCCGAAAAAATGAAAAAGCTCGAAGACTCTCATTTACACAAAAATACGAAATGAAGAATAGTGAAAACTTAAACGTTATTTGTTCTTGCCATAAACTGTACTTAATTATGTACAAAACAACAAAATTCCACAAAAGCAATTCTGCATTTTTTCAGACGAGTTATGAATATTATTATTACTACTATTGCTATTATCGATTGTGGTCGAAGTTATATATATACGGTGACAAAGATAACTGTTGCACAGCAGATGTTAATTTCACACGCTCATATTTATCTCAATTTAAAAATTTGTGAATACCCAGAATGCATACCTACGAGCCACCATAGCCAACAGCCACTCCCACCCCATTGCTGCTATGCGTCAGTCCTTCATCCCTACCATCCCTTCATCACATGCTTGCCTTGCTCACATGTCAACCTTTCCCACTTCAACAACAGGCTTCCTATCCCAGGGCAGGTCGTTACGGTTCTTAGTGGAAGCAGAGTGCTTCTTTTAAATGTCATTGTTTCGGCATCTAGTTTTAAATGTTTTTAAATGTGCGCTTTTGTGTTTTCGTTTTACATTTTTTTATTATGGTTTTTAACAAACAGTGTAAGAGGTCACATCCCTCGTATATCTAAAAATTTCCAGTTTGTTTCTCACCTCTAAAGGTTTCAAAATCAATGAAAATGTCTTGTCCTGTGCGGCCACACCAACTTAGAAAATTTTCTGGGCGCCACAATTAGTCCGTTACCTCCCAACCTCCCAAGCGAGTTGACTGTACCGCTGACACACCCGCCCATACGGGCACTGGAGGCTAAAAAAAAAAAAAAAAAAAAAAAAAAAAAAAAAAAAAAAAAAAAAAAAAAAAAAAAAAACGAAATATGGTAGAAACTATTCAACATTTGCAGATCACCTTGAACAGGAATACGATAGGCCAAGGTCAGCATAAAAAGATGTGAACATCGTAAACATCCTTTGCAAGGAAACTTCAATGTACACAAAGTGAACATTTACTCGATGATCAAATATTCGACGCCACACACTATATAAAATAATTTCAAACCTCAAATAATGGAATAAAGTTTTCCTTTCCAAAACCCAACTCTCTCTCACTCCATCTCTCTCTCCCCTCATCCCCCCCTTTCATTTCATCTAGCCCTCCTCACCCCTTTTTCTTCGTTTCTGTCTCCGTTCACTGTCACTCGTTTTTGCCCCGCCCCCATCTTTTCATCTTTTACATCTTGAACTCCATCGCTGCTTTTTCATTTTCTCTTACACAAAATAAATACACTCCTGGAAATTGAAATAAGAACACCGTGAATTCATTGTCCCAGGAAGGGGAAACTTTATTGACACATTCCTGGGGTCAGATACATCACATGATCACACTGACAGGACCACAGGCACATAGACACAGGCAACAGAGCATGCACAATGTCGGCACTAGTACAGTGTATATCCACCTTTCGCAGCAATGCAGGCTGCTATTCTCCCATGGAGACGATCGTAGAGATGCTGGATGTAGTCCTGTGGAACGGCTTGCCATGCCATTTCCACCTGGCGCCTCAGTTGGACCAGCGTTCGTGCTGGACGTGCAGACCGCGTGAGACGACGCTTCATCCAGTCCCAAACATGCTCAATGGGGGACAGATCCGGAGATCTTGCTGGCCAGGGTAGTTGACTTACACCTTCTAGAGCACGTTGGGTGGCACGGGATACATGCGGACGTGCATTGTCCTGTTGGAACAGCAAGTTCCCTTGCCGGTCTAGGAATGGTAGAACGATGGGTTCGATGACGGTTTGGATGTACCGTGCACTATTCAGTGTCCCCTCGACGATCACCAGTGGTGTACGGCCAGTGTAGGAGATCGCTCCCCACACCATGATGCCGGGTGTTGGCCCTGTGTGCCTCGGTCGTATGCAGTCCTGATTGTGGCGCTCACCTGCACGGCGCCAAACACGCATACGACCATCATTGGCACCAAGGCAGAAGCGACTCTCATCGCTGAAGACGACACGTCTCCATTCGTCCCTCCATTCACGCCTGTCGCGACACCACTGGAGGCGGGCTGCACGATGTTGGGGCGTGAGCGGAAGACGGCCTAACGGTGTGCGGGACCGTAGCCCAGCTTCATGGAGACGGTTGCGAATGGTCCTCGCCGATACCCCAGGAGCAACAGTGTCCCTAATTTGCTGGGAAATGGCGGTGCGGTCCCCTACGGCACTGCGTAGGATCCTACGGTCTTGGCGTGCATCCGTGCGTCGCTGCGGTCCGGTCCCAGGTCGACGGGCACGTGCACCTTCCGCCGACCACTGGCGACAACATCGATGTACTGTGGAGACCTCACGCCCCACGTGTTGAGCAATTCGGCGGTACGTCCACCCGGCCTCCCGCATGCCCACTATACGCCCTCGCTCAAAGTCCGTCAACTGCACATACGGTTCACGTCCACGCTGTCGCGGCATGCTACCAGTGTTAAAGACTGCGATGGAGCTCCGTATGCCACGGCAAACTGGCTGACGCTGACGGCGGCAGTGCACAAATGCTGCGCAGCTAGCGCCATTCGACGGCCAACACCGCGGTTCCTGGTGTGTCCGCTGTGCCGTGCGTGTGATCATTGCTTGTACAGCCCTCTCGCAGTGTCCGGAGCAAGTATGGTGGGTCTGACACACCGGTGTCAATGTGTTCTTTTTTCCATTTCCAGTAGTGTACATAGTAACATAATTAAACGTTCTAAGACTCGTATGGCGAATAGTAAAAAAAGAGAACATTTTTAGATCATAGGAAAAAACTAAAATAAAGATGGTAACCTACCACACAACACGCGAGAAATGTTTAGTCGGAAAAATACAAACGAACAGTAGTGGTAGTACGTTGTGGTTTGTCTCACTTCAAGAAATGTATAGATGTGTAAAGCAGTGTGGGGGTAAGGTAGTATCAACATCGTCGAAGGAACGAGCGCCTCAAAAACGTGCACGCAGATCGCTTTAGCAGACGTGAGCGAAACGCTCGCAAATAATGTACCGCTTGCACCTGTGTTTCGGCCCAGAAAACGAGTCAGATTATAACCATCTTTCATTATAGACCACAGATATACTTTATTTCACTAAAAGAAACACATTTCGTGATTTAACACGCATTTCCTTGTTGTTGGAAAGAGAGATTTAAAATACCTTCAGTAAAGGTAAAATAGTAGGACTGTTCAAATGGCTCTAAGCATCATGGGACATCTGAGGTCACCAGTCCCCTAGAACTTAGAACAACTTAAACATAACTAACCTAAGGATATCACACACATCCATGCCCGGAGCAGAATTCGAACCTGCGACCGTAGCGGTCTCGCGGTTCCAGACTGAAGCGTCTAGAACCGCTCGGTAACAGGGGCCGGCAGTAGGTACTGTTACATTAACGGGAATTTTTAATGTGCATGCAAAGATCGCCATAATTTTCAAGGAGGTGGAATTTTCTAACTGGGATAATTAACAAACTAACAGGCTATCTAAGTAACAGTATACGTTTTTGGAAACAGTAAAACCTGGCAACAGAACTATGTCACTGAATTTCGGGCGGTGGACCACTTGCAGATAGGAACATTCTACAGCACGAAACTTTCGAATAGGTATAAGCTTAGATATATTAAGTTCTCAGAAAAATTAAAACGTTTCATCCCATGTAGGCTTTCACGGCCGGCGTCTTCATCAGTAAACACTTCCGGGCTAAATTGCCGTGGTCGATCTGTAGAACTTCTTCTCCCTGACGTTTCGTTCTCAACTACGGAGAACATCTTCCGAGGTGATGTTCTCCGTAGTTGAGAACGAAACGTCAGGGAGAAGAAGTTCTACAGATCGACCACGGCAATTTAGCCCTGAAGTGTTTACTGATGAATTAAAACATTTGCTGAAAAGTAGAAAATGACTTATTGTGAATAAGCTATGTTAATCTTAAAATAAACAGACTTTAGTACTAGCCTATTGAATTTCGCCGTGGACATGCTTTGCAGGTATTGTTAATCATGAATACTCTTATTTCCTTAAATAAATGTTTCTATGTGTAGTAAATATACTATTATCATAAGTAAATTATATTGTGAATAATAAAATTCAGTGAAATACTCTACCCCCGAAGAGCTCATGAAGATCGATCGGTACCGACTGGCCGACGTGTCATCCTCAGTCCACAGGCGTCACTGGATGCGGATATGGAGGGGCATGTGGTCAGCACACCGCTCTCCCTGCCGTATGTCAGTTTACGAGACTGGAGCCGCTACTTCTCAATCAAGTAGCTCCTCCGTTTGCCTCACAAGGGCTGAGTGCACACCGCTTGCCGACAGCGCTCGGCAGGCCGGATGGTCACCCATTCAAGTGCGACAGCGCTTAACTTCGATGATCTGACGGGAACCGGTGTTACCTCTGCGGCAAGGCCGTTGACAGTGAAATACTGCGTGATAACAATTTGACAATTTTGTTAAGCTACGGTACGGCAAACTATCAAGGATATTGCAGTGGCTGTGTTATTCTGAATTACGATGCAATCTTCCTTCGCACATACAGTGCGGCAATTACAGCCGTTATGAAATACACGAAATGTATTCGCAGTCGCGAATATGGACAACCATCAGCTGTAGAATGGAATGACGAAAATGAAAAGCGGCCGCTCTGGCCGAGCGGTTATAGGCGCTTCAGTCCGCGGTGCTGCTACGGTCGCAGGTTCGAATCCTGCCTCGGGCATGGATGTGTTTGATGTTCTTAGGTTAGTTAGGTTTAAGTAGTTCTAAGTCTAGGGGACTGATGACCTCAGATGTTAAGTTCCATAGTGCTCAGAGCCTTTAAAAATAAAAAAAAAATAAAAATAAATAAAAATTTGTGCCGGACCGGGATTCGAACCCGTATCTCCCCTTTGTCACGAGCGGTCGATTTACCATTAGGCTACCTGAGCACGAATCGCTGCGGACCCAAAATTCCAAATGTCGTCAAACATACGCCTAAGATTTGTACTGGCACATCCATTATGTGTATTCCCGTACAGCTGAGACATTTTACTGGAAAGTCGCTTGCTCAGAGTCGGCGAATAAATATGAGATTGCAGTGCCTGTGTTATGGCACTTTATTCCATTTTTCAAGCAAAATTTAATGCAAATTCTTTGATCCACCTGTTTCGTAAGTAAAAATTCGCCGTGCACTCGTAAACACGTATAACCTTTTCGACTGTCAACAAAAGACTAAATATTCAAAAGAGCTGAAAATGTAAAAATGTGTACCAACAAGGAAAAAAAACTTTAAAAATTGTATTTATAAAGCCCGGGAAACTTAAAAAAAATAGCTCGTAGCTTGTGCAGATCCTTCCAGACTGAATTTTTTGCAAATGCATCTTGAAGTCCTCAATTCCATCACAGCCTTGACTGCAATATTTCTTCGTGTTGTCCCTTTCCTTCTATACATCTAATTAACTGTGTACAAATCTCACTGCAGACTGTTCTTTGACCTGGGTGAAGGCGATAAACGATACAAGTGTCACCTCCAAAGGATTTGCAGAGCGAACTTTGTTTTAACACAGGGAAATACTTCACTTTGTAAGTAGGCTGTTTAGGTTTTTATGTTGGTAACGCCACGCAGCGCTCTGTATAAAAATCGCAGACTGCGCTGTGTGCAGTCAATGGCTGGTTGGACTCATTGTTGGAATATTCGCTTGTTTAGTGTTGGGCGGTTGGATGTGAACAGCGCGTGGCGTTGCGCAGTTGGAGGTGAGCCGCCAGCAGTGGTGAATGTGGGGAGAGAGATGGCGGAGTTTTGAGAGCGGACGATCTGGACGTGTGTCCATCAGAAAAAGGAAATTTGTCAAAATAGATGTCAAAAATCTTGTACATGGCTGCACGTTCAGAGACCGTGAATAGTTACAATTGAAAGAAATTCAGCCCTCGGTCACTATTTTTAACAAATTAACCTGGTTTCGACACTGCTAGGAGTGTCTTCCTCAGAATTTAAATCAAAGAATGGTCTATAACATGGTCATAGAATAATGACTAAAATCGTATGATAGGGTATAAGTACGGAATCGTCGTGGAAGACTGGCAGTACTTATATGTCATTTATAAAATAATAAATATGCCAAAAGGGCATTTATCTTAAATATCTTTGTGACTAATGCCCTTTAAGTACTGCCGGTTTTTCACGACGATTCCATACTTATACTCTATCATACGTTTTTAGAGATAATTCTGTGGCCGTTATAGAATATAGACCATTCTTTGATGTAAATTCTGAGGAAGACACTCCTAGCAGTGTCGACACCAGGTTAATTTGTTAAAAATAGTGACCGAGGGCTGAATTTCTTTCAATTATATATATATATATATATATATATATATATATATATATATATATATAATGACTTTTGGACACTGTAAAGGTAAATACATTGTTTGTTCTTTATCAAAATGTTTCATTTGCTAACTATGCCTATCAGTAGTTAGTGCCTTCAGTAGTTAGAATCTTTTATTTAGCTGGCAGTATTGGCGCTCGCTGTATTCCAGTAGTTCGAGTAACGAAGTTTTTTGTGAGGTAAATGATTCATGAAAGGTATAGGTTATTGTTAGTCAGGGCCATTCTTTTGTAGGGCTTATTGAAAGATATTGCGTTGCGCTAAAATATTGTGTCAGTTTAGTGATAATCGGAATAATTAAAGAAAAAACTGAGTACGTTGAGTTTTGATCAACTGTTTGAAAATCAAATATCGTAGAAGTTTACTAGCACAGTAATTCATAACATTCAAAGGGGAAGTTTCACTTGATCGGATCGATCGATCTTACTAATTTTTCAATTTTTTTCTTTCCATTTTAATAATTCCTTGTTTTTTTTTTCGTTTATTGCTTTCAGACGCTAGGGGCATCCTATTCTTGGAGGCCCCAGCGCAATGCAGTGTCGCGGTTGACCCAACTCAATTACGCCGCTGGTTTCAGGCAGTAAAGAGTCGGTTACTCATCAGTAGGACACGGTAAGCGCCACCACCGGATTCCCCGGAAACTTGGCTCAGTGGAAGAGGAGTCAGATTATCCGGCACGTGTCTCGGCTTATTCATAGATGGAGCTCGGCCGTTTCTGAGAAAACCACGGTCAGAGTTTTGCAGGTAGTTTGTGTGCGTTTCGCACTTCTAAATGTTGCCCCCCAGTGTTCGAAACACGATTATTGCTTTTATTTTTGTGTTTCGTTTGTATATCCAGATCTGCAGTAGATCGTTAGACGAATGTTTTCCACTGTATATCGATATAACGACGTCCGTACTCGCCAACTACTTTCTTGTCAGATTAATGAATTAATATTGAATATTGTAATCCCGAAATCCTCGAAAAATAAGCGAAAAATATACTTATTCGAAAAAGCGTATAAAAATTTACTTGAGGCCTTCCTGAGAGACAATCTCCACTCATTCCAAATTAATGATATAAGTGTAGACCAGATGTGTCTTAAAGAAATAGTATCGGCAGCAATTGACGGATTTATACCAAATAAATTAACAAACAACGGAGCTAATACTCCTTGGTACACAAAACGGGTTATAACGCTGTTGCAGAAACAACGGAACAAAAGTGCCAAATTTAAACAGACGCAAAATCCCCAAGATTATGCGTTCTTATACAGAAGCCCGAAATTTAGCGCAGACTTCAATGCGAGATGCTTATAACAGTCTCCACAACGAAACTTTGTCTCGAAACTTAGCAGAAAATCCAAAGAGATTCTGCTCGTATGTGAAGAACGTTGGCGACAAGAAACAATCAGTGCCTTCTCCGCGCGATAGCAATGAAGATACTATTGAAGACAGTGCTGCCAAAGCAGAGTTACGAAACACAGCCTTCCGAAATGCCTTAAAAAAAAGACGAAGTAAATATTCCAGAATTTGAATCGAAAACAGCTGCCAACATGAGTAACATAGAACTAAACATCCTCGGAGTAGTGAAGCAACTTAAATAACTTAATAAAAGCAAGTCTTCTGTTCCAGACTGCATACCAATTAGGTTCCTTTCGGAGTACGTTGATGTATTAGCTTCATACTTTACAATCATATACAACCGTTCGCTCGACGAAAGATCCGTACCTAAAGACTGGAAAGGTGCACAGTTAAGAAAGGTAGTAGGAATAATCCACTAAATTACAGGCCCATATCGTTAGCGTCGAAATGCAGCAGAATTTTGGAACATGTATTGTGTTCGAACATTATGAATTACTTCGAAGAAAACGGTCTATTGATACATAGTGAACATGGGTTTAGAAAACATCGTTCCTGTGAAACACAACTAGCTCTTTATTCACATGAAGTGTTGAGCGCTATTGACAAGCCATTTCAGATCGATTCCGTATTTCTGGATTTCCGGAAGGCTTTGGCACTGTACCACACAAGCGGCTCGTAGTGAAGTTACGTGTTTATGGAATATCGTCTCAGTTATGTGACTGGATTTGTGATTTCCTGTCAGAGAGGTCACAGTTCGCAGTAACTGACGGAAACTCACCGAGTAAAACAGAAGTGACTTCTGGCGTTTCCCAAGGTAGTGTTATAGGCCCTTTGCTGTTCCTTATCTATATAAACGGTTTGAGCGACAATCTGAGGAGCCGTCTTCGGTTGTTTGCAGATGACGCTGTCGTTTATCGACTAATAAAGTCATCAGAAGATCAAAACAAATTACAAACCATTTAGAAAAGATATCTGAATGATGCGGAAAGTGGCAGTTGACCATAAATAAAGAAAAGTGTGAGGTCATCCACATGAGCGCTAAAAGGAACTCATTAAACTTCGGTTACACGATAAATCAGTCTCATGTAAAAGCTGTACATTCAACTAAATACCTAGGCATTACAATTACGAACAACTTAAATTGGAAGGAACCCATAGAAAATATTGTGGGGAAGTGAAACCAAAGACTGCGTTTTATTGGCAGGACACTTAGAAAATGTAACAGACCTACTAAGGAGACTGCGTACACTACGCTTGTCCGTCCTCTTTTAGAATACTGCTGCGCGGTGTGGGATCCTTACCAGATAGGACTGACGGAGTACATCGAAAAAGTTCAAAGAAAGGCAGCACGTTTTGTATTATCGCGAAATATGTGAGAGAGTGTCACAGAAATGGTACAGGATTTGGGCTGGACATCATTAAAGGAAAGGCGTTTTTCGTTGCGACGGAATCTTCTCACGAAATTACAATCGTCAATTTTTTCCTCGGAGTCCGAAAATATTATGCTGACACCGACCTACATAGGGAGGAACGATCACCAATATAAAATAAGGGAAATCAGAGCTCGTACGGAAACATATAGGTGTTCATTCTTCCCGCGCGCTATACGAGATTGGAATAATAGAGAATTGTGAAGGTGGCACGATGAACCCTCTGTCAGGCACTCAAATGTGATTTGCAGAGTATCCATGTAGATATAGATGTATATGTAAAACAAAAATAGAAAAATTTTTGAAATTGTTTTCAGTGAAGTGTCCTATACCGTATCTTGATTCATAATCAAGTGCAAGCGCCAGTTTTCTGAAAAATGATCCGTTATGCATCGTTCGCCGCGGAATTACTGGCAACTCTCGAAATCTTCGTTTGTTTCCCGAGCGAAACTCGTACGAAGAAATGTCATTGTAGAAAAGCTGTCTTAGCGCGATGCTCGTTGTGTTCGGAATATCTGTGTATCGATTATTTCTACTATCGCTATCATCCGAGGGAATACACCATATTTTTATGAAGAATAATATATGAGCAAAACGTAATAATTAATATAAGAATTGGTATCAGAATTAAATACCAAAATATGAGAATTTTAAAGAATTGTAACCCTCAAAATACTACACACAGATACGTAATATATGTATTGCACTTACTGCGAAATCCAGCACTAATTTCTGAATTAATGTAACGCCCTTGTATGCCATAATCTGATAAGAAACATTTGTGTAGTTATCTTATACGGACATTTGTCAGGCTTTGAATATTGCGTGTACCAACTTGCAATGTCCTTTTCCTTACCAATAATTGTCGTAATGAGTTTCTATCCAATTTCCTAGGTTCCGCTTTAGATTCTCGAGCTTATTGAAGTTTTTTGTGGATAATGGGATGCTGGCTCATTAACCCAAACCCCGAACTTGGAGGACCAGGATTTGATGGTTCAAATGGCTCTGAGCACTATGGGACTTAACATCTGAGGGCATCAGTCCCTAGAACTTAGAACTACTTAAACCTAACTAACTTAAGGACATCACACACATCCATGCCCGAGGCAGGATTCGAACCTGCGACCGTAACGGTCGCGCGGTTCCAGACTGAAGCGCCTAGAACCGCTCCGTCACACCAGCCGGCCAGGATTTGATATCAGCGTTAAAATGGGACGGGCATATGATGAGAATGCCAGATCATCGGTGGCCAAAGAATGTTTACGAATGGAAACCACCCGGCAGACGTAAGCGCGAAAGACCACGACGTTCTTGGAAAGACCACATAAGTGGAGTAATAGAACATCGCAGCGTCGACAAGGAAGATGCGCTGGATAAAGAGGCTTGGCGGAGGATAACAGGAATACAACAAGATGTTGTTATTAATTAATCTTTGTACTGATTAATCCTGTAATAATAATAATAATAATAATAATAATAATAATAATATCCAAACAAATTCAAATAATATCACATCACAGCCAATACAGATTAAGCGTGGAATATACCAAGGAGACTCTTTAAGTCCTTTCTGGTTCTGCCTTGCTCTGAACCCACTATCCAACATGCTAAATAATACAAATCATCGATACAATATTACTGGAACATACCCACACAAAATCACACATTTGCTATACATGGATGATCTAAAACTACTGGCAGCAACAAATCAACAACTCAACCAATTACTAAAGATAACAGAAGTATTCAGCAATGATATAAATATGGCTTTAGGAACAGACAAATGTAAGAAAAATAGCATAGTCAAGGGAAAACACACTAAATAAGAAGATTACATATTGGATAACCACAGCGACTGCATAGAAGGGATGGAAAAAAAACAGAAGCCTATAAATATCTAGGATACAGACAAAAAATAGGAATAGATAATACAAATATTAAAGAAGAACTAAAAGAAAAATATAAACAAAGACTAACAAAAATACTGAAAACAGAATTGACAGCAAGAAACAAGACAAAAGCTATAAATACTTACGCTATACCAATATTGACCTACTCATTTGGAGTAGTGAAATGGAGTAACACAGACCTAGAAGCACACAATACACTTACACGATCACAATGCCACAAATATAGAATACATCACATACATTCAGCAACAGAAAGATTCACATTAAGCAGAAAGGAAGGAGGAAGGGGATTTATCGATATAAAAAACCTACATTATGGACAGGTAGACAATTTACGAAAATTCTTTCTAGAACGAGCAGAAACTAGCAAAATACACAAAGCAATCACTCGTATAAATACATCGGCTACACCACTGCAATTTCATAACCACTTCTACAACCCTTTAGATCACATAACGTCAACAGATACGAAGAAAGTAAATTGGAAAAAGAAAACACTACATGGCAAGCACCCGTATCATCTAACACAGCCACACATCGATCAAAACGCATCCAACATACGGCTAAGAAAAGGCAATATATACAGTGAGACGGAAGGATTCATGATTGCAATACAGGGTCAAACAATAAACACCAGATATTACAGCAAGCATATTATTAAAGATCCCAATACCACAACAGATAAATGCAGACTTTGCAAACAACAAACAGAAACAGTAGATCACATCACAAGCGGATGTACAATACGAGCAAATACAGAATACCCCAGAAGACATGACAATGTAGCAAAAATAATACATCAACAGCTTGCCTTACAACATAAACTTATAAAACAACACGTTCCCACATACAAGTATGCACCACAAAATGTACTGGAGAATGATGAATACAAATTATACTGGAACAGAACCATTATAACAGATAAAACAACACCACATAACAAACCTGACATCATACTCACCAATAAAAAGAAGAAATTAACACAACTAATCGAAATATCCATACCCAATACAACAAATATACAAAAGAAAACAGGAGTAAAAATTGAAAAATACATCCAACTGGCTGAGGAAGTCAATGACATGTGGGATCAGGATAAAGTTGACATTATACCAATTATACTATCAACTACAGGAGTCATACCACACAATATCCACAAGTACATCAATGCGATACAGCTACATCCAAAATTATATATACAACTACAGAAATTCGTAATTATTGATACATGTTCAATTACCCGAAAGTTCCTAAATGCAATATAACATATATCATACTGTTAAAAGGAAGTCACGCTTGATCAAGGTCCGTGTCACTTCCCATTTTTGACCAGACATAACGTCTGAGAAAAGAAAGAAATAATAATAATAATCATCTACGGACATGTGTAGATAAATAAAAACAATAAAAATTAAATGAAGTTAACTATAATCGCGTTTCGAACACTGGGCGCAAAATTGTGCTATCATTTTTTCTTATTGTTGTTGTTGTTGTTGTGGTCTTCAGTCCTGAGACTGGTTTGATGCAGCTCTCCATGCTACTCAGACCTGCGCAAGCTTCCCCATCTCCGAGTACCTAGTGCAACCTACATCCTTCTGAATCTGCTTAGTGTATTCATCTCTTGGTCTCCTCTTTTTACCCTCCACACTGCCGTCCAATACTAAATTGGTGATCCCTTGATGCCTCAGAACATGTTGCACCAACCGATGCCTTCTTCTAGTCAAGTTGTGCCACAAATTCCTCTACTCCCCAATTATATTCAGAGCCTCCTCATTGGTTATGTGATCTACCCATCTAATCATCAGCCTGTAGCACCACATTTCGAAAGCTTCTATTCTTGTCTATGGTACGGTGCGGTAAGACGTACACAAGTACCTAGAAAATGCCTCGGAAATTTTGGCCATGGTTTTTTCAGAAACGGTCGAGTATTCACGGGTAATCCGAGACACGTGTTCGCGTGTTTTGGCTCCTCTTCCATTGAGCAAATTTGCTGGGAAATCTGGTGATGACACTCTCCGTGTTGTCATCGTCAGTAATACGCGAAGGCCCTAATTAGGACTAGATCGATTGGTCGTAGTCGATCTCCCATTTTTGAAAAGAGCGGCTCTTACCTGTTACAGAGGCAGAGGTTGAAAATACTGCTTCAGATGCAAATTACTTTATTTTCACACGACCAGTTTCAGACTGTTATAAGCCCATCCTCAGGTGTCGTAGCTGGGCTGTGGTCCCCGAGCGCCGGGTGTACCAGACGCCGTGTGCTGCCTATGAGCGCAAAACGACACCTGAGGATGGGCTTATAACGGTCCGAAACCGGTCGTGTGAAAATAAAGTAATTTTCAACTGAAGCGTTATTTCCAACCTCTGCTATAATAGTTGCGGATGTTCTTCCAGCAGGATTGTTTGCTGTTGCAGAGGACCACGCGCGGGGACTCAGCACGTTCACCATCATGGCCGGCCTGGGCGGCTTCATGGGCTACGCCCTGGGCGGCATCAACTGGGACGCCACCTTCATCGGTGAGTAGCCCGCTCTCTGACTTTTCCTCTACCTCTCCCCCTGTACTCTGTTTACTTTCCGTAGCCGCCTGACACCAAGGGAAAAGTACAGGGGCAGCCAGGGGCAATCCGTGCTGGTCACAGGCTCCCCTAACATCCGTACATTGTCGACGGGCTGGGCGCTCACCTGTGCCTTCAAATCTCAGCACAACCATGAATTCGATGGGTTCTGGTCAGGTGAACAGGGAGGCCATGCTATTGGACCTGCTTGACAAATCCATTGGCCACGGAACATTGGATCTCTAGAAAATGCGGTGGCGCCATCTCGTGCATAAACAATAGTTGTTTCTTCTCTGTAAAGGTAACTTGCTCCAATAAGAATGGTACACTACTGGCCATTAAATTGCTACACCAAGAAGAAATGCAGATGATAAATGGGTATTCATTGGACAAATAAATTATACTAGAACTGACATGTGATTATATGTTCACGCAATTTGAGTGCATAGATCCTCAGAAATCAGTACCCAGAACAACCAACTCCGGCCGTAATAACAGCCTTGATACGCCTGGGCACTGAGTACAGGTACAGCTGCCAATGCAGCTTCAACACGATACCACAGTTCACCAAGAGTAGTGACTGGCGTATTGTGACGGGCCAGTTGCTCGGCCACCATTGACCACACGTTTTCAATAAGTGAGAGATCTGGAGAATGTGCTGGCCAGGGCAGCAGTCAAACATTTTCTGTATCCAGAAAGGTCCATACAGGACCTGCAATATGCGGTCGTGCATTATCCTGCTGAAATGTAGGGTTTCGCAGGGATAGAATGAAGGGTAGAGCCACGGGTCGTAACACATCTGAAATGTAACGTCCACTGTTCAAAGTGCCATCAATGCGAACAATAGGTGACCGAGACGTGTAACCAATGGCACCCCATACCATCACGCCGGCTGATACGCCAGTATGGCGATGACGAATACACGCTTCCAATGTGCGTTCACCGCGATGTCGCCAAACACGGAAGCGACCACTGTGATGCTGTAAACATAACCTGCATTCACCCGAAAAAATGACGTTTTCCCATTCGTGCACCCAGGTTCGTTGTTGAGCACATAATCGCAGGCGCTTCTGTGTGTGATGCAGCGTCAAGGATAAGTGCAGCCGTGGTCTCCGAGCTGATAGTCCATGCTGCTGCAAATGTCGTCGAACTGTTGGTGACGATGGTTGTTGTCTTGCAAACGTCCCCATCTGTTGACTCAGGGATCGAGACGTGGCTGCACAATCCGTTACAGCCATGCGGATAAGATGCCTGTCATCTCGACTGCTAGTGAAACGAGGCCGTTTGGACCAGCACGGCGTTCCGTATTACCCTCCTGAACCCACCGATTCCAAATTCTGCTGACAGTCATTGGATGTCGACCAACGCGAGCAGCAATGTCGCCATACAATAAACCGCAGTCGCGATAGGCTACAATCCGACCTTTATCAAAGTCGGAAACGTGGTGGTACGCATTCCTCCTCCTTACACGAGGTATCACAACAATGTTTCACCAGGCAACGCCGGTCAACTGCTGTTTGTGTATGAGAAATCGGTTGGAAACTTTCCTCATTTCAGCACGTTGTAGGTGTCGCCACCGGCGCCAACCTTGTGTGAATCCTCTTAAAATCTAATCATTTGCGTTTCACAGCATCTTCTTCCTGTCGGTTAAATTTCGCATCTGTAGCACGTCGTCTTCATGTGTAGCAATTCTAATGGCCAGTAGTGTAATACATTGAGCAGAAATCGGATTTACGCAGCACCTTCTTAGTCTGTTTGGTAAAGTGTATGGCCCAAAGACTGTTCCTGCCCGTAAACTGATCCTGAAGTGATCGAGATACCTCAGCCCGACGGTTGCTCGAGGATTACACCCGCCAACACGCGCTTGTTGTCATAGTTTACTACACCAACTTTCGTGAATCCCACCTCATCTGTGAATAAAGTTCGCATTACGGGTAGTAAGTATAACGGCCCATTTCGCAGCAGGTACTGGTTTCCTGACATACACTCCTGGAAATGGAAAAAAGAACACATTGACACCGGTGTGTCAGACCCACCATACTTGCTCCGGACACTGCGAGAGGGCTGTGCAAGCAATGATCACACGCACGGCACAGCGGACACACCAGGAACCGCGGTGTTGGCCGTCGAATGGCGCTAGCTGCGCAGCATTTGTGCACCGCCGCCGTCAGTGTCAGCCAGTTTGCCGTGGCATACGGAGCTCCATCGCAGTCTTTAACACTGGTAGCATGCCACGACAGCGTGGACGTGAACCGTATGTGCAGTTGACGGACTTTGAGCGAGGGCGTATAGTGGGCATGCGGGAGGCCGGGTGGACGTACCGCCGAATTGCTCAACACGTGGGGCGTGAGGTCTCCACAGTACATCGATGTTGTCGCCAGTGGTCGGCGAAAGGTGCACGTGCCCGTCGACCTGGGACCGGACCGCAGCGACGCACGGATGCACGCCAAGACCGTAGGATCCTACGCAGTGCCGTAGGGGACCGCACCGCCACTTCCCAGCAAATTAGGGACACTGTTGCTCCTGGGGTATCGGCGAGGACCATTCGCAACCGTCTCCATGAAGCTGGGCTACGATCCCGCACACCGTTAGGCCGGCTTCCGCTCACGCCCCAACATCGTGCAGCCCGCCTCCAGTGGTGTCGCGACAGGCGTGAATGGAGGGACGAATGGAGATGTGTCGTCTTCAGCGATGAGAGTCGCTTCTGCCTTGGTGCCAATGATGGTCGTATGCGTGTTTGGCGCCGTGCAGGTGAGCGCCACAATCAGGACTGCATACCACCGCGGCACACAGGGCCAACACCCGGCATCATGGTGTGAGGAGCGATCTCCTACACTGGCCGTACACCACTGGTGGTCGTCGAGGGGACACTGAATAGTGCACGGTACATCCAAACCGTCATCGAACCCATCGTTCTACCATTCCTAGACCGGCAAGGGAACTTGCTGTTCCAACAGGACAATGCACGTCCGCATGTATCCCGTGCCACCCAACGTGCTCTAGAAGGTGTAAGTCAACTACCCTGGCCAGCAAGATCTCCGGATCTGTCCCCCATTGAGCATGTTTGGGACTGGATGAAGCGTCGTCTCACGCGGTCTGCACGTCCAGCACGAACGCTGGTCCAACTGAGGCGCCAGGTGGAAATGTCATGGCAAGCCGTTCCACAGGACTACATCCAGCATCTCTACGATCGTCTCCATGGGAGAATAGCAGCCTGCATTGCTGCGAAAGGTGGATATACACTGTACTAGTGCCGACATTGTGCATGCTCTGTTGCCTGTGTCTATGTGCCTGTGGTTCTGTCAGTGTGATCATGTGATGTATCTGACCCCAGGAATGTGTCAATAAAGTTTCCCCTTCCTGGGACAATGAATTCACGGTGTTCTTATTTCAATTTCCAGGAGTGTATAAGACCTTTTCTGGTTGTGACCAATACCATCGCCTGTAAGAAGATGTAATGCTTTTATTTTAAACTGCCATATACAAATGTTGCTTATCGGACGCGTAGACTCTATATCCTGAAGAGGTCTTTTGTTTTGTTTTTATTTTATTGAATTTTTATGTTGTTCACAAACTGCAACGCCTTCTAAGCTTTCCACTCTAATTAAGGCCATATAAGTATGTCCTTTTCCGAATGTACTTCTGACCAGAAAGCGATTCTCGTAGCTGCAGTCAAAAGGTCTTTGTTAACCATGCCTGTTGCGTTCATGTGGACATACACTGAAGCGCCAAAGAAACTGGTATAGGCACGCGTATCAAGTACAGAGATATGTACAGTGTCAGAATACGACGCTTGCGGTCGGCAAATCCTTTATAAGACTACAAGTGTCTGGCACAGTTAGAACGGTTCGTGCTGCTACAATGACAGGATATATCAAGATTTAAGTGAGTTTGAACGTGGCATTATAGTCGGCGCACGATTGATGTGACACAGCATCTCCTAGGCAGCGGTGAAGCGGGGATTTTCCCGTACGACCATTCCACGAGAGTACCGTAATATCAGGAACCCGGTAAAACATCAAATCTCCGACATCGCTGCTGTCGGAAAAAGACCGTGTAAGAACGGCACCAACGACGACTGAAGAAAATCGTTCAACGTGACAGGAAGCGTAGCATTTCACCAAATTGCTGCAGATTTCAGTACTGGGTCATCAAGTGTCAGCGTGTGAGCCATTAGACAAAACGTCATCGATATTGACTTACGGAGCCGAAGGCCCACTCATGCACGACACAGAGCTTTACGCTTCGCCTGGGCCTGTCAGCACCGACATTGGGCTGTTGATGACTGGAAACATGTTGCCTGGTCGGATGTGACTCGTTTCAAATTGCATCGTGTAGAGGTATGGAGACAATGTCATGAATCGAAGGACCCTGCATATCAGCGAGGGTCTGTTCAAGCTGGTTGAGGCTCTGTAATGGTGTGGGGCGTGTGCAGTTGGAGTGATATGGGAGCCCTGATACACCTAGATACAGCTCTGGCTGGTGACACGTACGTAAGCATCCTGTTTGATCACCTGCATCCATTCATGCCCATACTGACGGACTTGGGCAATTCCAGCAGGACAATGTGACACCCCACATGTCTAGAAATGCTACGGAGTGGCTCCAGGAACACTCTTCTGAGTTTAAGCACTTCCGCTGGCCACTAAACTTCCCAAACATGAACATTATTGTGCATATCTGAGATGCCTTGCAACGTGTTGTTGAGGTAGATTTATGGACAGGCCTGCAGGATTCATGATTTCAGTTCCATTCAGCACCACCTCATACATTAGCCGAGTCCGTGCCACGTCGTGTTGCGGCACTTCTGCTTGCTTGCGGGGGCTCTACAAGATATTAGGCAAGCGTACCAGTTTCTTCGGCTCTTCCATGTATCTTTCGCCTGCAGTTACCGCGGCGCGAAAAATCACCAAGATTCGGACGGGGGAATTCTCCTAGGCAGTGTTCTCCAATGAAACAAGGCAGTGAGCAAGTGCTAGTCACATCATCAGTAGTCTCTAGGAGTTGCCGTCAGGTGGCGGAGGACGCAGCAAACTCGCTAGACATGAAAATTATAGAGGACATCTGGGGCATTGCAACGTGCTGTTCAGAAAAGACCTCCAGCCCCTCGTACTCTTACAGATTTATGGACAGCCCGGCAGGATTCATTGTGTCAGTTCCCTCCAGGTCTACTTCAGACATTAGTCGAGTCCACGCCATGTCGTGTTACAGCACTTCTTCGTGCTCGCGGGGGCCCTACACGATATTAGACACATGTACCAGTTTCTTTGGCTCTTCAGTGTATTTCCACTGCAACTTTCATCACATAGCAAATACTTCTTTATGTCTAACTTGGAGGTGAAATACCAATTTTCATAAATTTAGTTTTAAAATTCTTTTAATGCAACGAAATATTTTCTTAAAAATTTGCATCCCCTATTGCACTCTCTTATGGTTTGAATTTCCAGAAACACTGAAAAACGTTTTTTTTTCATTTTTGATTGAGAAGTCAAATACCAATTACCCTAGATGTAGCCTTAAAAATCCTTTAAAAAGTGCGCGTCATATATCTTGGCGGCCGAGTTTAGGTTCGTTCTGCGCATCTGACGTCACAAAACACAGTCAGCCAATGAACAGAGAACGACGTTGCCAGATCTCGACAGCAGTGCAGAGCACGGACGAGTCTTCAGTTTTAGAAACGTTCAGTCATAAATAAAGCAATAGAACAAAAGCAATGTCTTGATAGCAGACTTTATTTTACAGAATTTTGGAAAAAGCATTCTTTATACCAATTGCTTCATATTCTATTAATTAATTAAACCAAACAAGCAATAAGACTCCTAATTCAGGCGATAGCAAGGAAAGGTGTTTGTTTCAATCTCACGAACTGCTTTTTCGCAATAAAGAACAGCGGTAATTGTTTATTTCCTATTGTACTTCGACGAAGCGTGAGTAATTCATAGTCATACCAACAGTGTTTATAAGTAGTTGCGTGAGCTGTTAGAGCCCTTATGGAGTTACACTGTTTGATGAGCTGAGGTAGCGGAATGGTTAAGGTGTTGGGCTGCCAAGGGAAAGGTTATGAGTTCACACCTTGTGCGGTGCGTAATATTTTCTTTATTTAAAAACAATATTAGAGTGCCTTACTTCACGAATTTTATTCGTTTGAATGAAATTTCTAGTGCTTTGCCTCTTCATTAACTTTTTCGCTGCTGCAGACACGTGCTCCCCGCATTCCGCGCTGTGCGCGATTTTGTCATCACTGCACTTCTCGCCTGTGCAGACACATGGTGTTCCCACTGCTTTGACACACTTATCATTCGATTTCACAAAAACTATTTGACCAAAAAATTTGATTTTTACACGTCTTCTTGCCTTATCCCCTCATAAACGACTTAATTTTGTTTTGATGTGCAGCATTAAATGTAGTAAACCACTGCACGAAATTTTGAAGAGTTTGCAGAGGTAAAAGTCCATAGCGTATACTTTCCGTAAGGGCCGGCCGCGGTGGTCTAGCGGTTCCAGACGCTCAGTCCGGAACCGCGCGACTGCTACGGTCGCAGGTTCGAATCCTGCCTCGGGCCTGGATGTGTGTGATGTCCTTAGGTTAGTTAGGTTTAAGTAGTTCTAAGTTCTAGGGGACTGATGACCACAGATGTTGAGTCCCATAATTCTCAGAGCCATTTGAACCATTTTGAACTTTCCGTATGGTCGATTTTAGTTGCCACAATGTTGAGAATGAAATGTGGACAAGATACCTAAATTTCATATAATATTTACTGTATAACAATATCTCATTTAATTTAAGTACGACATAGGTGTCGTATGTAATACTGAGAAATATTCCGTCTTTCGCGACTGTAATAAAAGTATTATTTACACACGGCGCCTTTGGCTTTATTTTAAAGCACTTCCATCGATGAAAGGTATGGCACATACACAATGGTATTCATGTTCTATTTCTTGTTTTTGTTCCACAGTCGCAGTTTTACCAATGGTATTGAAATATATCCCTCTTCTGCAACTGTAATAAGCGACTTATTTAGACCAGACGCTTTTCTCTCTTTTGAAGCATCATAAGAGGACTGTATTTTGTGTCCTCCATTGTCAAGTCACCTTTCGTAGTTTTGTGCTGCGGTAGCACAATATTCAACGTTTGTGTTGGCTCATCAGTGTTTTAGCAAATAAATGCTGTTTGTGTGTGCCACACACAAAATTATATTTGACATAGCTCTGAGCACTTCACTGACAGACGGTATATTCAAGTCCTAATGTTTTTGTAAGTCCACAGTTTTGTTTAATGTATTTTGTCTACTTCCTTTTGATTGATTGAAGTGCTTTAAAATAAAGCCAAACGTGCCCAGTGTAAGTAAAACTTTTGTTACAGTCGCGAAAGGTGGAATATTTCCCAATATTACATACGACGCTTATGTGGTACTTAAATTAAATGAAATATATAGGTATCTTGTCCACATTTCATTCTCAACATTGTGGCAACTAAAATCGACCATACGGAAAGTATACTCTATGGACTTTTACCTCTGCAAACTCTTCACAATTTCGTGCAAAGGTTTACTATATTTAATGCTGCATAATAACTGCGTTGAACATCGAAACAAAATTAAGTCCTTTATGGGGGAAGGTATCAGTCAAGAAGATAGGTAAAAATCTAATTTTTGAGCCAAATAGTTTTTGTGGAATCGAATGATAAAGAGTGTCAAAGCAGTCGGAACACAATGTGTCTGCACAGGCGAGCAGTGCAGTGACAAAATCGCCCACAGCGCGGAATGCAGGGAGCACGTCTTTGTAGCAGCGAAAGGGTTAATGCGGCCGTGGTGGCTTTACTTCATGAACTGCGCGCTCCCCCCTACACGTAAGCTTGCGAACTATGCTATACTATGGCGCTGCTTCTATTGGCGCGTGCGTCGTGTTCAACTGGCAACGCAGCAATCTCCAGCGTCTGGGCGAGCATGCGCGAGCCGCCAAGATAAAAGAATTGAACTATAGTAGTTCTTTAGCAATTATTTATTTTCATAAAAGTTTCACCCTCTGTTTTACCCCCTTAGTGGTTGAATTTCTAAAAATGCTGAAACACGTCTTTTTTTATTTTCTGACTGAGAAACCGAATACGAGTTTTCGTAGTTCTATCTTCAAAATTTCCTTAATATCGACCTACTTTCAAAAAAATTTTTCATCGCCTGTTTCTACCTTATTTGCAGTGGAATTTCAGACAACCCTTCTTAAACGATTCCCACAGTATAAGATCCACACTTTCTCCAAACTTCAAGTTACTGTTCTCAGCAATATGTGCTGGGCGATGGTGGGCCAGTCACGCAGTCACTCAGTCAGGACATTGCTTTTTTATGTGTAGAGTGTGTTATGTATGAGACGGAACTATGGGCCTCATGGAAAAAGGGTGACCCGGCTGAGTCACGCAATTTGACTCTTAGTCTGATCACAAGGGGTGGCCATTATAGCACGCGTTGATCAATTAGGCTGACGTGAGGATCAATGAACTGTACTTGACGGGATGTATCTGGAACAACTTAGGTGATTAGAAGCTAGTAGACAGGAATACAATAAAATACTTAGCTTTAATTCAGCATCAGCGATGAACGTCGATCTTGACTTTGTACAATAATATTTACAAGTGCATTTACAGACTGAACTGCGACTACTCCTTTACAATTCTGATTGCTTCACACATATAGATCAATTGTCAATGCATAAACTGTATGTGGCGCCTGGCTGGGTCGTAGCTACTGACTTAGCTGAAGGCTATGCTAACTAGCGTCTCTGCACATGGGATCTCAGAAGCTCTACCGAGTGAACCATTCCTACTAAAGTCGGCTGTAGAACTGGCCAGTGCGCCAGCTTGTCTCTTAAGACCAGCCGAGTGGCGGCGCTCGGTCTGCTAGCGTCGACAGTGGCGACTCGCGGGTTAGATGTGTACTGACGGACCGCGGCCGATTTGAAGCCTACAGCCTAGCAAGTGTGGTGCCTGGCGGTGACACCACAGAGTGCTTCAAAAGTAACTGTACATACTTCGTGGGTGTTGTCTGAAACTGCTTATTCCACAGTTAACCAGTAGCATACGGATCGCAAGTGCAACAAAAAATTAATTCTTCTCAGAAGGTAACGACACGAAGTGACCCGAAATTCAACGCAACTACGTACTGTAGGTTTACTCGAGGACATGTTCAAAATTATGTCCATGTGGGCGAAGACAGTGACGTGCTCGATTTGTTTCCGACTCCGTTCATCTCGTTCAGGACAGTTGCGCAGCCATTTTCAGTTCGTTGCTGCAGTTTGCACTACGTGCTCAACTGCGTCACCGTGCACGAGCTCCTCGGGACGGCCCCAGAGGTGGTAGTCGAGGGCCGAGCAACTGGTCCCGCACGATCTGTCCACTAATCGGGATGAGCGACACTGAACCAGCGGCCTTGCCGCAGTGGTAACACCGCTTCCCGTCAGATCTCCGAAATTAAGCGCTGTCGGGCTGGGATCGCACCCGGATGGGTGACCGTCCGCCCTGCCCGGCGCTGTCGGCAAGCGGGGTGCACTCAGCCCTTGTGAGGCAAACTGAGGAGCTACTTGACTGAGAAGTAGCGGCTCCGGTCTCGGAAACTGACATACGGCCGGGAGAGCGGTGTGCTGACCGCGTGCTCCTCCCCACCACCTTACCCCCCCCCCCCCCCCCCCCGCCCCACAATATCCGTATCCAGTGATGCCTGAGGTTGGAGGATGACACGGCGGGCGGGCAGTACCGCTTGGCCTTCACGGCCTGTCTGGGTGGAGTTTAGTTTCTTAGTTTTATGGATACTCTCTTGGCTGCCGACTGAAATATGCAGGGGCACATCAGTCGATATGCAGGCGAAGACGATGCGCCTGAAGCCATGTCTACCGCAAATGATGTTACGCGTCTTTAATCCGAAATAAAGCAGTTTCACACAAAAATTTATTTAACATTTTACTCTTATTTTGATGCATACATTACACCCACGAATTGTGTACAGCTGCTTCTGAATTACCCATATATGTAGTGTGCTCTAATCGCGTTACCAACGTGCTTCCAAATGGTTGTAACACGGTGCGTTACCGGACTTGAATTCCCATTCGAAATACCACACACACACACTAAAAAAAGTTTTGCATCGCCTGGGTTCCGAGAGTTCCGGAACCTGTACAGAAAATTGGAATAGAGATCAACATAAACATCATTTCCGCCCTTTTTATTGCTCATGAAAACAACACATTGCACCTTCAGAGGTGGTGAACACACCGGTACACAGCGGTAGCTCTAATACCGAGTAGCCCGTCCTCTTACATTGATGCATGCCTGTAGTCGTCGTGCCATAGTATCCACCAGTTCATCAAGGCACTGTTGATCCAGATTATCCCACTCCTCAACGGCGATTCGGCGTAGATCTGTCAAAGTGGTCACGTCGTCCAGAAACAGCCCTTTTCAATCTATCCCAGGCAATTTCGACAGGGTTCATGTCTGGAGAATATGCTGGCCACTCTAGACGAGCGATGCGTTACACTGGAGGAATTTATTCACAAGATGTGCACGATGGAGGCGCGAATTGTCGTCCATGATGACGAATGCGTCGCCAGTATGCTGCCGATATGGTTGCACTGTCGGTCGGAGGATGATATTCACGTATCGTACAGCCGTTACGGTGCCTTCCATGATTACCAGCGGTATACGTCGGCCCCACATAGTGGCACCCCAAAATAGTAGGAGACTTCCATCTTGGCCACAAAGTGTACAGGAAACCAACCAATACGGACAGGTACCTTCATGCCTCCTCCCACCATCACCCCACGCAGAAGAAGTCCGCCCTGCACACGCTAACGAAGAGAGCGTACAGGATAAGCGACGAAGAACATCTGAAGACAGAACTTGAACGCCTCAGGTCCATTTTCGGAACTAATGACTATGGGAAGCAGATGATAGACAGCACCATGTCGACAAGGGAGAAGACTAATAGGAAAGAGGAGAAGGAGGCACAGAGCATTGCTGTGTTACCATATGTACAAGGGGTCACCGAACGTATTGGCAAAATTCTACGAAAAGCCGACATCAAACCAATTTTCCGAAGCAGAAACAAAATATCAGACATGCTCGGTTCTGCCAAGGATGCAGCTGACAAACTACACACAGCTGGCGTGTATGAAATTGGTTGTGGATTAGTCTACATAGGTGAGACGGGACGTCCGATTAGCACAAGGCTCTCGGAACATGAAAGATATATCCGCCTGAAACAACACACTAAGTCAGCAGTGGCGGAACACCGAGACGAGTGCGGGAAACCAATATTTTTTCAAGAAGCCCGCGTCCTGGCGAAACAGCCTCTCACTTTCAAAAGAAAGATTAGAGAGGCGATAGAAATAGCCAAAAGACCCGCCAACATGAATAGAGAGGACGGGTACAAGCTTCCGAGGTCTTGGCTGCCTGCAATAGCAGGGCTACGGAACGGCGGCAGAGCCGTGGCGGCCCATGCAGACACGCGGAGAGCCGCAGTAGTGGTCGCGAGCACACAAAGCAATGGCACGCCGCAGCCGGCTTCTGGACAGCATGGAAACAGTGTGACGTCACAGCCATCACCTGTTCGCTATTCGTCCGTCTCCTCCAATGGGGTGGATTAATATAAAGACCAATAGAAAACAGCTATTTCAGCCAATGACAGATAATAAAGGAAACACCAATAAAGCATACCTTTCACCCCTCCTCCTCCTCCTTTTACAGCCAATCAAGTAACGACACGGTTTCCTCGTGCAGCTATTTAAGGAACCAAGTGTGTTCATTTAGCAGTTAACGTAAGGCCCTGATGAAGGCTAGCTGCAACGCTGGCCGAAACGTTGGCGCATTTTAAAATTATGACGATGCGGTCTGATACCCTGAAGAATTTTATTGAAGAAGACAACGGCCGCGGAAGCCTACGCTTACACTTCCATCTTGCTTTATTCGCTGAACAGTGTACCTAAGGCGTTCAGCCTGACCGGGTTGTCTCCTAACACGTCTCCGACGATTGTCAGGTTGAAGGCATATGCGACATCGGTGAAGAGAACGTAATGCCAATTTTGAGCAGTCCATTCAGCATGTTGTTGGGCATATGCGACATCGGTGAAGAGAACGTAATGCCAATTTTCAGCAGTCCATTCAGCATGTTGTTGGGCCCTTCTGTACCGCGCTGTATGGTGTCGTGGTTGCAAAGAGGGACCTCGCCGTGGATGTCGCGAATGAAGCTGAGCATCATGCAGCCTATTGTGCACGCGGCGCCCTGTGGCTGCACGAAGAGCATTACTCGTGGCGGCTTTGCTGTCAGGCTTCCTCTGATCCGTAATCCGTAGGTAGCGGTCATGCACTGCAGTAGTAGCCCTAGGGATGCCTTTGCGAGGCATGTCATGGACAGTTACTGTCTCTCTGTATCTCCTCTATGTTGGAACAACATCGTTTTGGTTCATTCCATGACGCCTGGACACTTACCTTGCTGAGAGCCCTAAAGTAACAATACACACGCGATCGAACCGAGGTACTGACTGTCTAGACATGGTTGAACTACAGACAATACGAGCCGAGTACCTCCTTCCTGGTGGAATGACTGGAACTGATCAGCTGTCGGACCCGCTCTGTCTAGTAGGGGCCGCTCGTGCATGGTTGCTTACATCTTTGGGCGCGTTTAGTGACATCTCTGAACAGATAAAGCGGCTGTGTCTGTGATACAATATCCAAAGACAACGTGTATCTTCAGGAGTTCTGGGAACTGTGGTGATGTAAAACTTTTTTGGATGTGTGTATCTACTCAGGCCCCTGTACAAGTTTGTAAGGGAAGTTTTAGAGCACCCTGCATAGCACTGCCGGTTATGTATGGGAATTGCATGACCTACAGACGTCTTGTGCTTGAACCTGTGGTGTAACCGCCAGACACCACACTTGCTAGGTGGTAGCTTTAAATCGGCCGCGGTCCATTAGTACGTGTCAGACCGGCGTGTCGCCACTTTCAGTGATAGCAGACCGAGCGCCACCACAGGACAGGTCTAGAGAGACTGACTAGCACTCGCCCCAGTTGTACGGTCGACGTAGCTAGCGATGCACACTGACGAAGCCTCGCTCATTTGCAGAGCAGATAGTTAGAATAGCCTTCAGCTAAGTCAATGGCTACGACCTAGCAAGGCGCCATTAGTAACATTGCATGTATCTAAAGAGTCTCACTTGTATCGCCACAATCTCCAGATGTACCAAAAGGATGGATTAAAGTTAAGTATTCCAGAAGCTACGTACTTTTCTTTATAGCATTCATTACGTAACCTGTTTCAGACCTCACGCCATCCTGCTTTAGCTTAGCGCGTGCCTTTCGGCTTCCTCTCATTGTGTCTAGGCTGTCTTGTCTAGACACAACATTTTTTGGCGACGAGGATGGGATCCAAAAAATGTTGTGTCCAGACAAGACAGCCTAGACACAATGAGAGGAAGCCGAAAGGCACGCGCTAAGCTAAAGCAGGATGGCGTGAGGTCTGAAACAGGATACGTAATGAATGCTATAAAGAAAAGTACGTAGCTTCTGGAATACTTAACTTTAATCCATCCTTTTGATACATCTGGAGATTGTGGCGATACAAGTGAGACTCTTTAGATACATGCAATGTTACTAATGGCGCCTTGCTAGGTCGTAGCCATTGACTTATCTGAAGGCTATTCTAACTATCTGCTCTGCAAATGAGCGAGACTTCGTCAGTGTGCATCGCTAGCTACGTCGTCCGTACAACTGGGGCGAGTGCTATTCCGTATCTCGAGACCTGCCTTGTGGTGGCGCTCGGTCTGCGATCCCTGACAGTGGCGACACGCGGGTCCGACATGTACTAATGGACCGCGGCCGATTTAAAGCTACCACCTAGCAAGTGTGGTGTCTGGCGGTGACACCACAGAACCCTATTAAGAGCTTATCAAATACACGCCACGCAGGATTGCTGCTACGTTGCTTCCCAAAGGTGGACCATCGTGCTGTTAGGTTAGTGGTCATAATGTTTCGGCCCAGTAGTGTATGTCTGGAGATACGGGGCATTCAGTTGGGCTACCTGTGTGCTGACACTGCAAGCGGCGCCCCGTACGGTCAGCCACCACGACCCGTGTGGTGAAGCGTGGCTGGAAAGCTTGAGATGCGTGCCACCTCCTTCCATTTTCCTGCTAACTGCAGGAGTCTCGCGTTCCACAGGTTGCTTCAGGAGGAAACACGATGAAACCCTCCATATAGTGTGTGTCCAATTGGCGAACACATTTGGGTGTGGATGAACTGTGCTCCTAAAATGTGACTGCCATTTGCAGTCTGTTGCAATAGGACCCTTGTTTGCGTCGTTCACACTCCACTGAATGCCTGACTTTTTCTCATATCAGGTAAATGTGAAAGCCATACGAATGTAACAGCTCAGCTTGCCTATGAGACTGTTACAAATGAGTGCTGACCGTTCTCTGCACAAGTTAATTATCCAATATCTCAAGATTCAATTGTTTCCAGACATAAGCTTCTAACATTATTTTGCAATACTGACCAGGACTGTCTGCTGGGAAAGCTTGAGATACTTATTTTTAAAGACTGTCAATATCTTAGTGTTTTTTTTTTTTCGGTTGACAGGCTGTTTGCGTAATGACCATGTAGGGTCAGGGCCTTCTTCGCCAAATACTAGGCTAGTCAGTAGAGCGACATTGGGAATTCCAACCTGGAATATTTCAGTTTGAGACAATACGAGGTGCGGCTAGAAAAAAACCGGACTGATGCAGGAAAAAACATTTATTTACAATTATTTACAATTTCATGTTATCTCCTTCAATGTACTCTCCTCCTCGGTCTCTACACCGCTCCATACGAATTTTCCACTGTTCATAGCAATGCTGCAGATCATTTTCGGTAAGTCCATACATTACTTCCGTCGCTTTTTCTTTCACTGCTTCAACAGTCTCAAATCTAGTTCCTTTCAAAGCTGATTTGACTTTAGGGAAAAGAAAAAAGTCACAGGGGGCCAAATCAGGTGTGTAGGGTGGATGATCTAAGATGGGAATGTTGTGTTTTGCCAAAAACGTCTTCACTGACAACGCACTGTGAGCTGGGGCATTGTCTTGGTGAAGGATCCATGACTTTTTTCTCCACAAATCGTTCCGTTTTCTCCGTACTCGCTCACGTAGGGTAGCCAGGGCGCTAATGTAGTAATGCTGATTCACTGTTTGTCCCTCTGGTACCCAATCAATGTGCACAATCCCTTTGATGTCAAAAAAAAAAAAACAATCATCATTGCCTTGAATTTCGATTTTGACATTCGTGCTTTTTTTTGTCGTGGAGAACCAGGAGTTTTCCAATGCATCGATTGGCGTTTAGTTTCGGGATCGTAAGTAAAAAACCACGATTCATCGCAAGCAATAACATTTTGTAAGAAGGTGGGATCACTTTCAATGTTTTCCAGGATGTCAGAACAAATCATTCTTCGGCGTTCCTTCTGTTCAATTGTGAGACACTTTGGAACCATTTTTGAAGACACTTTGTTCATGTTGAAACTTTCATGAAGAATCTGCCTATCACTTTCCTTGTCAACTCCTGTTAACTCAGACACTGCTCTGATTGTTAAACGGCGATCTTGTCGAACAAGTTTACCGATTTTTTCAATGTTTGCATCAGTTTTTGCTGACAATGGTCTGCCAGTGCGAGTGTCATCACTGGTGTCTTCGCGGCCATCTTTAAATCGTTTAAACCACTCAAACACTTGTGTTCGCGATAAACAATCATCGCCGTACACTGGTTGTAATATTACAAACGTTTCACTTGCAGATTTTCCTAGTTTGAAGCAAAATTTGATGTTAACACGCTGTTCTTTCTGTACACTCAACAGTTTCCGACGCACAGACAAAATGTCAACTACTTAAAACAGACGCCACGGGCAGACTGAGTGCAGGAGGCAGATGAAACTCGAGCAGTAGGCGGAGCGAGAGTCACGTGACAGGCCACGCGACTTTCAGTCTTATTGCATTCGTTTTATTGTTTCACCAGTACTAGTCCGGTTTTTTTCTAGCCACACCTCGTATGCCCCACTCACAAAATTACGAGCGTAAGACAATTATTATCGGCAATTTAGTTATATTTATAACGCTGATTCGCGGACAGCTACCAATCGTTGACGACATGGACATCCACGAATAGCCTGTTTCCTTCCATCTTCCCTTACGTCATGACTAGCCAGTCATATTAGAGCGCCAAATAAAAGTTTTACAACAGTGACATGAGACATCGATAGTCTGTAATAAACAGAAGCACTTATCCCCATGCAAAACCAATTGTGCTCTGAGGAAGGCCGTTTCAATTCGGCCGGAACGTTTGTTTTAGTTTATTATTGTTGTTAGTTTTTAGCAATGACGTGGCAATACCCAGAAGACTTTTAATCGCTATAATCACTAGTTATATTTCTGTTTATTTTGGTAATACTGTCGTTATGCGTTGATGACACATGCTTTGTTCGTTTGTTGTTATATCTTTGCAATTTTCAAGCTGCTAGGTTAGTTTCGCTATCGCTGCCGTGCTGTTAATCATGGCTGCTCCGCTGCCTATTTGCGCCAAAGAAGAGCAACGTTCAGTGATCCCTTTTTTGTAGTCGGAAGGCGTATCAGGGGCCCAAATTCATCGAAGACTTTCGGTACGGTACGGGAACAGTGTTCTGCCACAACGGGGTGTCTACGAATGGACTGAAAAATTGTCGCACAAGTGATATGCATGAAGGAGCCGGACGACCGTTTTCCGCCACTAACAAAGAAGCCATTGAACGTTCACGTGAAATGATTCTCTTAGACAGACAATTAACTATTGACAAAGTGGCACATCGTCTGCAAATTAGTCACCGTTCTGCCTACGAAATCATCCAAAAAAGACTTGGGTTTCATAAAGTTTGTGCAAGATGGATCCCAAAACAACTCACACACTTGCATAACGAAACGCGGTTGGACATCTGTAAAAACATTTGGATCTCTATGGTAACGAAGAGGACAACTTAGACAGGATCATTACTGGTGACGAAACATGGATGCATCATTACGAGCCGGAGGGTAAACGGCATAGTATGGGATGGAAACATCCAAATTCGCCGTGCAGGAAATAGTTAAAGACCCAACCGTCCGCAGGAAAACTGATGCTTATGGTTTTTTGGGACGCACAAGGTCCAGTACTGGAACATTATGAGGAAAGGGGCACAACACTAAACAGTGTACGTTACAGTGAGATGCTTACTGCCAGGCTAAAGCCTGCAGTTCGAAGCAAACGTGGAGGACTGCTGTCAAAAGGTGTTGTGTTGTTGTACAACAATGCCCGTCCGCATACTGCTGCCCACACTGCTGAAACGCTCCACAAACTCAGATTTGAAGTATTGGATCATCCTCCATATAGTCCCGATCCTGCCCACTTCTATCACTTGTTTGGTCCACTCAAACAGGCATTAAGGGGCTGTCGATTTGCCTCGAACGAAGCAGTGAAAGAAGCGGTGCATTCCTGGCTCGCAGCTCAACCGAAAACCTTCTTTTATGAGGGCATCAGGAAGTTTGTACAACGATGGACCAAGTGCTTTGAAACGCAAGGAGACTACACTCCTGGAAATTGAAATAAGAACACCGTGAATTCATTGTCCCAGGAAGGGGAAACTTTATTGACACATTCCTGGGGTCAGATACATCACATGATCACACTGACAGAACCACAGGCACATAGGCAACAGAGCAAGCACAATGTCGGCACTAGTACAGTGTATATCCACCTTTCGCAGCAATGCAGGCTGCTATTCTCCCATGGAGACGATCGTAGAGATGCTGGATGTAGTCCTGTGGAACGGCTTGCCATGACATTTCCACCTGGCGTCTCAGTTGGACCAGCGTTCGTGCTGGACGTGCAGACCGCGTGAGACGACGCTTCATCCAGTCCCAAACATCCTCAATGGGAGTCAGATCCGGAGATCTTGCTGGCCAGGGTAGTTGACTTACACCTTCTAGAGCACGTTGGGTGGCACGGGATACATGCGGACGTGCATTGTCCTGTTGGAACAGCAAGTTCCCTTGCCGGTCTAGGAATGGTAGAACGATGGGTTCGATGACGGTTTGGATGTACCGTGCACTATTCAGTGTCCCCTCGACGATCACCAGTGGTGTACGGCCAGTGTAGGAGATCGCTCCCCACACCATGATGCCGGGTGTTGGCCCTGTGTGCCTCGGTCGTATGCAGTCCTGATTGTGGCGCTCACCTGCACGGCGCCAAACACGCATACGACCATCATTGGCACCAAGGCAGAAGCGACTCTCATCGCTGAAGACGACACGTCTCCATTCGTCCCTCCATTCACGCCTGTCGCGACACCACTGGAGGCGGGCTGCACGATGTTGGGGCGTGAGCGGAAGACGGCCTAACGGTGTGCGGGACCGTAGCCCAGCTTCATGGAGAAGGTTGCGAATGGTCCTCGCCGATACCCCAGGAGCAACAGTGTCCCTAATTTGCTGGGAAGTGGCGGTGCGGTCCCCTACGGCACTGCGTAGGATCCTACGGTCTTGGCATGCATCCGTGCGTCGCTGCGGTCCGGTCCCAGGTCGACGGGCACGTGCACCTTCCGCCGACCACTGGCGACAACATCGATGTACTGTGGAGACCTCACGCCCCACGTGTTGAGCAATTCGGCGGTACGTCCAACCGGCCTCCCGCATGCCCACTATACGCCCTCGCTCAAAGTCCGTCAACTGCACATACGGTTCACGTCCACACTGTCGCGGCATGCTACCAGTGTTAAAGACTGCGATGGAGCTCCGTATGCCACGGCAAACTGGCTGACACTGACGGCGGCGGTGCACAAATGCTGGGCAGCTAGCGCCATTCGACGGCCAACACCGCGGTTCCTGGTGTGTCCGCTGTGCCGTGCGTGTGATCATTGCTTGTACAGCCCTCTCGCAGTGTCCGGAGCAAGTATGGTGGGTCTGACACACCGGTGTCAATGTGTTCTTTTTTCCATTTCCAGGAGTGTATGTCAGAAAATGATGTTCTTGTAAGTTTTCTATTTGATTACAACAAAATTTTATTACTACTTTGCGAATAATAATTGACTTGCCCACGTAAAAGCTCAGTGAATGCGATAATGTACAAGGGTAATCCCAAAAGTAAGGTCTCCTATTTTTTATAAGTACATAGACCTGCTTATTTCTACAATGGTTTACAGCTTGAACATTTAGCTATTTCTCGACATAATCACCATTTCCGTCGATGAATTTTTGTAGACGCTGGGGCAGTTTTAGTATGCCCATGTCATACCAGCTCGCCGCCATGCTGTTCAGAAAGTTATAAATCTCTTCTTTCAACTCGTCGTCGGAGCTGAATCGCTGGGACCACAATTAACGCTAACAGGTACTGTGAGATTCTGAAAATACTCAAACGGGCAATTCAGAATCGGAGAAGAGGAATGTTGAGCGAGGGCGTACACATTCTCCATGACATCGCTCGCCCACACATCTATCGGCAAACCGTTGCTCCCCTGCAACAGTTTCAGTGGAACATTCTCACTCAATCACCCACTCTATAGTCCTGACTTGGCGCTCAGTGACTTTCACCTGTTCCCTATGTTAAAAGATTTGGCCGGAAGGCGATTCAGCTTCGACGACGAGATGAAAGAAGAGGTTCATAACTTTCTGAACAGCTGGTATGACATGGCACACTAGAACTACCACGGCGTCTACAAAAATACATCGACGGAAATGGTGATTATGTCGAAAACTGGATAAATGTTTAAGCTGTAAACTGACGGAAACCATTGTAAAAATAAACTAGTCTATGTACTTATAAAAAATAGGAGACCTTCTGCACTACATCTACTTCCACACATAATGATGTGTGGCGGGGTACCACCTCACTGAGCCTTCCCACTCTGGGAAGAATAATTGTCGTCTCTGTATAGGCTTTCTCCTGGTGGTCATGAAGCGAGACGTTTGGTGGGGGAGGAGTAATATGTTGTCCGACTCTTCCAGTAAAGTGCTCTCTCGAAACCTTACTTTTGGGATTACCCTCGTATGTGTCTGTATGCGAGTGTCTCTGGGAGGGGGGAGGGGGGGGGGGGAAGCCGTCAGTCTCCTTATGCAGAGTGAAGTCAATATCTGGCCAGTCTTGTGGGATGTACTCACGTCGATTGATCACTGTGCACGGCAACTGACGTTTTACATTTCATGTCGGTTGATTTAGACACTGGAAGTTTAGAGGGACCTCAGTGTAACGAGATGTTGTTGTTGTGTTGTTTTGTATGGCAGGCCGCGTGCTGGGTGGACACGTGCGGGCAGTCTTCACGCTGATCACATTCATCTTCGTGGCGTGCGTCACGTACACCGTGACCAGCTTCCGGGAGATACCGCTGGACGTGCTGGAGGCGGACGAGGCTCGTCAGCAGCTGCACAGCCAACAGGTGAGTCCAGCTGCTGGAGGAAGAACACCGGCACACCAGCTCTGAGAGCAGACACTCCAGTGGCTAGCTATATCTCCAAAGGACCATCTAAGATCAGGGTCCTTTAGGTTCCATAAAGAGGCAGTTCGATTTCCGTAAGGTGGGTGTTTATCGTGTTCATTGCAGTTGTGGAAAGTCATATATTGGTCATACTACGAGGATTGTGGAGGACCGGCGTACTGAGCGTAGCCGTCTCATATACCGACAACAGCTGAGCAAAGTCAACGTTGCAGAACGTTGTCTTGTCACCGGTCATCCTAGGAGATATAGCAATGCGGAATTCTGGCATACACTCTTGGCTGTTTGAATAGTTTTATGAAGGAGGTCATTCTACATCTACATCTACATCATACTCCGCAAGCCATCTAATGGTGTGTGGTGGAGGGCACTTTCGGTACCACTATCTGATCCCTCCAACCTTGTTCCAGTCATGAATAGTGCGTGGGAAGAATGAGTGTCAGTAAACCTCTGTATTGGCTCTAATTTCTCGAATTTTCTCCTCGTGGTCAATACGCGAGATGTATACGGGAGGAAGTAATATGTTGTCTGACTCCTCCTGAAAAGCTCTGTCCCGAAGTTTCAATAGTAAATCTCTGCGTGATGCATGGCGCCTCTCTTGTAACGTCTGCCAGTGGAGTTTGTTCAGCAACTCCATAATGCTCTCTCGCCATCTAAACGATCCCGTGACGAAACGCGCCGCTCTTCGTTGGATCGTCTCTATCCCCTCTATCAGTCCTGTATGATAGGGATCCCAGATAGATGAATAATACTCAAGAATCGGGCGAACAAACACCTTATAAGCCACTTCTTTCGTTGGTAAGTTACATTTCCTTAAGATTCTTCTGATGAATCTGAGGCTGGTGTCTGCTTTTCCCACTATCTGTTTTATGTGGTCATTCCATTTAAGGTCGCTCTGGATAGTTACGCCTAGATATTTTACGGCAGATGCTGTATCCAGCTGTTTGTCATCAATAGTGTAGCTGTACATTGATATTAAATTAACCAGTAACCTTCTTCTTCTTGCGTTACGGCCTCTGTAGGAACACAAGTAGCCCCTTCGTGAACTGCATTTTCCTCTTCTTCGCCCACAACCTTTCTTCTCTCCCGCTCTTCTTCCGAGATCTTCAGTGCCCTTTTCTCCTGTCGGCTCCACTGGTGACACTCTAATCTTCTCCTGTATTCTTCTCTGTCGTTGATCTCCGGCATATTGGTCGGTGTATATTTGTTCCTCCAATTTTCCTTTCCTTCGACCTTGATCTCAAATTCCAACCAATCCTTCCGAAGTTCCACAATCCACTTGGTTCCTGTCTTTCCCCTTGTCCTCCCTGTTGTTTCTGACATTCTCTTTGTCATTCTGTCCATACTCATCCCAACTACATGTCCGGCAAATCTTGCCCTTTTGAGTCTGATTTCCCCGGATATTGTTCTCATGTTCCTGTACAATTCTTCCCTATGTCTTCACATCCACATCTCTCCACCTCTTTTGGGACCGAGTATTTTACTCAGTATTTTTCTCTCTTCTTTCTCTAGTTGTTCTGCCCCCATTTCTTCCTAGTGTCATCGTCTCAGCAGCATATAATACTGCACTTCTCATCGTTGCCTTGTAGTGGCTTATCTTTGCCTCTTTGGATATATTCTTTCTTTTGTATATCTCTTTCGTAATGCAGAAGGCTGACCTCATCTCTTTATCCTCTCTGTTATTCCCTCCTTGCTCCTGTTCCTTCCTGTTATAAATTCTCCCAGATATTTAAATTTGTCCACCATTTGCACAGTGCCTTTCGGTGTTTCCCAGTCCGCAGTGGTACTTAATGTCTTTGTCTTGTTATAGGCGATCCTCAGTCCCACCTTTCTGGCTACCTTACATAAGTTGTCGAGTTGTGTCTTTCCGTCTTCTTCCATCTCACTTACTATTGCTATGTCGTCTGCAAAGGCTAGGCAGTCCACTTGAGCTCTGTTGTCATTTGTCCCCCACATGGGTCTTTGGTATTCCCATTTCCTCGTTTACTGCTCTGCGCTGCTTGATCACTTCATCCAGTGCTATACTGAACAACAATGGTGGCAATCTACCTCCCTGTTTAACACCAGTCTTGATCTCAAATTCTACTGACAATACTCGTCTGAATCTCACCCTTGCTTTTGTGTCTGTCAGAATTAGTTTTATGAGTTCTTGTGTAGTTCCATCAAGTCCTCTGTTTTTCAGGATCCTGACAAGAGACTGTCTGTCTATGGAGTCATATGCCTTTGTGAAGTCCACAAAGGTTATTACTGTCTTTTTTGTTTTTTAAGGCTCTGTGTTCTATCAGTTGCTTCAGGATAAATATCTGTTCTATACAACCTCTTCCCTTCGTGAATCCCGCTAGGAGTCGCCAACTGTTCTTCTACTCTCTTGAGCAATAGTTTTGACAGCACCTTGTATCCGACCTCTAGTAGCGATATTCCTCTGTAGTTGTTTGCATCTCTCTTGTCCCCCTTTTTATGTATTGGTACTACAATTGCAAGTAACCTTATAAATAGAGATGGTGGTTTTTGTTTAAATTCTGAATGCAGTCCAGCTCTCTTCTTTGTCAAAGAACAGAGGGACAGAGTTAATGCTGCTTCACCTTTTGACTATTAATTTCACTATTGGTAAGGTCTGACATCGGTCATGTTTAGTTTGTGATGGCGGTAGTGTTTACAGCGTGTTATTGTGTATGTGTGTTGTCTTTCCATAGTTTCTGTGCAGATCGAGGTTTTAAATTCCCTTGCACAGCACTTACTTGCTGCAGTTATGCCTTGAAAATGGCAGGATATGCTGCTGTCGTAAAACATCGGTGGTTGTCAGTGACGTCACCCGGCTGCATTCCCGCAAGTTGTTTGAATATTTGTCACTCGTTTCACGAGGTCAATCGTGTGCTCAGCGTGTGAACGTGATACAGTGTGTGTCGTCGCCCAGTTGACTTTATCCCTTATCGTGCAACATTGCAATTTGCTTATGCTGCACTGTTTGACTGTCCCGCAATAAAGTAACATCACATCTAAAATTTGACAGATGTCAGCTCAACGTAGGACCAGTTAGTGGTAAATACGTAGCACTGCCGGTCATCCTTTTGGATTTCTGCAACATTATTCTATGTCTTACTGCAGCCTACTATCATGAAGTATATCCCACCTAAACTCATAAAATTCCTATAAAAAACGCAATCAGGCGCGGTGTATCAATTTGATACTTGATATTCAGACAACTGTAAGAGAAGACTACACGCTCCAAAAAGAATATAAGTGCATTTTATATTCTAAATTAGCTTTCTATTACTTACTAGGTTATGTTCATAATCAAAGAAATTACCTGTTGAAATGACACAGGAACGGGCGCAGTGTATCAAACAGAGCAGACGCGTTGATACTGAAGCACACAACAATGGAAGCTACTAGCGAGAAGGCGTCAGTGCTGCCAATTGCTGACATATAATTTACAGCAAATATCGACGTGTATTTATTTGAACAGCTCCCCCAACAGAATTCACAGCAGTGCGCTAAGAACATACTGAACGTTCATCAGCTGTGGGGCACACGTGATGTAGGTGTGCAGAACAAGCCTATACTCAGCCACCATCGTCGGTGACCTTCTGCTACTACAGTGGGTTCCACGAGTGTGTCGGTAACATTGTACCGCTCTGCCGTCTTGTACCACATTCCATAATTGTGTGTTGTCGCGTGTTGCAGAACCAGCAGGGGAAGCCGGACAGCGCCGAGTACACAAAGATATCCACGGAGGCGTCGGTGAATGGCTACGGATACGGCAGCGTGTCGCCGGACTACGCTAACCAGGTTAGTTTTCTTTATTCTCTTTTTTTTATTTTTGAGGAGTGGCTGTATGCAGCCACATGGTTTACTTAAATGGAAAAGAAAGAAAAAAGAGAAACCACATTTTTCTAACATGTGTGGGAATTAGATGTACATCCTAATCTCCTTCTCTCTCCTGCCTCTGTCCATCTCCACCTCTGCCTTTCCTTGTCCATCTCCTCCTTCTGCCTCTCTCTGTTCATCTTCTCCTCTCCCCTCTCTCTCCAACTTCTCCTCCCCTCTCTCTGTATCTTCTCCTTTCCCTCTCTCTCCGTAATCTCCTCCTCCTCTCTTTCCATCTTCTCCACGCTTTCCACTTTCCATATTCTCCTCTTCCTCTCTCTCCATTTTCTCCTCCCCTCTCTCTCCATCTTCTCCTCCTCCTCTCTCCATCTTCTCTTCCCTTATATCTTCTCCTCCCCCTCTCTATCCATCTTTTTCTCCCCCTCTCTCCTTCTCCTCCCCGTCTCTATCTTTGCCTCATCCCCCTCTATCCATCTTATAATCCTCCTCTCTCTCCACCTTCTCCTCCTTTCTCTCTGCCCATCTCCTCCTTATACATCCATTTCGTCCCATCCTTCTAGTGATCTCCTCTTCCCTCCCCCTCTCTGACCTTGAGCCTTGTTTATTGTTATTGCAAATTCAGATTCTGTAGTAGCATTTTAATCATAAACCAATAAGCCATAAATACAACTTTCCTGTTTCACTATTGCACATTTTATATATATACTAATATATTAGAAAATATACAGGCTATAGCTGTCTGAACGTTTATTATGGTAACGTATAAAAATTTGAAGTAAATCGGAAATGTACATTTAGAGATTTTTGATAACCATGCTTTTCATCTATATATATATATATATATATATATATATATATATATATATATATATATATATATATATATCAAAGAACTGGGTATCTAAAAACGCACCCGTATTACAATTCAACGTTACGTCAAAAATTTCAAAGCAGTCAGTGGTGGAAATAAGCGTTTGGCGTCATTGGCCAGGAGGCCCCTTTCGGGGCAGGTCCGGCCACCTTGGTGCACGTCTCATTACATTCGACCCCACATTTGGAAACCTGCGCGCCGGATGGGGATGAAATGATGATGAAGACAACACCCAGTCTGTGAGCAGAGAAAATCTGCGATCCAGCTGGGAATCGAACCCGGGCCCGTAGTACGGCAATCCCTCATGCTGACCACTCAGCTATCGGGGCAGGCAGTCAGTGATAAACCTACGGAAATTAACGATTTTAATCACACGAACATTTTCATTTTTATGTATAGACATCAGTTTACTAGACCCGATTTCCAATTCCTCGTGACAGCCAGTAGAAACTAATCTTACTGTGTACACCAGGTCCGCATTTACTTGTGGGCTAACTATGCCGCATGGCTAAGTGCCCAGTCACCCACTCTTTTTGTAACACCCCACCTGTCACTTAGCTGGTTTTGGCATGTGTTCACCCCAACTAATTGACTAACAGATCAACAGAGAGTGCAAAACTGCAGCAATATCGGATAACGCAAAAAAGTAATATGGCCCTGTGACTCCTGATTGAACTGCGGTGGCAGTGTTGACACTAATTTATTCAGAATTGATCACTTTTAATTAAAAAGGGGTGCACATTGATGCTATATTCAGCTGTTGAACACAGATGCAAATGTTGAACATAAAATTAATTAAGAAAGTGACTTGAGATTTCAACTACTTGATTGAAAACAGATACAGTCGATTAGCACAAATTTATTTTAACTCCCGACCTTCAATCATCACATTACAAGACTCTCCTATCAGGCAGTGGTAATAAATTGCGTTTGCGTGGAGTAAAGCACGGTAACTCAAAAGTAATTCTTATCGACTGACCCAGGTGTAATGCGAAGTGCGAGAAGAATTCTACAATACACGGCCCATGCTTCCTCGTGGAAACTTTGCCGACATGAACCAACAAATTAATCAGTGGCCAGAGCCGGTGCAATATCACCGAATACAGCATGGCAGAGCGGCATCGTTGTGTGGACGTCGGCGGACCTTATGGTGCTGCAAGGCTGCGCTTGTCTATTCACTCCTAGCTATCTTGCTCAGTACCAAGCTCAATCATTCCATTTACTAAGTCCTAAACTGCAGAGATGCTCACTCTTTCTCAGGCAAGCTGAGTAAAGAACACCACGTCCGCACTCTAGGCAAGCTGGGAACGGAAGACCTCTACTGAGACTTCTGCCAGTCTGCTCTTTGCCTCGGTTTCCCCTCCAGTAAAATCACTTACGCCAATTGCAGTGCAAGTCGCGTTAATTATGCGTCGCTTCCCAGTGCCGACCAATGCCTGCTCTGGGAAGTGAGCAAATTCCCACAAAATTTCCCTTCCTCTCAACTTCTTCTATTTAGCTCCCCCCAGACCACCCATAAAGGTTAGCGTCTGCACAAACACCAAGTTTTCCAGAATTCTGACTCCCAGGAGAGTACTTCAAATTCCTTGGTCCTACGTTCCCATCGGAGGCCGGCGTATTTCATGCTGTCGTTCTTCACCTTATTTACTTCAGGCTCTGCGGACCGTGAATTCACCGTGAAGTAGCTATAGTCACGAACACGCATATTTTGACCTCTGTTAACTGATCCACCGTAGCTTTGCGTGGCTTCCTCGCATGTTTCACAGAAAGCGGGATGACGGACATTTATCAACAGGCATAAAGATCTCCATCTGTTTCCCGGTACAGCAGCAAGGAGTCGGGGTCAACCGCCCGCTCACTGTCACTCATCTTAAGGCGGCTGGAGGCGGCGCACCATTACCGCTTTCTCAGAGCTTGAGCCACCCTAAGCTGCCTATTGTCGCTTCTCTTAGCCATTCTCCCAGCCGGCAACGCTCAACTCTAAATGATTCCCTGGGATAAACTAGCGTCCAGTGAATCGACTCGTTTCCACAAAGTTTTCATGTTGTGTGACTTACTTTAAAACCATCACCCGACATTAATTATTCCAATACGTCCATACTATACCCTCTACAAGATGCATTGAGCCTCGTCAGTCATTTTTGTTCAGCCCTACTGTTCGCTCAACGTGAGTTAGGTTATCTTTAATGACTTCATGTAAGGGGCATAGTTCTTGCCATCTTACATTTTCACTGCACACTAAAGAGTACACGCAGTTGCGCAGACGGCCATCCGCAACTCGGCTGCCTCCCCCTCTCGCTGCTGCATGTTGATCGGAGCCGAACACAGGCGATATTACACGAATGTTGCCGACACAAGTCGTACCGTTCACTCACTTGTGAGCTTTTGATAGGGAAGGCGTCTGCAGCCGTGCACTTTGCAACTTGTGCCGCGCTTACAAGACGATTTTGAGTAGAACAAAGGCAGATTATCGCAGCTTGGTGCAAAGAGCACACGAATGTTTTAATCGCAGCCAGTGGACCCGTATGAAACTTTCGTAGTTTTAAATAATGGCAGTATTTGGAATAAGTATAGTCACTGGGACAAGGGTAGTCGTGGGAATGTGGAGAAAACATCTTTAAAAATGAACCGAATGACACGAAATAATAATCATGAATATATGATACATCCTTGTATATACATTTCCATGGATAATTGCTCGTAATTTCCCAGTTGTTGAAGGGAAGTTTAATTAGAAATACGACTATAAAATACAAAGAAGTAAATAAATGCAAAATGTGTAGATTAGAACGTAGTCTTCGGTTCTTGCCTGATATATCACAAAGGCCGGAATAACCTCTAACTGTATTTTCAGATTTTAATTGCACTTCAGCGCCGGCTGAAGTGGCTGTGCGGTTAAAGGCGCTGCAGTCTGGAACCGCAAGACCGCTAAGGTCGCAGGTTCGAATCCTGCCTCGGGCATGGATGTTTGTGATGTCCTTAGGTTAGTTAGGTTTAACTAGTTCTAAGTTCTAGGGGACTAATGACCTCAGCAGTTGAGTCCCATAGTGCTCAGAGCCATTTTTGAACCATAATTGCACTTCATACTTTATGTAAACATGTCAGTCCATGGTTGGAATAAGTAAATCATAATCAAGGCGACAACAACAAATGTGTTTGTCGATTCACAAAAGTATATTCTTTTAAAAGAAGTAAGCTTGCACAATGGGCAGAGATAATGGACTGCAGCGTTGTTCACAATTATTATCTATGACATGCTGTATACAAATTATCCACTTAGTGCGTATTTTAAAACAAACGAAATGAGATTTGTAATAAGGTAATATGAAAAGTGTGTCTCTTATTTGTGGCTAATAAATTAGCTTCGTAAAAAATAGGTATGAAGCTGGGCATTTAAATGCCCTTTTTCCTATTATAGTTAACCGTCTCTTGTATGTTAAAATTTTCCACGCAACGATACATCATTCGACCTTGTACGATTGGCATATGCTGTGAGAAATATATATAGGGTGGTCCATTGATCGTGATCGGGCCATATATGTATATGTGTGTGTGTGTGTGTGTGTGTGTGTGTGTGTGTGTGTGTGTGTGTGTGTGTGTCAAGAGACAACCTGTTTGTATCCCATCCTGTCATAACCATTCGTCTACAATCAGGAAAAGAGCCCCGCATCAATTTTTGAACATGTTTTAATATTTTTTCATTAATTCATCATCTTTATTTAACCTGCTTACAAAATCATAAAACTTGCTACATTCGTATAGGAAAAAAAATTGCCGAAAGGCAGATAAAAACATGACTTCAGTTCTCACACATACACACACACACACACACACACACACACACACACACACACACACATATATGCCATTGCAAAGGTTGTGAGTTGCATTGGCTGTTGTATAAAGCGTTATCTTTCGTCAGAGCTGTATTGAAATATCCTCTTCCTACCGAAGTCACCATTAAAAAGAAAACAGGCAATTTAGCCTTCCATCAAGTTTTATTGATTTAACTCTTAGTGTTTTGAAAACTCAAAGCTATTTACGAAATTTGAGGAAGAAAAAATGTCGACTACATTTATACCTGTGTGCAAGTTAACACTTTCGCGGACGCATTTTTTGTGGAAACTCAATAAAGATAATTTTTTTGCTGTCCCATTACAAATTTGATCAACTGACTGTGTTTCTTTTTCGATAATTTCGTTTTTGTGATTTAGGATGACAAACTGTGGTGATACATGTATTACAACTGCGCCTTTGTTAGTTATTAAAACTGGTGGTAAACAGATTTACCACTTCTCTTTTGTGATGCCATTACACATAAAAAGTAATGGACCGTTTTTCCTGCTTTTATTTTATGTTTTCTGTTGTGACTTGCCGGCCGGTGTGGCCGTGCGGTTCTAAGCGCGTCAGTTTGGAACCGCGTGACCGCTGCGGACGCAGGTTCGAATCCTGCCTCGGGCATGGATGTGTGTGATGTCCTTAGGTTAGTTAGGTTTAAGTAGTTCTAAGTTCTAGGGGACTGATGACCTCAGTAGTTAAGTCCCATAGTGCTCAGAGCCATTTTTTGTTGTGACTTGGCCAGACAGCCAAGCCACTGTGAGGTAGCCGAAAGGCACGCTTTTAAGCTCACGCCGACTGGCGTGAGGTCTGGAACAGTTAAAGGAGTTATTTTATCAAGAAAAGAACGTAAATGCTGTAATACTTAACTTTAATCCATAATTGGAGAACATCGCTCTTGTTTATACATTAATTGCAATCTCAATATAAACTGGTAATGGCGCCTTGCTAGGTCGTAGCAAATGACGTAGCTGAAGACTATGCTAACTATCGTCTCGGCAAATGAGAGCGTAATTGTCAGTGAACCCTTGCTAGCAAAGTCGTCTGTACAACTGGGGCGAGTGCTAGGACGTCTCTCTAGACCTGCCGTGTGGCGGCGCTCGGTCTGCAATCACTGACAGTGGCGACACGCGGGTCCGACGTATACTACCGGACCGCGGCCGATTTAAAGGCTACCACCTAGCAAGTGTGGTGTCTGGCGGTGACACCACATTTTCTTTTACTTAATTTGTTACCGATATTAAAGTTCACTTACCACAATGAGAAAACAATCCTCGAAACCTTATCACGCAACAAAGGTACGAGCTGATACAGGCCACAATAATTTATACTGCAGAAGCGAAACAATGTGTTAAGACAACAGTAGTGATCCCGCGACAAACGGAAACTGATTGTTGTAGCAGTTTTCATAGGCCTGGTGCTGTGTGCTGCCACCAGAGGCCAGGCATAGACAGAAGTCGTAAAACGTATTCGCAGAACCTTTGGGATACACCTAAGTTGGTGGTAAGTACGCTTCCCAAGGACCACAAATGACAGATTAATTTTGTGCCAAGTGTATTTCCCAAGCCCCTTCCATAAACCACATTGGTGGTAACCATAATTCCCAATAACCATTAAAGCACTGTTGTTTGGTGGCATATACAGGGTGATTCGCGAAGATATGCAAATATTTTAATATCTTCAATCAAATGGCTCTGAGCACTATGGGACTTAACATCTGAGGTCATCAGTCCCCTAGAACTTAGAACTACTTAAACCTAACTAACCTAAGGACATCACACACATCCGTGCCCGAGGCAGGATTCGAACCTGCGACCGTAGCGGTCGCGCGGTTCCAGACTGAAGCGCCTAGAACCGCATGGCCACACCAGCCGGCTTTTAATATCTCATACTGCAAGTAAATCTAAAGAAAAAAGTTCATATAAAAATAGGTCCACAAATGTTTGGTTACGGAGTTACAGCTAGTAAAAGGTCTTGCCTGAAATTTAGCAACTTCGCTAACGTGAAGCCATCGCAAAACTGTATGAGGTTAAAAGTAAAGCACGATTACTACTTGCTACGCGATTGCAATTTAATTTTCAACATGACGGCGCGCCTCCACATTTCACTAACGCCGTTCTACACATTTAAATGAACATTTTTCCCCAGATATGGATTGGTCGTGGTGCTACACGTCTGTGGCCACCCAGATCGCCCCATTTAACACCAATGGATTTTTGTATATGGGGATGGATGAAAGACATAGTTTATGAGGACAAAATCAATATACGTGAGGCATTACTTGTTCGCGTTATGAATGCAGTAGACGAAATTAAGAACAACCCTGAGAAACTGAAACGAGCAACAAAATTTGTTCATACTCCTGCAGCTAAGTGCATTGAACTCGGTGGAGACATTTTTGAACATTTATTGTCACTGTATCGTGAAATTGTATGTACAGTGTACAACTTCGCTAACACTAAGCTTCGTTCACATTCATACAGATTCAGTTAACGTTATTACCATCTTTTTTCCAAAATGAAATTCTTTACAACTTCTGTTGAAAACTTGGTGCAATTTGCAGTCTGGTGTCGCAGGAATGAGTGGATCAGGTTATGGTTGTGGAGGGGGCTGTAATCAGTTACTGTTAGTTGCACAAAACACACAAACTTTTATTTTCCTAAGATCCACGAAATTACACATTGCCTTAAAGGACCAAATCAAAACGATATGGCTGAAGGCCTAGTTAGGAAAACTTCCGATACCTCCTGGGCTGAAGGCCCAAAACAACGCCAAAAACAAGAACGGCTGAAGGCCCGAACACAAGTTATAAAAATTGCTTTAAGGAATACACGCAGCTGAAGACCTTACTTAAAAAAAATATTTCTCGTAAATACTAGGCTGAAGGCCACACACAAGACAGTGAACAACCCAGGGATTAGGGCCTGGATAACAAGAATTTCAGATAGAGCAAATTTAAAAAAAAATTAGTTTTAAGAAATCACTTTTCCAAATTTTAATTTAAGACAGCTGAAGGCTTTATCTTACAAATATTTCACGTAAAAGCTCGGCTGACATAGAACATCTCAGGGCTTAAGGCCTGGATAACAAGAATTTCAGATAGAACAAACTTCCAAAATTTAGTTTTTAAACAAGTGGGAAAAACTTCCAAAATTTAGTTTTTAAACAAATGAGTCTTCAAATTTTAGTTTAAGTCGGCTGAAGGCCTTATTGTAAAAGTAAAACAAACTAAATTAATAAATAGCTGAAGGCCTCCCACAGTACTTCAGACTAAAATGGAAATCACAATCTAAAAGCAACAGAACAGTGGTGCTCAGAAGTGTTCCAAGGATCGGCCTGAGGAGGTAGCTCTAACGTAAGGAGAGGTGAGACAGGCAGTCAATAGTTGAAGTTAAATAATCGGATGGCAACCCGACCCAGGGATGGCTGAAGGACCGATCAACAACCAAATCAATTCCCTTCTGCCCGACCAATGGTACGGCAACGGAAAATATCAGCGAAGGACGAAGATAGCAGTTGCACTTGAACGTCGCGAGCTCTATCTTTTTATCTCGTGTTTTCTACTGAAAATCTCGTGCTTGTACTCTTGTTAACTTTACTATTACAGAGATCGCCTAAACTTCATTATTTTTTTAATTGGTCCTGTGCGCAAGAAATAACTAATTTTGTCTTTCTGCTGCCACTGCTTGATCTGCTGCATTCCATTATTTAACAAACACATAAAAAAACCTATTATTCATGCTGAGTGCAATGCATGTTCTGTATGGCGGGTCCTGCTGTTGCTGCGGCTGCTGCTGCTTACTACAACTACATATAATTCAAGAGAAAGGGTTCGGTCAAATCTAAACTCGATAAATGATAACCCAAACAAAAAACTAAATTCTGAAAGCGATTCTTTCTCATTCAATTAACAAAACACTAAAAGACAAATGTTGATGTTGTTAGGACAGCAACCAGCCACAAATTTGCTTGCAGTTCCTTTATTCAAAGGCTACCGTTATCGGTTTCGAATCGTTGTGATTCATCCTCAGACGGTTTACACGCTTTCTTTATGACATATGGTGTGTTTTTTACAGGTTAATTGTCCTAAAATATAAATAAAACATAATTATAAGCACGCCACACACAGATGGTTGCGTTACAGATTTTCGTTGCATGTGACTTACGTGAAACGTCGGTTTCGAGTGTTTGTTTTCATAAAATTCGTCCAGCAGATGTAAATGCATTCCCACTGCATTCTCATTGTTACACACGTAAATTGTTCTCACTGAACACTTAAGATTTGTCACTGAGATGATTTCTACCGCGCACCACATGTTTTGATTCATACAAAGAGCTTACTAACATATGAGTGTCACAGATGCTATGATATATCGTAGCATTTGACGATGATGTCCTATGTTTGGAAAGCATCATATATTCATTTACACAACTGTAATGCCTTTTACACTAGTACAGAGACATTGAATTTTTTTTTAGTTGATATTGCTAAAATAATTATAAAGTTTTAATATATATATATATATATATATATATATATATATATATATATATATATATATATAACTCTATAGGTAAAATAGTATATCATTTAATTATATTTATCATCATGAGAATTATAGTAACATATAAATTTGCTACTTGATCCGCAGATAGGTTTTTCTAATATTATTTACTTTGGAGGCTGGAAAGTAATTTTTGTAAATTTTTCAGGAATATACTATGGTTATAATTATGTACTATTTATATTTTAGGACACTTAATCTGTAAAAAAAACACACCACATGTCATAAAGAAAGCATGTAAACCGTCTGAGGATGAACCACAACGATTCGAAACCGGTAACGATAGCCTTTGAATAAAGGAACTGAAAGTAAATTTGTGTCTGGTTGCTGTCCTAACAACATCAACATTTGTCTTCAAACAACAGCCACGGTCTCCATCATATGACAAAATTGCACAAAACACTAGAAGCTCTTTGAAAAATCGCTTCTTATGTAAAACTGCCTCCAGTGGTATTAAAGAAATATTACAAATTAATCAAACTCTTGAGACAGACTGAAATACTTCTCAATTAAATACATACTCAAACAATTCCCTGACAATTACAAAAGAAATCAATGACAAAAATCAATACTTAATCTATTCGCCTAACAATGGTTTCCCTTAAGAATTCAACTCCAATCATTACCAAAATTACCGTCTGCTGTTACCCACATACACAAACCCTTTTCTTTAAACTAATAAGCGCGCTGCAAATTATGAAAAAAATATATCAACTCAATACCAAATCGTGTGACGCTGCTGGCGGACACGGCAGTACCGCAGCTCGGAGACAACCCCTCGCCCAACACACGTGCGCACCACAGCAGGCGGGCTCCTGCACTGGCTTCAAACTGACGCTAATTAATCCGTGCGCTGCGAAGCGCGACAACAATATCTTAGATTCCAGAGCTTGTGTATGCGCACTGTAGCCAACCTTTACATCCTAAGACAGTATTGCCTACTCTCACACTACATCTTCAAAATTGGCGTCTAAAAACAGCAAAGGCACAGTAACCACTCTTATGAAAAAAATATGAACAAACAACTAAAAGGCTGTTGAACTACATACCGTGCCAGACAGCATCAACACGGCAATGAGAAACACACTGCTGGAAAACTACGCTAATGATCAGGGCAGGAAAGTGGAATGTTGACGGCCACAAGGCAGAAAATACCGCTGGTGCACTTCACTGATAAGTAACAACCAATTTAATAGTTAAGGACCATACAGGAAGACAGCTGCAAAATTTCGCCGACTCCAACACACCATATGCTGCTGCTAGCCGGAACGGCCCAGGAAACAACAACTGGCAATGAACGAAGAGATGTCACAGCAGTTGAGGTTTCAAAACAGGTTAACTGATCACTCAACTTCAGTGTGCAGGTTCGGTGGGCAACGAACTCTGTAGCTCTCGCAGCTAGTGCCTCACAATCCGACCGTGCTTGCATGCGGCCAGCGGTTCCGGCCTGCCTACGCACTGCGGAGACTTCCTCTCTGGTCTGTCCCAGCTGACCCTCCGCCACACACACTACCACACGGAAATATAGCGGTCAAACCAAAGATTGTACAGCAGTACTAGTATCGATAAGCGCTGCTGCTGGCACTGACGGAGGCAAGTCTGCAACTCGTTACAGTAGTAACTCAGGGAGAAATAAGACGCCACTCGATTGCAACAAAATGCCGAAGATCAAACGGCATCAACGCGAGGCGGCCACGACTCACAATTACCTGGAATTTGAAAAACAAAATGGGCCAAGTAGTTAATAAATTAAAAATTTTACGAAATTATTTCTTTGCTTCTCTGGATGTTGTGCAAAACTGCTGCAGGCACACGTCTGGGAGGGAGCGAAAGGCTATTTACAATTTGTACAGAAACCAGATGGCAGTTATAAGAGTCGAGGGACATGAAAGGGAAGCAGTGGTTACGAAGGGAGTGGGACAGGGTTGTAGCCTCTCCGTGATGCTATTCAATCTGTATATTGAGCAAACAGTAAAGCAAACAAAAGAAAAATTCGGACTAGGTAATAAAATCCATGGAGAAGAAATAAAAACTTTGAGGTTCGCCGATGACATTGTAATTCTGTCAGAGACAGCAAAGGACTTGGAAGAGCAGTTGAACGGAATGGACAGTGTCTTGAAAGGAGGGAATAAGATGAACATCAACAAAAGCAAAACGAGGCTAATGGAGTGAAGTCGAATTAAGTCGGGTGTTGCTGAGGGAATTAATTAGGAAATGAGACACTTAAAGTAGTAAAGGAGTTTTGCTATGTGCGAAGCAAAATAACTGTCGATGGTCGATGTAGAGAGGATATAAAATGTAGACTGGCAATGGCAAGGAAAGCATTTCTGAAGAAGAGAGATTTGTTAACACCGAGTATAGATTTAAGTGTGAGGAAGTCGTTTCTGAAAGTGTTTGTATTGAGTGTAGCCATTTATGGAAGTGAAAAATGGACGATAAGTAGTTTAGACAAGAAGAGAACAGGATCTTTCGAAATGTGGTGCTACAGAAGAATGCTGAAGATTAGATGGGTAGATCACATAACTAATGAGGAGGTAGTGAACAGAATTGGGGAGAAGAGAAATTTGTGACACGACTTGACTAGAAGAAGGGATCGGTTGGTAGGACATGTTCTAGCCACGAAGGGATCACCAATTTAGTATTGGAGGGCAGCGTGGTGAGTAAAAATCGGAGAGGGAGACCAAGAGATGAATACATTAAGCAGATTCAGGAGCACGTAGGCTGCAGTAGGTACTGGGAGGTGAAGCAGCTTGCACAGGATAGAGTAGGAGCTGCATCAAACCAGTCTCAGGACTGAAGACCACAACAACAGGTGAATAACAATAAAATAAACGGAAATCGTGCTTTGCTTTAACCTCGTACAGTTTTGTGATGGCTTCATGTTAGCAAAGTTGCTAAATTTGAGGCAACATCTTTCATTAGCCGTAACTCCGTAACTAAACGTTTGCGGACCTATGTTTAAATGAACTTTTTTCTTTGGTTTCAATTGTAGAATAACATATTAACATATTTGCATATCTTCGTGAATCACCGTGTATATTCCTCCGACAGTCCTGAAGGCACAGCAAACATAAACTACAGCTCGTTCGACACACTGCCACTAGGTTCCAGAAGCATACAGAAGTGGTCACACATATTCTCTTCACCGCTGTAAAAAATGCGTTTAGTGGGAAAGATATCCCCCACAGCATGCGAGAGGGTTAAACGTGGGTTCTAATCTCTCTGATTTTATCCTCATGGTCTCTTCGCGAGATATATGTAGGAGGGAGCAATATACTGCTTGACTCCTCGGTGAAGGTATGTTCTCGAAACTTTAACAAAAGCTCGTACCGAGCTCTGTAACGAAGCGCGCTGCTCTCCGTTGGATCTTCTCTATCTCTTCTATCAACCCCATCTGGTACGGGTCCCACACTGCTGAGCAGTATTCAAGCAGTGGGCGAACAAGCGTACTGTATCCTACTTCCTTTGTTCTAGGATTGCATTTCCTAAGGATTCTTCCAATGTATCTCAGTCTGGCATCTGCTTTACCGACGATGAACTTTATATGATCATTCCATTTTAAATCACTCCTAATGCGTACTCCCAGATAATTTATGGAATTAACTTCTTCCAGTTGCTGACCTGCTATATTGTAGCTAAATGATAAGGGATCTTTCTTTCTATGTATTCGCAGCACATTACACTTGTCTACATTGAGATTTAAATGCTATTCCCTGCACCATGCGTCAATTCGCTGCAGATCCTCCTGCATTTCAGTACAATTTTCCATTGTTACAACCTCTCTATATACCACAGCATCATCCGCAAAAAGCCTCAATGAACTTCCGATGTCATCCACAAGGCCATTTATGTATATTGCGAACAGCAACGATCCTACGACACTCCCCTGCGGCACACCTGACATCCCTCTTACTTCGGAAGACTTCTCTCCATTGAGAATGACATGCTGCGTTCTGTTATCTAGGAACTCTTCAATCCATTCACACAATTCGTCTGATAGTCCATATTCTCTTACTTTGTTCATTAAACGACTGTGGGGAACTGTATCGAACGCCTTGCGGAAGTCAAGAAACACGGCATCTACCTGGTAACCCGTGTCTATGGCCCTCTGAGTCTCGTGGACGAATAGCGCGAGCTGGGTTTCACACGATCGTCTTTTTCGAAACCCATGCTGATTCCTACAGAGTAGATTTGTAGTCTCCAGAAAAGTCATTATACTCGAACATAATACGTGTTCCAAAATTCTACAACTGATCGACGTTAGAGATATAGGTCTATAGTTCTGCACATCTGTTCGACGTCCCTTCTTGAAACGGGGATGACCTGTGACCTTTTCCAATCCTTTGGAACGCTACGGTCTTCTATAGCTCTACGGTACACCGCTGCAAGAAGGGGCCTAAGTTCCTTCGCGTACTCTGTATAAAATCGAACTGGTATCCCATCAGGTCCAGCTGACTTTCCTCTTTTGAGCGATTTTAATTGTTTCTCTAACCCTCTGTCGTCTACTTCGATATCTACCATTTTGTCATCTGTGCGACAATATAGAGAAGGAACTACAGTGCAGTCTTCCTCTGTGAAACAGCTTTGGAAAAAGACATTTAGTATTTCGGCCTTTAGTCTGTCATCCTCTGTTTCAGTACCATTTTGGTCACAGAGTGTCTGGACATTTTGTTTTGAATCATCTACCGCATTGATATAAGACCATACGTGGGTGTGCGGCAAGCAGGTTGACGGCCCGCCAGACAGGGCGGAGTACCGGCCCATCGCGGGCACGGACTCTCCGCTGCACGGCAACGGCTATGTCAACTTCGGCTACGACGAGAGCTACCACAAGCCGCCGCCCCCGCAGCCGCTGCCGCCGCCGCGCCCACCGCCCCCCGCCGCCCCCGCACCGCAGCAGGAGCAGCGCAGCTGGCTGCAGCCGCCGCCCACCGCCGAGACCTCCTTCAGCGCCCCGGAGCCGCAGGTCAGTCAGACACAGCCTGCTGCTGCTGAAACTTGCGCGTTCTGCAAGGCTTAATCTTAGGTCCAGTACTGTTTCTCATAAAATGTACCTCCACCAGGGGCGTTCGGTATATGACGCAACTATTATTTCGTCGGGACCGATGACCATAGCAGTCTGGTCCCTTTAATCCCACAAACCAACCAACCAACCAACTATTTCGTCAGTTTCGGTCGAAAAACTGCGCAATTTGTTGTGGGCCGTCGTGTAATATTTCCTCTTCAACCCCTTTAATTTCGTAAACTTCCGATAGGTGGCAGCCTTCAAAATGGCGCATGTGATAGAGGTGTCATCCGAGCAGATAGCTGTCACTGGACTCATTTGGCGGAAAACCGGAGCAACACAAACATTCGACCTGGCACTGGACAAAAGCACGGTGAGTCGTTGGGCGAGACGTCTGTCATCATCGCGACAAGGTCACACAAACGTGTCCCATCTCCTGCATACTGTCTGGCTGCACACAACTACAACTATTGCAAAGTCAGAACGTGCGGACACTCTCATTCGAGGAAATCGAGCACTACACACGATCCAGTGGACGCCCCTGACGATAGTGCTGACACACTTGTCCACCATTTGGGGTATTCAAAGTGAAACGAGTGGTTAAATCCGCAGGACAGATCAGCTTGTTGGAATTGTGGAAAGGGGCCAAAATTGAGTGGCTGTCAGTTACACTCGAAGACATATAACTATATTCAGTTGCCCAAACATTACAGCGCAAATTTTCCAGCTTAACTAACGACTGAATATGTCACATAATCTTATGGCTTAAGAGGAAAACCTCTTTAATTTTAAAACAGCTGGAGGCCCATGATTTAAAACACAACTAAAATAAATTTTCAAAAGGCAGAAAGCGCTAGGTTTTATCCTTAATGATACTTCAAATGAGGCTGAAGGCCTAAATAATCTAAGACTTGACAAGAAAGGAATTTTAATTTTACAACGGCTGAAGGCCCATGATTCAAAATACAACTACAATAAATTTTTACAAGGCAGAAAGCCCAAGGCTTTATCCTTAAATAATTTTATTTTTTTATTGGGGCTGAAAGCCCAAACAATCTAAGATTTAACAAGAAAGGAATTTAAATTTTTAGACGGCTGAAGGCCCACAATGTGAACACACTGGTTTCAGTAATTAAATCACCACTCAACTTTGATGCCCGGGGTCAGTCAGCCACGAACCTCGTAGTTGATGGCCCATTATTTAAAACCCAACGAAAAGCATACAAATTCAAACCATCGGCTATGAGCCATTTAGATACACAATGAAACACTAGTAAGAAAAGGCAGTGCAGCCATCGGCGCTCAGAAGTTTCCAGGGGTCAGTCTGCACTTGAAATATTAACGTTCACTTAGGGGAGACAGGTAGTCAGCCCAACTATATCCAATCCGCCGGCAAGCCAACCAAGAGACAGTCAACGGACCCACCAACATGACAACTTGCTTTCCACCCGACCAGTACACAAGGAACTCGAAAGCCAAAAAGGCAGAAAATTCCGCTGGTGCACTTGGACTTCAAATAAGCAAAATACAGTTAAACTCCACTGGATGGTGGCCAAACATTCGCCAACTCGAACATTCACTGTTGCTCATGGGAATACCGCCAATGGCCAACCATGAAAACCAAAGGCACAATGTGAACAGACTGGCTTCAGTAATTAAATCACCACTCAGCTTTGATGCCCGGGGTCAGTCAGCCCCGAAGCTCATAGTTGAAGGCCCATTATTTAAAACCCAACGAAAAGCATACAAATTCAAACCATCGGCTATGTGCCATTTAGATACACAATGAAACACTAGTAACAAAAGGCAGTACAGCCATCAGGGCTCAGAAGTTTCCAGGGGTCAGTCTGCACTTGAAATATTAACGTTCACTTAGGGGAGACAGGTAGTCAGCCCAACGATATCCAATTCGCCGGCAAGCCAACCAAGAGACAGTCAACGGACCCACCAACATGACAACTTGCTTTCCACCCGACCAGTACACAAGGAACTCGAAAGCCAAAAAGGCAGAAAATTCCGCTTGTGCACTTGGACTTCAAATAAGCAAAATACAGTTAAACTCCACTGGATGGTGGCCAAACGTTCGCCAACTCGAACATTCACTGTTGCTCATGGGAATACCGCCAATGGCCAACCATGAAAACCAACGGCACAATGTGAACAGACTGGCTTCAGTAATTAAATCACCACTCAACTTTGATGCCCGGGGTCAGTCAGCCACGAACTTCGTAGTTGATGGCCCATTATTTAAAACCCAATGAAAAGCATACAAATTCAAACCGTCGGATATGAGCCATTTAGATACACAATGAAACACTAGTAAGAAAAGGCAGTACAGCCATCGGCGCTCAGAAGTTTCCAGGGGTCAGTCTGCACTTGAAATATTAACGTTCACTTAGGGGAGACAGGTAGTCAGCCCAACTATATCCAATCCGCCGGCAAGCCAACCAAGAGACAGTCAACGGACCCACCAACATGACAACTTGCTTTCCACCCGACCAGTACACAAGGAACTCGAAAGCCAAAAAGGCAGAAAATTCCGCTGGTGCACTTGGACTTCAAATAAGCAAAATACAGTTAAACTCCACTGGATGGTGGCCAAACGTTCGCCAACTCGAACATTCACTGTTGCTCATGGGAATACCGCCAATGGCCAACCATGAAAACCAACGGCACAATGTGAACAGACTGGCTTCAGTAATTAAATCACCACTCAACTTTGATGCCCGGGGTCAGTCAGCCACGAACCTCGTAGTTGATGGCCCATTATTTAAAACCCAATGAAAAGCATACAAATTCAAACCGTCGGATATGAGCCATTTAGATACACAATGAAACACTAGTAAGAAAAGGCAGTACAGCCATCGGCGCTCAGAAGTTTCCAGGGGTCAGTCTGCACTTGAAATATTAACGTTCACTTAGGGGAGACAGGTAGGCAGCCCAACTATATCCAATCCGCGGGCAAGCCAACCAAGAGACAGTCAATGGACCCACCAACATGACAACTTGCTTTCCACCCGACCAGTACACAAGGAACTCGAAAGCCAAAATGGCAGAAAATTCCGCTGGTGCACTTGGACTTCAAATAAGCAAAATACAGTTAAACTCCACTGGATGGTGGCCAAACGTTCGCCAACTCGAACATTCACTGTTGCTCATGGGAATACCGCCAATTGCCAACCATGAAAACCAACAGCACAATGTGAACGGACTGGCTTCAGTAATTAAATCACCACTCAACTTTGATGCCCAGGGTCAGTCAGCCACGAACCTCGTAGTTGAAGGTCCATTATTTAAAACTCAACGTACAGCATACAAATTCAAACCCCTAAAAATTTCGCGGGTGCACTTGGACTTCAAATAAGGAAAATACAGTTAAACTCCACTGGATGGTGGCCAAACGTTCGCCAACTCGAACATTCACTGTTGCTCATGGGAATACCACCAACGGCCAACCATGAAAACCAATGGCACAATGTGAACAGACTGGCTTCAGTAATTAAATCACCACTCAACTTTGATGCCCGGGGTCAGTCAGCCACGAACCTCGTAGTTGAAGGTCCATTATTTAAAACTCAACGTACAGCATACAAATTCAAACCCCTAAAAATTTCGCGGGTGCACTTGGACTTCAAATAAGGAAAATACAGTTAAACTCCACTGGATGGTGGCCAAACGTTCGCCAACTCGAACATTCACTGTTGCTCATGGGAATACCACCAACGGCCAACCATGAAAACCAATGGCACAATGTGAACAGACTGGCTTCAGTAATTAAATCACCACTCAACTTTGATGACCGGGGTCGGTGAGCCACGAACCTCGTAGCAATCGGAACACCTCCCACACACTCCGACACTGCGTAAAGACCACCAGTGGGCCCGGCCCACTGCGCCGCGCTGAGATTTCCTGTCTGATCCACACCAACCGACCGACTCCTCAGAACCAGCACACCGACAACATTTAGAATAACTTGTCAGTCCCAATCACACTGAGTACACACAGTTTTCAAACACTTGCAAGAAGAACTAGACTATGCTAACGGCAGTGACTGTACAATAACAGGGACAAATCACGAGTCGGCACACACAGGCAAGCCATAAGCGATCGCCAGCCAAACACACGTTGTCCGGCAAGACAACCGACTGACAACAAACCAAGCCGTCCCCACTCAACTTATGTGTGTCGGCAACCGTTGGGCAAGTCGTGGTGTTCTGGACCTCACTGCTTCCACGCCCCGACTGAACTTGTGCCGCGTGCCAACTCAAACACTGCCAGGTCCAAACTATCTGCTGGCGCCTTTCAAATGACTGGTCGACACACAATGACCAGGAAGTAATAGCTGTCTAGCAAGCATAATACGGCAGGGCCTATGTCCATAAGCGCTGCTGCTGCCACTCATGGGCAGGCAAGCCAGCAACTAAGTGACACCAGTAATTGAAAATTAACATAATGAGGTGGCAGTACGGTAATAATAAGATGTAAAATAAGAAATGGCACGAACACGGGCCATGCACAGCTCACAGAGGTTTGTGCAGGCTCGGTTCCTCACAGTGTAACAGGAGACCGTGAAGAACGCCGGAGGACATCAGCACGGAATTGCTCGCACGTTACGAGGCTGATCATGACAATATTTGCTGAACATTGTCACAGGCGATGAAACAAGGGTTCGTCATTTCGAATCGAAAACAATACGGCAATCCGTGAAGTTGCGCTACACCGTCTGTACTCTGAAGAAAAAGTTCAAAGCTGCACCCTCAACCAGTAGTCATGGTGATAGTCTTCTGGGATTGTGAAGGGATTATTGTCCTCGATGTTCTCCGTTGTGGTGCGACGCTCAACTCTGGAGTGCGTTGTCTTAAAAAAATGTTCAAATGTGTGAGAAATCTTATGGGAGTTAACTGCTAAGGTCATCAGTCCCTAAGCTTACACACTACTTAAGCTAAATTATCCTAAGGACAAACACACACACCCGTGCCCGAGGGAAAACTCCAACCTCCGCCGGGACCAGCAGCACAGTCCATGACTGTAGCGCCCAAGACCGCTCGGTTAATCCCGCGCAGCTGCATTGTCTTGCCATTACTAAACTGAAGAAAGGAGTTCAGTGAATTCGTCATTGCCGACGGACTTGTCCTTCGTCACGACAGTGCGAGGCCTCACACAATTCTCTGCACCCAAGTGGAGATCACAAAACTTTGTCTGACTGTTGTTCCCCATCCACGCTACGGGCCAGACCTCGCACCTTCCACCTTCCATCTGTTTGGCCCAGTAATGATGCACTCCATGGGAAACAGTACTCGGACTGTGGGGAAGTTACTCGTGCAGCAAGATATTGGCTACGACGTCGACCAGCGCAACGGTACCACGCGGCCATACAGACTGTTCCAGTAAAGTGGCGTAAGGGCGTCACAATGAATGGTGATAATTTGGAAAAATAGGGTTTTGCAGCCAAAACAGAGGAGAATAATATGATATATTGGAGTCCTGAATAGAGCCACCTGTTCTTTGTTGTAGTACATAGTGATGGCACCTCGTAATATACAATGAGTGGAATTAGTTCGTTTTTGCATACGACACTAGTACAGTAATTAATCCAAACATACATGTTGCAAAAGAAAAAAGTGATAAACGGTGCAGTTAAAAGTATTATTGAGTCGATGTCTGCATGAAGTCTCAGTACCACTTTCAGTTTCAAAGGGTGAAGCAGCTACAAGGAAATGAGGAAAGTAATGAAACATTATGGATTCAGAGAGTATGTGACTTTATTTCAGCGGTTACAAAACTGATGCAAATTTACAGAGAACTTGGCTGCATGAGCCCAATTAATGGCGTTTGCAGCTCGTGATCGCGCTCTCGCTTCCCAAGCACGGAGTCCCGGGTTCGGTTCCTGGCGGGGTAAGGGATTTTCACCTGCCGCGAGATGACTGGGTGTTTGTGTTGTCCTCGTCATTTCATCATCATTAATGACAGTGGTGAGACTGGACTGAGCAAAGGTTGGGAATTTGTACAGGCGCTGATAACTGCGCAGTTGAGCATGATGTAGCAGCCCCTCCCCTGCCACCACCCCACCTTCCTGTCCTGGGCCCATTCACTAATTCGGTTGGGAAAGCTGTCACCACCTGTCCCAAAACTGGCTGCTTTCCACGACTGTTGCAGCTGGCCTTCCACACTGGGGCGGAGCTACTCCCTCACAGGGTCTGTCAGGGACGAACCTAGGAATCTTGCCGGACGGAGGAGTGACTCGGCGTCATGCAGACACCTCCGAGAGGCATGTGCTACGGAATGGCGTACTTTCACACGAGAGGTAACACATGGTGGTGCAGGATTCCGTGATGTACTGTCGTAGAGTTTCTGTAGTACCGGCGGCGGCCTGAAGTGGTACCCAATGGTTCCCCACACTGAGACATCTGGAATAATGGCGCTGGGCCTCTCCAGAACACTGGAAGCGCGGCACCTCCACCCACGCCACCATCACATTCGCCAACAGCGGTCAACTGGATGTAGTTCAGGAACGCGGTTCGCCGCCAAATACAGTGCGACGCCATTCGTAAGCTGTCCACACTTCCCATTCGCGCTACCACCCCAAATGCAGGCTGTTTGCGTTGTAGTGTCAGTGGCAGTTTACACGTCGGACAGCCATTCCCCAGCCCAGCTGCTGCTGATCTCCACCCGATGGTATTGGATGACACAGAACGGTGCAGACGGTCCTTTACTCGCTCACGGACGGCAGGCGCAGGTGTGAAGGTGTCAATGTGCTCAATGCACAGTAAGGTGAACCTCGCCCACCTGCTTAGCTGTGCTGTCTAATTCATAGCTTTCTGGATTGGGAAGGAGCGCCTGGTCCCTGCCACTTGTGTCGAGGTCCGGTCAGGCAGCCAGTCTGTGGATGGTTTTTAGGCGGTTTTCCATCTGTCTTGGCGAATGCAGGCTGGTTCCCCTTATTCTGCCTCAGCTACACTGTATTTGCGACTGCTGCGCAAACAAGTTCTCCACGTATGTGTACACCACCATTACTCTACCATGCAGACATAGGGGTTGCACTTCTCTGGTGTGAGACGTTCCTTGGGGAGGTTCACTGGGGGGCCAAACCACACAATAACTCTGAAAGAGTGGTTCGGTGTGGAGCGGTGGAGGGGTGAAGTGGACTGCAGTAGTCGTCGCGGGGTTGTGAACCACTGCGGCTGAGGAGGGGTGCAGCATCGTTTCTAGGCACCCGGTTTACAATACGATACAATGTGCTCAAATGTGATCGACCATGCCCTCGATGACGAGTATGCCTGCCCTCAGCTCCCTGTGTTGTCACGCCCAAGTGTCCCAGAAATGTGGATACTGCACGATTCTACCAACTGGCCAAATAGAGTCCCTAAATGAGATACCTGACAAAGTCTGTCAGGTGCTGATAATGCTGTCTCCCACAAGTACAGAGCATGTCCGTGTTCTTCAGTCTCTGTCCACGCCCCTTATACACCCTAAGAGGCCTGCTTAGAACACTAAACACAGACAACACTAATGCATGCTAGTGACCATTCACTTGTCACAGAGAATTACAACCCTAATCGTTTACATATATGCTGACTGTGTGTACATATAAGAAAATACGAGGTGCGGCTAGAAAAAAACCGGACTGATGCTGGAAAAAACATTTATTTACAATTATTTACAATTTCATGTTATCTCCTTCAATGCACTCTCCTCCTCGGTCTCTACACCGCTCCATACGAATTTTCCACTGTTCATAGCAATGCTGCAGATCATTTTCGGTAAGTCCATACATTACTTCCGTCGCTTTTTCTTTTACTGCTTCAACAGTCTCAAATCTAGTTCCTTTCAAAGCTGACTTGACTTTAGGGAAAATAAAAAAGTCACAGGGGGCCAAATCAGGTGAGTAGGGTGGATGATCTAAGATGGGAATGTTGTGTTTTGCCAAAAACGTCTTCACTGACAACGCACTGTGAGCTGGGGCATTGTCTTGGTGAAGGATCCATGACTTTTTTCTCCACAAATCGTTCCGTTTTCTCCGTACTCGCTCACGTAGGGTAGCCAGGACGTTAATGTAGTAATGCTGATTCACTGTTTGTCCCTCTGGTACCCAATCAATGTGCACAATCCCTTTGATGTCAAAAAAAACAATCATCATTGCCTTGAATTTCGATTTTGACATTCATGCTTTTTTTTGTCGTGGAGAACCAGGAGTTTTCCAATGCATCGATTGGCGTTTAGTTTCGGGATCGTAAGTAAAAAACCACGATTCATCGCAAGTAATAACATTTTGTAAGAAGGTGGGATCACTTTCAATGTTTTCCAGGATGTCAGAACAAATCATTCTTCGGCGTTCCTTCTGTTCAATTGTGAGACACTTTGGAACCATTTTTGAACACACTTTGTTCATTTTGAAACTTTCATGAAGAATCTGCCTAACACTTTCCTTGTCAACTCCTGTTAACTCAGACACTGCTCTGATTGTTAAAAGGCGATCTTGTCGAACAAGTGTACCGATTTTTTCAATGTACACATCAGTTTTTGCTGACAATGGTCTGCCGGTGCGAGTGTCATCACTGGTGTGTTCGCGGCCAACTTTAAATCGTTTAAACCACTCAAACACTTGTGTTCGCGATAAACAATCATCGCCGTACACTTGTTGTAACATTACAAACGTTTCACTTGCAGATTTTCCTAGTTTGAAACAAAATTTGATGTTAACACGCTGTTCTTTCTGTACACTCAACATTTTCCGACGCACAGACAAAACGTCAACTACTTAAAACAGACGCCACGGGCAGACTGAGTGCAGGAGGCAGATGAAACTCGAGCAGTAGGCGGAGCGAGAGTCACGTGACAGGCCACGCGACTTTCAGCCTTATTGCATTCGTTTTATTGTTTCACCAGTACTAGTCCGGTTCTTTTCAAGGCCACACCTCTTATATTGACGTGACTACGTATTCTGGATCCTTCACGTTTTTGGTCGGGCAGTGGACTCATTTCTGCACATCTGGAGATACTACATTAACGACAAACGTAAGATATGGTGAAGAAAGAGTAACTGGAATGGAACCTTCGACATTGTCGGTGTTCATATTGACGAGAATTTCAACTATAAAATGGAAACTTCTGAATTTCCAAACAAATAAGTTCTGTCACATTTATACTTCGAATCATGGCAGTTCAGTAAGTTAACCTTTTGTGTGCATTCGTTTAATAATGTCATATGGATATTGTTCTAGTGTAAGTTTTCGCAATTAAAACTTGGCGGTAAGAAAAATGTGTGGAGCTCACCCACGATATCTGTTTAAAGTGTTAGACATAATAACTAGTGCTTCACAGTCTGCACACGTGTTCCCTCATGACGTTTATTGTAAATAACACAGTACAGTTCAAAAGAAATAATGATGTTTGTAATTATAATGCTAGAAGGAGAAAAATAACCCTCATAATTCCATTTATTGACTTTAGCACAAAAATGGCTGCACAATGCAGCCACCAAAATATTTGGTCACTTACCCATTGATACAAAATGTCTGACAGACAGAAGAGATAAATTCGAGAGCAACGTGAAAAAATTTCTCCTTGACCAGTCCTTCTATTCCAAAGAAAAATTTATGTTTATGTAACATGTAAGTCCGCCGTCGTAGTCTCGCGGTAACGTTCTCGCTTCCCGAGCACAGGGTCCCGGGTTCGATTCCCGGCGGGGTCAGGGATTTTCACCTGCCCCGAGATGACTGGGTGTCTTCATCATCATCATTCACCTCCATTAGGGTCGGAGGAAGGCAACGGCAAACCACCTCCACCAGGACCTTGCCTACAGCGGTACGGGTCTCCCGCATCGTTCCCCAATGCTCTGTCAAGAAGCATGCGACTTCATTTCCATTCCATAGCATGTAAAAGGTGGTGGGTAGCAATTACTAATTCAGATCTACATGTATATCAAGAAACTTGCAAATGATCAGAATGCATCCATATTTACATATGAATGTGAAATGACTCATTTTATGTACACGTTATCTGTTGAACTCAAAACTAGTCGACAAACATCAAAGTCAAGATTTCTCAGGAAGAAGCTATTGATCATGGTGTCGTTTACTATCATCACAAGATAACCTATTCTCACCACGCTCACTTAATTTGTAGTAGTGAAATTTCCGCTTTTGAAATTTCTTACTCTTTATATTAGTATTTACTTGAAATCCACAACACTTTGCGAAGACTGCGCGAGGACTTGGATGTTCTTACACAATTCTGATCTTTTGAAATCTTAGGACGACTTACATTCACCTCTCAGTGATGTGGAAAATTTACCATGTCACATCCTAGTTGTGACGGCAGAGAGTGCAAGAGAGATGGTACAAATGTTAGATGTTCTAAACACAAAATTAGAAGAATATGGAATGAAGATTAACAAGAGGAAAACGAAAAGCACTGTAATTGGAGGAAAGGGGGGGGGGGGGGGAAATGCCGTAAATAGGGGGAGAGGAAATAGAGCAAGTGAATAACTTCAGTTACTTGAGAAGTGTAATAATGGATGATAAGTATTGCTCAACAGAAATTCGGTAAACAATTTCAATGGGAAAAGGAGGATTCAAGAAGAAGCAGAAATTACTTTGCGCATCACGAAACGAAGATCTAAGGAAAAGACTGGCAAAATGTTACATCTGGAGCGTTGCACTGTATGGTGCAGAGACCTGCGCACTGAATAAGGAAGATGAAAGAAGATTGGAGCCACTAGAGACAGGAATATGGAGAAGAATGGAAAAAGTGAAATGGGAAGACCGAGTAAGGAATGAAGAAGTATTAGTTGGAGAAGAAAGAAACATGCTGAAAGTCATCAGAAAAAGAAAACGGAACTGGATTGGACATTGTTTGACGAGGGACTGTTTAATGAGGAAGGAATAGAAGGAATGATGGAGGGAAAAAGGGGAAGAGGAAAAAGAATATATCAAATGGTGGACAATATCAAAGAAGACGAATATTCAGAAATGAAAAGACTGGCTATGGCCAGACAAAAGTGGAAGAGGCTTAACCCACAACAAGACCTGCCGTAAGGGAGAATACCATACTACTACTAATTCACTCAAGATTTACTGTTGCAACAGTGCACATGGATTATATGAAATGATTACATTAACAGATCAATAGCACAAGCTGTTCTGACATAACAGGTATGACCCATGCTGAGACACCAATGTTAGTATGCGGTGTAGCCTCCACAGGCGGCAATGCAGAGACTGCCTCTGGCATCCAGTCGATGGCAGAGGTGGCGAATACTGCTCGACCTGTTCTAATAGTTCCGTTAAGATCTGTCAGTTGAAGAGTCACTCGAGTCACTTCTCGTCCCATCGTATCCCACACGTGCTCGATTGGAGACAAGTGCGAATATTGTGCTGGCCAGGGAAGTTGCTGCACGTCTTGCATTGTACGTTGAATCAGCAAGCGGTCGAGCGTTATCCTGTTGGAACAACGCATCAGCTTCCCATTGGAAGGATGGGAAAAGAACGGATCTAACGATATTCTGAACATATCGAGCACTGGTTAGCGTCCCCACCAAAACACCAAAGATGAACGAGTGTTACACCTTGCCGCACTCCAGACCATAAGGTTTGCGATGGGGCCAGTGTGTCTACGAGACAGTGTTCATTAGGTTTATGTCGTATGAGCAAGCGACTGTCACTCGGTTGCAGGCAGAATCTACTTTCAATCGCTGAAGACCATGGCGCGGCATTCCATCCTCCAAGTGATCCTCTGACAGCACGTCGATGCTGTGGCGCGAGTGGAAGATGGGCTAGAGCTGTGCGTGGCCGTAGTCCCACTACTAACAACAGGGTTGCAACAGTTTGTGTTCACCTGTCTGCTCTCACAAGCCCTCTTATTTGTGCTGTGGTAGCTGTACGATCTGCCACTGCTGGCCTTACAATACGGAGATTTTGGTGGGCATTTGTGCTGTGTGGACGTCCAGAATACAGTCTATGGTTGTGTGAGAATGTCCACATGACCACTGATACCAGCATCGTGGTACAGCTGGCCCAGCACGTCCAATTTGTGTGACAATTCTCCAAAAGGAATTCCCGCCACTCGGAAGGCCACCATTTGACCCCTTTCAGTCTCGCCCAGTTGGCTGTAGGAAGCGTGAGTGCGTCTCTGTGGCACGAGTGCCCGCTTGCTGCACACATTTGCACCACACTCAGCCTTCTGCGCGCAGCATACTGTCTTAAAGGATAGATGCAAATTGCGCTCTGGTAGCTATGCCACTGTGCTATCTCTTTGGGGACGACGCCGAAACGAACAGTACATCTACTATTCTCCAGCTGGCATATGATTGCTTCACATCAAAATCGACATCGTCTCTCCAGGTGTACAGTTTTTTTCTTCTGGCAGTGTACAAGAAATGAGAAGGCTATCTACAGAATGGGCTACAGAAGGAACATTTGGAAAACAATGACAAGGAAAAGGGACGCGATGATGCTTCAAATGACTCTGAATACTATGGGACTTAACATCTGAGCTCATCGGTCCCCTATAACTTAGAACTACTTAAACCTAACTAACCTAAGGACATCACACACATCCATGCCCGAGGCAGGATTCGAACCTGCGACCGTAGCAGTTGCGCGGTTCTGGACTGAAGCGCCTAGAACCGTTGGGCCACTCCGGCCGGCGGACGGTGTTCAGGCATCAGGGAATAACTTCCGTGCCACTACAGAGAGATGTGGAGAGTAGAAATGTGACAGGGAGTGTAATGTATCAATCAGATGACATAGGACGTCGGGCGCAAGTGCTACTCTGAGATAATCACCGCTGCTTTCTTAATGGTTCTGGGCCTAGAGGGACCAAACAGGCCTCACCGACCACTTTGTCATCCTCTACCATCAGACGTGGTATGCAGGGGCACACGGTCAGCACACTACTACGCCCGTTGCCAGGTTTCTCGTCCTAGCAATCGTCACTGATTGAGCTCCTCAGCTGGCCTCACAAGACTGAGTGCTCTCTCACTGAGGAAATATCTGTGCCCTTACCGGAAAACGAACCCGGGTCCCCCACATGACAGTCACTCGCACTGACCACTAGGCTGTGGAGGCGAACTTCTTCCTCAGTACTCACACCATATTCTGGTTTTTCGTAGTACGGACATTATCGTATAGCCTAAGTTTCACCATACTGATGTAAGAGAAGTGGTTGTGAGTTGATGTTTCTTCTCATGTGAGTATACCTCCAGTGGAGTGTGACGATCCATTGTGTCGATGTTCCATGTGCAGTGACCAATGACTGACTGGCAGAATCTGCATCCAAATGTCCAGGATTCAGTTCTCACTCGGTTCCCCTCTTTTTTCACCTCTGCCAATGATTTCTTAATGTGAAAAACGCCTTATTTTATACTGTGCTTCAGATTCTGTTAAACTATGGTCTACCCTAACTGGTGGGGTAAATAAGATCAAAAGTTAGAGGATAGCAGGGCATACCAAACCCAAACAGGACTGTTCTTAGTAAAGCGCTGGGTCCCCAACCAGAATCCACGTTGTGTAAAGCTTAACTTTTCTCCTCCTTCAGTGCTGAATCCCAGGATAGGCTAGCAACAGTCTGGTCAGCACCATTTCCAGTCTTCACGTCTTTCTGTCTTCTTCATTTCTTTGTAGCAACTACACCAGAAATCTTTTATAATTTCATTTATGTACTCCAGTTGTGGACTTATTTATCTGTGGAAATGCCCCTGTGACTTATGATGGGTTGGTGATAGGAAAAGGGCCCTGCACTGATGACTGTGCGTGCAACGTTGTCCTTGGGGCAGTACCTGCTGTCCGTCATGTGGATGCCTGGCTCCCTGTGTGTACTCTGCTTCACCAACCTGTACATCTAGACATGACTTATTGCTTGGTATCGACAGAAGGTAGACGAACCACCAGTGACAGAGCATGCGACAACCGTACTTTCTCAGTAGCTGCCATCCACTGTGTGGAAGCCTGGCTCCGAGTGTACGCTCTGCCTCGTGAACCTGTAGATCCAGATGTGTCTTACTGTGCGCTTTTGACAGGAGATGGGCCATCACCTTGTGATGGAGCATGACACCCTTACTGTGGCAGTACCTGCTGTCCACTGTATGGAGGCCAGGCTCCGTGTTTACACTCTGCTTCAGCTGTCCCTATATCTAGACAAGATCACGGTTTTCTTTTGACAGGAGGTGAGCCCGCCACTGGTGACAGCACACGCGACGCCCTCGCTGGGACAGTACCTGATGTCCATCGTGTGGATGCCCGGCTCTCTGCGCGTGCTCTGCCTGACCAACCTCTTCTGTTGGATGGCCCACGTCTGCTACTCCCTCTACTTCACGGACTTCGTCGGCGAGGCCGTCTTTGGCGGCGACCCTCAGGTTAGTACTGGTATGACATCTGATAGCCTGACCCTATCCTTTGCCGTGATGTTCGTGTTACTGGGTTCAGTGTGGGGACTTACCTGTACCTCAATCTGTTTTCTACTCTCTCTATTCACCTACTAAGTTGTGCTTGGATTACTTAAATTTCGTGCATAGTGTACATATTTTAGATTAAGCAGTGGTGTTGTTGTTGTTATGGTCTTCAGTCCTGAGACTGGTTTGATGCAGCTCTCCATGCTACTCTATCCTGTGCATGCTTCTTCATCTCCCAGTACCAACTGCAACCTGCATCCTTCTGAATCTGCTTAGTGAATTTATCTCTTGGTCTCCCTCCACGATTTTTACCCTCCACGCTGCCCTCCAGTACTAATTTGGTTGTGCCACAAATTCCTCCTCTCTCCAATTCTATACAATACCTCCTCATTAGTTATGTGGTCTATCCATCTAATCTTCACCATTCTTCTGTAGCACCTCATTTCGAAAGCTTCTATTCTCTTCTTGTCTGAACTATTTATCGTCCATGTTTCACTTCCATACATGGCTACACTCCACACAAATACTTTCAGAAACAGCTTCCTGACATTTAAATCTATTCCCGATGTTAACAAATTTCTCTTCTTCAGAAACGCTTTCCTTGCCATTGCCAGTCTACATTTTATATCCTCTCTACTTCGACTATCGTCAGTTATTTTGCGCCCCAAATAGCAAAACTTATTTACTGCTTTAAGTGTCTCATTTCCTAATCTAATTCCCTCAGCATCATTCGATTTAATTCGCCTACATTCGATTATCCTCGTTTTGCTTTTGTTGATGTAGTGGTTGGTTGCACCTTTCCTCAAACTGTTACTGTCTTAAAAAGAACTGATTTACTTCGTGTTTTCTTCCATTTGTCTATGAAAGCAACGTACTCTTTTGACACAAAATTGCCTTAAACCATTCGTTCACTTCGATGCAGAAGCAGGTATGCTGCAAGTAGAGTGGTGGCAATGGTGGGCTGACATTGTGGTGCCTCTTACTCTGCGCTCCCCTCACCTGCCCTGAGCCACCACACTTTCTTGGAAAACAGGCCAGGCAGAGTGTGCTTCTAAACTAACACGTGAATATTTTGCTATACCAATCACAGCCCAGTATTTTACCAGTCATTACAAGAAAACAGCCAGCCATATAGTTTGACCTTTGTATTCTATTTCGTGCAGTACATAGTGGACCCTCATGTTAAGTTCCACCATATTATTTCCACATCTAAGTTATGTATCATATTGTTATATAACAGTAAGAAATATATGTGGCACACGTGTTAGCACTAATGATCTAATTTACTCGTTAAGCAGACCCCTATAGCGACAACATAGATCTCTACCAACATTTAACCGATTATTTCTTAAACTATTCCAAATATCACTACCAAATTTTTACTAGTTGAACATCTGAACATATTTATTTCACTGATGTAGAATTGGGAAGGTATACATAGTGAAAACTGAGAGACAATTTTTTATATATACGCCTGTTTCTTCGAAAAGGTAGTGTTTTATACAGCATACCATCAGTTATATAACTCTCAAAACACCGATTATATATCCATATAATCACCTCCACTACATGAGTAAATTTTACAATTTGTATATTTATTGGTTCGTGAGAGAATGAGGCTTTTGTCAGAAAATTAACAGTTTTAAGAAAATTCAAATGAAAGTAGTAAGTCTATGGAAACACATCTTTTTTCCTAAAATATTGGTCGGAAGCCGCCTGCTTCATAGTCTGATCCTTCTTGTTCACCTAAATTCTTCCTTCTTCTCTTCTTTCTTGCCTCCTCGATCATTTCAGTCTTCTGCACTTTTTTTTTTATCTTATGGAACTTAACTGTTGAAGTCATCAGTCCCTAAGCTTACACACAACTTAACCTAAATTATCCTAAGGACAAATACACACACCCATGTCCGAGGGAGGACTCGAACCTCCGCCGGGACCAGCCTTCTGCACCCTTAATTGGTCCACAGCTTCCAATATTCTTGGCGTAGCCTGCCCTATACTTCTACCCTACCAGAACCCCCGTCATTGTAATACATAACTGCATCGCAGAAACATAATCTTCAAGTTTTTATCCCTACAAAGACAATTTTTTGCAACCCAGGTTTGCACAATATCGTTAAGTGCCTCATTAAACATTCTGTGTCCTACCGTGGAAGCATTTCTTTATCAAGTTGGGATTTGCTGAGTCTCTGAACATAGGCTGAATAGCCTCCATTACTGCTTCAGGTACTGAATGTTTATGTCTGAATTAATCTAGTTTGCTTGCTACCTCTGCTCTCCTATATTTGCATGATGTATGTGGTGCAGGCAGGCACGAGTTAGCTACAGGGTTGTTACCTACAGAGAGCCTATTATAGGATGTTGCCCAGACTTTTCTGTTTATGCATTCCGAATCACGTGTGTTTTCTCTAGTGGCTTTGCCACAGTATTCCTGAAATTCACCGATAACTTTATCAGTAAGCCGTCCAGCATATTTTATACTTTCTCCATATGATAAGTTGGTGTCACCAAGTTTTCTTTTTCAGCTGACAAAGGTGTGCTCCTCTCGTTTTCTTTACGTGACCTACGAATACGAGCTTTGTAATAGGCTCACCGTAGGGTTTGCTCTTTAAAACATTGTCGAAAGACTTACGCTCTCCACGTCCCAAGTATTTCGTACACCGAAAAGTCTCACTCTGATTGTGAGGGAAGAAAAATAGCCGTAGCTGCTGCTACCTCCGTACTATCACTTGACCCCCCACAATTTTTTATACCTGAGGGCCTACGGGCACTCTTTTCCTCTTCCTTATCACCTACTGAGTTGCATCCTTGGCCGTATTTAGTAAAACCTTCAAAGCCCGACACCTTACCTGTATCAACACTTGTTACAGTAGAAAATCTGTTTTTGGAAGTGAGACACCTCTTTAGCCATTACCCATAAAATGTACTAATATCTGTCACACCCCAGTCTGATTGCTTCTACAGCTGCAGTTTTCATGGATTTTGTTGCAACAGAGTCTATGCAGTTGCCAGTAATCGCAGTACACTTCTCAAATTGTGTGGGTGCGTTTCGTTCATTCAGGAGAGCTCAAAGTAATCTACCAGTACACCTACGTCCGCACAATGACCCTACATTGACTTCATATAGTTCATTATTTGAGCATTTGACAGAAGTTAGAAATGACCTATAAACACCACAATCGGTGCATATAATTTTAAGTTTAAAGACTAAACCATTTCTGGCAGTCACATCTTCGGAAGTCACGGTATCTCCACCACATAACTCGCATGTTATAGTCTCTTTCAACGCATGTTAAAATATTCAAATCTATATTTACCTCACGAGTTTCAGCTGTCTTCTCAGCACTACCACTATTATTTTGCTCTATTTCACTACTATCCACAACTGGTGAAGTTCTACAGCACCTGTTTTCTTCGTTTACCCATTTTAAATTAGAGCAACAACACACAACAGTTTCACAATAAACACAGCAAGCTACCAAATATAAAAATTCGTTTTGTTTTCAAAGACTTACAATGATATGAGCAAAAAATATTTAAATATTTAATAATTAGTGCATCCAACCTTCGTAAACAAATCGAAAGGGAACATAAAAACCCACAAACAGGCTTCTAGAGCACGTAGTTTCTGAGATTTCCACACAAATCTGACAGGACGTTAAGATCAATGAGGACATCGTGATGTGTGAAGTATAAGTTAAAAAAAGTATTAAAATTGTATTTACACGGATTTTGTTCAGAAATTAGGGACCAGCTTGTTTAGGAAAGTCCAAATATTCATGCACTACAAAAAGAAAAAATTAAATTTTCTTGGAAAATTTGGAGTCTGATCTGATCTAAAGGTGCAGTTGGCAATGACCATAGTTCGATTATTGTACCATAAAACTTTAAACAAACCAAAAAATTTCTGTAATATTTGACAAAATATGTAAAGATATGTTCTGTAACACTAGTGTAACCTAAAGGTTGAGGAACACTCGAAGCCTTAAACACGTCGGTTCGGTGGATGCTGAAATTAAGTGTCACAATTTTATAAATGGCAAAATCTTTAACTTAGTGTATCGCTTAAACTGCGTATTTTCGTAATATGCAAGTTGTTGTTGTTGTGGTCTTCAGTCCTGATACTGGTTTGATGCAGCTCTCCATGCTACTCTATGCCGTGCCAGCTTCTTCATCTCCCAGTACCTACTGCAACCTACATCCTTCTGAATCTGCTTAGTATATTCATCTCTTGGTCTCCCTCTACGATTTTTACCCTCCGCGCTGTCCTCCAATACTAAATTGGTGATCCCTTGATACCTCAGAACACGTTTCACCAACCGACCCCTTCTTCTAGCAAAGTTGTGCCACAAATTCCTCTTCTCTCCGGTTGTATTCAGTACCTCCCCATTAGTTACGTGATTTACCCATCTAATCTTCAGCATTATTCTGTAGCACCACATTTCTAAAGCTTCTATTCTCTTCTTGTCCAAACTATTTATCGTCCATGTTTCACTTCCATACATAGCTGCACTCCATACAGGTACTTTCAGAAACGACTTCCTGACACTTAAATCTACATTAGACATTAACAAAATTTCTCTTCTTCAGAAACGCTTTCCTTGCCATTGCCAGTCTACGTTTCATATCCTCTCTACTTCGACCAATATCAGTTATTTTGCTCTCCAAATAGCAAAACTCATTGACTACTTTAAGTGTCTCATTCCCAAATCCCCTCAGCATCACCCGACTTAATTCGACTACATTCCATTATCCTCGTTTTGTTTTTACTGATGTTCACCTTATATCCTCCTTTCAAGACAATGTCCATTCCGTTCAACTGGTCTTCCAAGTCCTTTGATGTGTCTGACAGAATTACAATGTCTTCGACGGACCTCAAAGTTTTTACTTCTTCTCCATGGATTATAATACCTACACTACTGGCCATTAAAATTCCTACACCAAGAAGAAATGCAGATGATAAACGGGTATTCATTGGACAAATATATTATACTAGAACTGACATGTGATTACGTTTTCACGCGATTTGGGCACATAGATCCCGAGAAATCAATACCCAGCACAACCACCTCAAACAGAGCTTGGATGGCGTGTACAGGTACAGCTGCCCATGCAGCTTCAACACGATACCGCAGTTCATCAAGAGTAGTGACCGGCGTATTGTGACGAGCCAGTAGCTCGTCCACCATTGACCAGACGTTTCCAATTGGTGAGAGATCTCGAGAATGTGCTGGCCAGGGCAGCAGTCGAACATTTTCTGTATCCAGAAAGGATCTTACAGGACTTGCAACATTTGGTCGTGCATTATCCTGCTGAAATGTTGGGTTTCGAAGGGATCGAATGAAGGGTAGAGCCACGGCATGTTCTGCCGTAGAGAAATGTAATTGAAATTACTGACTGGCATTATATTTGCTGTACTTTGTGAAAGTTCCGACTTAGCTGTGTATCTTAACAGGCAATGCTTGTGATTGCCATTATGAGGAAGGCTGCAACTATTGCTGATCAGGACTCTGGCGCCGGGACTCTCTAAAAAGTTCACACACCGTCCTGCTTTCCTTCTGACAGTCAGCTATTAAACAGTACCCAGAGCTAACGCCAAGACAGGGTCTACACCATGTTTATCCGCTGATGTCACATTTTCCAATACCTTAGCGCAATAAATCACATTTCAAATGACATGTTTTGGAGTTATCTACATACACACCCACACATACATTAATCCTTATTCCATAGATTATGAATACGACATTTCGTTATGATGTGGAACGTGTCACTTTAATTATTTTGTGTAAAGAAAACTTACGTTAATTTTTTTACCGTTACTGCTTCATATCTAAGCATTCATCTATTGAGTAGAAGGAGTTGTCATTCAGAAATTCTTTTAACCTGCTTTTGAATGATGGTTGGCTATCTGCCAGACTTTTAATACTATTTGTCAAATGACCAAAGATTTTTGTGGCAGCATAATTCACCTCTTTCAGTGCAAAAGCGAGATTTAATCCAGATTAGTGAAGATCATCCTTTCTTTAGTGTTGTAGTTATGCACTTCGCTGTTATTTTTGAATTGGGATGGGTTATTAATGACAAATTTCATAAGACAATATATGCATTGCGAAGGTACTGTGGGTATCCCAAGTTCCTTAAATAAATGTCTAAAAGGTGATCTTGGGTGGGCTTCTGCTATTATTCTGATTACACGGTTTTTTGCAATGAATACTTTCTCTCTTAATGACGAATTGCCCCAAAATATGATGCCATATGAAAGCAGTGAATGAAAATAGGTATAGTAGGCTAACTTACTAATATGTTTATCACCAAAATTTGCAATAACCCTAATAGCATAAGAATCTGAATCTAACTGTTTCAGTAGATCGTTGATGTGTTTCTTCCAATTCAATTTCTCATCAATGCACACACCCAGAAATTTTGAGTATTCTGCCTTAGCATCAGACTTCTGTTCATAGTCTATACTTATCAATGGTCTTATGCCATTTACTGTACAGAATTGTATAAAGTGTGTTTTCTCAAAATGTAATGAGAGTCCATTTACAGAGAACCAATTAATAATTTTCTGAAAGACATTACTTGCTATTTTCTCAGATGATTCTTGCTTGTTGGGTGTGATTACTATACTTGTATCATCAGAAAAAGAACTAGCTTTGCATCCTCTTGAATATAGAGTAGCAAGTCGTTAATATATATTAAGAACAATAAGGGACCCAAGACTGAACCCTGTGGGACACCATTCTTGATACCTCCCCAGTTAGAGGACTGCTTGTTTTTGCAGACTGTCTGTAGTGTTAATTTCAACCTTCTGCATTCTTCCAGTTATGTATGAATTAAACCATTTTTGCACTCTCCCACTCATACCACAATACTTAAGCTTATCTAGAAGAATTTGATGATTTACACAATCAAAAGCCTTTGAGAGATCACAAAATATCCCAATGGGTGCTTTTAACATTTGACCAGTGAAAGCATATATAGCATTTTCTGTTGAAAAGCTTGTTAGTACTTCATTTTTACAGATATGTGATGCTACCCTTGAATACGATCTTTTTCAAGGATTTTGGATAAAGCTGTCAGAAGTGAGATTGGGCGGCAATGCAGTTTATCATTTAAACGCCATATTTCGTAATAAGCAAGAATAACTACGAAAAGTACGAAATAGGGCACGGTAGCTTCATAAAGAGATCAGAATGGCGGCTGCCCTGTTTGCAAGAAGGCTCTCACAAGAGAAATTCCCCATCATATCCTCTCAGATTTAGTGGTAAGACGGCCCACTGGAATGCCTGTCAAAACCTGAACACAGATCGAGCACGAAAATAGGAATAAGGTGTACTGGACTGTGAAAAAAAAAAGCAAAACATAAACAGTGAACGGCCCAAGAACAAGGATTGCAATATAGAGCAGCCTGAAACAGCAACGGCGTCGTGGGTTGATGGTGGACTGGGTGTTGTGTGTCCTTCATCATCATTTTAACGCCGGCACGGTAGCTCAGCATGTTCGGTCGGAGGGTTAGCAGCCCTCTGTAATAAAAAAAAACTGAGTGAATGGATCGACAACGAGCCTGTAGGGTGTCATGGGACTACCGCCCCGAAGAATGAAACGAACATGAACGAACAAAATGAGATTAAAAAAAAAAGTCATGGCGTTGGACAGCCGAGCCGACAAGGCCGTGTTCAAAACTGCATCGTGTTTTTTCTCCCCCACAGTATTATGAACAAGGTCTGTCCAGTCACTGAAATGTTTGTTCTCTTTCTGTAGTCTTGGCAGTTGTCATACTACACATTGACTATAAAATATGAGTCACTTCGTAAGAATACGTTGCCGTCGTACGTAAACGTGATGAATAGTGAGAGCAGACGAGATACCACTTACACGTCTGGCACATAATATGAAAACGACAAATAAACGGGTGTGGTCTTTGTTACAACAAAGGAATTTAAGGGTCAAGACTTCCAAAACGGAACACAGCTTCAAAAACGTTAAACACGAATGTTTTGACAGAGCACAGAGAAACTGTGTGATTGTGAAACTGACGCATTCATTTTTTTTTAGCTTATGTGGCAAGCTTCTGTGTATTCATCATTTCCTTCGGAGTGACCACGTTCACATTCATACTAACAGCTAAATCAACGTCCCGCCGACAAACTGGGATTAGGGAATGATGGTGAAGCAAATAGGCAGCGCCCTTTCAAAGGAACCTTCCCGGCATTAGCCTGAAGCGATTCAGGGAAATCACGGAGGACTGAAATCGGGATGGCCGGATGTGGGTTTGAGCCGCCGTCCTCCAGAATGCGAGTCCAGCGTACCAACCACTGACCAAGCTGCCTCGCTCTGTCTCAAATGTGAACTGAGGTACTGTTCAGCGAGCTGTAGTATTTTCAGCGCTACAATACAACAATATCACGATGAGACTCGTCTATGGCATACTATTGAACCACAGTAGGCAAACACTTTCTAACACCTATTTTGCGCCCCTCTGTAGTTCACCTGTAGGTTACGGTCAGTCACTTTGCGAGTATCGAAATACAAGGGGCGTTTGAAAAGTCCGTGCAAAGCCCGAGAGATGGCACCACCGGCGCGTATCGAGGGCATCACACCAAGTTTCAGCCATATTGGTCTATTTCTTTGTGTTTGGCATTCGTGTGAATCTAGGAAGTCGAGTGATTGTCAAAAAATGGACGAAAAAGAATTTCGTGTGGTGATTAATCATTACTTTATGGAAGGCGAAACGCCTCAGGAGACTAAAGAGAAGCCTGATAAACATTACGGTGACTCTGCACCTTCGATTAGAACAGTTTATAAGCGGATTCAAAATTTTCGGAGTAGCCATATGGGCATAAGTGATGCTGAAGGTTCTGGACGCCCTGTGGAGGTTACGACTCCAGAAATCATTGATGAAATCCATGATATGGTGATGGATGACATAAGAGATAAAGTGCGTGAGATTGCTAGTGCTGTTGGCATCTGGAATGAACGGGTACATAATATTTTGCATAAACATTTGGACATGAGAAAGTTATTCGCAAGATGGGTTCCGCGATTGCTCACGCTTGACCAAAAATCGGAATGGTGTTTATGTTGCAAGGATTGTTTGCAGCTGTTCAGGAAGAATCCGGAGGACTTAAAGCGTCGTTTCGTCACTGTGGATGAAACATGGATACATTACTATACTCCTGAGACCAAACAACAATCTAAACTATGGGTTACCAAGGGAGAATCTGCACCAAAAAAGGCGAAGACCATTCCTTCGGCCGGAAAGGTTATGGCGACTGTCTTTTGTGATTCGCAAGGTATAATCGTCATCGACTATATGGAAAAGGGTAAAACTATTACAGGTGCATACTATTCATCGTTATTGGACCGTTTGATAACCGAGTTGCAAGAAAAACGCCGGCGATTAGACCGCAAAAAATTCCTTTTCCATCACGACAATGCACCAGCACACACCTCAGCAGTTGTGGTCGCAAAATGAATGGAAAGGTGATTCCAACTCGTTTCACATCCACCCTATTCTCCAGACTTGGCTCCCTCTGATTACTCTTTGTTCCCCAATTTGAAGAAATGGCTGGCAGGACAAAGATTTTATTCAAACGAGGAGGTGATTGCAGCAACTAATAGTTACTTTGCAGCCTTGGACAATTCCTATTATTCAGAAGGGATCAAGAAATTACAACCGCATTGGACGAAGTGTATAAGTCTAAAAGGAGACTATGTCGAAAAATAAAAAGAGGTTTACCCCAAACACGTAAGTAGTTTTTATTTTTGCTCGGAGTTTTCAAACTCCCCTCGTATGTGACACACGTGGCAGTGTGTTTCGACTGCATTGACTTAGAAGCTTAACTGCTAAGGGGCCACAGACCTCAGGGTGTGACATAAATTCCAACTCGACACGTTGACCCTTTCACGAGAAAAGGGGGTCTTAGGTGTCGGACACGCAGACAACCTAATGATCCCATAAGCGTTCCGTTTCTAACGACAGATTTTTTTTTTCTTTATTTCCCACCTGATACAGGTAGGCCAGCAGTGGCACATTACGCTGCTCTTCGGTCACAGATAAAACTAATGGCATAAAAGACGACAATCGCAGAACAGACAGGGTGGATATGCAAACATAGACATACAAAATGAAAACACACGGAGCCGTTCACGGGTGCAGAGTCCAAAATAAAAATGTTCAGACACGTGGACACGCACAGAGATGACAGATGGCACACGCGAACGTTGGAGCACAAACGAGTAACACTTGAACACGAACACGGGGACACACTCAAACACTAGGCGATTATCTCCGGCGCACGGAAGTTCACTAGACGTGTATGAGTCTGGGGACCTGTCAAAAGGGGGGGGGGGAGGAGGGGGGGGAGTGTGTAGATGCCAGTGGCAGAGGAGATGGGAGGGGGAGGAAAGAAGGTACGGGGGGTAGGGGAAGCCCAGGGGGAGGAGGGAGGGAGGAAGGGAGGGGGGAGAGAAGGGACAGAGGGTGCCCTCGGAAGAAAACACAGGGTGCCGTAGAGGAGGATCAAGGTAGGAGGTGTAGATGGAGGGGAGGAGGGCATCATCAGGGAGGGGAGTTGGTGGAAGCCACCTTGGGGGAGGGTATGGAGAGTGGAGAGATGGAGAGCAGGTAGGACGTGGGAATGCAGGCGTGGCAGCGGACGGGGGTGGGAGAGGACGGGAGAGACAAGCGGGTGAGGAGGATTAAGTTTGCGGGAGGTGTAGAGGATCCGTATCCGTTCGAGGAAAAGAAGCAGGTGTGGGAGCGGAATAATGTCATAGAGGATTAGCGTGGGGGTGGGGAGACAGATGCGATAAGCGAGGCGGAGCGCGTGGCGTTCTAGGATTTGAAGGGATTTGTAAAAGGTAGGAGGGGCGGAGATCCAGGCGGGATGAGCGTAGCAGAGGATAAGGTGGATGAGGGATTTATAGGTGTGGAGGATGGTGGAGGGGTCCAGACCCCATGTGCTGCCAGAAAGGAGCTTGAGGAGAAGGTCGGGAGCGTGCCTTGGCTTTGGAATGTCCGGAGATGGGGGGATCTGGGAGAGGCGATGGTCAAGGGTGACGCCAAGGTACTTAAGGGTGGGGGTGATAGGACGACCATAAATGGTGATATAGAAGTCGAGGAGACGGAAGGAAGCTGGTTTTGCCTACAATGATCGCCTGTCTAACGACTGACGAACGAGACCGTATAAAAGCGGCAATAGTTTCCAAAGTTGCAATGAGAGTACCGCTTATTGTAACGAGCTGCTTCCTTACTTCGCCTGCTAGAATGGCTACAGCCGTGTAGGATTACGATACCCTGAAAGCGAAGACATCTATCGGTTCCTGCACGACCGAGCTGCCTTTCTTATGACGTCACGAATGTTAGCTAATCGCCAAGCGCGTCGCACAGCAGGTGTACATCTGAGACTGGACTCGTGTTGGCAGGCGGAGGACGGCACGAAGGCGCGCCAGCTGTACGAGGAGGGCGTGCGCTTCGGCTGCTGGGGGATGTCCATGTACTCGCTGTCCTGCGCCTGCTACTCCTTCATCATCGAGAGGCTTATCAACAGGTTCAGGTGAGACCCGGGCTCCCACAGTGCAGCGCACACTCAGCTCTTCTCGCAATTTTTTAATATATTTTTTTTTGTTACACTTATCGTCTTTAAAATGGTTTAGTCTTATAACATGTCTATTAAAATGTAACAGAGTATACAGGGTGTTACAACAAGGTACGGCCAAACTATCAGGAAAAATTCCTCACACAAAGAAAGAAAATATGTTATATGGACACGGGTCCGGAAACGCTTACTTTCCATGTTAGAGCTCATTTTATTACTTCTCTTCAAATCACATTAATCATGAAATGGAAACACACAGCAACAGAAAGTACCAGCGTGACTTCAAACACTTTGTTACAGGAGGTATCGAATATATTGCTTCCCCCTACTTATACCTCCCGAGGAGATCACGAATGTAAAATTAGAGAGATTAGAGCGCGCACGGAGGCTTTCAGACAGTCGTTCTTCCCGCGAACCGTACGCGACTGGAACAGGAAAGGGAGGTAATGACAGTGGCACGTAAAGTGCCCTCCACCACACACCGTTGGGTGGCTTGCGGAGTATAAATGTAGATGTAGATGTAGATGAAATGTTCAAAATGTACTCCGTTAGCAAGGATACATGCATCCACCCTCCGTCGCATGGAATCCCTGATGCGCTGATGCAGCCCTGGAGAATGGCGTATTGTATCACAGCCGTCCACAATACGAGCACGAAGAGTCTCTACATTTGGTACCGGGGTTGCGTAGACAAGAGCTTTCAAATGCCCCCATAAATGAAAGTCAAGAGGGTTGAGGTCAGGAGAGCGTGGAGGCCATAGAATTGGTCCGCCTCTACCAATCCATCGGTCACCGAATCTGTTGTTGAGAAGCATACGAACACTTCGACTGCAATGTGCAGGAGCTCCATCGTGCATGAACCACATGTTGTGTCGTACTTGTAAAGGCACATGTTCTAGCAGCACAGGTAGAGTATCCCGTATGAAATCATGGCGGTGAATCCAGGAAGTACAGTACATACTGACGACACTAAAATGAGCTCTAACATGGAAATTAAGCGTTTCCGGATACATGTCCACATAACATCTTTTCTTTATTTGTGTGTGAGGAATGTTTCCTGAAAGTTTGGCCGTACCTTTTTGTAACACCCTGTATACAGGGTGTTTCACTAAACGTGTTCGCCGCCGGAGTGGCCGTGCGGTTCTAGGCGCTACAGTCTGGAACTGCGGGACCGCTACGGTCGCAGGTTCGAATCCTGCCTTGGGCGTGGATGTGTGTGATGTCCTTAGGTTAGTTAGCTTTAAATAGTTCTAAACAGGGAACCTCACCACCGCACCCCCCTCAGATTTAGTTATAAGTTGGCACACTGGATAGGCCTTGAAAAACTGAACACAGATCAATCGAGAAAACAGGAAGAAGTTGAGTGGAACTATGAAAAAAATAAGCAAAAATATACAAACTGAGTAGTTCGTGGCAAGATAGGCAACAACAAGGATAGACTGAGCTCAGGAGCGCCGTGGTCCCGTGGTTAGCGTGAGCAGCTGTGGAACGAGAGGTCCTTGGTTCAAGCCTTCCCTCGAGTGAAAAGTTTAATTTCTTCAGACATTTATTATCTGACAAACTCTTATGTTTTCATCACTTTTTAGGGAGTGATTATCACATCCACAAGAAAACCTAAATCGGGCAAGGTACAAGAATCTTTTTACCCATTCACCAAGTGTACAAGTTAGGTGGGTCGACAACATATTCCTTTCATGTGACGCACATGCCGTCACCAGTGTCGTATAGAATATATCAGACGTGATTACCTGTGGAGGAATCGGTTGACCTATGACCTTGCGATCAAATGTTTTCGGTTCCCATTGGAGAGGCACGTCCTTTCATCTACTAATCGCACGGTTTTGCGGTGCGGTCGCAAAACACAGACACTAAACTTATTACAGTGAACAGAGACGTCAATGAACGAACGGACAGATCATAAATTTGCGAAAATAAAAAAAGTAAATTTTTCACTCGAGTGAAGACTTGAACCCAGGACCTCTCGTTCCGCAACTGCTCACGCTAACCACGGGACCACGGCGCTCTTGAGCTCACATTCTGCTTGATGTTGCCTATGTTGCAATGACCTACTCAGTTTGTATATTTTGCTTATTTTTTTCATAGTTCCACTCAACTTCTTCCTGTTTTCTCGATTGATCTGTGTTCAGTTTTTCAAGGCCAACTTATAATTGAATCTGAGGCGGGTGCGATGGGGAGGTTCCCTTGTAAGTTCTAGGGGACTGATTACCTCAGATGTTAAGTCCCATAGTGCTCAGAACCATTTTGAACTAAACGTGTTTGCCTCTGTAAGTTACGAAGTAATAGGCGACGGAAATATTTATTGCAGTAGGACACCGTAAGAAACATTACACTGTCTGCAGAGCTATGAACATAATATATTGTGTTATTATCCAAAGAGTTGCAGGAAAAATATACAATTTTTTAAATGGAACAATAGTTGTTTCTATCACGTACTGGAATCAGTAACACCAGCTGTGTATACATCAATTGAAATTACGTTCCTATCACTTTTAGTTTGGGAGCTACAACCCTTCGAAGTTCCAGGGACAGATAAATGTGGTGCGGCCGAGTTGTAACGTCGCCGGTGTCACGGAGCGAGAAGCTTGCTCGATGCGCTGTTAGACTGCCGACTGTCGCCGCACACGGCTGTATACCCGACAGTTCGAGCCACACAAACAAACGGGGCTCAATATACCACAGTTACTAACACCGGATGAATATGGCACACACAAACAATGAGTATGTTGACATGTTGCTGATGCTCGGCGAGTGCCGACACGATGCCACTGGAGCAGCCATGGCGTACGCCGTGAGATATCCTAGGCGAAGAGCTCCAGCAGCCATTACGTTCTTACGTGCTGAACAACGACTTCGGGAAACAGGCAGCTTGGTAATGCGCCAAAGAACTGCAAGAAGTGAGGAAACGGAGGTATTTGTTTTAGCTGTAGTACACTACGATCCTCATATCAGCTTACGAGCCTTTGTTGCAGTCGCTGGTGTCAGTCTCACATCTGTGTGGCGTACAGTCATGGAGGTAAGAATAAGGGGAGATGGCGCTACGTATCCCAGCCGTACTACGTTTTGAAGCCATGGGGGCGTGGCTCGCTGCCATGACACTCTGACCAAAACATTGCCAGTGTGCTATAGCGCTGCGTGTATTACAGTCGCTAATTGCACCATGTACGCATGTAACGTCATCAGATTGGTTGTTTCAAAGTTTTTGTTTAAAATAAAATCTCGAAAAGGCGAAATTCCGCGTTTCTTTTGATTAAAAATAGTTTTTAATGTAATATTACGAATAGCTAGCCTTCAATGTAAACGATACAATTTTGTTAATTCAGTAATAAACGTGTATCACAAACTAAATAATAGAAACTGAAAACTAAGTTAGCTATACCCTCCCTCCAAAGCCCCATAAATGCATATTGTTTGTAATACGTACTGGGACATTTCAGTTACGTTACACTACTGGGAAACACTGTTCATTACCACCAATATTTACTGAAATACGGTACATAGAATGGCAAATCTACACAGTGTCCTGTTTAGGCCTATACTTTACGCCAGTTAATGTAGTGTTAGCTTTTAATTTGGTACATGATGAAGACAAAGTGAGTTACTCAACACTTCGATTATCGACGATACGTACGTATTATACTGAAACGTGAACTTGAAAACTAAGAATTTAATTCTTTGAATTAACATACCTTTTGCAGATGTTTTGGGTGTGTAGGGAAAACTGATGGTACAGCATTTTCTCGGAGCCTTACTGTTGAAAGGGAAGTTCGGTCTATGTCCTCTTCTCGGAAATGCTGAGAACATATAGTGCTCCATTTAGACGCACGCCAATTCGTCCTCCTCACGGCATTCTCCCACAGAGCTTTCCGACTTTCATTTTTAGGAAATTAAAATCATACAGGAGAAAAACACGCTATAGTACAAGTACCGATGTAGCACACGTTCATTCACAATGAAGTTGTAAAATCACACTTAACGAGACAACTTAAACATGAAATGTTATTCTCCTCGATTTCGCATCACAATCAGAACGATTCGTACATCCGAACACCACACAAGTCACCATTATAGCGCAAAATCCTTCCAAAAACGAGCGACAAGCCTATGCACACAAGCTTACAGCAGCAATGTTTTGGTCGGATTGAGATGGCTACCTTCGGCTTCACATGGCTTCACAGCTGTGACGTCACGGCGTCTCCCTCTATTCTTACCTCCATGCGTACAGTACACGGCCACAGGTTTCACCCGTACCGCCTGTCACTGACCCAGTAGCTGCATGGGAACGATTTCCGTGTGAGAGTTACATTCTGTGGGCCATGCGTAATTTCACGGTGGAGTCTTTACAAGGTGTTATGTTCTCTGATGAGTCCAAGCTCACAAATTATAGTGCACTGAATCGCCATAACGTGCACTACTGGGCCGCAGACAATCCTCGGTGAGTTCGACCTGTCGACCGTCAACGTAGGTGGTCTATTAATGTATGGTGTGGAATCCTTGGGGATGAAATCATCGGTCCACACTACTTCACAGGTACACTGACAGGTGAGTTATATCGTGCGTTTATAGTCGACAGTTTGGGCGGTCTCCTTGAACATGCGCGTCTACACATGAGAGTCCATATGTGGATGCAGCACGATGGTCACCCAGCCCATTCTGCGCGTGCTGTTGTGGAAGAACCAAACATCAGGTTTGCAGGAAGGTGGTTGGCTCGCCATGGTCCTCATTCATGGCCCGCAGGGTCGCCCGATTTAACACTATCAGATTTATTTTTGTGGGAATATCTAAAGGATGGTGTTTGTTTCACTGAGCCCAGATTCCCAGATGATCTAAAACGGGGCATCGAGGACGCATGTTGCTCCGTGACACCGGCTATGTTACATCTCATCTGCAGATCCTTTAGAAGGCGCATTGCATTGTGCATTCAGGAACATGGACACACATTTGAACACCTCATTTAAATCAACTTCCCACCGCCAGAACTTCCATCACCCACCACACAGCCACGTATTATGTACAGCGTGTGGTATCTGCCCCTGAAACTTTGAAGGGTTGTAGCTCCCAAACTAAAAGTGATAGGAATGTAATTTAAACTGTTGTATACACAGCTGCTGTTACTGATTCCAGCGCATGCGAGAAACAACTATTGTTCCATGTAAAGAATTGTATCTTTTTCCTGTACCTCTTTGGATAATTACACAATAAACTATGTTCACAGCTCCACAGACAGTATAATGTTTCTTATGGTGACCTCCCGCAATAAATATTTTGGTCGCCTATTACTTCGTAACTTACAGAGGTAAACACATTTAGTGAAATACCCTGTATATAGAGAATGTCCACAAAGTCCCTTTACAACTTCAAAATTTTACTACAACAGGAGTTGTTGAAATATTTTAACATTTATTTTATTGTAATTAGTGTATATAGAAGTTTTTTGACAGTGATTAATAGACCTCTATATGGGCTCATTTAGTTGCACGAAGCAAACCAAGACGGTACTCGGTTTCTTGCCATGTTCGCTGTAGCATAGCTTCATCAATGGTGGCGATGGTATTACGAATCTTTTGCTTCAAGTCAACAATGTCCCGTATCTGTGTTTGATACACGATATCTTTTACATACACCCATAAAAAGAGGCCAAGGGGGTGATATCTGGCCAACGCGTTGGCCAAGAACTGGCCCATCCCTCCCAATCCATCTGCCTGGAAATGTTTCATTAAGGAACCGACGAACATGCAGTCCCCAATGTGGTGGTGCACCATCTTGCTGGAAAATTATAGTTGGTTGTAAGTCAATCAGTTGTGGTGCTACATATTCGATCAGAAGTGCGAGGTAAACATCTGCAGTAATTGTTGACTCGTTGAAGAAAAATGGATCAGTTACTTGGTTGCACATGATTCCACACCACACATTCACTTTTGGACTATCCCGGTGAAGCTCCCTAGTCACATAGGGGTGTTCAGATTCCCAGATTCTCACATTATATCTGTTTAATGTCCCAGAAACATGAAAAGTTGCCTCTTCACTGAAACAAACTCCCTTGACGAATGCTTCATCCTCCAAAAGGCGTTCCAGCATGTTGAGCGCAAACTCTGTCCGTTTTGTCTTGTCATTTGGCTGAAGTGTCTGTAACAGTTGCATTTTGTAAGCGTACAACCGTAGGTTCCTGTGGAGGACCTTATGCACAGTTGAACGTGGTAGCTGCAACTGTCTGGCAGCAGAGTGGATGGACTTCGTGTGTGAACGAGAGAACACGTTTAATACGGGATCGATGTTTTCCTCGGATGCTCCCGGTCGCCCGCTACTCCCTTTATCCAACACTGTCCCTGTCACCACAAATTTTTTGTGGCATGCACGGATTGAATGGCGCGATGGTGGATCTGTTCCATACTTCGCTCTGAAGTTTCGTTGAGTCTGAACATCAGATTTTGTCTCAATAAACAAGGATACACATTGTGCCTTCTCTTGAGGAGCTGCCATTTTATGAAGGTTCAGTTGCTGCCATCAACAGAGTATCTGAAACACAAGATTTTAGTATACAGGGTGTAAATTTTGATTCGGCAAACCAGAATAACTCGAAAAATAAGCTTCACTCGAAAAAAAAATGTGTAGAATGCATAGTAGATTATTTTCGAGGGGGACATCTGCTGGTGCTAAAATTAGCCCGCCACCCCAGCCCCCTGGGGGTGGGGCGGGGGGGGAACTTTAAAATTTCAAATGGGAACCCCCATTTTTTATTGCAGAATCAGACTCTACATATAAAACATTTTGCCTTAAACATTTGTTTTGCTTCTTAGTAGTTGGCGCTGTAATTCAAGAAAATCCATGTTCTCATTTTTGCGTGGAAAATGGTTACGGATAAATAAAAAATACTGATTTATTTCGTAAATTTTGACTCGCTAAAACTAAAACTCTCCCTCTCTCCCCATAGGGTGGGGTTTGAGAGAGAGGAATTAGAGTTTTGCAAATGTTGACCCACGTATCCGAATCTGCGGAAAAAAATTAATATTTAGGTTTCCTGTTTCGATTCGTGAACTCAAATGAAATCCCTGGAGGAAAGAGGACGCTCTTTTCGCGAGGCACGACTGCGCAATTTCAGAGAAGCGGCAGCTGAAGCCTACTGCAGAACGATTCCACTGCCGACGACGTACATTTGGAGTGAGGACTGCGAAGATGTGATACGAGAAATTGGGGCTTGTACGCAGGCGTACAGGCAGTCGCTTTTCCCTCGCTCTGTCTGCAAGTGGAACAGGAGAGGAAATGACTAGTAGTGGTACAGGGTACCCTCCGCCACGCACCGTGCCGTTTCTCGCGGTGTATGCATCTACACTCATGCTCATAAATTAAGGATAATTGCAGAATGTGGTGCCACACAACGTGTCACTACACAAAACTGGCCCTAATAGCACAGGCACATAGGGAACGCACACGACACAGATCTGTAAGTCCACGGCATTGGTGATAAGTTGAGAAATCCGCTCCGAAAGACACGTTCTACAAAACGCCACTGTTTCTTGCCCATGTACCCTGATCACCAGGCACACGTACACAGGCCGCACAATGGGTTGGCATACTCTGGATCAGCTGCTGGGGTATAGCCTCCCATTCTTGCACCAATGGCTGTCGGAGCTCCTGAAGTGTCGAAGTGGTTTGAAGACGTGCAGCGAAACGTCGACCGAGAGCATCCCAGACGTGTTCGATGGGGTTTAGGTCTGGAGAACAAGCAGGCCACTTAATTCGCCTGATATCTTCTGTTTCAAGGTACTCCTCCATGATGGCAGCTCGGTGGGGCCGTGCGTTACCAACCCAGGAAAGTGGGACCGACTGCACCCCTGAAAAGGCGGATATACTGGTGCAAAATGACGTCCCTATACACCTGACCTGTTACAGTTCCTCTGTCAAAGACATGCCGGGGTGTACGTGCACCAATCATAATCCTACCCCACACCATCAAACCACAACCTTCATACACGTCCCTGTCAAGGACATTAAAGGGTTGGTATCTGGTGTCTGATTCACGCCAGATGAAAACCCGGCGAGAATCACTGTCCAGACTATACCTGCGCTCGTCCGTGAACATAACCTGGGACCACTGTTCCAATGACCATGTGCTGTGTTCTTGACACCAGGCTTTATAGGCTTTCCTGTGACCAGGGGTGAGGGAATGCACCTTGCAGGTCGCCAGGTGAATAAACCAAGTCTGTTGTCTGGAGACAACTGTTCCAGCGGCTGCGGTAAGGTCCCGAGCAAGGCTACCTGCAGTACTACGTGGCCGTCTGCGGGCACTGATGGTGAGATATCGGTCTTCTTGGGGTGTTGTACACTGTGGACGTCCAATACTGTAGCGCCTGGACACGTTTCCTGTCTGCTGGAATCGTTGCCATAATCTTGAGATCACACTTTGTGGCACGACCAACGTCGTCGCCTTAGTATGCTACCCCTCATAACGTCATCAATATGTGTTCTTTGAGCCATTTTCAACACACAGTCACCATTAGCACGTCTGAAAACGTCTACACACTTACTCGGTGCACCGTAGTCTGACATGCACCAACACACCTCTGCGTATGTGGACTGCTGCCAGCGCCACCGTGCGACGACCACAGGTCAAATGCACCGCATGGTCATACCCCGAGGTGATTTAAACCCGCAAACCGCCCACCGGAGCGTTGCTTCACCGTGTATCAGCATTATCCTTAACTGATGAACATGTGTGTAGATGTAAATGTAGATGTACCGGCTGTCCCAGACTCAGGACTCAGGGCGGGGCCATTTTCGTCAAAACTGACGGCTTTTTTGCAATGATAACCAGATTCGTTCTTATTCTGTGCATATTCAGATCTGTTGAAACGGAGTTTGACATTATGTAACTAGTCTCAAAGACATATATGATAAACACAGGGAGGACATAAAATGTATTTCTGAGGAACTGCTAGACACAGCTACACGGTTTGCTGCAAATGGTAGCTTAACCCACGCAGTGTTTTATGGATACACTTCCGCATGCCCTTCGTTTGCTGCCCATATAAGATCCAATCCAGTAGTCGCCAAATTTATGAATATGGTGAACTACCGAAGCTTGTTTACACCCTATTGTTGGACGGGAAAAGAAAATAGGACAGAAATAAGAACTTTTCAAAGAATCTTACTTTTACGATAACGACCGAAGCAGACGAAATGAATTACAGTCTGTGCTGCGACGGGACTCGAGCCCGTGTCTTCTTGCTTGATAAACAGAATTGCTAACCGCTACACCACCGCAGTACGACGGCAACAATGCTGCACGAACTACCTAAGTCAATTGCCCTCCCCAACACAAACTTCATTTTTCCTTTACATATTGTCAGTACCGCCAGGACTCTCCGATATTGGCTTTGGACATAATGGGATGTCCTTGTACTTTTGGCGATCTTATAGATCTTATAATTAAATGTTTCCCTGACACATTTAAGCCCCTTTTTATTGTCTACGGTAATGATCGAAGGTACAAGGAAGTCCCATTACGTCCAATGCTGGGGTGCTTGCCAATATCGGAGAGCCCTGCCAGTAGTGACAATATGTAAGGGAAAAATGAATTGAAGTTTGTGTGAAGGAGGGCACTCAGCTTAGGTAGTTCGTGCAGCAATGTTGACAATCGTACTGGGGTGGTGTAATGCTTAGCATATTTGACCCGCAGGCAAGAAGACCCTGGTTCGAGTCCCGACTGTAGCACAAGTTTTAATTCATTCCTTCTCCTTCGATCATTGTCGTAGATAATAATAAGATACTTAAATGTCTCAGGAAAACATTTAATTATAAAACCTTACATTTCTTTAGTGCTTATAAACTAGCATTTCTAGTATACAGGATTAATCACAAAAAACATGCGCTGCAAATATTGGGAAATGGAACGTGCTATTCATGTGTGTTTGCCACATAATGAACTGGTAGTCGGTGCTAGTCCGCGGCTCGTGTTCTGGCGGTAGCGTTCTCGCTTCTTGCGCATGGGGTCCTGTGCTCGACTCCCAGCGGGGTCGGGGATTTTCCCTGTTTCGAGATGACTGGGTGTTGTTGTGTCGTCTTCATCATCATCATCATTCATCCCCATTAAGGTCGGAGGAAGGCACTGGCACACGACCTCTGCTAAGACCTTGCCTAATACAGGGTGTTTCAAAAATGACCGGTATATTTGAAACGGCAATAAAAACTAAACGAGCAGCGTAAGAAATACACCGTTTGTTGCAATATGCTTGGGACAACAGCACATTTTCAGGCGGACAAACTTTCGAAATTACAGTAGTTACAATTTTCAACAACAGATGGCGCTGCAAGTGATGTGAAAGATATAGAAGACAACGCAGTCTGTGGGTGCGCCATTCTGTACGTCGTCTTTCTGCTGTAAGTGTGTGCTGTTCACAATGTGCAAGTGTGCTGTAGACAACATGGTTTATTCCTTAGAACAGAGGATTTTTCTGGTGTTGGTATTCCACCGCCTAGAACACAGTGTTGTTGCAACAAGACGAAGTTTTCAACGGAGGTTTAATGTAACCAAAGGACCGAAAAGCGATACAATAAAGGATCTGTTCGAAAAATTTCAACGGACTGGGAATGTGACGGATGAACGTGCTGGAAAGGTAGGGCGACCGCGTACGGCAACCACAGAGGGCAACGCGCAGCTAGTGCAGCAGGTGATCCAACAGCGGCCTCGGGTTTCCGTTCGCCGTGTTGCAGCTGCGGTCCAAATGACGCCAACGTCCACGTATCGTCTCATGCGCCAGAGTTTACACCTCTATCCATACAAAATTCAAACGCGGCAACCCCTCAGCGCCGCTACCATTGCTGCATGAGAGACATTCGCTAACGATATAGTGCACAGGATTGATGACGGCGATATGCATGTGGGCAGCATTTGGTTTACTGACGAAGCTTATTTTTACCTGGACGGCTTCGTCAATAAACAGAACTGGCGCATATGGGGAACCGAAAAGCCCCATGTTGCAGTCCCATCGTCCCTGCATCCTCAAAAAGTACTGGTCTGGGCCGCCATTTCTTCCAAAGGAATCATTGGCCCATTTTTCAGATCCGAAACGATTACTGCATCACGCTATCTGGACATTCTTCGTGCATTTGTGGCGGTACAAACTGCCTTAGACGACACTGCGAACACCTCGTGGTTTATGCAAGATGGTGCCCGGCCACATCGCGCGGCTGACGTCTTTAATTTCCTGAATGAATATTTCGATGATCGTGTGATTGCTTTGGGCTATCCGAAACATACAGGAGGTGGCGTGGATTGGCCTCCCTATTCGCCAGACATGAACCCCTGTGACTTCTTTCTGTGGGGACACTTGAAAGACCAGGTGTACCGCCAGAATCCAGAAACAATTGAACAGCTGAAGCAGTACATCTCATCTGCATGTGAAGCCATTCCGCCAGACACGTTGTCAAAGGTTTCCGGTAATTTCATTCAGAGACTACGCCATATTATTGCTACGCATGGTGGATATGTGGAAAATATCGTACTATAGAGTTTCCCAGATCGCAGCGCCATCTGTTGTTGAAAATTGTAACTACTGTAATTTCGAAAGTTTGTCTGCCTGAAAATGTACTGTTGTCTCAAGCATATTGCAACAAACGGTGTATTTCTATCGCTGCTCGTTTAGTTTTTATTGCCGTTTCAAATATACCGGTCATTTTTGAAACACCCTGTAGGTGGAGTGGGTCTCCCGCATCGTCCCCTACACTCCTTGGAGTATGGGACCTCATCGTCATCTGTCGGGGCTAGTACTGTTAGCCAATAAACGGATTGTAATAATACTCACAATGTGTATTTTTTGTGCACACAATGGCTGTTGACATTAATACACTGATAGTAGGGGAATTCAGAATGTCAGTGGTGTTTGTCACAGGATTCCAGTGAGAGTCATTTGCGAGGTATCTTATTTTGAATAGTGTGGATACCAACACTTGTTTTTGGCATTCAACCTGCGCTAGTTGCCAGGTACAATGATGTTGTGTTTGCTTACAGTGTGTTCCTTGAGTACACTGCGACTTGTTCATCAGTCAGTGAATGACAGTCCAGGCAGTGGGGCTTGAGCGGACGATGGGGTTTACCAATGCAGGAAAAACCGGCATGCTGATCGTGTATGGAGGAATGCAGATCGTTCTTGTACGGTGTGTGCGGCAAGATATTCCAATAGACAACTAGACAACAACTGTTGTGACTTGGCAAGACAGCCAAGTCACTATGAGAGGAAGCCGAAAGGCACGCGTTTAAGCTCACGCAGGCTGGCGTGAGGTCTGGAACAGGACACGGAAATGAGAATAGCCAAAAATGTACGTAGCTGCTGGAATACTTAACTTTAATCCATAATTGGTGAAAATCGGTCTGACGGTACATGCATCACAGGATAAATAGCAAATGATAATGGCACCTTGCTAGGTCGTAGCAAATGACGTAGCTGAAGGCTATGCTAACTATCGTCTCGGCAAATGAGAACGTAATTTGTCAGTGAACCATCGCTAGCAAAGTCGGCTGTACAACTGGGGCGAGTGCTAGGAAGTCTCTCTAGACCTGCCGTGTAGCGGCGCTCGGTCTGCAATCACTGATAGTGGCGACACGCGGGTCCGACGTATACTACCGGACCGCGGCCGATTTAAAGGCTACCACCTAGCAAGTGTGGTGTCTGGCGGTGACACCACAACAACCATCTCGGTAATTATTTACCAACCTCTTCAACTACGAGGGCTATTCAGAAAGTAGGGAACGTTTTGGCATCAAAACAAACTAAGTACAGGAAATACATTTTATTATATACATCTGAAAGAGCGACTGACATACTACTTTTCCATATAGTCACCAAACACATTGAGGCACTTATTATAGCGGTCGATAAGCTTTGAAATACCTTCGTTGTAAATTTCTGCCGCCTGAGACTTCAGCCTGTGAGTCACACCCGCCTGAAGTTCCGCGTCGTCATCAAAGCGGTGCATTGCAAGACAGTTCTTCACCTTGGGTAACAAGTGGAAGTCGCGTGGTGCAAGATCGAGGCTGTAAGACAGATGAGGGAAAATTTCCCATTTGAATGAATTAAGGAGTGCGGTTTGCCGTGTGAGGTCGGGGATTGTCGTGCAAAAACAAAATTTTGGACGCCAGCTTTCCTCGGCGTTTGTTTTGAACTGCTCTTCTAAGGCTGTGCAAAGTTTGGCAGTATTGGACAGAATTTATGGTTGCTCCACGTTTGAGAAAATCAATAAGAAGCACACCTTGCCTATCCCAAAAGACTGTCGCCATCAATTTCCTTGTTCACAAATTTTGCAAACATTTTCTTGGTTTTTGGGGGAAAATTGTGTGCCCCCACTCCATGGACAGTAATTTTGTCTCGCAGTTGACGTGTTTCACCCAAGTCTCGTCACTGGTTACGATTCGATCCAGTAATGAATTACCACATTTGTGGTAGGCCTCCAGAAATGTCAACGTTGCCTCCATTCGCTCTTCTTTATGGTACTCTGTAAGCATTTTGGGCACCCATTGTGCACAAAATTTGTGGTAGCCTAGCTTTTGAGTGTCAGTTTCAAACAACAAAGTCTGTGAAACTTGTGGAAGAGAAAGCGAAAGCTCCGTTATTGTGTAGCGACGGTTTTCACAGGCGTCCACTCTTCTATTCATCATGAAAGTTGGTTCGGCCATTTTTAAACCGAAAGCACCATTTCCAGAAGGAACATTTGCTTATTACATTGTTCCCGTACACTTTGCACAGTTCACGGTAAATTTCTGTGCGTTTTAGGTTTTTTGCCAACAAAAACCGTATCACAGACCGCACTTCACAGCTGGCGGGATTTTCGATTGCAGCGTTTATTTCAAATTCGAATATCGAAAAAACGAGACGCGCAGAGACATTTCCGCTGTCACGGATGGACGCCGACTGAGCTGCCGAGCACACGCACACCACAATATATGCGATCGGCGCGCGCCTAGCGGCGTCAGACGGAAACGTTCCATACTTTCTGAATAGCGCTCGTAATTACGTACAAGTGGTAGTGTAGCTCTTAGACAGCTTAACAGAAGGAATCAAGTGAGGGCATGAAGAAAGCACCCCTCTCTCGGTGAAACTGTCTGCCCTAGAGCTTCCACACCCTCTTCACACTAGTTCACAGGCTGATAATATGCCGTGTTTGCATCGACCATCTCTTCCGAATTATGCTATACAGATGGAGGTGATATTTTAATTTTAACTACTGACGACGCCTTTGGTACGATTGTTTTATGCATCTCCACTTCAGGATGCGATTTTAGTAAGTGACTAAAAGTTTTTGTGCTTGTAATACTTTGATGGTTTCTTAAAGCTATAAGTGTTTGTATTTCTCTTCTATCTCAGTTATGTTGCTTTTTGGTAATGAACGTGTCTTCCCATTCAGGTGTATTTTTGCTTCTGATGAAGGTATATTGACATATACCGAAACCATGGTCAAGGATTTCAATAAATCTTCATCCTGCAACTGTTTGGCTGTTGTCATCTACCGTGGAGAAGAGGGGTGATTAAAATTGTTGGGTGTGGGGTCCGCCAGTCATGCAAAACACGGTGTTTTGCGTAACTGGCGGACCTCACATCCAACAATTTTGACTGCAAACACGGGCAATACAAGGAGCTGCAAATCAAGATGAGGGGTAGTTAATGTTGTTGCTGCTGTTCCAGCTGAACCACACGTTAGCCCCGCGCAGGAAGTGACACGAGGCAGGCAACTGCGCTGAGCATTCTCTGTCGACATAAGTTCGACCCCTATCACATCGCTCTCCACCAAGAGCTGCATGGAACGAATTATGGGAATCGTGTTAACTTCTGCATATGGGTATTAAGACAGGAGACAAGCACCATTACTTCGCCAGCCAGAACGTCAGCGTCTGTCGAATGTAGAGGTGTAGTGTGGGATAGCGAACCATCAGGTCATAGGCCCTGTGTTTTGTAGATGGAACACAGAACATGCACAAGTATCGCAGCCTCCTAACAGACCATCTTTCGCGGATGCTACAGGACTTTCCTCTGCAGCCCAGAAGGAGCCTGTGGTACCAACATGGTGGGTGTCCAGCCCATACTGCACCGAGTACTGCATCATGTCTTCACGAATTGTTTCCAAATCGTTGCACTGGATGCAAAGGACCTGTACCTCGGCCAGGACGTACCCTGGATTTGACACATGTAGAATTTTTTGATGTGGGGAATGCTGAAAGACGCTGCCTACAAGGACACACGAACTACAGCCGATGATAAGGAGCGATGTATTACTGCCGCCTGCTCGGACATCTCGGCTGTAACGCTGGCACGTATGCAGCAGTCGTTCCGTACCAGACTGGAAGTGTGTACTGACACTGCCGGTGGTCATTTTGAGTGAAACCTGTGATAACCAACCGTCTCGTTACTGTTCAGAACCCTCATAACTTGTCTTGTTGTTTAGTGTGTGCTATCACAGGTGTTGTACAAGTGTCGGTGTGGGAACTTTTCAAAATACGATGTGTCGCAAACGACTCGCGCTAGAATCCTGCAACAAACACCACTCAAATTCTAATGTTCCTACTTTCAGTTTGTTAGTGTCAATAGGCATTGATCTATTTTTTAAAAAATGTACGTTTGCACAAGAAATGCAATTTTTAAGTATTATTACAATCTGTGTAATGGCTAAGAATGCGAGCCACTGGCTACCACTCCATTGTGTGAGAACCGTACACCAATAGCACTTTCCGTTTCCGCAATATTTGCGGTGCAAGTTTTGGGTGATTAACCAGGTGTATGAAGTGAATTTTAATTGAACTGTGTATAAGGAAAACTAAATTGAATTGTACATAATAAAAAGAAATTGAAATATTGAAATTGAATTGTGTGTTACAAAAAGAAATGCTTTAAGAACATAGGCTTCTGCAGCCGGTGTCATAGTGATTAAAATTCTTCTGCGTATTATACCGCGTCATTGCTAAAACTAACAACAATAATAAACTAAAACCGACGTTTCCGCCGAATTGTAACGGCCTACCTCACGGCACGGCTGGTTTTGCATAGGGATAGGTGCTTCTGTTTATTACAGACGATCGATGTCTGACGTCACTGTTGTAAAACTTTTAATTGGCCCTCTAATATGATTGGCTAGTCATCACTTAAGGGAAGATGGAAGGAAAGAGGTTATTCGTTACATCGTCAACGATTGGTAGCTGTCCGCCAATCAGCGTTCGGCTTCTGGTCGGCAAGTTTTCCTCCTGGTGTGCTCAAAAGTGGACTGACAGTTGCTCTACAGCTGTTTGTGCAGAGACGTCCGTGTCCCGTGTAGCTTCTGCCCCGCGACCGCTCGCGGCCCGTTGGACTGGGATGGCCGGCAACCAGGACGCCGGGAGTTTGTAGCCATCTTCTCTGTTGATGTCGTCAGGCTGCTTAATAATTTCGAAAGCCTCCAGTATTTTGCCTTCTCGCATCCACGATTCTTTCGCCAGTATTCGGGCTTCCTGGAACCTGACACATTCTCCACAGTCACGGTGGTGTTCCGCTATCGCCGATTTATTATGTTGTTGTAATCGTACATAGCGTTCGTGTTCTGCAACTCGTAATCTGACAGGTCTCCCTGTGTCTCCTGTGTAGGCAGTTCCACACTCACACCGTAGTTCGTGAACACCTGCAGTGATACCAATCATTGACGACATGGACATCCACGAATATCCTCTTTCCTTCCATCTTCCCTTTCATCATAAAAATGGCTCTGAGCACTATGGGACTTAACTTCCCAGGTCATCAGTCCCCTAGAACTTACAACTACTTAAACCTAACTAACCTAATGGCATCACACACATCCATGCCCGAGGCAGGATACGAACCTGCGACTGTAGCAGTCGCGCGGTTCCGGACTGCGCATCTAGAACTGCTAGACCACCGCGGCCGGCCTTTCATCATAACTAGCCAATCATATTAGAGGGACAATTAAAAGTTTTACAATAGTGACGTCAGAGATCGATTGTCTGTAATAAATAGAAGCACCTATGTAAGACGTCGTGGTCTCCTGACCTTCATTGCTTACATATTCCGCCCTCACAATCATATTCCGCACATCAAGACGCTTCATTCGAACCCAAACACGATAAGATAAAGTCAATGTTGTATGCATTGATGTAAACGATATGCAAATAACTAATCGCAAGTGTGCACCGTGGTTGAAATACTCGAGGCTGGCGTACACACATACATTCCAGACACGATGGTCACAGGAGCTTTCAGTTCGAGAGAGGCAACCGCACGCCAGGAGGCCAGCCCCAACCCATCTACATCGGTCGGTGACCGCCCGTGGAGCGGACAGCGTTTGCCCGAGGGAAAGGAGGAACGATCGCGTGTTCAGCTTAAAAGCAAATTCCGCTACATTGTGCGGGAGCGGCCCGCCTACGCATTCTTTACACATAGCACGCAGTTTCAGAGATTTTCACAGGAGACAGCAAACGCCAAACGCCGATACTACAGGTTTCCGGACTGGTCGCCTTAAACGAAACGTCATTCTCCCATTTTAGAAGAGCAATGCTGATTGGCAGGCGATATTTCTGACGCCTCGAGCTGAAGGAGTAATGGAAGAGACCCAAAGATATACCCCATCACATCTGGAATGGAGCGGGGCCATTCGATTGTCGCTCTTGGAGCGAGGAACAAGTCTCTCCTCAGTACTTCACTGGGAGAGCACCTCTGTCGAGAGCGAATCAAAGTGCGACTCTCTATATTGAGTCCTTGCGATTAAGTGTTGTTCACTGTGTTGGCCGACACACTTATTGTGCGGTGTAAACGAACAAAGTTATAGTTAAACGCCTGCGAGCGAATTATTGAGTGGCATCACGGTGGATTGGTTATCTGACCGGTGTACCACGCCAATAGTTAGACTAGGGGCGAATAGGAGTCCTTCACTTCATCAAGGCATAGGGAGATTTTGATTGGCAAAGGTCAATCCAGATAGAACGAGAGTTATCTTATTTGTCAGCAGCGAGCGGCGCAGACAGCAGTCATCACAGCTTACGGTATTGTTGGCTACAGCTATTGTGAGCACCATAGTTCCTCCACAATAGTACACTTCACTGCATTTCACACGCGACAGCCTCGACCGTACCTAGCAACATTCTAATGGATAATTATTCAAGTTGAGTAGGTGCGCCTCTCAGCCATTCTGCCAAGTCAACAACCATCTTAAACTTTGTATAGAAATTTCATTAGCGAATCCTATCCTTGAACCAGGATATAACTTGTTCAGTTCATAACTAAAATTTCCATTGTGATTTCTCAGAATTTTTGCAAAATAAATAATAATTTTCATTAGGTTCATGTTTTTCTTACACTAACTAGCGCTACTCCAGTACCCAAGTATCCCACTAGTTACGTAAGAAATTATGCGAATTTTTGTGTCATTTCCTTACAGCGGACGACTCCAGAAGATATTTATTGCTGAAAGTTTTTCAGGCATTTCTCTTTAGAACGTTAGGAGCGTCTGTCTGACTTCTGTAATAGTGTGGGGATGGAAATTGCATCTTGCAGGAGCCACAGGGTAAAGGGTACATCTGAGATTAACCCGTTGCACAGAATAACAGATCAACCCCAGGCTCAGACCTATCCCCGTGCAAAACCAGTCATGCCCTGAGGAAGGCCGTTGCAATTCGGCCGAAACGTCACTTTTAGTTTATTACTGTTGTTAATTTTAGCAATGACATGGCATAATACCCAGAAGAATTTTAATCACTATCAAAAAGGAATGTATAAGAGAAAGAAATTGAAATCGAATTGTAACTGAAAAAGAAACTGAAGTGGTAGTTAGAGTAGTGAATTTCAGTTGTAACAATAGATTTTTTTGTGTGTTGTCAGACTTGTGCTAAGCCATTAGTGTACGAGACAGCAGCCCACGCTGTACGGCGTCTTTTTGCGCTGCAGGGCGCGCAAGGTGTACGTGGGCGGGCTGCTCTTCTACAGCGCCGGCATGGCGCTCATGGCGCTGACCAAGGGCCGCGTGGGCGTCATCCTCTTCTCGTGGACGGCCGGCGTCATGTACTCGACGCTCTTCACCATGCCCTACCTGCTGGTCGCCCACTACCACGCCTCCGGCACGGTACGGCCGCAGCTCTCCTCCTGCGCACGCCACGCTCTCTCTGGGCTGCCGCCTCCAGGCTTCACCCTTCAGCCGGCACTCTGACACGACTTTAATATACACGCTTATTCTGATGGTCCCATTTCCAAAAATTTGTATGTATTCAAGTAAAAATCCAAGCTTTTTCACAATGAAAAGGGCTAGGTTCAAAGTTTTTGGCGGGAGACAGAGGGCGGGCAGTGATGGTTTCATAAGCGGCCAGTAGAGTTCGCGCGCGGCAGTATGGCCGCCATTCCGTTTCACTGTCAGTCGTGAGTGAGATGGCGGCTGTGGAGCATGCAGTGGCGCGGTTCTTTCCGTCCCTTTACGACGAACCTGCGCCTACCTGTGAACATTGTCTCAGTAGATCATCAATAGGGAAGCCGAGCGAAACCTACTGTACTTCGACGTGAACCAGGCTGCAATTGAAGTCACCAATCTATGTGTCGGGAGAAAGTTTTCACACGAAATGAAAGGTTGGAAATTTTGCCCTCAATTAACATATTCTGAAACTTAGGTGAACAAGTATCACTGCCAAGCCCGTGCTAGTCTTAACGCAGTCACTCACTATCCCTTTCACTCACGTTAGCAAGTTTACGGTGTTGCATTTCCCAAAAACGTAATACGAGGGCTATCCACGAAGTACATTACGTTTTGGAATTAAAAATAAATTAAGTATTGGAAATTTTTTTTATTATATACAGACGAAAGCCACACTTAAATACTACATTTCTACATAGCTGCCATTTAAATTAAGGCACTTATCGTAGCGATGTACGAGCTTGGACATTCTTTCGTCGTAAAATTCGGACGCCTGCGCCTTCAACCACGTGGTTACCTCTTCTTGAAGTTGTGCGTCGTCATCAAAACGCTGCATAGCCAACCACTTCTTCATTGCTGGGAATAAGTGGAAGTCGCTCGGTACCAGGTCGGGACTGTACGGCGATGAGGAAACAACTCCCACTTAAAAGATTTGCCGTGTGGGCCCGGGTGTTGTCGTGAATCAGCAAGATCTTTGAGCCCAACTTTCCCCTGCGCTTGTTTTGTATTGCTCTTCTGAGGTTGTGCAGAGTTTGGCAATACCTTTTGGAGTTTATTGTAGTGCCTCTTTCCAGGAAATCCACAAAAATAACTCCTTTTCTGTCCCAAAAGACAGTCGCCATCACCTTCCTTGCCGACAATGTCTGCATGCATTTCTTGGGTTTTTGGGGGTAATTTGTGTGCCCCCACTGCATTGACTGCAATTTTGTCTCGCAGTTCACATGCTTAACCCATGTTTCGTCACCAGTAACGATGCGATCGAGTAATGAGTCGCCATCTTTCTCGTAAGCGTCCAAAAACGTTACCGCTGCAGCCGTTCGCTGATTTTTATGAATCTCTGTCAAGGTTTTTGGTATCCACAAGACTTGTGGTAACCAAGCTTTTCGGTAATGATTTTGTGCAACAAACTCCGTGAAATTTGTGGAAAACTCATAGAGAGTTCCGTCATTGTGAAATTACGGTTTTCACGGACTGCGGCATCGACTTTTTCGACAAGTTCGGCAGTCACTATGCTGGGTCTTCCACTTCGCTCATCGTCGTGAGCGTTAGTTCGGCCATTTTTAAATTTTATGACCCATTGACGCACTCCACCTTCAGTGATTATGTTGTCCCCATACACTTCACAAAGCTGCCGATAGATTTTTATCGGTGTACAGTTTTTTGCAGTCAGAAACCTTATTAAGCACGCACTTCACACGTCGTGGCATTTTCAATTAACGCTGACATTTCAAACTGTCAGAGTAACTCAACGGAGTACAGCACGAACCTCTCACTAGCACGGCAGGATGCCGCCTGAGCGGCGGAATGCCATGACACCAAGATGGCCGCGCTAGCCCCGCCCCTAACGGACACAAACGAAAACGTAATGTACTTTGTGGATAGCCCTCGTAGCTACAAAAATACGTATTGTTTTTGGTTGAGAATGCTCGCCAAATATTAAGTCTGTCGGTACCAAATACAGTCACAGTTTTTAGCCACCGACTTGCTCAATACGCCACGTGCAATATATCTTTTCTCGCCACAAAATTCACTTAAAAATTCCGAAATTTCTACACGCACATCGGAATAATAATGCCATCACTTTACCACACTTTTGATGTATGTAACACTGCTAGATCCGGCAACTTATCATTTCCATCGGAACTACTACTACACACGTCCGAACTGTTCCATGGCTAGCCTGCGACTCTTCTCTAGAATACTCTAAGTCTTCTCTACCAGCAGAGAAAGGCGCGCGAAGAATATTGCTTTACCATTGGTCAGTTTATTCAACAACATTCTCCGGGGTCAGTCCGCGCTTTTCATCAATAACCAATCGCAAAATAGTAAACCTAACGATTGCACTTTTTACCGACGTAATTACCTAATATGCTGAAGTTTTGCTTATGCATAAAGTTATTTACTATCGTTATTTATACCTGAATTAACTTTCCCTTTACCATAAACTTACTTCACAAATCTATTCTACCAAAATCCCCTTTGTCCACATCCATACTTCTTCGAAATGCTCCCACGCTAAATCTTACTACATAACTCGTTAAACACTTATCTTCATATTAACCTTAAACCACACTCACGCATCATTCATACTGCTACAACACATTTATAACATTTTACATACGCAAAAGGGCATAATAACGCTTTATGAAAATACTAGAACAGTTTATGAAAAACATTCTATTAGTTTAGTGCACTCTAGTGGGATACATAAACTACGTGCGCGTCCAGTCTCGCGTCTCCATCTGTCACCATCCAGATCTGAGACACATCTCCCACTTAACCGCCTCCAAGGCAGGATCGGTATACGGCGCTACGCCTCAAGCACAAGGTTTTCTGCGTTCTCGAGTTCGCAAAAAGTGAGTCGCACGTTGCAATGCAGCGGCCATTTCGAACCAAATTCGGTATTCGTCCTCCAACTCGTTAAAGCATTAGCTGTCGGCTTAAGCAATTTAAGCAGAGTGGAACTGTGTGCAAAGGAAAAAGCACAGGCTAACTGCGTGTGTCAGAGGCTGGTATCCTACAGATTCGAGAAAGTTTTGTGCACAGTCCCAGTAAGTCAACCACTATAGCTAGTCGAGAACTTGGAATATCCCAACCAACTATATGGAAAGTTCTGAGATGGCGTTTGCTGTACAAGCCCTACCCATTACAATTTGTGCAGGCCCCCAATTCCAATGACAAACAGAAACGTCTCGTACTTTGTGGTTAAGTGCTAGCAGGAATGGATGTGACGCATTTCTACGGCGTGCAATTTTTAGCGATGAACCGAAATTCCACTTTAGTGGAAAAGGCAACAGACACAGTGTTCGCATGTGGGATTTGGAAAATCCACATTCAGCACTGCAACACGACTCACAAAAGATCGACGCCTTCTGTGCAGTATTCCATATAAGGGTTGACCGGTCATTGTTCTTTGCCGAAAAAACTGTGACAGGAATCGCATACCTGGACACGTTAGAACAATGGCTGTTACCTCGACTTGTGGAAGCTTCTCAGCACTTCATTTTCCAACACATGGAGTTCCGCCCAATCGGCACTGCGATGCACGAGGCTTTTCAAATGACTCCCTTCCTCAGTGCCGGATCAGTTGTAGGGGACTTGAGGACCTGGCTCTGCACTTCTGGCCACCGAGATCTCCTGACCTCACACCCTGCGACTGTTTCTTATGGGGTTTTGTGAAGGGAGTTGTTTACCTCCCGCCTCTGCAGACCATTCTGGACGATCTGCGGAACCAGTTCACTGCTGCCGTGCACCCAGTAACAGCAGATACGCTTTCACGTGTGTAGGATGAGTTTGGATACCACGTCGATGATTGCCGTGGAGCCAACAGTGACCATATTTAACATTTATAACATTTATCACAGTTCTAATTACTAAATGGTTACGAAAAACTAATTAATTACAAAATGAGATTTCCACTCTGCAGCAGAGTGTGCGCTGATATGAAACTTCCTGGAAGATTAAAACTGTGTGCCAGACTGAGACTCGAACTTGGGACCTTTACCTTTTGCGGGCAAGTGCTCTACCATCTGAGCTACCCAAGCACGATTCACGGCCCGTCCTCACAGTTGTACTTCCGCCAGTAGCTCGTCTCCTACTTTTCAAACTTCACAGAAGCTCTCCTGTGAACCTTGCAGAAGTGACACTCCTGGAAGAAGGGATACTGTGGAGACATGGCTTAGCCACAGCCTGGGGGATCTTTCCAAAATGAGATTTTCAATCAGCAGCGGACTGTGCGCTGATATGAAACTTCCTGGCAGATTAAAACTGTGCGCCGGACCGAGACTCGGGACCTTTGCCTTTAATTAATTACAAATTATTCAACTGATATCAAAGATTACAAAAAACTTTGAAACTTCCTCTTTTCATGGGTATAAAACTTGTTCATTATGGGTTTGTACCTAAATAAATACGAAGTTTTGGAAATGGGTCCATAATTTAGAATAACCCTGTATTTTAATATTGCATTTCTAATGATAGCATTCAGTGTGTCCTGTCATCTTCTTTCACAAATTACAAACATTACTCTGAAAACAAAAAATCTCGAAGTTGCAATATTGTCATTTACTTAAGGAACGTATACTCTACTGACATTTAAAAGCGCAGGAGTCGGGAAAATCTCGTCCGTACTATGTCTACTGTTACAGCTTTGATCTACCACACACCAACAATCAGCGAGAGAATTCAGATTACGCAGAAGTATTATGAAAACGAAGTTGCAAGTTAAATACAGGGTGGTTATATTACGTCGGTATATAAATTCGTTGCGTTTTTGTTTTGTATGTCGTTATTTAAGTTGTCATGGGTTTATTTAGCGATTGTCATTTATTATTTATAGTTCGCTGTTGCTATTTGGCTTTACACATTGTCATTTCGTCATTTGGAGCTAGTGGCGACCGGAAAATGGGAGTGACAAGTGGAGAAATCTGAACAGTCCCGACATATTTTTCTGTTTGGATCCAGTGGACGGGTGACAGCAGAGGAGTCAGCCAGAAACGGTACTGCGGGCTCTAAGCTAAAATCAGGAAAAATCTACAGATGGCCACATGTGCATCCCAACTTGCTCGTCATCAACGAGCTCGTGAACGACACCAAATATTCCTTACTGTTTCGTTACTGGTGATGACAAATTGGGAGAGCCAGCCCTGATAAAACCATCTGGTGAGCAAGATGTGTGAGACAGGTGAAATACCGTCAGACTTCAAGAAGAATATAATAATTCCAATCTCAAAGAAACCAGGTGTTGACAGATGTGAAAATAACCGAACTGTCAGCTTAATAAGTCACGGCTGCAAAAACCTAATACAAATGCTGTACAGGCGAATGGAAAAACTGGTAGAAACCGACCTCGGGGAAGATCAGTTTGGATTCTGTAGAAATGTTGGAGCACGTGAGGCAATACTGCCCCTACGACTTATTTTAGAAGATAGATGAAGGAAAGGCAAACCTACATTTCTAGCATTGGTAGACTTAGAGAAAGCTTTTGACAATGTTCACTGGAATAGTATCTTTCAAATTCTGAAGGTGGCAGGGGTAATATACAGGCCGCAAAAGGCTATTTACAATTTGTACAGAAACCAGATGGCAGTTATAAGGGTCAAGGGGCACGAAAGGGAAGCAGTGGTTGGGAAGGGAGTGAGACAGGGTTGTAGCCTAGCCCCGATGTTAGTCAATCTGTGTACTGAGCAAGCAGTAAAGGAAACAGAATAAAAATTTGGAGTAGGAATTAAAATCCATGGAGAAGAAATTAAAACTTTGAGGTTTGCCAGTGACACTGTAGTTCTGTCATAGACAGCAAAGGACCTGGAAGAGCAGTTGAACTGAATGGAGAGTGTCTTGAAAGGAGGACATAAGATGAACACCAACAAAAGCAAAATGAGGATAATGGAATGTAGTCGAATTAAATCAGGTGGTGCTGAAGGAATTAGATTAGGAAACGAAACACTTAAAGTAGTAGATGAGCTTTGCCGTTTAGGAAGCAAAATAACTGATGGTGGTCGAAGTAGATGGGTAGAGGACACAACTAATGAGGAGATACTGAACAGAATTGGGAAGAAGAGGAATTTGTGGCAGAACGTAACTAGAAGAAGGGATCGGTTAGTAGGACATGTTCTAAGGCATCAAGGGATCACCAGCTTAGTATTGGTGGGCAGCATGGAGGGTAAAAATCGTAGAGGGAGACCAAGAAATGAATACACTACTCACATTCAGAAGGATGTTGCTTGCAGTAGTTACTTGGAGATGAAGAATTTTTTTGTGGTATGTTCCTATGGGACCAAACTGCTGTGGTCATCCGCCCCTAGGCTTACACACTACTTAATCTAACTTAAACTAACTTACGCTAAGAACAACATACACACCCATGCCTGAGGGAGGACTAACCTCCATTGGTGGGAGCCAAGAGCATTGTGGCAAGGAGCCATAGACCACGCGGCTACCCCGCTTGCCTCCACACGCTGCTCGAGATTGGTATAATATAGAATTATTGTGAAGGTCGTTCGATGAACCCTCTGGCAGGCGCTTAAGTGTGATTTGCAGAGTATCCGTGTAGATGTACAAGGGTCATTCAATCATTAAAGAGACAAATCTCTCTGGAGAAAAAAGTGCTTATTTTTACAAAACACCACTTTTTCTACTTTTCAACACAATCCCTTTGAACATTTATGCACTTATTCCAACGGTCTACAAACTTTTTTATTCTGGCTGCAAAGAACTCTTTACCTTGATGTTTGAGCCAATTTGCCGCAAACTTTTTCACGTCGTCGTCGTCATGGAACCTCTTCTCAAGTAATGCCCCCTTTAGTGCACCAAACAAATGGAAATCGCTAGGTGCTAAATCAGGCCTGGAAGGGGATGAGACAGTACTTCCCAGCCCATTTTGTTGATGGTTTGACGGGTTATTTGAGCAATCTGAGGACGTGCGTTGTCTTGCTGGAGAATCACACCTCTTGTCTGAGATCCACGACGTCTCTCTCTCACGGCTGGCTTCACCTTGTTTAAAAGCCAATCCGTGTAATATTGGCTGTTCATTGTACGCTGCTCTTCGAGATAATCACAAAAAACTGGAGCCTTAGCATCCCAAACCACCGTCAACATTACTTTTCCTGCAGATGGGTATTGAACTTTTTTTTTTTTTTTTTTTTTTGACAGGTGAGTTTGTGTGGTTCCACTCACTGCTTTGTCTTTTTGATTCTGGCTCATAATAGTGAACCCAAGTTTCATCACAAGCTAAAATTTTGTTGAGAAAATGCTCACCTTCTCTTTCATAACGTTCCTTTAGCTCTGTGCGCACTCTCAACCTTGTTTCTTTGTGTAACCGTGTCAACTGCTTTAGGGAGCCATCTTGCACATGTTTTGCGGTACTTCCGCTGGTTACAGATAATATTATGAAGTATACCGGTGCTAACTCGAACCTTATCACCTATCATTTCCACAGTCACACGGTAGTTGGCACGAATGATGTCATCAATTCGATTTTCAAGTGAGGCAGTTGGAACTGCAACTGGGCGGCCAGGACGGTATTCGTCAGTCACTGAGTCGCGATCATTTTTGAACTGCTATACCTACTTGTAAAAATTTGCACGATTACCATAAACGTTAGACATTCGACAGTATATATTCACTGGTTTCTCACCTTCAGCAAGTAAAAAACGAATAACAGAATGCTGTTCAACTAATGTGGTCGTTCAAAGCGAACTCGCGATCCTGAAATGTATTTTTAGGTTGTAAACAAAACAATGTTGATACATCAGCTGATCAGGGCTCATCCTTGTGATGCCAACGTAAAGCCATAAAAGTACCAAAGTTGCCTTACTAACAGTTTTTTCGCCAGACCAATTTGTCTCCTTAATTATTGAATGACCCTCGTAGATGCAGATGTACAAGGATCACTCCAAAAGAAATGCACACTATTTTTGTAAAAATACAGTTTTCATTCTGCATGTGTGAAAGTTTTATAGTGTGTAGATACATCCTTCCCGCATGTTTTCAAACTTAGTTCAACCTGTTCACATGAGTGACGCCGTCACAGCATGTCTCCAAGATGGCTGCTACACTTGACGTTCGTCAGAAACAACGTGCTGGCATAGAATTCCTGTGCTCTGAAAACGAGACAGTGGGAAACATCCACAAGAGGTTGAAAAAGGTGTACGGAGATGCTGCTGTCGATCGCAGTACAGTTAGTCGGTGGGCAAGTTGATTACGTGATGAAAGCGGCCACGACAATATTGAGGATTGTCCTCGCAGCGACAGCACACTCCAGACAATGTGCAGAGAGTTAACGAATTGGTGACTGCTGACAGACGCACCTCAGTGACGAATTGTTACGCTGCCTTGGGATAGGGGAAGGAACTGTTTGCAGAATACTGAAAGTGTTGGCGTTAAAAAAGGTTAGTGCCAGGTGGGTTCCCAGGACGTAGACAGTGGCTCACAAAGAAACAAGAAAAACCGTGCGCAGCAAACTTTTGGAACAGTACGAGAATGGTGCAGATGAATTTCTTGGATGAATTGCGACAGGTGATGAAACATGGCTCCATCATTTTTCACGAGAGCGGCATCATGCAAATTCACCCAAGAAAAAAAAATTCAAAACCACACCTTCTGCTGGAAAAGTTATGGTTACGGTGTTTTTCGATTGCGAAGGACTCTTGCTTGTAGACAACATGCCAAGTGGAACCAACACTGAAGAAACTGCAAGCTCGACTGAGTCGTGTTCGACCACATCGGAAAAAGCAGGATGTTTTGCTGTTGCACGACTATGCACGGCCACATGTCAGTCAAAAAATTGTGGAAGCGATCACAAAACTCGGATGGACAACACTGAAACACCCGCCTTACAGTCCTGACTTGGCTCCATGTGACTATCATCTCTTTGGGAAACTGAAAGACTCTCTTCATGGAACATGGTTTGAAGATGATGACCCCCTTGTGCACGCTGCCAAACAGTGGCTCTAACAGGTTGGTCCACAATTTTACCATGCAGGTATACATTCGCTGGTTCCGAGGTGCACGCTGCCAAATAGTGGCTCCAACAGGTTGGTCCAGAATTTTACCATGCGGGTATACAGTCGCTAGTTCCGAGATGGCGTAAGGCAGTTGAGAGGGATGGAAATTATGTGGAGAAATGAAAATACTGTTCCTAAAGGATGTATCTACACACTGTAAGACTTTCAAACATGTAGAATAAAAGATGGGTTTAAAAAAAACATAGTGTGCATTTCTTTTGGAGTGATCCTCGTACTTAGGGGGTATCCATTCTCAGGGTTAGTGCTCATTTCGAGAGATTACTTTAAAAGTCCGCGCGATGTAGCCGTGCAGTCTAAAGCGCTTTGCCACGGCTTGTGCGGCTACCCCCGTTGGAGGTTCGAGTACTCCCTCGGGCATGGGGGTAAGTGTGTGTGTGTGTGTGTGTGCGTGTGTGTGTGTGTGTGTGTGTGTTTTGTCCTTGTGGCCGTGCGGTTAAAGGCGCTTCAGTCTGGAACCGCGTGACCGCTACGGTCGCAGGTTCGAATCCTGCCTCGGGCATGGATGTGTGTGATGTCCTTAGGTTAGTTAGGTTTAATTAGTTCTAAGTTCTAGGCGGCTGATGACCTCAGAAGTTAAGTCGCATAGTGCTCAGAGCCATTTGAACCATTTGTTTTGTCCTTAGCCTAGGTTAATTTAAGTTAGATTAAGTAGTGCATAAGCCTATGACCTTAGCAGTTTGGTCCCATAGGAAGTTACCACAAATTTCTTTTTTACTTTAAAAACACATTGAGATCAATACATCGATATATTGGGTGAAAAAAATCGCCGATACGTATTGATATTTTATCGACAGTCCTCGTCAGCACACCCACCAAGAATAGTTCGAAGTCTGGTCAGAGTTCAGGCACAGTGGGTACGCGTAACGATGAAACTCGTAGCACCTCGACACGTCTGGGTAAATTGTCGAAATATCGCGCACGGTCTCGGCCGAATACATGGAAGCACACTGTCGAGGACTTGCCTCGTCTACCACATGACTGGATTCACACCCACAGCCACACCCACACGTCCCCCACTGTTGCAGTTCTCGGTGTCGGCGACGGGGGAGGCGCTGCCGGGGTCCCATGTGCGCGGCCTGGGCACCGACGTGGCCATCGTCAGCTCCATGGTGTTCCTGGCGCAGTTCGCGCTCTCCATGTGCATGGGCGCCATCGTGAGCGCGGCCGGCACCACCACCGCCGTGGCGGCCGTCGCCTCGTTCCTCGCGCTCTGCGGCGCCGTCTGCGCCTCGCAGGTGATGTACCTCGACCTGTAGGCCGAGGGCAGCCCAGCAGGCCCTGTGGGTGGTGCGGCGTGGAGGCGGCAGCTGGCGGGGACGGCTCTGCCGGGACTCCGAGGCTCCCGGACCCCGATCCCACCCACTGGGAGGTCAGCGGCGAGGTCCCAGGAGTGCTGCAGGAGGACGAGAAGTTGCCTCGCACCGCACTGTCGAGGAGACCTGCTACTTCACACCGATGAAAGAGCGTGCTGCTGCACGTTCACGAAAAAGTGAGCAGCAGTTCCGGGTCCTCAGAGGAGAACGCGAGGGGTTCTCTGTCGAGTCGTACTGCAGATCACACACCAAATTGTGGACTGCATTTAAGTGAACAATCCAGAAACGACGGGAACATTTCAGCTTCGGAAGAGGTTTGCAGAGTCATCGGGTGCCTCTGGTGAACACGAGATGCACCGATACTGAAGGATTGCATAACGTCACTACTGCCGCAGCACTGGAGCCCGCGGTGTGCTGGCCTCGTGTTTCACATTTCAGTCCTCGTGACATGGACAGTCAATGCATGCGTGTCAGAGGGCTGGGGGCGGAAACATAGATGCAAGTATTAGGTGTCTAATATCGATGACATTCTGTAGAATTGTGAATCACACTTTCCATAGTCAGGGCTCACTGTAAAAATCTGAGCCACCCTCAAGATTGCACCCAGCATTGCGGAACTAGAAGTGTACACCATTCTGTACAGTGATCCACAATGGATAGATAAACCGTCAATACCATTTACTCGTTAAATGGTGGGCTACGGTATGAAGTGATACCGGTCATCAATCCTCAAAAGTTCAGATGCACCGGTTTAGAGATCAGACCAGTTAACACCTTTCCATCCATTAATGACCCCATTAGCGAAGAAAGGCAAGGGTGAGAGGGACTGGAAGAAGTGGACCTGCAATATCAGATCACGTGTGGTGTCTGGATAGCTGAACTGGTAATACGATGTCACTGGATCTGAATCAGAGACTGGTACCTAATTTTAACACTTCGGCAAGCTTCAAAGGCGAGGGTTATTCACAGAGTCTTGTAACTAGTGGTTACAAACTTCTGTGTCCCCTCTGTTACCTAAACTAAAGGCACCTCTTCTTCACCATTATACAAAACTACCCTATAGTGTATGTTCACCACCACTACTGCCATACGTATCCACAGTTACAGCAGCTAATAAGCTAATACTTTTTGCAAATAGATATGTGCAGATGTGCTTTACTGTGAATACATGTAAACACAACACAGTAGAGTTATCACTGTACTGTCAACATTGAGGCCACAGAGTCGAGAATCACTAAATAATTTGAAATGACCGCATTGTGATGTCACGAAGTTTTCATTCATTTCACTTAAACACAGACACATTGTGTACCATGACGACGCAGAGCATAGAGCACTTGACTCAGGCAGCAACCGAGCATCCCAGGTTGGGATGGCATTTTTCCTCATTCCATTCCCTTCAGAACACCTTCAGATCCACTCAGCCTCCTGTGAAAATGAGTTATTGGAATCTTTGCCCAGACCACCTTCATAAACACTATATATTGCATTCCTTTAAGGGAATGTAGAATAATCGAGCTGTGGAACTTCCACTGCACATTCCATTGCAGCGTACGACTCGTTTCGTGCATTGCATTGTTTGCAACTGGCACACTATGTAAGGTAGACATTGTAGCATTTGAGTCCACAGGACTAATGAAGGTGCTACACAATGTCAAGTGGCATACCAGAAGCGTTAATGTATAGGGTACACTTGCACAACAACACTACTTATCTAAAATACCCATTCCACTTCGTGCTCACTTGTCACCTATTATGTCCTAATTACATATATGTCGACTGCTTCGACTCTCACATTAGAAACCGTATAAGGTTTCAATCAGCTATTCACACTGAAACTTCTTAATATGATTTTACTTTATCACTTTGCTATATTTTTATCATTTCAACATTGACCTACAGAATTCTCCCTGCAAATGCAGCTCAAAGTCATTCTATTCATTTATGACCCATAATATCTAACTATACACAATCTGACTGCACAAATAATTAACACAAAAGAATCGCCCTGAATAAGAATAAATCCTAACAATAACCCATACATTTCATAAGTCACTTACCTCACAGAAAATCTTCATTTCACGAACTACAGCGATACAGCAAACACCAATACAGCCAGCTAAATAAAAGATACTAACTACTGTAGGCTCTAACTACTAGGTATGTGGTTAGCAAAGGAGAGATTTTGTTGCAGAGCAAACAATGTATTTGGCAAATTTCACCTTAATAATGTGACATCCAGTTCAGAAACATATATAATCGTCCCTGACATCCAGTTCCAAAAATTATATATTCGTCAACAATATTACATTTCCATGATGGACACACGTCCAGATCGTCTGCTTGTGCTAACACTTCATAGACCTCTAAGCTCCATAACTGCCAACTATTAACATCCAACCTCCTTCACTGCTGGCCATACACCTCCAACTGTGAGTCTCTTACTGAGGGCGCTCAGCGCTGCCAGAGTTATTAATGCAGTCTTCGCACTGCTAACATATAAACAGGCTACTTACAACACTTGCAGCTCCGTGTACGTTTGGGCAGGATAAGAAAGCCACTTGCAGTAAGGTGGCTCTGTGTAATTTCATGTTTCTCATCTACATCGTGAGTGGTGGCTACTGATGGATGTTGGCTTTCGTGGTACTCGACTAGCGGTATAACCGACTGATGTCCTGATGATAGAAGAAACTCTTTGTCGTTTGGATTTAATTGGTAAAGGCAGGAGAAGTGGCAAAATCAAGTGCACAGTGACCAGATTATGTGAAGCATCTGCAGTGTCTCCTGCAGTCAGAGCATACATCATTATCGATGACAATGCGTACAGGAGTGCGAATGTTAGGCTTGATAGCCCGTAGGTTCCATTTCCAGTGGAAGCAGTGGCACTGCTGAGGATACTTTGCCATGCATATCACCTTCAGAGTGATGGAAATGGAGGTTGAAGCTGCTCAGAGCAGCAGTCGGTAATCGGGGTTCCTCGTGTGTCAGCCTGAAATGGCTTTTCTCTCTCTTCAAGAAAGCTCATTGGACAAAAAAATTAGTCACCTCCAGAGAAATCATTACGGGCACGATTTAATACCGTGTAATTCCACCCCTGGACTCGATGACCAGTTGGATTTGGTCACGGAGAGAGTTCACGAGGTTATACAGGTACGCAACACCCGGGTTCAGGATCTGCTTGGGCAAATTGCAGCGGATGCTGATGTCATTGGTCCAACAAGTCCCACAAATATCCTATGGGGTTCAACTTGGGTGATTTAGAGGGTGGGGGATGTGTTCAGAAAACGAGTGACGTATTCTTTCAGCCCGACGAATGGCTGTTGCCTTTATGTACCTATGCGATCAATGGCCCCTTGCCATGCGACACACTCCAAATGTTCACAGCGTGCTGTGCCTGTCACAACTTCCATCGCTACCTGGTGTGGGGATGGACGTTCACTCACAACCTGCAGAAATTCTGACGAATTTGGAAGCGATTATGAATCACGAGCCCTGGAATATGCCTCTTCTGACGCCGCGTTTTGTGGCCACATGTGTTGCACCACTGCTTGCAGATTCGTTGAACACCGACACAGCCAGCAACTTCACACACAGTACAGCCAGTGATACGGCCAAACACGACTGGCCCTTCTTCCCACCCTGTCACGTCCTCACACTCACCCACGTTTACGTACAGTTTACGCTTGAAACGTGAATGCCCCACTGATCGCTACTGCCTTGAGCTCACACAGAGGCAGTGCGTGCACAGCCCAGCACGTGGCTCGACCGCTGCACCATCTGTAAAGGCTTAACGCTTCGTCCTTGCCTGCACACTGGGGCTCCTAATTTTTTTTTTTTTTCTGGTGAGCTTATATACAGCAGGAAGCAGCGGAGTTTAAGTGCTTCGAAGTACGGTGTGCATGCAACCAACCCAGTGCGGAAAAAAAAACAACCTGGTACTACGAACACAGCACGGCAGGGTACGTCGAATCGACCGAGATCTTCCAGACGGCCACTGGCTGAAGACGCATCGCTATGGAGTTGACAGCCATAAAACGACAGCCGACCGGCAAGGGGCATGAGGAAGTGTGCCCATTGAAACTAACTTGGTCGCAGGTAACACCTATTATGCTAGTCCGCCTGCTAAGCTGGGTGATAACGTGCTCGCCTCCCACGCAAGAGGGCCCGGGTTTGATCCCCGGCCGGGTTGGAGCTTTTCTACACTTGGGGACTGGGTGTTGTGCTGTCCTCGTCATCATTCCATCCTCATCACCGGTGCGAAAGTCGCCCAATGTGGCGACTGGAATAAGACTTGCACTTGGCGGCCGAACTTCCTCGGATGGAGCCTCCTGGCCAACGACAGCGTATGCTCATTTCCATTTTACCTCTTATACTAAAGAGTTGCCAATTAAATTAAGTGGAGGTAGTGATTCCACATGAACCGTCAAAGCTTGGCAGACTTTAATTTCATATCCTTTGCTCGTTCCTTTAGACACGAATTTTCTCTATCGCGTTTACTGGGTAAAGCTTGACTATTAAGTCGATTCCTTACTGCTGTTGACGCTTCTGCAATACAGCTTACTGCCTTAACAAATTAAACAGTTAAACTTTATTTCGTAAACATGACAGAAAAATTCCTGTCTAACGTAACCTGCAACGGATAGAAAATTCAAGTTGGTCTAGCTTTGACTGGTTGAAATAAGTTTAATGCATCGTACAGCTCTTAACCCTTCGAGTTGCACAAGTACAGAAAAACAGTTTATCTTAAAATTTGTCACAAAATTAAGCTTTATTGTCACAGCAAGCAATTAATATAAGAAGATACTGACCGAAAGTAAACAACCAAATGTTTTAAGGAGCTGGTTTCACTTTGGAACCACTAGGACATACAATTTTCGACAACCCATCGTTTCATGTGATATATTTAAAAGGAAATTCGCATTTTTGTTAGACACACTCCCACATGCCTAAAACAAATTAATCCAACAAGCAAAAATGGCTCTAAAATTTAATAAACTATGTACCAAAACTACGTACTGCCCCTGTGGTTTCATAGCAATAGTACAAGCTCAAATAGGCATACTTAGTTTCACTGTCAATGGTATCCTCAATGTGGTCACATTCTCCTAGAATCACAATTAATTGTGTAGCACAATCTCCAGCCTGACTGTTGCTTTTAACTCTACAATGCACTACATTAGCTCAGTGTACCACTACAAGTCAGTGTTCTGCAACAGCATTTGTGGTTCCTTGCTAAAGGCACTGGTGCTTAAAAAATTGAAAAAGATCGTCGTTTCAGACGAAATCAATGGTACTCAAAGAATTGCATGTGTAGAAGAGAAAATATTTACAAATATCAACAATGTAGGAAAAGACAGACTCCTACTTATCGTAAGACGCCCGCCCGCCCTGTTGGCCGAGCGGCCTGTGTCGAGGTCCGGTGAGCCGGCCAGTCTGTGGATGGTTTTAGGCGGTTTTCCATCTGCCTTGGTGAATGGGGTTTGGTTCCCCTTATTCCACCTTAGCCACACTATCTCGGCGGTTGCTGCGCAAACAATTCTCCACGTACGCATATGCCACCATTACTCTACCACGCAAAAATAGGGGTTACACTCATCTGGTGTGAGACGTTCCATGTGGGGGGGTCCACCGGGGGCCGAACCGGACAATAACCCTGGGTTCGGTGTGGGGCGGCGGAGGGGTGAAGTGGACTGCGGTAGTCGTCGTGGGGTTGCAGACCACTGCGGCTGCGGTGGGACGGAGCCTCTCCGAGGTTTTTAGGTCCCCAGTTAACATAAAATACTATACAATACCGTAAAAAAGGCACATTAAGTTGCAGACAGGCACACTTAAAAGACACTTACACAAAGCTTTCGGTCTCAGCCTTCATAAGGAACAGAGACACCCACAGCAATCATACAGACAAGCAAGCACGCGTCATGCACACATGACCACAAACTCCAGCATCTCTGGCCAGAATGTGTTTATGAGGTGTGCTTTATTGTGTGTATGATTGGTGTCCCTCTTTTCCTTATGGAGGCTGTGGCTGAAAGCTGTATGTGTCTTTTACGTGTGCCTTCTTCACAGTAAGTAGCAGTCTGTCTTTTCCTACACTGTTGATATTCCTACCGGAGTTTCCATTGTCTAAAATATTTAGAAATGTTGCACAAAACACAGCTTCATCTCTCATTGGAACAAAGACAATTCCAAATACTGGAGACTGCTTGTTGAGGGTTTTGGTGGGCTGTCCTTCATCTGATTGTAAAATGAAGTCACTAGATCGAACATCACGCACTCCTAGGTGCACTATTCTGAAGGAACATCACTCTCCGCTGCTGTGAGGTGCAATGTCATTAGCAATGAATTGAGAAAGGGCAAGAATTAAGTTTTGGCTATGGAGTCTTTCGCGATGAGTCCTTGCACGGAAAGTGCTCCATTGAAATGATCGTATGGCATTGCTGGCCGGAAGGACCCATGCGAGGGAGTTGGGCGACTTGCGAGTCAATGATGATGAAATAATAATGAAAGACACACAAAACCCAGTCATGTCGAGGCAGAGAAAATCCCTCACCCCCGCCGGGAATCGAACCCGTGACCCCGGCGCGGGAAGCGAGAACGCTACCGTAAGACCACGAGCTGTCCCGTTAACTTGCCGTGACAAATTCGTATTTTATCAGACTTTGGTGATTAAAGGTCGAATAAACACTTCTGACGGGTGAATCAATTTTCTTTCTAAGAAGGGCAGCACATCAATAAATGCGGCCTAATAAAGCACGAATTAAATTTTAAACACTCACTTTTTCTCGGATCACATATTCCACATCAAATGCTGCCTCCAGCATCAGTACAGATTTGACACCAAGGAAAACACGCCTAGCGCACCCTCTGAACAATTCCTGGGCTGTTGCGAAAAAACATACGCTTACCGGACAAAGTTGTTTGTTTCCATTGCTGACTGGCTGTCATTTCGTAGCCGTTGTTCCACACACTGGACTTCCCAACTGTGATTGTCTGAAAACTTGTCGGATTCAACATCGCCCAGCCAGCACTTGACACTATCACCAGACTGTTTTTTCCCACTAACTACTGTCGAAAGGCTTGTCTCTGCCCTTTCTGCACCCACTGCAAAATTAACATCGTGCACATTTCAAAATTTTGACTGTGGATTGTGAAACATTTGCAACACTATAACACATAAATGTTGCCTGATATCAAATATTTGGTGGGAGAATCTAGTGGATGAAAAGCAGACACGTTCCTGGTGATTCTCAAGTGTTTGTGTACTCCAATTGACAACGCTGACTTGACTCAAGGTTTACACAGAGACAATAAACTGGTAGTACACTTGAGTCACAGTGTAAACAAAATGACACCTCAAGCCACTACACGTTTGACGGCTCAACCGTAAAGAAAGTAATCTGAGTATAACAAATACAAAAAGCCCCTTTAGTACCTAATCTGGGCACCTGTAATTAAGGAAAAACAATATCAACTCTCCTGTTTTAATATTAATGTCTGAAACTTTGTGTGTGTTTGTGTGTGTGTGTGTGTGTGTGTGTGTGTGTGTGTGAGGCTATTTGATGTTAAATAAAATATGACCATGAACTGATGATACATTGGAGGTGTTAGATATAGCAGAAAGGAAAATTGGTGCTCCTTATTGACTGTTAATTTGACATTCCTCAGTTACCACCTTTGGTCCTATCTACACTAAGTTCCAAGGCAAAAACTTTGGTAAAAGGTAATACTAGCACTATTACAGAACAGAATTAAATAACAACACTTCGACTTTAGTTTTACTGACGTTCTGGAGGAATACAAGGATAGCTGGTGATGGGGAGGGGCTGAGAGATTTTGTATGAAAGCCAAATCGACAGTGCCAAAAGCTGTAATTTCCCCAAAACAGTGTTTGTCATGCCCTGAACTTTAACGTAGTGAAAGATATGTATATAGTTTCGTTTCAAGGCAGAGAATTTTTCTGTGGACCATCTCCCTTACACTATTGTGACAATTTACTGTGATTGATTGTTAAGTTTCTGTCATTCAATGTGATAAAGATGGATATAGAGATAGATTATTAAGCACAACAGTGTAAAAAGAATATCTATTGACTATATACTACAAAAATTAAGATGTCCTATTCTGTATGTACCTGCCAAAATTAAATACATATGTTGTGTCTAAAAATATTTTATCAGTGTACCTACAATATTCTAAATAAAAAGAAATTTAATGTACATATTGCACATGTTGCACCTGAAAGAAATATTTCACCTAATTGAGCTATTCTACATCACTCCAGGAGATTCAGTGTGCCCATTATTCAGGATACTGGATGTTTCCGTACGAGCGTGCAAAAATTTAACAGGACACACAGGAAGCTCCAATGAAGAATTTGAGGCAGGAAACTTGGGGTCGGAGAAGCCGGCTTAAGGAGATCATAGGAATACAATCACACTACTATGTAGAATAAAATGTTATCGGGCTTCCAACCGCGGCAATTGGTTAAAACTACACGAGAAAGGATTCACAACACAAGGCAACAGCTGGATGCAAATGGACGTGCTCTTATGGCCTCGCACCTGCAGTTATCGACAACGCTCACAGCTTTGGACTGAGAATGGGTCGACACTGCTACGGTTTCTCAACAGACGTCAGCACAGAAACGAACTGCAGAGAAGCAGAAAGGAAAGTTCGGCTGCCTTTCGCAACAACAACATGGTGCGAACCACAGATCTTCAGAACGCACCGTCATCAACTTGACGGCGAGAGATACAGATGCGGGTGCAATGTTGGCACTTAAGAAAGGACTTAATTTCGCACCTTCACCGCGGGACATTCCTGTCTGTGAAATAATAAGCGTTGTTGAACAGGCAGTCCAGAAGCTCCCACATGAAACAGCGGACGAAATACGGCGAGAAACCAGCCGTACACTGACAAAGGCGAAGTTACCAACATCCAGCATGACCAGGGCTGAGCGCAACGTCCATCGAGCGCTACATAATGATGAAAGCATTGTGGTGTTTCCCGCTGACAAGGGCAATGCCGCCGTAATTATGAAGTTCGAGGACTATGATACGAAGATCTGTGCGCTACTGAACGAAGATACTTATCGGAAGCTCCCACGCGACCCGACATCAAGAATAGTAAGAAAAACATCAGAACTTCTTAAGCGGTCTTCAGCGGAAGACTGTGGTTAAGAATCTTCTCCCATAGGCGCCTAGACCACCTACTGCTTATGGTTTACCGAAGATACACAAGGACGGAACGCCATTGCGCCTTATTGTGTCCACAATAGGTTCTGCAACATACAAGCTGGCGAAGCACTTGGCCAAGCTCCTCGCTCCACATGTCAGACACTGCGAACATCATATAAAAAAATTCAGCAGAATTTATCAGCAGAATCAACCGTCTACGCCTTAGTGAGGACGATATTATGGTCAGTTTTCATGTAGTGGCGCTGTTTACGAATGTGCCTATCAAAGATTCTTTGGATCTAATTTCCCAGTAAGTGACGTGGTCGAGCTGTTTAGGCACACACTTACGTCCTCCTACTTCGTGAACAACGGACAGTATTACGATCAGACAGACGGCGTAGCAATGGGTAGCCCGTTGGCTCCAGCTGTTGCAAAGCTCTTCATGGAGAATTTTGAGGATATGGCCATAGATACTGCGCCATTGAAGCCGAAGTGTTTCTTTCGATACGTTGACGACACGTTCGTCATTTGGCCACACGGACGCGAAAAATTAGATGAGTTTTTGGAACACCTCAATAGCATCAACAGTAATATCCAGTTCACCATGGAGGTGGAAAAAGATAATGCATTGAACTTCCTCGATATCCTCGTCCACCGTAAACGAAATGGGTGACTTGGCCACAGCGTCTACAGAAAACCCACCCACACAGACCTGTACCTGCACGCTACCAGCCATCATCATCCAGCACAGAAGCGCACAGTAATGCAAACATTGGTGCATCGTGCAAGAGTAATATCAGACGATAACCTGCCCCACGAACTGAGCCACCTACGCAAGGTTTTCAGGTATAACGGCTACAGCAGCCATCAAGTGAAAGAAGTGATTTCTGGGAAACATCTGAATAAGACCACCGACGAAAAGCAGGAAAAGAAACTTGCTTTGCTGCCATTCTGTGGCTCTGTGTCGGGCAAGATAAGCCGCCTATTGAAAAGACACAAGATCAAATCAATCTTCAGGCCTCCAACGAAAATCCGTCAATTACTGAGACCAGTTAAAGACGATGTAGGTCTCAGAACACCTGTAGTCTACGAAATACCTGGTGAGTGTGCCCAGTACATCGGACAAACAGTGCACACTGTGGAACAGCGCACGAAAGAACATGAGAGGTATTATCGCCTACGCTATCCAGATAAATCTGCGTTGGCTGAGCATGCGTTAGAAACGGTCCCCACATAAAATTTGGCGATACCTCTGTCGTGGCTCGCACTAACGGCTTCTGGGACAGTTTAATAAAGGAAGCTATTGAAATAAAAATTACCGCAAACACCCTGAATAGAGACGGTGGCTTGCAGCTCAGCGCTGCGTGGGATGCAGCTATCGCGCGGTTGAAGGGGGCACATCCAACGCCGACTCAAAACATGCCCATATATGGCAATGACACGGGCACCAGTGACGTCACAGCCGGCAGCTAGCGTATATAAGGGGGCACCAACAGCCCACTGGCAGTCATAACACTTGACAATGGCCAAGGAGTGCTTGGCCGAAAGCCCGTGTAGTTTTAACCAATCAGCCAGCCGGAGTGGCCGTGCGGTTCTGGGCGCTACAGTCCGGAGCCGAGGGACCGCTACGGTCGCAGGTTCGAATCCTGCCTCGGGCATGGATGTGTGTGATGTCCTTAGGTTAGTTAGGTTTAATTAGTTCTAAGTTCTAGGCGACTGATGACCTCAGAAGTTAAGTCGCATAGTGCTCAGAGCCATTTGAACCATTTTAACTAATTGGCGCGGTTGGAAACCCGAGAACATTTTATTCAATGTTATCGCCGCGAGACTCTGCATTCATACAACACTACTATGTACTTTACTATTTATATTAGTTACATTTAACTGCGAATGCCATCATTGACACAATCAACGTAAGATTTCTCCTGTGTGTTACAAAATGTCCATGAACCTCAGCACAAGCATGACATCAGTGATAAAGATTCTGATGCGCCCTGTCGAATATCCCTGGTGCGTTTCAATTCACATCACAGGGAGCTACACACACAAGTGACTTTAGATACCCGCATAGGAAATAATCGAGGGGATTCGGGTAAGATGACCTCGCAGGCCATGGAATGAGACCTTTCCTTTCAAACCAGCAACCAGGAAATATAGTGCTGAGATGGTTGCGGACATCCACACTGAAGCTGGACTGCCATGTTGTATCCACATCCTCTAACAAACAACCAAGGGTACGTTCTCGAACAACTCAGGTGGAACTCCTTGCATTAACCTCAAGTATAGGTGGCCATTCAGACAGCCAGGTAGAGTATACAGGGTGTTACAAAAAGGTACGGCCAAACTTTCAGGAAACATTCCTCACACACAAATAAAGAAAAGATGTTATGTGGACATGTATCCGGAAACGCTCACTTTCCGTGTTAGAGCTCATTTTATTACTTCTCTTCAAATCACATTAATCATGGAATGGAAACACACAGCAACAGAAAGTACCAGCGTGACTTCAAACACTTTGTTACAGGAAATGTTCAAAATGTCCTCCGTTAGCGAGGATACATGCATCCACCCTCCGTCGCATGGAATAGCTGATGCGCTGATGCAGCCCTGGAGAATGGCGTATTGTATCACAGCCGTCCACAATACGAGCACGAAGAGTCTCTACATTTGGTACCGGGGTTGCGTAGACATGAACTTTCAAATGCCCCCATAAATAAAAGTCAAGAGGATTGAGGTCAGGAGAGCGTGGAGGCCACGGAATTGGTCCGCCTCTACCAAGCCATCGGTCACCGAATCTATTGTTGAGAAGCGTACGAACACTTCGACTCATATGTGCAGGAGCTCCATCGTGCACGAACCACATGTTGTGTCGTACTTGTAAAGGCACATGTTCTAGCAGCACAGGTAGAGTATCCCGTATGAAATCATGATAACGTGCTCCATTGAGCGTAGGTGGAAGAACATGGGGCCCCAGCGAGACATCACCAACAATGCCTGCCCAAACGTTCACAGAAAATCTGTGTTGATGACGTGATTGCACAATTGCGTGCAGATTCTCGTCAGTCCACACATTTTGATTGTGAAAATTTACAATTTGATCACGTTGGAATGAAGCCTCATCCGTAAAAAGAACATTTGCACTGAAATGAGGATTGACACATTGTTGGATGAACCATTCGCAGAAGTGTACCCGTGGAGGCCAACCAGCTGCTGATAGTGCCTGCACACGCTGTACATGGTACGGAAACAACTGGTTCTCCCGTAGCACTCTCCATACAGTGACGTGGTCAACGTTACCTTGTACAGCAGCAACTTCTATAACACTGACATTAGGGTTATCGTCAACTGCACGAAGAATTGCCTCGTCCATTGCAGGTGTCCTCGTCATTCTAGGTCTTCCCCAGTCGCGAGTCATAGGCTGGAATGTTCCGTGCTCCCTAAGACGCCGATCAATTGCTTCGAACGTCTTCCTGTCGGGACACCTTCGTTCTGGAAATCTGTCTCCATAAAAACGTACCGCGCCACGGCTATTGCCCCGTGCTAATCCATACATCAAATGGGCATCTGCCAACTCCGCATTTGTAAACATCGCACTGACTGCAAACCACGTTCGTGAGGAACACTAACCTGCTGATGCTACGCACTGATGTGCTTGATGCTAGTACTGTAGAGCAATGAGTCGCATGTCAACACAAGCACCGAAGTCAACATTACCTTCCTTAAACTGGGCCAACTGGCGGTGAATCGAGGAAGTACAGTACATAATGACGAAACTAAAATGACTCTAACATGGAAATTAAGCGTTTCCGGACACATGTCCACATAACATCTTTTCTTTATTTGTATGTGAGGAATGTTTCCTGAAAGTTTGGCCGTACCTTTTTGTAACACCCTGTATAGCCCAATGAGATTGTCACCTACATTGCTGGCCTACATATTCACAGGAAAACGAAGCTGATGGTGTGACTCTACTACAGCGAGAGGGTTTTCCTCATCCCACACGTGGCTATTCCTGCTGTTAAAAATACCATCATGATCAAATGAGGCCTTGTCAGGAAACAGCTCGATTTGGAGGAAGTCTGGTCGATCAATCCATTGTTGGAGCAACCCCTGACTCAGTGCGATCCTAGGTGGAAAGTCAGTCACAAGCATTGTATGGACTTGCTGTGGGTGATATGGGTGCAGTTGTTCGTGGAGTACTCGCCACACGCCAGTATGTGCAGCGCCCATTTCACGTGCAGCACTGGTAGTGGGGTCCGCTGCAACGCGTTCCAGTACCTTCTCTTCAGAATCGTGTGTGCGAGTGGTGCTCACGTTGCCAGGTCCCTCGTTTCTTCTTTCCAATGAACCGGTCTCCCGCATTCGTCGATAGAAAGAAAGAAACATTCGTTGTTATGGATGATGCCTGTTAGGAAGTCGTTCCCCGTACAGCCTCTCAGCAGCGAGAGCATTGCAACGTACTTCCCCATACACAAGGTGCGTGTCAGTGAGTTCTGCAAAAATGTACCGGTACTGCCCCGTCGTATTGTACTGTACGGCTGTGAATAGATCTGAGTAATGAATGGGTCACAGTACGTTCTGTTATGGGACAGTGTAAATACGATACAACGGAGCCACCTTATGGACAAGTAAAGTAAACAAAACCTGCATCATAACTTCCTCGTAATCGAACTCGTCTTCCTGGTTTTGTTCCAGGAAATAAAGAATGTACACGTAAATAAAGAGTACAGCACTTGTAAACTTGTACGCTTATACGCTTGTTAGTTATAAATGAAACGGAAAACAGTAACGCTACACAAAGCGGTAGACAAGTTTACTTCCAAATCTGCTTAACCAGTTATATCCCATCGTATGATTTATCAACACCTGGAATATTTCTTTTATGTTTCATTGTTAGTTTGAAAGCCGTTTGTTGAAAGTAACAGTAGCGGTGGAGATCGGGACTGTTTATTTCCTGGTGGAAAGCATTTTTTTTTTTTTTTTTTTTTTTTTTTGCCATTGTTTCTGCTGGTTCTCGTCATAGACAGGCGGTAAGTAATAATAAAATTATGATGTTTAGGTTCATAATTTCGCTCATATTATTACGGATTAGTAATTTCAATGCTTAAATGCAATATATAAGGATATACAGGACATAAAATCCCCTCTGAGGCCTGCGATCATTTTTATGTTAATAATTGGCAACCAATGCTGTACAATCGCAATAACGTCATTCGTGTAGGCTTCCATACAAGGAAGAAGTTGGGGGGAATATTACGGCATAAGGAAGAAGGGAAAACAGATAAGTTTAAGCAATCCGGTGTATACGAAATTAAGTGTGAAGGATGTGCTTGGACATACATTAGCCAGACGGGTAGGGATTTTGCCACAAGGTTTAGAGAACATAACTATAGTAATAATAGTGGGCTGGGTGCCATATGAGGGAGACTGGCCATAAGCTGGTCCCGATAGAAGATAGCCTAAGGATTACGCATTTAGAACCAAAAGGGAAGATTTTAGGTAACCTTGAAGATGCGCGTATACGGCACGCTGCCTACCCACTCTTTAATGAACAGGCTTCCGGTGGGAATAACTTGTTTCTTGGCTTGTTTGAACGGATACTATTTTGAACTTGGTGTCTATTATCGCCTCATAACAAGTATGACAGTGTATTTTGTAGGAGCTGGTGGTGGTCTGTGCACGTACCGTTATGATTGGATAGGTTTTTTTTGCTGAGTGGTTGGCTAGTTTAACATCATACGGGGAAAGATAGATTGGCATACACGGATTTGTTCACCATCGTAGCCTTTGGGTGGTCCTTGGTGACACAATCGTTTATTTTATTGATTTTAGACTTTAAGGTTTTAACACTTTTAATGTTTGGTTTTTTAAAAATCTAGAGCTCTCCGTATCCGGATCGCATAGGTAGGACTCAGGCAATCGTCGTGCCACTGGTTATATAAGGAATGTATGACGTATAACCCACGTGTATGTTTTGGGATTTTATGAAAATCCTCTTCCTCTCACCACTAAACTTTTTCCATGTAGTAGAGGGGTGTAATTTGTTGTTTGAGGGCTTCTATTTGGGCAATCATGGCCCATGAATATCACTTGGCTGCAATTCGATAGGCGGATGGCTACCGCCGATGTGGTTGCCGTTGGCTTTAACAGATGGCGCTTAAGACGTTTGCGTACGCGAGCTGATCGCAGGGTTTTAGTTTGTGACGGATAATGTTGGTTATATTTAATTTGGTGGTATTCTTTTAGAGATTTGAGATGTTGAAAGGTTTATTCATGATTAAACTCCCCCACCCCCCTATAATTAATTTTATATTGACATACAGTTTGAGTTGTGCTTAGTGCGACTACTGGCTATAGGCATAGTGATGATGATGATGAGTCCTATACTTCTTTACAGAGCGTAGGGGAGCGACACGGGAGAACCGCGCCGCCTTACTAGGCAAGGTCCTAGTGGAGCTGGTTTGCCATTGCCTTCCTCCGACCGTAATGGGGATGAATGATAATGATGAAGACGACACAATAACACCCAGTCATCTCGAGGCAGGAAAAATTCCTGACCCGCCGGGAATCGAACCCAGGACCCCGTGCTCGGGAAGCGAGAACGCTACCGCGAGACCACGAGGGGCGGACAATAGGCATAGCATGGCTATGTAAAAATTTTTGAAGTATTAAATTTAAAAAAAAAAATCCTTTAGTGTTAACGTGTACGGAGTACTATTCCGATTGTTAGTCGTAATTACACCCTGTTAGATCTTATATGCTGAGCATATTATTATCAAATTACATGTGAAGGCATGGAGCACATGACCATGCAGCGCCCCGTACTGAGGGCGCTTCGCTGCTAGTCGACTTGTTTAGCGTCAGAATACGCTCTGCTTCAAGACTGCTTGCCTCGCAGTCATGTTATTGGACACTTTCTTTGAGCTGTCAAGGCTGTACGCCTGGTTGTTTAGGAAGGAGTTGAAGCTTGTGGTATGACCAGATCTCATTTTCTGCGACGTTGAGACGTGTTGAATGTGTTGTTCACTTATGTTTTGTACTTTTTTGTAACAGATGTCTGAAGATGGGTGTAATCCCTAAACGCGTAACACGTTCTAATAAAAGAGTCAATTGAACATCTCATGACTTTATTGCGATTGTACAGCATTGGTTACCAATTATTAGCAATATATAAGCACAAATCGAAAAAGAGTACTTTATTTGCTTTGTTGCGGTACTGGCTTATGTCTTTAAGTATTAAATATCATACGGTCGGCGGTAAGGGATCATTTTCTCGCAATTGGTCCAATTTATTTCAGTTATTATTTGGAAAAGGAGAGGGATTCTAAGGAGGTTTCTAAATTTCCTATTCACCACTGAAAAAGTTGAAACTTTGACATATTTCATACATGTCACGAGCTTGAATTTGTGCTTCTTACGACAAATGATGATGAGGAGCTGATAAAGATGTTGCAGATGGACAACTCACCACTATTGCTCGTTTAGGGAAGAAGGTTCTGGCATAAACTGCAGAGATAAGGTCAGTAAATACCGACGGCGTTCTTGAAAATGTTACATCTTTATCCACTCAAGAGGAAAATCCCTGCTGCTCCAAATCACGATCGCGGTACCGAGTTAGGAAAACAAGACACAGGATAGAATAATGACTAGACTCTTCAGAAAAATTTGAGGTACCTCCTGATCCTACACCTTATATAATAGAACATCTCCGCACATCAAACTCAAATGCAGTAGATCTTTTTCGTAAAGCTTTTGTTGCTGATTTGGTTGAGATTCTGAGGAGGGAGACAGCAAAATATGCTGCTCTATAGCAACACAACATACAAATAAGTCATGACGACATCTACAGATACATCGCTATTTTGCTGTTATCTCGATATTGTAAGGTCATGCATAGACATATGTACTGGCAGACCAGATCTGACGCAAACTGTGCCCTTGTTTCGAAATACTCTTGACACTTTTGACAAAGTTCATAGATTCTTCCACGTCAATGATATTGACAGCATTGAAAAAGAAAACAAAGTTTATAAGATTCGGCAACTAATTTCACATGTAAATAAAATTCAAGACATCACAGAGCCTCTAGGGTCAAACTTCTCCTTGGATGAGGCCGCTGAGCCTTATTATGGCCAACACTTTATGAAACATTTCGTAAGAGGCAAGCCAGTTCGCTATGGTTTCAAATGTTGGTGCTTAGCTATATCTAATGGATATCTCATCAAATTTGAGCCATATGTTGAAGCACGTCAAAGAGATCCCCATAAGCCACTGGGACATTCTGTAGTTGAAAGCTCTGTGTGGGCTACATCCCTCAGAAGAGCAGAGTGCACATTGATAGTTACTTTAACTCTTTGCCACTACTTGAATCTCTTACTTCAAATGGAATCAAATGCATAGGAACCCTGACAAATGACCGCTTGGAGAAGGCACCAACGCACAAAATTTCACTGTGTACAATGCAGTGTGGGACTCCATCCTTTTAAGCAATGTTTCATTTTGTATCACCGGCGCTAAGAAGACTAAGTTGTCTAATAAACTATTATTTTTGTCACTTGTCCCTTATCATTGCCATGTCTTACTTTATTCACGTAAAGCAGCACAGTTATTTTGTTGGTTAGACTATATGAATTTGCCATGTATACTTACTGTATAAATAACTAAGATAACCTCAAAGTGACATTGTAATTCTGTCAGAGACAGCAAAGGACCTGGAAAAGCAGCTGAACGGAATGGATAGTGTCTTGAAACGAGGGTATAAGATGAACAACAACAAACGCAAAACGAGGATAATGGAATGTAGTCGAATTAAATCGGATGATGCTACGGGAATTAGATTAGGAAATGTGACACTTAAAGTAGTTAAGGAGTTTTGCTATCTGGGGAGCAAAATAACTGATGATGGTCGAAGTAGAGAGGACATAAAATGGAGACTGGCAATGGCAAGGAAAGCGTTCCTGAAGAAGAGAAATTTGTTAACATTGAGTATAGATTTAAGTGTCAGGAGGTCGTTTATGAAAGTATTTGTATGGAGTGTAGCCATGTATGGAAGTGAAACGTGGACGATAAACAGTTTAGACAAGAAGAGAATAGAAGCTTTCGAAATGTGGTGCTACAGAAGAATGCTGAAGATTAGATGGGTAGATCACATAACTAATGAGGAGGTATTGAATAGAATTGGGGAGAAGAGGAGTTTGTGGCACAACTTGACTAGAAGAAGGGATCGGTTGGTAGGACATGTTCCGAGGCATCAAGGGATCACCAATTTAGCATTGGAGGGCAGCGTGGAGGGTAAAAATCGTAGAGGGAGACCAAGAGATGAATACACTAAGCAGATTCAGAAGGATGTAGGCTGCAGTACGTACTGGGAGATGAAGAACCTTGCACAGTGTAATGTCTCTTGCAGCGGTCTCTCCGCGATATTTTCAGAAATTTTATAAATTATATAACTCAGTCATCATCATCAGTTATCTGCTATATTAGCGGGTCCTTTGCCTCTCCATTTTCTGCGATCCATTGCTTCCTTCTTAAGGCTGCTGTATGTTGTACCGTCCATCATGTCATCCAGTATCTGGAATCTCTTGCTTCCTCGCTTCCTTTTCCCTTCTACGTAACCTTCTAAAACTGTTTTTATCAGTCCGTCATTCTTTCTTAATATATGCCCAATCCAATTTCTTTTTCTTCTCTTTATTACATCTAGTAACTGCCTTTTCTCTCCCACTCTTCTCAGTACCTCTTCATTTTTTACTCTGTCCATCCAACTTATTCTTTCCATCTTCCGCCATGTCCAGATCTCAAAAGCCTCCAGCCTTTCTCTGTCTTTTATCCTCATAGTCCATGTTTCAGCGCCATATAGAAGAACACTCCATACAAGACATTTTATGAGTCTCTTCCTGAGTTCTCTGTCCAGACCGCTGCAGAAGATTCTCCTTTTCTTATAAAACGCCTCTTTTGCCATTGCTATTCTTGTTTTAATTTCTGTGGTGCACTTCCAGTCGGTGTCTATCCTGCTTCCAAGATACTTAAAATTTTGCACCTGTTCCGGTGTTTCTCCATTCAGCACAATTTTTATTTCCTTATTTCCTCCTATTGCCAATACATTTGTTTTATTTGTGTTAATTTTCATTCCATATTTTTTTCCGTTAGTTGCAATGGTGTCCACCAAATCCTGTAATTCTTTTTCCCCTGTGGCTAGAAGGACCATGTCATCAGCAAATCTCAAGCACCCTACTCTTCTTCCTCCAATTTCAACTCCTTTGTCATCTAATGAGCATTGGTCAATCATATTTTCCAAGTACAGGTTGAAAAGAGTAGGTGATAAACAGCATCCTTGTCTTACTCCTTTCCCTAGTCTGATCCAGTTTGTACTTTCTCCTCTCACTTTAACTGAAACTTTTTGCTTAAGGTACAATGAGTTTACAAGTCTTCTGGTTTTCCAGTCCACTCTCTTTTCCCTCATAATAGTCGCCAGTTTGTCCCAAACCACATTGTCAAATGCCTTTTCTAAATCGATGAAGCACATATATAGGTCTCTTCCTTTTTCAATAAACCTTTCTCCCAAGATTCGTAGGAGCCCTATTGCATCTCTGGTGCCCGTATTCCGTCTAAAGCCAAACTGCTCCTCGCCGAGATTCTCCTCCATTACTTTTTCAAGTCTTTTATTAATTATTCTTAACATCACTTTGGCTGCATGTGAAATGAGGCTGATTGTCCTGTGCTCGCTGCATTTCTTGGTTCCTTGTTTTTTCGGTAATGGAATCATTACTGTTGTCAAAAAGTCCTCAGGCCATTCACCACTGTCATATATTTTATTACATAACCTCAATATTTCTCTTATTCCATTGTGGTTCAAGCATTTTAGTATTTCTCCCGGTAATGTATCTGTACCTACTGCTTTGCCATTTTTCATTGCAGCAATGGCAGACTTTACTTCTTCCATTATGATGGTCGGTCCTTTCTCTTCATCACTTACACTGTTGTGTGATTCAAGTTCCAGAGTTTCTGGTTTGCTATTTGTGTCATATAGCTCTTTTATATATTCTTCCCATCTCTGGAGGACATCGTCACGATCTTTGTACACCACCTCTTCGTCTTTACTCAAAATTTCCATAGTAGCACTTCCTGTTCTGTTTTGTTCCCATGTCATAGTCTTTACTCTGTTGTATAGTAAGTCGTATCTTCCCTTCCTGTCCAGTTCTTCAGTTTCATCACATTCCTCTTTTAGCCATTTTTTCCTAGCCTGCTCTGTTTCTCTTCGCAGTTCGTTATTTAACCTTCGGTATATCTTTCTTGCATCTTCAGTGTTCTTGTTTTTCAATTTTCTTCTCTCCTCCATCTTGGAAATCATTTCTTGTGTGACCCATGGTTTTTTTGACCTTTTCCCTTTTACATATCCTATATTTTGCTGTCCTGCTTTAATGATTCCTTCTTTCAGCATATTCCAGTACTCGTTGGCATTATCAGGTGCTTCTTTGTCTCGTAATGTGTTTAGAAAGTCCCGAGACAGCATTTCTGTAATTTGTTCTTTGTTGGACCTTATCTTCTCTAGATCCCACTTCTTCACCATTGTCCCCTTTTTCAGTTTTTTCATTCTTATTTCTATTTCTGCCATAAGTAAGTTGTGGTCACTATTAATATCTGCACCTGGTAATGTGTGCACCTTCTTGATTCCATTCCTGTATCTTTCTTCTACCAGTATAAAATCGATTTGGTTTCTATATTTATCCCCTGGTGATTTCCAAGTGTAGAGCCTCCTCTTATGGTTCTTGAACCATGCGTTTGCCGCTATCAGCTGCCTTTCCCTGCAGAAGTCAATTAACCATTCACCTCTGTCATTTCTCTTTCCAAGACCATGACTGCCTACTATGTTTCCCTCTTTCCCTTCTCCCACAATGGCGTTCCAGTCTCCCATTACTATTTTGCAGCATTTTTTATTTTCGTCCATTATTCTCTCTATTACATTGTACGTTTCCTCTACAATTTGGTCATCATGTTCTGAAGTTGGCATATACATCTGGACAATCAGTAAATCTTTTTGTGCTCCTTTTAGCCTTACACCAATAACCCGGTCATTTGCATAGTCTACATATTCCACACATTTAGCCAATTCCTTTGTCATAATCATTCCTACTCCATTAATTCCTTTTACTTCTCCTCGTGAGTAGTAGAATACATATTCATCTGACTGCAACTCTCCATGTCCATTCCATCTTACCTCAGCAACTCCTACGACGTTCATATGATTCTTTTCCATCTCTCTTTTAAGGTTTTCTAGTTTTCCTGCTTGTAGCAGAGTTCTGACATTCCAGGTACCAATTCTCGTTTTGATTTTTTGCCTCCTTTCAAGTTGCCCCCCTTCCCGGAGATCCGAATGGGGGGGACTATTTTACCTCCGGACACTGATTTAACATGAGAGGAAGCCATTTTTTTTGCATAAAATGGAGACTGCATTATGCAGGGAAGATAATCTGCGGTGGTATTCCGTTGCCTTCCGCAGTTCTGGAGGCCGCCCCTAACATGGGATACAGACGCCTGTTGCAGCCGCCCGCTCCGGGTCAGACGCTGCATGAGAAGTATAGGTTGGAAAATGAAAGACCCCCAGCCCTCGAAACCCAATAGCGTCAGGGTCGGAAAAGAACAAGAGCTGGCCGAGGGTGGCCAGATAGGAAAGATAAAAGTGAGGAGCCTGGCATAAGTAAGTGGAAGCAATGCCAGGACTCAGCTCGGGACCCCGTGGTCGCCAGCCACGTATCACTAGGTGTGACTCCCTGAGGACATATAACTCAGTACATATCTCGAAATATCTCTTCTTATCTTACCGATTCCTAAACTTAAATATACGATGATTATCAATGCAACGTAGTTTCAAGCCCTATTATTCCTTGGAGCGTGCATTTACTCCATGGAATAGCTTCTCTGCTATCTATGTTTTCTCTTATGAAAAGAATGAAGGAGATCTTGCCGATTAGCCATGGAAGAAGGAGGATGTATATGTATGTATTGTTGAGCTAGTCGCTATCTTGATGAGATTCTGTATGAGAAGTATTTAATACATGAACTAAACTAAAGTAAGTGTGTTCGCGTATTATTTAACTGATTATTACTGACAGTGTCTGCTTACTACGCTGTGTTGCACGGGATCAGTGGGGAACATCTGATTTACACTGGACGAATCTGCCGTTTGTATGCTCAAGATATCCAGTTTATTACTTCAAATAAATAGGCTAACACCGTCTTACCAGCAGATCTCCGGTCTTCCCCATGTGATCACCGAAAGTTAATAATTATTACAAATGTTTTCAGGAGATCGACTGACAATTTTCGTCGCACCGAGACTTCGAAATTGCTTCACTGCCTTATGGAATTTAAGTTAAGCTCAATTTAATCAGGATAGAACAGTATTGAACTGTGTGAATGTGATAAGCCTGCTTTGTGAATGAAAATTCCCTTAATATACGCATGTTTTTACTATCCTGTTCAGTGAAGCTAAATCAGGCCGGTGTGTGAGAGGTTTTTTAAAAGTTAGATCCCACAAAAAAATATTAAAACAGGATAGAGTAGCATGGAGAGCTGCATCAAACCAGTCTCTGGACTGAAGACCACAACAACCTCAAAATGTAAATAAAACGAACATTACAATACCTGGACATTATTATAGTCCTTTTCCTTTATTTAATCGAATAATGAATGATAAGTACGACAAAATCAATATATTACTTGTGATAAAATTGTGTACTGCCCATCATATGATATATCATACCTTAATAATTTTACCCCTTACTTCGCACCATATGATGTAACGCACGTAAAAAAAAATTATGAGTTTAAGGCAACCGTCATAAATTAACATTCATAACGTGTGGGTAGTGGATCTGAAATTTTATCAAAACAAAAAAAAATTAATTCTGGGATATAACGAGTTAAGATGGCTTCTCCGACCCCAGGTTCCCTACCTCAAATTATTCAGTGGATCATTCTCTGTATCCTGTTACATTTCTGCACACCCTATATAGCAAAAGCGTGCACCGGTTCAGGGTACACAGAAGAAAAATACATACAGGAAGATGGGCCAGGTGGCCGACGTGGGAAAAGCAGCCAGAGCTCCAGCCTGCCCAGAAGTGGTCACCTAGTGTACACCATCACGTCATTCAGTTTGACTGAGGAAGCTCATTCCGTTATTTTTTTAGCAAATCTTTTTTGATTTTCAGGCATCTGATGTAAAGTAAGTCATTTGTACTTTCCCTGTTACCTGATTTAAAGACAGAGTAATACTTTTTTTTACAATAGCAATATACAAACAACGTCTTTCGGTCTAGAAATGTAGTTCTTTGTTGTTTCTTTCGGTTCAACAGTCTCATCTATGAACCAATAATGTTCGAATGGCGTCCTATCGGGAAAGTTGGCCACTCTACAGGGTGGGCGAGAAGTGACCGTACACCGAGTATTGGAAGCTGCTTGATTTGATTTGTTTTACCACAAATACTCACTCACGTATTAAGTGTGGAATACATCGTTATGTTCTCCATATTGCTGTAAAAACATTTTCATACGCCTCCAAGTCCTTCCTGACATATTTTTGAGCATGAAATGTCTTCGCAGCTGCGAATACGTACAACCATCAGCGAACACCGACAGTGAAAGTTTATGCCGCACTGGGGCTCGAACCAGGATTTCTCATTTTGCGCGAGCGGTCCCCTTAAGCACTTTGGCTACCCGTCGACGAGTGGAAGCCAGACCCAAACTTGTCGTTCTTGCATCACAACCTGCACTCGTACATTCATCACGTAATTCCGATACAGAGGAGGACATTTTAATTGAAATTCGCTGCATAGTATCGGCGGACAAATACGACATTTGCAGCGGGTGTGTTGTTAAGAAGAATGGTGAAATGTCCCTTCGGACGTGCATGCATCTCATAACGAACACTGCATTGTCCTTTTAACAACACAGACACTGTAATATCTTATTTTTGAGTGTGTCCGGTGCGGTAGAGGAGATCGATTCTTCCCTCGCGCTTTTCGCAAGTGGAGGACAGAGTGGGAGGGCTGAGTCAGTGGTACCACACCACACAACATTATGTGTGGAAGTAGATGTAGTGCAGAATGCGTCCTTAACAGCATCGGGCAGTTCCTCGTTTGTAGCACAAGGACGTGCAGACGCGTGCGTCGTATAACCAGTCACCACTCGTAGTGAGGTCAAGACTTGTTGGCGGCAGGCAGACTCCCTGAGACTAACAGGACCTACATCTATATCTACATTTCTACATTTATACTCCGCAAGCCACCCAACGGTGTGTGGCGGAGCGCATTTTCCGTGCCACTGTCATTACCTTTCTGTTCCAGTCGCGTATGGTTCGCGGGAAGAACGACTGTCTGAAAGCCTCCGTGCTCGCTCAAATCTCTCTAATTTTACATTCGTGATCTCCTCGGGAGGTATAAGTAGGGGGAAGCAATATATTCGATAACTCATCCAGAAACGCACCCTCTCGAAACCTGGCGAGCAAGCTACACCGCGATGCAGAGCGCCTCTCTTGCAGAGTCTGCCACTTGAGTTTGCTAAACATCTCCGAAACGCTATCACGGTTACCAAATAACCCTGTGACGAAACGCGCCGCTCTTCTTTGGATCTTCTCTATCTCCTCCGTCAATCCGATCTGGTACGGATCCCACACTGATGAGCAATACTCAAGTATAGGTCGAACGAGTGTTTTGTAAGCCACCTCCTTTGTTGATGGACTACATTTTCTAAGGAATCTCCGAATGAATCTCAACCTGGCACCTGCCTTACCAACAATTAATTTTATATGATTATTCCACTTCAAATCGTTCCGCACGCATACTCCCAGATATTTTACAGAAGTAACTGCTATCAGTGTTTGTTCCGCTATCATATAATCATACAATAAAGGATCCTTCTTTCTATGTATTCGCAATACATTACATTTGTCTATGTTAAGATTCAGTTGCCACTCCCTGCACCAAGTGCCTATCCGCTGCAGATCTTCCTGCATTTCGCTACAATTTTCTAATGCTGCAACTTCTCTGTATTCTACAGCATCAACCGCGAAAAGCCGCATGGAACTACCGACACTATCCACTAGGTCATTTATATATATTGTGAAAAGCAATGGTCCCATAACACTCCCCTGTGGCACGCCAGAGGTTACTTTAACATCTGTAGACGTCTCTCCATTGATAACAATATGCTGTGTTCTGTTTGCTAAAAATTCTTCAATCCAGCCACACAGCTGGTCTGATATTCCATAGGCTCTTACTTTATCAGGCGACAGAGCGGAACTGTATCGAACGCCTTTCGGAAGTCAAGCAAAATAGCATCTATCTGGGAGCCTGTATCTAATATTCTCTGGGTCTCATGAACAAATAAAGCGAGTTGGGTCTCACACGATCGCTGTTTCCGGAATCCATGTTGATTCCTACAGAGTAGATTCTGGGTTTCCAAAAACGACATGATACTCGAGCAAAACCTCCGACTCTTTGTCTAAAACGATGCGGTATTTTGTCGCGGAATGTCGGCTGCACTGCGAATGTGCAGAGACAGTTGGGTATAAATCCATAAAATTGCTTTTCCATTTAAAAAATACACTCCATTGGGTTCCCGTAATCTTTTATCCATCTGCTGCATCTCCGTTCTTTACTGGAGCTCTTCTTTACTTCAAAATCGTCACAAATAGTTAGAGTGATCAGTGATAGCTTTGTATGTAGAACTAGTTAGAAGTCAATCTACAGTATTGTGTGTGATGTATTCAAGCAGCCGGAGAGAATGGGTACATCACAGAAATGATGAACAAACTGAACAACAAAATTTAAAGAAAAAATTAAAAGAGAACAGACTCTGAAGAAGGTGGAAGGAGTATATAGAGGGTCTATACAAGGGCGATGTACTTGAGGACAATATTCTGGAAATGGAAGAGGATGTAGATGAAGATGAAATGGGAGATACGATACTGCGTGAAGAGTTTGACAGAGCACTGAAAGACCTGAGTCGAAATAAGGCCCCCGGAGTAGACAACATTCCATTGGAACTACTGACGGCCTTGGGAGAGCCAGTCCTGACAAAACTCTACCATCTGGTGAGCAAGATGTATGAAACAGGCGAAATACGGTCAGACCTCAAGAAGAATATAATAATTCCAATCCCAAAGAAAGCAGGTGTTGACAGATGTGAAAATTACCGAACTATCAGTTTAATAAGTCACGGCTGCAAAATACTAACGCGAATTCTTTACAGACGAATGGAAAAACTAGTAGAAGCCGACCTCGGAGAAGATCAGTTTGGATTCCGTAGAAATGTTGGAACACGTGAGGCAATACTGACCCTACGAATTATCTTAGAAGCTAGATTAAGGAAGGGCCAACCTACGTTTCTAGCATTTGTAGACTTAGAGAAAGCTTTTGACAATGTTGACTGGAATACTCTCTTTCAAATTCTGAAGGTGACAGGGGTAAAATATAGGGAGCGAAAGGCTATTTACAATTTGTACAGAAATCAGATGCCAGTTATAAGAGTCGACGGAAATGAAAGGGAAGCAGTGGTTGGGAAAGGAGTGAGACAGGGTTGTAGTCTCTCCGCGATGTTATTCAATCTGTATATTGAGTAAGCAGTGAAGGAGACAAAACGAAAAATTCGGAGTAGGTATTAAAATCCATGGAGAAGAAATAAAAACTTTGAGGTTCGCCGATGACATTGTAATTCTGTCAGAGACAGCAAAGGACTTGGAAGAGCAGTTGAACGGAATGGACAGTGTCTTGAAAGGAGGATATAAGATGAACATCAACAAAAGCAAAACGATGATAATGGAATGTAGTCGAATTAAGTCGAGTGATGCTGAGGGAATTAGATTAGGAAATGAGACACTTAAAGTAGTAAAGGAGTTTTGCTATTTGGGGAGCAAAATAACTGATGATGGTCGAAGTAGAGAGGATATAAAACGTAGACTGGCAATGGCAAGGAAAGCGTTCCTGAAGAAGAGAAATTTGTTAACATCGAGCATAGATTTAAGTGTCAGGAAGTCATTTCTGGAAGTATTTGTATGGAGTGTAGCCATGTATGGAAGTGAAACATGGACGATAAATAGTTTGGACAAGAAGAGAATAGAAGCTTTCGAAATGTGGTGCTACAGAAGAATGCTGAAGATTAGATGGGTAGATCACATAACTAATGAGGAAGTATTGAATAGGATTGAGGTGAAGAGAAGGTTGTGGCACAACTTGACCAGAAGAAGGGATCGGTTGGTATGACATGTGCTGAGGCATCAAGGGATCACCAATTTAGTACTGGAGGGCAGCGTGGAGGGTAAAAATCGTAGAGGGAGACCAAGAGATGAATACACTAAGTAGATTCAGAAGGATGTAGGTTGCAGTAGGTACTGGGAGATGAAGAAGCTTGCACAAGATAGAGTAGCATGGAGAGCTGCATCAAACCAGTCTCAGGACTGAAGACCACAACAACAACAATCTTTTTGGCATCTGCTGCATCTCCGTTCTTTACTGGAGCTCTTCTTTACCTCAAAATCGTCACAAATAGTTAGAGTGCTCAGTGATAGCTTTGTATGTAGAACTAGTTAGAAGTCAATCTACAGTATTGTGTGTGATATATTCAAGCAGCCAGAGAGAATGGGTACAACACACAAATGATAAACAAACTGAACAACAAAATTTAAAAAAAAAATTAAAAGAGAACAGACCCTGAAGAAATCACCAGCCACAACAGAGAACCAAGAACACAAACTCTAGACAAACACAGGGTACCAGGTACACCCTACAAAGGGTACAGCACTATGCGGGGTATAAGTGGACGTCCCACGATATTCAAAACAAGATCATTGATCCACTAGGAAAGTCTGTATTGAGAAAGGTATTGACCTCAGTCAAGAAGACTGAACATTTTGCTATTGTGGTTGACGAAACAAGTGATTCTTCGGTTTACGAACAAGTGTCATTTTGTATTATTCGTACCGTCGATGATTCCTTAATCATCAACGAAGACTTTATTGGCTTATACGAGACAACACTGAATCACAACCTCTGTTTAGTATTTTAAAAGACGTTTTTGCTCGTCTTGATTTGTCAATGGATAACTTAAGAGGACAGTGCTGTGACGGTGCCTCGAATATGAGTTCAAATGACTAAAAAAGCTAGTTTTGGATAAACAACCAAAAGCACGTTATGTGCACTGCACTGCTCACAATTTAAACTTGGCAGTTGTAGACAGCCTCCGCCATCTTACGTCTATGAGGGATATTGTGGCTTTAGCCAAGGACTTAATATACACCGTAAGGGAATCCAACAAAAGGATGAGACTTTTCAGAAGCGTACACTATGAGAGTGCCAACGACCAAGCTGGTCTACGACCCCTTTGCCTAACTCGATGGACTACGCGATCTTATAGAATCTTGAGAATACTGAAAAACTTTGAAGAACTTCTAGAGTTTTTTGAAACATTTTCTGCAAAGGACAAAGCAGAGGCAGGTTACAAATGTGCAGGCTACCTTGAGTCAATGTTACAATGCAAGACTTATTTCTTTTTACGTCTTTATTGCCATGCAATGAACTCAGTAGAGGATGTCAATGAAAAAATTCAGTGCCCTCATCTAAGTAGATGATCTGGAAAAAATTTATGAGGGCTTGATTTGTATATTGAATGGAAGACGTGATAGTTCTGAATACTTTGGGAATTGTGTTTAAAAGAAAAACCTTCACAAGTTGATGATCCTTCGCTTCCTCGGAATCGAAGTGTACCAAAGAAGTATGAAAACAACGAAGCCAGCTCAGCACATACTTTCAAAACCCCAAAGGAATACTACAAAACTATTTACATTGAAGTTTGTGAAACGGTGCAATCTTGCATTACTGAGCGTTTTGTTTCAACTGGACTCACACAGGGCATTGCAGTTGAACAAGAGTGCTTGCTTTTAGTAAACAGAGGTGAAACAAATTTGTAAAAATCAACTGAGTTTTTAAAAAAATGACCTCCTGCATTTACACTTTAATATGTTAGTTGATATCGCTAATAAAAAACAACTGGTCTTAAAAAACATGCTTGATGTAAGAAAGTATATTACACAAGAGCCTGCAGTTGTAGAAATGTTATGTGAAGTAGTGAAGTGCATTAAGCTTTTCCAATCACGACAGCAACAGCAGAAAGGTCATTTAGCGTCCTTGGATGTCTGAAGTCATATCTCCGATCAACAATGGGACAGAAGCGATTGGACAACTTCACTGTTCATCATGCCCACCGAGATGTTTTGAATGAATTGAATATCCGACCAGTCATCAACGACTTCATATTCAGTAATCCAGTCAGACGGTCGACATTTGCACCTTTCTAAAGACACTCTAGCCCTAATAATGCCATTTAGAGCAATATTAAGAATCTTTATAAAATTGAGAATTAAATACACTCCTGGAAATGGAAAAAAGAACACATTGACACCGGTGTGTCAGACCCACCATACTTGCTCCGGACACTGCGAGAGGGCTGTACAAGCAATGATCACACGCACGGCACAGCGGACACACCAGGAACCGCGGTGTTGGCCGTCGAATGGCGCTAGCTGCGCAGCATTTGTGCACCGCCGCCGCCAGTGTCAGCCAGTTTGCCGTGGCATACGGAGCTCCATCGCAGTCTTTAACACTGGTAGCATGCCGCGACAGCGTGGACGTGAACCGTATGTGCAGTTGACGGACTTTGAGCGAGGGCGTATAGTGGGCATGCGGGAGGCCGGGTGGACGTACCGCCGAATTGCTCAACACGTGGGGCGTGAGGTCTCCACAGTACATCGATGTTGTCGCCAGTGGTCGGCGGAAGGTGCACGTGCCCATCGACCTGAGACCGGACCGCAGCGACGCACGGATGCACGCCAAGACCGTAGGATCCTACGCAGTGCCGTAGGGGACCGCACCGCCACTTCCCAGCAAATTAGGGACACTGTTGCTCCTGGGGCATCGGCGAGGACCATTCGCAACCGTCTCCATGAAGCTGGGCTACGGTCCCGCACACCGTTAGGCAGTCTTCCGCCCACACCCCAACATCGTGCAGCCCGCCTCCAGTGGTGTCGCGACAGGCGTGAATGGAGGGACGAATGGAGACGTGTCGTCTTCAGCGATGAGAGTCGCTTCTGCCTTGGTGCCAATGATGGTCGTATGCGTGTTTGGCGCCGTGCAGGTGAGCGCCACAATCAGGACTGCTTACGACCGAGGCACACAGGGCCAACACCCGGCATCATGGTGTGGGGAGAGATCTCCTACACTGGCCGTACACCACTGGTGATCGTCGAGGGGACACTGAATAGTGCACGGTACATCCAAACCGTCACCGAACCCATCGTTCTACCATTCCTAGACCGGCAAGGGAACTTGCTGTTCCAACAGGACAATGCACGTCCGCATGTATCCCGTGCCACCCAACGTGCTCTAGAAGGTGTAAGTCAACTACCCTGGCCAGCAAGATCTCCGGATCTGTCCCCCATTGAGCATGTTTGGGACTGGATGAAGCGTCGTCTCACGCGGTCTGCACGTCCAGCACGAACGCTGGTCCAACTGAGGCGCCAGGTGGAAATGGCATGGCAAGCCGTTCCACAGGACTACATCCAGCATCTCTACGATCGTCTCCATGGGAGAATAGCAGCCTGCATTGCTGCGAAAGGTGGATATACACTGTACTAGTGCCGACATTGTGCATGCTCTGTTGCCTGTGTCTATGTGCCTGTGGTTCTGTCAGTGTGATCATGTGATGTATCTGACCCCAGGAATGTGTCAATAAAGTTTCCCCTTCCTGGGACAATGAATTCACGGTGTTCTTATTTCAATTTCCAGGAGTGTACATACATAATGTTAAATTTTCAGTTTCGAAATATTAGTACTGTATTACTATATTACTATAGCACTGTATTAGTTATTTTCAAATACTTAAATATTTTTAGGGCGTAAGAACCAATTAAAACTCGCTATTTACACACTTTTTGACTGAAAGTATTAGGAATAATGTATTAACTTTATTAACTGTATTAAAGCATTAATTTTGAGATATTGCTTTTATTTAATGAACCCTGAGCCTTATTCAAAGTAAGTTTAAATTAATTATTTCACTTATTAATCAAAGTGCTATTACTGTGCAACAAAAATATTTTATGTTTCATTCTTTTAATGATAGTTTAGGATTTATTTAAATATAATTCCACTCTTTTCAGAGCTATTTATTATTTATTAAATTAGATTTTTACGAAAATACCGTGTGTATTCATTTTGTATCTTTTTTCAAACCCAAAAAATGTGTGAGGCTTGTCGAGTTTCCCCTAGTGTCGAGTTATCGAGAGTCCAGTTTTCGGTGTTCTAATGTTGATCATATGACTCTAAAATGCTTCAAAAAAATTTAAAACTCACTATTTTTCATCTAAAATTTAGAAAACTTACCGAGGCAGGACCCACCGTATGCCCCCCTCCCCCAATATATTTTTTATAAGTCGGCGCCTCTGATGGCACATACTAACATACAGTAACAAAAACGTCCACAGGGTGGGAAACATACTTAAGAAAAAAGGGCCACAAATATCAATCCATACAAATAACACAGCACAGAAAAATCTACGCATTAAGAACATTTCTGCAGACAAACTGCCCAAAGCTCGAATGTATCAGTTAACCTGTAGTTCATGCCAGTCGGTCTAAGTAGGCCAAACATGCAGAAATTTCAAAACGATGTACTCCGAACACCTCAAGAAAACCACCACCTAAAAACCATGGAGACTTATCTTAAGATTGGCAAAGAAAGCAACAGTCTCTACCAGAAACTCACAATGCAGGAGAGCAATCACACGCAAAAAGCGATAATACAACAGTGCAACAAAACGTTGTTTGGAACACTCAATGAACTATGCAAAGGCGCTTCCCCACATAAAACATAACACTCAAACAGTCGAGAGAGAAAAAAATGAAGACATGTGTTTCCCCCCCCCCCCTCTCTCTCTCTTTCTCTCTCTCATTGCACACACACACACACACACACACACACACACACACACACACACACACACACAAATTACATACATTCTACCCTATTCCAGCAGCCACACCACAACGGTACTGACGAAACTTTCAAAATTAGCGCCATAACAAACACAAGACCAACGATGAACAAGTGTGAGCAGCGACAATGACATCACACCTCTGACTGAGTAAAATGTCACCAGTGTCTGCTCAACCACATTTTGGGAAAGTGCATGCGACATGAACTGGTAAGCGAAAATTTTGTAAACAAAACCTGTGTGCAAACAGCGCAGTGAACAGCAGTTGATGGAGGCACCAGAGACACGCAACAGGAAGAATAATGTAAGTACGGAAACGCACATAACCTCTACCCACAAACAGTTCTTCACAAATACCAATAATTTTCTTCATGACTAGTTTGCAGATGACATGCTGTCAGAAAAACGACGAAAAAGAGCACAAAAACTGGTGTACAATAATACAGTTCATTTAGCGGTAAACGTCTAAACAAAACAAAGCAAACTGCACATATTGTAATTCCTAGGCCTACAGCAGTTAAATTATTAAGGTTACGGAAATAAAAATTTGACACACAGAAGGCGACATGTAGGTGTCGGAACATGTCTCAGTATATATAAAAATAAACTAATTGTGTTTGCATGAGGCTGAATTTCAAAACAACCCAACTTTTACCAATCTTGTCATTTAGAATTTTGTTCATCAATTTTACCAACTTTTTTTGAAGAGTACCTATGTGAAGAAATAGCACACCAGTCGCATTAAAAATTGTTTTTTTATCACCGCTGGTAGAGCGGATATCTCACTATCTCATTCACACCCCCCTCCCCCTCACCCCCCCCCCCCCCCCCACTTCCCCATTGCAACTGAACTTCTTCTTTGTGCCATCTATACTTGTTTCATAGAGTCAAAGAGAAAGACTGGACGTGACGAAAGCTCAAAAAGTAGCAAGAGTCCTCCACACAGTGACAGTAAAGTTATGCTCTTCTACAATTTAAAAATAACAATCTCAAATATCTATCGAAAATTGCGAAAAACAAAAAAAATATAAAATAAAAATATCGGCATTCGAAATTGGTATTTCGATATCTATGTATCGATATAACTATGAGGAAAACATCGCAGAGTTACATCGACATATTCTGAAAAGAATTTCGATACATCGACATCATATCGACAATTGTGGGACGAAGGACAACACACAGAGCAGAGAATGAGGCAGGTTACAGGAGCATTACAGGAAAGATGTAATAAGACTCCACAGCAAAAGGCAAGGTACGCTTTTGCTTTTGGCGTTGTTAAAGATAAGCTGTGGAGTGGGAGGAAGAAGAGACGAGAAGGAACATATGCCAGAGTCTCTGCTTCCACTGAACAATCTCGTGTTGTGAGGTCAACATGCAAACGTGCTTCGGAACTCGGTACATCGAGGGCAACGACGCAAGAGTGCACGGAAGACGTCGGTTAATGAGTTACCGGATGCAGACCAGAATGAGCGCGTCTCAGTGTGGCGTGCTTTGTTAACTCAGTTAAAAATTCAGTGAACCGTGCGACGTTTATGTTTTCAGGTGAATCTGCCATTTGTCACAGCTGCCTTGCTAGAAATATTTCCGTTTGCGCCAAAGGGAATCCTCATTACACAGTCGTGTCAGATACTAAAATGTAGACTTTCACGGCCGGAAATATCATGTCCATTTAATTATCCGGGCTGTTATGCCGTGGTCGGTTGATGAATTTTGTCTCAATTCCCTTTTCTTTTCTTTTTTTTAACGTTACGTCTCCGACTGCGGGAGACATCTTCAAGGGGGTCCGTAGGTCGATGGAAGGTCCAACACACCCACTGGCTCGCTACTGACTGCCGCTAAATTCCGTGTCCGCGCGCTCCCGCGCCGCGGCGTGACGTCACGTGTTTTGAAAACGTCAGTGCAATTGGCCGCTGTCCGTCGCCGTCGATCGCCGTTGCCATCACCCAGTAGTGGACGGGTGGTACACATCTTCTTTAACATAGGCATCCATATTCCATTTAATTTCACGCCCTCCTCCTTTGGGTTGGAATTATTTGGGTTTTTAGCGATTTCGATTGCCTCCCTGTAGAGCCTTTCGTACTATCCGCTTGTGGCCGCTAGTACTTGCGTCTCCTCGAAACGAATATTATGGTTCCCTGGCTGGAAAGCATGCTCCGCAACAGCTGATCGTTCTGTTTCTCCTCTTCTACAATTTACCTTGTGCTCTTCCAAACGTTTAGAAACAGTTCTTTTAGTGGTACCCACATAATCACCACCACAGCTGCATGGGATCCTATATACTCCAGCTTTTTCCAAAGGTTTGCGAGCGTCCTTGGCAGGCTTAAGGTATTCCTGTATCTTCCCGGTGGGCTTGTAAATTCCGGTAATATTTCGCTTCATCAAGATCCTCCCTATTCTTTCCGTTACATTTTTAACAAACGGCAGGAAAACCTTAGATTTTGCAGTAGCCTGTACGCCAGTATCATTTCTGCGTGGCTGCCTCAACGGAATTGAGACAAAATTCATTAGCCGACCACGGCATAACAGCCCGGTCAATTATAACGGACAGAGTCGTGTCAGAAAGGAACCTGATCCATGTGATAATATGGGCGGCGGGTGCATCACCACACCTACTCGGACCGAGACTGTTCCGAAGGGACTGTGAACGGTGAAAATTATTCACACATGTTACAAACGTGGTGAGCACCTTAGCTCAAGGGAAGGGGACTCATGGGACGTATGTGGTCACAGCAAGAGCATCGCCCCCTCACTATGCCCTTCCAGGGCACGAATTCCCAAATGAACAATCTCCAGGACGAACTTCCAGCATGCTGCAGTAGCTTGGGTCAGCATCTACTGTTAATCAGTAGAACGAAAAACCAGTCCAAGTTGCAATTTTTTTTTGCTTTTTATTCATGCGATGACTAGTCTCTGGAATTGCACTGCCTTCACTGTGCTGTAAATGTTCATTGCACATTTTTGACATATTTGAAAATGCCGTTTTCGACCATGTTATGATGATTTGAAAATGGGCCTCGGCGCGCAGCTAGTCATCGAATGAATAAAAAGTAAAAATTTGCTACTTGGACTGGGTTTTCGTGGTAAGAGGTGCATTCAAGTTCTAAGGCCTCCGATTTTTTTTCTAATTAACTACTAACCCGAAATCGATGAAACTGGCGTTACTTCTCGATGTAATCGCCCTGCAGATGTAAACATTTTTCACAACGCTGACGCCATGATTCCATGTCTGTTTTGACCACTGGAAAATCGCTGAGGCAATAGCAGCACAGCTGGTGAATGTGCGGCCACGGAGAGTGTCTTTCATTGTTGGAAAAAGCCAAAAGTCACTAGGAGCCAGGTCAGGTGAGTAGGAAGCATGAGGAATCACTTCAAACTTGTTATCACGAAGAAACTGTTGCGTAACGTTAGCTCGATGTGCGGGTGCGTTGTCTTGGTGAAACAGCACACCCGCAGCCCTTCCCGGACGTTTTTGTTGCAGTGCAGGGAGGTATTTGTTCTTCAAAACATTTTCGTAGGATGCACCTGTTGCCGCAGTGCCCTTTGGAACGCAATGGGTAAGGATTACGCCCTCGCTGTCCCAGAACATGGACACCATCATTTTTTCAGCACTGGCGGTTACCCGAAATTTTTTTGGTGGTGGTGAATCTGTGTGCTTCCATTGAGCTGACTGGCGCTTTGTTTCTGGATTGAAAAATGGCATCCACATCTCATCCATTGTCACAACCGACGAAAAGAAAGTCCCATTCGTGCTGTCGTTGCGCGTCAACATTGCTTGGCAACATGCCACACGGGCAGCCGTGTGGTCGTCCGTCAGCATTCGTGGCACCCACCTGGATGACACTTTTCGCATTTTCAGGTCGTCATGCAGGATTGTGTGCACAGAACCCACAGAAATGCCAACTCTGGAGGCGATCTGTTCAACAGTCATTTGGCGATCCCCCAAAACAATTCTCCCCACTTTCTCGATCGTGTCATCAGACCGGCTTGTGCGAGCCCGAGGTTGTTTTGGTTTGTTGTCACACGATGTTCTGCCTTCATTAAACTGTCGCACCCACGAACGCACTTTTGACACATCCATAACTCCGTCACCACGTCTCCTTCAACTGTCAATGAATTTCAATTGGTTTCACACCACGCAAATTCAGAAAATGAATGATTGCACGCTGTTCAAGTAAGGAAAACGTCGCCATTTTAAGTATTTAAAACAGTTCTCATTCTCGCCGCTGGCGGTAAAATTCCATCTACCTTACGGTGCTGCCATCTCTGGGACGTATTGACAATGAACGCAGCCTTATTTTATAACAATGCGCATGTTTCTATCTCTTTCCAGTGCAGAGAAAAAAAATCGGAGGCCTTAGAACTTGAATGCACCTCGTATTGAATATCCAGTACAGTGGGCAGGACGTGGTTCATCAGCTACACCAGCGACTTCAAATGGACGACACGCTTTTAACAAGAGCAATGTAGGCAAGTTTTCTGATGCCCTTAAAACAAGGAACAAAAAACAAGAACGTGACCCTGTTCATCACGCACGGTGTCCTACATAAAACCGGTATGCCCGATGTACCGGTTAGTCATCTCTAGTAGAATTGCTTGTGAAATGGCAGCACTGTCTCGCAAGTTGGCTACACTGCATGTTACCGGAAAGTTGAGTGCAGATAACTACTTGTTTTTTAACGTTGCTACTATCTATCTTCTTTACTTACCTCCTTGTTACCTGAATCTCGGGCTTGAGGCGTATCGATTTTACATGGGACAGCCTGGACTTGGGGATGAAACCATTGACAGTTGAGTCCGAGAACTGCAAAGCGTTTGCTCTTAAAGGGAGACACCAAGGCAGTGGCGCTAGTTCAGTTGAAAGTGGGTTGCTGTCCACTTTTCACATTGACATATTTCCCTTTTAAGTTGGGAAAACTGGCCTCTGTGTAAGGTGCAGTGTAACATGTCAGAATAACATGTTGCACTTGTAATAGCTCAGGCCGACGAAAGATGTTCGTGGAAACCGGAAACACTTGTTAAGTGTGGATCACATAGCACTGTGCAAACTTTGGCCTTCTGGCTCAGTACTTGGACCTCTTCACAGGGTCTCCACCACACCTGAACCCTACTGTCTGCTCTTAACGACAGAACTTGGGACTCACTTGCCTGCACCACGGTTTTCCATTTAGGGCTCAACTGAGCCAACGGCCTTGCCACAGTGGTAACACCAGTTCCCGTCAGATCACCGAAGTTAAGCGCTGTCGGGCTGGGCTAGCACTTGGATGGGTGACCATCTGGTCTGCCGAGCGCTGTTGGCAAGTCGGGTGCACTCAGCCCTTGCGAGGCAAACTGAGGAGCTACTTGACTGAGAAGCAGCGGCTCCGGTCACAGAAACCGACATACAGCCGGGAGACTGGTGTGCTGAACACATGCCCCTCCATATCCGCATGCAATGACGCCTATGTGCTGAGGATGACTCGGCGGCCGGTCAGTACAGTTGGGCCTTCATGGCCTCTTCGGGAGGAGTTTAGTTTAGTTTTTATGGCCCAACTGAGACGGTAACGATCCCAGGAGGGGCGCAGCACGTGATGTGCCGTCAGCAGAGACTTTCGAGTCGGCTGTCTGCCACCGTAGCTCTGTAACGCCAAATTTCACTGCAGTGTTCTGTTTTGCGCTCCACGCTGATTTCTGCAGTCATTTCAGGTAGTGTTGCTCGTCTCTTACAAGGGAACCTCCCCATCGCACCCCCCTCAGATTTAGTTATAAGTTGGCACAGTGAAAAACTGAACACAGATCAATGGAGAAAACAGGAAGAAGTTGTGTGGAACTGTGAAAAAAATTAGCAAAATATACAAACTGAGTAGTCCATGTGCAAGATAGGCAACATCAAGGAAAAAGCGAACGCAGGAGCGCGGTGGTGCCGTGGTTAGCGTGTGCAGCTGCAAAACGAGAGGTTCTTGGTTCAAATCTTCCCTCGAGTGAAAATTTTAATTTTTTATTTTCAGACGATTATTATCTGTCCGTCCGATACGAGGTAACTATTCTATGATTTTGCGAAGCTGCACAGGTACACAGAGCAGTATTGTTTACGTGATCGTGTATCAATTATCAAAGTTCAGGTACTCACACACAATCAACTTCGCTCTCTAAAATTCCACGACATGTTCAGATTTGCCTGGACATATGCAGTATTTGACGGTCTACACACGGAAAAATTTGAAAACGTTAAAAACATATGTTTTGACAGAGCACTGGGAAAACTGTGCAACTGTGAAACTGTTGCATTCATTTGTTACTGTTTATGTGACAAACTCGTATGTTTTCATCACTTTTTTGGGAGTGATTAGCACATCCACAAGAAAACCTAAATTGGGCAAAGTGGAAGAGTCTTTTTACCTATTCGCCAAGTGTACAAGTTAGGTGGGTCGACAGCAAATTCCTGTTTCCCTATGACTTGCGATCAAATGTTTTCGGTTCCCATTGGAGAGGCACGTCCTTTCGTCTACTAATCGCACGATTTTGCGGTGCGGTCGCAAAACACAGACACTAAACTTATTACAGTGAACAGAGACGTCAATGAACGAACGGACAGATTATAACTTTGCGAAAATAAAGAAAGTAAACTTTTCACTCGAGGGAAGACTTGAACCAAGGACCTCACGATCCGTAGTTGCTCACGCTAACCACGGGACCACGGCGCTCCCGAGTTCTACATTCCTTGATGTTGCCTACCAGGCGCACAGACTTCTCAGTTTGTATATTTTGCCTTTTTTTCCGTAGTTCCACACAACTTCTTCCTGTTTTCTCGATTGATCTGTGTTCAGTTTTTCAAGGCCTATCCACTGTGCCAACTTATAACTATATCTGAGGGGGGTGCGATGGGGAGGTTCCCTTGTTAGCACTGAAAACTCTATGCAGATGCCACTGGTCTTGATCCGTTGCCCACAGTGGGAAATAATGCCCTAAATCTGGTATTCTCGGTAAACTCTGGACAGTGTGGATCTCTGATTATTGAGTTCCCTAATCATTTCTGAAATGGAATGTCCCATGCCTCTATCTGTAAAGGTGCGTTTACACTGCGATTTGTATCGGCACATGTATGAGATACATGTATATACGACTTTTCGACATGTATCGCGACTTGTATGAGTTGACAAGTATCAACCTCATACATGTATGAGCGTGTGTTTACACTGGTTGATGTGTATCACTGTGCGATAGCTTCCGACGACGATTTGGAAGTTTTCACATTTTTATGTGCTGATACACTTGCTCTTTTGGAAGATGATAGGAAGAAAAGGCGGAGGAAGCGTAGATGATGGCACAGAGAGTTTCTCGCGAATTAACGCCATATTTTAGAAATTATGTTAGGATGAGTATGGAGGATTTCCGCGGTTTGTTATCACTTGTGGCTCTTCTTGTGTCCAAAACCAACACAAACTTTCGGGAAGCGATTCCACCAGAGGATCAGTTGGCAGTAACACTCCGTTTTTTAGCCACTGGGGATTCCTCGTAAAACGAAGATTTCATGACAAAACATTTGCATTGTCGCGCGATTGCTAATGCCGACGACTCACACACGATTGTCGGCATCCGTTGTCAACATTATCACGCGAGGCCGCCGGAATAACAGCAAAACATTGATATACGTGCCAGATGCATGAAAAAATTATTTAATGTATGACATACTCTGATATATATAAAACTTTTACCTTCACTTCTTGGGATAAAACTTGCACACTGGCCTCGCGAACACGAAGAATAATGTTGCATATGGCACTTTTTGATATTCTATGGAGATACATTAACGTCGAAACGACAGTCGGCACCTTCAAAACTCAAACAGCCGCCAAAGAGCCTGGTACTACGCATGCACTAACCGTAGAAATAAGCAGCAGTCGACAAGAAGACAGGAAATGATAGTACTGCGCATGCACGAGTTCTTCAAATGTCGCTCATACATGTCGCGTATATGGCCAAAAAGCGATATACAAAATGTATACGCGACATGTATGAGCTCGAGGGTCCGCATACAAGTTCCGTGAATTTTTGTATGAGGTGATGTATCGCGACATGTCAAATTGACATGTCGCTCATACATGTCGCGATACATGTATCCCAGTGTAAACGTACCTTAACCACTATTCCTCGTTCAAAGTCTGTTAATTCCAAATGTGCGGCTATACATCACAAACTGCCTGTTGGCTTCTGTCTCGGGTTCTTCGGCCGACGTTCGTCTGACTATTTTTCTGACGTTTCGCCAGCACGAGTGGCTGGCATTGTCAAAGCTTCACCCTCTACTGCCGATGGTGAACTGGAGCCGAGCTCGAGGCCGCAGACTATATGTACCTGGCGCGCCAACGTCCGAGGGCTTCTCCGTGGTCATTTCCGGTGCGGTTCTCCTCTTGCTACCTGCGACGGTCGTTCGCTGCAGTCCGTTTACCTTAGGCTGCTGCAGTCCGTTTACCTTAGGCTTTCCTCTTTCTTGTTGAAGCTGTTCGCGTGCTTTAGTATTTCTACAGCTTCTCTGAACAAGCGCATGTGATAGTGCTTCTCTATAGCCAGAACTTCCGTGTCGGCGAATTTTAATGCGTGGTCGACCTCACTCAGTGCGTGTTCTGCCACGGCCGATTTTTCCACCTGCCGCAGCCTGCAATGTCGCTTATGTTCTTTGATCCTGGTGTTGATTGATCGTCCAGTCATTCCGATATAAACTTTTCCGCATGTGCATGGTATACGGTATATTCCCGACATTAAGAGGGTATTAATAAGTCACAGCTGCAAAATACTATTAGGGTATTAATAAGTCAAGGCTGCAAAATACTAACGCGAATTCTTTACAGACGAATGGAAAAACTAGTAGAAGCCGACCTCGGGAAAGATCAGTTTGGATTCTGTAGAAATGTTGGAACACGTGAGGCAATACTGACCTTACGACTTATCTTAGAAGAAAGATTAAGGAAAGGCAAACCTACGTTTCTAACATTTGTAGATGTAGAGAAAGCTTTTGACAATGTTGACTGGAATACTCTCTTTCAAATTCTAAAGGTGGCAGGGGTAAAATACAGGGAGCGAACCATATGCCAGTTATAAGAGTTGAGGGGCATGAAAGGGAAGCAGTAGTCGAGAAGGGAATGCGACAGGGTTGTAGCCTATCCCCGATGTTATTCAATCTGTATATTGAGCAAGCAGTAAATGAAACAAAGGAAAGATTCGGAGTAGGTATTAAAATCCATGGAGAAGAAATAAAAACTTTGAGGTTCGCCGATGACATTTTAATTCTATCAGAGACAGCAAAGGACTTGGAAGAGCAGTTGAACGGAATGGACAGTGTCTTGAAAGGAGGATATAAGATGAACATCAACAAAAGCAAAACGAGGATAATGGAATGTAGTCGAATTAAGTCGTGTGATGCTGAGAGAATTAGATTAGGGAATGAGGCACTTAAAGTAGTAAAGGAGTTTTGCTATTTGGGGAGCAAAAAATGGTTCAAATGGCTCTGAGCACTATGGGACTTAACAACTATGGTCATCAGTCCCCTAACTAACCTAAGGACAGCACACAACACCCAGTCATCACGAGGCAGAGAAAATCCCTGACCCCGCCGGGAATCGAACCCGAGAACCCGGGCGTGGGAAGCGAGAACGCTACCGCACGACGGGGAGCAAAATAACTGATGATGGACGTAGACTGGCAATGGCAAGGAAAGCATTTCTGAAGAAGAGAAATTTGTTAACAACGAGTATAGATTTAAGTGTCAGAAAGTCATTTCTGAAAGTATTTGTATGGAGCGTAGCCATGTATGGAAGTGAAACATGGACGATAAATAGTTTGGACAAGAAGAGAATAGAAGCTTTCGAAATGTGGTGCTACAGAAGAATGCTGAAGATTAGATGGGTGGATCACATAACTAATGATGAAGTATTGAATAGAATTGGGGAGAAGAGGAATTTGTGGCACAACTTGACAAGAAGAAGGGATCGGTTGGTAGGACATGTTCTGAGGCATCAAGGGATCACCAATTTAGTATTGGAGGGCAGCGTGGAGGGTAAAAATCGTAGAGAGAGACCAAGAGATGAACACACTAAGCAGATTCAGAAGGACGTAGGCTGCAGTAGATACTGGGAGCTGAAGAAGCTTGCACAGGATAGAGTAGCATGGAGAGCTGCATCAAACCAGTCTCAGGACTGAGGACCACAACAACAACAACAACGAGGGTATTAATCATGCCTCTTTTCTGGCTCGGGTGGTCGTTTGATAGTTTATGCAGGTATCTGTCCGTGTGTGTCGATTTTCTAGGCACGCTGTGTCCCAGGTTTTCTCCATCCCTGCCTGCCGATAAGGGGAATGCAACCGTCGTAATGAAGACCGAAGATTATGAGCAAAAGATCCGAGACCTATTAGATCTGACGACGTACCGGAAACTAAACGCAGATCCGACCCAGTGTATCAGACGGAATACGAATCGATTAATGAAGGCGTCTTCTCTGCCGGCGGACGTACAGAGAAACCTGCGCAACACAGAAGCCCTACCACCTCGGCTGTATGGATTACCCAAGATCCATAAGAACAACGTTCCACTGAGACCGATTGTTAGCGCTGCTGGTTCACCGACGTATAAACTGGCAAAATACTTGGCCTCTCTGCTCCAGCCACACGTGGGGAAATGGCTCTGAGCACTATGGGACCGCATGGCCACACCGGCCGGCCACGTGGGGAAGACCGACACATACATAAAGGAGTCAGGGCATTTCATTGAGAAGCTGAACAAACTGAAACTCGCATCAAACGACGTCCTGGTCAGCTTTGATATTGTTTCTTTGTGCCACTCAGTGACGCTCTGGAGCACATCGGCTCCATTTTCCCGCAAGACATCACACAGCTCTTCCATGCATCTCTCACCACGAGCTATTTCACGTGGAATGGCGATTTCTACGAACAGCTGGAAGGCGTCACCATGGGTAGTCCTCTCAGTCCAGTGGTGGCCAACTTCTTCATGGAACAATTCAAAGCACAGGCATTGGACTCGGCGACTTGCAAACGTAAGGTGTGGTACAGGTACGACGATGATACTTTCGTCGTGTAGAGCCACGGTGAAGAACAGCTCGCTGACTTCCTAAGACACTTGAACAGCCTCCACAAAAACATAAAATTTACCATGGAAGTAGAAAAGGACAACAAACTGCCATTTCTAGATGTGCTGGTCACAAGGGATGGAGAAAACCTGGGACACACGAAAGCCTTAATTTTGCGTACATCACAAACGTTTTCACATTAATCGCCTGAGTACAAATGAAAGCTGCTCCGACGCACTGTCCTTTCGTACCTCGTGCACAAAACACTTCTGCCATCTGTATGTGTGCATGTAGTTACCCCACGACTTTTGTAACGTTAGTGTACAGCTGACCAGCCGATGGCAGAATACACTGTAGAGCGCAACACGGTGGGTTTCCACGGATATATACACTCCTGGAAATGGAAAACAGAACACATTGACACCGGTGTGTCAGACCCACCATACTTGCTCCGGACACTGCGAGAGGGCTGTACAAGCAATGATCACACGCACGGCACAGCGGACACACCAGGAACCGCGGTGTTGGCCGTCGAATGGCGCTAGCTGCGCAGCATTTGTGCACCGCCGCCGTCAGTGTCAGCCAGTTTGCCGTGGCATACGGAGCTCCATCGCAGTCTTTAACACTGGTAGCATGCCGTGACAGCGTGGACGTGAACCGTACGTGCAGTTGACGGACTTTGAGCGAGGGCGTATAGTGGGCATGCGGGAGGCCGGGTGGACGTACCGCCGAATTGCTCAACACGTGGGGCGTGAGGTCTCCACAGTACATCGATGTTGTCGCCAGTGGTCGGCGGAAGGTGCACGTGCCCTTTGACCTGGGACCGGACTGCAGCGACGCACGGATGCACGCCAAGACCGTAGGATCCTACGCAGTGCCGTAGGGGACCGCACCGCCACTTCCCAGCACATTAGGGACACTGTTGCTCCTGGGGTATCGGCGAGGACTATTCGGAACCCTCTCCATGAAGCTGGGCTACGGTCCCGCACACCGTTAGGCCGTCTTCCGCTCACGCCCCAACATCGTGCAGCCCGCCTCCAGTCGTGTCGCGACAGGCGTGAATGGAGGGACGAATGGAGACGTGTCGTCTTCAGCGATGAGAGTCGCTTCTGCCTTGGTGCCAATGATGGTCGTATGCGTGTTTGGCGCCGTGCAGGTGAGCGCCACAATCAGGACTGCATACGACCGAGGCACACAGGGCCAACACCCGGCATCATGGTGTGGGGAGCGATCTCCTACACTGGCCGTACACCACTGGTGATCGTCGAGGGGACACTGAATAGTGTGCGGTACATCCAAACCGTCATCGAACCCATCGTTCTACCATTCCTAGACCAGCGAGGGAACTTGCTGTTCCAACAGGACAATGCACGTCCGCATGTATCCCGTGCCACCCAACGTGCTCTAGAAGGTGTAAGTCAACTACCCTGGCCAGCAAGATCTCCGGATCTGTCCCCCATTGAGCTTGTTTGGGACTGGATGAAGCGCCGTCTCACGCGGTCTGCACGTCCAGCATGAACGCTGGTCCAACTGAGGCGCCAGGTGGAAATGGCATGGCAAGCCGTTCCACAGGACTACATCCAGCATCTCTACGATCGTCTCCATGGGAGAATAGCAGCCTGCATTGCTGCGAAAGGTGGATACACACTGTACTAGTGCCGACATTGTGCATGCTCTGTTGCCTGTGTCTATGTGCCTGTGGTTCTGTCAGTGTAATCATGTGATGTATCTGACCCCAGGAATGTGTCAATAAAGTTTCCCCTTCCTGGGACAATGAATTCACGGTGTTCTTATTTCAATTTCCAGGAGTATATATATATATATATATATATATATATATATATATATATATATAGAGAGAGAGAGAGAGAGAGAGAGGGAGAGAGAGAGAGAGAGAGAGAGAGAGAGAGAGAGAGAGAGAGAGAGAGAGAGAGAGAGAGAGAGTGAGAGAGAGAGAGAGAGTGAGAGAGAGGGGGGAGAGAGGGGGAGGGAGAGAGGGGGGATGGAGAGAGGGGGGAGGGAGAGAGGGGGGAGGGAGAGAGGGGGGTGAGTGGTGAGAGAGAGAGAGAGTGAGATGGAGAGACAGACAGAGAGAGAGAGAGAGAGAGAGAGAGAGAGAGAGAGGGAGGGCGGGGGAGAGAGAGAGGGGGGGGAGGAAGAGAGGGGAGAGAGGGGGGTGAGTGGTGAGTGAAAGAGGGTGCGATAGAGAGATGGAGAGAGAGAGAGAGAGAGAGAGAGAGAGAGAGAGAGAGAGAGATAGCGACCTACAGAACACACAAGTGCATCCAAATACAACTCTAGACACAGGACTCGTACCATGTTGTCTTCTTTGTGAGCTCCCAGTTCTGCATATACAGAGTATCCCATCTATTTTGACCACCCTAAATAACTGTTTTTCCAGACGCAAATCACAAAACGTTTCAAGCAAATGATCGTTAGCCGTCAGGGGAACATCAGCATAATTGGCTTCGTTGTAGCTTTTCTTCTTACAAAGATATGAACAGTGGTATGACTTTCTGAAATGGCACCCTGTATTTTTTATTCAGTAATTCATTCCGTCTCTTAGAGACCTATTCAAAAATGTATCACAGCGTACCATTCACTGAAACACAACGTTATTAATTACATAACACAACACTGACGTTGACGTTTCCAGCACTTAGTGCAGCTACTTGGGGTAATGGAACACATCCATGTACTGGCGTTGACAGAGGACAAATGTAAACATAAGTAGAATGCACACCCATCATTCCGTTCAAATGGTTCAAATGGCTCTAAGCACTATCTGACTTAACATCTGTGGTCATCAGTTCCCTAGACTTAGAACTACTTAAACCTAACTAACCCTAAGGATACCACACACATCCATGCCTGAGGCAGGTTTCGAACCTGAGACTGTAGCAGCACCGCGGTTCTAGACTGAAGTGTCAGTCCGTCAACCATCGTCAGTTGAAGAGCTGAACGAGTAGAATGTACTCCAACGGAGAGAAGGTAGAAATGCTACTGATCTATGGGTAATGTACGTTAGCAGAACAGTAATTGCAATACTGTTTTCTTATGTACGGTTACATTTAGTACAGTGGTTTAGTCCTTTTAAATACTATTGTGCAGAGGAGGCATACAGCAAAGGCTGTCCTCCCTGCAAACTGCATCGACATAACGTCTCTTTTTATTGTTGTTGAAGGTAGGCGGAATGCTATGCAGACAGCGGAACTGTACAGAGAGCGATATACTGACAAGAATCCACCTTCCCGACAGACATTTTCTCGTCTTACTGTGACGCTTCAGGAAACGGGAAGTTTCAACCCACAACAGCGCAATCGTCAAAGCACTCGCTCAGACGAAGCTGCCGAAGTTACAGTTCTCACTTCCGTTGCTATGAATCAATATGTGAGCACACGACAGCTTGAACACGAGACTGGTATTCCTAAGACCAGTGTACATCTTATTCTTACACGTCACCGGTTCCATTCTTGCCATGTACACCTACATCAGTGGACACAGCAGCAAATCCTCGCCAACCCCAACTTCTTCTCCAATGTTCTATTTACCGATGAATGTTCCTTCTCGAACAAAGCACTGGAAAAAAAAGGAACATGCATTATTGCTCCAGCGACAACCCACAGTGGCTTAGACATGTGGAACATCAGCGCCAATGGAGAGTTAACGTCTGGTGTGGGATGCTTCGTACTACAATTATTGGCCCTTATTTCATGAATGGTAGTCTAAACAGCACAGTGTATGCCCACTTCCTCAGACGAATTCTTCCTCCTCTTCTGGATGAAGAGAAGCTAAGAACAAGAACGCTTCCGTGGTATCAACACGATGGATGTCCAGTTCAAATACCTTGCGTGCACGTCGTGTTCTGAACCGAAGGTATCCTGCCAGATGGATTGGTCGAGGAGGAACAGTTACTTGGCCTGCTAGGTCTCCTGATATAAATCCTCTGGACTTTTTCCTTTGGGGACACACTAAAGACGTTGTCTATGGCGATATTCCAACAACTCCAGAGGACATGCCTGAACATATCGTGCTTGCTTGGAATTCTCTGCAGCAGGCAACACTCGAAGCAGTAAATAATTCTTTCATTCAACGAGTGCACCAGTGTATCGGTGACCAAGTTCACCACTTTGAGCACCTTTCAATGTTCTACTCCCGGACAATGGTACAGGAGAGTCAATGTCAATTTTGTGTTATGTTTTTACTTGGTTTTCATTTTGTTTTCTGACAACTCCAGCATGTGGACGTGTTTGTGATCCCAGGCTCAAAGTCAGTGTTGTGTTATGTAATTAATAACGTTGTGTTTCAGTGAATGGTACACTGTGATACATTTTTGAGTAGCTCGTTAGGAGAGGAAATGAATTACCGAACAAAAAATACAGGGTGCCATTTAAAAAAAAGTCATACCGCTGTTCATACATTTGTAAAAAAAAAACAAAGCTACCACGAAGGCAAGCATGCTGATTGATGTCCTCCTGATGGCTAAAGAAAATTTGCTCGAAACATTTTGCAATTTGATTCTGGACAAACAGTTACAAAGGGTGGTCAAGATACATGGGACGCCCTGTATAGGGCGATTCGTTTAAAGCTCAACTACCGACGGGTTATAATTTCCCTCCAAAAGTTCACAGAAATGGGAAAGTGGTTTTAATGATCTCAGTAGGTCAGGAAGACTCAGAAGCACAACAGACTCATTTGGAGTGAAATTGTGGGCCAATGTGAGTGAGCCAGAAGTCAGTGAGTGAGCCAACCTTTACTCCTCTTGCCCATATTTGTTTCTTTTCACATCTGTAATGGCGCTGATAACCTCGCTGTTAAGCACTTGTACAACCCAAAGCCACCACCACCACCACCAACAACAACAACAACAACAACGACGACGACGACGACAGAGAGACTCACTGGTTACAAGACAATGGGCATTCTGGAGATAATTCAATGTCTGCCATGTTCCGACACAGGCAACAATTTTATCGATTATAAGGAAGCCAGAGACAACGGGTGTACTAAACAGTGACAGTGGTAAACATATATCACCATTTAGCACAGAGGTTAGTCGTAATGTTCAAAGACACACTGAGAACTCTCCGAGGAAGTCGTCTCGTCGAGTGAGCAACGAGATGGACATTTCGTACGGCGCTCGTCGGAGAGCTGCGGCGGAATCAGCACTGCGGCCGTACAGATTACACGTGGTGTAAGCGTTCCGAGAAACAGATTGTGAAATAAGAATGTGTTACTGTCGCTGGTTTCAAGTGTTTCTAATTAAACGTCCAGAGAGTTTCACCATAACTGGATTTACAGAAAAGTACGGTGCCATGTGTCAGGTTACATCAAACTCGAAACAGTAGATAGTGGGCTAGTGTGAGCCCCGTATCATGTGCGAAACACCACTGCATGACGACAAGGTTGGAGCGTCCTGTCAGCTTCCAGGATTGCTGGCCCCACTCCCTTTGATACGATCGCAGACACTACAGTTTGTACGGGCATCTTCAATACGTTTGTGGAGGAGCTAGATGACGTCAATCTTAGACAAGGTTATTTCCGACAAGATGGAGCAAGGTGTCAAATGATCGACGCTTGCATGCAACTTTTAAGTCATTTGTTCGGTGACCAAATACTGTAAAAAAAAAAATTGTGCTCCCGCCCCCGACCTCCGAAATTTTTCTTGTAGGGTTATCTTAAAAGCCAAGTGTACAAGAATACACCGACCGAGGACAACTGCGTAACTCTGTGAGGCCATTGCCCACAATATAAGCGACAATGGCGAGGATACACATCACAGCATGTGCTGAAACAAGTGCAGTTGCGCATTGATGTCGGTGGAGAACACTTCCGACATTTGCTGTGAGGACTTTTCAATTTCCCAATTGCGTATTCTCATCTCCCAAAACTGCAAATATGTCCCACTGTCTGTTCAAATCTTGTTACTCATTAAAGCAGTTCAGATTTACACGGATCACACTGCCGCATCGCGACGGACCTATCCGTGAGTAGAGATTCCGAAGCGAACGAGTACTGTCAGATCGCTTTTGTCGACATAAGGTCCTGGCGTGTATGTGTGCCGTGGCTGGCTCGATTCATGCTTGCACTCCTGTGGTTTTATTTCTCCTGTGGTTATCGCGATAATGTTGCTGTCCTCTCCATGGCAGCAGCAGTGTGTATCAATACTAGTACTGCTGTAGTATCTTTGGTGTGGCGGATATAGTTTCTGGCTGGGCGGTGTGTGACCAGTTGGTCAATTGGCGTGGAGCAGCAAGGAAGTTCCCGTCATGCGGAGTCTGGCCGGAGCCGCTGGCGGTGTGCATGCACAGTTGGAGTGTGAGGTGCTGCTTGTGAGTTATAGGAAGTTCGTCGCCAACCGATCTTGGACATGAAAGTTGAGTCCTCACTTGACCTACTGTCGACCCTCAACTGTTTACATTTCTTCGTTTGATCCTGGTTGTCACTTTTGGGACATTCCCGCGAGCAACAACCTGTGTATTTAAGTCGGCTAAGATTCCAGCCGTCTTCCTGTGGAGCTATACTGATTTTGTTGATTGGTCAGTCGGCTATCTGTCGGTTGGGTTGCCTTCAGATTAAGAAGTCGTTGGACAGGCTGCCTGTCTCACCTAAACGGGCGTTAGTGTTACAATCCCAGGATGACCCTTGGAAAGTTCTGAGTGCCATTCCTTGTGATTTACATAGTAATTTCCCTGCTTGGGTTTTAGTTATTTGGTTGATGTGTGGCCTTCAGCTGAGTGTCAATATCTCTTGAATTAATGTTCTTGTCTTGCCCTTAAGTCATGACATTGTTATTCTTTATAGGGGCCTTCAGCCGAATTTTATATGAAATGTGTTAAGATACAGCCTTCTGCCTTTTAAAATTGAAACTCTTCTTCCTACGGCTTAGGCCGTTAAATTATTTGCTGATGTGTGGCCTTCAGCCGAATTTTAATATCTCTTAAATTAATGATCTTGTCTTGGCCTTAAGGCATAAGATTGTTATGCTTCAGCCGAATTTTGCACGAAATGTTTTAAGATAGGGCCTTCTCCTTTTGATTGAAACTCTTCTTATTGCTTAATATGGAGCCTCCAGGCAAGTTCCATTAAAATGAAATTGCTAAGGCCTTCAGCCTGTTTAGATTGAAGATTTAGAAAAAAATTTTTGGGTGAAACCTCCAGAAGAACCTCATATTTCAATTTCTTGCTTAGGTCTTGTGTCTTTGATTTTGAGTCTGGCCTACAGCCGATCTAAGGTTAATCAAGGGAAATCGATTAAAGTTTTGAGTGTTTTGCATCCTTGTTGTAATATTGTGTGTTGATTAATAAAGTTTGTATGTTGAGAGCAACTGACAGCAACTTATTTTGGCCCCTTCCACAACCTAACCCGTTCTGTCCTGCTAACCCAGGCATTTCAGTGTGGTGTTCCAATATCGGGTGGCGTCGGGGTACGACACTATCGTCTCTGGATCGCACAGCTAGTAATTTGGACGGCAGCCGTTACACTTCCGAAGTGCTGGGGACAGTGCCCGTGCCCTACAGTGAGACGAGAGGAGACCACGAGCTGCCAGTCCCATCCCGACGTGCCTGAATACAGACAGTGTTTTTCTGTTGTCCTGGCCAGCCTGATCTCCACATCTCACCCACTGAAAACATCTGTTCATTAGCTGCCGAGAGATTTGCATTTCACCACTTACCAGTCTCTACAGCTGATGATCCGTCGCGGAGACAGACTCGAGGTCAGCTGACTCGATGCTCGACCACGTTAGAGCCGTTGCTGTTGCCAGAGAAGAGGGTTGTGTGTGCCAAATTTTGCACCCCGTATAGCCCCAAATCGTCAATAAATTTTGCTGTCGTGTATTGTTCCTATTACTTACATTTATACTACAGGCTGTCCCACTTGGTATGCCTCACTTGCCAGTCAATTGTCTCAATTCGGATTGCTCGTGAAGTGTCAACACTGTTTCAGTAGTTGGCTACACTGCATGTTATCGGAAAATTAAGTGTAGCCGAGTGTTCGTGTGCCACTGTTGTGAAAGGCTCATATTGTTGAGTCGTTACACAAGTGGGGGCAGTTTTCATTAGAACACTGAATTTACATTGTGGAGTGTTACATACAGACAGCCTCCCTTGAGGAATTTTAAGAAACGTTTAGAGCCAAGTGTGCTGGTACGAAACTCCCCACAGCCAGTACTTTCAAGATCTGTACGACCAATGGAGGGCTGTAGGAAGTTCAGAATGTGCAGAGGTGTAGGCGGAGGACACTGAGGACTCCTGAAACTATAGTCATAATTCACACTGACATTACAAGTCCCCACAAGTGGGTAGAGAGGTTATTGCAGCAGGCCGGTGTATCTCGTACCTCCTGTGCTAAAAGATACGTTATTAAAAGCCTATTGTGTGAGTGTGGTGCAAGAATTGAAATTTGAGGATCAGGAAAAAAGTGTTCACTATTGCAACTGGCTGTTAACATAAAGTGCTAACAATTACTTGGAGCCGGCCCTTGTGGCCGTGCGGTTCTAGGCGCTTCAGTCCAGAACGATGCAGCTGCTACAGTCACAGATTCCAATCCTGCCTCAGGCGTGGATGTGTGTGATGCCCTTAGGTTAGTTAGGTTTAAGTAGTTCTAAGTTCTAGGGGACTGATGACCTCAGATGTTAAGTCCCATAGTGCTTAGAGCCATTTGAACCAATTACTTGGACCCCCCGCTTTACTTCATGCCAGATGAGGCACGGTTCCATTTCTCATCTCTCCATCTCTCAGAATTCCAGATACCGATCACAGGACAACTCGCGTGTTCTGCACGTCGAACCTCTCCACTCGAAGAAGACGGGTCTTCGGTGTGCGTTGTCTTAAACAGTGCCAGATACCTGCAGATCTTTGACTACTCCTGTGCACAATTTACTAACAGACACAGAGAAGCTGTATGCAGTATTTCATCAAGATGGATAAACAGCTCGTACATCCGACCAAAGTACAGCCCACTTCAACATGTTCACTGAAGACTGACTTGTTAGCACAGCCCTCTGTCCCCCAAAGTCCCAGACTTTGCACTGAGTGATTTTTATTTACAGGGTGCACTAAACAGCAAAGTGTACACCCACAATCCTCGCACAATAGATGATCTTCAACGAAACGTTACTAGAAAAAATTAACATCGTCACACCTGCAAAATTACAACGTGTTTCTGCCCAGGGCCGCCGCTTCCTTGGGTTAATGTTACTTCTCTTTTCTAGTTAGTCCACTGTTACTCTAATCTCGGGCTTGAGGCATACCGTCTTTATGTGAACACCCCATACTGTATAAAAACGAGACATCACTCACCAGTCTCACAAAAAGCCTCGAAAAATTCTCGATCGATTTACTTCGAACTTTTACACCGTACTTTCGTAAATGTTAGCGCATAAGATCTTAGGAACTACTTAGATCTTAAGACATATGTACAGTCTTCTTCTTCTTATGTTTCCAAAACTTCATGCAGTGTCCGAGAGCCTGCCTCTGTTAATTTCAATTGAAATAATCCTCCTAGGTGGTTGTTTTCTTCTCGGCCAGGACATTTTGCAGTATTAATCAGCAGCCCGAAATTTTCCCTTTACTGTATAGTCTCTCCTCTTACGTCAAGTTTTCCCAAACCCCTTCTTGTCTCTTCCAGCCATCCCCTGGTGTTTTTTAATTTGGAAATGAAATTAAAAATTTTCTTCGTTAGCCTATTATCATTCACTTTGTAAATATGACTGCAAAATTTTAATCTACTCTTCCTTATAGTGCCTGTGATAGTTTCTAAGTTTGTGTATAGATCGTCATTTCTCCTCTTATCTTTGTTCTTTTGTGGTCTTACAATTTTTTTGTGTATTTTCCTTTCTTTCTTTCTTTTCTAGTTCTTCTTATTCGCCTCCTTCATTCATTATTATGCATTCATATCCTAATAGTGCTTCTCGTTTAATTATTGTTGTGCAATGTTTAATTTTTGTATGGAACAATATTGATCTTCCATTATATTGATTTTGACTGAGTTTGTATGCTAATTCTATTTTCTTTGATATTTCTTTATTTGTGCTGTTATCTAATTCATTTGACTGTAACCATTCTCCTAAATACTTAAACTTATCAACTTATCTGTCGTTTCTGTGTCGTGTTCACTATACTTTTCTCTGACACGTTTACGTTTGACGTATTCCGTTTTATCGTATGATGTTTGTAATCCGGCTTTAACTGCAATTTCTTATTTTTGCATATGTTTTGTCCTTAGAAACACTCCAATATAGTCAGCAAAAGTGAGACATTTCACTTAAAATATTCCTTTTCATTGTCCTTGATGGATTCCTTCGATTTTCTCCCTTGTTGTTCCTCATCCCACTCTCATGACCCCAAGAGGTGTGGACAAGGAAGCGAAGGACATTGAGTTTACAGAAACATGCTACCTTCAGAAGTCTGATATAAGGCAGCCAAGGAGACCCAGGAAACGAAACTGTGAGACCACACATAAACGTTGTGTATCGAGATAGAGGTCCGGATCGGGGCGGATCGTAGTACGGCGACAGAAGTGGACCACCCACAATTTAAAGGAGAGAATTGAAATCCGTGTGACAGGGTCCATGCAGAGGCACGCCGCATAGCTCCCTGGAGCTGCCGCTCTGCAGATTCCATCGAAGAGTAACTAACCCAAATGCAGAAATCATCCACATACAGGGTAGGGGCGACCAAAGGACCGACAGAGGCCACAAGTCCATCGATAGCAATGAGGAAAAGAAGTACACTCAAGACAGAACCCTGTGGGATGCCATTCTCCTGGGTCTGTGGAGAATTAAAAACAGTACCAACCCGAACCCTGAACGACTGATGGAACAGGAACTGGTGGATACAAATCGGGAGTGGGCCCCGAAGACCCCACAGATGAAGTGTAAGTAAGATGTGATGGCGCCAAGCCGTGTCATAGGTCTTGTGAAGGTCGAAAAATACTGCAAACAAATGGCGGCGCTGGGAAAAAGCCTGCCGAACTACGGATTCCAAGCGAAGTAAATGATCGATCGGAGACCGTCCCTTTCAGAAGCCACACTGATAAGGGGACAATATATCCCGAGATTTGAGGGCCTAATTGAGCCGACGGGCTACCATTTGCTCAGAAAACTTGCAAACAGCATTTGTCAGACTAAGTGGCCAAACTGGGGGTTCTTACCAGGCTTAAGGACAGGAACCACAATGCTATCCCTCCACTGAGAAGGAAAGTCACCCTGGAGCCAAATACGGTTAAACACCCAGAGAAGATGTTGCCATTGTGGAGCATTGAGATGTTGAAGCAGCTGGTTATGACTGGAGTCTGGGCCAGGGGCCGTATCATGAGAAGAAAAAAGTGCGGAAAGAAGTTCCCATTCAGTAAAAGGTTCGTTGTAAGATTGTGACTGACATGTGGTAAAACACAAGGCAGAAGCTTCGGCCTGCTGTTTCTGGTGAAAGAAAGTAGCTGGACAGGAGGCTGATGCTATTGCAAAATGGGTTGCAAGATGTTCCGCGAGAATCAACGAGTCCATGCAAAGGCCATCCGGGAGGTGAAGGCCTGGGCGGGCAGACTGCCGATGGCAACCTTGGAGAGAGCAAAGTGTAGCTCATACCCATGACATAGGGACAGTAGAACTGAGGGAAGAAACAAAGCTTTCCCAACACATCCATTTGCTCTGATTGATTAAGTAACAGGCTTTAGCACAAAGGTGTTTAAAGGTAATAAGGTTGGCAATGGATGGGTGCCTCTTAAGGTGTTGCAAAGCTCGACAGCAATCACGAATGGCAATGGCAATGGCCGTACTCCACCACGGGATGTGATGGCGGCGAAATGGTCCAGATAAGTGTGGTACAGCAAGGCTAGCAGTGCGAACAATTGCGTCAGACATGTTACATAGGACGTCATCAATACAACGTGACAAAGAGGGAGGGAAAACGACCTGTGCTGTATATAGAGGCCAATCGGCGCGTTGGCAAGACCAACGAGGTAACCTGTCCATCAGGGAGCGAGAGAATCAATGGGAAATGGTCACTATCACAAAGTTCGTCGTGTGGCCACCAGTGTAATGAAGGGAAGAGGGAGGGAGAAGAAAGAGAAAGATCAATGGCAGAAAAGGTACCATGACCGGCACTGAAATGAGTAGGGGAGCCATCATTAAGAAGACACAAGTCGTGGTCTGCAAGAAACTGGTCTACGAGAAAACCCCGACTAGATGGAAATGCACTGCCCCACAAGGGATGATGAGCACTAAAATCCCCAAGAAGGAGGAAGGGAGGAGGAAGTTGCTGAAGAAGGGCATTTAAGGCAGCAGGTGTAAGAGTCCTGACAGGAGGGAGATAAGATTGCAAACCGTGACCTCAGAGTCCAGGTGGACCCTAACAGCAACTGCTTCCAATGTAGTTTGAAGTGGAATCCATGAGCTTACGGACCAACATACAACCACCACCAGAGGCCCGCAGGGGGCCAACGCAATTTCGACAGAAAACGCGGAACCCACAGAGGGTCCGTGAGTGATCATCAATAAAATGAGAGTCCTGTAGAACCACACAAGCTGCAGAGTAAGACGAAATAAGGGATTTCAACTCCGGAAAGTGACTGTAATATCCATTACAATTCCATTGGATAACCACAGAATGATGATTCAAATGGGGGTTGAACAGGCTATAGCCAGTCATGCCACCGGATCACCACCCATCACCGACAAGGAGGGGGCGACATCCATGAACAACAGGTCAGAATCAGGGTGCAAAGTTGAGGATGGGACCTCTGATGACACCAGAGGCTCCTTGTCCCAGGACATGTTTCTTCTTCTTTTGTGCTTGAGATCGTGGAGGGCTGTGCAACATAAAGGAGCCAGCTGCATCAAGATCTGGAACAGGAAGAGATCGGGCTACCTGGCGGCCCACAGACCGTGGTTCTTGTGATCGTTGTGGCAGCAGACCTTTGGCCTGGAAGGTGCCGGGAAGATGTATCCCAGGAGGGGCGCCCTTGACCGGCAGACGCCGAAGAAGTGGGACACTTCTCCGGCTAGGGAGGGGGACGGGCACCCGGAGGGGAGGGTGTAGCTAGACGTCATGGACACCGGGTGAAGACATGCATACTTCTTACAAGCCTCAGTGTAGGTTAGACAATGAGGGGACTTAAACTCTTTTTCCTTCTTATAAACTGGGCAATCTGGTGTATATGGAGAATGATTGCCATGAAAATTAACACACACAGGAGAGGGAACACAGGAACTCCCCTCATGGAGTGGACATCCACAGTCACCACAGAGAGGGGCCTCTGAACAGTGGGAAGACGTGTCCAAAATCCATGCACTTAAAACACCTCATAGCAGGTGGGATGTACGGCTTCACGTCACATCGATAAACCATAATCTTTACTTTCTCTGGGAAGGTATCCCCTTCAAAGGCCAGGATAAAGGCACCAGTATCAATGCGATTGTCCTTCGGGCCCTTCTGAACACGCCGAACAAAATGAACATCACACCGTCCGAGATTGTCACCAAGTTGCTCATAAGTTTAAAGGATGAGGTCCCTGTGAAAAATCACACCTTGAACCATATTCAGAGACTGGTGGTGGGGGGGTTAATGGACACAGGAATTGTGCCAAGATGGTTATAGACACAAAGGGCCGCAGACTGGGCAGCTGAAGCAGTTTTGATCAACAACAAATCCGACTGCATCTTGCTCAGAGAGTCCACTTCGCCAAACATGTCTTCAACATGTTCCACAAAAAATAAGGTGTGGTATTGGTGAAAGTATCCCTATCAGTCGTGTTGCAAACCAGATAGTGGGGGAAAGGTTTCGCCCCTAGCCGACGAGCCTGACCCTCCTCCCAGGGGGTAGCCACGGAAGGGAAGGCCGAAGGGACAGAAGAAGCAGCACTAAATGAATCAGTTCCAGGCAGAGAGGCGACCACAGAAGAATGGCCAGACTTATGGATCCATATGCATTTCATTTGCATAGCGTCCGCCCTAAAACCCCCTCTCCAATCAGGGGCTCTCCCCATGGGCCCCATCCAGCCACAGCAAGGGCCATCTGGCACAGCAGCCATTGCCAGAAGTTCCGATGTTCCAGGAAGAAAAGAAACCACTCACAGGCTTACATGATGAGGTCACAGCACAGCCAGTTACAGGGCTATTATTGGTGGTGGTAGGAGGGTGCAGAGGGCAAGTCTTGCAGCAGAGGCGGCCACAGAGGTAGAAGCCATAAGGTAGGGAGGTGGGTGCAGAGGGAGCATAGGATCTCACAAGCACATTGTTTTTCTAGGTGTGGTGAAAAAAATTTCAGACAGAATGGATCTCATTTCAGGGAAAGATTTTAGGAAGTCACAGCCCTGTCGAAGAAGCTTATTAACACATGCCAGATCAGGATAATATTGAGTCACCAATGGTGTGCTCCGAAGCTGTTTTGTGGAGGGTTCAGCAGTACCAGGATTGGATGTGATAGGCTGGCAAATCTGCTTTTTAACTAGGCTGGTGGGATAATTATGTGCAGTGATGGCTGAGGAGAGAATGGCGGTCTATTGCTGTAAAGAGGCTGTAAAGAGTCTGCATCCAAACAAATATGTTTCCCTCGGATGCCAAGACTGTATGGGAGGGAACATTTGACGTGGAAAGGATTGCAACTGTCACAATGTAAGTACTGTTGTCTGTAGGTAGGTTTAATGTGGACAGAAGTATGTAGCTGGCCTTCAGTGAGGACGAGATCAACATCAAGGAAAGTGGCACAGGATTCAAAATAGGACCACATGAAATTTAATTGGGAGAACGTATTCAGAGATTCCAGAAATTTTAGCAGGTCTGCCTCACCACGAGTCCAACCCCCTCCAAGTGACCCATGAAAAAGTTGGCATAGGAAGGAGCCATCCTGGTTCCCATGGCTGGTTCAAATGGCTCTGAGCACTATGGAACTTAACTTCTGTGGTCATCAGTCCCCTAGAACTTAGAACTACGTAAACCTAACCAACCTAAAGACATCACACACATCCATGCCCGAGGCAGGATTTGAACCTGCGACCGTAGCAGCCCCGTGGTTCCGGACTGCGCGCCTAGAACCACTAGACCACCGCGGCCGGCAGGTTCCCATGGCCTTACCCCTCATCTGTGTGTATGTCTGCGCCTCAAAGAAGAAGTAGTTGTTGGTAAGTATAAAGTTGATTAAGGTGAGTGGGGAGGATGTCGTAGGTTTGGAATCAGATGGGCACTGACTGAGGGAGGAAATGTTCAGCCGTGGACAGACCACGTACGTCGGGGATGTTGGTATAGAGGGAGGTGGCATCAATAGTGACAAGCAAGGTGTGTGGTGAGACTGGGATGGGCACGGATTTTAGATGATCTAGGAAGTGGTTGGTATCTTTGATGTAGGAGGGGAGTCTTTGTACTGTGGATTGCAGGTGCTGATCAACTATGGCAGATATACAATCAATGAGTGCTTTGAAGCCAGAAATTGTAGGATGGCCAGAATGATTGGGCTTGTGGATCTTAGGAAGAAGGTAAAAGGTGGGTGTGCGTGGTTTGGGTGAGGTGAGAAATTCTATGCATTGGGGTGTTGGTCCTTGTGAGGGGCCTCAGGTTTTTGGGGGACTGCAGGTCAGTCTGAATCACAGGGAGAGGTGTCAGACAGCCGGCGTAGATCTTCACTAACGTACTCTTTTCAGTCAAGTACTACAGTGACAGATCCTTAGTCTGCTGGGAGGATAGTGATGGAGCCATCAGCTTTTAGGGAATGTAGAGCCTGGAGTTCTGCAGAGGACAGGTTAGGGTCATGTTGTAGGGAACTAAGGAAGGGTTGTGAAGCAACACTGGATGCACAGAATTCTTGGAAGGCTTGTAAGGGACGATTTTGAGGTAGCAGTGGTGGATCAAGTTGGGATCATGGTCTGAACTGTTCAAGGTAGGGTTCAATGTCAGATTTGCTGTTGGAAAGGTTTTGGGATGGGATTGCAAAGTGATATTCCCAATGGATATTACGAGTGAAGGAAACTAGGTCCTTCACCAAAGCGGCATGATCAAATGCACGTTTAGGGCTAAAAGTGAAGCCCTTAGATAATACAGGTAATTCAGGAGGGGAAAGTGCTCTAGATGAGAGGTTAAGGACACTGTACTGTTGTGACTGGTTGTTAGAGGTTATGGGTTATTCTTGGTCTGGGAGGCAGTGGTGAAGGCTGGATCTTCCCCAGACACCAGTTTCTCAGAACTACACAAGAGGGAACTAGCACTACAACATGTCCTTGGTTCTCGCCACCCACCTGGAATTAATTTACGTTAATTTCTTCTGTCTCAGCATTTCTTCACTGTAATTACTCTTTGCTCTGCATCATTATAGTTTTCTACAGCTTTCATTGTCTTTCTCATCTATTTTTCACTGCCCCCTCCCACCCCTGTTATGTACAATCCTCTTAGCTTTTCACTCTTTATTAACTTGTGCACAGTGTTTAAGCAGTAATCTCTCTCTGCATGCTACCCTGTCTTCCACCTTTAAGCCCTCATATTTTCAAATCTCGTCAGATGCAGTCCCCAAACATCAGTCTTTCCTTCTCATCCCACACAGTTAAGCCTACCCTGGATCGCACTTCTGGGTGACTTTCCCGAAATCTATCCCTTTTCCTAGACCTTTCCAGTCCTTTTCCTTCACCCCACTTCCTTCCCCTTGAACCCTTCTGCCTGAAGGAGCCACTGGCTCCGAAAGCTTGCCAATTGCAACCATCTTCTATGTGGGTGTTCTGCTGCCGCTTGGCGAGTAGATGTTTTATCTACCAGATCAAATAATTTTGTCAATAACTGACTGTTTTCATTGTTCTACAAAAATCTGTCAGATGCATGAACAAAATACCAAAACACAATGTCAAGACAGTAATAGAGAATTTTATGCCAAGGTCACAAGTCATGTCGTACCTCCTAATATCGTGTTGGACCACCTTTTGCCTGAAGTAGTGCAACAACTCAATGTGGCACAGACCCAACATATTGTTGGAATTTCCCTGCAGAAATATTGAGCCCTGCTGCGTCTGTTGCCATCCATAGCTCTGAAAGTGTTATCAGTGCAGGAGTTTGTGCACAGACTGACCTTCGACAATGTCCAACGCTGATAGGGTTTACGCTGATCAGCCAGAACGTTATGACCACCTACGTAATAGCCAGTAGGTCCACCTTTGGCACAGATGACAGCAGCGACACATTGTGCCATGGAAGCAATGAGGCCTTGGAAGGTCGCTGAAAGGAATTGGCAGCACATCTGCATACACAAGTCACGTAATCCCTGCAAATTCTAGGGGGAGTGGGGAGGGGATGAGAGAGAGGGGGGAGATGATGAGGAGAGGGGGGGGGTGAGGAAGTGCGACGTGTTTGATCATGTTCAGATCTGGCGAGTTGGGGGACCAGCACAACTGGAATTCACCAGTGTTCCTCAAACCATTCCATCATACTCCTGGCTTTGTGACACGGTGCCCTATCTTGCCGAAAATTGCCACTGCCGTCAGAAACACAATCGTCACAAAGTAGTGTCTGTGGTCTGAAACCTGCGTACGATACCTATTAGCCATCATGGTGCCTTGCACAAGCTCCACTGGACATGTGGATGCTCACATGGATGTTCCTCAGAGCAATTGGAGCTGCCGCCAACTTGTCGCCGTCCCGCTGCATAGGTATCAAGGAGCTGTTCTCCTGGAAGACAATGGCATCGGTATTCATCAGACTGTGCAATGCACTGCCACTGCGCCAACATCCAGTACTGAGGGTCATGTGCTCATTTCAGTCGCAGCTGCCGATGTTGCGGTGTTAACATTGGCACATGCACTGGTTGTCAGCTGTGGAGGCCCATCGTTAGGAGTGTTCGGTGAACTGCGTGTTCACACACACTTGTACTCTGCCTAGCATTAAAGTCTGATGTTAGTTCCGCCACAGTTTTCTGCCTCTCCTGTTTTACCAGTCTGCCCAGCCTACGACATCCGACATCTATAATGAGAGGTGGCCACCCAACCCCATGATATCTAGATGTGGTTTCACCTCGGTTACGCCACGAGTGGAAGACACTCACCACAGCACTCCTTGAACACCTGACAATTTGTGCAGCTTCCAAAATGCTCATTCTGAGCCTCCGAGCCATCACAATCTGCTCTCGGTCAAACTCAAGACAGATCATGTGCCTTCCCCATTCTACACACGAACAGCACACTCACTGATACTACACGCACCATGCTTGTGTCTGACTAGCAATCATTTCTCACCAGGTGACACTGCTACGGTCTGGATGGGTTTATATCAACAGCCAGTCAGTAGTCGTAATGTTCCGGCTGATCAGTGTGTGTTGAGTGATACAGGTGGCCAAATCATTCACTCTCACTGTCCAGAACAATTGTGGTCCAATGACACGGTGCATTGTCATCCTTAAAAATTCCATTGTTGAACGACAGCAAATGGTCTCCGAGTAGTCGACTATAACCTCTTCCAGTCAATGATCGGCTTCAGTTGCATCAAACGACCTAGTCTATTTCATGTAAACACAGCCTACATCATTACGTAGCTGCCACCAGCTTGCACAGTGCCTTGTCTCCAGCTTAGTGGGGATCCGCACCACACTCGAACCCTACCATCTTATCAAGTGAAATTGGCTCTCATCTGACGAAGCCACAGTTTTCCAGTCATCTAGGGCCCAACTGGTATCACCACGAAGCCAGGAGAGGCACTCAAGGCGATGTCGTGCTGTTAGCAAAGGCACTCACATCAGTCGTCTGCTGCCAAATTTTGCCGCACGGTCCTAAGGAATAAGTTCATTGTGTGTCATACATGGATTTCTCCGGTTACTTCGTGCAGTATCGCTTGTCTGTTAGCACTGACCACTCTACACAATCACCACTGCTCTCGGTCTTTATGTGAAATTTGCTATTCTCGGCACACCCTTGACACTGTTGATCTCAGAATATTGAATTCCATAACAATTTCCAAAGTGGAACATCGCAAGTGTTGTGTCCTGCCTACTCGTCAAATATGGGGTGTGTAGGAAACCTGCTTCTCGGATCGCTAAGCAACAATTCAAGCAAATTGTTTTAGTGAATTATTACAGTAAGATAAATGACAATACTTAACCCATTACTGGCCAAAACTCTATCGGACCATTTTTTGCAAACTTTTACACATAAATACGTTACATTGAGTGATTAATTGAATAAGAAGTTGTTTTGAAAATTTTCAGTTTATTAGAACTAAAACTACAGACCGTCCCATTTTTGGGACATTGGCCAAATACGCTATCCAAATTCACAACCTTATTCTCCATGCATAATATTGTAAGAAACAATACAAACAATAAATAAAGAATGTTTTAATATTATTGAATGTCTATTCAGTATGAAATGAAGCAAAACACTAGTCGTGTACACCAACATTGCACCTATCACAGCCGGCCGCGGTGGTCTAGCGGTTCTAAGCGCTCAGTCCGGAACCGCGCGACTGCTACGGTCGCAGGTTCGAATCCTGCCTCAGGCATGGATGTGTGTGATGTCCTTAGGTTAGTTAGGTTTAAGTAGTTCTAAGTTCTAGGGGACTGATGACCACAGATGTTAAGTCCCATAGTGCTCAGAGCCGTTTTTTTGAGCACCTATCACAAATTTTTGTTTTTTTTTTTTTCTTGCACTAACCACATCTCTTCTGTGTTTTACTGGCACAATGAAATGATTTCCTGAATCTAGTCGTACATCTGTGCTCACCAGTCCTCCGATCAATTTGCTTCCTTGTGGTCCTCTGCGCGCGTTTTGGTACTGATCCTGTTTTCTTTGATAGGTCAAACATCACTATTCTCCGTCGGACATCCAAAAGTGAGAGCAGCTCATTAGAGTTAGCAATTTGGTATGCACGCCATGCGTTTACTACGCAGATATCTGTCATCTGCGTGAATAATGGCCACCACCATTTCTTTGACCTTATCCTCGTCCTATAAAGTGATATCTGCTTGTCCAGTAGATCTACGCCACCCATATGGGCATTGTATAATTCAATGAGGTGTGCCATTTAACAGGTATTTCCTTTTTCTTTGCTCGTGAGTATCTTTTAGTAGAACTCTGAGGAGTAATAGTACTGTAATTTGTTGCTAAACATACTGGTTCGTTGTCACTCCATTTCACAACCAGAACTTTGTTCTCTTTGTCAAACATGTAGTCACAGAATCCACGTTCCTTTTATTTTGCCATTCTTTTCAAGTCAATCAAAGGACATGTATTAGTTCAGATCTCTTATTGTTCCTGTAGCTATCATTTTACTCTTTCTGAGTGTGATCAGTGTGTCAACACTGCTGAAAAACTTGTCAAAGAAAAGCTTATAATTCGGATACTCTGATTCTGGAATACTGCTGGTTAGTTCATTTATTACCCTTGCACCTAAAGGCTCCTGTTTGTTGTCAGTCTTGCCACAGTATGGCGAAAAATTATAAAGAAAGCCATTGGAACTTTTGAGACACCAAATTTTAAATCCAAATTTGATAGGGTTTCCTCTCAGAAACATTTTAGCTGAATGTTTGCCATAATAATGTACCATCATTTCATCAATTGAGAGTTCTGAATTAAATACGCCAAATTTACCAAATTCCTTTTTCAGCATTTCAAAGTACAACCTCGGTTTGTACATCTTGTCGTTTCTGTCTATTTTGGAGTTGTCATTGAGATGAATGAATATCTCTATTTGCCGAAATCTATTTCTTGATGTGGAGTTGAAGACTAAAGGAACACCAACATAAGGAGCCTGTTCCCAGTACATATTCTCAAGGGGAAGCTTATGATAACCACTCAGAAGCAGTATGCCAATAAATGATTTTAGTTCTTCTTTGGTTAGCAGAAAATTTATTTTGTTATGTTGGCAAGCAAAGATTTCGCTTTGTTCAATGATAGTATCCAATAGTTTCCCAGAAAAAAAAAGTTCTCAAACACCTGGGGCACTGTCTTATTTGCTAGACATTCCGCAACAATGTTTGTTGCTCTTCCCTGGTTCACTAGTGTTTGTGTACGTTGGTTGACATTTATACCACTTACCTTCTTTCGGCTTCTGGAGGTACAACTGTAGCATTAGCTTCTTCTCGACTGGTTATGAGCTCTAAAGTACCAGTCACATCTTGTACAACAGACTCATTGTTCAGTACATTTTCATCAATGTCTTCATGTGTTATTACATCTGCTTCGGGTGGAATAATCGCCAATTCTACATCATCATCTTCATCGTCACCGTCTTGATGGTTCTCTAGTTCTGCTAGAATTTCTTCAAGTGTAAGTCCATGCATGATGATTTTATCCAGTGCACTTCTTCTCTGTATAATACGTGTATACAAGAATAGGGCACATCAACAATAAATGATAGTGTAACATGCCATCGTCCCATTACTGGGACGCATAAAATATATCGATATTGCACTTACTTGAAAAAAATCTGAAGTATACTTAATCTTACACAGACATCCATATGTTCATAACAAACACACTCAGAAAACTAAATCATGGCTGATTGTCGTCCAGGAACTACCAGCAGATATACAGTGCTGCCAAGTGCGAGAACCAAAAAAAAAAAAAAAAAAAAAAAAAAAAAAAAAAAAAAAAAAAAAAAAAAAAAAAATCGACAAGTTTATAATTTTCCTGACGTAAAGTACTTAGAAAAAAGTTATTTATTTTACATTTACAGGCAGTATAGCAGTTAGTTGAACCTACAGGTGCAACAATAAAGGCTAAAAGCTCCATTGCTTAGGCCAGTATTACACTATCAAATTTCTTTGTCAAGGATTTGATCAAAGATGTGATCAAATATTCCGTCAAATATATTTGACAAAGATCTTTGGCGCAGTGCTAGAAGGGGTATTACACTGTCATATTTTTCGTCAAAGTTCAAGATGGCTGACAACAACAACTTGTTATTAACCACAGCAGTTGCATATACCACAATTGCACTGTGTGCATATGTAGAAGAGCAGTGCGGGAAAAAAAGGAAATATACCTGGGTGAAGCTGTGGGTTTTACGACGACACGATAAAAGTATCCAACAAAACTTGTTATGTGAGCTTATAGTGGAGGACGTCAAGTCATATATCAATTGGGGACTGATGACCTTCGCTGTTTAGTCCCCCTTAAACATCCCAACAACCACCACCACCACCACCATCATATATCAATTACTTAAGAATGGATGAGCATACATTTCTGTATGTGCTCAATGAAGTGTATACTCATATCACAAAGCACAATATTCACTTAAGAACTGCTACATCTGCAGAAGACAGGCTCAGTGTAACACTCCGATTCCTTGCTACAGGAGAGGGTTAGGATAGGTTAGGTTAGGTTAGGTCAGGTCTCCAATCTTCGTAGTCTATTTTTGTATTCAGCGTGCCTCACGTTGTAAAGCACCTCATCAGCTTCATACATCTCTATTAAGTTTGTAGTTCTCGGCACACATCAATTGTATTTACCTGCAATGATTATAAAAACACTACAGACGACAGAATGCAGCGACACTAGCACTCCATGTGGTAACATGTCACATTGCAGTGAACAGAAGACAAGCGTCTTCTTTGATCAAATCTACAGCGAGGCCCTAGATTTGATCAAATATTGGATGACATTTGACAAAGTTCCCTATTACACCATCAAATATCTTTGACAAAGATATTTGACAAAGAAATTTGATAGTGTAACACCGGCCTTACGTAGAAATAAGTAAAATATACGCATCCCAAAAAAGGAACAATGGCCAGTAATGGGTTTGAGAATTTACAATGATGTGTTGCAAGCAATGGGTGACAGACAAAATAAGAAAATCTCTGCAATAAAGAGAATTCCTAATACAAGTGAAATAATACAGTTCCTGCTGTAGAGCTCGTACAATGGCTAGTCTTCAAGTGGGCTGTGGCCAGGCAGCACAGCACTTATGTCCTCTTCGTGTACACGCCTCCGCTGTCCTGTTGTCGTCCTAGAGAGGGGTCAGTCTGCATACTATTGGCTGATGTCTTCTTCACAGATCTCTCTGCTTTAACATTCCTGACCGGCGCGCCGGCACTCGACTTTACGCTGGAGCAGTACAGGTCTAGCCGTGACTACTATTCTGCATTCAAAGTGTGTTAATTCCCATTGTGGAGCCATAATCATGTTGGAAGCCTTTCCACATTATTGAAACGATCTTTTAAGTATTAATGACCGCTACACACACATCAGAAACTAATTACTCTAAGTGTGAGTGACTTCTGGATTGGATGAGTTTTTTTATTTCAGCTAATTGTTATTAATTAACTTCTTTCAAGGTTGAAACTTCATCAATGGTGTTACGCTCATTCAGTTTAGCAGAACAATAGATAGTACTAGCTACGCTACCATTTATAGTTTTAAAGGAAAAGAGAGAGCACATACATGTTTTTCTTTTGAGAAATTTTAGTATTTTAGTACTTCAGTCATCAGTCTTCTTAACCCAGAGGCACGAGTGATGTTCCCTAACAGCACTACAATATCGTGAACCACCACAAACATGTGCACCCTTCTCACTACATTTCTGCATTGAAACCCTGAGATATAGCCGCGGTACGAAGAAGGAAGAAAGAAGAGGAAAGATCAGCGAAACAAACGGAGCAAAGAGAGAAAGGGAGGTCACACAACACTTTCTAAAACAATGCTGATTTATGGACATAAGCTTCTCAGTCTGTATATTCGAACAGAGAGATCACTGTGGCACAGTTCAGCGCCCACGAGAAACATGGGCCCTGCAACAAGCCCGTGACGACACACTAGTTGCCTGTCTGCCACACTTGGTGAACGCTCAGTACCTCGCAGAGTCCACAGGAACTGAATATGTAACTGAAATGGTACCCACTGAAGATCTTAACTTTTTTGTGAGCCTGTATGCATTTAAACACATAGTCAAGAATCATTAAACTCATCTGAAAAGTTTCTCGTTCCCCACCGGAGACAGCTGTTGGCAATCTGTGGTATCATGTACTGTGCCATATGCACTTTTGCTCATCTTTCTCGTGGACCTTGGGTTGGGTGTTTTTGAGTGTGGTCGTGTTTTTAGGTGGTTCATTGTTGTATTTGGTGGTGCACTCTACTGGTGGACGTTCATGTCAGAAGATGTTTGTATTATGTGTGATATTCGGTTATTTGACTTTGCGTAATCTTTCTATGAGGTGGTTGTTAGAGGAAAGTCCTGTGTTGCCAGTGAATTACGTTGATTTATTATTTCGTGTTTGTCTAAGGTGTGATTAGTATTGCACGCTTTTTATGGACTGAAATGTAATGGTGTTTTTCTCATTTTTGGTAGAGATGTATATGACAGAAAAATTTAATAGTTATTCTCTCTGGGTTGTGGTGGATGAAGATATGATCGACAATTAGGTCGTTGCAGGAATTCAGCTTGATGATTCTTGACAGTGTGTTTAAATGCATGCAGGCTCCCTATAGCACACAGCAAAGTTAAGATCTTCAGTTGGTACCATTTCAGCTACATATTGATTTCCTGTAGACTCTGCATGGCACTGTGCGTCTGCCACGTGTGGCAGACAAGCAACTAGTGTGACGTCACGCACTTGTTGCAGGGCCCATATTTCTCATGGCCACCGAACCGTGCCACAGTGATGTCTCACTTCGAATATACAGACTGAGAAGCTTAAGCTCATGAATCAGCATTGTTTTAGAAAGCATTGCACGTTTGAAACTCAGCTCTCCATTTTCTCACATGATACACTGCAAACAATGGCTGAAGGGCAACAACCAGATTCCATATTTCTAGATTTCTGGAAAGCATTTGACATGGTGCACCATTGCAGGCTGTTAATGAAGATATGAGCATATGCAATAAGTTCATAGATATACGAGTGGCTCAAATACTATTATAATAGAACCCAGTATGTCATGTGTCATGTGCAATGTGAGTATGGAGTTCACTAAGAGTCATGGCTTCTTGCACTAGAAGGTGTCGCCATGACAATATTTGGCAATCTCTCCGACAGGGGAACCCGGTTAGGGCGATTTACGTTGGTCATCAGGGAGATTGTTTTACTTACGTTTTATTTTTGTTATCCTTCGTCTTTAAATCTTTGATGAATTATTCGTTTTGTTTTCTGAAGGCTGGTTTGGTTTTCATATCGTAATGTGTGCACGGTTATTGTGGTAAATTCTGTCCCTTTGCTGTATGTTGAAGAGGGGTGGAGGATGGGGGGCAGGGGGGTGACCAACGTAGTTGTATTCATTGGTGGCTTTGGTTGGAAAGTATTTTTCTAAATTTGGTTTTTAATTCTTTACTTGTGATTTGGCTTGTTTAGGTGTACAGCTTTTTTGTTTCTATTTTAACTGGTTAAGTGAACCTGTGGGTTTGGGGTTTTCAATGTGTGTGTGTGGTGGTTTTGTATCACTGGCTTTGTTTGAGCCATATGGCTGAGGGGAATTTTGTCATACAACATTTTGGATTTTTGGTATCAAGAGTTTCGTGAAGCAAAATGTACGATCCTTGTGGTTTCCATGTTTGTTGCGTTATGCAGTCTTCTGACAATTTTTTGTGATTTTGTAGATAATATTTTATTTTGGGATGTGCTCTTTTCTGTATTGTCTTATATTTAGCTTGTCCATCTCCTAAACCCCCTACTTATCAGGGTTGTCAAGTTAGTCTCATTTTATTACTAGACTGAACTATTCCAGTGTCACTTATTTCTATTCGTGTATGTAGATGTGGTGATGTTAAGGTCACCATACTGTATGTATTGGATGTGTCCACCATCTCGACGATGTCACAGGTCAAACAAGACAGGTGGAATCGGATGCTTCCATAACACTGAAAAATGGAAGTGTAGTTTTAGAGCATCGGCTGACAAATGTTGGAAAACTCAACATATTGAAAATGTTACTCAGATCAGAAGACTGGAAAGCTGTATACAGCAATAATGTGGGATAAAGCTGAAAAACTTTCATCACATAAAAACAGCTCGTCCAGAGGTCAGCAGAAGGTAAATATCAGACATAGTAAGAAGTGGATCACCAGAAGTATCATGAATGCTAGAGAAGATTTAAAAGATCTGTGTGTGTGTGTGTGTGTGTGTGTGTGTGTGTGTGTGTGTGTGTGTGTGTGTGTGTGTGGAGGGGGGGGGGGGGGAGCGAAGGGGAAGGGGGGTAGGGCGCAAAACATCTAAGGTCATAAGTGCCCAGTAAAGAACCACAGAATGCTGGGACCGCATTGGGGAAAAACCGTTGCGGGGTCCAATACAAAAAAAAAAGAAAAAACAAATCTAAAACAGCAAGACTTTACGGAAGACTATCTAAAAGACGTCCACAAGAAACTGGAGTCACCAGGTAGATATCAAATTTCTTTTGCCATATTACTGCTTTCTAAAAAACTTAAAACGCGAGCCACAGCTCGCACGTCATCTGCTAAAATGTTCAGCAATGCGGGCGGCAGGCCGACCCTGAGACGTAAGTGGCTATAATAGGAGCAGAGCATCAGGAATTGTCTGACAGTTAATGGCTGGCTACAGAAAGGACAGATGGGCGCAGGGTCGCCACTCAACAAGGGGCGGTGACTAAAGTGGCAGTGCCCTATTCGCAACCGAGCTAACATCACTTCCTCACAGTGACATGGCCTGGAGAAAGTTGACCAGGCTGCTGGAGAGGTTTCGCTCCTCCGAGTTTGTTCCCATGATGGGAGCACCAAAGTGATGTGATGCGCTGATAAAGAAAATTACAAATATCTTGTGAGGGAACAGAGTAAGAGGCGGGTCGACCAAGATGGACGGCAGCCTTAGCTGCAGCATCAGCAGCGTCATTCCCAGGCAAACCAACATGGTCAGGAACCCACATGAACATCACTTGGGCTCCCCCATCCGGGAACAAATGGAAGCAGTCCTGGATCCGTCGAATGATGAGGTGGAGTGGATCGGGATCATCCAGACTCTGAAGGGCACTGAGGCAGTCAGAGCAGATCACACAGCAAGTGAGCTGGTGCCTCTGGACGTAGTGAACAGCCTGATAGAGGGCAAAAAGCTCTGCTGTAAACATTGTGCACTGGTCGAGAATCCAGTATTGAAACTTATCAGGCCCAATGACAAAAGCACAGCCAATGCCATGGGCAGACTGAGAGTCATCAGTGTACAAAAACATGCTATAGGCAAGTTGTGAGCGAAGTTTGAGAAATTTGCAGCAATATGTCAGCTTGGGAATCGAGTCCTTCGGGAATGAGCTGAGGTCAAAACGAACACAAACCTGGGTCTGAAGCCAAGGTGGTGAAGGGCTCTCCCCCATTTGGAAAGTGGCAGTAAGTGTGAACTGCAACTGATGAAGCAGGAGACAAAAGCGAATGCCGGGAGGCCACAGTGAAGAACCGTACCTGTCGTACTGGCGGTCAAGAATGTTATAAAAAAAAGGGTCAAAGGTTGGGTGGCCTGGCATGGAAGAAAGCCGACATGCATAACTACTGAGTAGGATGTTGTGCTGGTATGACAGTGACAGTTCACTGGCTTCTGCATAGAGACTCTCAACAGGGCTAGTACGGAAGGCACCAGTGGCGAGACGGATCCCCATATTGTGTATTGTATTTACATGGCATAAGATAGAAGACCATGCAGAGGAGTAGACAATGCATCCATAATTCAATTTGTAGTGGACAAGAGATCGATAGAGGTGCAGGAGGACAGTCCACTCAGCCCCCCGAGAAGTACCACTCAATACACGAAAGGCATTGAGGGACCGGGTGCAGCGTGCAGCCAGGTAGGACACGTGGGAAGACCAACTGAGTTTCTTATCGAACATATGCCCTAATAACTTCATTGCATCCACGAATGGGAGAGCATTTGACCCAGTCTCAAGGACGGTGGAAGAGACGCCTTGTACTGCCAGAAGTTGACACAAATGGATTCGGTAGCAGAAAAGCGGAAACCATTAGTGACACTCCACAAATAGAGATGGTCCAGACAACGCTGAAGACAGCGTTGCAGGAGACACGTCCTCTGGGAGCTGCAACAAATAGCAAAGTCGTCAATGAAAAGAGAGCCGGAAATGCCAGCTGGAAGGCAGTCCGTAATGGGGTTGATGGCTATGGCGAAGAGGACGACACACAGTACGGAGCCCTGAGGCACCCCGTTCTCCTGTGAAAAGGTGTGGGATAAGGAGGAACCCATACGTACCTGGAAAACTCAGTCCGTTAAAAATTCCTGGATGAAAGGGGGAAGACGACTGTGGAGGCCCCAAGTGTGCATAGTGTGTAGAATGTACTTCCACCAACGGGTATCATAGGCTTTCTCCAAATCAAAGAAAATGGCCACTGTCTTTCGTTTCTGCAGAAAATTATTCATGATGAACGTCGACAGGGTGATGAGATGATCAACTGCGGAGCAGCGCTTTCGGAATCCACACTGAACATTCGTGAGAAGATGGTGCGACTTCAGCCACCACACTTATCGACCATTGACCATGCATTCCATCACCTTACAAACGCTGCTGGTAAGGGAAATTGGACAATAGCTGGAAGGAAGAGATTTATCTTTACCAGGCTTAGGTAGGGGAATAATAATTGCTTCACGCCAGAGTGTGGGAAATATACCGTCAGTCCAAATACGGATGTAGGTATCGAGGAGAAAGCATTTTCCCACAGGAGGAAGATTCTGCAGTATGTGGACTGTATCGGGCTCAGGAGCAGAAGACCTGGATGAGGAGAGAGCCCACTCGAGCTCCCTCATACTAAAAGGGGTATTGTAGCATTCCCGAGTCAAAGAGAGAAAACAGATTGGACGAGCCGCCTCCACCTGTTACCGAGGAAGTAAGTCAGGATGGTAGTGGGTGGAGCTTGAAACCTCTGCAAAATACCAACCCAAAGCGTTGGAAATATCGACTATGACGTTTCCCGCCACAGTCAGACCAAAAATCGGGGAGAGTGCGGTAGTCCTGGAAAGCCGGCGCAGGCCACCCCAAATGAGAGAGGATGGAGTAAATCTATTGAACGAGCTGGTGAAGGAAACCCAGGATGCTTTATTGCTTTCCTTAATAGTGTGACGGCAATGTGCACGTAGTTGCTTGTAGCGGATGCAGTTCGTTAATGTAGGACACGAAGTGCACGTCGTCAGGCACGAATCGCATTGCCGCAATATACAGTCCACCAAGGAACCGGGAACCGATGGGGAGAAGTAGTGGTACGAGCGATAGAGGATTCGGCAGGCGAGAGAATAACGTCCACGAGGTGCTTGACCTGATCATCGCAGCTGGGAAACGTCCAGTCGTCAAAGACTGCCTCCAGTCAGCTAGAGAGAATTTCCAATGAGAGGATTGATGTGGCAGGCTATGATTTTACAGGCGAGTCACACAAGGGAAGAAGTTACTCTAGTTAAGTATCAGAAAGAGCACACCACTTGAGACATCGAGCGAGCTGGGCAGAGCAGATCGAGAGGTCTAAGTGGGAATAAGTGTGTGTGAATCAGAGAGGAATGTGGCTTTGCCAGTGTTAAGGCACACAAGATTAACATGATTAAGAAGATCCGCCAAAAGAGAACCTCTCGGGCAGGCAACAGGCGAGCCCTAAAGAAGATGGTGGGCATTGGTCTCACCAAGGAACAGAAGCGGTGGAGGAAGTTTAGCAACAAGCTGCGTCAGGTCTGCCCTAGTGACAGCAGAAGACGAAAGGATATAAAGAGCAGAGGGAAAAGGTAAATTCGGGAAGGAAAACACTGGCAGCAGCTGCTTGCAGGTGGGTGTGCAAGGCGATCCGATGATGACAAACATCATCTCGTAAAAGCAGCATGACCCCACCATGAGCAGATATCTCTACCATAAGGGGAAGGTCCATCCATAGCGAGGTAAAATGGGAAAGAGCAAAATGGTCTTGAGGACGTAGTCTGGTTTCTTGGAGACAGACTACAAGCGGACATTGCGATTGCAAGAGCAGCTGGAGGTCCGCCCTGTTAGACCGAAGGCCACGGATATTCCATTGTAAAAGGGCCATAAAATTTAGGAACATTGGAGAATGAAGAAGAAACACTCACCTTGATGGCTGGTTAGGGCAAGCTGTCGAGGGAGGTCAGCCACTGGAATCCACAGGTGGATGATCTTCGTCCATCAACTCAGTGGGATCAATGGAACTTCCCCAGTGCCGGTAGTTGAAAAGGACCAACGAGTTGAAAAGGACAGATGAGTCGAAGAGGTCTGACGAGTCGGAGAGGGGGAAGACTGTTTGCGTTTGGATGATTGTTTTAGCTTTTGGCGATTGGCAGAAGAGCCAGATGGCTGCGAACTCGAGGTACGCAAGAAATCTTCCCGGGAATATTCCTTTTTGAATTTACGGTTTGCTGGCTGCATTGCAACTGTCTTTGTCGGTAAGGGTGAAGAACGGGTAGCATAATCTACAGCCCGGGAAGTGGGAGACAGAGTGTCAGCTTGAAGGCGAGATGACTTTGCCACCATCGAACTGAACTGTAAGTCGCAAGTTTGTGTAGCCATGTTTTTTGTGGGATGGGGAGAGGCTAACACAGTCTGTTTATGGCTCGCCAACAGTTTCCGGGTAACAGGAAAAGGTACCGCCTTCTACACCCTTATCTCCCGAACAGCCTGCTCATCTCGATAGAAGGGACAAGAACGAGAAGAAGCACCATGGTCTCCATGACAATTAATGCAGCCGGGGGAAGGAGGTGGAGTGGCGCTTGTGTGTGCATCCCTGCTACAAGTGACACATTTGGGTGCATTTTTACATGATGTGCTGGTATGATTGGACTGGTGGTATTCATAACACCCCAACAGATTGGGAATATAAGGGTGCACAAAGATGACTTCATAGCCTGCCTTTATCTTGGTACGAAACGTTAACCGATCAAAAGTCAGGAACAATGTGCGAGTGGGCACCGAATCGGCAGCTTCATATCAGAACGGGCAAAGGGCGGCGCGGGCAAAGGGCGGCGCGGGCAAAGGGCGGCGCGGGCAAAGGGCGGCGCGGGCAAAGGGCGGCGCGGGCAAAGGGCGGCGCGGGCAAAGGGCGGCGCGGGCAAAGGGCGGCGCGGGCAAAGGGCGGCGCGGGCAAAGGGCGGCGCGGGGAAAGAGCCAAACAGGAAAAGAGCAGTGTAGGGAAAGAGCGATACAGGGAAAGAGCGATACAGGGAAAGAGCGATACAGGGAAAGAGCGATACAGGGAAAGAGCGATACAGGGAAAGAGCGATACAGGGAAAGAGCGATACAGGGAAAGAGCGATACAGGGAAAGAGCGATACAGGGAAAGAGCGATACATGGAAAGAGCGATACAGGGAAAGAGCGATACAGGGAAAGAGCGATACAGGGAAAGAGCGATACAGGGAAAGAGCGATACAGGGAAAGAGCGATACAGGGAAAGAGCGATACAGGGAAAGAGCGATACAGGGAAAGAGCGATACAGGGAAAGAGCGATACAGGGAAAGAGCGATACAGGGAAAGAGCGATACAGGGAAAGAGCGATACAGGGAAAGAGCGATACAGGGAAAGAGCGATACAGGGAAAGAGCGATACAGGGAAAGAGCGATACAGGGAAAGAGCGATACAGGGAAAGAGCGATACAGGGAAAGAGCGATACAGGGAAAGAGCGATACAGGGAAAGAGCGATACAGGGAAAGAGCGATACAGGGAAAGAGCGATACAGGGAAAGAGCAGTATGGGGAAAGAGCAGTACAAGAGAGAGGAGTCCTACAAGTAAGCCAATGCAAATGAGCTTCAAGAGCACATGGAGGCACTAAACATCTCCCCAAGAGAGGAGAAAATGACAGAAGAAGAGGAGACAAGCAGCACTGAAAGAGAAGCGGTGCTGCGATTGCTGGGGCCCCATGCTCGCCAAGCACGTACTCACCAAAGAGCAGTGAGCCCCCTGGGGGGTCAAGGAGACTGTGAAATGTACCGACATAGGTAGAGAGAATGCAGCAAAATGATATGGCAAGTAGAACTGACATGATTGCAAGATCAAACAGTAACTTCATCAATTATTTCTAAGACAGTCTGATCACATAAATACAATCAGGAATGACTTAAATGAGGCAGAAAGCTGGAACATAGTACTTACAGCACAGGTAAAAGATCTGACTCACCTGCTTGAAGTTTGTTCCACTTTAAATCAGTATTCTGTAATATAGTTTAGAAGGCAATGAAACAAAATGAAGCATAGACTGAAAAGAGTGCAGCTCCATCAGATACAACAGAATGTCTATTCCTATGTGCAACACATGAAACAGAAGTTACAGATATAATCAGATCACTGGAAAACATAGACACAGAGGGTACAGATGAAATATTAGCAAAAGCAATCAAACACTGTTCATAGTACCTGGTTAAGCATTTGATATTCCTATTGAACTTGGTAGTGGAGAAGGGACAGTTCCCCTAAGTCTGATAAAGAGTAAAGTAGTGCCAATTTACAGAGGCAGCAAAAAAGGAGATGCTGGAAACTGCAGACCAACACTGATTACACCCACCTTATCAAAAATTGAAGCAATATCTGTTACAAACAGAGTTAATTCATAGAAAAACAAAATATCCTGGATGAAGCACAGCATGGATTTAGGAAATAGAAGTCTACAAAAACAGCTGTGGCAAGTTTCATGACATGCATAATCTGGGCTTTGGAAGAACAAAAGAAAGTTTGTAACGTATTTATAGATATTTCAAAAAGCCTTAAACTCTGAATGCCATAATACTCTGTTAGGTAAACTGCACAGATTTGGTATCGGGGAATGCAGCCAGCCTAATAAACTCATTTATAGAAGAGAAATTGTTAAAGTATGGGGTTGCACAAGGCTCAACATTTGGTCCACTAATGATTATATTGTATGTAAATGACATTGCACGTTCAGTAAAATAAAATGTAGTCGTATATAGTATGCAGATAATACATCTCTCCTTTTAAGTAGTAGCTCTATGAATGATTTAGAAACAAAAACTGTCATGGATACAGAAAGAAGAAATGGATATTTAAATGAAAACAATATATTTGCAAATGAAAAGAAAATAAACTACATAGAAATACATGCAAAGAGAACAACAAATGAAGAGAGGCTAGCAGTAAGTCTTAGAAGTTGACAGTTGCAAGTTCCTGGGATTGCCAGTAGACTGACTTATGACTTGGGAAAAATCACACAAAAAAGATGAACCCAAAAATGAGCAGCAGAGTATTTTTAATGAAGAAAATGTCTCATAAGTTGGTGTAGATACACTGTTAAATATGTACTATGGACTAATTCATCTACATTTATCATTACTGTGCTTGACCGTACCCTCTATGTGAATCATATATTAAATTATATCTTCCTCAAGTTAAATTGTACATCAATGTTAAACAGGGAACTACACAATTACAGCACAAGAGCAAAAGATGACTTTCACATCAATGGTGCCAAACTACCAGTGGCTGATGAGGCCCCGACTGAAGCAGGATGCTTATTATACAACAGATTACCAAGCAGTTTAAAAAATATAAAACCACTACCAATTTTCAAAATGCATATTTTTACAGTGTTAGGGAATAATTTGAGACCAATCCAAAAAATTCAGAGAGAATTTACTATATTATAGCAATATCTTGAGAACTGTGCTGCATCTACTGTAGCAGAAACTGAAATTGTTTGCCTGTATGCAGTAAATTAAATCTAATATTAAAAGCTTTGTTACATCTGGGCTTTCATTAATTATTTTACATATCTGTAAAAGTATGTTGTAAAATAATAATGTCTGTGCTCAAATTGTAAATTACAGTGTAGCTGAAATTGTAAATATGTACAGACATGCCAAGTACCACTCTAAACATTGCTCAATGGACAAATAAATAAGTAAACAAATTGAGTGAGATCAGCAACTACTTAGCTGAGTGACAAAATATGGAAGGTTGGGTTTGGTTGTCGGTTGGTGTTTTTATATATGCTGAGTTCTCTCTGTGGGTTTTCATGTTTGTGTGTCATTAGAATAAAAAGTTACTCATTGTATTAATGATAGTAACATTGCCAGCATTATATACCTTTTTTTACAGAATAATCGCTTTCCTGTCTATATTTATTAAGTTATTGTAACCTAATGTACTAACGTAAATCAACAGAACATCGAAACAGCAGCTCTCTAATTTTTATAGTTGGGCTGTATGTTTTTATTTACAAGTTACAATTTTTGGTTTACATAGTGTAACTTTTTATATGTACAATAATTTTACAACCCTGAACATACAATTTCACATCTTACAGCTGACAACACTGGTAATAAATAATATTTTAAAGGAACAGGTAGGTTTAAGATATTTGAGGAAGAGTTGCTGAAATGGTATTATTTAAGGGAATTTTTGTCCGCTATGGGGGAATTTCGAATCCTCTGTCTGGAAATACTGATTCCAATGCTCATTATTAACAGAGCAGTTAGAAATAACCATACTGTTGGAGCAGCTGGAACTCTGCACGTCGAGTATACAACACAAAGTATTGTGGCTCTGTTTCTGTGGCTGCTTCCAAATCAATTTTTGGGGAATAATTTACAAACTCTTCATTTATAACTATGGAAGCTTCCTTCTTGTCTTTGGCATATCCACATTCTGATCTAAGATCTTATGTTTGTTGATGTTAATAACTTGCTCTTCATTTTCAGCCACGTCAAACATGCTTACTCCATTGATAAGACAGTTCGTCAAATTCACCATCAATTTTATATCTATATGACCCAGTCTTATGTGCCAGGATGTGAGGTTATTCATGGTCGACAAATTCACATCACATTTTTCATACAAAAGCTGTTCTGCAAATCTTGTTTTCTTGTTTTATTCCTTGGGCAACGACACACCCATCATGAGAAATGTTTATAATCTTATCTACAAATCTCACCCCATAACTTTTCGCCGTACAATGACAGGAAACATACTCTTCCTTATTTTTGGGACTTTTGTGCACCACCAATTTGTCCACCTTCCCAATGCCCATTTGCGAAATTCTTAATTTTAATTGGTCTGATTCCCTTCGCCTTGCATGTAGCATTGTCCCCGACTGAAATTTCGATATTTTCATATTTGAAAGTTTCACTGGACCATTCCTGCTGACAAGTAATGTGCCTGCTACCAGTAATCCAGATATTGCTTATGTCTGCATTCAGCATACTCTTGCAAATCAGTTTATCACTGGAACTTTTTCACGTGACCCTCCATCAGTAGACTGTCAGATTCATGTTCTACGGATTATTTTTCACTATAAATCATAAAGTGGAATGAGTCATTTACATTTATATCACAAATTAATTAATAAATATGTCTATACGCTGAACATTTATTTGGACACCTAAGAATTTTGTAGTTCCCCCATTTATATTTTCCATTCCACAAGTTACACTTACCATTGATGTAGTGTTGCTAGATGTGCAGAACTGAATATGATGTGTTTTTTTTTAAATTGAAGCGAAGACCATTTGCAGAAAACCATGGTACTTTGAAGAACATTGTTTACCATTTTTCTATTGAAAGTCTTCTAGGAATATCACAAGTTGTAAAGGAGAATCTTTTTCAGTTTGTTTTCAAATTTGACTTAACTGTCTGACATTTTATACCTCTGGGTAAGTGATCAAAAATTTTAGTAACAGCCTTGTGCACCCTCTTTTTGTGCTAAAGACAACATTAACTTGAAGTAATGAATGTCATTTTTCCTTCTGCTATTCTAATTATGTACTCTGTTGTTCCGTTTGAGCTGCAGTGGAATTATATACAACAAACACCATGAAGGAATAAATATAATGTGAAGCAATAGTCAGAATTCTCTACTTCTAAAGTATATGTCTACAAGATGATCAATATGAGCACTATTTATTACTCTTACAGAACATTTTTGAATATGGAAGAATGTTTGTTAAAAATGAGTTACCTAGAAAAGTATCCCATAAGACATGACTGAATAAAAACATGCAAAATATGTCCGCCTACTGATTTGCCTCTCACCAAGATTTTCAATATTTCTGAATGCAAATGTGGCTGCACTAAGTAGTTTTGCGATTTCCAAAATGTGCTTTTTCCACGTTTTAATTCTCACCGATTTGGATAGCTAAGAATTTTGTAGTTCCCATTTATTATTTCCATGCCACTAGTTACACTTACCATTGACTTAGTATAGCTAGATGTGCAGAAATGTATATGATGTGTTTTTTTTTAAATTGAGGGCGAGACCATTCGCAGAAAACCATGGTACTTTCAAGAACGTTGTTTACCACCTCTTCTGTTTCTGTCAGTATGCTTGGATTGATTACAATACTGGGGCCATCTCAAAAAGAACTGGTTCTGCTTTTTGTATATTATAGGCTTGATCTTTTACATATAAGAGGAACAATAGTGGATCTAAGATTGAGCCTTAGGAAACCCCATACTCGATTTATCCCCAGTCAGAATTACATCCCTGGGCCATACTGGTTGAATTACTAAATACAACTCTATGCATTCTTTTGGTCAGATATGATACCTATTGGTTGGGTATAACATCAATCCCATAAAACTTTAATTTATCTAGGAGAATACTGTGATTCACACAGCCAAATGCATTTACATTACCTACCTCTATTTTGCTCACTATTTTTTTCATTGGGACAGCAGCTTCTCAACAGACGGCCTCCTTCCTACAGGTGCAACAAGTAAATTCTTCTCCTGAATTTGCCTGATTTGGGTTCTTCTTTTCACCTTGAGAGGAAGGCTATGACACGACTTCAGATGCCTTCTCCAAGTCATTTCACTGTTTTTCTTCAGAGATGAACCATTCGTGGAGTTTCAGAACTGTTTGCTGATCAGCCACACTGTACCAGGCTGTAACTAGGGCACAGAACTTCTTCGGAAGTCTACAAAGTATCTTGGCTACAATGGCTATGCTCAACAGGTTTCATAGGATGTTTCTTTATGAATCGCACACAATTTCCCCACATTTTATGAGCAGTTCTGCTAGAAATCAAAAATCAAGTTGCAAAATGTGGCCAAAATGCAACATATGGCACAAGTATTGTCTTTTACTGGAGTTTTTCAGCAGACATCGTCAAATCTTTGGGCTCTGCCCTCTGGCCGTCCATTACATCTCGAATACTGTAGGCGACAAAGAAAGTCTGAATACAAAATTTTCACAGGTGGAAAATTCAATCCGTCGAATTTCATGGTAGTTCTTGTGATTCTGACGTGGTACAAAAAACAATGCATCAAGTAACTCAAATTGCATACCAAACCAAATGTAATAAACCTTTGTGCGGAGATTTTGCAATTAATCTGGACCTATTAAGGTTTATGGAAGTCCAGTTCAGATACAGGAATATCAGGAAACCACTTTTATTACATCTTAGTATAAAAGCATAGTGTAGCGAACAGCAGACACACACACAACAAATAAACAAAAGGAGACTACATCCAACAAATATCAAAATAAATGCGACTGTGGTGCCATCAGTATCTTAGGCAGGGGAATTTTAAATGCAAAAATAAGATTTCAGTTCCAACAGATAAGAACTATTTAATGTTTACTACAAATCACACTATATACACTTGTTCGTATGACTGCCAAATGTGCACGAATGCACGGAAAAAATTTTAACTGCAAGTCTGAGAAAAAAAATCCAAAGGTCTTACTGTACTATTGATGCAATTTCAGAGCATCTCTCTCTGTCTTGTGCTAACAGTTATGTGAAAGACACAGATACTGTCCACACAAACTAAGTTGACACTTAGCGCAGTGGCTGATGGAAGTTAACATAAATGAGAATTGCCTTTATGAGATGCAACCAGGTGGAGTCCTTTTTTTTTGCCATAGCTGGGATACACACTAGCTATACAGAAGTTTGACACACGGCTCCCCTTTACAATCTGTGAAATTCCTTAAAATTGTGATTTTGCACTAAACGAAGTTCTAACCATTTCCCACAGTACACAGTTTTAGAACTAACTCTCGCAAGGTAAGTCAGCACTGCACTGATTTTACTCATCTCTAGAACACTACTGATATTAGAAAACACTGTATTGTAAACAAAATCGGTATCTCACGCCACGGTGGTCGCTCGTTCAATACGTACCGCTTGCAATAAATCGTGAAATTATCTACCTTAATACTTTTTAATGGCTACATCTATGCAGAGCAAACCACCATGGGGTGCATGTCAGAGGGTACATCCCACTGTACCATTTATTAGGGTTTCTTCCTGTACCATTCACGTGCGGAGTGCAAGAACGATTCCTTTGTGAAAACGATTCCTTTGTGAGCGATACTTAGGCGGATGTAGCATATTCCTAGAGTCGTCATTTAATGCCTGTTCTTGAAACTTTGGTAGTAGAGGTTCTCCAGATAGTTTACGTACATCTTCAAGATGTCTGCCAGTTCTGTTCCTTCAGTACCTCTGCGACATTGTCCTATGGATTAAACAAACCTGTGACCATTCGTGCTGTTGTCCTGTGTATATGTTCAATATGCCCTGTTAGTTCTGGACAGTGTGGGTCCCCCAATTTACACAATATTCTAGACCAGATCACACAAGTGACTTGTAAGCAATCTCCTATGTGGACTGATTGCACTTCTGCAATATTCTACCAATAAACTGAAGTCTATCTCCTGCTTTACCCACAAGTGATCCTATGTGATCATTTCATTTCATATCCCAACAAAGCGTTACACCCAGATACAGGTGTGAGCTGGCCGATCCCAGCAGTGACTCACTTATATTATAGTCATAGAATACTACGTTTTTTCATTTTGTGGTGTACACAACTTTACATTTCTGAGCATTTAAAGCAAGTTGCAAATCTCTGCACCACTTTGAAATCTTATCGAGATCTGACTGAATATTTATGCAGCTTCTTTCAGACTGCACTTCTTTACAGATAATGCAGCATCTGCAAAAAGTCTGAGATTATTATTAATATTGCCTGAAAAGTCATTAACATACAACATCAACAGCAAGGGTCCCAACACACTTCCCTGGGGCACAACTGAAGTTACTTCTACATCTGACAATGACTCTCCATCCAAGATAACACGCTACCAAGAATTCCTGAATCTAACCACAAATTTCACTTTATATCAAATTACTTTTGGCAATAAATGTAGGTATGGTACCGAGTCAAATACTTTTCGGAAATCAAGAAATTCGGCATCTACCTTACTATCTTGACCAAAGTTTTCTGTATGTCATGTGAGAAATGTGCGAGTTGGGTTTCACGTGATCGATGTTTTCGGATTCCACGCTGGTTGACACTGAGGTGGTATTTCTGTTCACGAAACCTTGTTATGTTTCAGTTCAGAATATGTTCTAAGATTGTACAAGAAAACGATATCAAGGAGACTGGACCATAATCCTGTGGATCACTCCTACTACACTTCTTGTAGACAGGTGTGACCTGTGCATTTTTTGAAGACCTGATCACATTTTTTGTTCGAGGAGTCTACAACAGATTATAGTTAAAAGAGGGGCTACTCAGCCCCAAATTCGGTATAGGATCTAACAGGGATTCCATTGGGCCCTGGAGCTTTGTTCAGTTTTAATGACTTCAGCCGTTTCTCAACACCACTGACACTAATACTTATTTCTGTTATCTTTTCTATTAGCGGTACAAGGATTAAATTGGGGCAGTTCTCCTAGGTTTTCATTTATAAACAAATATTTGAAAGTGGAGTTAAGTAGTTCAGCTTTCGCATTGCTACCCTCAATTTCAGTTCCTATCTCATCTGCTAGGGACTGGACACTAATTTTGGTGCCACTAACAACCTAAGTTATTTTTACAGTGAGTGTATATCACAGATGTTCCCTCACATTATGAACTGTTCTACTGGGTACATATTTATCCAGTGCAAAGTCAACTACCCTTTTAAACTTGAGCCATAGTTCCAATACATGCTCCCACCCTATGCTGAAAGTTTCATGTTCCTCACTGAGGTATGACACTACTGATTTCTCATCTAGTTTACTGAACACATATATCTTTCTGCTTGTTTCAGTTGTCCTTTGTACTTTGATAATAACTGTTGCCACAACTGCACCATTGTCACTGATACCAGTTTTGATATGGACACCCTCAAAGAGGTCAGGTCTATTTACTGCCATTAGATCCAATGTATTTCCACCATGAGTAGGGTTCCTAACTATCTATTCTAGCTAGTTTTCAGAGAAGGCAGTAAGTACTGTTTCACTGAATATCTTACGTCCATCACTAACAAAACTGTAATTTTCCTAATAAGTTGTTGGATGATTGAAGCTTCCACCAATGATTACAGTATGACTGGGGACCTCATGTGAAGTGAACTGGGTGTTTTGTCTAAAGTTTTCCGTTACCTCAGCAGATGTGTACTCAGTAATGAAACAAAGCAGTAGGCTCCGCCAGTAATATCGACTCTTAGACAATGTGTCGTTTCTGAAAGTATTTGTATGGAGCGTAGCCATGTATGGAAGTGAAACATGGACGATAACTAGTTTGGACAAGAAGAGAATAGAAGCTTTTGAAATGTGGTGCTACAGAAGAATGCTGAAGATTAGATGAGTAGATCATATAACTAATGAGGAGGTATTGAATAGAATTGGGGAGGAGTTTGTGGCACATCTTGACTAAAAGAAGGCATCGGTTGGTAGGACATGTTCTGAGGCATCAAGGGATCACCAATTTAGTATTGGAGGGAAGCGTGGAGGGTAAAAATCGTAGAGGGAGACCAAGAGATGAATACACTAAACAGATTCAGAAGGATGTAGGTTGCAGTAGGTACGGGGAGATGAAGCTTGCACAGGATAGAGTAGCATGGAGAGCTGCATCAAACCAGTCTCAGGACTGAAGACCACAACAACAACAGACAATGTGTCTAATAGTGTAGTTTAATATGACAGTATGCCATCTTAGGTAATTTATAACACTTAAAACATTTGATAATAGCACTTTGAAGCGGAAGTCATGATTGTGTAAGTGTAAATGTAACACTGGAAATAAACAACAGTCTAATGGTGACACTGACTGTAAAGAAATATATTATGACTGTGGCCCCGCATTATGAAAAAATTATTAAACTTTTATGTATGTTTTACCTAAATTCTCTATGTGTCTCAGACACACACGTCCTGTAATTAGTTATAAATATGAATTTTCTTTGTTGGTTTGTCACTCACAACACTGTGTTATCAGAATTTGTTGTACCAACTATAGAAATATACATTTGTACTAATGTGCACAAAGAAAGGAGTTCCTACTGAAGAAAAATGTATTGGCATGAAACTAGACTAACAAGGTTTTTTCTTTTTTTAATAATAATGAGAAACTAAGAATTTTACCCTGAGCATCAACTATCTGATAGGTATTTCTTTAATTTTTATTTGTGCTATGATTAGACATGTTTGTAATGTGGGCCACACATAATTTCAGGGGCACCAGATAGCTGAATCCATAAAATTCGTGACAGATCAGAGCTGAACACATGATGGTGAAGCATCCTGTACATGAAATGAGAACATGATTGTAAGACTACGTGAAGAGAAAGAACTTCTATGAGGCATTTACAAGAAAAATGGTGTATTAGAATGTCACTGAAAACTGGTACAAAATTGTACTAGTCATATTTATATTTCAGTTTGCCGAATGTAATTTCAGAAGATTGATATTGCATATATTCAACACGTATAGTACACATACTTTAATGTTTATTTAATAATTCTATCAGAGCCCCTTGCAAATTGTAACTTATATAGACCATGTTGTTCACAGTGTTCACAATTATTCTCCCTATGCTTCTGACCAGTGAGTGCTTTTATGTTTTGCATAATGAAAATGTCATAAAAAAGGAAACTTGTCACAATAAGTTAATTTAAATTAGTAATGGGAATTTCACTTTCCAGCTTAAGTAACATCGTAATCAGCTTTTTTTTTTTTACTATTTTTTGTTGTACTATCTTGCAAATGTATGTCTTAAGTTCTTGTAATTTGTCCATCAAAGTCTTGTACATAGTTTTATGCCCAATACACTGGAAGAGACAACGACAGATTAAATACACTAAATCTAGCATTACTATGATCAATTTGGGTTGGTCAGAATTTATTAAGCCAGTATCATGTTTTAAATCCATTCATTATAGACGACTTTGAGTCTTATAGATTAATGTATTTTTTTCTGTACTGACATTTAACCAATTTCAATTAGAATATTAATATATTTATGTGATTAATTCATAGAAGGCCCTCAACATTTGGATTTGATTAATTTCCAAAATGGATTCCACAAAATCAGTAAGTATTCTATGGAAAACTGCTGAAAACATGTTAACATCTTTTATTTTACTGTAATGATATAGTAATTTGTATTTTTGTGGCATGTCATTATTTATAACATTAACTTCTGTATTCATGCACCATAGCATCAGTGAATTTGTAGCATTGGTTACCCAGTGCAAAGCTTTGCAGCCCATCAGTAGTTTTGCCATTACTAAATCTGCCAAATTAACACAATTTTTATCAAAATTTCATAAAAAAACATGCTCAACAATGAGATAATGTGTTGTACATTATTGTGAATCTACACTGCTGGCCACCCAAAATGCAACACCCTGAAGGAAATATCCTAATCAGGTGAAATTTGCAGCACGTGTGTACAGTGGCAAGAGAAGCACACGATTAACATTTCAACACAGGCACACACCACAGGCGCCAATAGCACCACCTGCGAATGCTACCTATTGAGTGAACAGACGGCTGTGCAGATATAACAGAATTTTTCTTTCGTGCGGTTGTTTTGCGTAAGCAGCTTTCGTATTCTCCAGCACACTTCGGAGTTCGACCGAGGAAGAGTAGTCGCTTATGGAGATTGTGGATTATCCTTCAGAGTAATCGGCAACCTTGTGGGACAGAACTGAGAGACAGTGGTGTGGATCTCTAATTGCTGTATGTGGGAGGGAATGACACCCCAAGGGGACTGATCGTACCCACCTCGTTGCAGCACTACGTGTGGTGTCATTCGATGTATCGTGTGCACAGCACTGGTGGATCACTCTGCCACATCACGAACTGTAACACGACAAATTCGACCTGTTGCGCGACAAGCGATGTCCACACATATTGTTCGACATTGTTCACAGCAGAGTGGACTTTCTGCGAGACGTCCGTTACTGCATTTACGACCGAGTTGATGCCACAGCTGTTTGTGCCGCCGCTGATGCAATGAATGACAGATACGGACAACTGAATAGAACGACACTGTTTTTACCGACAAATCCTGATTCTGTCTGCATTTCCACAATGGTCAGATTCGAGTTCGAGGCACCATAGTGAGAGACTGTCGAGAACAGTTGCCTTACGCAATGCCGTAGTGATCGTGCACACAGTAGTGTGATTTGGGATAGTATTGGACTGCACTCCCACATTCTGTAGTACATATTCTCACAACACTGACCACCCAGTGTTATGTCGCTGAAGTGCGGAAGCATCCTCCTTTACCTTCAGAGCTTGCTGAAAGACTCACTGCAACTCAATAATGCACAATCACATGTAACATGCAATTTTTGAGACTTTCCGTCGGCCCTCGGATTGCGTTGCTGCCTCGGCCTCCCTGTACTCCCAACTGCTTGCCTATTGACAACGTCTGGTCAATGATTGCAGAATGACTGGCCCAGGATAAACCGACCACTGCTACACCAAATCAACTTTGGCAATATGTGGAAGCAGCATGGACTGCTATACTGATTTCATCATCTTCCTCACTTCACATGGGGCTGTATCTTCAATGATGTGACCTTTGTACCACGCGTTATCTCCCAAATCAATTTGGCTTTGATATCTTGGGGCCTTTTAGGTGTTACATTTTGGATGGCCAGCAGTGTAAGAAACATTATTTTGCAAAAGTACTCTCTGTAAAATTGCTGGAAACATGTTAGCATCTTTCAATATACCATGCTGTTTTAGTAATTGATATTTTTATACATGTCATGGCGTAAGTGAATTTGTAGCATTATTATCCAGTGCAAAGATTTGGAAAATCTAATACATTTGCCATTTCTAAATCTTTCAAATTAACAAAACTTTGACTGTAATTTCATATGGAACATATACTCACCAATTAATGTGTTATAAATTATTGTGAATCTATTTAAGGAGTGGTCGAAGTCATGTAAGGGGCAGACTTGAGCATACTTCTGTGGTGAGAAACCTTTGATGATCTGATGTATAAACTTTAATTTTTGTGAATATCTGAAAGAGTGATATAATATCACTGTGTTGCATACATTATTTTAGTTAGACTGCTGACCGACATTTCAATAATGCTTAATGACCTTCAGGCAAAGTTGATCACAAAATTTGGATTTCATCAACTATTTTTTACCTGTCAACAGAGGGGCAAAGTACCGCAAGTTAAGTAAATGTTAAAACTAACATTTCACTACTCATCTGCATCTTATAATGTATTGCTCTTTGTCTTATAACGGATTGTACCTATTTACAATCAGTGCCTATTACAAGAATTTTTCTCCCTCTTGCGACAAAACTGTTCCAAATGGCTCTGAGCACTATGGGACTCAGCATCTGAGGTCATCAGTCCCCTAGACTTAGAACTATTTAAACTTAACTAAGCTAAGGACATCACACACATCCATGCTTGAGGCAGGATTTGAACCTGTGACCGTAGCAGCAGTGCAGTTCCGGTCTGAAGCACCTAGAACCGCTCGGCCACAGCGGCCGGCAAACTGTTCCACTACAGAAGGTTGTAATATGGTTTTCCTTTTACATCATCACATGAAAACCAGAATGACAGATCCTGAGTGAATGAAATTTTTTGTGAACATACCTGGAACATTTAGCTATACATTGAGCCTACTCAGTGTAGTCTCCATCAGCTGTGACACATCTGGCCCAATGTTCTTTCCATTATGTAAATGCACTTTGGTAAAATTCTGGGTATTGGCTTTTACACCATCACTTGACACAGGAAATAAGGTCTTTCTCACTATCAAACGTTTTATTGCACAGGTGGGCCTTCAGACGACCAAAAAGGTAAAAAATCAGACGCAGCCAAGTCCAGACTGTAGGGAAGATGAGGAACAATTTTCCAACCAATATTCCTGATTTTCTCCTGCATCATAAGGGCTGTATGGGGTTTGCCATTGTCATGGCGTAGTCTGTTGAGCTGACCCTGAAGCTGTGGTCTATGGGTCTTGATGGCACGTTGCAGCTTGTCCAACGACAAACAGTAATGGTCCCGGTTAATTGTGGAGCCAGGTTCGAAAGAGTCAATGAAAATGACACCACACTGATTCCAGAAGGAAGAGGCCATCAACTTTCGGCCTGCTGTTCATGAAAGTCTTGGTTTCTTCTTCCGAGGGGAACCTGGATGACGCCACTCCATGGATTTGGTTTTGCTCACAGGTTCGGACAAAAACAACCATGTTTCATCCTGGGTAATGACGCCGTCAAAACATTGTTTCCACTCTTCAGTAAAGGTCTTCATGAGACCCTCGCACACATTCTTCCTCATCGTTTTCATTTCTCTTGTCAATAGTCTAGGCGCCCAACGTGGACAGGTTTTTCTATACCCTAGTGACTGTACCAGTGATACCACACTACCCAATGACAAATGAGTCATTTCAGCAAGCTGTTGTGTTATCACACATCCGTCATTATGGATGATTTGATCAATGGTCTCCTTATTCACTTCACTCACTGCCGTCGATGGTCTACCGCATCATGGATTGTCCAGTACAGAGAAAGCACCTTCTTACCACCGCTGGATACTGCTGTGACCCACTGTGTCCTTCCCATAAACAGTGAGCAACTTCCTGTGAATCTATGTGGCAGAGCCATTGCTGGTCTTGGAGAGGAAGTCCATCACTGACCGTTGTCGCAACCTGACATCTACTTCACAGTCCATTATGGCTCACCTGTAACTAAAATAAAATACTTCCTGATGTCCAGGCGGAGCTTCAAGGAATCCTCAGAACCTTAGGCCCCCTACAAAACCTTTCACCTGACTCCATCAATCTCCTCACCCCACCGACACCCCGCACCCCTACCTTCTACCTACTTCCTAAAATTCACAAACCCAAATACCCCAGCCGCCCCATTGTAGCTGGTTACCAAGCCCCCACAGAACGTATCTCTGCCTACGTAGATCAACACCTTCAACCCATAACATGCAGTCTCCCATCCTTCATCAATGACACCAACCACTTTCTCGAACGCCTGGAATCCTTACCCAATCTGTTACCGCTGGAAACCATCCTTGTAACCATTGATGCCACTTCCTTATACACAAATATTCTGCACGTCCAGGGCCTCGCTGCGATGGAGCACTTCCTTTCACGCCGATCACCTGCTACCCTACCTAAAACCTCTTTCCTCATTACCTTAGCCAGCTTCATCCTGACCCACAACTTCTTCACTTTTGAAGGCCAGACATACCAACAATTAAAGGGAACATACATGGGTACCAAAATGGCCCCCTTGTACGCCAACCTACAGGGTGTTTCAAAAATGACCGGTATATTTGAAATGGCAATAAAAACTAAACGAGCAGCGATAGAAATACACCGTTTGTTGCAATATGCTTGGGACAACAGTACCTTTTCAGGCGGACAAACTTTCGAAATTACAGTAGTTACAATTTTCAACAACAGATGGCGCTGCGGTCTGGGAAACTCTATAGTACGATATTTTCCACATATCCACCATGCATAGCAATAATATGGCGTAGTCTCTGAATGAAATTACCCGAAACCTTTGACAACGCGTCTGGCGGAATGGCTTCACATGCAGATGAGATGTACTGCTTCAGCTGTTCAATTGTTTCTGGATTCTGGCAGTACACCTGGCCTTTCAAGTGTCCCCACAGAAAGAAGTCACAGGGGTTCATGTCTGGCGAATAGGGAGGCCAATCCACGCCGCCTCCTGTATGTTTCGGATAGCCCAAAGCAATCACACAATCATCGAAATATTCATTCAGGAAATTAAAGACGTCGGCCGTGCGATGTGGCCGGGCACCATCTTGCATAAACCACGAGGTGTTCGCAGTGTCGTCTAAGGCAGTTTGTACCGCCACAAATTCACGAAGAATGTCCAGATAGCGTGATGCAGTAATCGTTTCGGATCTGAAAAATGGGCCAATGATTCCTTTGGAAGAAATGGCGGCCCAGACCAGTACTTTTTGAGGATGCAGGGACAATGGGACTGCAACATGGGGCTTTTCGGTTCCCCATATGCGCCAGTTCTGTTTATTGACGAAGCCGTCCAGGTAAAAATAAGCTTCGTCAGTAAACCAAATGCTGCCCACATGCATATCGCCGTCATCAATCCTGCGCACTATATCGTTAGCGAATGTCTCTCGTGCAGCAATGATAGCGGCGCTGAGGGGTTGCCGTGCTTGAATTTTGTATGGATAGAGGTGTAAACTCAGGCGTATGAGACGATACGTGGACGTTGGCGTCATTTAGACCACAGCTGCAACACGGCGAACGGAAACCCGAGGCCGCTGTTGGATCACCTGCTGCACTAGCTGCGCGTTGCCCTCTGTGGTTGCCGCACGCGGTCGCCCTACCTTTCCAGCACGTTCATCCGTCACGTTCCCAGTCCGTTGAAATTTTTCAAACAGATCCTTTATTGTATCGCTTTTCGGTCCTTTGGTTATATTAAACCTCCGTTGAAAACTTCGTCTTGTTGCAACAACACTGTGTTCTAGGCGGTGGCATTCCAACACCAGAAAAATCCTCTGTTCTAAGGAATAAACCATGTTGTCTACAGCACACTTGCACGTTGTGAACAGCACACGCTTACAGCAGAAAGACGACGTACAGAATGGCGCACCCACAGACTGCATTGTCTTCTATATCTTTCACATCACTTACAGCGCCATCTGTTGTTGAAAATTGTAACTACTGTAATTTCGAAAGTTTGTCCGCCTGAAAATGTACTGTTGTCCCAAGCATAATGCAAAAAACGGTGTATTTCTATCGCTGCTCGTTTAGTTTTTATTGCCGTTTCAAATATACCAGTCATTTTTGAAACACCCTGTATTTATGGGTCACTTAGAGGAAGCCTTCTTGGTTACCCAGGCCTGCCAACCCAACGTTGGTACAGATTTATTGATGACATCTTCATCTTCATGATCTGGACTCTCAGTGAAGAACAACTCCAGAATTTCCTCTCCAACCTCAACTCCTTTGGTTCCATCAGATTCACCTGGTCCTACTCCAAATCCCATGCCACTTTCCTTGACGTTGACCTCCATCTGTCCAATTGCCAGCTTCACACATCCGTCCACATCAAACCCACCAACAAGCAACAATACCTCCATTATGACAGCTGCCACCCATTCCATATCAAATGGTCCCTTCCCTACAGCCTAGGTCTTCGTGGCAAACGAATCTGCTCCAGACCTGAAAACAGCTTTCGCATCACGCAGCTACCCTCCCAACCTGGTACAGAAGCAAATAACCAGAGCCACTTTCTCATCCCCTCAAACCAAGAACCTCCCACAGAAGAACCCCAAAAGTGCCCCACTTGTGACAAGATACTTTCCGGGACTGGATCAGACTCTGAATGTGGCTCTCCAGCAAGGATACAACTTCCTCAAATCCTGCCCTGAAATGAGATCCATCCTTCATTAAATCCTCCCCACTCCACCAAGAGTGTCTTTCCGCCGTCCACCTAACCTTCATAACCTCTTGGTTCATCCCTATGAAATCCCCAAACCACCTTCCCTACCCTCTGGCTCCTACACTTGTAACCGCCCCCGGTGTAAAACCTGTCCCATGCACCCTCCCACCACCACCTACTCCAGTCCTGTAACCCAGAAGGTGTACACGATCAAAGGCAGAGCCACGTGTGAAAGCACCCACATGATTTACCAACTGACCTGCCCACACTGTGAAGCTTTCGATGTGGGAATGACCAGCAACAAACTGTCCATTCGCATGAATGGACACAGGCAGACAGTGTTTGTTGGTAATGAGGATCACCCTGTGGCTAAACATGCCTTGGTGCCCAGCCAGCATCTTGGCACAGTGTTACACCATCTGGGTTATCTGGATACTTCCCACTAACACCAACCTACCAGAACTCCAGAGATGGGAACTTGCCCTTCAATATATCCTCTCTTCCCGTTACCCACCAGGTCTCAACCTCCACTAATTCAAGTTGCCGCTGCTCATACCTCACCTGTCATTCAACAACATCTTTGCCTCTGTACTTCCACCTCGACTGACATCTCTGCCTAAACTCTTTGCCTTTACATGTGTCTGCTTGTGTCTGTATATGTGCGGATGGATATGTGCGTGTGTACAAGTGTATACCTGTCTTTTTTTCCCCCTAAGGTAAGTCTTTCCGCTCCCGGAATTGGAATGACTCCTTACCCTCTCCCTTAAAACCCACATCCTTTCATCTTTCCCTCTTTCCTGATGCAGCAACCGTGGATTGCGAAAGCTTGAATTTTGTGTGTGTGTGTGTGTGTGTGTGTGTGTGTGTGTGTGTGTGTGTATCAACATACCAACACTTGTTTGGTAAGTTACATCATCTTTGTTTTTAGTTATAAATAAAATACAGTAGAGCATCAATTATCTGAACGTCGGTCAACCGAACGACCGCTTAACCGAACTGTGTACTCTCTCACACCTGTTACTCTCCCACCCTACCTTCCATCATCCCCCTCACTCTCAAACCAAGTTTCCCACAGTAGTCGCCGCACTGGGCCACCGCTGGCGGAACATTGCTCCTAATGGGGCCTTCACAAGGCGCTGCTGACCGGCAAGCCGCCAGACACTGCGTTTCAACAATCAGCACACTTCTGTCGGCTCGGCACTGGCAGTAGAAGTAGCGGCAGTATCAAAGCTGTTCACAGCAACAGCTGCGCCAGCTTAGAGTTGAGGCGTGCCACTCCGCGCAGTTTGAAGGATTGCGCGCCCCCCAAGAAGAGCTTCTCACGGTGCAAACAGTCACCTTCTGTTCTCTGTTACGACCACTTGTGTGCTGCTGCCTGAAGAAGTGAACTTGACGATACAAAATGCTTAAACGTAAACGTGTCGTCCTCTCTGAGGGACAAGTACGAGATTATTACTATATATTCCTAATGAAGTTGCCTTTGTATGTTACTTTGTAATACTAAAAGAGATGCTTGTTTTTATGAATAAATTTACTGTACAGTACTTCTTTTTGGCAAATAAACATGTACAGATCGATTATCCAAACAAACTAGTTTTCCGAACACCCATGTCCCCCAATTACTTCGGATAATCGACACTCTACTGTAATTTTATATACCAACTTATAGCTAAATGCTCCAAGTATGTTCACAAAAAATTTCATTCTCCTCCTTAAAAAACAAAAAAATTAGAGCCAACTGTGCAAAACTTTTTGAGCGCTGTTTGTAGAATAGAAAATCAATTAAAACCAGTCAACATGTAATCTCCCCACAGAAAATTACCCTCTACCACGCAATAATGAATAATGGTCAATCAAATCATCCACATTTATTCACTTTTGAAAAGTATCTGATCGGATTTTCTAGTAATATATGCGCCAACAGCTCGTCGACGCCAAGGTATTTTTCTAGTACGTTTATTCTTTGGAATAACAGAGAGACATATATGTGTTCTCCATGGTTATTATAGACGGGTAACGAGGTCAGCTTCGGAAGTATCTGTTGGAAGATTGTCGGGTTGCTAAAAGAGACATATTTGCTCTTCTTCTCGCTAAAGCGAGCTATTAACGTTTGTGCCACTAGCGGGTTATTTGAAGACAGAGAAAAATTGTAAACGCAAATTAAGTAAGACTGGGAATCAAAAGAAAACGGAACATGTAATGGAGATGGATTGAATATACAATTTTCCTCAGAAATAAGGTTTGTGACCCTTTTATTTTAGAGTGAATGACGAATGAGTTCTCTGTCTGAATCATTGATGATTGTCTTGGCCCTGTAATTAGTGGGGAAGTTTCAGTTGTGACGAAGAGAGCCTGGAATCACAGAGATTTTAAAAAATCGTCCAAAAAGGCTTCGGACACATCTGAAATTCTAAATCTGTCGTAAAATGAACGAATTGTTCAAACGATCGATTTTCCCAACTGAATGCAGCGCTTAACAATAATAATAGATATAAAGATCTTTTACAGCAAGCCAGCCGCTGAATATTAAGACGAAGGGCTCCACCAGAGATTCTATTGGGCTGAGTTCACGTAATTAAATATTATATTTAAAACTGTATATAGATAAAGGACAGAGAGAGAGAGAGAGAGAGAGAGAGAGAGAGAGAGAGAGAGAGAGAGAGAGAGAGAGAGAGAAATTAGAGAAATTACGCAGAATCCTCCATTAGTATAATTGTTTACCTGTCTTATCACGGATCAGCCTAAAGATAAAACAGGAGGCCCTTACTTTACTGTACAGGTTTATGTGTGAGAGACATTACACCAAGTTAGCGGCAAGCTGCATTCACATACTGTCATCATCTACAGTATAATCCATTATAAACAGTTTAAAGGCATGTGGGCCAGATGTAAGACGTGCAATATGAGAGAGAACTTGCTAACCTACTAGTAGCACTCTATTGTAGGTCACTGAAACAATGAATCGTACTAAGCAATGAAGAAAAAGTGGATATACACTCCTGGAAATGGAAAAAAGAACACATTGACACCGGTGTGTCAGACCCACCATACTTGCTCCGGACACTGCGAGAGGGCTGTACAAGCAATGATCACACGCACGGCACAGCGGACACACCAGGAACCGCGGTGTTGGCCGTCGAATGGCGCTAGCTGCGCAGCATTTGTGCACCGCCGCCGTCACTGTCAGCCAGTTTGCCGTGGCATATGGAGCTCCATCGCAGTCTTTTAACACTGGTAGCATGCCGCGACAGTGTGGACGTGAACCGTATGTGCAGTTGACGGACTTTGAGCGTGGGCGTATAGTGGGCATGCGGGAGGCCGGGTGGACGTACCGCCGAATTGCTCAACACGTGGGGCGTGAGGTCTCCACAGTACATCGATGTTGTCGCCAGTGGTCGGCGGAAGGTGCACGTGTCCGTCGACCTGGGACCGGACCGCAGCGACGCACGGATGCACGCCAAGACCGTAGGATCCTACGCAGTGCCGTAGGGGACCGCACCGCCACTTCCCAGCAAATTAGGGACACTGTTGCTCCTGGGGTATCGGCGAGGACCATTCGCAACCGTCTCCATGAAGCTGGGCTATGGTCCCGCACACCGTTAGGCCGTCTTCCGCTCACGCCCCAACATCGTGCAGCCCGCCTCCAGTGGTGTCGCGACAGGCGTGAATGGAGGGACGAATGGAGACGTGTCGTCTTCAGCGATGAGAGTCGCTTCTGCCTTGGTGCCAATGATGGTCGTATGCGTGTTTGGCGCCGTGCAGGTGAGCGCCACAATCAGGACTGCATACGACCGAGGCACACATGGCCAACACCCGGCATCGTGGTGTGGGGAGCGATCTCCTACACTGGCCGTACACCACTGGTGATCGTCGAGGGGACACTGAATAGTGCACGGTACATCCAAACCGTCATCGAACCCATCGTTCTACCATTCCTAGACCGGCAAGGGAACTTGCTGTTCCAACAGGACAATGCACGTCCACATGTATCCCGTGCCACCCAACGTGCTCTAGAAGGTGTAAGTCAACTACCCTGGCCAGCAAGATCTCCGGATCTGTCCCCCATTGAGCATGTTTGGGACTGGATGAAGCGTCGTCTCACGCGGTCTGCACGTCCAGCACAAACGCTGGTCCAACTGAGGCGCCAGGTGGAAATGGCATGGCAAGCCGTTCCACAGGACTACATCCAGCATCTCTACGATCGTCTCCATGGGAGAATAGCAGCCTGCATTGCTGCGAAAGGTGGATATACACTGTACTAGTGCCGACATTGTGCATGCTCTGTTGCCTGTGTCTATGTGCCTGTGGTTCTGTCAGTGTGATCATGTGATGTATCTGACCCCAGGAATGTGTCAATAAAGTTTCCCCTTCCTGGGACAATGAATTCACGGTGTTCTTATTTCAATTTCCAGGAGTGTATGATCCAGTGGATAATATAAAAAATGCTGAAAGTCTGTTTGTACACAAGTGTGTTGTCTACAAAGAGGTTACACTGCAAGAAGACTAAAGCGAAATTCAGAATGACCAGCAGAGGACTGTCAGCCGATGAGGGCTGCTATTTGACCCAGAAAATAAAAAAAAGCATTACGCAGATGTCTAGAACAATGTAAAATTGAATGAGCACATACAAGGTTTGATCAAAAACTAACGGGATTTTCTTTAATTTTGCAGGCATTATACATCTAATTAAAAAAAATCTTGTTGATACACTTTTTACTGGTGTATGTTTGCATTTTCACCTATTTTGAATATTTAGTTTATTGTTGGCAATCAAAAAGATTACACACGTTTTTGAGTGCTTCGCAAGTTTCTACTTTGGAAAAAGATGGAGCAAAGTATTTGCATTAAATTTTGCATGAAACTTGGAGTATGGTGCAGCACCACATTTGAAATGCTGACTATGGCTTTCGTTTCAAAGAGGGGTGAGGAGACATTTAAGGCAAGGACCACACTCAATGCCATAGCACATCAATTACTAATGGAAATGTGCAAGCAGTAAAGAAAACTGTTCTGGAAAAATAACCAAATCACCATCAGAGAGGCTGATGGTGATGTTGGCATATCATTTGGCTCATTCTGAGCAACTTTTCATACATTTTGGGCCTCAAACACATAGCAGCAAAATTTGTTCTGAAATTATTACATTCTGACTAAAAACGATGTCACGTAGATATCACTCAGGAATTGTTGAATGAAGTCGGCAATAATCTGGAACTTCTAAAGAAGGTTATAACAGCTGACAAAACATGGGTATAAGATATGATGTCAAAACCACGGCCCACTAATCCTGACGGAAACTACCTGAAGAGCCGAGACCGAAAAAAATTTCAACAAGTTCGATCACATTAGAAGGTTCTTCTCACTGTTTTCTTCAATTACGATGGGGTAGTACATCACAGGTTCACGCCTTATGGTCGTAAGGTCAATAAGGAACACTTCTGGACGTTACGAGCTGTTTGCGTGAAGCATTCTGAAGAAAACGATCTGAACTGTGGCAAAACCACTCGTGGAAATTATATCACGATAACACTCCTGCTCACACCTCAATGCTTGTTCATGATTTTTCGGCAAAACACAAACCAGTTACATTGACTCAGCCAGTATATTCATCAAATGAGGTCCCCTCCGAGACTTCTTTCCATTCCGCAGGCTGAAGAGAACCGTGAAAGGACATCATTTTGCCACCACACTTAGCTAAAACCATTTCCTGCCTTTCATTCAATTATCAGATACTTCATCCACAAAGTAGGTCCGAAGTTATCTTTAGCAAACTGTAATAGAAGAAACATCAACTTCTTGTTATAATGTTCTTGATATCAACATTACGCTTTTCCTTTTCTAATCTCTCTCTATTTTTGTTCATAGTACATATAAAATAGTTACACAAAATTATCTATTTATTATTCAAGCAGTATTTCATAAAACTTAATTAGTGACAGTTTTTACAGTTACACAACAATCAGTTCGCTGGAAATATTGTGTTTAACAAAAAAATTCAGTTTTAATGTACACTCAAGTCTTGGGAACATGAAATTTTGTTAGTTTCTAGAATGGTATAGTTTATGTGTAAGCAATCACTCCCTTTTCTCTTAATAAATGTTTTAATATCACGATAACTTTATATTTAAAAAGTCATTCAGATGAAAATTTTCATGTTCTAGAAGGCTCCAAATATAAATTGTATATTTCCAAAATTCAGTAAAATAGTTTTGTAATCCCCATTTTCCTACTTCCAAAAATACATACTTTCATTAAAATAATTATTTAGTCTATCAATTATTCCGATTTTAAAAAAAGCATATGGCATCGCTGGCCACGAGCCCCCATCCGGGGAAGTTCAACCCCCAAGTGCAAGTCTTATTTCAGTCGATGCCACATTGGGTGACTTGCGCGCGAGTGATGAGAATGAAATGATGATGACGACAACACAATGCCAAGTCCCTGAGCAGAGATAATCTCCAACCCGGTTGGGAATCAAACCTGGGCCTGCTTGCATGGAAGGTGGGCACGTTACCATCCACCTAAGCAGACGGTCATTCCAAGTAAAAAGCTTGAGCTTTTGGAAAGTTACTAGCAAACTTTGGGAATTCTCTTTCATAGTGAAATGCTCTCTCATAATGTAGTACTGATAATTTTTCCATTTTCTAATTATACAGCAATTAAGTACACAAGCTTGCTTTTTTTTTTTTTTTTTTGTGTGTGGTTTTAGGGCGCAAAACTTCTATGGTCATTAGCGCCCAGCCCGTGACATAGAAAACAGGAAAAAAACGAAATTTAAAATCAGCAGCAATGGGAACAAAATCATAAAATTTGAGTAACTAAAGGCAGAAGGAATGCTTAAAAATCCACTATAGAAAGGGGTTGGTTGTCCCCCAAAAAAAAGCTTCAAATGACTGACGTCATTTCACTGTCACTAATAAACTGTAGAACGCGGTCAGCTGAGCGCGTGTCATCTGCTAAAATCGACGATAGATCAGGCGATAGCTGTAGACGGGAGCGTAACGGATTAAAATAGGGGCATTCAATTAAAAGGTGTCTGACCGTCCACAGCTGAGAGCAGTGGGGACAGAGTGGGGGAGGATCACCGCTTAAAAGATGTCGATGACTAAAAAGACAGTGCCCTATCCGGAGTCGAGCTAAAATTACCTCCTCCCGACGTCGCGTTCGGGAGGAAGAGGTCCAAGCGCAAGGAAGGGCTTTCACTTCCCGCAATTTATTGTGGGGAAGTGTTGACCAATGCGCATGCCATAAATGAGCAGCTTGGCGGCATAAAACGCTCCGTTGATCGGTAAACGGAAGAGACTGAATAGCTGGCCGAGGAAGAGAGACTGCAGCCTTGGCCGCTATATCGGCCGCCTCATTTCCACAGATACCAGCGTGTCCCGGGAGCCAGAGGAACGCCACTGAGACGCCCCCCAGGTGGAGCAAGCGCAGACAGTCCTGAATCCGGTGGACCAGAGGGTGCACAGGGTAAAGAGCTTGGAGACTTAGGAGAGAGCTGAGAGAATCTGAGCAGATTACGTACTGTATCCGCTGATGGCGGCGGATGTAGTGGACAGCCTGGAGAACAGCGTAAAGCTCCGCAGTATAAACCGAACACTGGTCGGGAAGCCGAAAGTTATTTGGGGTGTCGCCAACAATATAGGCACTCCCTACACCTAACGATGTTTTCGAGCCATCGGTGTAAATAAATGTGGCATCCGTCATTTGTGCACATAGAGCAGCAAATGCCCGACGGTAAACAAGTGTAGGGGTACCATCCTTGGGAAATTGACATAGGTCTCTGAGCAAGTTGATCCGGGGACGGAGCCAAGGCGGTGCTGTACCCCAAGTTGTCAAGAAGGTTTTAGGAAAGCGGAAGGAAAGAGAATGGAGCAGTTGACGGAAGCGGACTCCCGGGGGTAGTAGGGAGGAGGAGCGGCCTGCATACCCGACATCAAAGGAGGCGTCGAAAAAAAGGTCATGCGCTGGATTAGCAGGCATGGAAGACAGATGGCTAGCATAACGACTCAGAAGGACTGCCCGCCGATTGGACAGCGGAGGTTCAGCAGTCTCAGCATAAAGGCTTTCTACAGGGCTGGTGTAAAAAGCTCCACATACTAAACGTAATCCACGGTGGTGGATAGAGTCGAGACGCCGAAGAATAGACGGCCGAGCAGAGGAGTAGACTATGCTTCCATAATCCAATTTCGAGCGCACTAAGGCGCGATAGAGGCGGAGAAGGACCACTCGGTCCGCTCCCCAAGAGGTACCATCCAGGACACGGAGGGCGTTAAGCGAACGCAGACAGCGAGCCGAAAGATAGGAAACGTGGGAGGACCAGCACAGTTTTCTGTCAAACATAAGACCCAAGAATTTAGCGACGTCGGAAAATGGAAGGTTGACAGGACCTAGATGTAAGGAGGGCGGAATAAACTCCTTACGTCGCCAAAAATTTACACAAACGGTCTTACTGGGTGAGAAACGGAAGCCGGTTTCGATGCTCCACGAGTGGAGGCGATCGAGACATCCTTGAAGACGTCTTTCAAGAAGGCCGGTCCGTTGAGAGCTGTAGTAGATCGCAAAATCGTCCACAAAGAGGGAGCCCGAGACATCAGGAAGGAGACAATCCATAATTGGATTAATGGCGATGGCAAACAGTACAACACTCAGCACGGAGCCCTGGGGTACCCCGTTTTCTTGGGAGAAAGTACGGGAGAGAGTAGTGTTCACCCGCACCCTAAATGTGCGCTCTGCCATAAATTCGCGAAGAAAAAGGGGCAGCCGGCCTCGAAAGCCCCAAGAGAACAGTGTGCGGAGAATGCCTGTCCTCCAACAGGTATCGTATGCTCTCTCCAGATCAAAAAATATTGCTACCGTTTGGCGTTTCCGGAGAAAATTGTTCATGATATAAGTGGAGAGAGCAACAAGATGGTCAACGGCAGAACGATGCTTTCGGAATCCGCATTGGGCTGGTGTTAAAAGACTGCGGGACTCCAGCCACCAAGCTAAACGGTAATTCACCATACGCTCCAAAACCTTACAGACACTACTCGTGAGAGAAATGGGGCGATAGCTAGAGGGGAGATGTTTGTCCTTTCCAGGTTTCGGAACGGGAACGACAATAGCTTCCCGCCATCGCCTGGGAAAGGTACTGTCGGTCCAAATTCGATTATAAAGGCGAAGGAGGTAACGCAGGCTATGGGTTGATAAATGCAGCAACATTTGGACATGGATACCATCCGGTCCTGGGGCGGAGGAGCGAGAAGAAGAGAGTGCATGTTGGAGTTCGCGCATGGAGAAAACAGTATTGTAGCTTTCGCGATTGTGAGAGGAGAAAGCAAGATGTCGCACTTCCGCTGCACGTTTCTTCGGGAGAAACGCTGGCGGGTAATTTGAAGAGCTCGAAATCTCAGCAAAGTGCTGACCCAATGAGTTAGAAATTGCGACGGGGTCCACTAAGGTATCATGCGCGACAGTGAGCCCAGAGACCGGGGAGAAACTAGGCGCGCCTGAGAACCGTCGAAGCCGACTCCAAACTTCCGAGGAGGGAGTGAAGGTGTTAAATGAGCTAATAAAGTATTTCCAGCTTGCCTTCTTGCTATCGCGGATGACGCGACGGCATCGCGCACGGAGCTGCTTATATCGGATACAGTTGGCCAAAGTTGGATGGTGACGGAAAATGCGAAGAGCACGTCGCCGCTCACGTATTGCGTCACGGCATGCCTCGTTCCACCAAGGAACTGGAGGGCGCCGGGGCAATTCGGAGGTGCGTGGTATTGAACGTTCCGCAGCTGTGAGAATAACGTCGGTAAAATGTGTGACCTCATCGTCGACGCTGGGAAAGCGACGGTCATCGAATGTCGCTAGAGACGAAAAAAGTGTCCAATCGGCTTGGGCAAACTTCCAGCGACGCGAGCGCATATATGGCAGTTGAGGCTGCAGTCGAAGAACACATGGAAAGTGATCACTCGAGTGTGTATCATCAAGGGCGAACCATTCGAAGCGCCGAGCTAGCGGAACAGTACCGACCGCAAGGTCCAAATGAGATAAATTTGCCGTGGAGGCAGACAAAAATGTGGGGACCCCAGTGTTGAGGCAGACTAGATCCGCTTGGTGGAAGACGTCTAGCAATAGTGAGCCACGTGGACAAGGATGTGGAGATCCCCAAAGTGGGTGGTGGGCATTGAAGTCCCCAACCAGCAAATAGGGGGGTGGAAGCTGATCAAGAAGATGAAGGAGATCAGCTCGTGCCATTGGTGTAGACGATGGAATGTATACCGTACAAAGAGAGAACGTGTATCCAGAAAGGGAAAGACGGACGGCGACAGCTTGGAAGGAAGTGTTTAAGGGGATTGGGTGATAATGGGGAGTATCATGGAGCAGAATCATGAGTCCTCCATGGGCTGGAGTGCCTTCAACAGAGGGGAGGTCATATCGGACGGACTGAAAATGAGGGAGAACAAAGCGGTCATGGGGACGCAGCTTTGTTTCCTGAAGACAGAAGATGACCGGCGAGTAGGATCGTAAAAGGATCGACAATTCCTCTCGATTGGCGCGAATGCCGCGGATATTCCAGTGGATAATGGACATAGGGTGAACAGAAAATGGAGGAACGTGACCAAGGGTGCTGTCAACTCAACGACTGCTCAGAGCTTGCGACCGACAGCATGGAATGGCATTCAGTCGAAGGCAGAAGATCCTGATCCATAGGTTGGTCAGGAGCAGCTCCTGCCACCAACGATCGGCCAGTTGACCGGCCACCAGCAGTGCGCCTCGGCGACACAGAAGATGGCCGAGGGCGATTTCCGCCAGGTGGTGCTGTAGATGGGACACGCCTTGGCGGAGAAGGAGAGGAACTGTGTTTCTTCGTAGCCTTCTTAGAAGTATGATGTTTAGATGAAGGAGGAACCGATGGTTGTGAAGTTGCGGTACGTAAAAACTCTTCACGAGAATGCTCTTTTTTCGAAGACTTGGCGTCTGACTTTTGGGCTCGAGATTTAACAGAACCCGATGAAGGGTGAGCCATAGAGTGGGCAGGCGAAAGGGGTGAGGTTGAACGGGCGATCTTTGCGCTGGCCGATCTGACGACCGTGGTACTAAAGGTGAAGTCGCAAGTCTGCGTGGCCGCCTCCTTTGTTGGTCGAGGAGAAGCAAGGACAGCGCTGTATTTACCTTTCTGAGGCACGGTGGGCTGTCGACTGGCGAGTAACTTTCGAGCAGCAAAGGTCGACACCTTTTCCTTCACTCTTATTTCCTGGATCAGCTTTTCGTCCTTAAAAACAGGGCAATCTCGAGAGGAAGCAGCGTGGTCACCCATACAGTTGATGCAGCGAGGGGATGGAGGTGGACAAGCACCCTCATGGGCATCCCTGCCACACGTAACACATTTGGCCGGATTGGAACAGGACTGGCTGGTGTGATTAAACCGCTGACATCGATAGCAACGCGTAGGGTTTGGGACATAAGGGCGAACGGAAATTATCTCATACCCTGCTTTGATTTTTGATGGGAGTTGAACTTTGTCAAAAGTCAAGAAGACAGTGCGGGTTGGAATGATGTTCGAATCAACCCTTTTCATAACCCGATGAACAGCTGTGACGCCCTGGTCAGACAGGTAATGCTGAATTTCTTCGTCAGACAATCCATCGAGGGAGCGCGTATAAACGACTCCACGCGAGGAATTTAAGGTACGGTGCGGTTCCACCCGGACAGGGAAGGTGTGGAGCAGAGAAGTACGCAGCAATTTTTGAGCCTGGAGGGCACTGTGTGTTTCTAACAACAGGGTGCCGTTCCGTAATCTGGAACAAGACTTTACAGGACCCGCAATTGCGTCGACACCTTTCTGTATAATGAAAGGGTTGACCGTGGAAAAGTCGTGACCTTCGTCAGACCGAGAAACAACAAGGAACTGTGGCAACGATGGAAGAACAGTCTGTGGCTGAGACTCAGTGAACTTACGTTTGTGAGCAGACATAGTGGAAGGTGAGGAAACCATTGCGGAAGAATCCCCCATGATTACCGGCGTCTCCGATGGCGCGCTCCTCCCTTGTGGGGGCCCTCGCCGAGGGCACACCCGCCTTAGGTGATTGTTCACACCTCAGGTCACACCTCCCGACAAACGGACGGAGGGACCAATCGGCACTTTCGGAAGGTATCAGCTCGGGTAATCACCCCTCCCTGGGCCTGGCCATTACCAGGGGGTACATACGTGTCCTACCTGTCTACCCGGGGCGGGGAATTACGCGTTACCCCGTCACCGGCTACGCATGGAAGTGCGTGGGTCGGCCTTCAGACACGCACAGGGAGGAAAGAAGAGAAAGGGAAAGGAAAGAAGAGGGTGTCTCAAACGCCGTAGCGGAGAAAAGGGCAAGGAGAAGAGGGAAGGAAAAGAGAAGGACAGAGGAAGGACGAGGACTGGCAAGTGTAAGAGCAAGGAATTTGGAACAGTTTCGAGCGTCCGTCTCCGGACGTAGGCACAAACCATACTCCCAGAGGGGGAGAAAGGAAGGAAAGAGACAGAGGTGACGGGGGGGGGGGGGGGGGGGGCGAAGATGGGGGACGGGGAGGGATGCGGAAAGGGAAGGGAAGGTATGCAGCCCGGAAAAGGAAGGAGGGCCACATTAGCTCGGGGTCCCGTGCTCGCTACGCACGTGTCCACAAAAGAGTTGTGGACCCCCTGGGGGGGCTACAAGCTTGCTTAGCCGACTAGTCCATCTTTGGCTCTTTCTATTTTCCTGTTTTTTATATTAATATAAAAAAAATCTGGAAGAGTCTGGTATTTTATTATTTTTTGATAGGTGTATTTCGTGTGTCTTTAAAGAGGTATTGCACAAAAGCCTTTTGTCTATAAAGAGGTATTGCACAAAAGCCTTAAATGGTCTAGCCTTAAACGGTCAGAGCTATGTAAGACAAATTTTAACTAGGTGTGTGATTCATTTAGTTAAAATGTACATTCACTATATGTTAGGTGTCAGCCGGGGGGAACCCACTACTTGGCACTTCGGTGTAAAGAAGTGAACTCTTTGTTATTTTGTTATTTGGTGCTGCTTACAGGTCTCAATTGAATATTGAAGCTCCTTGATATTACAAAACTAATCAAAAAGAGGAAACATTGGGTTTTAATAAATATGAAGAGATTGAATACCCAGTTGCTGCAATGTTCTGCTGTTTATTTAACGAATGTTTGTTATGTCCATTAATAGTCAGAGAACAACAGGAGGAGGACACAGAGACTTCACGGGCATAATTACAGGTAATGCAACCAAATTGTGAACAAGGATTATAAATCATCCGTCACGGTGACAGTAATCTGCATCTTCGTCTTTTGGGAAATCATCCTCTGTCAGCCAGGCAGTGTTGGAGATCTTGAGATTCGGCATTTTACATTGCAGCTCAGTGAAATCATTTTCACTCTCATATGTCACACGTAGTTCCCTGTGGATGGAGAAAAAAGGATGTCACACTGACACTTGTATTTCTGCAATTCATCATGCACTGTTTCTTATAATCCGATTTCTTATAATGCCACACACCAGATACACTGAAATCCTCACTGCTGTGATGTAAATGGGATACCGAGGAAATTTATCGGTTTATTTGGAATCGAGGGAAGTAAATTCTCATCAACAATAAACTTTACATTGAACAGGTCTGAACTTCAGAAGCATACACAGCCGATAGAGTTCTGCATAAATGCTTAGTTTGACATACCAAATAAGAACATCAGCTGATCAGTGTAACTGGAAGATGTAATACCTCACAACTCCCTTTGTTGTGACAATACAATCCCTTTAACTCTGTGGTTGTGATGTAGCAATTGTTTCCTTATATTTTGGTTCATGCTTCTTTTGATACTGATTAGGCACACACTTGAACAAGCATATCACTGCTGCCAAGCCATTTTAGTTTGTCACTAACAGAAGGAGGTATATGAAAAGGGTTACTTAATCCTCTTGTTCTGTTAGCAGTCACATACATCACATTAGAGGCTGCTTTTTGTGTGCACCAGTAAAACATCACAATAAATGACGTCAGTGGTGGCTCCTAAATAAACATTCACACTTGTCTCGCAAATGGGTTGTTTACATTTAATGGAATGTTTTGCTCCTATGATCGTATACTTTCTGACTTATCATTTTTCAGCATTAATTATGTTGCACATGCTCGTGCGTGTGCACAACATAATTAATGCTGAAAAATGATAAGTCAGAAAGTATACAATCATAGGAGCAAAACATTCCATTAAATGGAATGCGTGTGCACAACATAATTAATGCTGAAAAATGTGTGTGTGTGTGTGTGTGTGTGTGTGTGTGTGTGTGTGTGTGTGTATACAAGGTTTGGGAGGATAATTACGGTCTGTGAAGGCTGCAGTGAGACTGTTGATATATACCGAGCAGCTTGTCACTGCAGATGCGACGACCACGGGTGGCTAGGCTGTACAGATGGGACTTTTTGGTACGGAATGGGTGGCAGTTGTCGAAGTGGAGGTATTGTTGGTGTTAATAATCAGCATTGGGGTCTGAAGACTTCCGGCATAAGGAATCACCCCATTCTGCCAACGGCCTTGTCAAAGAGGGCAGAGGAGCGGACAGAGGTTCAGGGCACTCTTGTCCTTGGGGTGGGAAATTGCCCTTGAAGGCAGAAGAGTCAACAAAGATCAACGGCATGAGGATGCAGAAGGCAATGGAAACCACTGCATTAAAGACACGTAATGTGTATCCACAGGACCTGTGGCCTGTAACTGAAGTGCCATGACGTTCTCTCCATAGGCAAAAGATTCCAGAATAGTCCCCCATTTGGATCTCTGGGAGGAGACTGCCAAGGGGGAGGTTACCACAAGAAAAATATTGAACAATCAATGTAAGGATAATGTTCTACGAGTTGGGGTGTGGAATGTCAGAAGCTTGAATGTGGTAGGGAAACTAGAAAACTGAAACGGAAATGTAGAGGCTCAATCTAGATATAGTAGGGGTTAGTGAAGTGAAGTGGAAAGAAGACAAGGAGTTCTGGTCAGATGAGTACAGGGTAATATCAACAGCAGCAAACAGGAGTAGGATTCGTTATGAATAGGAAGAAAGTGTTACTGTGAACAGTTCAGTGATAGGGTTATTCTTATCAGAGTCGACAGGAAACCAATACTGCAAACGATAGTTCAGGTACACATGCCGATGTCACAAGCTGAAGCTGAAGAGATAGAGAAAGTGTATGTGGCTATTTAATTGGTAATACAGTACGTAAAGGGAGATAAAAATCTAATTGTCATGGGGGACTGGAATGCATTTTTAGGGGAAGGAGTAGAAGAAAAGGTTACAGAAATGTATGGGCTTTGGACAAGGAATGAGACAGGATAAAGATTAATTGAGTTCTGTAATAAACTTCACCTAGTAATAGTGAATACTCTGTTCAAGAATCAAAAGAGGAGGAGGTATACTTGGCAAAGGCTGGATGATATGGGAAGTTTTCCGTTAGATTACATCATGGTCAGACAGAGATTCCGAAATCGGATACTGGATTGTAAGGCGTACCCAGGAGCAGATATAGACTCAGATCACAACATAATAGTGATGGAGAGTAGGCTGAAGTTTAAAACATTAGTCAGGAAGAATCAATAAGCAAAGAAGTGGGATACAGAAGTACTAAGGAATGACGAGATATGCTTGAAGTTCTCTAAGGCTATACAGCAATAAGGAATGGCTCAGTAAGCAGTACAGTTGAAGGGGAATGGACATCTCTGAAAATGGTGATAACAGAAGTTGGGAAGTAAAACATAGGTACAAAGAAGGTAACTGCAAAGAAACCATGGGACACAGAAGAAATACTTTAATTGTTCAATGAAAGAAGGAAGTACAAAAATGTTTCGGGAGACTCAGGAACACAAGTTGCTGAGGATTGAGATAAATAGGATATGCAGGGAAGCTAAGACAAAATAGCTCCATAAAAATGTGAAGAAATCAAAAAAGAATTGATTTAAAAAATGGCTCAAATAGCTCTAAGCACTATGGGACTTAATATCTGAGGTCATCAGTCCCCTAGACTTAGAACTACTTAAACCTAGCTAACCTAAGGACACCAGACACATACATGCCTGAGGCAGGATTCGAACCTGCGATCGTAGCAGCAGCACAGTTCCAGACTGTAGCACCTAGAACTGCTCGGCCACAGTGGCCAGCATGTGATCTACAAGCTAAGCTGCAACCATTGTGGTGGAAATTCGTGGTAAAGTCTTATGGGACCACTGAGGTTATCGGTCCCTAACCTTATGCACTACTTAATCTAACTTAAACTTACAACTAAGGACAACACACACAAAACCATGCCCAAGGGAGGACTCGAAGCTCCAACAGAGGAGCCGCGCAGACTGTGACAAGTGCCTTAGACCGCGTAGCTCCCTCGCATGGCCCTGCAACCACTGTGCTGCATTCTATATAGGCATGACAACCAACAAGCTGTCTGCACGAATGGCCACCGACAAACTGTGGCTGAGGTACAAGTGGACCAGCCTGTTGCTGAACACGCTGCCAAACATGACATCCTTCATCCTTCCCACCAACACCAGCTTTTCTGAATTGCGCAGGTGGGAACTTTCCCTGCAATACATCCTACATTCCTGTAATGTTCCTGGCCTCAACCGTCATTACTCATTGTCCTCACCCATCCAGCCCCTTCCCTGTTCCCTTTCCAACACTACACAGCCGTCATTCCACCATCACACCCAGTCTGCTTACTTCTCTCCTTTCCCTCTACTTCTTTCACCCCCTCCCCCTCCCACTCCCCCTCCACTTCTCCCCTCCCCTGCCCACCATCTAACCTGCAGTACTTCACTGTCCGCCACCTCTACCATACCATCCCTCCCCTCCCCACCCCAGCTTCCTCCTCATCTCCACACAATCACCATTCCCATCACGCACTGGTGCTGCTCGCAGTGCGGTTTCAGTTGCCCGAGACTGCATTAGGGCATGTGTGGTCTGTTTGTGCATGCATGTGCGTATATTGTAGATGAAGGCCTTACTGACTGAAAACATTATTTGTGAGAGTCTTTCTGATGGGCCTATCTGCGACTCAGCATCTCTGCTAAATGGTGATTAACAAATGTCCTGTTCGTAATATTGTTACATTCCATCCTGGATTTTCCATTGCTATTAGCGTTTCCTGGGAGACCAGTATTAGATTCTGATGCACCACTGCAGCTTTACTGTATCCCTTGGACCTTGACATTGACGATTAAACACAGAAATTGCGTCGGGATTTAATACAAAAGGCAGCGTTCAGTCTGGAGCACAGTCCCCCTTATAAAATTCCTCCATGGTCCCCTATTCAGTGCTAAATTGGTGCCTCTTCTGATGTTAACCCTATTACTTCAAAATCATTCTTAACCGAATCCAGGTACCTTCTGCTTGGTCTACCCCGACTACTCCTACCCTCTACTGCTGAACCCATGAGTCTCTTGGGTAACCTTGCTTCTCCCATGTGTGTAATGTGACCCCATCATCTAAGCCTGTTCGCCCTGACTGCTACATCTATAGAGTTCATTCTCAGTTTTTCTTTGATTTTCTCATTGTGGACACCCTCCTGCCATTGTTCCCATCTACTAGTACCTGCAATCATCCTAGCTACTTTCATATCCATAACCTCAACCTTATTGATAAGGTAACCTGAATCCACCCAGCTTTCGCTCCCATACAACAAAGTTGGTTGAAAGATTGAACGGTGCACAGATAACTTAGTCTTGGTACTGACTGCCTTCTTGCAGAAGAGAAGAGATCGTAGCTGAGCGCTCACTGCATTAGCTTTGCTACACCTCGCTTCCAGTTCTTTCACTATGTTGCCATCCTGTGAGAATATGCATCCTAAGAACTTGAAAGCCATCCACCTGTTCTAATTTTGATCCTCCTATTTGGCACTCAATCCATTTATATCCCTTTCCCACTGACATTACTTTCGTTAATCATCATACCATAATCCTTACATTTCTGATCTAGCTCTGAAATATTACTTTGCAAACTTTCAATCGAATCTGCCATCACAACTAAGTCATCCGCATATGCGAGACTGCTTATTTTGTGTTCACATATCTTAATCTCACCCATACATATATTCTACAATAGAAAATATTTTATAGATATTTATGACCAAGTCTTGTAAAATTAACCAATCAAGTCCTTAAAACGTTAACATTTAACACATTGGTAGTCTTCTACAGTGACGAAAAAAAAATTGCAACATCAAAAAATAGTGTTGAGTGATAAAATTTTGGGACTATATTTGTCTAGGTAACATACTTAAGTGATTAACACTGCAAGATCACAGGTTAATGCAAGGGCAATAAGTCATTGCAAATATGAAATGTTGGTGCATCAATACCCAGTGAAACCACTAGACTGTTGAATGCAAACACACATGCACTGTGTTGTACAAGTGCCGCATGTCAATTTGTGTGATGGAGTTCCATGTCTATTGCTCTTGCTCAGTCAGTGCAGTAACAGTTAATGCTGTTTCTGTCTGACACAAACTGTCGTTCGATTATGTCCCGTATCTGCTCGATTGGAGACAGAAATGGTGTTTGAGCACACCAAGGCAATATCTTGGCACACTGTGGAGCATGTCTGATTACAACAGTGGTATGTGGATGAGCATTAACGTGTTGGAAAAAACCCCCTGGAGAGCTGTTCACAAATGGCAGCAAATACAGGGTGTATACATGGACAAGGAAAAAATTCCCGGATTTCCCTGTTGAAAATACACTTTCTCCTGGGTGAAAATACACTTTTTCTGTGTGAAGTGACAGTATAGTTTTCCTCGGAACTGTAAAACTAATCAATTCTTTGAATGTTTATGGTTTTATACACCGGTGTAGAATTTCCAGGCACTTTAGGAAATGAAACTCAGTTGGGAGGGGGGGTTGAAAGTAGTCAGCAGTGTGAAATTAAACACTTTGTTTCAAGAAAGGCGCAAATAAAACCTGAAACTAATAACATATATTAGGCTTCCGTAATTATGCGAACGTATTTTAATTCACTTGATAACTCCCAGTCACAGAAGTCAGTTTTGTTTTCATTTAATGTGACAGCAATAAATGAAGAAACAGCAAAATCACTAAACGTAAACACATGTCACATGGAGACTAGCCACCTCCCCACTACAACTCAGACTGCTCTGAGCATCAGCCCCGGATCTACGATATTAGATAGTGGCGCCCAGCCATACATCTGTAGCCAGAAGCAGGAGAAGGTACTAATCATACGCGACACAACTGTGCATGCTCAAGAGCCCACCTGCAACTGCTCAAACGAATCTGATGTAAACAGCTGTCATCGGAGGCAGTTTGTTGTTAGGAAGCATTGCATAGTCTTCCTAAAGCCTTTGACACCCTTGGCTGTTGTTGGCAGACGCTTGTACGAGTACTGTGTTTTGTTGTTGCATTTCCTTTGTGACTTAATTTTTATTTCTGTATTCTTTTCTCTCGTTTATTGCTCAGGTATTATTCTGCAGAAGCAGGATACAATAATATCCTTTGTGGAGTGTTGGTTCTTACCAGTCAGAATCACAAAAATTTAACTGAAAACTAAAACAATGAAAAAATTCCCAGGTTTCTCCCGCTTTTCTCCTGGATGAAAAAATTCCCAGGTTTTTCTCAGATCTCCCGATTGTCCCGGGTGGTATACACCCCGCAATAGGTCGAATCGGAGGATTGATGTAGAAATTCAGTCGGGGTGTGTGGGATGACCACGAGAGTATTCCTGCTGTCATAGAAAACTGCACTTCACGTCGTAACTCCTGGCGTAGGTCCAGTGTGTCACGCAAGCAGACAGATTGCTTGCAGGCCCTCGACTGGTATCCTTCTAACCGACACACAGCCATCACTGGCATCGAGGAAGAAACAGCTTTCATCAGAAAACAGGATAGACCTCCAGCCTGGCGTCCAATGAGCTCTCGCTTGACACCACTGAAGTTTCAAATGGTGGTGGTTTGGGATCAGTGAAATGTGTGCTACAGGGCGTCTGTGTGTGATGCCAACTGCTGCTCAAATTCTTGCAGCAGATGCAGATGCAGCCAGGGCCATATGCCGAACACAATGGTCTTCCCCCTCTGTAGTTCCACGTGGCCATCCGGAGTCCAGTCTTATTGCGACCGTACATTCTCGTGACCACTGATGCCACCGAGAAGGAACATCCATCTCCTCGTAGCCCTATTACACGATCTTGTTCGAACTCAGTGAGGTGCTGATAATGATGTCTTTGCTGCCTTAAAGGTGATCTTGACTAACATCAACTCACCATGGCCAATCTCAAACGTAACTAACACTCCTGACTGTTACAGCACATATTTAAAGCAAACCTGATTCGTGTCCTAATAGTGGCACTATTCGCAGCACTCTTCTGCAACTGCTGTGAAATTTGAACGGACATACTTTTTAGATGTAGAAACATGCCCATCAACTTTTGTTTGTCATACAACTCCTTCTGGGTGTTGTGATTTATTTTTCCTGGCCTCATATTTGACACTACTTCAGCTATTTGTGTGTCGATGAAGAGCAGATGAAAGAATAAGGACAACTCACACTTCAGTGAGTGAAGAAAATCTCTGATCAGGCCAGGAATAGAATCCTGGACGCCAGGATCTAGAAGCAGTGAACTAATCACAAGGCGACCATATGCAGTTGTTGGGAATGAAGATCACTAATAAATGCAGAAAATATGCAGCTAAATTTCTAGCATTTGTAGACTTAGAGAAAGCTTTTGACAATGTTGACCGAAATACTCTTTCAAATTCTGAAGGTGGCAGGGGTAAAATACAGGGAGCAAAAGGCTATTTACAATTTGTACAGAAACCAGACGGTAGATATAAGAGTCGAGGGATACGAAAGGGAAGCAGTGGTTGGGAAGGGAGTGAGACAGGGTTGTAGCCTCTCCCCGATGTTATTCAATCTGTATATTGAGCAAGCAGTAAAGGAAAGAAACGAAAAATTCGGAGTAGGTATTAAAATCCATGGAGAAGAAATAAAAACTTTGAGGTTCGCCGATGACATTGTAATTCTGTCAGAGACAGCAAAGGACTTGGAAGAGCAGTTGAATGGAATGGATAGCGTCTTGAAAGGAGGATATAAGATGAACATCAACAAAAGCAAAACGGGGATAATGGAATGTTGTCGAATCAAGTCGGGTGATGCTGAGCGAATTAGATTAGGAAATGAGACACTTAAAGTGCTAAAGGAGTTTTGCTATTTGGGGAGCAAAATTACTGATGATGGTCGAAGTAGAGAGGATATAAAATGTAGACCGTCAATGGCAAGGAAAGCGTTTCTGAAGAAGAGAAATTTGTTAACATCGAGTATTGACTTAAGTGTCAGGAAGTCATTTCTGAAAGTATTTGTATGGAGTGTAGCCATGTATGGAAGTGAAACGTGGACGATAAATGGTTTAGACAAGAAGAGAATAGAAGCTTTCGAAATGTGGTGCTACAGAATAATGCTGAAGATTAGGTGGGTAGATCACATAACTAATGAGGAGGTATTGAATAGAATTGGGGAGAAGAGGAGTTTGTGGCGGAACTTGGCTAGAAAGAGGGATGGGTAGGTAGGAGATGTTCTGAGGCTTCAAGGGATCACAAATTTAGCATTGGAGGGCAGCGTGGAGGGTAAAAATCGTAGAGGGAGACCAAGAGATGAATACACTAAGCAGATTCAGAAGAATGTAGGGTCAGTAGGTACTGGGAGATGAAGAGGCTTGCAGAGGATAGAGTAGCACGGAGAGCTGCATCAAACCAGCCTCAGGACTGAAGACCACAACAACAACAACAACAACAACAACAACATGTCGAAATTATTTGGAATGTGTAATTTCCCACTCCACTTCAAAAATATAGAATAAATCCAAAACATAAGCACAGAACTTTCTCAACAAAGAAGAATGATGGATAACGACTATCGACAATCGCCGTCAGCCTGAATCTTCAAGGTAAGTGCATGAAATTCATGTTTCTTTCACTGCTCTAAACTTAAAAGACTTGCTACAGCTGTTTTATTTAATGTGATGATTGCAACTTAGGAATTAAATTTTGATTAAGTTTGGCTCTATGGAGAGCGGGAGTATTATAACCTGGAGTGCAAGACCCCATGGGTAGTAATGCAGATCCTCTTTGGTTAGTGACCACACTAGTAATGGCTAGGTTTGAGCAATGAATATTACAACTCAATGCTCTCATCCACCTATCCTTACAGTAATCCAAAAATGACTGTTTCTAACCAGAATCTTGACTAGTAACAAAATGACTCTGAACATTTCTTTCCATCAACAAACATTTCAACTCCAGCTGTCGTGTCTCAGAGACCCACCAACCTTTCAGATTTCCCTAACTTTTCCATAGAATTCAGTTACCTCATAATTATTAGTTATCCTCGTTTCTGAGATGAGCCGATGCTCTGTTTTCATATACAGTCGTATGCAAGATACGTAAATTCACCGATACAGGAGTGGTACAAGGAACAGACTGAGCAATACTTCTCACCTGAGCTTCAATAGCCTGTTGGGAAATTCACCAAATGGCACAGCTTTGATATTGCCGCTCCTCAATATATCGAGACACTGTAGCTCCTTCAATTCCACAATGAGTCGAAGGCTTGGCTGTAGTTTAGCCAAGTCCTCAGTGCATTGAAGAATTAGTGTGTGCAGAGTTGGTAGCTGTGAAATATAAGCCATGGCAGTGCCACTCAGCCCATTGCACCGGGAAAGCTCCAATCTGAAGAAAGAAAAGTAATCATCATCACACACCATGCTGGGTACTATATACACAGTGGCCTCATTAGACTGCCAACGCTGTCTTTGACGTGTAAATTTACAAGTTCCCACCAAAAATAATTTGCAGTTGAGTATCTCAATAAACGGGGCTGTTGAACATAATAATAATAATAATAATAATAATAATAATGATAATAATACAACACAGAACAAAAATGCTGTTGCAAAGGAGCACGAGGATGTAAAGAGCAACTGATAATAGATGCAGAGGTGACATAGCAAGCTAAAATTAAACAAAAGTCGCTACACTACGCATACATTGATTACCAAAAAGCTTTTGATAGTGTACCCCACTCATGGTTACTACAGATATTGGAAATATACAAAGTAGATCCTATATTGATACAGTTCCTAAACATAGTTATGAAAAACTGGAAAACCACACTTAATATCCAAATAAATTCAAATATCATCACATAACAGCCAATACAGATTAAGTGTGGAATATACCAAGGAGACCCATTAAGTCCTTTCTGGTTCTGCCTTGCTCTGAACCCACTATCCAACATGCTAAATAATACAAATTATGGATACAATATTACTGGAACATACCCACACAAAATCACACATTTGCTATACATGGATGATCTAAAACTACTGGCAGCAACAAATCAACAACTCAACCAATTACTAAAGATAACAGAAGTATTCAGCAATGATATAAATATGGCTTTTGGAACAGACAAATGTAAGAAAAATAGCATAGTCAAGGGAAAACACACTAAACAAGAAGATTACATAATGGGTAACCACAGCGACTGCACAGAAGCAATGGAAAAAACAGATGCCTAAAATATCTAGGATACAGACAAAAAATAGGAATAGATAATACAAATATTAAAGAAGAACTAAAAGAAAAATATAGACAAAGACTAACAAAAATACTGAAAACAGAATTGACAGCAAGAAACAAGACAAAAGCTATAAATACTTATGCTATACCAGTATTGACCTATTCATTTGGAGTAGTGAAATGGAGTAACACAGACCCAGAAGCACTCAATACACTTACACGATCAAAATGCCACAAATATAGAATACATCACATACATTCAGCAACTGAAAGATTCACATTAAGCAGAAAGGAAGGAGGAAGGGGATTTATCAACATCAAAAACCTACATTATGGACAGGTAGACAATTTAAGAAAATTCTTTCTAGAACGAGCAGAAACTAGCAAAATACACAAAGCAATCACCCATATAAATACATCGGCTACACCACTGCAATTTCATAACCACTTCTACAACCCTTTAGATCACATAACATCAACAGATACGAAGAAAGCAAATTGGAAAAAGAAAACACTTCATGGCAAGCACCCTTATCATCTAACACAGCCACACATCAATCAAGACACATCCAACACATGGCTAAGAAAAGGCAATATATACAGTGAGACGTAAGGATTCATGATTGCAATACAGGATCAAACAATATACACCAGATATTACAGCAAGGATATTATTGAAGACCCCAATACCACAACAGATAAATGCAGACTTTGCAAACAACAAATAGAAACAGTAGATCACATAACAAGTGGATGTACAATACCAGCAAATACAGAATACCCCAGAAGACATGACAATGTAGCAAAAATAATACATCAACAGCTTGCCTTACAACATAAACTTATAAAACAACACGTTCCCACATACAAGTATGTACCACAAAATATACTGGAGAATGATGAATACAAATTATACTGGAACAGAACCGTTATAACAGATAAAACAACACCACATAATAAACCTGACATCATATTCACCAATAAAAAGAAGAAATTAACGCAACTAACCGAAATATCCATACCCAATACAACAAATATACAAAAGAAAACAGGAGAAAAAATTGAAAAATACATACAACTGGCTGAGGAAGTCAAGGACATGTGGCATCAGGATAAAGTTGACATTACTACAGAAGTCATACCACACAATATCCACCAGTACATCAACGCAATACAGCTACATCCAAACTTATGTATACAACTACAGAAATCAGTAATTATTGATACATGTTCAATTACCTGAAAGTTCCTAAATGCAATGTAACACATACCGTACAGTACATCACTTCACTACACAATATTATACACCACTTTGCAAAACAACATGGTAAACAAGCATCACATACAAGTTATTTTATTTGCATCTTCTTACTTATTACATACTGGGAAGTCATTTATACAAAGTACATATTCATATCCACATGAAATGCTCATGTGAATTGAGCCTGCATCTAAATCATGTTAATTCAAGAATATTTTGTGTACTTTGTCACTCCTTTTTAATTTCGTTCTGTAAATTTTCTTTATTCTAATATATTTGTAACTAAACATTTTGGTTACTGAAATATTCATAAATGATAAACCAAAATGAACTGCCCTGTGTGAAATCAGTGCTAGAGAGAAGCACTCTATGATTGTGAATGAAATGGTCTTGAAACCTGAAAACTCCTGTTCTTGTAAACAGAACACGACAATGAGACTGTCAACAAAAATAATAAAAAAGAGATAAGTAGGAAAAATATGCATTTATAATTAACACTGGCCGCAAAAATATAATGTAACTTTTCCTCTTATTTTATCTCCCTCAGGGGGAGAATTCACACAGAGAGGCCGGCAGGTCGTGATACCTTGGGGTGGCAATCCCATCACACAAATTTATATGTGCAGAGTTCGTGATGCAGCCCGGGGATTGTAAAACTGCTGGCAAACTCACAAACACCCTCTGATACAAGGCTGCATCAACTGGTAGAAAATGGGAGATCTTATAGGAGAAACAATTTGGCGTTACGCATTACTCACTGAAATGACAAAGGTCATCAGATATAGAATGAAATTTTCACTCTACAGCGGAGTGTGTGCTGATATGAAACTTCCTGGCAGATTAAAACTGTGTGCCGGACCGAGACTTGATCTCGGGACCTTTGCCTTTCGCGGGCAGGTGCTCTACCAACTGAGCTACCCAAGCATGACTCACGACCTGTCCTGACATCTTTAATTCCACCAGTACCGCATCACCCACCTTCCAAACTTCACAGAAGCTCTCCTGCAAACCTTGCAGAACTAGCACTCCTGGAAGAAAGGACATTGCGGAGACATGGCCTAGCCACAGACCGCGGTCGTGAGTCGTGCTTGGGTAGCTCAGTTGGCAGAGCACTTGCCCACGAAAGGCAAAGGTCCCGAGTTCGAGTCTCGGTCCAGCACACAGTTTTAATCTGCCAGGAAGTTTCGTCATTGGATATGTTTTCATAGCACATTGGAACTCTTTGCCAGGCGCAGTGCGTATTGTGTTCAAGCATAATGATTTTTCTGGAGACTAGAAATCTACTCTGTAGGAATCAGCATGGGTTTCGAAAAAGACTGTCATGTGAAACCCAGCTCGCGCTATTCGTCCACGAGACTCAGAGGGCCATAGACACGGGTTCACAGGTAGATGCCGTGTTTCTTGACTTCCGCAAGGTGTTCGATACAGTTCCCCACTGTCATTTAATGAACAAAGTAAGAGCATATGGACTATCAGACCAATTGTGTGATTGGATTGAGGAGTTCCTAGATAACAGGACGCAGCATGTCATTCTCAATGGAGAGAAGTCTTCCGAAGTAAGAGTGATTTCAGGTGTGCCGCAGGGGAGTGTCATAGGACCGTTGCTATTCACAATATACATAAATGACCTGCTGGATGACATCGGAAGTTCACTGAGACTTTTTGCAGATGATGCTGTGGTGTATCGAGAGGTTGTAACAATGGAAAATTGTACTGAAATGCAGGAGGAGCTGCAGCGAATTGACGCGTGGTGCAGGGAATGGCAATTCAATCTCAATGTAGACAAGTGTAATGTGCTGCAAATACACAGAAAGATAGATCCCTTATCATTTAGCTACAATATAGCAGATCAGTAACTGGAAGAAGTTAATTCCATAAATTATCTGGGAGTAGGCATTAGGAGTGATTTAAAATGGAATAATCATATAATGTTGATCGTCGGTAAAGCAGATGCCAGACTGAGATTCATTGGAAGAATCCTAAGGAAATGCAATCCGAAAACAAAGGAAGTAGGTTACAGTACACTTGTTCGCCCACTGCTTGAATAATGCTCACCGATGTGGGATCCGTACCAGATAGGGTTGATAGAAGAGATCCAACGGAGAGCAGCGCGCTTCGTTACAGGATCATTTAGTAATCGCGAAAGCTTTACGGAGATGATAGATAAACTCCAGTGGAAGACTCTGCAGGAGAGACCCTCAGTAGCTCGGTACGGGCTTTTGTTAAAGTTTCGAGAACATACCTTCACCGAAGAGTCAAGCAGTATATTGCTCCCTGCAACGTATATCTCGCGAAGAGACCATGAGGATAAAATCAGAGAGATTAGAGCCGACACAGAAGCATACCGACAATCCTCCTTTTCACGAACAATACTAGACTTGAATAGAAGGGAGAACCGATAGAGGTACTCACGGTACCCTCCGCCACACACCGTCAGGTGGCTTGCGGAGTATGGATGTAGATGTAGATTGCAACGTGGCACTGACTCCAATTGTTTGAAGCCCCTGTGGAAATATTGCCTCTATTAACCACCCGTAATTGCGAAAGTGTTGCCGGTGCAGGATTTTGTGCACTTACTAACCTCTCCACGTCTCAAATGTTCAATGGGATTCATGTTGGGTGATCTTGGTGACCGAGCATCCAGAATACTCTTCAGAGCAATCACAAAGAATTGTTGCCTGGTGAGATGGTGCATTGATGTCCACAAAAATTTAATCACAGTTTCAGAACACGAAGTCCGTGAATAGCTGCAAATGGTCTCCAAACAGCTGAACATAACCATTTCCAGCCAATGATCAGTTTGGTTGCTCCAGAGGACCCAGTCCACTCCATGTAAATAAAGTGATCATCATCATGGAGCCACAAGTAGCTTGCACAGTGCCTTATTGACAGCTTCGGTCCACGGCTTTATGAGATCTGTGCTACATCAAACCCTACCATCACCTTTTATCGAGTGCAATTGATATTTATCTGACACACCACGGTTTTCCAGTCGTCTAGGGTCCATTTGATATGGTCACGAGACCAGGAGAGGTGCTATAGCCAATGTCGTGCTGTCAGCCAAGGCACTTTCGTCTGTCATCTGCTGCCGTAGCCCATTAACGCCAAATTTTGCAACATTGTCTTAACAGATACATTCATTGCGAACCCCACATTGATTTCTGGTATTATTTCACATAGTATTGAGTGTGTGTTAGCACTGACAACTCTACGCGAATCTCACTGTTCTCAGTCTAAATTAAGGCCGTCGCCCACTGCGATGTCGGTGGAAATGCCTGAAATTTGTTATTCTCAACACATGCTTGACACTATAGATCTCAGAGTATTGAATTCTCTAACAGGGTGTATACGTGGACAAGGGAAAAAATCCTGGATTTCGCAGTTAAAACCACACTTTCCCCCAGGTGAAATTACACTTTTTCCATGTTAAATGACAGTCTACTCTTCCTCGGCACTGAAAAACTCAATCCTTTTAATATTTATGGTTTTATATACCAACGTAGAATTTCCAGGCACTTTAAAAAATGAAACTCAGGGGAGAAAACACATTTTGAAAGACCTTTGATATGCAGCAACATGTACACTACATATTTTTGTATAACGAAGGTATAAATTTGAATTCCACCAAACACCGCATGTCACTTTCCGAAGCACTGAAATCAAGATTGCGCAACTGCCAGTCATAGCTCATGTCAGGTCATCTCACGAGCTGATGACAGCATAGGACACGTGATGTAGACAGCCAATAGCAAGATTACTCTTCAGTAGCGTGAACACACAAATAAGAAAAGTTAATGGTTTAAATTAATATACATAGTATTCAGATGTAATATTGGTCTCTAAGTTTAATAAGCTGGAAGAGAAGCTAAGCTTCCACGAATAATATTGATCTTTCTTGCGCGTGTTACACTTATAAGATACATCACACACTTGTGCTAGTAAAATTTTTAATAAAGACGTAAATGTCTGATCTTCTGGGCTTGCATTCTTCAAAATAGTCATCCTCAAACAGTTGATTTTTATATGAGAGTCAAACGCTTTGTGATTTAAGAAATTCATTGTACATCTCGCACATAGTTTTATCTTGCATAAAAGGAAATCTGCTTCGAATGTAACGCTTTTCAAACCACCATTTGCAATATTTTCCCGCGACCTGTTAGAAAAGGGTTCATTTCAGCAGTTGCAAGAGAGGATCAGATAACAGGCGTCACCGGGCTTACGCAGCTACAATCACGCAGGAAGCCCATATGTTCGTACAGGTAAGACATTAAAAGATCTTACATTATGTCATAAAAGAAGAGAGACAAAAGAGGATGCTTTAAGAGCGTCAGAATTTCGTCAACCATAAAAAAATGCATAATTCGGCTTAAAATGCACATTCATACGTAAATTTTCTTGGCGTACCAGTACTTTATTATGGCATAATGCCATATGTGCACTTGAAATGCAGCAAACAGTTGAAACTAGCCAATAGTGTGAAATTAAACGCTTCGTTTCAAATAAATTGACTGCCTCGGCAGAAAAGATTAATAAAAGCCAAATCTCTTTAGACTTCATTTTTCTGTAAGGCGATGAATGCTTGACTGTCAGAAAGGTGGGAATAAAGTCTGAAACTAACAACATATTTTAGCCTTCCGTAATTACGCGCATGTATTTTAATTCATTTGATATCTCCCGGCCACAAAAATCCATTTTGTTATCATTTAACATGAGAACAATAAACGATGAGGAAATAACAAAATCACTGAACGTAAACACAGGTCACGTGGAGACGACCCATCTCCCCCCCACAGCTCAGACTGCTCTGTGCATCAGCCCCAGATTTACTTTATTTCCGAACCGAGGCAAAATTAAGTAGTGGCGCCACACCATACTTCTGTAACCAGAAGTGGGAGAAGGTACTACTCATACGCAACTCACCTGCGCATGTGCAAGAGCCCACCCGCAATTGCTCAAATGAATATAATTTAAACAGTTGTCACGTCACGTTCATCGGAGACAATTTGTTGTTATAAAGCATTGCATAGTCTTCCTGAAGCCTTTGACACACTGCTGTTGGCAGACACTTGTATGAGCATTGTTTTGTTGTTGCAGACGACATTTCCTTTACAACTTAAGTGTCATTTTCATTTTTTTTTCTCTCGTTCATGTTTTGTTACTACAGTATTATTCTGCTCTAGTGGGATACAGTAATTTCCTTTGTTAGAGTATTGGTTCTTACCAGTCAAAATCACAAAAATTTAACTGAAAACTAAAACAATGAAAAATTCCCGGAATTCTCAACAATTCCCGGGTTTTTCCCGGTTTTTCCCAGATGAAAAAATTCCCGGGTTTTTCCCGGATCTCCCAGTTGTCCCGGGTCCTATACACCCTGTCTAATGATTTATGAACTGGAAAGAGCTATGCGTCTGGCTCAACTACCATTCTACATTCAAAGTCTTAATTCCCACAGTGCAGCCATAATCACATCAGAAACCTTTTCACACTAATCAGCTGAGAAAAATGACAGCTTGCCAATGCACTGCCCTTTTATACCTCGTGTATGCAATACTATCACCATCTGAATACATGCGTATCACTACCCTGTGATCTTCATCACCTCAGTGTAAAGCTGAAGACAATGGTTTCAACTGAATTAAATTTCTACTGTGGCTGATAAAATTATACATTAATTTTGTGTGTTGTTTACTGTGTAAAGCTCAGCTACAGAAATAACTACAATATAAATATATGAAGTATACAGGAAGATGCAAAACAAAACAAAACAAAAATATTGTGGTGTAACATGACATTTCATGAGGAATGTTGTTGTTGTGGTCTTCAGTCCTGAGACTGGTTTGATGCAGCTCTCCATGCTACTCTATCCTGTGCAAGCTTCATCATCTCCCAGTACCTACTGCAACCTACATCCTTCTGAATCTGCTTAGTGTATTCATCTCTTGGTCTCCCTCTACGATTTTTACCCTCCGCGCTGCCCTCCAATACTAAATTGGTGATCCCTTGATGCCTCAGAACATGTCCTACCAACCGATCCCTTTTTCTAGTCAAGTTGTGCCACAAACTTCTCTTCTCCCCAATCCTATTCAATACCTCCTCATTAGCTATGTGCTCTACCCATCTAATCTTCAGCATTCTTCTGTAGCACCACATTTCAAAAGCTTCTATTCTCTTCCTGTCCGAACTATTTATCATCCATGTATCACTTCCATACAAGGCCACACTCCATACAAATACTTTCAGAAACGACTTCCTGACACTTAAATCAATACTCGATGTTAACAAATTTCTCTTCTTCAGAAATGCTTTCCTTGCCATTGACAGTCTACATTTTATATCCTCTCTACTTCGACCATCATCAGTAATTTTGCTCCCCAAATAGCAAAACTCCTTTAGTACTTTAAGTGTCTCATTTCCTAATCTAATTCGCTCAGCATCACCCGACTTGATTCGACAACATTCCATTATCCTCGTTTTGCTTTTGTTGATGTTCATCTTATATCCTCCTTTCAAGACGCTATCCATTCCATTCAACTGCTCTTCCAAGTCCTTTGCTGTCTCTGACAGAATTACAATGTCATCGGCGAACCTCAAAGTTTTTATTTCTTCTCCATGGATTTTAATACCTACTCCGAATTTTTCTTTTCTTTCCTTTACTGCTTGCTCAATATACAGATTGAATAACATCGGGGAGAGGCTACAACCCTGTCTCACTCCCTTCCCAACCACTGATTCCCTTTCATGCCCCTCGACTCTTATAACTGCCATCTGGTTTTTGTACAAATTGTAAATAGCCTTTCGCTCCCTGTATTTTACCCCTGCCACCTTTAGAATTTGAAAGAGAGTATTCCAGTCAACATTGTCAAAAGCTTTCTCTAAGTCTACAAATGCTTGAAATGTAGGTTTGCCTTTCCTTAATGTTTCTTCTAAGATAAGTTGTAAGGTCAGTATTGCCTCACGTGTTCCAGTATTTCTACGGAATCCAAACTGATCTTCCCCGAGGTCGGCTTCTACTAGTTTTTCCATTCGTCTGTAAAGAATTCGTGTTAGTATTTTGCAGCTGTGGCTTATTAACCTGATTGTTCGTTAATTTTCACATCTGTCAACACCTGCTTTCTTTGGGATTGGAATTATTATATTCTTCTTGAAGTCTGAGGGTATTTCGCCTGTTTCATACATCTTGCTCACCAGATGGTAGAGTTTTGTCAGGACTGGCTCTCCCAAGGCCGTCAGTAGTTCCAATGGAATGTTGTCTACTCCTGGGGCCTTGTTTCGACTCAGGTCTTTCAGTGCTCTGTCAAACTCTTCACGCAGTATCGTATCTCCCATTTCATCTTCATCCACATCCTCTTCCATTTCCATAATATTGTCCTCAAGTACATCGCCCTTGTATAGACCTTCTATATTCATGAGGAAATGCCATGATATACTCTTAGACTCTTTGAGAAGTGGAAGATATTCATGTGAATACAGAGAGAAAAACTATTATTTTAAGATAATTGAGCCACAGTGGAGCAAAACGCTGTTGCTAGTCTTCTGTTTATGCAGAGCCAAGAATATATGAAGGAGCTGCACGAGTGGTGACCAGATGTCACATGGTGTTGTGTATGTGTTATTCTGTGCAGCCACTGATGAAAAGTATTATGGTGGCCCAGAAAGGAATAACAAAAGAGCCTGTATTAGCAATGAACATTATGTAACATTTAATGTATTGCACTTACTCTACTATAGATGGACATGAAAGGAGCAGCAGTCTGGTGCTTACAGTAAAGTGCATTGTATTAATGGTTAATTTGACAATAAATGGTTGAAGTGATGGAACTCTTGTTACTAATCCTTTACATTGTTTGAGCTAAGTCATGAAATTTTCAAGGAAGAGGATCTGAGCAAAGTGAAGAATAGCATGACCAGCTCTGAAAGATAAATTTATAGGCTACTGTAGTATCCAGTAGATACTAGCACACAAACTGAATCCACAAAAGTTGTGTGCTATTCTGAGAGGATGTACCACCAGATGTCACATGGTGTTGTGTATGTGTTATTCTGTGCAGCCACTGATGAAAAGTATTATGGTGGCCCAGAAAGGAATAACAAAAGAGCCTGTATTAGCAATGAACATTATGTAACATTTAATGTATTGCACTTACTCTACTATAGATGGACATGAAAGGAGCAGCAGTCTGGTGCTTACAGTAAAGTACATTGTATTAATGGTTAATTTGACAATAAATGGTTGAAGTGATGGAACTCTTGTTACGAATCCTTTACATTGTTTGAGCTGAGTCATGAAATTTTCAAGGAAGAGGATCTGAGCAAAGTGAAGAATAGCATGACCAGCTCTGAAAGATAAATTTATAGGCTACTGTAGTATCCAGTAGATACTAGCACACAAACTGAATCCACAAAAGTTGTGTGCTATTCTGAGAGGATGTACGTAACTGGTAGGTTTGACACCTGCTGAGACTGCCACGCACATGACAAACTTGGGATTGGCCACTCTTGTATGCAGCATGTCAAATCCTGCAACACTGCGTAAAAAAAACTGTGCAGCTTCGACATAATAGAGGCACACGATTCCATGAAGAAATTTCTAGACAGCCAGCCAATGCTTTGCGACAGATGCCGAAGTAAAATTGGCAGTCCAGAGATGGCTGTATTCCAAATCAGACAGACTTTTATGAACAGGGCATATCGAAAAGTCTGACGAAATACAGTTACACATAGGTGCCAGGCCTAAGAACACTGCTACTTCTGTTGTAGTAGGCGTGAACAAACATCATCATTTAGTGCCACAATGGGTGCAGTGCCTTAGTCATAAACTTAACCCTATGACGTCACAGGTCGTCGTCATACCTCACTGAAAACTGATAATTTAGCATTTTCGTGAAACTTCCAATATTTCTCAATGACATCCAATTTCTTTTTCGAAGGACAGTAAAAGGCCAAAGCATAATCTTGGATGAGCATCTAACTTGAGGTGAACAAACAGTTGCAGCTTGCAGGAAATCTCTCTTGTCTACACTCAAGCAAATGATTTAGAAAATTATTTCCACATTCAAATTAAACAAATCTTTACTGCTGCGATGAAGTTCAACAAAGCACGTATAATGAAAATTCCATACGGTTTCGGCAAGCAATGAACACAGGTGTAATATACACTGTCCAGTCACGTTAATGTGCCCACATGTTAAACGCCCAAATAAACATCCCCTGCAGGCCAAACTGTTACGAGACATGCGGGAAAGGTGTCAACAACGTGCAAACGGCCCGATCGAGGTGGTACCGCAGATTCTTGATCGGCTTTAAATCCGGGGATTTCGTACCCAGGAGAGCGTGGTAAACTCATCCTTAGGAGCGCGTGGTAAACTCATCCTTCTGTTCTTCTGACAACAACGTACACTGCGAGCTGTGTGACACATTGCATTGTTCTGTTGGTAGATGGTACTGGGACATGGAAAAGCAAACTGCACGCAGGGGTGGGCACGGTCCCAAAGGATACATGTATACTTGTGTTGATCCATTGTGGCTTCCAGAATGAGATCACACAGGAAGCGCCACAAAAAAAAAAAAAAAAAAAAAAAAAAAAAAAAAAAAAAAAAAAAAAAAAAAAACAGGAAGCGCCACAAAAGAAAACAGGAAACGCCACAAAAAAAAGAAAAAGAAAAGAAAACAGGAAACGCCAAAAAAAAAAAGAAAAAGAAAAAAAAAACAGCAAACGCCACGAAAAAAAAAAAACAGCAAACGCCACGAAAAAAAAAAACAGCAAACGCCACGAAAAAAAAAAAACAGCAAACGCCACGAAAAAAAAAAAACAGCAAACGCCACGAAAAAAAAAAAACAGCAAACGCCACGAAAAAAAAAAAACAGCAAACGCCACGAAAAAAAAAAAACAGCAAACGCCACGAAAAAAAAAAACAGCAAACGCCACGAAAAAAAAAAAACAGCAAACGCCACGAAAAAAAAAAAACAGCAAACGCCACGAAAAAAAAAAAACAGCAAACGCCACGAAAAAAAAAAAACAGCAAAAGCCACGAAAAAAAAAAAAACAGCAAAAGCCACGAAAAAAAAAAAAACAGCAAAAGCCACGAAAAAAAAAAAAAAACAGCAAACGCCACGAAAAAAAAAAAAAAAACAGCAAACGCCACGAAAAAAAAAAAAACAGCAAACGCCACGAAAAAAAAAAAAAACAGGAAACGCCACGAAAAAAAAAACAGGAAACGCCACGAAAAAAAAAACAGGAAACGCCACGAAAAAAAAAAACAGGAAACGCCACGAAAAAAAAAAACAGGAAACGCCACGAAAAAAAAAACAGGAAACGCCACGAAAAAAAAAACAGGAAACGCCACGAAAAAAAAAACAGGAAACGCCACGAAAAAAAAAACAGGAAACGCCACGAAAAAAAAAAACAGGAAACGCCACGAAAAAAAAAACAGGAAACGCCACGAAAAAAAAAAACAGGAAACGCCACGAAAAAAAAAACAGGAAACGCCACGAAAAAAAAAAACAGGAAACGCCACGAAAAAAAAAAAACAGGAAACGCCACGAAAAAAAAAAAAACAGGAAACGCCACGAAAAAAAAAAACAGGAAACGCCACGAAAAAAAAAACAGGAAACGCCACGAAAAAAAAAACAGGAAACGCCACGAAAAAAAAAAAACAGGAAACGCCACGAAAAAAAAAAAACAGGAAACGCCACGAAAAAAAAAAAAACAGGAAACGCCACGAAAAAAAAAAAAAACAGGAAACGCCACGAAAAAAAAAAAAAAACAGGAAACGCCACGAAAAAAAAAAAAAAACAGGAAACGCCACGAAAAAAAAAAAAAAACAGGAAACGCCACGAAAAAAAAAAAAAAACAGGAAACGCCACGAAAAAAAAAAAAAAACAGGAAACGCCACGAAAAAAAAAAAAACAGGAAACGCCACGAAAAAAAAAAAAACAGGAAACGCCACGAAAAAAAAAAAAACAGGAAACGCCACGAAAAAAAAAAAAACAGGAAACGCCACGAAAAAAAAAAAAAACAGGAAACGCCACGAAAAAAAAAAAAAACAGGAAACGCCACGAAAAAAAAAAAAAAACAGGAAACGCCACGAAAAAAAAAAAAAAACAGGAAACGCCACGAAAAAAAAAAAAAAACAGGAAACGCCACGAAAAAAAAAAAACAGGAAACGCCACGAAAAAAAAAAAACAGGAAACGCCACGAAAAAAAAAAAAAAACAGGAAACGCCACGAAAAAAAAAAAACAGGAAACGCCACGAAAAAAAAAAAAACAGGAAACGCCACGAAAAAAAAAAAAACAGGAAACGCAACGAAAAAAAAAAAAACAGGAAACGCAACGAAAAAAAAAAAAACAGGAAACGCAACGAAAAAAAAAAAAACAGGAAACGCCACGAAAAAAAAAAAAACAGGAAACGCCACGAAAAAAAAAAAAACAGGAAACGCCACGAAAAAAAAAAAAAACAGGAAACGCCACGAAAAAAAAAAAAAACAGGAAACGCCACGAAAAAAAAAACAGGAAACGCCACGAAAAAAAAAAACAGGAAACGCCACGAAAAAAAAAACAGGAAACGCCACGAAAAAAAAAACAGGAAACGCCACGAAAAAAAAAACAGGAAACGCCACGAAAAAAAAACAGGAAACGCCACGAAAAAAAAAAAACAGGAAACGCCACGAAAAAAAAAAAACAGGAAACGCCACGAAAAAAAAACAGGAAACGCCACGAAAAAAAAAACAGGAAACGCCACGAAAAAAAAACAGGAAACGCCACGAAAAAAAAACAGGAAACGCCACGAAAAAAAAAACAGGAAACGCCACGAAAAAAAAAACAGGAAACGCCACGAAAAAAAAAAACAGGAAACGCCACGAAAAAAAAAACAGGAAACGCCACGAAAAAAAAAACAGGAAACGCCACGAAAAAAAAAACAGGAAACGCCACGAAAAAAAAAACAGGAAACGCCACGAAAAAAAAAACAGGAAACGCCACGAAAAAAAAAAACAGGAAACGCCACGAAAAAAAAAACAGGAAACGCCACGAAAAAAAAAAACAGGAAACGCCACGAAAAAAAAAACAGGAAACGCCACGAAAAAAAAAACAGGAAACGCCACGAAAAAAAAACAGGAAACGCCACGAAAAAAAAAACAGGAAACGCCACGAAAAAAAAAACAGGAAACGCCACGAAAAAAAAAACAGGAAACGCCACGAAAAAAAAAACAGGAAACGCCACGAAAAAAAAAACAGGAAACGCCACGAAAAAAAAAACAGGAAACGCCACGAAAAAAAAAACAGGAAACGCCACGAAAAAAAAAACAGGAAACGCCACGAAAAAAAAAACAGGAAACGCCACGAAAAAAAAAACAGGAAACGCCACGAAAAAAAAAACAGGAAACGCCACGAAAAAAAAAACAGGAAACGCCACAAAAACAGGAAACGCCACAAAAACAGGAAACGCCACAAAAACAGGAAACGCCACAAAAACAGGAAACGCCACAAAAACAGGAAACGCCACAAAAACAGGAAACGCCACAAAAACAGGAAACGCCACAAAAACAGGAAACGCCACAAAAACAGGAAACGCCACAAAAACAGGAAACGCCACAAAAACAGGAAACGCCACAAAAACAGGAAACGCCACAAAAACAGGAAACGCCACAAAAACAGGAAACGCCACAAAAACAGGAAACGCCACAAAAACAGGAAACGCCACAAAAACAGGAAACGCCACAAAAACAGGAAACGCCACAAAAACAGGAAACGCCACAAAAACAGGAAACGCCACAAAAACAGGAAACGCCACAAAAACAGGAAACGCCACAAAAACAGGAAACGCCACAAAAACAGGAAACGCCTCAAAAACAGGAAACGCCTCAAAAACAGGAAACGCCACAAAAACAGGAAACGCCACAAAAACAGGAAACGCCACAAAAACATTCACCAGATCATAATGCTTGTTCGCTGTTTACTTTTAGAAGCTTCACACGATAGGCAACAATGGCCAATGGCCAGCAATCTGATGGAGCATAAGGCACCACTTGTCTGAAAATGCAATCTGTCGCCACTTAATGAAGTCCAGTTGCAGTATTGGCATACAAATGCGTCGTCTAAGAACTGCAGTCGGCACAGGTACGTGAACCGGGTGCCCACTACGGAGGCCCACGCACGGTAGCAATCGCTGAACGGTCGTCTAGGAGACGATGTGCGTAGATAGCCTCTCGTTGCATCCGGGCAGTCAGTTGTTCGACAGCTACACGTCTACCGTATTTACTCGAATCTTAGCCACACTCGAATCTAAGCCGCACCTGAAATTTGAGACTCGAAATTTAAGGGGAGAGAAAAGTTTTAGACCACACCTCCAAATCGAAACAAAGTTGGTTCATTGTAACATGAGGCACAATTGAGGTCAAGTGGATGAAGATACAGCTACAGTAGTTTGGTGCGAGTCATAACCTTAACAGTTAAGCTTTACCAGGTAGCCATTGTTATGTCAGGCGCTCCGTCCGTATTTATACGGGTACCCTTCCTTTTTCATGTCTGGTTCGAATCGATTGCTTATTTTTCTTTGATCTGATAAGTGCCGTTCGCTTTGTTATAGGTGTTAACATCGCTCTAAGCTGAAAATACATTACTGTACAGTGTCATGCATTGTTTGTCGCATTCTGATAATGAGTGTTTACAGTCTGTCGCCACTCGCGGCATATCTTGCTTTTGTGCACGCTACCGCCGCTTAAAAAAAAAAGAGATTGCTATTTGTTGTTACTTACACTGCTGCTTTATTGGATAATGATCAACAAGAACCAAATAATAGACTGCGTACGATAGAAGATGTTCTGAACGAGAGTTTAGCAAAAATTTTTCTCCGTTTGAAAATCTTTGCAGACGCCTCTTTAGTACATTACATTCTGCACAGAAATTAGAGTCATCTTAGATTTAAAAATCTAGTCAATTGCCGTGCTTCATTTCTGACTGTGTCAGTATTAGCATAAGAATAATACGAATATGAACATGACATGATATGTATATTTTTCCATGTTTGATGTTGTCTCTCTCTCTAGTTTCGGTTTATTAGGCAAAGAGAATTTAAATGAGATAGCAGCAAACACGAAAGAATACATGGTAAAATGTTTATATTCATATTATTCTTATGGTGAACAGAATACTGCATGTGATTCACAATTCATAAAAGTTCCTATTAGCAACCATCTCTTCTCACAGGTAGGAAATAATTCAGAACGTAGAGTTGGCCATATTGACAAACATCCCAAACAGTTTTGCCAGTCGGATTTTTGTAGTACATTGAAATGCTGCTAGATTCGAAGATGAACAATACGGAATTTGTATTTACTTCGTCGGATAACGTATGAAAATGCAGTGATTGAAACTCTGAGCGGAGAAAAAAGCTAGTCTTCCACCTTTTTTGTTTTAATTTATTTACTGACGCAGAGGTTTTGGCACCAGTATTTATCTTTGTGCCTGCAAAGCATGCCTGTGTAGCGCTACATATATTCGACAGCAGAACTTAGTTGTGGCGGCACCTACCAACATTTTTCAGAACTTTCGCTTACTTTGCACTCGATTCTAAGACGCAGGCTGTTTTTTGGATCACAAAAACCGGAAAAAAAGTACGGCTTAGATTCGAATAAATACGGTACTTGCCTGTGCACATCTCCACAGCCATCATTCACCTCTGTCATCTACGCCCCTCGGCACACCACAGTTGCCTCGGCGCCAGTTTTGGGTAGCACCATTTTGTCGTGCACGGTATACTTTATACACAGCAGCACGGGAACAGTTTACATACTCTGCCATTTCATAAATGTTTCCACCCTCGGCCCAAAAGCCAACGATCGTGCCCTTTTGGACGTCGGATAAATCGCTCAGTCTCCACATTAGGATGACGACTGCTCTGTTTTCTGCTTCCTGGACACCCTTTATACTCCCTCGACTGCTAGCACTGCAACCTTCCACTTCCGAGTGGTTACTGCATGATGTTGCTTAACACAGGCAGTGGTCACATTGATGGGGATAGACTGTGTACATGTAAAACTTTCAGTTGTTCAAATAACTTACGGGTTTGCTGCCGGGTGACGTCGTCGAACACCGCCAATATTTCGACAGAAGCACACCCTGCCATTCTCAAGGCACAAATGCGAGGAAGAAGAAATGTGCTAGCAAATTTAATACCTCAGCTCACAGAGGAGAAACAAGGAAGACACCCCACACAGAACAAGTGTCAACACAACCAAAACTAACCAACATCAGAAATATCGATAGTTACTGTTAATCAACAGGTGAGGTAGCACTGATTCTGTCCCTCTGTTTTTTGATGAGAGACAGAGCTGGATTCCAAGCAGCATTTAAACAAAATCCACCATCTCTGTTAATAAGGTTGCTCGATAGTCTGATTTCAACAGCTTCCTTAATAACACTATCCCAATAGCTGGACGTGCAAGCCAGAATCTCCGTGTTGCTGTATTCCATTGGATGGCCGGTGTCAAGGCAATGTTCTGCAAAAGCGGATTTGCCCGGCTGTTGTAAGTATGTGTGACGCTTATGTTCAATACACCGGTCTTCCACAGTCCTCATTGTCTGACCAACATATGACATGCCACAACTGCAAGGAATACGATAGACCCCAGCCTTACGCAAACCGAGATCATCTTTTACAGGCATTAACAGGGCCTTTTCTTAGAAGGTGGTCAAAAAACACATTTCACATCATATTTCTGCAAAATATGGCCAGTCCTGCTGGAAATGCTTCCTGCGTAAGGCAAAAAAGCCGTAGACTTAGGTGCCACTTCGTTGCTATCATCACTCACCCGTTGCACAGAAGGCTGATGGCGCAACGCACGTTTGATCTGCCTCTCACTATAACCATTCTGACGAAAGGTGACTTCGAGATGTGATAGCTCAGCTACCAAACTTTCAGGGTCTGAGATAACGTGGGGCCTGTGAACCAAGGTGCGAAGTACTCCTTCATGCTGAGCTGGATGGTGACAACTATCAGCTCGCAGGTACAAGTCAGTGTGGGTGGGCTTCCTATAAACAGAATGTCCCAACGTACCATCAGTCTTCCTTTTGACCAACACATCAAGGAAGGGAAGGCATCCGTTCTTTTCCCCCTCCATAGTGAACTGAATATTCCGGTGGATTGAATTCATATGTTCCAAAAACCAGTTTAAATTCTCACTACCACGAGGCCAAACAACAAAAGTATCGTCTGCATATCTGAAAAAACACGCAGGTTTCAAGGTCCCTGACTCCAATGCACGTTCCTCAAAGTCCTCCATAAACAAATTGGCCACAATAGGTGACAATTGGCTTTGAGTGACGATAGCAACGAAGTGGCACCTAAGTCTACGGCTTTTTTGCCTTACGCAGGAAGCATTTCCAGCAGGATTGGCCATATTTTGCGGAAATATGATGTGAAATGTGTTTTTTGACCACCTTCTAAGAAAAGGCCCTGTTGACGCCTGTAAAAGATGATCTCGGTTTGCGTAAGGCTGTGGTCTATCGTATTCCTTGCAGTTGTGGCATGTCATATGTTGGTCAGACAATGAGGACTGTGGAAGACCGGTGTATTGAACATAAGCGTCACACACACTTACAACAGCCGGGCAAATCCGCTTTTGCAGAACATTGCCTTGACACCGGTCATCCAATGGAATACAGCAACACGGAGATTCTGGCTTGCACGTCCAGCTATTGGGATAGTGTTATAAAGGAAGCTGTTGAAATCAGACTATCGAGCAACCTTATTAACAGAGATGGTGGATTTTGTTTAAATGCTGCTTGGAATCCAGCTCTGTCTCTCATCAAAAAACAGAGGGACAGAATCAGTGCTACCTCACCTGTTGATTAACAATAACTATCGATATTTCTGATGTTGGTTAGCTTTGGTTGTGTTGACACTTGTTCTGTGTGTGGTGTCTTCCTTGTTTCTCCTCTGTGAGCTGAGGTATTAAATTTGCTAGCACATTTCTTCTTCCTTGCATTTGTGCCTTGAGAATGGCAGGGTGTGCTCCTGTCAAAATATCGGCAGTGTTCGACGACGTCGCCCGGCTGCAAATCCGCAAGTTATTTGAACATTCGATTCGCCGGGAGAAGTTAAGATCTAAAACTTTTAGTTGTTTCATCATATCAGCCCCTCCTATGACCACACTGTATTTTCACATTCAGTTTACTTCATCGGTTTCTTAGTGACTGGATACCTTAGTACCTCCCCTCACATATCAAACACCTATAATAACGTCACAACCGCAACACCAGATTGGATACGTCCACCGTTTTGGCTGTGCCTCGGCACAGCATGAAGTCTTTCTCAATTTCCTCCTCAATTTCAGTCATATGACTGTGGAGCAAATTATGCTGTAACTTGGGTCTTACCCAAAATCAGTCTGTATTCAATACACATTAAAGCTTTAGTAGCAGTGTGGTTTCAGTTGCCTGAAACTCCAGTTGTGTGTGTGTGTGTGTGTGTGTGTGTGTGTGTGTGTGTGTGTGTGTGTGAAGAAGACCTTAATGGCTGATAGCTTTATTTGTGGCAGTCTTTTTGTTGTTTCCTTCTTATAATATTGTTACATTCCACCCTGGATTTTCCACTGTTTGATTTAGTGTAGCTTCCCTCATTATGATTTTCCGGCCCTTTTTTATTATTGTTTTCTTCTTGCCATCTCATTAACTTCTCTCGGCCTATTACTTGTCACTCTCCTTCTGACATGCAGCTTCTTTCTATAATCCTTCTGTACTGCTATCACACATCTGTGTTAAATACGACTATTCACATTTGATAATAATTTAACGAGGAAATTTCTTCATGTTAATAATGCTGACACTTCTGAAACTACAGATATTCATTGCCATATGAATCGTCATCAGCATTATTATTTTAACTACTATCATTGTAATTATATATTGCTCATGTGCCGTACAAATTGTAATGTTTAGTCACTTAGGAAATCTAATATGTAAAACAGGGCATAAAGAACCCTATCCTGCAAGCTGAAATAAATCCATCAATAAATAAGTACAGTAATGCCATTAATTCGTTAAAGTGACATGCACACTGCAGCAGCCCCTTAAGCAGGCAAAACTGCACTGCCGGGCACACCTAAACATCTTTGTTTCCCAGACAAACTTGCACACACTTGTCACCGAACAGCTGTCGTCCTACGGCCACAGATGTTCAACACTGCATTTCTCACCTGTGGTTCTCTAGAAAATTTTGCTAGATTTGATGTCCCCTATTCCGGTCTGAACTTTTGATCTGATTGTTCTATATTACATTATATAGGATGAAGAAAAATAAACTGCCATAATCATCAATGTGGCCAGATTGCTATAAGTATTCTCTACACAAGGAGTCTGTAGTGGCTGCCTCTGTATAACTTGTGTCTTTCCACACCTGTGAAGGTTATCCATCACCCATAGGATTCAGAGAACACTTTGTGCAAAAAAATGAATGAAGGAAAACTACTAACATTTCCAAATGTCTCAGACAGTGTATCTCACTCAGTGCTACGTCGGTAAGTTTGTACGAGGCGCATAGCCTCAGCTCTCGCAGGTTAGGACAGCCCTGGGAAATGGCAATCACTGTCTCATCCAGAAGGTCAGTCGTATACTGCATCAGCAACCGTCGCAGCTGTGTCAGACATCCAGGCCTGCAATTATAAAGAAGGAACATATGTAAGGGAGTTACAAGTAAGGACAGGTATTAAGGGGAAAAATATGGACATCCAATTATTTTTTTATAGTAATCCAATTACATGTATACAAATCTATCATTAAAGAGCCTACACATTAGTAATTGTAAAAGTACGCACATTTTTACTCTTAAAACATACCGGGTGTCCAGAAAAGGACTCCCTGATTTCAAAATTAAATATCTCGAAAACAAAGATCGATAGAGGAATGCAGTAAACGGTACGTTTATTGTGAAAGCTGTAAGAAGTTTATATAGCAGTTTGAAATATTAGTTACAAAGGCTGCTAACAGATGGCGCTGTAATCGCCATACGTAATGCCTAGCATATATAGTGATCCGAAGCCCAGAGCGATCAGTTCCACTATTGAAACGTGAAAGGAGGTTAGCGTACCGAAGGAAGAGATTAAAACCATGTACTCCATTGAACAACGCGTTTTTCTGGTGCTAGAGTACCACAGGTTAGAAGAGAGTCCTACGGCAACAAGGCGAAGTTTTCAAGCATGATTTAATGTTCCAAAAGGACCCGATGCGAAAACCATTCGTACGCTCTTCGCAAAATTTCAACGAACAGGCAGCGTAACTGATGATCTAGCGGGGCATGTTGGCCGCAAGCAAACCGCAGCTACGCCTGAAAATATCACCACAGTTTCTGGAATTATTCAGCGAAATCCAATGTCATCCGTGCGTAGAATTGCATCTGAGACTGGTTTGAAGCATTCCAGCATGCAGAAAATACTGAGGAAGAGCCTACACATGTTTCCATTCAAAATTCAAACGACCAGGCCATACCCGTACGAGCTGTGCAACAAAGGGTTGCCTTTGCTAATCAGATGCTCACAATGATTCATAGTGAAGGATTTGATGTTGGCTGCATCTGGTTTACAAATGAAGCACACTTCCACCTGAATGGATACGTGAATAAGCAGAACTGGCGATTTTGGGGTTCCGAAAAGCCATATTGGTGTGAAGCGAAACCCCTGTATTCTCCTAAAGTTACGCTGCAGTATGCAGCA